>NC_137775.1:56990674-58254424 GCF_963455305.1 Plecotus auritus
TGCTGGAATTAGCTTCCGGCACTAATATAGCCATAGCCTGGCCAGTGTGGCTCTATAGATTGAGCATAAACCCATGGAACCAAGAGGTCCCTGGCTCAATTCCCAGTCAAGACACATGCCTGGGTTGTGGACTCAATCCCCAGTAGGGGGAGACAGCCGAATGATGTCTCTGTCATCGGTGCATCTATCTCTCCCTTGCCCTTCCTCTCTTTCTAAAATCAATAAAAACATTTTTTAAAAGGTAAGATAATTTGTTTAGTTATATAAGACATCTTTTTCTGTGACATCTGATAACAGGTGGATTTCGGGGGGGATATATCATATTTTTTAAGCATTATCTTATTTCCTCTCATTACGGTAAATTTGCCATTTAATAGACAACTTACAATTTCAGAGTAGAAAGACATCTTTTTATTTCAAGCCCTTTATTTTTAATAGGTTAAGAAATATGCCTTACCCAGCCTATCCATGAGGTCTTGTGCTTTGGACTAAAATGTGGATTTTCATATGATACATTATCATTATTACTAAAGTTAAGTGTCTGATTAAGTGCCAACTTAGAATTGTTTCACTATACATACTGGATTTTTTAGTTTATCTGGCTCTAATTTATTACAGAGGACATTTATAAGCCATGTAATTCACATATACCTTTACTTATAGAACAATATGATGCATTTGTGAAATTTACGCATGATCAAATAATGCGACGATATGGAGAACAGCCTGCTAGTTGTAAGTATTGCATATCTGAACTGAAAATAAGACAATCTTTTAATAAGACATTTATTATAATTATCTTCATACTTGAGAATGAAATAGAAAATGATGGAAAAACCCTGGTGGAAAATAGGACATTTTACTAAGGCTTGTTATTTAAGTACGTAGGGCAGTGATTTTTTCAACCAGTGTGCCGAAAGAATTTTTAACACATGGAATACCTGACTAGTCAGGGGCACTGACCTTTCCCCTTAGATTGTCAGATAAAATAATTACAGCAGCCATTGGTGTGAATGAACCAAAATTAAACCTTTTTTGTCTGATGGGCAAAAATATATTTTTTGGTCTGCTGCAGAATTTTAGTAATTAGTTTATGTGTGCCATGAGATGCAAATGGTTGAAAATTGCTGACCTGGGGCAATATTGGGGATAGAGATCTGGTATGTGTTTGAATTTTGAATTGGACTTTGCACTAATTTTCCTTTTCTCCCCCTTTAGATGTTTCATGAATCACATTTTCTGCATTTGTGGGCTGCCTTTGTTCCTTGTTGAATTGTTGCAAGAGGTCCCAATTATGACATGCGGCAATGCGAATATACCCCCCTGTGAAACAGGATATTTCAAGCTTTCGTCAGTGACAATTACTCTTAGGCAGTAACTGGTTTTGGAAATTTCCCTGATGTCAGTACCATCTGGATATGGACCTTTGCTACCTGTTTAATACCAGTGGTCTTACTTGCTGTATCATTACAATTTGGCTTCTCATATTCATATGTTTGAGAGGATTAGCGCTGGTATTCTAAGAACATGCCCTTCACTGGTTATGTAAATAAAACTGTAGAATGACACTTCAGATGAAGTTAGTGTGATTTTAATTGTGCACTACAACCAAGCTGTAACCAGTTATTAATAATTTAGAATGTAATCCCAGGACATTATTAAGCAAATAGCCTACAGTGCTTCCTGTGAAATAGTGAAGGAGAAGGGCATTTCTTCTCGGGGTTTCAAAATGGATTTATATGATTTTCTCTCACTTTTTTTTTTTTTTTTTGGTAGTTTTTATTTATTCTATCAGTCTTTTTAACAAATGTTTATTGCTGCATTCTCCCGCCCCCCAGTGTATCATTGTTTTACTGCCCTTGTAGTACTGGAATTTAGTTGGAAGAATAAAACCTTTACTTCTAATCTGCTTGTTTTTTAATGTACAGATGGGTAGTATTTGAATAAAGGCAATGTTTTAAAGGTAAGCATTTTCCAGGAACCAATCAATTTAATCTGACTTAAAAGACTTAAATATCAGTATTTTCATTTACCAAATCTAAGATTTTAGTGCTATTTTCAAAAGCTGAGTCTGATTCCAAATTGTTACATGATTGATCAGTTTTAACAGCTTTGGAAGTTTTACTTCAAAAGCACATTTAAGTCACTTTCAACAAAGCTTTCCTATAATGAAATGAATGGAAATGCTTCAGTGAGTTCTTTTAGCATATCCCAGTCATAAATGGCCTAAGACAGTGGTCGGCAAACTGCAGCTCGCGAGCCACATGCAGCTCTTTGGCCCCTTGAGTGTGGCTCTTCCACAAAATACCACGTGCGGCATGCATGTACAGTGCGATTGAAACTTCGTGGCCCGTGCACAGAAGTTGGTTTTCGGTGAGTTTATTTTGAAGTGGCGTTAGAACACTCAAGGGGCCAGAGAGCTGCATGTGGCTCATGAGCCGCAGTTTGCCGACCACTGGCTTAGGATATGGCCTGGTACATGAAATTTTGTGCACTGGGGGGCATCCCTCAGCCCAGCCTGCACTCTCACAGTCCGGGACCTCTTGCTCCTTACGGCCCGCACAGGAGAGGCTCCCCCCACTGCCACTGCGCTCACCAGTCCTGAGCCCACCTTCTGGCTGAGCAGCACTCCCCCTGTGGGAGTGCACTGACCACCAGGGGGCAGCTCCTGCATTGAGCATCTGCCCCCCTGGTGGTCAGTGCGCATAATAGCAACCGGTCGTTTCTCCATTTGGTTGATTTGCATATTAGGGTTTTATTATATAGGATTTATATATGACTTAATTTGTCAGAGAAAGCAAAATGTTTATTTTTCCTTTATTAAAACTTGAGTGCTTATGTTTTCCCAATTCTTTGTTTAAAACAAGGCCAAAATGAGGTACAGAGCTTTCACAAGATCTCCAGATAATTCATATACCCATTAAGTGCTTGAGAAACACTGGTATAACACAAGGTGCCATCAATAAGGGGGGGGAGCAGTTCTATCTGGTTTTAATGGACTAATACAGATTCTCAACTGCAACATATCAATTTGAGCCAGATCATTCTTGGTTTGCAGGGTTATCCTGTGTAGTATAGGATGTTCAGCATCATCTCTGGCCTCTCCCACTAGATACCAGTAGCACTCTCCCCCAAATCCCTCTTGTGACAATTAAAATGTACCTCCAGATACTGCTAAATGCTGGGGGTAGGAGGAGGAGACAGTCCCCAGCTGAGAACCAATGATACAGTGGGATAGCATTTTTAGGAGAATGTAAATAGGAAGTTAAAATCTAGAGTGAATACATTTTATCAGAATAATGAATGAATATTCTTTTTAGTATGTAAGTTTTCACATAGTATTAAATATAAAACAATTGGTTTTATTTTTCTATTAAATTTACTGGAGTGACAACTTTTATTTTTTTGCATCACAATATTAACTGGAGAACTTCTAGGAAAGATCCCATGTTCTACCCCCAGAGACTGCTTTTTTAAAAGATGGGGGAGGGGAGGACTGTTGGAATCTATTTAATATGTTCCCTAGGTAGAAGTGATTGTCTTATTTGGGTCATCTACTCCCTTCAAAATTATACAGTAATTGGTATTAATAAATGAATACTCAGCTAAAGCACCTAATAACATGTTCCTGTCGACTCAGGCATGGCTCCAAAAATTGCTCCTACGTTCTAGGTAAAAACTAGATCCAAAATCCTCTCATTAAAAGCCCATTCCAGTAGTCCTCTCTCCTGCATCTATTTTCTTTCTCCCAGATCATTCCCATAAGCATAATAAACATGCCATTAGAAATCTTTTAATCCTGTAATCCCCCTCTAGCTCTTTTGCCCTATTTTTCTGCTTTAAAATAACCTTTAAAGCAAAACTCAAGAATTTTCTTCGTTCCCACTTTTTTATTCAGAAAACACTCAAGCTGAAAGAGCAGTCAATAATATACTTAGTGAAAAGTTATTGTACCATATTTATGTTTATATTTAACTATTTCAAAGAACATACATACTGCAGCTTCTAAGAAAAAGGTAGTCCTGTATAACTAGAAACTATTATCTCACTTAAAATAATACTCCCCTAAATTTAATTAACATCCAGTCCATACTCACATTTTCCCATTTGTCTCCAAAATGTCTTAGAGCAGGAATGAGTACTATTAAATCAATTGCAAATACTTTATACTCCTGAATAAAGTTATTACATTTACATACTATGTTCAAGAACATTTTATTAATATGAAAATTAGTGATGATGTGAGAAAGGTTTCAGTTACAATGTACGTGTGTTACTGGATTCCAAAGTATGCTGAAAGTGTTTTGATATAGTCCTGTTTGGGATTAACAGTCTACTTTCTGGTTAAACATCATGTGGGGATTATACATTTGTCCTCTAGTGGTATGTAAGGATGACTGGTCTCTCTTAAAACTAAATGTGATCCTTCTGGCTTCATTCATTTGCTTTCTAGCAGCCTCCCCATGTTAGCCTTGCCACGTGGTCAGTCTTCTGTTTGGTAGGTTTTACAAATCCTAAAAGTTCTAGTTCAGAAACAGCTCTAATGAACCGAGCACTGGAGGATATAGTTAAGGAAATTGGCCATGTTGTATTTTGACAAGAGGTTAAAATATCAATGTTAAAACATTAGTAAACTGAAATATAGTTCAAAATACACTCCTAAGTTAAACACTCCTTAGAGGGAAACCATTAAATATTAAATGTAATTGGAATCCAGTCAATAAGATATGAGTGGAAAAGTGCTTAATATTTACCTAATTTTTTCCATAGTATGAAAACTACTCCTGAAAGTACATTAATAACCTTATAAAAATAGAGAATTCAATAATGACAGTTTTGGATGTTTTTTGGTGAATTTTGGAATATCTTGCTATAAGTTTTAAACCAAATATTTTAGATTTGGCTTCATTTTAGATTAAGTTTGGATTAAATATTTAGAGACGTCATTCTGGGATGAGACGGTTAATATCAATAAGGTTGGTTGCATCACATCTTTATAAATCTCGAATGTAGATCTTGGAAAATTACAAACATTCTGTACATATACTTGGACATTGTAGAGTGGTTTTAAAAGGATACTGAATAATGTCATTCCTTTCTTCTGAGGTTATAGAACTGGCATCCGTATTTTCAGCAGCTGTCACAACTGTTGCAAAAGCCTTTTGAGAGAGAAGACAGAAGAAAATAAAAATCTCTACTGTTGCCAAACATCTTTAATTGCCCTTGATGGCTCTGTATAAAGCCAGATCAAGCACTGCTGCTGCTAACTGGCACATTTTTAACAATTACACCAAGTTTCAGATTCTCAAAACTATACTGATACTCACTTTAAATCAAGTACACATGAAAAGATAACAGAGTGGTTCCTGCATAATGTTATTTAAGAGAAGGAATGTGCAGAGAAAAATTACCAAAGTTAAAAAGCAAGGGATGCACTGAATCCTATACTCCCAACCTCCATTACCCCAGCAAAATGCCTGGTTTTCTGGGAAGCAGCCAATTATTAATATTTTTAAATGGCAACAACAGATCTATAAAATAGGGCCTTCAACAGTTAACTTTGTAATATTCTGAGGGAAGGAATAGTTAAAATAACGACAGTTGTCCATGGCCTTGCCAACTATTCCTTGTGCTTCATTATTGCTAGTGTAGTTATTCCAATGTGTTTGTTTTTTTTTCTTTTCGTTTATGCTATAAGGGAAATGGTAGTTAATATACTTTTTTATTTTATGGAATAACAAAACTGATCTAAACTGCTCCGCTTCTGCCTACTGTTAACTTGGGTTTGATCCCATGAATGCACCATTGCCTTGGATCAGAGTGCAGGGGATTGGGAATGGGAATGCTGAACAGTAAGCTGCTATTTTGGAGAAATTTCTGAAGCGTGAGGTGATTTATGCTTTTCAAAAAAGACATTAAGAAAAACAACTCAGGCCGAAACCGGTTTGGCTCAGTGGATAGAGCGTCGGCCTGCGGACTGAAGGGTCCCGGGTTCGATTCCGGTCGGGGGCATGTGCCTTGGTTGCGGGCACATCCCCGGTGGGAGGTGTGCAGGAGGCAGCTGGTCGATGTTTCTCTCTCATCGATGTTTCTGGCTCTCTGTCCCTCTCCCTTCCTCTCTGTAAAATATCAATAAAATATATTTAAAAAAAAAAAAAAAGAAAAAGAAAAACAACTCAGGAAAGTGTCATGGGTAGTGTACAAATAGTTTGCTCTTCTCCCTCCACTTACCTCTGACCAGTCCACAAGGTTGATTAGCCTGCTGCACTCGAGGTGCAGTTTATATGCTATGCAGATGTCTGGGGCGACATTTGGAATGCAGCCTTCTTCACTTTTCAGTGCTTCATTCTAAAAATAACAGTAAACTAAGATGATTACCTTTCAGAAATGATTAGGTACAAAATCAGACAATAAAACCCCTGACCTAAATTTAGTAAATCAGTAAGTGGAGTATAATTTCCTTTATTTTACTCTGCAACAGTTTACCTGTTTAGGATTAAGTCTTGGTCATAATCCTGCTCACTAAAGAATACTCCCAGGATCAGAAGACAAGCATATTTTTCATTTTATTCTTTTTTTTCCCTCATTTTAATAATACATTACTAATTTCTGAGACCCTAATGCATTTCTGGTTTCCATGAAGTTTAAGGAATTCTTTGTGGGTTTTCAACACAATGCTACTTCCAACATTTGAAATTATTTGAATTCTAACAATTACTATACTGTATTAATACCAACTCACTACTTACCAAGTCTATAATCCCAAAGGCTTGTCAACACTGCAGTTCCTAACCCTTACAAAAATCATGAGTGTTTTTCAATTTATTTGAAATCCATGGTTCTTACTTAGAAACAATCTTTCTCACACATTCACTTACACATGGAATTTATAATATACTAGAGACCCAGTGCACGAGATTCATGCACTGGAGTGTGGGGGTTATGTCCCTCAGCCTGGCCTGTGCCCTCTCGCAGTCCGGGACCCCTCGCTCTTTACCACCCACCTGCAGTGGAGGTGGGAAAGGCTCCTGCCACCACCGCTGTGCTCGCCAGCTGAGGCTTGCTGTTCCTTAGCGTAGCGCTGCCTCAGAGGTGGGAGAGGCTCCCGACACTGCTGCTGCGCTTGCCAGCCCTGAGCCCGGCTTCTGGTTGAGCAGCGCTCCCCGCCCCCCGCCCCCCCCATGGGAGCGCACTGACCACCAGGGGGCAGCTCCTGCATTAAACATCTGCCCCCTGGTGGTCCGTGAGCATCATAGTAACCAGTGGTTCCGTTCAGTCGATTTGCATATTATGCTTTTATTATATAGGAAGGATACTCCCAAAGACTGCTAAAATCACACCAGTTCTTTTCTGTGACCTACCACTAGCCAGAATTATTTTGTAAGGCTTAATGTGTGCTTTATATAGAAATGATATTTTGTGTTGTGAATATGAAATTACTCAAGCTCCCCACTACCCACCATCACTGAAGACCACTGATTTTTATCTTCCCACTCAAGATTTCTCTTGTAATGCTTAGCATGCCTGTGTGCCACTTTGGAATAGGAAACTAGTACACAGGACACTCTTCATAGGTTTCATGGAGTCACTCCTTAGGTGTCCTTTGTGGTAAGATTTCTACATGTAAACTGAGTGACAACTTAGTAACTAATAAATTAACAATATTAACTTATTAAAAAACTATCAACAAACTTTTTAATATATGTATATAACTTACTGCAATATAGCTTACTAAAATGTTTAAAGTGACCACTTTATCTCACCATAAGAAAATTTTTAAGATCCTGATCTGTCTTGTACTTTCAGTATAAACAACTTTGTAGAACTATCAAATGTGTCTCGTTTTAGGAGACTATTCCTGGCAGATTCTGGCCATCTGGAGATGCTCTCTCAGAATAGATCGTTCCTTGGTTTAAAATCCAAGATGAAATCCCAGAGCATTTCTAAGTAATTTTAGTAGGCCATACAGTTTGAGCCCCTTTTTTGCTGTTATTGGGGGAAACATTTATTTCACAAAAGTAGTAGCATTTTACTCGTTTTAGTATCTATCTACTGATTTTATCACACGAAGGGGAAGACATTTACAATGATCTAATGTTGGCAGCATTAGTTGACTTGATTATTTTCAATGGCTTAGAAAACACCCTCTGAAGTCTAAAGAATTTTTAAAGGTATCTGAAAGAGGTGCCAATTCTGAGCTGCCAACTAACTCCCTGGTCACTAGGAACTGTAAATTTATGTTTTTGTGATAAATAATGCCTGGGGTCTGACCCAAACTGTCAGAGAAGTGAATCTGCTCCTTACCTTGAGATAATAATAGGGGTTGTTGAGTGCAGTGTGGAGGGCCAAGCGCGGAGCAGCATTGAGGTGCTCGTGAAGGGTGTGAGCAGCGGTGAAGTACACCACCTCATGCAGAGACTGTGTCTCGGGAGGCAGAAGGTATTCTCTGAAACAGCCCAAGTCAGCTATCAGCATTTAGATAAGCACAGATTTAATTTCAATGTAACATTTTTGTGAATCTGGGGGGAAGACTGAACAATTTGCTTAATGGGCAAAATCAACAACAACCAAAAACAAACAAATGAAACAAACCCAAAAATCAAATTCAGTGCAGGTTCACAAAGAATTGTACCTATTCCATTATTTTTTAAAACTTCCAGAATTCTTCAGAGCACAAGAAACTATATTTGTTCTGATTTAAACCTTTAAGAACAAATGTACATAAATTACATTTCTGTTGTAAATCTTCAAAGTATAATTTCTTAAAGTATTAAGATATACTTTCTTAAATTGTTTAGAAAACCAAGATATCCACATTCCTGCCAGAGCAAACACTTACCTCTGCAAATATTAAACAGGCCTTGTGCCTGGAATTAAGAGTTTACAAAATTCTTTTTGGATCACAGAAAGTATTTTAATTTGTATCTCTCATAGAAATGGTACCTTGAAAATTTTTATGTTAGAATTACTTTTTACTTTAGAAGGCAAAAAAGGCTAAATGTTAGCTTCAGGATATTGAAAAACAAGCAAATGTAAAAAGTTTAATGAGATTCTTATGAGCTAGATGATAAACATAATTAAATCTGAACTTAAAAAATAAAGCATTAAAAAATTCAGTTTGAGTTAATGTGGCTCAGTTGGTTGGAACATTGTCCCATGCACCAAAATGTTGTGGGTTTGTCCTTCAATTGTAGTGCATACAGGAGGCAACAAATAAATGTTCCTCTCTCACATCGATGTTTCTCTCCCTGTCCCTTCCTCTCTCTCTAAAATAATTTCTTTAAAATTCAGTTTGAATGTTAATGAGCCCATCAGCTGGTCTCAACCATGATAGTGATATAGGTCTTTGGTGGCCTAGAGGGTAACAAATTGGAAGAAGCTTCGGTATACATTACCCAAAGATAGAGTAATAAGTCACTAATTCAGTGAACTCACATGCCTTCAGAAAGATTCCTGGGGCTTAGTCCAGTCCTAGCCTTGAAGTATTTTGGCCACATGACGGATTGTAGCAGCTCCTTTTCCCATGTGTGCAAGCAGCACATTTACCTCAGCCAAGTTACCAGGGAAATCATCCTCTTCTTCCTGCAGTCCTGGCTTTCTCCCTCTTGCAGAGGATACCATTCCCCAGAAAATCCCACTATCCCTGCTCACCAGTGTCAGTGGAGGAAGAGAAAGTGAAGAGGGTATTAACCATATACATCATTCCCCAGTATCTCCTTCCTCCCTGTCTCCAGAGCTCCTGGCCCCCAGCTCAGTCCACTTCTGTAGACATCTGCAGTCAATCAGAATAAAAGCCAATTGCAAAGAGTATGATTTGTAACTTGACCTAAGGACCAGCAGTCTGTACCTCAAGTACTGCTAACATCTTACTCAAGATTAAGTTAATTTAGCTGTAGCCCCAGGAATGGTTTCTGTGATGCTGAATGCCAACCTGGATGGCTGGTTACTCATTTATAATTTCTGACCATAAACTCTTCCTACACCAACCTCAGGCTGTTTCTCCCCAATCATTAAAGACTCTATTGACGTTCCTGCTATGTAATAAGGACTGGAAGTTTAACAAGGCAACCAGACAGAGTCAATTTCAGAAAAGAATTATTGTCTCACATGTGTAATCCTCTCCCTTTTCAACATCTTTATATTTAATGTTTAGAATTCCTAAGGGGAAAAGTCTTTTTTAATATCCTCAAAGTATCTCCAACAGAGGTAATATATTTGCCTATATTTTGTTTCCACTGGGCTACATTAAGTGAACAACAGCTATAAACCTGGAGATTGGCACAGAAATATTCTTCTGCAACTTATTTGCTGTGAGAAGAAATATGCAATTAGTTGGACACTACAGCACCTACCATGCTCATTTTGGATTCAGATCAGAGAGGTGTTTTTAAGGGAACTGGTAGAATCATTTAGTATCAAGGGCTGAAAAGCTGAAGCTTGGTATTTTGGTGAAAACTGGAACTTAGTCTCTGCTCTCAGTAGTCTCAATAAGGCTCATGGTACACTGGGAACCCTGCCTTTTGGAGTCTATTGCTTATATTTATCTTTTTGTCCACAAGCAATATTTATCTGGATAATTTCCACAAACTATATATGAAGTTTCTAACTATCACAATACAGTGAAGTAAAAAACATTAAGTAACAGGCTGTGGGAAAAGAAGGCAGCACCAATGGTAGCACCTTCCAATCTTGGTTGGCCTAGGGGTAGGGAGTGTGGACGGTTTCTTTTTAAACAGAGACCCTCATTTCAATTTACAAAAGAATTACCGACTGATATAAAATTGAATTGCGAACAAAAGTAGACTAAAAAGCAAATACTACTCTACTTTGGGGTGGAAATGGGAGAAAAGAATGAGTCCTTCAGAGTAGGAGGGGAGACAGTTGGGGGAAGGTTCTGTGGCTGTGACCCCAGGTGGCCACTCAACGCTATTTCACTTTTACTTTCAGTGGTTTCAGGAAGGTCCGATTTTTCTTCTTTCTTCCCCTTGGTATATGCTTCAAAGTTTGCCAAATGTCCACAAGGCCACCTTGACTTTCCTCAAACTTTTTCTAGCCACTCCCTTTCCCATCTGGCTTTTTGAACTTCAATCTCTTCCTCTGTCACTTCCTTTCAAGCATTTCTTTAGCTTCTCTCTTAATTTCCAGCTCAGCAAAGTTTCACGGTCTGTTAGTATATCACTTGTTTGAACAGCTCTAGATCACCTTCCTCCACATTTCTCCAGAACTCCAAGCTCTTTTCGAACATCTGTAATGTGACTGATCCTTGGTGACAGTATGGAGAAATGAAGAGGGCCTTTTGACAGATGTCATCATACGGGGCCTGGGACTTTCCATAGTCAGCCTCTCCTTGGGCTTTAGCTCCCACATGATTTCTCGGGTTCCTTTTAGCTCTAATATGCTACAAATCCTAATCTCTTTCCTCCTGGGAGTCAATCTTGGTAAAGAAAGTCAACCCTAGTAAGGAAAATTTTGTGATTTCACAACATATTTCAATCATGTTCAGTTTTATTTTAGTAACTACTCAGAAAGGTAAAAGGTCAGACATATTAGGGAAATGGTTGTCTGGTTTCAGAGCCTACAATTTGGGATTTGTGAGAACTCAAAAAGGAACCTGATATTCGGCTTAGAAATTATGCCTACAATTCATCGCAAAATTATTTTTAGCAACTGCAATGGTCACAACCTGGTAAAAGGGAAGAGCCAGGCCAAAACCGGTTTGGCTCAGTGGATAGAGCGTCAGCCTGCGGACTGAAGGGTCCCGGGTTCGATTCCGGTCAAGGGCATGTAACTTGGTTGCGGGCACATCCCCAGTGGGAGGTGTGCAGGAGGCAGCTGATCGATGTTTCTCTCATCGATGTTTCTGACTATCTATCCCTCTTCCTTCCTCTCTGTAAAATATCAATAAAATATATTAAAAAAAAAAAAAAAAAAAAAAAAAAAGGGAAGAGCCAGGAACTTGGGGCTGGAAACTGTAAGAACAGGGAAGTCAGCAGGGCAAGATTAACTCTACGAGTTCTATAAGGTCATTTCTGGCTTGTAGGTCAGTTCAACACTGCATTGCATCACTTTTATATGACACATTTCTCTCACTGTATGTAAACTGCCTTTGTCATACTTGGTTGATCATTTGGACCTCTTTCATGACATTAGTAATTTCTCCCCAATGACTAGGAACAATGACTCTGCCCCCACATTGTCCTAGAAAATGGAACTTTTCACTTTCAAGAAGGTCAGGTAATTTATCAGAAAACCACTCTTTGTCTTCAATAACTGAGCTGCTATATTTTCAGTACTTGATTCTATTCAGTGTCTAGCTGGCTGCTGAGTTAGACTGCCATTAAAATAGAATCAGCAATGATAAATAACAGTTTGTTTTCCTACTCTTTAACTATGAAGTCATTTTCTTTTTCTCACTTGCCTTGTTTTTCTATAGCAGTGATCTGGGTTTCCCAAAAAGGAATAATCTTTAAAAAACAGGCAAGACTGGTAGACTTCTAAGTTTACTATGAGTACATTTCTTAACATGAATTTAGTGCTGATAATGAGTTGCACAGGTATTCTCTAGAATTAGAAGTCCTTTCTTTACTCGGGATAAATAGGACATTACGGCTAACCTGCTCTGGGACTTGGCCCAGGTCCAGCATACTATTAGCAGAGATAGAGAAAGAATAAAGTGTAATGCAAATACTGTGTTATTAGAGAGGGGAAAAACGCTTTCTGTTTCCATCACCACCCCTCCTATCCCAGCCTAATGAACTAGATCAAATTTAACCTGTATTTTTGAACTGGCTGTAAAAGAATGCACTAAGTCATTTTGTTTACACATCTTCATAAGGATGGAAAGATGATCAAAATTACAATTCTTGGCTGGGAGGAGGAACCTGAAAAGCATAAAGCCTAATCTAGGGGCAAGTGTCCAAAATGGGTATGGACGCTATCACATCAGTGCTATTTGGGAATAGCCAGTTTTAGCTCTTAAGAGCCACAACTTACCTCACCAGACTGTCAATGAAGTTCACAACTTTTTCTCTCAGGACTTCAAACTTGGTCTGTTTCTTTCCTGTTCTTCTTAGCTCCTTCATTTCCAATAGTGACTGTGGATGGAAAGAACACGGCTTTACTGGTGATTCGGAGAAAGAAAACCCCCCAGAGGCAGCTGATGCCCTCTGCGTAGACAGAATGTGCAAGAAAGAACCAGATCAGAATGGGTTCTTTTTTAATTTTAAGGTCTGGAAAGAATCTCTCCTCCTAGTGTTTTGCTTCAAACATTGAGTAAATTTTCCGGGAAAGAGGAAAAGGGCAGTTTACTTCGTTACTAAGTTATATGGCAGAGTGCTCACTATCCACAACTCATTACTTCATTTAAGTAAAGGACTTACAAGGAAAAGAAAAACCTTGCCCTTTTGCCACACTAACAGAATAGATTCCATGTGGTTTGCTTTTGCTTAGATTGAAATTTTACTCTACATTTATCATAACTTGGTATCATGCTATACAAAGAAGGTTCTATACTCTGACAACCAAGATTCTAAAGTTAGAACTACCTGAAAAAGATTACAATGGGTATACTGTAGTTCAATTTCGCTCTACATGACTATACATTAAAAAAATCAAGAAAAGTATCTAAAACTAATGAGGTAGGCTCAACAGAAATACCAATAAATACATCAGATAAATAATTGGATTCTTTTTTGCAACTATGTTCCCATTTTCCCTATTGCTAGTTAATTTTCTTTCTCTCTGAGGCTACAGGAACAGTTTCCACCTATGTTCACTAGTAAATTCCAGACTGTGTACATGGAGAATGAGGCTGGTTTTATTTATAAGTGAATTACAAAGTATGCTTTGTTCCTGGGTGTGATTTTAAAAGGAAAATAAAAATATCCAGGCAGAGCTGATCTAGAGTACATACTGGGAAAAGGAGTATCACAGGATGTCATTGGAAGGAGAAGAAAGTGACCTGACCTTCTGAAGATGATAGAGGTCTGTCTTCTGAAGCCCCTTTGACTGTGACCCAGAAGCATCTTCTTCCTCTTTGACTTCTGCTTTTAATACAAAACCAATATACAGCAACTGGGATAAATCCATTCAAGTCAAGAGAACCAACATTTCTACTATTCCAAGAGAAATACAGTTTCATCTGGCAGGGGATCAAGCGTCCATCAGATAAATTATTTCTTCCAGAAGCTAAAGGTCAATAAATATTACATAACTTATGCTGCAGAGGGGTCCTGAAAAAACAGCCACTGAATGTTTAAAATGTGACCACAATGAAAACAAAGTACAAATACCCTCCCCTCAAAAAAACGAACAGCAAAAAGCGCCAAGTCTTTGTGCTGTTATAAATAGCTTCTAAAAAACAAAGTTAAACTGTATTCCTTTGACTATGCCTACACACATAAACCTGTACACTGGCAAGTTTGGCCCTGATGTTGCAATGTACTATTTTTGACAAAATGCTATTAAAGTAATCAAGAGGGTGTGTAAAAGCTGTGACATAATCTACTAAAACACAAAGTGCATCTTTGCTCTTCAGCATAGGCTACAGTAAACCACATCTGGCCAGAGGTGCAGCTGTGCTTCTGGAGAGGTGAGGCTGTATACCCTCTTCCTCGTGCAAGGCAGCTGCTAGAACTGCACACTCACATGGCTCATTCGGACCAAGTCTGAGACAGGAGGATGTAGCTAGAGAAGTGATCTTGTTCTCAAAGAACAACTTCCTTTTAGCTATGGATTATTCTTGGTTCAAGAAAGATATAATTTAAGATTAAAATATCTGATAAATTCTTTGTCCCATTTCATTAACATGTAGCAGATTCTTAAAAATAAATATGACACTCTGACCTACTTAACCCTCAAATATAATTTAAAAACCAGACTGTAATATGTAATAAGTGTGAAGGAACCAGAGATAGCATATAGTCAAATATTTCCGGTTTTCCAATGTAGGGGGTTTTAATGTCACTTTATTATTAACAATGTGTCACTTCTGGAAATAGAGAAATTACAAACATTTCTTCCAGACACCAGTTTTGCTTCAACTTGTAAAATTCTTTATTCTTTATACTACTAATCATCTTAATCTCCATCCTTCCCATTAAGGTACATTACTTCATGTACTATTAGCACATCATAGAATTTGTTCATTAGTTTATGTTACATGAACTCTAATTAAAATTATATATGCAGTTTCATTTGACAAAAATCTGAGTCCAATTTTGGGTTTTTTGTTTTTATATTTTTATTGATTTCAGAGAAGAAGGGAAAGGGAGAGAGACAGAACATCAATGATGAGAGGAAATCATTGATCGGCTGCCTCCTGCCCGCTTCCTACTGTGGACCACGCCAGCAACCTGGCATGTGCCCTTGACCAGAATCAAAACCCGGGACCTTTCAGTCTGCAGGCCGACGCTCTCTCCACTAAGCCAAACCAGGTAGGGCTGAGTCCAATTTTGTAAAAGACTGAAATTTATCTTAAATTCTCCTAAGTCTTTTACCCTATTAATGTCCTTAAAGTGGACCTTCACTGTCCCAGGGACCATAATTAGGGGGCATTTAAAGTGTGAATCAGTGAGAAAAGAACAATGAGCTGGTGATTAAGAGAGGTAGGTACTGGTCTGGAGCTAGCTGGCTGTGGGATTTTGAGCAAGTTCCGTTCTCATCCGAGCTTTAGATTCTGTATGTAGCTGGACTCAATGATCTCCACAATTACCAATTACAGCCCTTTTGAAACATGGTTAGGCTCATGCCCACCCACAACCTGGAGGGAACCGACCCCTTAGTCTTGTGGGGTACTTCCTCCTTTTGCCTGTTCCTGCCACTTGCTCTTTCACCTTCCATTAACTAAGCATTCCTCTGGTGAGGGATATCAGCAAAAGTGGTTTCCTAAATCTAAAGGCTTTACAAGACAAAGGAACACTTGCCAAACAGGAAGGATTACTATGGGCATTCCAAGTAAAATATTTTCACTAATCCATGTGCAATCTATGTGCTTATACATTATCCACCAAGCTGTCTCTTTCCCCCAAGTTCCGTTAAAAATTTTCCTGAATAGGGAAAAGTAAAAGGTGCACACTTATTTTGTTTGCTTTACCAAAGAATTCCAAACTTTGGTGCTAGAGACAGAGCAAGAGAAGAGCCCATGAGAATTAATGATCAGTACCAATCTGTGGTGCTCTAGAACAAGAAGTCCTGGAGCATGAGAGAACAGAACATGGCTACTTGTACACAACCAGGCACCCCAGCATCTGGCAAATATAAATATGGTCACATGGGGGCCATGAAAATAAGGGAACTCTAACCCTTCACACAGAGAAATGGCAGGTTCACTTTCACTGTAAGTTGATTAAAGCAGACCTCATGCACAATTTGGTAATCAGCACACCAAATGAGCCTTACTGCTGTGAAAGAACTATTAATTTTTCAGGCTTACTAATGACTTATGCAGTGTTTTTGAGATCGATAAAGGACCTGATGGAATGCTTAAGAAAAAAATCTAAAAGGAGTCCTTAATTATGATGCCCTGCTAATCTCATCAATCTTAATATTTTTGTCCCTCCCCCTCCTTTTTTTAAAGATAAGTCCTCCAAATTGTCCATCTGCAGAAAGAATGTTTCTATTTTTCTGCCCATTTGATGCTTTTCATTGCTTAAACCAAAGCTGGAAGATAACCATTTGACCTGTTTGTAATTATCAATATGTAATATTCTGAGGCTTGGTATACTGACTATCATGAACTACTTTATGCCTTCATCTCTCAATACAGCCAAACGTGGGGTTTTCCATGTCATTTTAGTTACATGACTTTCATAGCCAGTAAAATTGGCAGGATATCATCTTCTCACCATCAAGGCTCTGAAGCTGGGCCAGGAGCTCCTCTATCCTCTTTGCTGTGCTGCCAAGCTGCTTTTCAGAAGAGGACTTTAAAACGCTGAAACACTTCTGAAGGATGGTCATCAGTTCATCTTTTGCCAACATTCTAGAATAGAATCAGTGACAGGAGATGTAATCTAACTGGAACATTAATGAGGTTAAAAAATATTGTCTACATATGAAATGATTCTGATCAGAAGAAGATGGTACAATTTCTTCATTAGTAGCTACCAACATTTGTTGGAGAGATTTTCCTCAGTATGTATGACATTCAGAAGTATTCAGAAGAGTTCTCATGAAGAAGCTCAGCTTAGAAAGCTTACAAACATCTGGTTTCATAGTCTGGCTCTGGCACTTACTATGTCTGTAATATAGAACAAATTACTAAACACCTGTGATCCTTGGTTTCCCTGTCTGTAAAATGAAACAGGGACTCACCTATTTCACAGCTTAGAATGGAGGCTTAAAAACTAAATCAGAAGATATTTGAAGAATCTGGCACAGTGCTTACCATACAGTAGGCATTGAAGGTTTCCCTTCACTTCAGATATAAATGTCAATATGAGACAAGAAATGTTTGCTGAGGAAATAACACTTATGCTAAAAGAAATCTTGCTTGGAAGGACCAAAAGACTATCACAATAATTTCTCTAATTACTATTTAGCTATGCTTTATATCTTTTATGGGCATTATAAACATCAGTCAGGAAATCCACTTAACTTTAAATTACATAGGAAATTCTGCTGGTTTTGTAACAAGCAGAAGAGTTGTGTAAGTCATTTAAGGCCATATTGGAAATCTTTGTTAGGAATGAAGAGAGAACACAGATATTCTCAAATTAAGATCCTGTTCTCAGAGCCATTACTTATAGGATCTCTCCACTAAGATCATATTCAGTAACAGAATGAAATGGAATCAGGTCAATATTAGTAATGTTAAGCACTATGACATAAGTATACAAGTTATTCTCAGCAAACAGTCCTGAATTATGACGACTACAATGATTAAAAGTTCTTATATTAATCATGAAGAAACAATCAGACAAATCCAGAATGTGTGCTATTCTGCAAGATAATTCTCTCATGTTTGACATTTTTCATAATAAAAAATGGGAAAAAATACTAATATTACTAAGTTAGGAGGAAAATACAAATCTAACTAGATTATGACTACTGAAAAAATTAACCTGGTTACTTCAACTAAAATATAAATGCAGACTGAAAAACAAAAAATACCATACAACCAAACCAATAAATATAGAAACTGGTAGGTACGGACAAAAGGCAAACTTTTCCTGATTTTTTTTTTAATTTAATAAATCTTTATTGTTCAGATTATTACAATTGTTTCTCCTTTTTCCCCCCTAGCTCCCCTCCACCTGGTTCCCACCCCACCCTTTGCCCTTACCTCCCCCCACACTGTCCTCATCCATAGGTGTACGATTTTTGTCCAGTCTTTTCCTGCACCCCCACACCCCTTTCCTCCTGAGAATTATCAGTCCACTCCCTTTCTATGCCCCTGATTCTATTATATTCACCAGTTTATTCTGTTCCTCAGATTTTTTATTCACTTAATTTTTAGGTTCACTTGTTGATAGATATGTATTTGTTGTTCATCATTTTTCTCTTTACTTTTTTCTTCTTCCTCTTCTTAAAGAATACCTTTCAGCATTTCATATAATTCTGGTTTGGTGGTGATGAACTCCTTTAGCTTTTTCTTATCTGTGAAGTTCTTTATCTGACCTTCCATTCTGAATAATAGCTTTGCTGGGTAGAGTAATCTTGGTTGTAGGTTCTTGCTGTTCATCACTTTGAATATTTCTTGCCACTCCCGTCTGGCCTGCATAGTTTCTGTTGAGAAATCAGCTGACAATCGTATGGGTGCTCCCTTGTAGGTAATTAACTGTTCTTCTCCTGCTGTTTTTAAGATTCTCTCTTTGTCTTTTGCTCTTGGCATTTTAATTATGATGTGTCTTGGTGTGGTCCTCTTTGGATTCCTTTTGTTTGGGGTTCTGTGCACTTCCTGGACTTGTAAGTCTATTTCTTTCACCAGGTCAGGGAAGTTTTCTGTCATTATTTCTTCAAATAGGTTTTCAGTATCTTGCTCTCTCTCTTCTCTGGCACCCCCATAATTCTGATGTTGGTACGCTTGAAGTTGTCCCAGAGGCTTCTTACACTATCTTCAACTTTTTGGATTCTTTTTTCTTTTTTTTGCTTTTCCAGTTGAGTGTTTTTTGCTTCTTTGTATTTCAAATCTTTGACTTGATTCTTGCATTCCTCTAGTCTGCTGTTGGGTCTCTGTATAATATTTTTTATTTCAGTCAGTGTATGTTTAATTTCTAGTTGGTCCTTTTTCATATCTTTGAGGGTCTCGTCATATTTATCGGCATTTTCTAGGATATTCTTGGAAAGCCTTATAACCGTGGTTTTGAATTCTATATCCAGTCGTTAGTTTTCCTCCATTTCTTTCGTTTGTGATCTGTTTCTTCGTCTCCCCATTTTTCACTGCTTCCCTGAGTTGGTAGGGTAGGTTTGTGTGCTAGCTTTCCTACATGGCCCAGTGGGTCTGCCTCCCCAGTTAACCTGAGGTGGACACTCTTGGTGCAGCCCTTTGTGGACTATGTGTACAGCCTTGTTGTAGTTAAGTCTTGATTGTTGTTGGTATCACTGAGAGGAATTTACTTGCAGGCCAGTTGGCTGTGAGGATCAGGTGTGTCTACACTGGGAGATTTTCGGTGCTGGAGACAGCCTTATAGGATTAGCCTTACCAGATTGCAAAGGCCTCTGTGCTCAGCTTGGAAGGGGCGGAGTCTCAGGGCAGAGCAGACAGTCTTGGCTTCCCGTCAGCCCTGCCCTTGCTCGCGAGTCTCCAGACCTCTGCCTTCCGCGGTTCCTGAGTTTCTGCCTTACAGTCCAGATTTCTCCCGTAAGAGCGTGGGTCCCCAGGGGCTCGCCCGGAACTGCGGTTCAGTGCAGTTGGAACTGGGGTTCAGTGCAGTCAGGAGCTTCCAACTCCCTTCTGCTAGGGATAGCCTGTGGTAACCTCTGCAGTCAGTCTTTGTGCGCACTCGTGCCTCCAGACCCCTGCCGCCATGGCTCCCCTGAGTCTCCGAGTTTCTGAGTCTCCATGTGCCTTTCTCCCCACCCGACAGTCCAAACTCCCCCTGTATGAGCCTGGGCCCACAGGGTTTCGCCCGGAACTGAGGTTCAGTGCAGTCGGAACTGGGGTTCAGTGCAGTCGGGGGCTTCCTTCCCCCTCCTGCCAGAGAAAGCCAGCCAGGCACTCTGCTGCCCTTCCTCTCTGCGCGCGCGTGTCTCCGTACCTCAGCTCTTTGCCACTCCTTCTCTGTGATCTTTCCTCTTTCCTTCTAGTTGTAGAATTTTCACTCAGCCAGCTTTCCTGTGGTTCTGGATGGTGTCTGTTCTGTCTTTTTGTTGTAGTTTTGAAATTGTTGTGCGGGGCAGCAGTTTAGGTGCTTACCTATGCCGCCATCTTGGTTTCCTCAACTTTTTCTGATTTTAAGAAAACGTATAAAATCTTCTCTTCTGCCCTGGTCAGTGTAGCTCAGTTGGTAGGAGTGTCCTCCCATCCACCCAAAGGTCTAGGGTTCGATTCTGGGCCAGGGCACACATCTGGGTTTCAGATTACATCTCCCCCCCCCCCGCCACCCCCATTGGGGTGTGTACAGGAAGCAACTGATTGATGTTTCTTTCTCTCCCCAACACCCCTCTAAAAATCAATGAAAATATATCCTCAGGTGAGGCTTTAAAAAAAAAGTGGTGAACTATGTTAAACACTGATAATAGTTTAAAAATGCAAATGAAGATGGAGAATAGACCATTACATTTAGGTACATGGAGGTCACTGTTGACCTTGATCAAGGTACTTGTGCAAAAAACAAGAAAGTTAACGAAAGAATGGGAGGAGAGGAATTGAAGATAGTGTGACAATGCTTTCAAATTTTGGTGGATTCCATCTAGCACATTGCTTTCAAAGAAATAGAATAAAAATGAAAAGAAGCCCTAACTGGTTTGGCTCAGTGGATAGAGTGTCGGCCTGAGGACTGAAGGGTCCCAGATTCGATTCTAGTCAAGGGCATGTACCTTGGTTGCAGGCACATCCCCAGTAGGGGGTGTGCAGGAGGCAGCTGATTGAAGTTTCTCTCTCATCATGTTTCTAACTCTATCCCTCTCCCTTCCTCTCTGTAAAAAAAAAAAAATCAATAAAACATATTAAAAAAAACACAAAAGAAAATAATTGAATTTAAAAGTGTAAAAGCCATCACACTAGATTACTTTGAAGAGAAAGGAAAAAAACACATCTAGGATAGATCATATTAATGTGGAAAATGAGCTATTTATCTTTAGCCAATTTAATTAAGTGATTATATCACCATCAAGTAAATTGTTCAAAAAAGGCTTGTGGTACTTACTGTGTTAAAAGTTTTATAGGTTGCCATAAAAAATGTTTCCTTAACTGAGACAGAAAGAGAATCCTTTAGCAATCATTAAAAACAATCATCCTGCAGGGCAATGGAGTGTTCTGCTTCATTGTGCAGAATAATTTCTGGTTAAGCACTGATTATATAAACGTCTGATTGAGAACAGACTATAAGGAGAAACTAGTCAATCCATGGCTAATGCAAAGATCTGAATAAAGAGCTCGAAGGTTCTCAATACACCAATATAAAACTGCTTAGAAAAATATTCAAAAACTTAAACCTGAAAATATACCAATGAAGACAAGAAGAAAAACAAACAAAAATGCTTAAAAAAAATACATTCAGAGATTATCTTCTTCAAAGACAACACAACAAAGCAATCATATATGATCATGACAAGTGAAATAAAAATATGCATGATTCCTTCTAAGTCTCGATATTTCATTTTAGATGCCACTTCTCCAAGAAACTGCTCAACCTCCAAATGAAAGTTAACTGTACAGTGTATTAGTTCCTCAGCACACAAAACCTCACCCATCATAGCCCTTATTACTCTGTATTTATATATTTTATTGATTTTTTACAGAGAGGAAGGGAGAGGGATAGAGAGTTAGAAACATCGATGAGAGAGAAACATCGATGAGAGAGAAACATCGATCAGCTGCCTCCTGCACACTCCCCACTGGGGATGTGCCTGCAACCAAGGTACATGCCCTTGACCGGAATCGAACCTGGGACCATTGAGTCTGCAGGCTGATGCTCTATCCACTGAGCCAAACCAGTCAGGGCTATTACTCTGTATTTAATTGCCTATCTACTTGTCTACCTTAATCTCTCACTTGGCCAAAATTCAATGTAGGTAAAAACAAGGGTCATCTTTGCCATCAGTGGCTCAACATAACAAGCACAAAAAAACTACAAAAGTATAATGCTAAATTCACAAGAAAAAATAAGTTGTCAAACTAAGTTTGATTAGCTATTACTCCATTTTATTTCTTAGCTACCTATTCATTTTACTAGCAGAAAAGTAGTAGTGGGCATTAACTTTAATAAGAAAAAAAATTAAAATTAAAATTCAGATTTTTTTTCTGTTTATTGATATAAAAAACCATGGCTCACTATTAGCAATTAAATACTTTATTCCAGTTTTGGACTAAGAGATCAATTTGAGATCAATGGCCCAAAGTCACCCAACTTCTCCACAATTAAGACTTATCTTTTCCTTTAATGGCTTCCTTTCTTCCTCAATTTCTTTTTTAATTGACTTGAAAGAGAGGAAGGGGGTAGAGAGAGAGAAACACTGATTGAGAAACATGGATCAGCTGCCTCCTGCACATTGCCCAACTGGGAACCGAACCTGCCACCTGGGTAAGTGCCCTGTTTGGGAATTGAACCCACCATCTTTTGGTATGTGGGGCAGTGCTCCAACCAACTGAACCACCTGACTAGGGCTCCTATTCCCTTATTTTCTAAAACAGTGTTTCTCAAAGTGGTTCCTGGACCATATGTCCAAATGTGGTGGAGTGCTTGTTAAATTCAGGTTGCTGCTGACCACCACACCGAGGTTCCCAATAACCAGATACAGAATTTGGGGGGAGAGGGCAGAAATTTACACATTTAATACACCTCAGCTGATTCTTATGCACACTAAAGCCTGAAAAGCATTACTCTAAAAACATTACTCTTAACATGTTTTGCTGTAAAATGAACTTCAACAGTTCAGCTGTTTGTCTGACTTTACCACAAGCCTACAAATAATTGTGGAGGACCCACTGTGATGCAAATTCAGAACTGGTAATCCCTGCTCTAAATGTAAGAAATTAGATGTTAATACTGCAATCTCATGTACCTTCTGCATGGATAAATCTAGATCATCAAAAGTTAGATTACTGCTATTTAGGAACCATCTCACAAACTGTAGAACTGTATCATTTTTCATAACTAGATCTTTAAATATCATCTAAAGATGATCTGCAAAGTCAGAAAACAATGCATTATTTAGGTTCCAAATCTCTAGTCTCTTTGAAGTAAGCTAAAGTGATCAAATGTTTTTTGAGTCATGTTTTTTCAACTCGATGAAAGCTGAGCTCTATTACTGTTTAACTCAGAAGCCTTCCTCAGAAATTAGAATAATTTCTTTCAGTATAAATTCCTTCAGCTATCAATCAACTTCAATTTGCAAATGTTTCTGCAACAAACTCATAAAGTTACACTCAGCATAAGCAGACTAGACACTATGGCTTCTTTTATTTATGTCTGCAGCCTGTGCCAAGATGACCAGAATCAGGACATGAGGGGGAAGAAGGGGTGGGGACGTTGAGTCCACTGAAACTTGCTCAGCTGGCTCATTTTCAAAAAGTGGGTCTGCTCTGAACATGGACTATTGGCCACAAACCCATATAAATTTCCTTTTACACCACCTTTCAAATAATTACAACAGGATTAAAAAACAGACTGAACTTTGAAAATTCAGATTTAAATTCCAGCTCTGCTAACTGCAAAAAAGTCACTCAATGTTTCTGGCTTTGGTTTCCTTGTTTGAAATAAAATGGAGTAAGTATGGATGGTAAATCTCAATTGATGGGGTAGGGGGCAGAATAAATTCCCTAAAAAGGGGCACACTTTTCATTATCCCAATTCAAGAATCGTTGCCATAGTAATCCATCACTCCTAATGTGAGGGCACAGTACTCTTCAGGCCCAGTTGATCCATCGCCTTCCTCTAAGTTCAGGACTGTGACTTAGATCAATCTTATTATTGAAGCAAGGTTTTTAGAATTACCTATGTCTGAAAAATTCTTGATCTAGTATTTAGTTTCTAGATGGCTGTTGAGAGATTCTCTCCAATAGGAAGGTTAATTTTTCATCTTAAGGTCTTTCATAGCTGACCAGGAAAAGCCACTGTACTCCCTAGCTCACTGCTGAGATGACATCATTTTTACCACTTTCTGTTCCCAAATGGCATTTTAACTTAAATATGTCCTTATATAATTGGATGTGGTTGAGTAAAAAATTAACCAATTCATATGCTGTAGGTGGTCTTCATGCTCCAAAAGTTGACTCAGAGAGGAGAAGTTATGGAAGACATGCAGAACCATGTATTCATATCAGATTATGACATATTATTAAGGCATACTTGCATGCTGCCCCCACACACATCAATGTCTGTTGCACAGATTTTTAAAATAACTGTGATATAAAATTCTGCAGATCTTTCCCAAAAAATCGTTGCCAAGACCAATGTCAAGAAGCTTATTTAACGATTATGTTTTCTTCCGGTTTTATGGTTTCAGGTCTCACGTTCAAGTCTTTAATCCATTTTGAGTTGATTTTGTGAAGTGTAAGATAGTGGTCTGGCCTCATTCTTTCACATATATCTGTCCAAGTTTCCCAAGACCATTTATTGAAGACTCTTCTCTCCTCATTGTATTTTCTTGGATCTTTTGTCATTAATTAATTGCCCAAATATCTGTGGGTTTATTTCTGGGTTCTCTATTATGTTCCATCAATCTGTTTTTATGACAATACCATACTGTTTTTTATTACTATAGTTTTGTAATATAGTTTGAAATCGGGAAGCATGATGTCTCCACCTACATTCTTCTTTCTTAAGATTGTTTTGGCTACTAAGGGTCTTTTGTGATTCCACAAAAGAACTTTTTCAGTTGGTTAGATCATTGTGTTGATACATCAAGGTTGTGGGTTCAATCCCAAGTTAGGGTACATACATACAATAGTCAACCAATGAATGCATAAGTAAGTAGAACAAATCGATGTTTTTCTCTCCTCTCCCTTCCTCTCCTCGCTCAAATCAATAAAAAACATTTTTTAAAAAAAGAATTAAGTACTTTTTAAGGGTCAGGAAATATTTCATCAAGTAGATCTATGGTTACTTTAGCATGTCACTTTCCAGATAACAGGAATTTTTTCAAGAAAAAATACTTAAGAAAAATATTCAAATTGGGAATGTTACTAGACTATGGTTCTAACAGTACCTTAGTTTTTCTTTCCAAAGTAACATTCAATGATAATTTTATTCTTAATTTCTTTCATCATTTGAGTTGTTTGAAGACAGATGATAAGAATGTCTAGTTTCCTAAATTCAGATGATTCCTAATTAGAATGCCAAACTGACAAATGTCTCTGACTTCCTGTCTATGACTAATCTGTACAAAGGGGAAAAGAAATCCAGTCCACAGGTTCCCAGGTTCCTTCTCTTTTGTAGTGCCCACTCTTGCTGGTCCTTTCTGTAGCTGCTTTATTTGATCTTAGTGCCTTTTATAGTCCTATGTTTCTGACCTCAGCTTAGCAAAATGACTAAAACTTTGCTTTCTATTGTTTCTGCTTTATGAAACCCCCAAATCCATAAGTACAACAGCTTCAAAATGAAGCCTGGATTAGAATCTGATTCCATCAACAGTTAAGAGAATCTGGCAAATCACTGAAACATTATCTGTGCTTCAGTTTTCTCAGCTATAAAGTGTGTTTAATAGTATATACTAGTAATAATTGAGTACTGAACTGGAAAATGTACTGAAAGTACATAATGCAATAAGAGTAACCAACAGATGCAAAACATTGGGGGGTGAGGCATGTATGGGAGTGGGGTGGGGGGGGCAATGGTAAGATATGTACACATATAATACCTTAATAAAAAAATAAAAAAATAATAAAAATAAAAATTAAAAATGGAAAAGAAAAAAAAAAGAAAGTACATAATGCAGTGCCTGGCACACTACAAGCCTTCACACAGGGTGGTTACCACTGTCATATTACATTTATTATTCATGTTTCCCTACTCTAGTTTGGAATTGGTATTCATGATCCTTGACTTGTACCCCGACTACCAGGCCAAGGGAGATACAGAAGGAAAAAAACAAGTCCTTCCCTGACAAAGGAATCTATGAAATACCGAACTGGAGAAGGAAGACAATCACTAATCATGAAGGTTGAAGAGGAAATCTAGCAAGAATCAACTGGTTGTTTGAGATAGGTATGTTAACTTTAATAGAAAACAAAAGAAGTCTCAGAAATATTTCAGTTGAAGCATATAAATACATAGAAATCTCTTACTGGCATTTAAAAAAATAAAATAAAATACAGCTTTTCAGTAGCAACCTAGTTTCCATGGGGAGTTATTTTTCCAAATAGCATAAAATTAGTTTCCATCTTAAACTGCACCTGTTAGATCACTAAACATTTGTATTATTAAGTCTCTGGACTTAAAAGTGCTGTCAATGTGAATTTTCCTCCTACTGTGCCCATCTGTTCTTTTCTTGTGGGCCCAGAGAAGCCAAAACTTAATAAATATTCAGTTTTCAGACTTCTTTATATTTTCATATAAGCATTTATATCTACTGAGGAAAATTATAAGACTGTGTGCAGAAACTTAACTCACATTTGATTTTCCTTTTCTCACTGTCCAAGTGGTCACTATTTTTATGGAAGACTAAAGAGTCACCATACATATAAAGCCAAGGAAAACAAATGATTATAACTTTAAAAGATGCATTTGTCAGAGATGGTAACTGATCTTTGCTGATAATAACTCCACAATGTATCTTACTTATTCATGTAATATTAGATAAATAATTTATGAATTACCCAATGTTGATGTGAAGGGCCAGCTCAGGTGGGGAAAAGCATCAAGGCCACTGCCTACTCGTGGCTGCTCCTCATCGAGGTCAGCAGTGACCTCCTTCACAGGATGCATTTCACCTAGTGATGTTGCTCCTCCACTCAAGCAGCGAAGGGCCGCGGTGAGCTCGCTTTCCAGGACTACCTTCCCTGTCATGATGTCAAGCTGGCTATATTAGAATTATCCATACCTACTCGTGTAGTGTTACTATTTGACTAAACAAATACTTGTTTTACTTTAAAAATCACACTTAAAAACAAAGTAACACCAACGAAGAAATGGATGGTTGCTACATTAAAAACACTGGAAGCTACAAACATAAATTCAAGATAGATATAAATATTAGACACACATGGCTACTTATAAAACTACTTGGCAGGCAGAGATCTGCAGGAAGATGTTACATATTGGCAGGCTTAGAGCAGACTGAAAAAAAAAAAAAAAACTACCTCAGCAGCTGCAAGGCCGATGCATACTCCTCTGAATCCCATATGTTCTTTTCTAAACATGTGCAGTACAGCTCTCTGATCTGTAAGTGAACAGCATACTTATGAGGAACCAAAAGTGATGTACTAAGTTGGCATTACTACTAGTTTGACAAAATCCACATAAATGGTCAAAAAATTAGGGTTACTAAAAACAACCATTTTCTTTTGATGACAACAAAACCAGCACATATCACATGGATCAGTCTTTATAAGAACATCATTTACATATAAGGAAAATGAAACTATATTGGAATTGGCTGCTAATCACTGGTCACTTTGCAACACAAAAATCATAAAAATGATGTGATTAATAAAAAAAGGCTTAATGGCAGAAATCATTTTATAAACAAGTTATTTTTAAAAAATATTTTTATTCATTTCAGAGAAGAAGGGAGAGGGAGAGTTAGAAAAACCAATGATGAGAATTATTGATGGGCTGCCTCCTGTAGACCTCCCACTGGGGATTGAGCCTGCAACCTGGGCATGTGTCTCCGACTGGAATCGAACCCGGGACCCTTCAGTCTGCAGGCCAACGCTCTATCTACTGAGTCAAACCAGCCAGGGCAATAAGTCATTTTTTACATATTTATTCTCTGAACCTTTAAGCTAGGTGCAAAGTTTTAAGAATACAAAATTCTTCCATTAAAATCCTACAGATGGCTCATGGGTTTATGATATGACACAAAGGCCGGCAGAGGGTAATTTTGCAGGAAGAAGTACTTGTTCCCTTTTAGCTCTTAGTACAATGCAAGGTTAACCATTAAGCACTCTCAAACAGAATTTTTCCATTTCACTAAGGCGGAGGGTCACCTCTGTTTAAGTGATGGAAAGTGTTAAAGAGAGAAAGCTGAAATGCCTTAGCACAAATACATTGTAGAGGAAACAACACCACTAGGATTGATGTGGTCATTTCTAGTTGTGGCAATCAGAGTAAAAAATATTGTTTCAATTACCAGTAATGGGTACAGCTGGAATGGATTTAGATTGTGCACTCACTGCAAGATTTGGATCCATTTCAAATTCTGATGTCTGAATGCTACCGAAATCAAAGCAAGAAACTAACCAATGTTCTGACTTCACAGATTCCAAATGAGGAAATTTTGGTTACCTGTCGACCCAATGGGTACTTGGGAAGAGAAGAAGTGAACTGATGAAGACATCTCAAAACCAGAAAGTAATTTGTATGGTACACATGCAGGCTTTCTAGTAATGATTGCGTCTCCTCCTAAAAAAAATCACAGAATACATATGTAAGTCAGTAATTTAAAAAATACAACAATAAATCTCCTTGATGGATATACATAATTTCAGAAAAACTGATAAGAAATGATTCAGAATTACAAATTATCCTCCTCAATTCTGAGAATTTATAATGTATACAAAATCCAGAGTAAAGGCTGGGTATTTTTTATTTTTTATTTTATTGTTTAAAGTATTACAAATAGTAGTACATATATCTCCTTTTTTTCCCCCCCCACTGACCTTCCAAGGCTGGGTATTTTTTATTTAGTATAAAAGTCTATTTTATACACACCAAAATTAATACGGTGATTTAATCTCCTATCTACAGCACTGCCACAAAATACAAGTGTGGCCCCCAAAATACAAGTGTGCAAATAGCATCTTAACTAGCCAGTGTGGCTCAGTGACTGAACATGAACTAAGAGGTCACAATTCGATTCCTGGTCAGAGCACATGCCTAGGTCACGGGCTCGATCTCCAGTAAGGGGCATGCAAAGGGCAGTCCATTGATGATTCTCACTCATCTTTGATGTTTCCATCTCTCTCTCCCTCTCCCTCCTCTCTCCGAAATCAATAAAAACATATTAAGAAAAAAACACACAGAAAAAAGAGCACCTTGTTGGATGCCCGCCTGTGCCAGGCACCTCGTGTGTGCCACAGCAAAGTAGGCCCATTACCCTCTACCTCACTGGCATCAGAAGAGGGAGGAGATGACCAGTAATTAACAGTTACTGAGGTCCCACTTACGATGTATGCTTTTCTTAAAGTACAGCTAGAGTTATGTTTGAAAGGGAAGAAACACCACAGGTGATTCTGCCTTTTGTTGAGATTCTCCAATATACACAGGTTTTTCTTTCACTTTACCAATTAAGAAAAAATAGTGAAAAAGAGAAATCTAAAGCCAACAAGCTTTATAATTTAGAATTCAGTATGATATGAAAGATAGTGTCTTAAGACTAGGATGACTAACCTTACAAATAAATTTCAAAAGGTTTTTTTTTAGGGGGGATGGGAGGTTGAGGAGAAGGAGCATTGTTTTCTAGAACCTTCTGAAGTAGCTTAAAAATGATTTTAAAACACTGCATCCTAGCAAGAGTTTTTCAGGCCTCATCTTTTCATGACTGTGTACTTCTGTAACATTTTCTTAAGAGAATTATGATCTACTTTTCAGATTTCTTTTTTCTTCTGAGAAGTCAAATAAAGGACTTTAACCACTGGGCTGTCTTTTTTCGGGAATATCTTGCAGATACCCATTAATTTTAGTAGTCAACCATGCAGAAACAAACACTTCAGGTATCAATAAATTCAAACAAATCTAAAAAGCAGCAAATCTGAGATATTTTCCTAAACTCCAAATCACTTAGAAATCAATTCCTTGTTTCAGCAATCTATGGGTCAGCCTAGGCGCAGTGGTCGGCAAACTCATTAGTCAACAGAGCCAAATATCAACAGTACAATGATTGAAATTTCTTTTGAGAGCCAAATTTTTTAAACTTAAACTTCTTCTAACGCCACTTCTTCAAAACAGACTCGCTCAGGCCGTGGTATTTTGTGGAAGAGCCACACTCAAGGGGCCAAAGAGCCGCATGTGGCTCACGAGCCACAGTTTGCCGAACACGGGTAGGGCAAACAAAAAAACAAACTGAAAGCCTAGGGCAAATTAAAAAAAACACCTTTAATATCAAAATGTTTTTCTTCCCAGTATTTGAATTAGTTGGTAATTCAAAAATCTAGGTCTCCTATCATCAGTACACCAGTAGTACATCAGCGCAAATAGTACTTTAACCACCAACTGGGAGAGCATATTTTAATTCTATGTTTACCGTCAACCAGCAGTTTTTGATGCAAGAATTTTTTAAAACAGGCAATACCTGACTATTTAGTCAGCAACACTGATCTCTTTTTCCTTAGATTGTCAAATAAGAAAAATAACAACAGCCAACACAACAGCCATCCAGTGTGAATGAATCAAAATCATACCTATTTTTTTGTCAGGTCAGCAAAAAATGTATTTTTTGGTGTGCTACAGAATTTTAGTAATTAGTTTATGTGCCATGAGATAAAAAAAAGATTGAAAATCGCTGCTGTAAACTGTAACACAGAAATTGCATAAAGGCAACAATTGCTTCCCTTGATGAATGCTTAAACAGCTTTTAAACAGGGGAAGCATTCCATAGAAAAAAGAATCTATTACTGAATAAAGTCATACTTGATGCTACTTGCACTACCCAATGCTTCTACCCTGTGGAGTAACTATATATACAAATAACTGAGTGGTACAGTAGAATTGAGTAACATCTTTCCGGAATTTACTTGTATGAGGAGAGAAAATAAATACTTTACACAGCATGGGCAACATTGCACACTCAGGAACTGTGCCCTGGAGTGTAAGATGAGAGATATCTGAAAACCCCATTTCAGATTTCTCAAACACTAATAAAGAACCCTAGGCTCCTGCTCCTCAGCTTATACTAACTCTTCAATAAAGTGTCACAGAAAGTGTGTGGGCTTTGACATCAGGCCTGGAAATTAAGGCCAGATCTTCCACTTGCTAATTGTGACACTTTAGATAGGCAACTTACTTAATCACTTTGTGACTCCCCCATCAATACAAAGGGATGTAAAAACATCTGTCTTATGTGGTGGCTGTGACTCACAATGAGGCAATGCATAAAAACTAATTGGGAAAAGCTATTAATATTCCATTTCCCCAAAACATTTGCTCATGGAAAGGAAAGTAATTTTTCATTATTTAAAAAACCTTTTCATTATTTCAAGGCCTAGTGTTTGTTATGATCAGATAATGATGATAATTATGCAAATAAGATGAGGCCACAGTCTTAAATTTCAGGCACAAGCAATTATAGTAAATTTGAAAGTTCTGTTTCAGGCTCTTTTGACTTCTCAATTTTTCATGAAATACAGTTTCCTAAATGAAAGTTTTAAAGTTGATTAGAAAAAAAAAAGAAGGCTTAATTACTAAAGCAACACTAGGGGCAAAAACACAGTAAAAGTATATCTAGTCACTTCTGCTATTTCATCTAAAACCTATAGTTGTCTAACTAATAATAATTAATAATTTATCTATCTTCAATTAAACCTATGCATTAAAAGAAAATTATAATGAGGAATTTAAATGATTTAACCAGCCAGGAAAAATTATTACTAATCTATTTAATGAACAAATACATAAAATCATAGCATTCCAGAGCCAAAAGAAACTAAGGATTATTTGGTTAAACTTCTTTTAAGTGTCTGAAAGCTATGAGTCATCAGATGTTTCAGTCAATGTCAGCTGTGTAGCTTATTCTGCTTAAACGTACTAGAACTTGATTGTTAATTGTCAGAGTATACTCTTTGGCCATGGTACCCAGTTGCACTAAACATTTATTCAAGGGACAGACTATTCAGAAATAAGAAAATGCACAGAATCTTTTAGCCTTTCATCAGCAACAAATGGTCTAATGTCCCACCTTAGTTTAAACTTCCTAGTGAATTTTATACAAATGTATATGGTTTAGTCAGCTGAATTTTTAAATTTAAAAATGCACTCTCAAAAAGCCCAGTCCTTAAGTTTATAAAATACACAGTTGGGATATAGTTTTCTTGTTTGTTTGTCTTTCAGACCTTAACTGCAATTTTGTGTGTGTGTGTGTATGTTTTTAATTCTTTATTGTTTAAAGTATTAAATAAGTCTCCTTTTTCCCCCATTGACCTCTCCCCGGCTGCCCCCACCCCCCAGCACATCCCCTCACCCCCTACTGTCTGTGTCCATTGGTTATGCTCATATGCATGCATACAAGTCCTTTGGTTGATCTCTTACCCCCTCACCCTCCGTCTTCCCTCATAGGTTGGACAGTCTGTTTGATGCAGGATATAGTTTTAAGGCAATATTTAGTAAACAAAAGGTCCATAATTTTAAGTGAGTTAAAGGTTTTCTTTAACACCTTGAGTCCAGTCAGAGGATATTGAAAGTGAATCATTTGTTTAGATTTGGATTTCACAGATTAGTATAATACTTAAGAAAATAAGGTAAGGGAAAAATAAACATTTCCTTCTAGGGACTCAATCTAGTTTAGTGGTTCTCAAAGAATGGTCTCTAGCATTACCTGGAACCCTGCTGGAAATGCAGAGCTACAGTCAGAACCCCTGGGGATGGAGCCCAGAAATCTCCTTTAACAAGCCCTCCAAGTGATTCTGATTTGATTACCATTGGTTTAGTTCATCAGAGTAAAGACGAAAGTAGATTTTTAGGGCAGAAAGAGCCCAGACCAGCCTTGGGCAAACTACGGCCCGCGGGCCGGATCCGGCTGTTCTATCCGGTTCTCTTGCTCTCCCCTCCGCTCCTTTACTTTGAATTTATATTAGTTCACACAAACACTCCATCCATGCTTTTGTTCCAGCCCTCCGGTCCAGTTTAAGAACCCATTGTGGCCCTCGAGTCAAAAAGTCTGCCCACCCCTGGCCCAGACATAAAGACTACACATTTTTTTTGGAATATACTTTGAGGTACATGTCTTAGAAATCTGAGTTTAGAAACTAGATACAAAAACAAACTCTAAGCCCATCCAGCATGGCTCAGTGGTTGAATGTTGACCTATGAACCAGGAGGTCACTGTTCGATTCCTGGTCAGGGCACATGCCCAAGTTGCGGGCTCAATCTCCAGTGTAGGGTGTGTAGGAGGCAGCCAATCAATGATTCTCTCTCATTATTGATGTTTCTATCTCTCTCTCCCTTCCTCTCTGAAATCAATAAAAGTATATTTTTAAAAAATAAAAATAAACTCTAAGAGTAGGCATGTCTTTATATTATATAATCTATACGACTATGTAAAAGAATATTTTATATATATCCTATATATATAAAAGCCCAGCAACCGTTAAGGCTGAAGGACTGGACGACCAGAACAACCCATCCCTATGACACGCACTGACCACCAGGGGGCAGACGCTCAACGCAGGAGCTGCCCCCTGGTGGTCAGTGTGCTCCCATAGCCGGAGCACTGCTCAGCCAGAAGCAGGGCTCACAGCTGGCGAGTGCAGCGGTGGTGGCAGCAGCGCTAAGCAGTAAGGAGCGGCAAGCCAAGCAGTAAGGAGCGAGCAGGTAGGCAGTAAGGAGCGAGGGGTCCCGGATTGCAAGAGGGCGCAGGCCAGGCTGAGGGACATCACCCCCACAGCATGAATTTCATGCATCAGGCTTCTAGTATTTATATATAGTATATAAAACAGTATAGTATATAAAACTATGTATTCATATTGAGATCTTAATTTTTATAATAGTAAAAGTAGTAACAATATGATTTACATTTACAAAAGTTTTAGTTATATTTGTTTTTAACTCATTCTCACTTGCTGAGCAGACTTTATCACTAAACCTATAAGAAAATTGAATGTTTTGTTGGAGCTCCAGTGGCGCAATCGGTTAGCAAGCGGTACTTACAAGAAAATTGTACTAGGAATTATTATCTGATTATTTAGATAAGGAACTAGAGGCTTAATAGGGTAAGTGATTTTCTTAAATACACATGGCTCTTGAATAGCTGGAGATCAAATGTAAGATTTCTGAGTTTAAGATAAGGATCTTTCCCTACATCATGTGGTACCATATTTTAATGTGAAGTTTTTCCAATTTTTAAAATTGTAGCAAAATACACATAAAGTTGAATTATCATGTATTTAAAAACAAAATTATAAAAAGAAAAAAGCATTATAAGAATAAAATATTCAAAGATACTTTTACCCTACACTATTCAAATCAACATACACACTGATTAATTTTTCATAGACCTCTTCTGTCCTTTGAATTCAGCAGGTAGCCTGCAGATAACTTTTTCAGGCAAAGGGTACAAATCTTTGTACTCCTTCATATTCTATGTAAGTCTCAAGAAAATATGCCTTTAAATGAAAAAACATAAAATCCTAAAACGAATTCAGGAAAGATAAGAAGCAGGCTGATGAGTGTAACAAGAACAAGTACAGCAGAAATAAATGCTTAGAAAATACACAAAAAGTTACTGAAAAGCAGAGATAAATGTCAGGCTATTTCTACAAGAGACTAACCTAGACATTCTCTCCCATTGTAACTCAATGGTTAAAGGTACTCTAAAAACCTATTCCTGGCTTTTAAAAATATACTCTCAAAAGAAAGTTCTAGCAGGAAATGCACTTGGCAACAAGCTCACTTAGCAGAGAGCTAATCTATGTGATCTTAAAAGACTTCAGTAAACATGCACACATCCTTTTCCAGTGGTTCTTAAATGTCCTCTCTACCAAAATAACCTGCATTAGGATTTGAGGACTTCCTATACTGCTCTAAAAAGGTTATAGAAATTATTAAAACGATTCTTAAACTCAATCTAGAAGTGATTTTATATTAAGGCCCAGTGTGGATTCTGCATTAAAAATGATATTTAATAGCTTAGCTGGTGTAGCTCGGAGGTTGAGTTTTGACCCAGGAACCAAGAATTAGCTGGTTCAATTCCTAGTCAGGGTGCATGCCCAGATTGTAGGCTTGATCCCCAGTAGGGGGCGTGCAGGAGGCAGCTGATCAGTGATGTTATTCTTTCATCGATGTTTCTATCTCTCTATCCCTCTCCTTTCATCTCTCTCTAAAAAATAAAAAACCTATTTTAAAAAAGTAATCCTATATAATAAAAGCCTAATATGCTAAGTGTAGGGTCGGACAGTCAGGCGTTCAACCAAGCGTAAGATGCTAATGATATGCTAAGGAAGCTCAACCACTAGCTATGATGTACACTGATTACCAGGGGGCAGACGCTCCGACTGGTAGGTTAGCTTGCTGCTGGGGTCTGGCTGATCGGGACTGAGACGGGCCGGACACACCCTGGAGTCCTCCCGCAGTCCCTCCCCAGCTGGCCAACCTCCTGTGTCCCTCCAATTGTGAACTGGTGGGGTCCCTCAGCCTGCCCCACACCCTTTTGCAATCTGGCACCCCTTGGGGGATGTTGGAGAGCCGGTTTCCACCCGGTCCTGCTCAACGCAGGGGCTGCCCCCTGGTGGTCAGTACGCTCCCACAGGGGGAGTGCCGCACAGCCAGAAGCTGGGCTCACACCTGGTGAGTATAGCAGCAGTGGCAGGAGCCTCTCTCGCCTCCTCAGCAGCGCCAAGGATGTCCGACTGATGGCTTAGGCCTGCTCCCTGGGGGTAGCAGGCCTAAGCCATCAGTTGGACATCCCCCGAGGGCTCCCGAACTATGAGAGGGCACAGGCCGGGCTAAGGGACCGCCCCCTGAGTGCACAAATGTCATGCACCGGGCCTCTAGTCTATATATATAAAAGCCTAAGCAACCATTACGACCAGTTGACTGGTCGACCAGTTGCTATGATGCACAGACCACCAAGGGGCAGACGCTCAATGCAGGAGCTGCCCCTTGGTGGTAAGTGCGCTCCCATAGTGGGAATGCCACTCAGCCAGAAGCTGGGCTCACAGCTGGCGAGAGCAGCTGAAGCCTCTCCTGCCTCTGCGGTAGCACTACCGAGCGTTGGCAGCAGGCTCAGCAGGGCTGGGATGAGCGGAGCGGCACCCGCCCCAGCTTGGGATCCTTCCTGGCCGCCTGCTGCTTCACGCACTGCTACGTCCCCCGAGGGGTCTGGGATTGCGAAAGGGCACAGGCCGGGCTGAGGGACCCCACCAGTGCACGAATCCATGTACTGGGCCTCTAGTGTTTAATAAAAGCCATTCTCTATTGTAATGTTGTATGTCAATTGTAGCTCAAAAAAAAACACAACCATTCTTAATAATTTTTTTGAATTTACAAAAAGGAGGTAAATTAGTATTTAGAACTATACAAAACATATGCCCTCTGGGAACTAATATTCTTTTACTCAAAATCTGAAAATAATACATAATAGCAAAATTCACACAGCACCAGAGCTTAACTTCAATCTCATCTTAATTTTATTACAATTTTCTAACAGTTCACTTTTTCCTTAAAATGGCATAAAGTGTATAAAAATCAGTGTGACATTATGAGTTTCTAATTGTCCATCAGTAAGAGAAATTGTCCATCAGTAAGAGACTTGTTGAATAAAATGGACAATCATTCAATAAAATATTATGCTACTGTTTAGTACAGACAAGCAATGATTTCCAAAATTAAGTGCAAAACAAAACAAGGTACATATAATCCTATATAATAAAAGGTTAATATGCAAATCAACCAAATGGCAGAACAATCGATCGCTATGATGCACACTGACCACCAGGGGGCAGACACTCAATGTAGGAGCTGCCCCCGGAGGTCAGTGCACTCCCACATGGGGAGCACCACTCAGCCACAAGCCAGGCTCACGTGGGGAGTGGGCCTAAGCCGTCGGTTGGACATCCCCTGAGGGCTCCCGGACTGCTAGAGGGCGCAGGCCGGGTTGAGGGACTCCCTCCCCGCCATCCCCCGAGTGCATGAATTTCATGCACTGGTCCTCTAGTAGTGTATATAATATACTTATTTCTGTAAGACAGGGGAGGAAATCCCCATAATATATATATATATATGTATATGTATATATATATATATGTGTGTGTGTGTGTATATATATATACACACACACACACACACACATATACACATATATATACATATATATATAATTACTTGTATGTAGAGAATATTTCTAGAATGATATGTAAGAAACTAGTAATGCTGGCTATATCCAGGAAGGGAAAGAGGGCAGATGGAGTCTTTTCACTCTATATTGCTTTTGCCTTATGAATGATGTACCATGTCCAAGTATTATTTATTCATCCTATCTACTAAAAACGTAATATTCAAATTAACCATCACTCTGCTATACCCACAAGCCACGCCCACCAGCCAATCAGGAGTGACTATGCAAATTAACACAACCAAGATTGCAGCTAATTTGCATATCCAAGAGTAGAGGGAAGACTGAAGACAGCGTAGAAGGAAGCCAAGCACTGCAGAAGGGAGCGAAGCTGCAGAGAAGCAAGCAAGTGGGGCTGCAGAGAAGGGAGGGAAGCAGGCGGGGCAGGGAAGAAGGAAGGGAAGCAGACCGCCGCAGGAAGCCCTATTGCAGGAATCTTCCTGCAATGGGCCTCTAGTAAAAGATATAAAGCCAAACTCCTTCTTTTGATATTCCCTTCATTTTATGGCTAATTCATAATATTTTAAGCCAGCCTTGGGCAAACTAAGGCCCGCGGGCCGGATCTGGCTGTTCTATCCGGTTCTCTTGCTCTCCCCTCCGCTCCTTTACTTTGAATTTATATTAATTCACACAAATACTCCATCCATGCTTTTGTTCCGGCCCTCCAGTCCAGTTTAAGAACCCATTGTGGCCCTCGAGTCAAAAAGTTTGCCCACCCCTGTTTTAAGCTCATTACTTCTTTCCTGGCATTATATTATCAATATATAACGACATGTATCAAATCAATACCCACTTAGCTGTGAGTTCCTAAGCTGCATGGCTTCAATGTGCTTTTATTTATGACAGTCTTTAAAAGGACATTAAAATGAAACTGTCTGCAGATTCCAAAACTGTCATGTGGAAAGAAAGCTGAGATCTAAAAGTGTTTTCAAAATAGACCACAGGAGAAACCTAATGTTCTAGTTAATAAAAAAAAAAGTCTTATCTCTTATATGAGGTTTAGTGTCATCTTGAATAGTCACATTCCTATATGATTATCAAGGACTACTTCATTCTACAATGCATATTAAGATATACAGATGTTTTGTAAAATTAACTCAATAAATATTATGTGTATATTTTTTTTTCATTAAGAAAACAAGAATAAAATACATCCACACTCCTACCTTTAAAAATCTCTCATTAGTCAAGAGTGCAACCTGCTTTTCTGTAGCTTGCTTTTCCACGTACCTAAAATGTTTACAATATCATACACAAAAGGAGAAAATTAAACATTCTAAGTATTTGAATAGCACATGGGGGAAAAGAACTACCTAGATTGGTGGTCACATTCTTTCATTTCTTCTCAAAAATACATTCAAGATGATAGTTTAATGATATTTTTTAACTCCTTAAGTCAGCTGCAGTTCACAGCCTAGGGGTCAAATCATAAACTCCAGAAATGGAAATGTTATTTATAAAAAGTAACTCTGGAGAATCTGTAAATTATGTCCCCTTGTAAAAATATTTTTATTAATGCCAAATTTTGAAATCCAACAAAGAAATCTGACAATTAAAAACAGAAGGGGCACAGCCAGTGTGGCTCAATGGCTGAGCATCAATCTATGAACCAAGAGGTCACGATTTGATTTCCAATAGGGCACATGCCGGGTGTGGGCTCCATTCCCAGTAGGGGGCATCAGGAGGCAACCAATCAATGATTCTCTCTTATCACTGATGTTTCTATCTCTCTCTCCCTCTCCCTTCCTCTCTGAAATCAATAAAAATATATTTAAAGAAAAACAACAAAAAACACAGAAGGGTTTAAATTTGCTCTAAAAAAATTAAGTTTCTTTTTCCTTTTTCATCTTCAAAAATAACTGCATCTGAGATCCCTTATTTTGGCCCAAACTCTATCATAAGACATGTTAAATATGCACTTTTTTTTTTTTACCTCCTAAATGATGGAAGACGTCGGATGTTTTCACATTGATTATTTGATAAAAAATGTATTCTTCTCTTGGCTTCTGGGAGATTACAACACAGAACACTGAGGGGCTGGGAATAGAAATGCTCTAATAGAGAAAGCTGAAAAAAATATAAAGATTAAATATATTTGTTATATTTTGGCAGTAAATCTTTTGCCCTATGCCTGCTCAATTTTTAGTTGTTTTTTTTTAAACAGCAGAAGTATTTATGACACAAAATATACTTAATGTCACAATAACACTGCAAAAAATACATAAATGGTTAATACCTTTAATATTTTAAGGTTTTCATTTTGTGGACAAGGTCAGAACATTATAATCTCTGAAGTATAAACTAAATAAACTAATACAAATAGATAAATTAGTTATTTGCAGAAGCAACTCACTTAAAATAACAGTACAGTAAATGTTGTGGGGATGAGACCCAAGGTTCTAATCAATGTTCCAAAACGCATAAAAAAATACCAATCTAAAATCAGTGTAAAAACTGGTCTACTAAATAAATAAAAATGTTACAATGGTAGAAGTTTTGCCTATTCTTTTTTCATAAAAATAATAATGAAAAACGAGAATGGCTAAAGAAAATGTATCTTTTTAAATTCACTTTTACTTCATGGAGGAAAACATAATACAGTATCTGATAGATACAAGTAATCTAGTACTAGAATGCTATAGTTGTCACAGTAAAAGGATTAATGATTTTCCAGATTCTGCCATAACTGGTAAGATCTATCTCGTAAAACTCTCCAAATATTAAAAACTTTGAGTCTAAGCAACCTTCTATTGACCAGTTTGCTCTTTTCCAGATACCTTGATACTAGAGAGACAGTTCCCTACATAGTAGACAAAACACACTGTCATCACTGGGAAATAGCATTCCCATCACAAAATAATAAGTTAATATGCTAGCTTACAGATCACAATTAAGGTATTTGAGCTTGGTCCTTCCTGGGTAAACTAATAATGAATTTCTGAGCTACAGACCAGATACCCAAGGCTAGAGAAAATCCTCCAAAATAGTTCATTCTGGAGGAAGTATAAGGCTGTAAGGTGAAGGACCAGCCTAACTTAAAAATAAGTACTAATCAGAAAGCAACTATTCATGCCAAGTGCTAAGTTATTTTTGCACATATTAACATAATCTTGTTTCTTACTTATATTTTCCAATGACATTAATGTGGTAATGCTTATTCTAACGTTAACACCATTTTTTAAACATGAGAAAAATAAAAATCAAACATGATAAGGAACTTCCTGGGGAGGAGGAATGGGAGCAAGACACATGAGTTATAGAACTATAAATGGGATAAGAACCCAGTGTCACTTAACTATTTTGTCCAAGTGCGTCCTCAATCTCTGGGTCAATTAACAAGTTGGTTAACATATCCAATTGATGAAGGAAGGATTTAAACATATACAGAATAATCATATTCCCTATTTACCTCTACAGAAATCAGGACTTACACATATTTCCCACTGATGATTAGGAAAACTGGACAAATGGGGTCTAAATGTTCTGCCACTTATTAGCTATGTGACCTTGGCCAAGCTACTTACCTTAAGCCTGTATTTTCATGTGCAAAATTGAGGGTAATAAGATACATTAATGAAACAAAGGAAATACTTAGTAAAGTGCCCAGCACAAAGGAGGTGCTTAGTAAATGATCAGAAACCTATAAAATCATCCAATCTGATTCCCCTTATTTTACAGATGAGAAAACTGAGACCCACAGAGATTAGTAACTTGGTTAATGTCCTTTTCTTCACTTGCTTTTTCAATGGTATTTGAGACTACAATTTATATTTCCTAAAGCTCCTCCTTCCCTTGACTTCAGTGGTACTGAACTTTCTCTTGGCTTTCCTTTTGTTTTTAGTCTCCTTTCCCATCGCTCACTCTTATGTATCAGTCTGCTTTGGTTTCTACCTTTAGCGCTTTCCTTACGCCTCTGCTTGTTGCTTCATCCTCATTACATGACTTCAACTAACCACTTTTTAATGATAAATCCTAAATATTTCTAGCCCAGGTTTTTTCCTCAGTGCCAAATCTTTATATCCAAGAAAACCTAAATTAACCTCTTCAAAAAGAAACTCACCCTTTTCTAACTGGCTTTCATTTATATTAAGTGTACACTTAATAAATGGTACCAACCTCCAATCCATCTGCCAAACCAGAATCTTTGTATCTGTCACTTATGCTCCTCTCTTACACATCCTATCATCCATTTAGTCACCAGATTCTGCTGATTCCATCTCATCCTCAAATTTGTTTCCTCCTCTCCAGTCCCACTAACACTACCTTATTTAGCCCTTGTCCTATTTTGTCTATACTGCTGTAGATCTCTCCCTCTCTGGTTGCCTTTGCCTGGACTGCTCTTCCAATTCTGACCTGGCTAGCTCTTCTTCCTTAGGACACACTTCTTTATACAGAATCCCAGGAATGTTTCTTTCATAGCATTGACTCAGAACTATAAATGCATGCTTACTTTTCTGCTTCCTTCATTAAGCAATGAGCAATTTGAAGGCAGACATTTCTTTGTCCTCTGCATTTCTAGAACTTAGCATAGTGCTTGGATTTTAGTAGGCTCTTGATAAATAATTATGAAAAAATAAATGAATAAAATGAAAGAGTAAGAAGTTAGAAGTTGTTACAACTCCATGTCATTTAATTTCACATATTGCTAAGGTAAATATTTTCTTGCTTTTAAATACTTTTATAAAAAATATCTAAACTGAAAAAAAGACATATATTAGCCATAACAGACCACTACATATCCATAAGAGTGGATATGGAAAGTAATTTATAATCATCTAGGCACTACATAAACATGAGGTATTATATTGTGCTTTTGTACCGAAGTTATTAATACACAGGTTTTAATCAATTTGACAACTGACATGTGTTCACAATGATTACACTTTGCTAAGTTATTTCAGGTAGTCACCAAGAGAGGGAAATAATATTAAGTTTTAAACAACTAAAGAATGGGCTCTCTCTATTTTTAGTTTAGAATAGATGTTACGAAGCTAGGTTAATGAATTTTTTCTGGCAATTTAGGAAATCTTGGTGAAAATGCATTCACAATATATAAGAACAAAATATAAATGAACACATACACATATATGCAGGGGACAGCAAGCTATGACCTACGGCCCATTTTTATATGGCCCAGGAATGTTTTTTATATCTTTAAAGGGTTGTGGGTTGTTTTTTTTTAAAGCAAACAAAGACTATACAACAGAGGGCATATGTAGCATGCAAAGCCAAAAATATTTAATATCTGGTCCTTTACAAAAGTGTTTGCTGATCCCTTATATATAACATTTCCTAGGTAGAAAGTCCATAAGCTTTCATCAAATTTTTTTAAAAAGGTCTCTTTTCCCACCCCACCCCCTAACATGGTTAAGAATCACTGGAATGGACAGGGGCCCTTTTCCATTTAGCTATCCAATTAATGCATTCTCTATATTTTTGCTGCAAGGTAATAAAGCAATGGTAGAACCTAGAATAATATAACTTGAATTTACTTATTCTAGATTTTGCCATTTAAAATGCCTTAAATATCACACTAGTCAATTTGAAATAACATGCAAATTATTTAGAATCAGCTTGTAAATTTTCAAATCCATTAGTGTCTTCTTACCTGAAGTCCTTTTATAAAGTTCTGTATTGAGAAATCATAATATAAAAAGATGCTGGTTAGAATCTGTAATACTTTTTCACTTAGTTTAAAGGGAAATTGAGTTGTAAGAAGTAGCTGAAAGAGATAAATGGGGGACAGGACATACTCCTTGTTAGTCTTTATTCTTCATAAATATCAAGTATAAATAATGAGGCAAAGAATGAGACTATGACACAGTAACTATGAGAGCTATAACAATAGCTAGGTTTTTTTAGGTTAAACATCAACTGAAATTTTAAATTAATTAATTTACACAACAATAACAAAAAGGAGCTGTTCATATCACACATTCAGAATCAAAGATGTCTATCACCTCCTACCCAATTCCTCATTTTAAAAAATACTGCCTATCAACTATATAACTCCCTTTCTCCCACCAGAAGCCATTGAAGCTACAAGCTACTTGTTATCTGATTTCTTTCTCATCCCTACTGATACATTAGATGAGAAACCCCAAATTAACATGTCTATTTCAAAAATATAAAATAGCTGAATTTGTATTATCTAGCTCATTTTCAATGGCCTATAGTGAAGATTTTACATCTGAAAATGAAGTCATACTAGACTTTAAAAATTTTTTTATAATTTATCTTTATTGTTGAAAGTATTACAGTCTCCCTTCCCCCTCCCTCATTAGCTGCCTCCACCCCACTCCTGCCCCTCCCCAGGTCTAGGCTTTTTAAACAGAAACATGGTCATAGAAGGCTAACTGAACTTGACTACAACCAAGCAATTTTAAAAACTATAGCTGGAAAAATTTTCCCTAGAGTGTCAGCAAACCAATGGATACCACCTTTATGGGGAAAAACTGTAGAAGTGGTTAGTAAGTAAATGGAAGGTTGTCATTCGTTTACCTTACACAAGCAACATAAAGCACATCTTAAGGGAGCTGAGTCTAGCAACAATTTGTGGAAGGTCAATACTAAAGAAGTTTATTTCTATTTAGGTAGAGGCATAAAGCTATGGTCTGGGAAAACATTAGTGTTTATTTTCAGTCAAGAGCAGCATGACAAGAAAGAGTACACTAAAAACTTCAAATCATTTAATATTAAATGTAAGAGTCAAAACATTGTTACTGTTACCAGAAAGACATTAAATTCTGTAAAAATTTATTTTTAAAATCAATAATTTTCCATTGAGTAATAACTGATTGATAGCTATAGATTGATAGATATCATTCTTTTCATAAATCTTATCTTTTTTTTTATCTCAAGAAGCAATACTATACCACAAAATCATTAAATAAAAATATTAAAATATGTGAAGGAATATGTTCAATATCATACTCTGAAGAGATGCAGAAATTTATTATTAACATTTATATTTATAATCTATTCTTGGCAATTTTCTTTCATCCTATTTCACTGGTAAATTTTTTTTTATTTTTACCTTATCAATTACTGTAGTCAGGTGCTCCTTGCAAGACAAAGATTGGAATATTTCTATACACAACAGAGATGATACTGCATGAGGAAGCAACCGATGGATGATAACAGGAGATGTGGCAATTCCAAAAATGAGTATTAGTGGAAATTCATGTAGATGCTGACTGGTTTAAAAAAAAAAATACAGAAGTGGGATTTCTTTAGAAAATATATTTCAATATATCGTTTTTCAAAATAAGGCCTTTATTTTTATGCCTACTTTATAAGACAATGGTAAGGAGTATCATTCTAGATACTAAAATTTGCTAGGCCACTCATTTTCCTGTTAAATAACATTAAAATAGTTATTTACCAGACATTCTAGCTCTGAAATCAAGCTATTAATGGTTCCTCTCATTTTATCAATGAGAACACAGAGGTCCAGAGAGATCAAGTGCCTCCCTCTACAGTTACACAATCTCAAGTGTTAGAAGAGGTGTAAGATACCATACAATTTAACCTCTCACCCAAAATTTGAGTCCCACTTACAGTCTTCCTCAGAGTTAGTTATCCAGCCTATGCTTTAAGAGTTCAATGACATGAAGATCACTAATTTTCAAGGTAACTTATTCTATTTATGGACATTTCTAACAGACACATTTCGAAGACATAGTTTTAGTGGACATTACTAAAATATGTTACATCCTTTCCTCGCATCCTTAACTCAAACTTATTGAACATGATTGATTCTTAGCATTACCAACAGGAAAACAAATGACTTCCCCAGAGTAAAACAGTTCTCTCCTTGAGAGCTACTGCAGGTTAGTCCTGTGTAACAAGGCTGATGATCTTGCTTGCTCCCTCCTGTTAGCTATTGCTTTTCATAGTATAGCTGTATACAGTTCTACCACCACAGGAGTGTTGCATGGACTCTGTTACTGTTTTAAGTTCTTACTTTTTTTTCCTTACTTTTGATGGTAAAAGTAGTCACAAGTCTGAGCTTCAAAAAAGTAGAGCTTTTTCATCACTATTCTATACTGTACATTTTTCCAGTATATTACGCTATTCAGTATTAGCATTAAGAAAAGTCTTAGGATCTAGAAATTTTAGTTTCAGTAAGGAAAAAAGACACTATCAAAATAGGAATAAGTATATTAGTAAATTAAACACATGTAGCCCTGACTATTAAACAAGTAAACATATAGGAAAAAAAATAAATTATACTTTAAAAAATGTACCACGGGTAATGCATGTTATTGGATTTTAATATAGAGTTAAATCTCACAGGATTGCCTTAAAGATCCAATGAGATTATGGAAGTAGATTCTCACTAGATATCTATAATAAAAGTGTAATATGCTAATTAGACCAGATTTCCTTCGGATGAAGCTGCGGCAGTGGGGGCCAAGGCAGAGGTGGCCATCACAACGGTGGGGGCCGAACCCCTTGCACGAATTTCGTGCATCAGGGCTCTAGTATTATATAAAACTAGAGGCCTGGTGCATGAAAATTCATGCACTGAAGGGGGGGCGGGTCCCTCAGCCTGGCCTGCCCCCTCTCACAGTCCGGGAACCCTCAGGGGCGGGAGGCGACCCGGCAATCGGGAAGGCGATGCCCCCATCACACCTCTGCTGCTGCCACTTCTGGCAGCGCAAGCCTCGGCCAGCCCTGGTTACCTGAGCCTCGGGCGGCCCTGGGCGGCTGAGCAGCTGCCATCCGAGGTTTGCCTGTGCCTCGGGCTGGCCCTGGGCAGCTGGGGGGCTGAGGAAACTGGGGAACTCCAGAGGCAGGCGTGCGCAGAGCTGGGCCCGCCTGGGGGTGGGCCCAGTCTTGCCACACACCTGCCACCCCAGTGGGGCTGAGGGGACTAGATGCCGCCATCTTGTGGCTGTGGGTGCCACCATCTTTGAGGGCATGGCAGTCAATTATCATATTCCCTTCTTATTGGCTATGGGCGCCGCCATCTTTTGAAGGCGTGATAGTCAATTAGCATATTCCCTCCTTATTGGCGCCACCATCTTTGCGATGGCGTGAGGGTCAATTAGTATATTACCTCTTTATTAGATAGGATAATATTATTTAGAAACCATTCTTGCTCAGTAGAGCTAACTCAAACAGTAGGGCTAACTCGGTGGAGAGGTAACAGAAAATAATACCTGACAAAAACATCTCAATCTGCAATACTTTATACATTCAAGGGGCAAGTAAGAGAGAGACAATTTTGGTGAGAGAGAAATTATATTTTATACTGCCTTATCATGCTAATTTAAAATTGGCTAATTTTTGTCTTTTGATTCTCATTCTTTGGTCAAAAAGCAAATGAAAATCTGATAGGTCTTTGAACATTCAATTATAAGGAATTTGAAATCATCTTGCTTTCCATCCTTTTGGTATTAAAATAAAGATTAAATTGCCATTCATTTTCTCTGAAAAAGGTTGTTTTTTAAGTTAAACATGGTATATTTTCTTAATAAAAGAAATTTTATGATAAAACCAGGTGATACAACATCTACCTGCTGATAATTATGAAGTCTTGGAGTACTTTTGTGGTGAAGCTTTCCATATCCTTTAAGATAAGCACAACAGGAGGAGATTGCCATTGGCTAGAAGTCCTCTTTTTCCGTGGCTTTCCTGGGTCTGTCTTCTTTTAAGCCATTGTGGAAAGAAGGAGTTAAAAGGTAAGCCTTATCAACCAAACAATGCTATACCTGTGATCTCTCTCCCTTTATATTTCACAGTAACAGTCTGTGTGTTTTTTATTTCTCCTACATATTAAATAGAAACTCATTCCAACATTTATTAGCAGAATCTTTCCATTTGACATGGGAATAATAACCAAGAAGAAAAAGGTCCAGTAAAATCTATAACTCATAAGAAATACTTATATTTTCTGCTATCTGAAAAAATGAACAAAAAGCATAGGGAGAAGAGAACATTCTCTATAAAATTTATTTTTCTGTTGGTAGAATGTCATATTTTCCTTTGCTTTAAGGTGAGAACTAGTATTTTTTAATTAGAATGCATAATAAATAACCCAGCTCTGCTACTGTAAAATTTCAAGTTGAAAAGCATCTTAAATTATCATCTAGTCCAATCCCAATCTTTTAAATTGCAGACAGCATTTAATTTCTACAAAATCTAAAATTCTGGCCCTGGCTCAGTTGGTTGGAGTGTTATCCCATGCACTGAAAGGTTGTGGGTTAGATTTCTAGTTAGGGCACATACATAAGTTGCAGGTTCAATCCTCAGTGGGGGCATACAGAAGGCAACTGATCAATGTTTCTCTCAGACATCGATGCTTCTCTCTCTCTTTCTTTCTCTCTCCTTCCCTCCCTCCCTCTCTCCCAACCTCCCATGAAACACATACAGGAGGCACCCAATCGATATGTTTCTCTCACATCGATGTTTCCGTCTCTCCCCCTCCCTTCTACTTTCTCTAAAAATCAATGAGAAAATATCCTTAAGTGAGGATTAATAACCACAACAAAAAAAAATCTAAAACTCTGGATCAAATTAAGATACTGCAGTAAGCATTAGACCCAATTTGATACCTACATATTGCAAAAGAAAGCTTTACTTATGATCACTTCAGCAAATACATTCATCAAAAAATGTCAATACAGTATTTTTTCCCATACTATCTGGCTACACAGCATCATAAACTAAGGCTATGGTTTTATGGTACAGTTACCCATGAATCACCTAAGTTATTCATTTTCACCAGAAACTAACATGGTAGAATGAAATTTCTTTTTATTTATGTTTGTTGAATATACTTTACTTAAGAGAGCATTTACTCCCCAAGAATTCTAAATATAAAACAAATTAAAATTCTTAAAAATATATACCTATGGCTATTTCACATCAGACTAAGTTGATAATAGATATTGACAGCATGGTTCTACTGCACAAAAGCAAATATTGAGGAACCTATGAGATAATATATTAACACTAGAGGGCCGGTGCACAAAATTCATGCACTGGGGAGGGGGGGGTGTCCTTCAGCCCAGGCTGCACCCTCTCCAATCTGGGACCCCTCGGGGAATGTCCTAAACCAGCAATCAGACATCCCTCTCACAATCTGGGACTGCTGGCTCCTAACCACTCACCTGCCTGGCTGCCTGACTGCCCCTAACCACTCTGCCTGCCAGCCTGAATGACACCTAACCGCTCCCCTGCAGGCATGATTGACACCTAACTGCTCCTCTGCCAGTCCAATCACCCCCAATTGCCCTCCCCTGCAGGCCTGGTTGCCCCTAACTGCCCTCCCCTGCTGGCCTGGTCACCCCTAACTTCCCTCCCTTGCCAGCCGGGTTGCCCCTAACTGCCTTCCCTTGCTGGCCTGGTCACCCCCAACTGCCCTCCCCTGCCAGCCCGATCACCCCCAACTGCCCTTCCCTGCAAGCCCGATCACCCCCAACTGCCCTCCCCTGCCGGCCATCTTGTGACAATGGGGGTGGCCATCTTGTGACATGGGGGCATGAGGGTCAATTTGCATATTACCTCTTTATTATATAGGATTACAGACATTGTTACAGAGATAAAATCTGCAGCAGAACCAATTCCAAATGCTGTTTTTCTCACTAGATGACATTCTCCCACAAATAAAATGGCCTTGTAGGAACCTAAACTTATACCAGGAAGTAGGCTGCATACTGATAAAAGAAGCTACTATTAAATTAACAGCTAGTGCTACAGAAGCATATCCTTATTAGAACAAAATAGTACTATGCTTAATATAATCCCAAGCCTCTTCAATCATATGCCAATTTCTTGGGAGAAAATTATCAGTGTACATTTACCTGTGTGACATTCATATACCAACTGGAAAGAGAATCCATTGAACAATGTGTCTTTTTCTGGATATCTTTTTCCTCCTCTTTGGATTCCACATCTACACAGCAGTCCATCAACTGTGAGAACAGCTTTTGCAAAAAATGTTTCATATCTGCAGTAGATAAAAGGTAAGAAAGTTTATCTCTCCTTAAAGCAAATCTTAAACAACTGAAACTTCTTGATCAGTAGATTTACATTATTTGAGTAGAATGTGTTTTCTATACTTAACATTAACTAGCATAACATTTAGCATATTAACTATTAGTGTTCATTAGTGTTCTCTCCTTAATACTAAAATTTCATTAATTGAGACTAACACTAGGCCAAAGTTTATTTGTATTGTCTATACTAAAAGTGTTACCTAAATAAATGTATAACTATGAAAACTATTAATTATATTAGGAATAATATATATTTAAGTTACTTCTGGATAGCAAAATGTTTTTAAAGACCCTAAAAAGACCAAAAGTGTTATTTACATAAGTTATTTTACTGATTACAAATCTTCCTTAAAGTCATTTTTAAAGATGTCCTAAGGGCTTTTACTTCATTACAATCAATTTATGAATATGAAAGTAATATAAAGCCCATAAGCACATCAGTCCAAATCTAAGCACATTTTACTCTTAGTGTCTACAGCCTTTATGATTTATTTAATGGCTTCAGATACCCAAGGTAAGCTCTGACAATGGACCATTTTTACCAATGGTGGCCTTTCAAAATGGAACAATAAGATGATTTGAACCTATAAATATGAGCCTATGTAGTCTATTCTCTTTTGGGCTAAGCACTCCCAATTCCTCAATTCTTAGCTCTCTGACCCAAACATTCCAACTTGAAATGCCTGGACTATTACTGGCAATGAAGCTATATGGCAGGAGTAGGGCTGGAATAGTGTCAAAGACTCCTGCAACTTGGGAGGCACTAAACTTCACCCTGCCAAAATATAGTACCATATTCTTCCCACAAATAAAAAGGGATGAAGACAGCTTGAGAGACACAGACAGACAGATATGGAGAGATACACAAAGAAAGATGGAGAAGGGCCGAAGAAATTGATAACATCTCACCAAGGTTATTAAAGCATTTATACTTTACCTGGACAGTCTCTAGCTTGCAATTTAACTACATATGGAGTGACATTATTCTGAACGGCTTCTATTAGACTTCTGAATGTAAATTCATGATCTGTTACATTCACACCTATGGGATTATACATCATATTACACCACTGTTTTTATTATTAATAATTTAACAACAAAAGCTATTTAACATGTCAAGAGAATTGCTAAGTAAAAGTAATTTTACATGATTAATAAAACAACACACTGCATAAATGAAGAGATCTCCAGTAATACTAGATATCTAGAGGCACACACTGTACTTGTTAGGAAAGATATTTAGCACAATTTCTCTTTAAAAAAAAAAATTACTGGGGATGTGTAGTTTACCCTTGAAAACATCTTAGGAACATCTTGAAAACATTTCATTTCTTTGTCACATTCATTAAGAGCTCTTTAAAATAATTACTCAAAAATAAAGACTATGGATTCCAGTCTTACTGTTACCCTCACTTAATACCCGAGGAGAATCCAATCAGTAATATTATTTATGATCACAGTAGTAAATAGAATAGGTAAAGTGTACACTAAATTCATTTTTAAGTAAAGAGTCTAAAACCAAATTATAGTTTTTGGTCCTTTAGGTATTTACTAAATTCTGATTCTCATTTCCACACATCAGAATTTCAGTGCTCTGCATGCAGTTATCAGAATTGAGTGAAAACTTCCCACTACTTTGGAAAAAATACTATTAACTGGTAACTTCCCTAAGGTCCCAATCTGTGCTTTCTAGAAAGAGCTTTGGCACTTGGGCAGATGCCAGCAGCAGACATCTTGAAACTACTTGAGGCTTGCTACTATAAACCTTCAAATGCTTGCAAGAAAGGTTCAGAATCATCCAGACCACCAATAGTCAACATTTTTTTCCTAGGAGAGGCAACAAACAAAACTGTTGGCAGGATATTTTTAAACACACATACACTAAAAGAAAGAAAGAAAGAAAGAAATAGACACATACCTTACAGAAAATAGAAACTGTGCAATATGCTGAAGTAACTTTGAGTACCGATTTTTTTTAAGTGTCAAAATGATATTCCTAGCATGCATTACAGTCTATGATTATGATACTACATCTCTAAACAAATTTAGGAGTTTAGTAAAGCACTGGCTTATCTTGTCTGACTAACTTTGTAAGCTATTTAACACTATGTTCCTTAAGATAACGCACTTGTCTATTGGAAACAAGATAATCAGTGTCTTTAACTGGAAAAATGTTCTCCTCAAACTACTGACTTTCAAACACATGATTTCCATTAGCTTCTTTCCTCCTTTTGGCACTAGGCAGAGAAGGGATTTAAACAGTGCTCTCACAACAATCTATCAGGTCATCCCTCTTGATCGTGTTTCTCCCACTCCAATTACTGTAACATGGCAATAGAGAAAGAAAGCACCCAACAAACAGTACAAGCCAGCCATCACTGGGCTTCAGTTTCTCATCCATAATGGAAGGGATTTTCAAATTAATTGGCAGGTTGCACTGAAAAGCTGATCCACAGCATTTTAAAATCATTCCACAAAGTCTTATTACTCAGAGGAGTCCTGGGATCAGCAGTATGGGCATCAGATAGAGACCTATTAGAAAAGCAGCATTTTAGGCCCTCCCCCAGAATTATTAGTGAAATTTTTCATTTACTAAGATCCCCTAGAGCAGTGGTTCTCAACCTTTTTAATGCCGCGACCCTTTAATACAGTTCTTCATGTTGTGGTGACCCCCAACCATAAAATTATTTTCGTTGCTACTTCATAACTGTAATTTTGCTACTGTTATGAATCGTAATGTAAATATCTGTGTTTTCCGATGGTCTTAGGCGACCCTGCTAGCGGTTCTCAGGTCGCGACCCACAGGTTGAGAACCGCTTCTGTAGAGGGCCCTAAGACCATCGGAAAACACAGATATTTACATTACGATTCATAACAGTAGCAAAATTACAGTTATGAAGTAGCAACGAAAATAATTTTATGGTTGGGGGTCACCACAACATGAGGAACTGTATTAAAGGGTCGCGGCATTAAGAAGGTTGAAAACCACTGCGGGCCTAGCGGTTATTTTTAGGTACATGAAAGTTTGAGAAGTACTGCCCTGAATATCAGGTAGATAATTAACAGTATTAGGCAGTACATTTTAAACAAAATGAAAAAAAAAACAACTGCTAATATTTCAAAGAAAATTTTTCCATTACCTGCAAGCCAGATATTTGGTTAAAATTGAATGTTAATGATAGAAATTTAAGTAACTAAGAAATTTACAACCTGTAGTCTGAAAGCAGTTTATATATAATTCATCCAAAATTCTTTTAAACAATTACAATTAATACAATATTATGAAACAATCAAATATTTAAAAACTACAAATAAGGAAATAAAATTAAAGTCATAGAATAAATGCACTGAAGAAATGATAAAAAGACATAAAAATAAAATCTTTTAATATACTGCTGGTTTCTTTATTACCTAATTCAAATCTCATCTACTTTCATAATATAACTAAAGAAGAAAAGAGTAACATATATATTTCCCCTTCATTTTTTCAGACAGAAAGTTGATCAGGGTACTAGCTAACCCAAATAAATTTCTTCTAATTTATAGATATATGATCAGTATAAAGAACTTTTATTGGTTTGGAAATTATGCCTAACAAAATATAATTGTTTTAATTCTGTAAATGAGAGAGACAAAACAGGTTTACCAGAACAGATTATTCCCCACTATTCTCAAAAACAGAACTACCAATTTAAAAAAAACAACAAACCTGTACATACCTAGAATAAGAGCAGCAGTTGGAATTTCTCTTAGTTTTATTTGACAGCCCCAGTCTCTTGAATTCTTCTGGAATCCAGGATGAGACTTTTGTAGAAATTTGATTAGATTGTCAAATAGGTTTTTATTTAATTCCTCTTGCATTTGCTACACAGAACACACAAAATTTTATGGATTATAATTAGCAATAATCTGATGTGTCTTTCAAAAGAAAACTGTCATGAATTCAATTCCAAAGATTACATGTAAAATTACAATCACGATGAAAAAAAATGTTCTTTCTTTAAATCTCCAATGATTAGGGCTTTGGATCCCCTCATTAAAGAGTCTCATTTAATTATTCAACAAACATTGACTAACCACCTTACAAATGAAAAGATAGTCCCTACCCTAAAAAATGTAAAGAAATTGAGCAAGAACGCTTAAAATGAAAATATGTTGTGTAGAGTACTATGACAATATAGGAATAAAGAGTAGGACCATCCAACTTAAGCTGATGAGGTGATATATCTGAGCCAAAGCATTAGAGCAGGTGATGGAGTTGGTGATGGTAGGTAAAGGAAGTTTGAATGAATGGATAGTAAAGGAGGCAAGGAAGGAAGAAAGCACCAAACAACTGAAGAGCCACAGATATAGCTAAGCATAAAGAACATGAAAAGTGTTAGGGAATGAGATTGGACAAATAAGTAAAGGGCTAGGCCAAGAAAAAATATATTTGATGTTAAAGAGTTTAGATTTTACCCTGTAGGGAGAACCACTGAAGACATTTGAAGTAGAGATATGATTAAATCAGGATTAGGAAGAGTTAATCTGACAGCACTGTGAAGGCCAGTTGGCCCCAGACCTGGAAATCCCCAGTTGCAGGACCTAAGACTGTATCTGCATGAAAGGAGGACTTTTCTAACTTGGCCAATAGTGCCACAGGGACTAGTGGCAGATCTGAAGGGTTTTACACTGAAGAGTCAGTTAAGAGGATATTATGACAATCAGGTAAAGAAATAAAGAGGACCTAAATTGGAAACCACGAACTCAAATATCTTCAAGGGTCACATGGAATACATGAATGAGCAAAGCCACTCGGTGTAAAGCAATAAAGTATGGTGGGAAGCAATAATAAACTGAAAAGCACATAACTGTCCCAAAGGCATTTAAAAAAAATAAATAAATAAGACTGGAGCAGCCACTGTGGAGAATAATATGGAGTTTCCTCAAAAAACTAAAAATGGAACTCACATTTGACCCAGTGATCCCACTTCTAGGAATATATCCCAAGAAACTAGAAACACCAATCAGAAAGGATATATGCACCTCTATGTTCATAGTGGCATAATTCACCATAGCTAAGATTTGGAAACAGCCTAAGTGCCCATCAGCAGATGAGTGGATTAAAAACTGTGGTACATCTACACAATGGAATACTATGCTGCGGTAAAAAAGAAGGAATTCTTACCATTTCAACAGCATGGATGGAACTGGAGAGCATTATGCTAAGCGAAATAAGCCAGTCAGAAAAAGACAGATATCACATGATCTCATTTATGGAATATAAGGAACAACATAAACTGATGAAAAAAAACAGATCCAGAGACAGAGAAGCATCGATCAGACAATCAAACCTCAGAGTGAAGGTAGGGGAGGGTGGGTGTCAGGAGAAAGATCAACCAAAGGACTTGCATGCATGCATATAAGCCTAACCAATGGACACAGACAACAGGGGGGTGAGGGCATGAGTGGGGGGCAATAGGGCAATAAGGACACACATGTAATACCTTAATAAAGAAAAAATATATACAACACTGTGTTGGTAAAAAAAAAAAAAAATCTGTTAGCTCTAGAGCAATGAATCTGCTATAGTGGAGAAATTTTTCAGAGCTGGAATATAAAGAACATGGTAACTGGATATAGGATGAGAGAGTGAAGGAGTTTAGAAAGAGCTTGATTTCTTATTTGTGTAACTGAATGGATAATTTGGACAGTGCCAGCATTTCAAAGCTGTGAGGATGTGTAAAGAGCCCCTTGCCTTAGCAACTATCATTATAAACATACTAGAGGCCTGGTGCATGAAATTAGTGCACGGGGGGGGGGGGGGGGGGAGGTGTCCCCAGCCTGCACCCTCTCCAATCTGGAATCCCTCTCACAATCCGGGACTGCTGGCTCACAACTGCTCACCTGGCTGCCTTCCTGATTGCCCCTATCCGCTTCTGCCTGCCAGCCTAATCACCCCTAACCACTTCCCTGCCAGCCTGTTTTCCCCTAACTGCCCTCCCCTGCAGGCCTGGTCCCCCCAACTGCTCTCCCCTGCAGGCCTGGGTCCCCCCTAACTGCCCTCCCCTGCAGGCCTGGTCACCCCTAACTGCTCTCCCCTGCAGGCCTAGGTCCCTCCCTACTGCCTTTCCCTGCAGGCTTGGTTGCCCCAACTTCCCTCCTCTGCTGGCTTGGTCACCCCTAACTGCCCTCCCCTGCAGGCTTGATCGCCCCCAACTGCCCTCCCTTGTAGGCCTGGTCCCTCCCAACTCCCCTCCCTTGCTGGCCATCTTGTATCCACATGGGGGCAGGATCTTTGACCACATGGGGGCAGCCATCTTGTGTTGGAGTGATGGTCAATCTGCATATTACTCTTTTATTAGATAGGATAGAGACCTGGTGCACGGGTGGGGGCCAGCTGGTTTGCCCTGAAGGGTGTCCCGGATCAGGATGGGGGTTCCCTTGGGGCATGGGGCGGCCTGGGCAAGGGGCCTGTGGTGGTTTGCAGGCCGGCCACGCCCCCTGGCGACCCAAGCGGAGGCCCTGGTATCTGGGGTTTATTTATCTTCTACAGTTGAAACTTTGTAGCCTGGAGCAGAGCCAAGCCTTCTGCTTGCTCCGAGGCGGCAGCCATTTCCATTGGGATTTATGTATCTTCTATAATTGAAACTTTGTAGCCTTAAGCGGAGGCCTGGGCTGGCCAGGGTGTTCGGAAAGCTTGACTTCCTCCATTGCCAGAGGCAACCCTAGCCTCCTGCTCTTTCCAGCTCCGTGGCTGCCACCATTTCTGTTTGGATTTATGTATCTTCTATCATTGAAACTTTGTAGCCTTGAGTGGAGGCTTAGGCCGGCAAGGGCAGGCGGAAAGCTTGGCTTCCTCCATTGTCAGAGAAACCCAAGCCTCCCTCCTGCTCTCTGTGGCCGTAGCCATCTTGGTTGGGTTTATTTGCATATTCACTCCTGATTGGCTGGTGGGAGTGGCTCGTGGGTGTAGCGGAGCGATGGTTAATTTGCATATTACTCTTTTATTAAATAGGAAGTCCCAGTACCTGAAGCTATGCTTAATACCTGGAACATGAGGGTTTTGATTTTAAGGATATACAGATTGTGCTTAACCAGTATTACCTACATTTCATCAATTCTCTTGTAAACTGGTGGAAAAGAAGATGAAAAACAATAAATATGAGATTTACAGTATTAGAGAAATGTTATTAAAAAAAGTATTCACCTCAGTTTCAGATTTCATCTGCTGCCATATCAACTGATAAGTTTCAAATCGAAGCTTACTGTCCTCAGATTCATTTTTCCCTTCATTAAAGTACTCCTCTGAAAACACAGAAATAAGTCAATGTCTTTTTTATATAATGTGTGTGTGTGTGTGTGTGTGTGTGTGTATTTGGTGATAGGTAACATAGATTATCTTTTATATTTAATTTTATTTATACATCTTAAATTCTTACTGTAAGTATTGTAAGGTTAGATATCTTATTTATTTTTTATAATGTATTTCTATCATTTACTTCTGAACTTCTAAGTTTTTATTTAATGGTTTTGATTTGAAATATATATATTTAATATTAATATATTTTCATTATTTACTCTTATTCTAAGGCTCTATATACTTTGCTTTATATATCTGTTTTGAGTTCTCCTTTATTAAATGACTAGAGGTCCGGTGCATGAAATTTGTGCACTGGGGGGTGTCCCTCAGCCCAGCCTGCACCCTCTCCAATCTGGGACCCCTCAGGGGATGTCCTAAACCGGCAGTCAGACATCCCTCTCACAATCCAGGACTGCTGGCTCCTAACAACCTGCCTGCCTGATTGCCCCTAACCGCTTCTGCCTGCCAGCCTGATAGCCTCCTAACCGCTCCCCTGGTGGCCTGATTGATGCCTAACCACTCCCCTGCTGGCATGATTGACACCTAACTGCTCCCCTGCCAGTCCAATCACCCCCAACTGCCCTCCCCTGCTGGCCTGGTTGCCCCCAACTGCCCTCCCCTGCTGGCCATTTTGTGACAATGTGGGGGCGGCCATTTTGTGGCAGTGTGGTGGTGGCCATCTTGTGACGCAAGGGCATGAGGGTCAATTTGCATATTACCTCTTTATTATATAGGATTCTTACTACTACTATCCTTGTTCATTTGTTCAACTGATACAGTTTTAGCCCAGACTTATATTTATTCTGTCTGCATTATTTTATATATTTTTGGAATGTTTTCCTCCCAATGGTTGGCCATTTATCAAAATACCATTTGTTGTAGTGGTTTTCAAACTTTTAAAACCATGATCCACATTAAGGAATACATCTTACATCATAATCCAACACACACACATATAATAGAAATCAAAACTAAGTCCCACAAAACAACTTATTATGTGATACCAAAAGTTTTCTATTCTGTTTTTTAAAACTCTCAAGACCTACTAAATTGATTTCATGACTCACACTTGGATTATATGTAAAAACTTTCAGTTTGAAAAACACTCCTTTCTTCTACTGATTTGAGATGTCCTTATCATCTAAATTCTTATAAATACATTTGGAACTATTTTTGAACTTTTTCTTTTGTTCTACTGAATCTAACCATACCAGTCCTGAACTATTTTAATTATTGTAGCTTTGTAGTTCATTCTAATATTGAATAAATTCAGGTCTTCCCATCACCAAAAAACATCATCATTCTTTTTCAAAAAAATTTAAGCCATTCTTTCAAACTAATTTTGTCATTTCTAAAAAATAATTACACTGGTATTTTGACTGGATAAAAGACAATCTATAGATTGATTTGGGGAAAAAATATATTTTTTTGTTTTTTAAATATATTTTATTGATTTTATACAGAGAGGAAGGGAAAGGGATAGAGAGTTAGAAACATCGATGAGAGAGAAACATCGATCAGCTGCCTCCTGCACACCCCTTACTGGGGTTGTGCCCGCAACCAAGGTACGTGCCCTTGACCAGAATCGAACCTGGGACCTTTCAGTCCGCAAGCCGACGCTCTATCCACTGAGCCAAACCGGTTTTGGCTAAAAAAATATATTTTTAATATATTAAAAATTCACGTCCAGCCCTAGCCGGTTTGGCTAGGTGGATAGAGTGTCAGCCTGCAGACTGAAGGGTCCAAGGTTTGATTCCAGTCAAGGGCACATGCCCCGGTGGTGGGCTTGATCCCCAGTGGGGGGCGTGCAGGAGGCAGCCAATCGGTGATTCTCTCTCATCATTGATGTTTCTATCTCTCTCTCCCTCTTCCTTCCTCTCTGAAATTAATAAAAATATATTTTAAAAAAATTCACGTCCAAAAATACTACAAGTCTCTTCTTTTAATCAATATTTTACATTCCTTAAATCTTGTTTACTTCTAGGTATTTTATTGTAACAGCTAGAACTTTCATGATATTACATAATTGTGAAAGTACACATTTTGTTCTTGACTTCACTGAAATGCTGCTACTATTCCACCATCAAATTTAAATGTTAACTGAGAGTTTGGAATATAAATTCTCTTTCATATTAAGGAATTTTGCTCCTAATCATAGTTGACTAAGTTTGGGGCAAATATTGATTTTTAAAGAATTTTTATTAAAAGGCTTAGAATATATTGAAGTCATCATATGGTAAAATGATAGAAACGGTTATAGTATAAAAATGCTAACAAAAAAAAAGCAAGGAGATATACTAGTACTAAGAGACAAAGCAGAATAAGTTAGCCTTAAATAGAATGAAAATATTCGTCTTTGAAAATCACTAAAATCATATAAAATGTTAAAATGGCAAATGAAGACATGAATTTATTTTATGTGTTGAATAACGCTGCATCAAAATAGATAACAAAAAAACTTCCAGAAATTGGAAAATAAGAGCAGTAGGACATGTTAACCTGTTACCAAGACTTCTCTCAGTCATTTATCAATCTAGTAGGAGCTACAGAATAAATACCAGCTTTCATTGCTGACAGGTTCCCTCCTGCCTACTCATAACCCCCGCCCCCAACCTCTCTCTTTCTCCACAGAATACTGAGGAGAGAGAGAGTTACCAATCTTTTCTTAGACAGATGGCGGGCACAATGTAAAACATCTTCCTACTTATTCAGGCTATCTTGTTTCAAGAACGGAAGCCATTGAAGGCAAGTGCTAAATTCTGGATATGTTTTCCTCATTTCTGGTCCATCTTTCTTAAAATTAGGGTCAATTCCTCTAATATTTTCATATTAAAACAGTATCTGTTGGTCTTAGATCAGCACAATGGGAAAAACCTTATATACCTCAAAGTTCATATTATACAATTGTACACATTAGGTTTACTAATACTAAAAACTTTATACAAATCTTAATAAATTATAGCTGAAATTCAATACAAAAAAGTTCTAAGCAAAACTCACCTCATATTTTGAAAGTAATAGTTAGACCATGGATTCGAGAATCTGACAGCTTTGGTTTAAACCCAGCTCTGTTACTTACTATAGCAACATCATTGAAAGTTCTTTATGTCTAAGTATCCCCATTTGATATGTCCTAACAAAAGTATGCACTCTCATGACTACCCCCTCAAATCTAAGGAACATTTTCCTCACTCCAAAAAAGTCCCTATTGCCCTTTGGAAGTCAATACCCATACTTTGCCCCAGAAAACCACTGAGATTTTTAGGACAATCTCTTTTAAAGAATGGTGACATATCCTTTGAAGGAAATTTACTTTTCAATTGCCCTTTGTAAGCCATGCTTAGACAAGAGAAGTACTAAATTCAATTAGGGGTAGAAAACTAACACATTTGATATTAAGACATCATACCTATTGGCACAGAGATCTTTCTCTTCTTGAAGTTTGGCTTAAACACAAAACAGCCCTATAAAAAGAAATATAAAGCATAAAGTCAAAGTAGCCAAGGAGCAGATAAATCTGTTAACCAAGTATTTTATGGATAAGCAGATTTTTTTTTTTTTTTAAAAAAAGGTGTTTCTTTAAAGTGCTAAGATAGCGCTTTTCTATCTAAGTTATAGGAGGAAAATTCTTAAACAATACAAGGACTATCCATTTCTTTCTCTTCCTTCTCATGGAATGTTCATCTTTGATTATGTTCTTTGGGACCTGATCTAAGAGACAAAGAAAATAAACTCTGATGAAATTTAAATGCAGAAAGATTCCATTTTTATAAACTTAGAGAAGAAAGAAATTAGTAGTACACATTAAAATGAAGATCAAGAAGATATAAAATAGTCTCAAAAGAAGTATCTCCATCTCAAAAGAAGTATCTGTTATTTAATTAAACTCCAACTATTAGAACCATGATGGGAAATAAATAATTTGGGCTATTATTGTTTCCTTTCTTCATCTGATAAATACATATTCATTTATCCATTACAGATCAACTCAAACTCAGCCACTCTAGTTAGAATTATTCCCTCTCCTAAGATCTCACAGGACTTGAATATCTTTATTTTTAATCACTTTCACTCTTCATCATAGTTATTTAGAGTTTGTCTCCCTAAATAGTTTCTGAGTGTCTTCAGAGCACAGATTTCATTTAGTTCATGATCATTTTCCCAATGTTTAGGACAGTGTTAACATATACATTAGGCAATCCGTATATAGAATGAATGCTTGCCAAGTAATATCTCTGGTAATTTCCTAGCTACATTTAATTTCATGTTGTTATTTGATTAGTGATATATAGTCCCCAGGCTACTGGTCCTATGTTTATTCTCCCAATCCTAAAGCATGGACAGCTTCTTAAGATTGCCATTTCTGTGGAAAATGAAAAAGTGTATATACATCTTTTGGTGTCCCCCCAAAAGATGTATATACACTTTAACAACTGATAGCTCAATTTTGAAAATGAACTGTATGTTAATAAACACTGACTTTACAATCATTCAAAGTGTGTATATCTTTTTGGGGGGACACCTGTGTATCTAGAAAAAGTCATCTCAGGGTATTTGCACTGCTAAAGACAGCAGTGCCAATATAAAGTGGCCATTTGGATTACAGGATCCAAAGTGAGAACTTTGCCCTATATACTCTTATATCTGCAGCTAGTGGAACCATTTAAAATACATACATATTTAGAAAAATCATGTGATACCACAACAAGCTTGTTACTACCTCCTTTCTATATTTATCTGCAATCAGTAAAGGAAAAGGAACTTTGAAGGAGTCAAATACAGAGTGTCAAGAAGGAATCCTAATGTATGGCAGTGGTAGTAATATGGTTAACCACTTTGAACTCCTGATCAAGGGATGGTGTTTGAGATGAAGAAGTCTAGGAGGACACCGACAGCAAGAAAATATGACAAAGAGAAGTTTAGATAGGTTAGGGAAAAATAGTCTAAAGATTCTTATTCATGTAAGGTTCCCTTCATAATCATCTCAATACAAGCATTTCGGTTATAATGCCATAAGTGCTTTCCTGGGGGTGGGAAATCTCACAATTCTGCAAGATATACAAAAATAAGAGGCTTGCCCGGGCTGGGCGGCTCAATTGGTTGGAGTGTCCTCCCATACACCAAAAGGTTGCACATTCGATTCCTGGTCAGGGCACATACCTAGGTTGTGGGTTTGATCCCGGGTCAGGGTGGATATGGGAGGCAACCGATTAATGTCTCTCTCTCACATTGATGTTTCTTTCGCTTTCACACCCTTACTTTCTCTAAGGACCAATAAAAACATATTCTCGAGTGGGGATTAAAAAAATAATACCAGGCTTATGCAACAAAAAGGATTAGAAGACAGACCATCCAAAATCTATGGAACTTTACAACCAAGGCAAAACAAAAACAGTACCAATCGTAATGATTTTTTTTTAGATACTAGCAGTTAAATCTCTTCTAGCTTGCACCTAGCAACACAGTTAGTCCTTTGTAAACTTAACCCTAAGCTTGTAGCTCCTCCTTGATATATAGTCTTGGAAGGCACTGTGCTCATAATTTTAATCAAAATGGTGTAGCCTTCTTCATTAATCTGGTTTTATACAGAGAGAAATGTCTTTGTACTTCATCTGCATTCTCAACTTTATCAGACAGCTTAACTTAAGGAGCTTCTAGTTGCACTCATATTACTAAAGGTCTTACTTGACTGTCTATAGCAGTGCTATCCAATAGGACTTTCAGTAACAAGGGAAATATAAAAATCTGCACTAAGATGTAGTCATATTAGTGAGACTGAGGAACTAAACTTTTAATTTTACTTTATTTTCATTTAAATACCCACATGTGGCTAATGGCTACAGCACTGGGCAATAGAGCTCTAAAGTTTATCTTCTTACCAACTATACTATGTCTTGCAATCCCTGGCCATCTAAGCAGCCAGTATGAGAGGATCTATATGATCTCCTCACACACACACCCTTACACTACTTTTCATTAGTTTTCGTAAGGCTCCCTTTTCTATTTCTACTAATAATACAAATTTTTCAATTCCTTTATTTAATATGCCATTTTATTTCTATCTTCTACCAAAGAACATATTCTCTTTGCTAACACCCTCCACTCCCCACCCCACTCCCCAATCCTTTACCTAACTTGTCATTTTTCAGGTCTCAGCTCAAATGTCTTTCTCCAAAGGCCTTCCCTGACCTTGGGCAATCTAGGTTCTTCTAGTTCTTCTGCTCACTCACTTAGAACTTTCTTTCTTGCTCACATTTATCTCAGTTTATCTGCTAACATTTATCACAGTCTGTGGTCAGTTTATCTGTGTTTAATGTGTTTCTTCAGAGCAAACACTGAGTCTATTTTGTTAACCCGTGTATCCTGGTACCTCATGAAGTGTTTGGCACAATAAACATTTGAGAAGGAACGAGGACGGGTGACTGGAGCACATCCTCCGGACAGTCGACCTCCACAAACCACAAGTTAAAAATCCTCCTAGCCAAAACACTAAGGCAGGTGAGCGTCTTCGCTCCCCAAACAAGGTTGGCCTGAACTGGACCTGGAGCCAAGAGCTCAGCTCCGACCGCCACACCTTCCCCTGAAGTCGGTACACCTAGGCCTACGTAACCTACGCTTCATGCCTTCCCCGAAAGGGGATGATGTTGTGGCGGAGTCTTAGTGGCCGCCCGCCCCCGCGTACCTTGGACACCGAGGAGGTGGCCATGGTCCCGGCGGCAGAATGGAATCCAGAAACTCAGGATTTCCCGCGCTCCTTCGCGGCAGCAGGGCAGAGGTTAGTGACGAGCCACTGGGCTTCTTGATTGGCTGGCATCACCCTCGAGGCGGGTTTCCGGCGCGTGGAGGCGGGGCTTCAGAGGAGGGCGGGGCGTGGTTCCATCTGGAACCTCTGGGGCGCACTAGGTGGAAGTAGACATGGCGTGCAGCTTCCGCAGGTCCATCGCCTGTCAGGTACGGTCCCAGGAACGGAGCCCCGCACCCCCAAAGCCGTTTCACCGTTGTGGGCCAGTCCTCAGTCAGCGGAAGGGCGGGTTCTGAGAAAACCCCGTTTATTTCTGCCGCTTCCTCACCGTCCTCTGGAGATGCTTCAGCTGCTGAGGCAAACCCAGTGGAGGATCTGGCATGCGGCTTAGATCAGTTTTCAGGGTGACAGGTAAACTTGGGAAGGCACGCGTTGCTTCCCTCACTCCTTCCCACCCTACAGCTTTGTACGCTTTATCTGGGTAGGAAGGTCACGGGGCCATGATTAGACCCCACAGAAATTAACGTTGACCTAGTGAAATCAGGAGGCTTTGGCTAACATGAATGATAAAGGTTTATTCAAGGTCTTAGAGTTTGAAAAGCGAAAATATAGCAGTGCAGTACCCAGAGTGTTCTGAAGAAAGAAAAACTGCCGGTTCTTATAGAAGAAAGGAAGTTCTTGGGAAATAGTTCTGCATTCTTGCCCTCTGAACTCCTAGGTGATAATTAGGCAAACTTTTTGACTCGAGGGCCACAATGGGTTCTTAAACTGAACCGGAGGGTCAGAACAAAAGCATGGATGGAGTGTTTGTGTGAACTAATATAAATTCACAGTAAAGGAGCGGAGGGGAGAGCAAGAGAACCGGATAGAACAGCCGGATCCGGCCCGGGGGCCGTAGTTTGCCCACGGCTAAGCAGTGGTTCTCAAGCCTTGGCTGCAGACTGCAATCACCTGAGGACCATTAAAAAATACCCAAGCCCAGGCCCCCGTGTAGGGGGCGGGGGGGAGGGTCTTTGAAACTCTGTCAGGTGACTTTGTTGTTCTTCCAGGCTTGATAACTACTAACCAAGGAAGACCAGGAGGCAGAAAGGTATAGTGCAGTGGTCCCCACACTTCTCTGCACAGTACAATCAACACAAGAACTTATTAGCATCCTGTTGCTCACATCACATCCTGTGCTAGTTAAATCAGAATATTTGCATCAGTGTTTTCTAAAGATCTCTGGGTCATTCCACTGTGCAGCCAAGGTGGGAGCCCTTGGTATAGTGATTAAGAATACTGACCATGAGGACATGTGGGTTTAAATCCACCTTCTCTAGTAGGTATGTAAGTTCTCTGTCCCTCATTTGTAAAATCTGGAAAATTATTTAGCTACTTTATATAGGATTGTCATTAGAATTTAATGAATTAATACGTATATAGTACTTGGGGGTTGTGTTTGGTACGTTGTATACACTCAATAAATATTGTTCATTCTGTTACATTAGAGTGCTGATGACGGTATTTTGAATCCCCTTGCTACACTTCTGATGTGGGAATCTAGTTATACATTACTCTCAGTGAATGCTTTAGTCCCACATGAGGTTAGGTCACCAGAAAGCTACGTATCTGAACCTTACTTAATTTTCAGTGAAAATTCCTTAGCAGTACTTTTATAAAGTCAGGAAAAAAGAAGGAAGGAAGATAGAAAAACTGGGTAGATATGCTTTTTATAAAAATTGTAATGAGTTTTTATTTTTAGGTTTGCTTCTTTAAAAGTTTTATGATGAAAAATGTCCAACTACTAAAAGTGTAATAGTGTTAGGATTCCCCATGTACGCATAACTGAAATATTGTTTTAAATAAGAAGTATTAAACATAGTTTTGCTTGAACTTAATGAAAGAAGAAACCAAAGTGCAATGCAAAGAATTATTGATGTATTTTCTACATGAGTCCTCTGCAGTTAAGAGATTATGCAGAACAATACAATTTGGAATGTTTCTTTAAAATCTTGATGTTTCATATTTAGAAAATACCAACCCCTGGCATGAGAGACAAGGACATTAGAACTCTTATAGTTGGCATAACTTTCCTCTACCATTCCTAATTTGTTTGGGTAACTTTCTCACTCATTTTTAACACTCATAGTCTGTTTATTAGGCATATATGCACAACTTGTCTGCTATTCACTTTATATTGATTTGGATAAGATGCTTACCATTACTTTTCCTGGTTACATAGCTTAATTGGCTGGATTTCTTTATAAGTAGGTTTTTCAAGAAGGGCTCATGGTGCTTTATTTTTTTTCAAACTTTACGTAAAAAAAAAAGAAATTATGACTTCTCAGATAAAATAATCTTGGACGTATCAAAAGGTTTAGTTATTTAAAAATTAGCATGTTTAGAAATATCAAAATAGATTTGGAAATATAAAAAATCATCATTTTTGAAACAAAGCAATAACAATATTGTTTAGTTCTGATTTTGAATTTTCCAAAGACTTATACCATAGATGCAAATGCATACAACAATCCAATGTTATTTTTTAAATTTCCAATTTTTATATGTTGGCAACTAAAGCAAACTAAAAACTGAGCAAGTGAAACAAATATGCCCATCTGCAATTTTTCTAGTGGATTAATGTAGTCCTATATAATATCATTGCTAAATTATTTGCTTTAACCAGGTAACATGAATACAAAGTAAAATGCTTCTTTTCATCTCTAGATTTTTTATTGGATGCTTTATCTTTTGAAATTTAGTAACTTAGCCTGATGTTTCTCTGTTAAATTTTCTGTGTTATATTTTCCTGACATAGTAATTTACTTTTGATCTGTGGATTCAGTTTGTTTCTCTTTTTTAATGAAATATTTAATCATGGAGAAGAAAATAGATAGTATCCATGTACCCATTACTAATTGGGATGCATTCATAGGTTGTAAGTGACATGCACAGATATGGTAAACACAAAACCTCATATGTGAGGAAAGAGAATTTGCAAGTAGGGATGAGTAGCCAGGAGATTTTAATATTTACAATAATTTATTTTTCAGTTATTAAATTTTATTATTTTTTTAAATCCGTACCTGAGGCTATTTTCCCATTGATTTTTAGAGAGAGTGGAAGAGAGGGAAAGACAGAAATTTAAATGTGAGAGAAATACATCGATTGGTTACCTCCTGCTTGCTCCCCGACCAAGGCCATGGCCAGAGAGGAGCCTACAACCGAGGTACATTCCCTTGACCTGAATGGAACCTGGAACCCTTCAGTCTGCAGGCCGACACTCTATCCACTGAGCCAGACCAGCTAGGGCCAGTTATTAAATTTTATATAAGTGGTAATCAAACTGTAATTATCCTTCTGCAACTTGGGTTTTTGTTTGTCTGTTTGCCTCAATTTTTAAAAAATATTTATAAAGGGTATGGAGGTTTAATTCTTTCATTTTACTGCAGAGTGGTGTGCCATTGCCATAATATACCACAATATAGATTTGGTTTTTTATTTCAGGGACGTTTTTCCTATTATTGAATATTATGCCCTATTTTCTCCCATCACTTGGTCACACCTGTGATTCCAGCTGCCACTTGTGTGAACAGTTTCACATGTGCTCCCATTCCTTATTGCTAACAGCATCCCATTCCGTTTTTGAAAGGCTGCTAATCCCAGCCTATGGGCTCAAGTGTGGTGGAGTTAATGTCAAGGACAGCCCTCAATCAATAGGTGGATGGAGGCTCCTGCTTCCTATTTTTGGATGGACAGTTTTGGTGGGCATCGTGTATGCTTCTTAGGAGGCAGTAAGCAATGGAAATTAAGCCCCCATTGCCTATAGTAGTGGTCTTGATGGCATAATCTTATATTTGCTTTTTCTCCTTCTCTTTTACTCTCTGCCGATCACATCTGCCCTCAGGATTCACCTCCCAAATAAACTATCTACATACAATCCTTTTCTCAGTCCCTGCTTTTGGGGGAGCCAAGATATATATCAACAAATACTTTTACATTTTCTTAGGTTTTGTTGATTCATTTCTATGGCTTCTGATAAGTGAGACCAAGTTAATATCTTTCCTTGGCTATCACTTTTTGAAGAGTGGCTTTGTTGGGCTTTGTCTCTATCCTTATGTCTTTGCTACTGGAGAACCAGTGTGCCTATTATCCTGTCCTCTTCTTCTACCCTTTTTATATTTTAGGGGCATCAAATATACTAAGGGTGGATTATCTTTATGCATTTTTTATATTGCTCTGATTGCTTTAATTACAGATCTTGAATCACTTATGAAGAATGTTTTTGTATTTATTAGGCTGTATTTTTCTTTCAGACAAGAGTTCTTTGATCTACTATATGCCACATTCCTTCTCTTCTGTAATTTTCTTTTCCTCCCTCTCTTCTCCGCTTTACTTCTCTCTGTTTATTTGCCTATTTGTGATGCTTATTCTTTCACATCTTGCTCAGGCTTGTCAGCTCTGCTCAACTCTGTATTTGTTCCTGCATTGTGTGGATGACTTCTTCACTCTCCGTTTCAGATTTGTTCTTGGCTCACCTCGCTTTTGTGGTTACAAAAATATAAACTCCGCAGCTCTCCATTCCCCTTTTGTCTCTCCGGTAGGTCGTGGTGACGTGTACACATATTCCTGAACTCCGACTTAGCATATTAGGTTTCTACTAGCTAGCCCTGATATTTTTCCATCTTCCCATTAAAGTTCCTTCTCTGATTCTTTCTACCCATGCAACACCAAATCAAGATTTACTTCCTGTACTTGGGGAATGTGTTGTGTTTCTACTGGGAGGCTCCTCGGAGTGTGCTGTCCTAGAATCTGCACTTAGGCTGGAAAGTGCTGAAATTCACTTCTCTGTTTACTCTTTCTCTCCCGAAACTTTGTAGCATCACCTATTCATCAATGGGGAAAAAAAGGAATTTATTGAAAAATTTTTTTTTCTCTCCAGATTTGGGGTATTAATGAGAATTGTTAATTCAAGTTAGGAGACTTGCCGAACAGGCTGCATCCATTCCTCTTCAGAATCTTCTGTATCTTTCCTTGGCTATTACTTTTAAGTTTATATCTTTGGACTGTGCCTAGCTGTTGTATTTGTTAACCTACAAATAACATACATACTTATAACCTACAGATAACCTACATACTTATTACGTACCTTCCTTCCTTCCTCCTCTCCCTCCTTTTCATTTTAATTTGAAAATAGGTGGGAATTGGGAGGTGGGAGATTATATACAGAAGCCTTCATTCCACTACTTTATCCCAGAGTATTATTTCTTTTAGAGTTTTGTTTTGTTTTTAATTGTGGGGAAAGATACATAACATAAAATTTACCATCTTAACTATTTATTTGTAAATGTACAGTTTAGTAGCATTAAATATATTCACATTGTTATGCAACCATCACCACAACCATCTCCAGAATTCTTTTAATCTTGCAAAACTGAAACTCTACTCATTAAACAGTAACTCCCCATTGCTTCTTTTCCCCCAGTCCCTTCTTTTTGTTTTTTAATTTGCATCATATAAGAATGTTTCTGTGCCTTTGTAAAACTACTATTGAAGATAACTTTCTATTTTGGTGTTCATATCTCCATGTGAATATAACTTGGTCTTAGAATTTACTTTTAGGAAAAGTTGGTTCCTCCTGACTTGCTACATCTATTACTAGATAAAACATGCTGTGTGGTTATGCCCTTTGTACCTTGGTTTCCAAGAAGCATAGTAACTATCTTTGCATGGTTTTCTGGTATAATTTTACACCTCTATTTTATTTATATGTTCTTAAGCCCCCCTCAGAGCCCTTCTGGAGCAAATGTAATAAAAAAAGAAACATTTAAAAGTAGTTTTTAGTTTATATAAGAAATTTTTTGTTTTGTTCAATTGAACGTAAACTTTAAAACTTTCCTACGTCACTTTTCTTTTTTCCCAGCAAAGTTTAGTTGTATTTAAGAAAGGCAGAAAATGTTAGTGGTTATGGATGTTTTGAGATGTAGAAGGAAATAGGAATTTATTACATCCTTATGTGACACATTTCTCTTAATCCTCACAAGAGCCCTACCTGGTTTCTTATTTAATAGATTTATTATCCCCATTTGTCAGATGTGAAAACTTAAGTTCATGCATTTAAAATGACTTTTCCAAGGATGCAAAGCTAGTAAAACTAGAACTGGAATTTGAACCCCTTTTTTTCTAAGAGAAATTATAACAGAACCTTTATTTCTGAGAATCTGTATTGGCAGGAACATTTTGTAGTATAAACATGAAGTATTGCAGCTTTCATTCTATAAGTGCTTTGAAAATATCTACTTCTGAGAAAATATCCTAAAGAAATACTTTTTTGTAGGGGATACAGTAATGGCAGTTCCTAAAGACCAGAATTTAAAAATAAAGACTGCACTTTAAAATTTAAAAATCAACCTTTACTAGATCAAAGCAGAAATGTCCAGAGCATCTTAAAGATAAATGACAGCTCCAGGTCAGCAAGTTTTTACCTTTTTTTTAAATGTTTGTGAAATTCAACACATTTTTTTATTTTTATTTTGAAGGTAATACTACCAGTTAGGAGACAGTGCTTTTAGTTTTATTCTTCTCCAGAATAGTTACAAACACGTCTGAAGATTTCTTCTTACATTCTTTACTTCCTATTTACCCCATTTCTCCCTTGTCTTCTCCCTCAACAGCCATGGTTTGTCCATTGCAAAGTCTTCATAAAAATTAAGGAGTCAAGGAGGAAAGATGAAGGCAGTTCTAAATTCATTATGGCTATACTGCTATCTCACTCTTTTCATGCATAGCTCATTGAAAGGATATATGTATGACATGGGTTGGGTGTAGGTTCTGGCTTTAGATTGCTTGTGTTCACATCTGAGATTTTTCACTTAGGCATGTTACATAAATTCTCTGTATTTCAGTTTCATCGTTCTTGAAATAAATTCTGTAATAGTGTAACAGTCATGGAATTATTTCAAGGAAAAATTAAGGCATGTAAGATGTGCCTGTCATGTAAGAATCCTATATAATAAAGAGCTAATATGCAAATGGTTATCATGCCATAACGCCTTAAAATGGCTCACTCAACACTGGGGAGAGAGGGATGGGGACCAGCCCGGCACAAATGAGCTCACAAGAGAGGAATGGGGACCAGCCAGGCTGGAGCCCAGGAGAGGGAGAAGCCGTCCACCCTGCGGTTCCGGGTGGCTGCGGCTCAGCCAAAGCCATCTGACCACGGTCCCCTGCAGCTGCGACTGGCCCAGGCGAAGCCGGCCTGGGTCCTGAGTGCCTGCAGCCGGCCAGAGGGAGGGAAGCCCGGATCCCGAGTGCCTGCAATCGGCCGGAGGAGGTCCCGGGTGCAGGGCGAGGCAGAGACGGTTAGGGGCGATCAGGCCAGCAGGGGAGCAGTTAGGGGCGATCAGGCAGGCAGGCAGAGGTGGTTAAGGGCTATCAGGCAGGCAGGCAGAGGGGTTAGGGGTGATCAGGCATGCAGGCAAGCCGTTAGGAGCCAGCAGTCCCGGATTGCGAGAGGCAGTCAGACATCCCCTGAGGGGTCCCGGATTGGAGAGGGTGCAGGCAGGCTGAGGGACCCCCTGCCTGTGCACAAATTTCATGCACCAGGCTTCTGGTCATTCAATAAATAGGATTGACTAAGGCAATAGTTGATAACTATAGCTATGCATTATATTCATTCAAGGAACTTTTTAAAAATACAAATGCCCCTGTTCTTGCTGTTCTAGCTAACCTTTAATAGGGCCTGGGGATCATATTTTTCTCCCATTATTTATTTGTTTATTTTTAAGTGCCATGAGATTTTTCTCTCTCTTGTTCATTGCTGTATCCCCAATTTCTAGAACAATACCTGGCACAAATTAGGTACTCAAATACTTTATTAATGAATAAAATGAATTATCTTTGATTCCTAGTGGTTCATCTCTCTTTTAGGAAAAAACATTAACTCATTTTTAAATTTCTAAATATAAAATTCTTTTTTTGAGGAAGTGGGGAACAGTTATGTTTGTTACTTATAGTCAAACCCTCTTCTCATCCTCATTCCCTGGCAACCATGATCTATTCTTCATCCTTACAGTTTGGGGTTTTCCAGAATTTTAAATAAATTGAATCATACACTGTATAGCCTTTTGAGTCTGGCTATTGTCACTTAGCATATGCATTTGAGGCTCATTTATGTTGTTAAGTGTCTCAATATTCCTTTTTTTTTTTTTTTTTTTTTTGCTGAGCACTGTTACATTGAATCTGGAACAAATATATTAACAATCTTGCTCTGTTTTGTTTTGTTTTTCTTCATTTTTAGCTTTCCAGAGTATTGGATCTTCCACCAGAAAACTTGATCAAGTCAATATCTGCAGTTCCAATTTCCAGAAAAGAGTTAAGTATAACATACTTGTAATAATATAAAATGTTGCTTACTTTGTAAATATACCAAAAAAAAGTTACTCTTCAATTTATAGAGTAGTCCTTGAAATTAACCCTATTAGTAACCTTGTGTTGTTTTGATATTTATGCTAATAACTATAATTATGGCGAAGTCCTTAAGAAAAATGAAGAATGAGGCTCAAATTTAATTGTGTAACAGCAATTAAAAGAACTAAGATTATGGTTAGGATCTCAGGGTTTTTGAAGGACTTGGAGAGATTATATACCTGATGCTTGAATACTATTGTATAATATTTACCTGCTAGTTTTTTGTGTTTTTTTTTTTTTTTTTGTGGGTTTTTCCCCCTCCATTTGAGGACTCATGGTGTTACAGGGAACTTTTGGTTAGGACTACATGCAACCAATAGTTTGCCTTGTTGGTTACAAGGAAAAATCTCTCTCTTTGTGAGTTTGGTCATTCTAAATGATACTTGACTAGAAAACTTTAATATTTGGATAAAATACCCTCTCAGTCAATTAATAATGACAAGAAATTTGCTAGACATTTAAGCCCTAAGCTTTAGAAAAATGTAAAGATATAATCATCAGGATCATTATGTCCTTATGTTTTGTCCCCTTTGTCAGGATTTTAGATACAGTAGGATAAATATTCTTGCTTCCAGAGTTGGACTAAGAGATAAGTGGAAAAGGAAAAGAAAGCTACATGTAGCATTGTAAAAGAGAGCATCTTTAAAATGGCCTGCTGCAACTTCCTCTATATTGAGTTCTAAGGCCCACTGACCAAGGGGACCTTATAATTATACTAGAGGCCCAGTGCACAAAATTCGTGCACTCGGCGGGGGGTGGGGGGTCCTTCAGCCTGGCCTGCACCCTCTTGCAATACAGGAGCCCTCTGGGGATGTCTGGCTGGCAGCTTAGGCCCGCTCCCCACCAGCAGTCAGACATCCTTAGCGCTGCCACGGAGGCAAGAAAGGCTCCCGCCACCGCCGCTGCACTCCCCAGCCATGAGCCCTGCTTCTGGCACACTGACCACCAGGGGGAAGCTCCTGCATTGAGCATTTGCCCCCTGGTGGTCAGTGCGTGTCATAGCGACCGGTCATTCTGCTGTTCGGTCGATTTGCATATTAGCCTTTTATTATATAGGATATACACTTATGTAATGTTCCAAATCAGTTACTTATTCCATAAAGTCTCTAAATGACATTCTGCATAATCATGGGAATGTCTCTGTTTTTATTTTATGTTTCAAAGAGCTTTAATAAGCTGCACTGTCTTGGCCTATCTTGTGAATAAGATTACCTGACTGGAGCTCCTTTGGGCAGTTCCACTTTAGCACTCTGAAATGCTAAGACTTTGATTTATAGAAAATAAATACTGGGGAGGACTTTATAGTTTTCCTAGGCTACAAGTCTAAAATTATACATATTTATTTAAAACAAAGGGAATTTCTAATGCTTTGTCATAATAAAGCTAAGCGTCCTTTACAGCACTAAAACCAAGCCTAACTGTTCTATATTTCTAACTTTATTCTAAAATACTATTAAGTGCCATAGATTAAGAAATACTATTTTGGGGGGGTAAGAGAGCAACCCAAGGACTTATATGCATGCATATAAGCATAACCCATGGACACAACAGCAGAGATGAGGCTATGTGCTGGGGGGTGGGAATGGCTAGGGAGAGGTCAATGGGGGAAAAAGGAGACATATGTAATACTTTAAACAATAATGAATTTAAAAAACAACAACTCAGTAACTGTAAAAAAAAAAAAAAAGGAAATACTATTTTTGTTAATGTGGCTTATTTAATGTGATGTGAATCAATTTTCTCAGGTCTACTAGTTCAAATTTGTCAATTATGGTGGAATTTCTATTTAATACTGATCATAGTAGAGAAGATTAATAAGTCTAGGGATTTCACAACAAAAACTCCTCAGAAATAGTGGAAAAGTAGCTATTGCTTTTTAAACTCTCTTTTAATTTAAACAATAATAAAGTAGAGGAAATGGATTACCGTAATGACCCCTACGTGCCCATCAGTTACTGTCATGTCTCATGGCCAGTTTTGTTTCATCTATACTGCTATCCACTCTCCTTCACAATGGGTTATTTTGACAGTTACTGCTTTTATAGTCTAGATGTTATGTCTTGTTATAGGTTTTTCTTAATTTGTTTTTCTATCACAAGAACAAAACAGATAATCTTAAGGAGATTTGGGAAGAATAAGAAGAGAAAAAATTCCCATTAGCCTTACTGCATTGAGACATCTGATGTTAGCAAGTTGGCATATTTCCACATTTTCTCTTTGAATATGTCTTGCAGCCTTTAAAAAAAAAACCACATAGTTATAGCCTGGCCAGTGTGGTTTATGCTTGAGCATCGACCTGTGAACCAGGAGGTCAAGGCTCAATTCCTTGTGAGAGCACAAGGCTGTTTTGGGCTCAATCCCCGGTAGTGGTCTTGCAGGAGGCAGTCAATCAACATTCTCTCTCACTGCCAAGCAGTTTGACTCAGTGGATAGAGCGTCGGCCTGGGGACTCAAGGGTCCCAGGTTTGATTCCGGTCAAGGGCATGTACCTTGGTTGCAGGCACATCCCCAGTGGCAGGATGCAGCTGATCGATGTCTCTCTCATCAATGTTTCTAACTCTCTATCCCTCTCCCTTCCTCTCTGTGAAAAATCAATAAAATATATTTTTTTAAAAAAAGATTCTCTCTCATCATTGATGTTTCTATCTCTCTCTTCCCCTCTGAAATCAATAAAAATATATTTAAAAACAACAACAACACAACACATAGTTATAAAACTGTATGTATAATTTTTTAATCCTTTCTCTTGACATCAATCTATTTTTTTTATAAGTATCACTTTTAACAATAGCTAAATAATACTCTAATGCTCCCCTGTTGGACATTTAGAATGTTTTAAGACTTTTTACATAATTCACATTTAAGAATACATCTTTAAATAGACAAAGCAAAAGTTCCTTGTGGCTACTTAATTGAAAGCTCCCAAAAGGGAAAATGGTGAAAGAGGTCAAGTCTGGTTGATTTCCACCTACCTCCTTAAAGCATTTATTTTTCTTCTGGGTCTTTTTTACTGCCAAATAACCCTTCACATAATTTCAGAATTCATGTTTTAAATATTCCTAGTTTAACAAATTATTGTTCATCATTTTTAATAGACTAAAAGGGTGATGTTTTAAAATGCGTCCTTCTATCACTGAACTAATTGGGACTATTTGTCATGATTCTATTCTATTGCGATAATAAAATTTTTAAATTCAATTGAACTACTTTATTATTCATGTCTAGAATAAAATTGTATGCATGATTTTAAATAACTATAGAAAATCATGTGACCTCTGTGTTTCCTAGATGTTTTGAGAGCCACCCTATAGGTTTATGGTCATATTTAACCTTTTATAAATTATCCTCGCTGCATGTTAAAAATCATAGTTTTTTTATCTTTATTGTTGAAAGTATTACATATGTCCCCTTTTAAAAAAAGTCATAGTTTAATCTTTGGTATATTCAAATCTGTATAATTTCAATTAACATTGTTAGTATGGATCTTATTTTAATTTAATATTTTTTCATGAGCCGAAACCGGTTTGGCTCAGTGGATAGAGTGTCGGCCTGCGGACTGAAAGGTCCCGGGTTCGATTCTGGTCAAGGGCATGTACCTTGGTTGCGGGCACATCCCCAGTGGGAGCTGTGCAGGAGGCAGCTGATCGATGTTTCTCTCTCATCGATGTTTCTAGTTCTCTATCCCTCTCCCTTCCTCTCTGTGAAATATCAATAAAATATATTTTAAAAAAAAAACTTTAAAAATATTTTTTCATGAAAAAAATAAATCTTTGTGTTAGTTAGTCCCATTTTGTTAAATTTATATTTTCAGTGTCCCACATTATTGGCACAAATACTTGACTTAGCTGTCAGAGTCTTTTGGAAAGAATAGGTAAAATAAATACATCTAGACCTTATATGAGTTTCCAGAGTTAAAATTAATCTTTAGAATAGCAAATTGTCATTTTATCATTAGAGAATAGTCTTAGGAAAAAAAAATACAGTACAGTTTGCCAACCAAGCTAGTGAAGAACTACAGACAGAATAATTCCCAGGGCTTAGTACTGGTACTATTAAACATTTTTATTTAAAATCAGAATTAAGATCAGTATTATTTAACGAGAATTTAATTTTTTAGCAACACTATGAAGTAGGTACTATTAATACCATTTTACTCAGGTACTAGGGAGGTTTAAGCAACATGCCCAAGATCACACAGACACTGATTAATAGATGAACTTGAGTCTGTAGTTACAGCTTAACATATAATTCACACTAGGCTGCTGGATAATGGATTAAGGCTCAGGAAAATTCTTTTTTTAAAAAATTTAATAAATTTTTATTGTTCAGATTATTACAATTGTTCCTCTTTTTTCCCCCCATAGCTCCCCTCCACCCGGTTCCCACCCCACCCTCTGCCCTTACTTACCCCCCCGCCGCCACTGTCCTCATCCATAGGTGTACGATTTTTGTCCATTCTCTTCCACACCCCCTACACCCCTTTCCCCCTGAGAATTGTCAGTCCACTCCCTTTCTATGCCCCTGATTCTATTATATTCACCAGTTTATTCTGTTCATCAAATTTTTTATTCACTTGATTTTTAGATTCACTTGTTGATAGATACGTATTTGTTGTTCATAATTTTTATCTTTACCTTTTTCTTCTTCTTCCTCTTCTTAAAGAATACCTTTCAGCATTTCATATAATACTGGTTTGGAGGTGATGAACTCCTTTAGCTTTTTCTTATCTGTGAAGCTCTTTATCTGACCTTCAATTCTGAATGATAACTTTGCTGGGTAGAGTAATCTTGGTTGTAGGTTCTTGCTGTTCATCACTTTGAATATTTCTTGCCACTCCCGTCTGGCCTGCATAGTTTCTGTTGAGAAATCAGCTGACAATCGTATGGGTACTCCCTTGTAGGTAATTAACTGTTCTTCTCTTGCTGTTTTTAAGATTCTCTCTTTGTCTTTTGCTCTTGGCATTTTAATTATGATGTGTCTTGGTGTGTTCCTCTTTGGATTCCTTTTGTTTGGGGTTCTGTGCGCTTCCTGGACTTGTAAGTCTATTTCTTTCACCAGGTAGGGGAAGTTTTCTGTCATTATTTCTTCAAATAGGTTTTCAGTATCTTGCTCTCTCTCTTCTTCTGGCACCCCCATAATTCGGATGTTGGTATGCTTGAGGTTGTCCCAGAGGCTCCTTACACTATCTTCAAATTTTTGGATTATTTTTCTTTTTGCTTTCCCGGTTGAGTGTTTTTTGCTTCTTTGTATTTCAAATCTTTGACTTGATTCTTGCGGTCCTCTAGTCTGCTGTTAGGTCTCTGTATAATATTTTTTATTTCAGTCAGTGTATGTTTAATTGCTAGTTGGTCTTTTTTCATATCCTCGAGGGTCTCGCTAAATTTATCGGTCTTTTCTAGGAAATTCTTGAAAATCCTTATAATTGTACCTCAGCCTTTTGCAGCTCCGTACCTCAGCCTTTTGCAGCTCCTCTGAGTCTCCGTGTGCTTTTCTCTTTCCTTCTAGTTGTAGAATTTCCACTCAGCCAGCTTTCCTGTGGTTTTGAACTCTATATCCAGTCGATTGCTTTCCTCCATTTCTTTCATTTGTGATCTGTTTCTTTGTCTGTGCATTTTCGCTACTTCCCTGAGTTGGTAGAGTAGCTTTGTGTGTTAGGTGTTCTATAGCGCCCAATGGCTCAGCCTCCCCAGTTACCTGAGGTGGTGCACCCCTTTGTGGGCTCTGTGCACAGCCTTGTTGTAGTTAAGTCTTGATTGTTGTTGGTATCACTGGGAGGAATTGACCTCCAGGCCAATTGGCTGTGAGGATCAGCTGTGTCTACGCTGGGAGAACTTCTGTGCTGGAGACACCCTTATGAGACAAGACTTGGAAATTACAAAAGCATCTGTGCTCAGCTTGGATGGGGCAGAGTCTCAGGGCAGAGCAGACAGCCTTGGCTTCCCATCAGTCCTGCCCTGTGAGGCCTCTGGGTCTCAGTGTCCCTCGGTAATCGCTGCAAGCACCTCTGAGAGAAAGCTGCCCTCGAGTTTCGCCCGCTGCCAGACAGTCCAGTTTCTCCCAGAATGAGTCTGGGTTCCCAGAGTCTCGCCTGGAACTGGAGTTCAGTGCAGTCGGGAGCTTCCGTCTCCCACCCCCTTGAGAAAGCCACTCAGCAGTCAGTCCTTTCTGCGCGCACGCACCTCCAGACCTCTGCCTTTCGCAGCTCCCCTGAGTCTCAGTGTGCTTTTCTCTTTTCCTGACAGTCCAGATTCCCCCGTATGAGTCTGGGTCCCCAGGGTCTCTTTCTGAACTGGAGTTCAGTGCAGTCGGGACCTGCTGTCTCCCTCCTGCTTGAGAAAGCCAGCCACGCACTCAGCCACCAGTCCTCTCTGCGCGCACTTCTCAGTACCTCAGCCTTTTGCAGCTCCTCTGAGTCTTCGTGTGCTTTTCTCTTTCCTTTTAGTTGTAGAATTTCCACTCAGCCAGATTTCCTGTGGTTCTGGATGATGTCCGTTTTGTCTTTTAGTTGTAGTTTTGAAATTGTTGTACGAGGCAGCAGTTTAGGTATTTACCTATGCCGCCATCTTGGTTTCTCTCAGATCCCCCTTTTTTTTTTTCCAGGAAAATTCTTAATGGTCCTTGTTGACTAGGTTCTTTAATGTGCTGTTAAACGAAAGATACACAGGATTTTTCAGGCACATCTCTAATTTGAAGAGAGATAAGAACGGAGTCACTTGTGCCCCTCTAAAATGTGTCTTTTGTGTCAATGAGAGTGGGCTAGCCGCTAGACAGTGGCTTAACCCACTTACTCTGCCCATAAAGTCTCATTCTATTAAATATCAGATGTTCAATATGGGTAATTATGTAGATGTTTCTATAGCAATAAAAATTATTTTGCATTTTGACCTATTGTAAACCTACAAAAAAATTTATAGAAAACAATGTAATAAACACTCATGTGCTTACTTTCTAACAAGTTAGGTCTTAATTTTTTCCGAAGTGGCTGCTCTTCCTATCTCCCAGAGATATTACGAAGCTACAATTAGGTAATAGAAGAGGGAGAATTTCATAAGATGATAAAAGATAAAGTTCTAAATAAATACAAGGTGATGATATTTCTAATTACTTTATATATTGAAAGCATAATACCTTGTTCTTATAAAATTAGGTCAATGTGGGAAACTCATAGTGATTAATCTTTTTTTGTTATATTAATAATGTTTGTAGGGTAATAACAGTTTTTCCCTACTTCTTTAGAGAAATAGCTGATTTTCAGCTTTCTGTGGATTCTCTGTTGGGGAACAATGAGTTTTCAAGACCAGATATTCAAGTTCAAGCCACACAACTGGCAGAGAAGGTACTTTAGCACTATTACCTTTTTTTTACTTTATAATATAATTATTATTTTACAGAAGATACTCTGCCGGTTATCTCAGCCATAGTAATGAATTTAATGTTTCTTTGTTGAAAGCACCTTGGAAAATATACTTTAAATTCATTTTAGCCATGTACTATAAAATTAGGAAGATTTTTCAAGTTAGTTATAGAGCATTCTTCTTGAGCTGACATTGTTCATTTTTTTTATTGACTACTTACAGGAGGACTGAAGTGTTAATTAAATTTACAGATTGAAGATGGTTGGACTTCTGAATTTAGGAGAACAAGGTTGATAAATTAGAGCAATGGGTTGCACTTTTTAAAATGAGTTTCTGAGAAAATGAACATTAAAATATGAAGAGAAATTATTAGGTTGCAAAAGAATTATGATTGCAGAGAGAAAGTGGTTAGATTATCTAATAAACCTCTTTCATTTCTAATTTCTGTGATGAATTTGGTACCTAAAAGAGGAATTGAAAGGATTGTAGAGAATGACCAAGTTGTTTGTATAATACCACCAGAAAAGGCAGGTGTTGCACAAGTTGTTTGTGTGTTTGTTTGTTTTTAAATAAGGTTATTACAAAAAAGGTGTCTGGGTACCCTGAAGAACTGGAACGATGGAAGTCATTATCATAGAAAAAGATGCTTAAAGAATGAGTGTGATAAAGGAGCTTTGGTAGCTGAGTATTTATTTGATCAAAAACCACCCCAGATTTTTATCAGGAAGTAAATCAAGAATAGAATCATCCTAATTACAGTATTTAGTGTCAAAATAAAAACAAGTGGTTCTTCAGTGACAAGTGTTTTTTTAAGTTCCATGGGTATATCAGGTGCTTTGAATATCTAGTTGGTTAAAATTTTAAGACATATTCACTGAAGACAAAGTATTTAAGTTATTTACATTTTATATGTTGAACTAGTGCTTTAGCATAGGCCCTGACATAATGTCTTGTTCTGTGGCTTTTGCGACAGGTGGGTGAGATAAAAAGTGTTCATTGCATGTCAGGATACATAAGGTGGAAGTAAAGTGATGCTCTCTCTCTTCATGTCAGATGGAGAATTTGAGGCGAGGGAATGAGAAAGAGAAAGAGACTAGGAATACAGAATAGTATTCTAATTAGTAAAGAAGAAAACATGTTTATCCAAATAGGATGATTGATTTGAAGGGACTGGCTAAGTCCCGGGTCCAGATATAAAGACAGAGAGATGATGCACCTTTTGCCTTTGGACAGTTGAAAGTCTAATAATTTTAGAACTACAACTCTCATTGGGTTTACCTTATAATATAGCTAGCTATTTTACTTGATCTGTTATCTTTTCAGCTAAAATGTGATACAGTGGTGACTGAAATCAGCACTGGTCAAGGGACTGTAAATTTCAAAATAAACAGAGAACTATTAACAAAGGTAAGAATGGGTTACGTTTTAGCTCTTGCATCTTCACTCACTCTCTCTGCTTTAGCTACAGTGGTTTCCCTCCAATTCTTAAACTTATTTGTCTCTTCTTGCCTCATAACGTATGCACATTCTAATGCCTCTGCCTGGAATGCCACCCCATGTTAACTCCTGCTTATCCTTCAGATCTTGATATTTTCCGGACAGTGGCCTTCTGACCCCTTCATTTGTACACTCTCATAGCACTGTACATCTCTCCTTATAGAACTTACCATAGTTCCTTTTACATTCTTTTTATTTGATTAATGTCTGTTGCCTTTAAACTCTAATTTCCATAAGGGCTTATAGTTTCTGCTTTTCTCACTCACTATTAGGTCTCCCAGTTCCTAGCACAATGCCAGGTGTGTAGTAGATGTGAGATAATTATTGTTGAATGAATTAATGGGCTCTGTATCGAATGTAAGAAAGGTACTGCTGGTTTCTGCTCTCTGGTAGCCTGTATTCTGCAGGAAGCATAAGAATCATACAAATGCAACCATAAGACAGCTTTTTTTTTTTTTTTTTTTAATAAAACAATAAATAGTCCTGGCCAATGTGGCTCTGTTGGTTGGAGTGTTGTCCTGTACACCAAGAGGTGGTGGGTTCAATTCCTGGTCAGGGCACATACCCAGGTTGCAGGTTTGATCTCTGGCCAGGGCACATGCTGAGTGCGCGGGAAGTAACTGATTGTTTCTCTCTCCTTCCTTCCCTCCTCTCTAAGATCAATTGAAAAAGAGAGGTGTTTTTTTTTTAAAAAAAAAAAAACAAAAACCACAAAGAAACAATAAATAAAGATGATTGGTACAATAAGCATAAGAAAGATCAAAGATGGAAAAATCAGGATGGCCTGGAGGATTGGGGAAATATCATAGAGGAATTGGGTCTCACATTAGTAAGGCCATGGAGCACATGTAATTCTGGATAGGCAGTGGTATGAGACCTTTTGTTGAGAATCTCATATCAAACATTAAAATTTATCATAATGCAGGCTTTGGTGTAGTATGTAAAAAAAAAAAAAAAAATCACACCAGTATTGAGTTGGTCAGGCTAAGTAAATGCTGCCTCTTGAATTGAAAATAACTATAAAACCAAAATTTCTAGTAATACTTTTTTTCACTGAAAGAGAGATAGTGTTTCATACTTGTCTCTAGATCTTTTAACTTTTTTATCTTTTTTCACTCTTCAAGGTAAATTAGTTAGCCAAAATCAGTCACAAGGACAAGAAGGAACAATTTTTTTTTAGCTTTTCACAAAGTGTCTACAACATGCTGGACTCTTGATAACATTTCATGCCAATTAAGCAAACCAGTGAGTCTAATTTACCATTTTTTAAATAAGTGACTTTTCTAATTGTTGAGTTAATTTTATTGAAGTATAAGTGCAGCTCACCAAAGTGCCTACCAAACTTTAGGCCATTTGGTAGGCAGCAATATTGTACTGTTTCTGTTTTTTCTAAGATGGGAAAATGTACTATGGTAGATGGAGTTTGCCTTTACATCTGGCTTAGCTGAAAGAGATGTGATGTGTATTTTAAAGCACAGCATATATTAATAATTTTAAATTGTAATGGCCATGAATTTTCATGTTTTATTGCAATTAAATATATTTTCTCTGGTTTAAGAATGCCCATTTGCTCACTTATTAAAAATATTCCCAAATCCTTCTCGGTTGACAACGGAAGGAATAAGATTTAGGGCCTTGAGAATCTGGATCTTAGTGTTTTTGTTTTAAAGGAACGAGCAGATTGCTCACATAGCCCTGCTCAGTGTCACAGTAAAGATACATCCTAGAGCAGTGAACACCCATAGTCTAAGAAAAGAATATTGAATGTGCCTGTGTTTATAAATTATAATTTTTTTATTAACAGAACATTATTTTTATTGGCTATCATAATTACAAATGGCTTGTGTGAATGTATTGGGAAATAGTGTCTTCTATATTTTATCAACCAATGGCAGTAGGCTCTAGATTTTTTTGGGGGGGGGCTTTTATTTATTTTTTTTAATTTCAATTATAATTTTAAATGATAATACTTCTTTGCTCAAAGTCTAATTTCTTCTACATTCTTTTCAGCCCTTATACAGTGGTCATTTGCATGTCTAATGAATTTCTCAGATCATGTCAAGAAAAAAATTCAACCCTTTTAGGCCCCCCCCTTTTTTTTTTTTTTACATTTTAGAGTTGGCAAGATTGACATGTAGCCAATGCTCTATGTCCAGAATTTGCTCCTCAAGCAGAGAATTGTGAATTTGTCATTGCTTACACGTGTATAAACTTAGACTGAATGAAACATTATCTGTTTGTGAATTGCAATAGAATTATTAGCAGTGGCAGCACCAGGGATGATTAAATATTAGCTTAATTTTGGATCACACATAGTAGCTTAAAATCTCTTCATATAAATCATTCTCAAGGGTAGGAGGCTAAAATATGAAATTAAAGGCAACTACCAAATATCTGGGACTAGACCATAAATTTTCAAAGCTAGATTATGTGACTATTTCATACACTGTGAAGAACTATCTCTTTGGTACCAAACTTCCACCTGTTAGTAGCTTATGGATTACTTTCAAGAGAAACTATAACTTTGAGTAATAATTAATTCAGTCTAGGGAGAGAAAAAAGAAAAGAGTTTAAATAATAGGAAAAAGGGCAAACAAAATCCTGTTTTTTAGGTGTACCTTAGAAACACAGTGGATGACATTATTTTATTTTACATGTACACATGGGTTTTTTATTTTCCAAATTCAACTTTGTGTGCTTTATCAAAACTTGAGAAGAAGAAAAAATGATACTAATTTAAGTGGTTCTAATTCTGCTCATTATTTCACTAATTAAGTTTGTCAGTAGGCAGTCAGGATGCATTTAAGTCATGTGTAGTGCCAGTTGGCTGAACACATGGAAAGAATGAATAATTAAACACTTCTCTGCTATTGACCAAAGAATTGACTAGACAAATAGTGGTAGCTTGCTTACAAAACCTCATTGAGAGCTGTAGAGAAATAGCAACCAACAGAGTTAGATAAAATGACAAAAGTCATCCACAGGAAAAGTGATGGTGATAGACAAACAAAAAGTGTCAGCCAATTAAAATATTAATTTGCTAAAGCATTCCAAAAAGTAAAACCTTTGAAAGATTTAATTTTTTATTATAAACTCATGATGCACCCAAGTTTACTGAGTACATTTTACATTTAGACATACATATTGGTGAATGGATTGGCCTCTAGCTTGTTCATCTATTGGAATATGGAGAAACTTTACTAGCTCACTGACATTCTATAGTTAATAGTTTTGTTCTGTGTAGCCACTAATTTAATAAACCTCCTGCTTGTTACTTATCAAAGACTATATTATTGAAATCTACATAGACCATGCCTTTTAGGAACTTATGGTAAAAAAGAAAAGCATAGCCCTAGCTGGTTTGGCTCAGTGGATAGAGCGTCGGCCTGCGGACTGAAGGGTCCCAGGTTTGATTCTGGTCAAGGGCACATGCACAGGTTGAGGGCTTGATCCCCAGTGGGGTGCATGCAGGAGGCAGCCTATCAGTGATTCTCATCATTGATGTTTCTATCTCTCTTTCCCTCTCCCTTCCTCTCTGAAATCAATGAAAAAAAATATTAAGAAAGAAAGAGGCAGAACCAAGATGGCGGCATAGGTAAATACTTGTACTTGCTCCCTCCCACAACCATATCAAAATTACAACTAAAATATATAACAACTATCATCCAGAACTGCAGGAAAGCTGGCTGAGTGGAAGAACTACAACTAGAGAAGTAAAGAAGAAAGCGCATTGATTCTGGTAGGAAATGCAGAGGTGTGGAGGCGGCAGAGGTAGAATGGGCTGGCACCCGGGTGTGCCACTTTTTTAATCGGGAGGGAGATACAAGCTCCCACTTGCACTGAGCTCCAGTGCCAGGCGAGACTTTGGGGGACCCAGACACATACGGGGAGAAACTGGACTGTCTGGCATCCAGGCAGGAACACAGGGGCAGCTTTCTTCCAGATAGAGGTGCTCACAGCGGTCATTGTTCCCGCGCTGGGACCTCCCCAGAGCAGGGCTGACTGGCAGCCATTGCTGTTTGCTCTGCCCATCCTGGAGATTTCCTGAGACCCCACCCCATCCAATTTACAACCCCACCCAAGCTGTGCACAGCAGCTTTTGGCCAGTCCTTTCTCAGCCTAAAACCTGTCAAACTGCACCTGGGTCAGAGAGCCCCAAAGCTATCAAAAGAAGGCAAAGGCCAGCACCACAGCTGCCTGCCTTACTTCACAGCTGGCCTTCACGTGGGCACTTTCAAACCCCATACAAAGAGGAGGAATCTGCAGATCTCTCTGTAGCTCCTGCTGGGTGGCTTTAAACTCTTAATTTCCATTAGGGCATATAGTTTCTGCTTTTCTCACTCACTTTTAGATCCCCAGTTCTTAGCACAATGCCTGGCATGTAGTAGATGTGAGATAATTATTGTTGAATGAATTAATGGACTCTGTATCAAATGTAAGAAAGGTTCTGCTGGTTTCTGCTCTCTGGTAGCCTGTATTCTATAGAAAGCATAAGAATTATGCAAATGCAACCATATGACAGCTTTCTTTTTTTTTTTTTTTTTAATAAAACAATAAATAGTCCTGGCCAAGTCTTGCACCTCTTTGGATATCCAAGAGCCAGTTTACCCAGTGGTCAGATTACAACTCTTCTCACCCATAAGTCTGTCAAGGGGCAGACTCATTGATCACCAAAGCCCCACTGAAGCAAGTCCTGCCCCATAAAGGTGTCTCCTGTATAGCAGCTCTTCCATTGTAGACACAGCTGGTCCTCACAGGAGGTAAACAAACACAGGAAAACAGCCAAAATGCAGAGACAAAGAAACGGTCACAAATGAAAGAAATGGAAGGAAGCAAACTACTGGATATAGAGTTCAAAACCACAGTTATAAGGTTACTCAAGAATCTTCCAGAAACCTCCAAGGAATTTAGTGAGACCTTCAAAGATCTTAGTGAGAATGCCAAAAAAATGGAAAAGGACCAGTCAGAAATTAAGCATACACTGACTGAAATAAAGAATAATATACAGAGATTCAACAGTAGAGTAGAGGATCCCAAGAATCAAGTCAAAGATTTGAAATACAAGAAAGCAGAAAACATCCAACTGGAAGAGCAAAAAGAATAAAGAATCCAAAAATATGAAGATAGTGTAAGGAGCCTCTGGGACAACTTCAAGCATACCAACATCCGAATTATGGGGGTGCCAGAAGAAGAGAGAGAGCAAGATATTGAAAACCTATTTGAAGAAATAATGACAGAAAACTTTCCCCACCTGGTGAAAGAAATAGACTTACAAGTCCAGGAAGCGCACAGAACCCCAAACAAAAGGAATCCAAAGAGGACCACACCAAGACACATCATAATTAAAATGCCAAGGGCAAAAGACAGAGAGAGAATCTTAAAAGCAGCAAGAGAAAAGCAGTTAGTTACCTACAAGGGAGTACCTATACAATTGTCAGCTGATTTCTCAACAGAAACTATGCAGGCCAGAAGGGAGTGGCAAGAAATATTCAAAGCGATGAATAGCAAGAACCTACAACCAAGATTACCCAGCAAAGCTATCATTTAGAATTGAAGGTCAGATAAAGAGCTTCACAGACAAGAAAAAACTAAAGGAGTTCATCACCACCAAACCAGTATTATATGAAATGCTGAAGGGTATTCTTTAATAAGAGGAAGAGGAAGAAGAAGAAAAAGGTAAAGATAAAAATAATGAACAACAAAGTGACAACAAATACGTATCTATCAACAAGTGAATCTAAAAATCAAATGAATAAAACATCTGATGAACAGAATAAACTGGTGAATGTAATAGAATCAGGGGCATGGAAATGGAGCAGACTAACAATTCTTTTTGTTTTTTTTAATTTGTTTTTTTAAATATATTTTATTGATATTTCACAGAGAGGAAGGGAGAGGGATAGAGAGCTAGAAACATCGATGAGAGAGAAACATCGATCAGCTGCCTCCTGCACACCACCTACTGGGGATGTGCCCGCAACCAAGGTACATGCCCTTGACCGGAATCGAACCTGGGACCCTTGAGTCCCCAGGCCGACGCTCTATCCACGGAGCCAAACCGGTTTCAGCTAGACTAACAATTCTTAGGGGGAAGGGGGTGTGGGGTGGTGCAGGAAGAGATGGGACAAAGATCTTAATATGCATGTATACGGTACCTATGGATGCGGACAGTGGGGTTGCTAGGGCCTTGGGTGGGGTGGGAACTGGATGGAGGGGAGCTATGGGGGGAAAAAAGAGGAACATCTGTAATCTGAACAATATAGATTTTAAAAAATAATGTTTAAAAAAAGAAAGAAAAGCGTAAAAAATGGTGTAATGTGTGATGGGTATGATAATGTGATGGCTAATATGGAGTCATGTTTAAAGCTGCAATCCAGTCTAAAAAAAGATACACTTCATTCTGTCTTGAGGTGAGAGGCGATAACTTTGAATTGGGGTAAAAATGAAGAAGAATATACCTAGGAGGTACAAGGGCAGGCATTCCAGGCAAAGGGGACAGCTTGCGCCATAGTGCAGGCAGTCAAGAAACATGACATTGTCTGGAAATAAGCAGATGATTATATTTTGTACACAGGATGGTATGGGAGAAGATATGAAGTTATATACTGTGAAAGGCCTTATATGCTCTGCATAAAGAGTGTTAGCTTTTTCTATGTAATCATTTTTCATGGTATGTTATGTGTACCACAGCTGGTACATGTGATGATTTTTGGTATTACACTAATGAAATTGCGTTTTAATAGTTATACAGTTGACTCTCAAATAACACAGGTTTGAACTGTGTGGGCCCACTTAAATGTGGATTCTTAAGAATACTGTAAATGTATTTTTCTTAAGATTTTCTTAATATTTTTTTCTCTAGCTTTCTTGTAAGAATACAGTATTTAATACATGTAAATACAAAAATGTGTTAGTTGACTTTATTGGTAAGGCTTCCAGTCAACAATAGGCTATTAGTAGTTTTGGGGGAGTCAAAAGTATACATGCATTTTCGACTGCACCAGGAGTCAGCGCTCCTAGCCCCTCACATTCTTCAAAAGCCAACTATGTATTTATATGTACACTAGAGGCCCGGTGCACGAATTTGTGCACGGGGTTCCTTGGCCTTGCCAGCAATTGGGGTTGATCAGGGCCTGCCGGCTGGGTGGAGGAACCTCAGGAGGTTGGCCAGCCAGCCAGGGGAGGGACCACGGGAGGTTGGCCGGATGTGGCTGTGGGAGCATACTGACTACCAGAGGGCAGCTCCTGCATTGAGCGTCTGCCCCTGGTGGTCAGTGCATGTCATAGCAACCGGTTGCTTAGGCTTTTATAGAGAGGGAGATTATATAAGAAGGCAGTTAGGTGTTACTGTTTTGTAGTGGTGTAGCTGAGATATGATGAGGGTCTAAACCAGGCCAGAGGATAACTATAATGATATTTGGGAGAGAACATGAGCCGGGCTTGGTGATTAATAGATGATTGGTTGTGAATATTAGGGAGGTAAATATTAGGAACTCCTAGGTTTCAGACTTGGTTAGCTGGGGGTAAAATTCATGGAAATGGAGAATGCAGAAGGAAGAGAAGTATACTATTTTGTGCCTGAGAGAGCTGTCTAATCCTGATCTGTATATATCAGTCTGTGGCACAGGAGAGATTTTGTTAAGTAAGTAGTAGTTGAAGTCTTAGCAATAATAACTAGGAAATGTGTAAAGTAAGGAGCTAGAAGCAAGGAAGTAGTGCGGGGGGTTAGGGGGAGTGGGTGGCTGGCGGGGGGCGGGGGGGAGACAGACAGTGGAAGAGGAACCTACAAAGGAAACTGAAGCAAAAATCAGTAGAGAGTGATGTCATTACAATCAAGGAGGGAGGGTAGTTGCAAGGAGAAGAAAGTAGTCATCAGCTAAGATGGTGCGTGAAAGTGGTTACTCCTGGAGAAGGCTGGAAGGGACCGAGGAGGTCAGGGTGGATGATGAAAAGGAACTCTAGACTTTAGCCTTGTTTAATTGTTTATTTGTTCATTTTATAAAACAATGTATTCATAAAAGTAATATATTAAAATTTAAGCATTCATTTAGGTTTGGCATTTGGAATTTTGATTTGGAGAGCACTTTCAGTGAAATAGTAGAGAAAAAAGCTCCAGTTGGCAGGTAGGTCAAATTGTTAAAGGAATGTTTGGAAGTGAAGCATATAAGATAGTTTTTAATTAAAGTTACTTTTTTTTGTTTGTGCCAGAGAAATCAAACTGAGTCACTTGTAAAAGAGAATTCTAACTTATTGCTATTACCATTTATGGAGTCTACCATCCATTAAAAGAAAAGGAATGGAAAGTGAAAAAGATAGTAGACTTTAACTTTAAAATAATCTTGAGAATGAATGTCTTCTCACTGTTTACCTCCCCACTTGCAGTCTTCTTGTTGCCCATATTCTTAGAGTAATTAACATTTAATAGGCCCTTAGTGTATGACAGACACTATTCTCTTTAATGTCTATATATTTATTAATATTTTCTCTGTGTCCTACTGTACAGTGTGGGTGAAGAAAAGATTATTTTCTATGTGTCCTTGGCAAATACATACTGTTTCTGAACCTTAGTTTTTATAGCTGTTGCTCACCTCTAAGATTGTGGGGCTTACAGATAACATAAAAGCATCTAGACTTGAACCTAGCACTCTGTAGATGTATCCTAAAAGTATTGCTTTGCTGCTTCCTTTTACCTCTCTGCCTTTTCCATTAAGTGACCATCTTAACCAACACTATGATAGTAAAATTCTTTATAGCATAAACTGCATATTTAGGATTCGGAATCCAATTTGAGAATCAAAACCAATATAAGAGTAAATTAAAGTCTATCACAATAAATGTAAAGCCCTAAAGTAAATAAATTATCACCATTAGCAAAAAAGTAATAAAATATAAATTTTGTGAACTATACAATAGTTCTGTGTTAATAACGAAAAATTAACCTGGAATATGTTTTGGCAGTTTCTGTATGATTTCCTGTTTTTATTTACTTATGTAGCCAATAAGCATTTGAATTATATTTTTTTTGTTTTCTACATTGCATGTTATCGTTAGTATCAAAAAGTAGCAGCATATAATAGTTAGCTATGGAGTGAAAACAATTTTTGCTACATGACTTACTAGCTGAATGACCTTGGAAAGTTACTTAACCTCTGTGCTTTTATTTTCTCATTTGTAAAAATGATACTTATCTCTTAAGATTGTTGTGAGGATTAAATAAGTAAATACATAGAAAATACTTAGAGTAGTGCCTGACACACAGAATGCAGTCAGTAAATATTCAGATGCTGCTTCTGGTTTCTTTGTTACTACTTGCTGTGAGACTTTTGGCAGGTACTTAACCTCTCTAAACTTCAGTTTCTTCACCTGTAAAATATTTACTTCATCAATCACTGTGAAGAGGAATAGACAGGATGTATAAAAGAGCACAGATATGAACTCAAGAAGGTGAGGCTGCTGATAGTGCTATAAACTTCTCAGTTCCACAAATTAAAATGAGCCAATTAGCAACATTTAGTTTCCAGTAGCAGAGTACTTAAGGAAACCACAGATCTTTTTCTATCATTAAATCCCAACCTTTACTTTTCAGACAGTGCTAAAACAAGTTATCGAAGATGGTTCAAAATATGGATTAAAAAGTGAGCTTTTCTCTGGTCTTCCCCAGAAGAAGATCGTGGTTGAATTCAGGTCAGTGCCTATTCTTCTTATGTGTTCATTAATCAATTAGCTGAGCAGGTGAGTGTTTTACTATCTGTAATAATAAAAGCGTAATATGCTAATTAGACTGGACGTCCTTCTGGACAACCTTCTAGACAAAGCCTGGGTCCCGGGTGCCAGAGGGAAGCCAGTGCTGACAGCCAGGGGCCTCTAGTTACCATATAAGGTCTCACAAAATTATGTCTTTAAATTGATGCAGAACACAGCGCCTTCTTCTCTAGGGAGACATTTCAGTACTATATTACTCACGCTCCTTGCTGTTACCTAACCAATAGTAAAGGAAAATCAGTAGGGAGGTGGTACTGTATTGTTCCCATGCATACATCCTTGAAATAATGCCACTGTGAGTTTCTTGAAACTTGAAAAGTTGCCACCAGTGCTCACTTCTAACACCTTTCTCATTCTCACTTCACTGTCACCATCTCTCCTCCCCAACCAAGCTCAAAATGCCAAAACCTTAGTCTTTCTTACTCATTGATTCTCTGGCTTTTCTCCTCAGTTTTCATTTCCCATATACAGTCAAACCTCGGTTCTCTAATGTATCCCATTTCGAATAATTCACCTCTCGACCCAACACCCTTTCATGCTCATACCTGTATGAGTCACATCTCTCTGGGGCGACAAAGGAAAGAATGTGCGAGTATGAATCAGTTTACTACTAAACCTCACATTGTTAACATCCCTGGAAAGTGTGCTGTGAATATTTTTGTGTGTTTTTTTGCTTTTGTTACTGCTTATTTTATTAAATTTTCATTTTTTACTGTACATTTTATTTCCTTTTATTAAATTTTCATTTATATTTCATGTCCTTTTTGTTTTTAAAGTATTTATTTATAGATTAAATAGTACCTTAGACATGTACTATATGTAAGAAAGGTCAAAAAATGGAATCATTTGGGAGTCGTGAAACAGATTAATTCAATTTACATTTCTTCTAATGGGAAATAATGATTCAGTTTTCGAACAGCCTTCCGGAATTAAGTTCAAGACCTGAGGTTCCACTGTACTGCTCTTTTTGTTTATGCTTGTAAGAAATATCTAAAAATAACCTGTTCTATTTGAGTTGTATTCTGTAGGCTTTTTCTCTGGTGTTATTTGCCTATGAATTTGCCTCTCTCAACTTTTTTTCTATAGCAGTTAAGGAGGGCTGGAACTTAAATGAGCATTTGAATGCTGATGAAGGCAGGGTCCCTTTCCCAGCAGCCATCTTTGCTCTGGCATTGCTGTGGGATGACCATAGCTGCCCCTCCCTTAGAAGTTTTCTAATTACTGTGGTGCTTACCATTGTGGTTTCAAAGTAGAGACAAACAGGTGGGGGATGCGGCAAAATTGATAGAAAACATTGCTCATGAATTTCTCCTGAAAATGAGAGAGGTGACAGAAGAGAACGTTTTAAATATGTACTATCTTAAATAGACCAGGCAACTTTCCCCACAAAAGCAAGAGATATAATCACTGTGCTCAAGAAACTTGCTCCTTGCATTAAGATGTTGATGATAATAGGTCAGCTAACTTGCTTAGGGTCATAGTGCTAACTCTGATTCTAAAACCTACATATGTAACCTTTACTGCCTCCCTGATACAGTGTTGATTGTCATAATATTTTGTCAGATGTAGGAGCAATGTGATGAAGTACCAGAGTAGATAACTGTACCTGGTAGGTGTTGTAAAACTTGCAGGTAACTACTATTGCATCTCTCCTCTCTGCAAAGTCAGCCTTTGTTATTTTGTTCAGATCAAACCTGCAGGAGCACAGTCAGCAGTGGTAGCCTTTCCTCTTCTTTCCTCAATGCAGTCTTCTCCCACCCTGAAGTGTTCTGAGAACAGATTGAGGACCTCTGATTGGTAAAATGAGAATCCAAAAGATGAGAGTACCAGTTCTGACTGTTAGTAACTGATTTGGTGATCTCAGATGAGACAGCTTTATTTCCCCTGGTCTCCTTTCTTACCTGGAAAACTAGAGGCCCTGTGCATGAAAATTCATGCACTGGAGGGGGTCCCTCAGCCCGGCCTGCCCCCTCTCACAGTCCGGGAGCCCTCAGGGGTGGGAGGTGACCCGGCGATCAGGGGAAGGCGACACCCCCATCACATCTCTACTGCTGCCACTGCCAGCAGCGCAAGTCTGGGCCGGCCCTGGTTACCTGAGCCTTGGCGGCCCTGGGCGGCTGGGCAGCCGCCATCCGAGGCTTGCCTGCGCTTCGGGCCGGCCCTGGGGGGCTGAGGGGACTGGGGAACTCTGGAGGCAGGTGCCCCGGCGAGTCTGAGGGGACTGCGTGTTGCCATCTTGTGGCTGTGGGCACCGCCATCTTTGAGGGCATGGCAGTCAATTAGCATATTCCCTCCTTATTGGCTGTGGGTGCCTCCATCTTTGTGAGGGTGTGATGGTCAATTAGCATATTCCCTCTTTATTAGATAGGATAAGTGCAATAATATTTGTCTTTTCTTACAAAATTGAGAAAGTTACATGAAATAATTATTTATAAGTTCCAGTAAGTTGTCCAAACTGTAATTTATTCATTGCGGCTACTTTGGTTGCCAAAGGAGTTGAATTTGTATTTTCCATTTTATTGTATTCCCTTCCCAGTAGGAATATAGTACCAGAGAATGGCAAAGTGATGATTTCAAGTGACCTTTTGTCAAGGCTAAAGACCTACATAGATTGAGTTCTTCTAATCCTAGAGGAAAAAATAGAAAAGCTCTGTGAAAGCAAAAAAACAAAAACAAAAACTCCACATAGTATAAATACCTAGTCTGAAAAAAATCAAAGATTGCAAAAGGATACTCAGTGAAAAATAAGTCTCCTCCCCATCTAGTTTCCTGGTTCTTTCCTTTGGGCATTTACCAATACTAGTTTCTTATTTATCTACCTAGAAATAGTCTGTGCATTTATAAACAGATCTCACACATTATATATTGTTCTCCTTGCTTTTTTCCACAAAACAATGTATCTTGTGCTCCTTTAATGTCAGAACATCCAGGGCGGTTTGTAATTTTTATTGTTTCATAGTGAAGCATAGTAACCTCCATCTTGGGTAAAAACTGCTGTTTAAAATTTAACCCTGCTATTCTGGCTTCTGTAAAGGTTTGCTTGCTTAAAGAGGTCAACCAAAGGACTTGTATGCATGCATATAAGCCTAACCAGTGGTCACGGACAACAGGGGGGTGGGGGCATGCGTGGGGAGGGGTTTGGGATGGGAATGGGGGGATGAGGACAAATATGTGATACCTTAATCAATAAAGAAATTAATATAAAAAAAGATAATATAAAAAAATAATAATAGGGAAAAATAAGACTACTCCCCATTCCAAAGAGGCCATAAACTATGCCCCACACAGAGTTGTCAGTGCTGGCGCCAGGCCAGGCCGTGAGATATGGTCTCACGGCCTGTCCCAGAACACAGGACTTTTTCTCAAAAGGTCTGGAAGTCTCATTCCAAATTTGGGAGACTTCCACAATATTGGGCCTCAGAATTTGAGAAGCAAGATTTTCCTCTGGGCCCGCTAGCGCTAGCGAACAGGACTCCAAATAAATTAGGCTTATTGATAAAGGCATCTTCTGATTTGCAATATAACAATAGTAGTCTGTTGGTTTTTTTAAAATCATCTTTATTGAGGTATAATTACATACTATACAATACAGTTCACCATATTTCAACATATAATTTTATGAGTTTTGGTAAAGGTGTACAGTTCATGTAACCACCACTATACTTATAGTATAGAACATTGTCTGTCTTTACCTGTTTCATTGATTTTTGCTTTTATTTGTCTCATTCTCTTTTATTCTGCTTTCTTTGGTTCTCTTTTTCTAGTTTCTTATAAGAAAACCTTAGATTATTGATTGGAAATCTTTTTTCTTTTCTAATATAAACATTTCGGGCTATGAACTTTTCTGCTTTAGCTCATAGAGTTGCTATTAAAGCAGTCTTAGGGATCACCTTGTTTGTTCTCATTCTCGCAGGATCACAGACCTTATACCATTTCATAAAACCAGTGTTTTATGTATGTTTCTGGTTTCCTGGTCAATTTACTTTTTTAATATTGAAAAACTTACGAAAATTTCAAACATACACAAAACAGAGAAGTAGAAGTAAATACCATGTGCTCAGCACTAAGATTCAAGTCATCAACACATTGCCACATTTGTTTTATCTCTTTTTCCTTGTTGTCTCAGTTCCCTCAGCTGTAGAATAAGAGTACCTACTTCACACCTCCTATGAGTATTAAATGAGTTAATGCATAAAACTGCCTGTCAGGTAGTGAGTGCCTTAGAAGCATTTGTAATGTTAAATCATTGATTACAACTTCTCAAACACACAGAGTAGTGATAAAGGTGATGACTGAGAATTTCAAGTGGTGAATCAGCTTTCTGGTTATTCTGGGAAGCTCAATCCATGAATTATTTTATATTTTAATTTCTGATCCAGTAAATATTGATAGATATTACCATACAGAGTAAATTTCTTTGGGGTCCTTAATTTTAAAAGAATAAAGCGTTTGTGAACTGGTGCACTAAATTTAATTCTCTATAGTTAACATTGTGTCAAAACAATATCTCTGAATTTCTTCATCTTTTTTGGAATCCTTAAATGTATCTGCTTTTTCCCCAGTTTGCCACTTCTGTGTAGGGTACAGCCTCATGAATCACAGGGTCAGTTTCACTACACATGATTCTTTGAGTTCTAATTTATGTTTGCTCTAAATTTCTAATTTTTAACTTATCTTTGCCCTAAATTACCAAAGGCCTTAGTCCCCAATTGTATTGAACTATGGAGGCATGACCTAGTTCACTTAGAACTTTTGTTCTTAGAACAAAAATATAACTTTTGCAATTATTTGCAGTTCACCTAACGTTGCCAAAAAATTTCACGTTGGACATTTGCGTTCTACCATCATAGGTAAGTGTTGTTTCACAGAAAATATTAAACATGTCTTTGGGGCACTATTTGATAATACAGTCTAATGGTTTAATGCTTAAATAGCAATAGGATAAAAAAGTTCAAATTTATATGAGCTTGGTGCTCACTAAATATTACATGAAATGGGAAAAACTGGTTTAGAAGTGGAAAAAAGATATTTGTTTCAAAACTTAAAGATTAACTCAGAAAACAGTTTTAACTGAAATGTTTGTTATGATTTTAACTTTTAAAAAATATGTATGCATATGGAGAAAATATGAAAATAGTTATGTGACGATGATAGTAAGCTCCCCAATTTTTTTGTTCGTGTATTTTGTTTTAAAAACGAAACTGTTGCCCGGCAGGCCTGGCTCAGTGGTTGAGCATTGACCTATGAACCAGGCAGTCACAGTTCAGTTCCCCCCCATCAGGATGCCCGGGTTACAGGCTCGATCCCCAGTAGGGGGTGTGCAGGAGGCAGCAGTTTCTGTCTCATCACTGATGTTTCTATCTAGTCTATGGATGAGGAAATGTAGATACCAAAAGTAACTTTTCCAAAATCACATAGCTAGCTAAGTATCATAGCCAGGATTGGAAATTAGACAGTCAGTTCCTAAAGCCTAGATTAAGTCTTTCAGTTGGATTTGTAACGTAATAAGGCATTAAGAAAAAATAGGAATACAGTCTGAGTACCATCTGAAGAAGGTGTTTCCTGTTGCTGGGACTCTATAGGTTGGGAAAGCCTCGAAATAGGGAAGCTGCAGTAATTTAAGAAAGATATACATATAGGTGAGGGATTATTTGTAGAAAACTGGATCTACTCTAGTAAAAGCAGGAAGGGATTTACTACAGGATATTGACTAATTTACCAAGTTGTTCGGAGTGCTGAAGAAGCTTTGGATTAAGCTGGCAAAAATTACTCCTAAAACTATGGCATGAGATTGGTCATCAAGGAGCATCTCCCTTTTCTGCAATCACTTTCACTGCTTTAGAACCATGCTGCCACTACCATAGTCAGGAAACTCGCCTTGCCTTCTAGAATTCATACTAGCAAAAGAGGCAGCCCCATTCATTTTCAGTCTTTCAGTTACCTTGGAGCAGTGGTCGGCAAACTCATTAGTCAACAGAGCCAAATATCAACAGTACGACGATTGAAATTTCTTTTGAGAGCCAATTTTTTTAAAACTTAAACTTCTTCTAATGCCACTTCTTCAAAATAGACTCGCCCAGGCCATGGTATTTTGTGGAAGAGCCACACTCAAGGGGCCAAAGAGCCGCATGTGGCTCGCGAGCCGCGGTTTGCCATGGTAGGACACCAGGCCCTCTATTTGTGATCACATACACACAAACCCACAACTATGTTTGTCAGAAATAATAGAAGTAGCTCTCCTTCCACCTTCTGAATCTCATTCAAAGTATATGTAATTGGCTAAAGCTAAATTACTTCTGGAACTTTAACTGCAAGAGATTCTGGGAAATGTAATTTTTAGGTTTCTAGCCTCTGCAGTATGTTGAGTGCACACTAGAAAGAAAGTGGAATAGATGTTGAATATCAAACCAGTATTAGCAGTTCCGGGAAGCCTTGGACTGCTGTGTGCTGTTAGGGAGCAGGCATGAGAAGACTGAAAGAAGTTAAAGTGAGCTATTTAAAACTAAAACCAGTATGGCTCAGATTCTGTAGGGCACAGCCAAATTATTTCTTATTAATTACTAAAACGGTATTATTTTCTGCCCTTGGGATTAACTTGGAATAGCAGTTACTCTAAAGTGTTCCCAACTCCCATTAATGTTAATGAAAATTCTGTTCTTATGAAAGTTAGGGGATTCCTTGTAATAACCACCCGCCCAATAATTCCTTACTTTCCATAACATAGATGAAAACACAATAATGAATGTTTTAGTAAAAAACAAAACAAAACAAAACAAAAAAACAAAAAAAACTGAGATGGTAAATTTTTCAAAAGGAATTTTCTGTGTTATATTTTGATAATAGAGAAGCACACGGTTCTTATGCCAAAATGGTTAACAAGAATGAAAAACTGTATATTTTATTCATTACTAGGAAATTTCATAGCAAATCTCAAAGAAGCTTTAGGACATCAAGTAACCAGAATAAATTACCTTGGAGATTGGGGTATGCAGTTTGGTAAGTAAGTTTGAGATCTTATTTTTCATTTCACTGTTAAATTTAATATGTTTTAATATCATGTCACTTGGTCATCTGCACAGAATATAAGCAGAATCCCATTAGATAAAATAGTGTCTCCTACATTTTTTTTTCCTAGTTGCTCTTTTGCATAAATCTTGTATTCTATTTTTCAGAATAATTCTCACCACACAAGTAAGTTTGGCTGAGGATACTTCACACATTCAGAGAAACACCTGATAATCAGGACTCTTGTGGTTTTATTAACGAAAAATAGCTTATATTTGTGAGTTAAATGGAGGAGTATGTATACAGGGAAGAAGATAGGTCTAGCTATGTACACACTTGTCAACCACAGCCCTCCTGGGCCATTCTACGTGAAGGTTGATCTGTTTTTATATCCTGGGCCCATGGCCTAGAGGAAAAGAGGAGTGAGATCCAGACAGATGAGTGCCACAAATGATCTCAAATGTCAAGTTCAGTCAGAATCATTCCTAGCTCATATACACCAGCAATTAAGGTATAAGAAAGGCAAGATAAATGTAGTTGCTAAGGCGTTAAAGGACTGATAGCATGTGAAGTGCAAATTTTTAAAAATCTCTGCCAAAAATCCAACACCCTTTCTTGATAAAAACTCTCAACAAGGTGGGAATAGAAGGATCATACCCCAACATCATAAAAGCTATATATGATAAACCCACAGCTAACATCATACTCAATGGGCAAAAACTAAAACCATTTCCCCTAAGAACAGGAACAAGACAGGGATGCCCACTCTCACCACTCCTGTTTGACATAGTACTGGAAGTATTAGCCACTGCAATTAGACAAGAAGAAGAAATAAAAGGCATCCAAATTGGAAAAGAAGAAGTAAAGCTGTCCTTATTTGCAGATGACATGATATTGTACATAAAAAACCCAAAAGACTCCATTAAAACTAACAGACTTAATAAATGAATTCAGCAATGTAACAGGATACAAAATTAACGCCAAGAAATCTATGACATTTCTATACACCAACAGTGAACTTACAGAAAGAGAGACTAAAAAAGCAATCCCATTTTCCATCGCACCAAAAAAATTAAGATACTTAGGAATAAACCTAACCAAGGAGGTAAAAGACCTATACGCGGAAAACTATAGGACACTGAAAAAAGAGATAGAGGAAGATGTAAACAGATGGAAGAACATACCATGTTCATGGATTGGTAGAATCAACATCATTAAAATGTCTATACTACCCAAAGCAATCTATAGATTCAATGCACTGCCCATTAAAATACCAACGGCATATTTCACAGACCTAGAAAGAACTCTCCAAAAATTCATCTGGAATAAAAAAAGACCCTGAATAGCCACAGCAATCCTGAGAAAGAAGAATAAAGTAGGAGGGATCTCAATACCAGATTTCAAGCTGTATTACAAAGCCACTGTCCTCAAAACAGCCTGGTACTGGCACAAGAACAGACATATAGATCAATGGAATAGAATAGAGAATCCAGATATCGACCCAAACCAATATGCGCAATTAATATTTGACATAGGAGGCATGAGCATACAATGGAGTCAAGACAGTCTCTTCAATAAATGGTGTTGGGAAAATTGGACAGATACATGCAAAAAAATGAAACTAGATCACCAACTTACACCATACACAAAAATAAACTCGAAATGGTTACAGGGCTTAAATATAAGGTGGGAAACCATAAAAATACTAGCGGAATCCACAGGCAGCAAAATCTCAGACATATGCCAAAAGAACTTTTTCACTGATACTGCCCCTAGGGCAATGGAAGCCAAAGAGAAAATAAACAAATGGGACTACTTCAAAATAAAAAGCTTTTTCACAGCAAAAGAAACCATCAACAAAACAACAAGAAACCCCACTGTATGGGAGAACATATTTGCAAATGTTATCACTGATAAAGGTTTAATCTCCAACATCTACAGGCAGCTTATACAACTTAATAAAAGGAAGATAAATGATCCAATAAAATAATGGGCAACGGACCTAAATAGAATCTTTTCAAAAGAAGACAGAAGGAAGGCCAAGAGACGCATGAAAACATGCTCAAAGTCACTAATCATCCGAGAGATGCAAATCAAAACGACAATGCGATACTATCTCACACCTGTCAGAATGGCTATCATCAACAAATCAACAAACGACAAGTGTTGGCGAGGAAGCGGAGAAAAAGGAACCCTCGTGCACTGCTGGTGGGAATGCAGACTGGTGCAGCCACTGTGGAGAACAGTATGGAGTTTCCTCAAAAAACTGAAAATGGAACTCCCTTTTGACCCAGTAATCCCACTCCTGGGAATATATCCTAAGAAACTAGAAACACCAATCAGAAAGGATATATGCACACCTATGTTCATAGCAGCACAATTTACAATAGCTAAGATTTGGAAACAGCCTAAGTGCCCGTCAGCAGATGACTGGATCAGAAAACTATGGTACATCTACACAATGGAATACTATGCTGCCATAAAAAAAGAAGGAATTGCTACCATTTGTAGGCACCTGGATGGAATTAGAGAACATTATGCTAAGTGAAATAAGCCAGTCAATGAAAGAAAAATACCACATGATCTCACTCATTTGGGGATAATGAAAAACATTATAAACTGATGAACAATAAGATAGATACAGACGTAGAAAGCATCAAACAGACTGTCAAATTACAGCGGTAAGGTTAGGGAGAGGTGAGGGAATTAAGAGATCAACTGAAGGACTTATATGCATGCATATAAGAGTAACCAAAGGATGCAAAACATTGGGGGGTGAGGGCATGTATGGGAGTGGGGTGGGGGGGGGGCAATGGTAAGATATGTACACATATAATACCTTAATAAAAAAAAAATCTCTGCCAACTACTATGTTTGTTTTAAGATCTAGCCCTTATAGTGTCACCTCTAAAGCATTCTGACACCCAGACACACCCTTGCCAACCTTCTTGCATCACCAACTTCCTGTACCCAGCTCTATTCAAATAGGTTTCTGTCCTACTGTCTTCTTATTTTTGTCCTTCTCTCCCTGCTAAACAATATTTGTGAGTGTCCCCCCACCCCACGTCCCGCGTCGTTCAGGGTTCAGGTTCAGGGTTCGGGCTCTGGAGGAGGCCGCCCACAAATGAAAGAGACTAGAAAATATTAATTTGGAAATATTGGGGGCCAGGCGGGAGCCCAGTTCAAGAGGAAGGACTCTGCTTTGCTCTGGCCTGGCGATCCCTTTTATTCAGGTTTTGGGATACACCCATAGCCCTTAGGCAGGCAATTCCAATGATAGCCCATCAGCAAGGATTTACATAAGACTAAAAGGTGGAAGTTGCTTCAGCTCCCTTTGTTTCAACTAGACAGTGGGTGCTTGGCTCTGACCTTTGCCAGAGCCTTCAAGGTTAACCGGCCTTCTGGACTCCTTGTCCACCTCTCTCTGCTAGTGAAGGCAATGGGCAGCTTCCAACAAATATTTTTTTTTTGAGGGCATGAAGTATGTCTTAATTATTTTTGTATCCATAGTGCCTGGCACATAAGAGGCACTCAGAATGATGAATGACTGTCCTGGAAAGTATTTTACAATCCCAATCCAAGAGAAAGGCTAGGTAATATTTTAAAGTTTCTTTAAAGTGCAGTGTACACTGCTGGTTCTAAAGTTCACTGATAATAGTATGTTCCATATCTAGTGAAATGAAATCAAAGCTTTCAAAAGACAGACTTATCAGGACCTTCTCTTGTGAGTATTATACTTTCAGTTAATAAAAATCTTTTGTAGACCTTACAGTGGATAAATTTGAACCTGTTATTAGTGCCCTTGTATTCACTGTGGAGGAATCAGAAAACATGCCCTGCATTTTAAAAATCTATCTGTAGTTCACAACAGCTGGCAGAGGTTTAGGCTCTAGGCTCAATAGTCAGACTTAATAGATGGTGTCTACCTTATGTTAGTTTGACTGATTTAGGCATTTCACAGGCATTAGCAAATATGTGTTGATGATATTCATGGAATTTTAGCTGCAGGATTTTATTGTAGTTGTTTTTCTCTGAAGGACTACAGTGGTTAATGACCTGTTAACATTTCCATTATAACCGTCATTGTTGAAGAGTTTTAATTTTGGTTGTTTCAGCTATCCCCTATTGAAAGTTGGCAGGCATTCCTAGGCACAGAGGTTTTGAAAATATATTAGGTGAAATGTTAAATGGAATTGGCCTTTTCTTTTCCTATTTCTGTTTTTTAGAACACTGTGCATCTTTCCACATCCTGCTTACTCCCAAGACCTTGAATCACAATCATATTTGCTTTTGCTTGAAAGTGAATAGAGCTGGTACATATTTAATCATCCTTCTGGTACCTGTCTAAGCTCCAAAGTATTGTATATATAATGTGTCAGTAGCATCCCACTTTCTGTTGAGCCTATGTAGAAAAATGTACCCCAATTAGCAAAGCCCTGTAGCAGTAGCTCCTTTAGAGCTGAAGCTTGGTAATTGATACAATTGTAGAAACAGATGTTTTTTTAAATAATTAAACTACTTTTTATTGCTGTTGACCCCAGGCTGCAGATATCCTTTCAAACTGAAATTGTGATCATCTTTTAGCAAAATATTTTAGGAGTATAAATATTCACAGTCCATACTGGGCATTTTCATTGCTGGTTTATAAACTTTAATTACTATTTTAAAAAAATGTTTAAACTAATACTGTCACTGAATGCTGAACTTCCCACCAAAGATTACCCCCCCAAAAAATTATTGTCAAATGGCAAAAATACGGCCAGATAAAAGAATTTTGTTGCTTGGTTAGAGGGAAGTAACCAGGGGTGTTTTGAGTTTTATCTTTTATTGTTTTTATTATTAATTATTTGTGTAAGAAGTGATATTATAATATCCAGATAATTCCTACCTTTATTTTAACAGCTACAAGTTTAAAAAGAAAGTTTTGAAATCACTTGCCATCAGTTTGTTTTCACAAATTTTGAGTGCCCAGTGTCCAGCATCATGATGTTTTCCCCAGAGTTAGCTGCTCAACAAATGCTTCTTTTATGTTTGCTAGGGAGGTGTTGACCACTTGTTAGTACAAAGATAAATTACTTTTACCTCTGCCTTTGATGAGCTCATAGTCTATTGGTTTCTGTGAAGTTAATTTCAGTAACTCAATATATTGAATTTGTGATTCAATATATTGAATTTGACTGGTGTCGGTTTATGGGGTAGCAGAAGGTGATAGCATGTGTTTTGCAATATCCTAAGATACATAATTATGAGAGATTGATTTTTTTGTAGAACTATACCTGTTCCCTGCCATGACTGATCTCTACTGTTCCATTTTATAATGTTTTCATTTATGGATTATTGTGGTAGGTCTTCTGGGAACTGGCTTCCAACTGTTTGGCTATGAAGAAAAGCTCCAGTCCAATCCTTTGCAGCATCTTTTTGAAGTAAGTTGTCAATAAACAGTATTAGAAAATATTTCAATTTTTTTTTTTTTTTCAGAGTGCAATGCAGCTTGGTAACACATTTTTAACCCAGAGGTTTTAACAAATGTTCCTTAAAACAAGGAACCACAAAATTGAAAATGTTGCTTTTATTTTACTAGGGAGTTATTTTAATTTTCAAATCCAAGAGTTCTTTTATTACTATTTTAGTTGATTTGGGACACTAGTTCTCTAGGTATCAAATCTTCTTAGAATAAACACATAGGATAAAAATTTAATAATACAGAGAGAAATTTCTGAATTTTTGTCAGTTGTTATATACTTCAGCTTCCTTTTTTATTTTTTTAAATATATTTTTATTGATTTCAGAGAGGAAGGGAGAGCGAGAGATAGATAGAAACATCAATGCTGAGAAAGAATCATTGATTGGCTGCCTCCTGCAAACCCCACAATGGGGACTGAGCCCGCAACCCCGGCATGTGCCCTGACTGGGAATCCAACTGTGACCTCCTGGTTCATAGGTCGATGCTCAACCACTGAGCCACGCCAGCCAGGTACTGTAGCTTTGTTCATGGTAGTAACTATAATTTATTTAGACTTGAAAAAACATGAGATTATACTCTTTTTGCTCTTCTTCTGGTGTGGAAGAAAGGAGGTGTGTTTCTCTCTAACTTTATATGGCCTTTTTTTCATTTCTTTCAGCTCCTTTTCCTGGCTCTTGCCCAATGTGAAATTTTTTCTATTCTACTTCATTTAGTGCCTTCATTTCTCTGTCGTCAGTTCATCCCTAGAGTTCATTAATAAAACTCTTCCTGTCCAATTAATCTCCAAGGATGTGTTTCCTTTCATTGTCTCAGTTGTTATCTCTGCTATTTCTGGGCCTCACAAGAAGAAATACAGATACACCATCAGCCATGTTGGTGACGGACCACGGGCTCAGACTAAAGATGTTATGCCTGTGCTGTGTGTGAGGAAGAGTGGGTGCCAAAATATGCTTTATTCCTCTCCAGTGGTCGGCAAACTCATTAGTCAACAGAGCCAAATATCAACAGTACAACGATTGAAATTTCTTTGAGAGCCAAATTTTTTAAACTTAAACTTCTAACGCCACTTCTTCAAAATAGACTCGCCCAGGCCGTGGTATTTTATGGAAGAGCCACACTCAAGGAGCCAAAGAGCCGTATGTGGCTCGTGAGCTGCGGTTTGCTGACCACTGCTCTAGCCCAGTGGTTCTCAACCTTTCTAATGCCGCGACCCTTTAATACAGTTCCTCATGTTGTGGTGACCCCCAACCATAAAATTACTTTTGTTGCTACTTCATAACTGTAATTTTGCTACTGTTATGAATCGTAATGTAAATATCTGTGTTCTCAGCCGCTAGCAGGGTCGCCTAAGACCATCGGAAAACACAGATATTTATTTATTTAAAAAATATATTTTATTGATTTTTCACAGAGAGGAAGGAAGAGGGATAGAGAGTTAGAAACATCGATGAGAGAGAAACATCGATCAGCTGCCTCTTGCACACCCCCTACTGGGGATGTGCCCGCAACCAAGTTACGTGCCCTTGACCGGAATCGAACCTGGGACCTTTCAGTCCACAGGCTGACGCTCTATCCACTGAGCCAAACCGGTTTTGGCAAAACACAGATATTTACATTACGATTCATAACAGTAGCAAAATTACAGTTATGAAGTAGCAACGAAAGTAATTTTATGATTGGGGGTCACCACAACATGAGGAACTGTATTAAAGGGTCGCGGCATTAGAAAGGTTGAGACTAGCCAAAACTACCGAGAACATTTTGTTGGTTTTCTTTTTATTTTTTATTTTTATTGATTAAGGTATTACATACGTGTCCTTATCCCTCCATTACCCCCCACCCCCCATGCCCTCACCCCCTGGTGTCTGTGTCCATTGGTTATGCATACAAATCCTTTGGTTGATCTCTCCCCTTTACCCCCACCCTCCCCTACCTTCTCTCTGAGGTTTGAGCATCTGATGAATGCTTCTCAGTTTCTGGATCTTTTCTGTTCATCAGTTTATGTTGTTCATTATAATCCACAAATGAGTGAGATCATGTGCTATTTATCTTTCTCTCATTTTCTTTTTGTTAAATGGTTTTTCTCCTGCAGCTGGTTTTGTAGTTAAATTTCACAAAAACACATTCTAATTCTTGAAAATCTTTAAAGATTTGTAATTTCCTTCTGAGAGAATGCCTACACTGCACTTGAAATGCCTACATTTTTATATATAATATTAACCAAAATATTTTTTTCTCTCTCATTAAGAGTCTTATTGATAGGCAAGAGTTTTAAAAATTAATAATTCTTTATGGTTGTCTATAAATTAAGAATGTCACATTAATGCCTGAAATTTTTACTGCGTTATTTTATTAAACTTTGAATAATGGCGAGTATTTTTTACCACAAGCTTAGTGAACCTGTCATTTGATCCAGGCCCACAGAGACAACCCAGGGTGCAGAAAATACCAGCCTTGGAGACCTTGTGTCATTCAGAGAACATTTTTAAGAATCTTGAGTACAGTCCTAGCCAGTCTGGCTCAGGTTCAATTCTGGTCAAGGGCACGTACCTCAGTTGCAGGTTCGATCCCTGCCCAACCCAGGTCGGGAGGCAACCAATCCATGTGTCTTTATCATATTGCTGTTTCTCTGTCTTTCCTCCTCCCGTCCACTCTCTCTCTTTAAAAATCAATGGAAACATATCCCCAGGTGAGGATTAACGAACAAACAAAAAATAAAAAATGTTGTTCATCTTAAACAAATATTTCTTGGAAGAAAATTACTTAAAAAAAAAAAAAAAGAATTTTGAGTACAGCTTCACATGGGAGAGTAACTGTTCTCACCTTTCTTCCACCCCACACAAAAATTTTTATTGAATCCTGAAAATAGTAAATCTTTGTTGGCCGCAATGTTTTAAATATATTAGTAAAATCTGTTCTCAAACTCCATAGAAACCTAAACATGTGTTTCTTTCTATGTAGTTTAGTACAGCTTCCCGTCTTTTGAGACTCATAGGAAGGAGATCACGGGTCTGTGTTAGAGGTGACTAATTAATAGATCCACAGAAGGAAGAAAGGGGCAGGAGTATTCCTACGAATAACTAAAAACTCAAGGAACAATGGCTTTGCTTTCATTAAGTATCCTTTTATCTTGTAGGGGAGCATTACTTATGGACAAAAAGAGTGCAAGTCAAATACACCCACCTTGCTGTTTGTAGTAGAAGATAGAAATCCATTCGAGCACCCACTGCTCTCTTTCTCCTTCCTTTGCAGGACAGAGAAAATGCAGAGCCTAAAGTGACAACTTCCAGGTTATTTTAGCTTTGTGTTAATTCTTGCAGACCTAGATTTTATTTTAAAATTACAGTTGTCACTGTAGATTGCTTTCAACAACTTTTAGCATAAATGGATTTTTTCCCTTTTTAAAAGCTTTAAGCAAATATTATAAAATGATTTTATCCTGTTCCCAAAACAAACAAGCAAACAAACGAAAAACACACAAAAAAACTTGACCCGTGGTCTAACCTCTGGTTTTTTCCTTGTCAAATTGTAGTTGTAAGCTCTTCCTTCGAGAGGAAGGACTGTGTTTTCCTGATCTTTTATCCTCAGCCCCAAATGTTATGCCTTGCAGGAAATGTTTGAATGAATTTGGCCTTGCCCCTTTCTCTATCTTTCATTTAAGTTATGCAATATATCTTTCTGATGTATAGCTTCAGGAAAGGGCTAACTGTGGTAGGACACACTGATTACCATTTGTCAGATTCTAACTTACTTTGTTATGCAGTTTACTAATAAAGAACCCAAGGCCCAGACCCAGAATTCCAACACAGGTAATTTGGCTCCCAAGTGCACTATGTACTACACTGCCCTGCCCCCACTGGCACTATAAAGTACCTTTTTGAGCCATTTATTTCCATCGGTTGTAATTATTTATATAGCTTTTTTTTTTTTTCTTTCATTCTCAAATTGCTGTGGCAGGGATGCAATTAGTAACTTAGTTTTGGCAGTTTCAACCTCTGGCATATTTGTTCTGAATTTGGCTTAAGTCATTCAGTAGCATATTTTGTGTCCTACCTCCCTTTAAATTGCACCATGGTCAGTTTTCAGTGTTTCAGCCAGGTTGGAAATGATATTATAGAATAGTTTTAGCATTTCTTTTCTGTGATGAAAATATTTAACACCTTTGGTAATTTATATACTGCATTTCCATTTTTGTGCTCATTATTAGTTTTTCTCTGTATGTGTAGTCATTCTTTGCCAATGACATCTGGTTGTTTTGTACATAAAATTAGACCTTTGTAAGCCAACATTTGAAACTTTTTATTTTTTTCTAATTTGTTGTTCTAATTTGTTGTAACAAAATAGGGAAATGGTTTCGTAATAGTTTCTCCCCAGTGAATTGGCTGATGAGTTAACAAGCTAATGTATTTGCTGTTTAGAATTTGTACTGTTAATTCAAGGAAAACATTTGTGATAAATTTTGGAACACTTACAAAAAGACTTTCCGTTTATGTTGAAAAGTAATTTCTTATGATAAAAAGTTAACAAGTATTAAATCTATATCATGGGTATATAGGTGTCATTATTTTTGTTTCAATGATAATATTTAGAAGAAATTACTCAGGTTCCTCCTAGATTTAAACTTCTTGAATAGACCTGGACAACATCTAACACTGTACCTTTAGGAATATATATATAACATTTTTTTTCTTTTTCTTTATTTTGCTACAGAAGATTTAAAATTTGACTCATTGCATGCTACTTATTAATAGGGATTTTGATAACTATAGATATTCCTCTGAAATACTAGCAGCCTCTCACAAGAGTTAAAAATTATGTCAGTAAGTACACATTAGCTCTGTACCCTAGCTCTGGCAATTATAAAGGTAACAAAATATATTAAAACAGATAATATTTTTTATTTTAAAAAAATTATTTTGTTTATCAGTTTATTTTGTTCATTGGATTCCACAAGTGAGATCATGTGATACTTATCTTTTTCTGACTGGCTTATTTCATTTAACATAATACTTCCCAGGTCCATCCATGCTGTTGAAATAAGAGTTCTTTCTTTTTTACAGCCGCGTTGTATTCCATTGTATAAATGTACCACAGATTTTTTATCTGCTCACCTGCTAATGGGCACTTGGCCTGTTTCCAAATCTTAGCTATTATAAATTGAGCTGGTATGAACATAGGGGATGCATGTTCTGATTGGTTTTCTGGTTTCTTAGGATATATTCCTAGAAGTGGATCACTGGGTCAAATGGGAGTTTCATTTTTAATTTTTTGAGGGAACGCCATAGTGTTTTCCACAGTGGCTGCACCAGTCTGCATTCCCACCAGCAGTGTACTAGAGTTCCCTTTTTTTTTTCATATCCTCACCAATACTTGTCTTTTGTTGATGATAGCCATGCTGACAGATATGAGGTGATATCTCATTGTCATTTTAATTTATATCTTTCTGATGCTTAGTGACTTTGAGCATTTTTTCATGTCTCTTGGCCTTTTCTCTGTCCACTTTGGAGAAGTGTCTATTTAGGTCCTTTGCACATTTTTTAATTCGATTGTTTATCTTCCTTTTGTTAACTTGTATGAGTTCCTTATATATTTTGGAAATTAACCCCTTATCAGATGTATCATTGGCAAGTATGTTCTCTCATGCAGTGGACTCCTTTTTCATTTTGTTAATGGTTTCTTTTGCTTTAGTTCAATTTGTTTACTTTAGCCTTAGTTTCCTTTGCCCTAGGAGATGTATCGGTAAACATATTGCTACAAGAGTTGTCCAAGATTTTGCTGACTATGGCTTCTTCTAAGATTTTTATGGTTTCACAACTTATATTGTGAGTTTATTCTTGTGTATGGTATAAGTTAGTGGTCTAGTTTCATTATTTTGCATGTACCTGTACATTTTTCCCAGCACCATTTATTGACAAGACTGTCTTTACTCCATTATATGCTCTTGCCTCCTTTTCAAATATTAATTAAGCGTAATGGCTTGGGTCAATTTCTGGGTTCTCTGTTCTGTTCCATTGATCTTTATGCCTGTTCTTGTGCTAGTACCAGGCTGTTTTTAGTGGCTTTGTAGTATAACTTGATATCTGGTATTATGATTCCTCCAACTTTGTTTTTCTTTCTCAAGATTACTACTGCTATTCAGGGTCTTTGTTGGTTCCATATAAATTTTTATAGCATTTGTTCTAGATCTGTGAAATATGCCATTGGCATTTTAATAGGGATTGTATTGAATCTGTAGATTGCTTTGGGTAGTATGGACATTTTAATGATGTTGATTCTACCAATCCATGAACATGGTGTATTCTTCCATTTGTTTATATCTTTCTCTATCTCTTTTTTTTTTCAACATTCTGTAGTTTTCTGAGTACAAGTCTTTTACCTCCTTGGTTAAGTTTATTCCTAAGTATCGTAATTTTTGTGTTGTAAATGGAAGACAGCTGTGCTCAGCACTACACTGCAATTGCAAATGGGATTGTGGGGTTGTTGTTTTTCATTTTCTCTTCCTGAGAGTTCATTATTGGTGTATAAAAATGCCATCAATGCCATAATTTTGTATTCTGCTACGTTGCCAAATTCATTTATTGAATCTAGTAGTTTTTTGATGGATCTTTAGTGTTTTCTATGTACAATATCATGTTATCTGAAAATAATGATAGTTTTATTTTCTCCTTTCCAATTTGGATGCCTTTTATTTTATAAATTTTTTCGTCAGTTCAAAATGATCCCCATAATATTTTCTTTTTACCTGCCCCATTCTAAATGAATTTGAGGTAATTACAGTGATGGGCACTTTAAAAAGACACAGAAAGAGGATAATATATAATTGGAAAATCTCTTTATATAAAAGCATAATATGCAAATCGACTGGACAGCGGAACGACCAGTTGCTATGATGCGCACTGACCACCAGGGGCAGATGCTCAATGCAGGAGCTGCCCCAGCCCGCAGGCCCTGATCACCCAATGGGGGCCTGCCGGTCAGCCTCTCAATCCCTCCGCCCGGCCAGCAGGCTTCGATCGCCCGATGGGGAACAGAGAACCAGGATGGGTGGCAGTGGATGCGGGTGGTGCCAGGCCAAGGCGGTGCGAGCGGGGCCCCGATCACACTGCCGAGTACCCCACACACAGAGGGCAACTGGCTGCAGTGGGTGGGCTGGCTACCGGCAGCTGGGGAAGATCGGCCCTGATCACAGGCCAGGCCTAGGGACCCTACATGTGTATGAATTTTGTGCATCGGGCCTCTAGTAGTATATAAGAGATTTGACCCTAAGTTTCCCTGTATCAGTAGCAAAAATAAAAGTAAAAAATAGTAGTAAGTGAAAATATAGGGCAAGATCAAAACCAACTTGATGAGTGCTAATTTGATGAGTGATCTCATGATGCTCTCATTTTTTAATATGTGGAGGAAAAGTATCTATTCCTCAAGAGAGCATATTTTTTCTGGTGTTGAGTCCCAGAACAATTCCTCAAACTTAAGTAAAGAAGATAATTCAAGACTAAATTGATTCTAGACATATAAAGGATGATTTATGCAGTTAGAAATTTTTATTGTATAAGGAAATGAATTCAAAAGCTTTTTATTGGTTAGGTCGCATTACCTTTTTCAATGTGTTATGATTGATGTAAATTTTATTTGTTATAACAATATTATGCAAGAAAAAGCTCTTATATTGTAAGTCTAATTAAATCTAAACCCCACCATCACTTTTGAGAGTAGTGAGAGTCAAGTCATTGCTAGGGATTTCCCACCTCCCAAATCACACAGAGTTACCTAGACTCTTATGCACATCCCAGGAAGGGCATGGAAGCCTCTTCTTGGCCTCAGTCCACACTGGTCTTGACTGACATGCCCAGATCTACTGTACCAGTTAATATGCGGATTTTTTTCAATAGAGGGAGTTACTCATATGTTGACATTTGATATGTATGCTATTTTGTTGTATTAACAGCAAGCTTCACAACTTCATATATCAAATTTGCTGAAGGTGTTAACGTCATAGATATTTTTATGCTTAATAATGTCGAATTTCGTGCCAAAAAAAGCATTTGTGGGAAGTTTTAATTCATTATTTTGAAGAAAAGTGCTGCTGAATACTTTGGGAAGCTTATGGTGAACATGCTCCATCTCAAGATACTTGTGAACACTGGTTTAAACACTTTAAAAGTGATGATTTTGATGTGAAAGACAAAGAATGTCCACGTCAACCGAAAAAATTTGAAGACTAACAATTACAAGCATTATTGGATGAAGATGCGTGTCAAACTCAAAAACAACTTGCAGAAAGATTAAATGTTGCTCAGCAAACAATTTCTGATTGTTTACAAGCAATGGGAAAGATTTTAAAGGAAGGAAAATGGGTGCCATATCAACTGAACGAAAGACATGGAAAACCAAAAAGTCATCAGTAAAATGTTGCTTCAACGGCACGGAAGAAAGTCTCTTTTGCATCGAATTTTGACTGGCAATAAAAAGTGGATTTATTTTGAGAATCCCAAATGCACAAAATCATGGGTTGATCCACGTCAACCATCAACATCGACTGCAAGGCCAAATCACCTCAGAAAGAAGACAAATGCTCTGCATTTGGTGGGATCAGGAAGGTGTGTATTATGAGCTGCTAAAACCAGGTGAAACCATTAATACTGATCGCTACCGACAACAATCAATTTGAACCACACTTTGATCGTGAAACGACCAGAATGGGCCAGAAGACACGACAAAGTAATTTTGCTTCATGATAACGCACCATCACACACTTCAAAACCAGTTAAAGACACGTTAACAGTTCTTGCTTGCCTGGGAAATATTACCCACCTGCTGTATTCACCAGACCTTGCTCCTTCAGATTACCACTTGTTCCGATTGATGGCACATGCACTTCCTGAGCAGCACTTCAAAACGTACGAAGAAGTGGAAAATTGGGTCTCTGAATAGTTTGCCTCAAAACAAGAAAAGTTCTATTGGGACGGTATCCACAAATTACCTGAAAGATGGAGAAATGTGTAGTTAGTGATGGACATTACTTTGAATAAAGCACTTTTGATGTTTCTCTTGAAATTATCGTGTTTTCTTTGATTATAAAATCCACATTATTAACCAGTACACCTAGTAAGCCTACATAATGCTTTGCAGGCACACAGCTCTACTTGTGTGATGAGCTTCCAGCCTCTGTGTTAGGGATGCCGTGAACCTTTTTCTCTGAGTGCCTCTTGCCACCCCAGGGTCTGCTCAGTTTCTGCTATTCCTGGGAGACTTCCCATATCCCATCTTCAATCTAAACAATTCTTCCCTCTCTCTGGGAAGCCTCTTTGCTTCACCATTGCGCTTGGCAATCTTCCCCAAAGCCGCTTGAATTTCTCTCTTAACTCATGCTCTTCTGGAACAGCACTACAGCATCATCTCATTGTACTCTTAAGTGTTTTTAGAATGAGGATGGAAAGACCCAGCAAGGCCAGAGTACATGTTACTAGCTTAGTAATTATCCCACCCCATTGAAATGTGCAAAAAAACCCAGGTTTTTCAGCATGAAAAATGTTGTATTTATTAGGCACTAATGCATGATGATCTCAATAAGTTAATAATTATCACCCTTGATTAAGGAAGTAATATATCATGGAGATTATTACATATGTACAGGAAATAAAACTAGAAGATTTTAAATATTAAAAGAAGATTAATGAATGGTAAAATGTTGTTTCTATGCTGCTATAATGTACTAATGAGAAATTTGACAATTAGTGACTTAATTACTTTAAGTGAATTATTTTTTTTATCTAGCAAGCTTTGACTTCGTTTGATGTGTTAATATATTAAATTATAATTATATAAATTTGTTTGAATTTTCAAAAAATTTTATTTAACATAGGAATCTGTCTCAACCAAGACATGAATTAAATTAACGGCTTGTTTGAATTATAATTATGATTTAGTTATACATTCCTTTCTAAAAAATGAGATAAAAATTAAACCCATTTTAAGATAGAGGGCAAATAAATATGCAGATAAAATGGTCTTTAGTGTCCACGTTATGTTAACCATCCTTAGCAGTTACTCTGAGTTTTAAGACAAAAATACTGTAACTAGGGATAGGGTTAGAGTCCTGCCTCAAGGAAATAGACTGGGCCTATGTAGTTAATGGTATTTTAGAATCAAATTTAAGGGATTACGAAGGACCAAGAGGACTTTATCTGGTACTTTATTTTTCATGCTTATTTCTTTACATTTGTGCAGGTCATCCAAAGAGCTGACTGTAATTATCTTTTTTTTTTTTTTAATTTTTTTTTTATTGAATTTTTTACAGAGAGGAGGGGAGAGGGATAGAGAGTTAGAAACATCGATGAGAAACATCGATCAGCTGCCTCCTGCACACCTCCTACTAGGGATGTGCCCGCAACCAAGGTACATGCCCTTGACCGGAATCGAACCCAGGACCCTTCAGTCCACAGGCCGACGCTCTATCCACTGAGCCAAACTGGTTAGGGCTGACTGTAATTATCTTAATTAATTTATAAATAAATGTCATAGGCTTTTTCACAATCTCAACATCTAAATCCCAACATCTAGAAATAATGAAAGGATGAGGTTAATATTTCTTTATAGATACATACATGTATATTAGAGGCCCGGTGCATGAATTGGGGGGGGGAGGGGCGGTAGACAACGGCGGTTGGCTGGCCGCAGGAGGTTGGCTGTGGGAGCGCAATGACTACCAGGGGGCAGCCTCCTGCATTGAGCATCTGCCCCCTGGTGGTCAGTGCATGTCATAGCGACTGATCGACCCGTCTGGTCATTCAGTCGTAACAGTGACTTAGGCTTTTATATGTATAGATTTTTATACATATATATATTTTTAACATATATATTTTTATTTTAGTATTGATTTCAGAGAGGAAGGGAAAGGAAGAGAGAGAGAGAAACATCAATGATGAGAATCATTGATTGGCTGCCTCCTGCACGTCCCCTACTGGGGATCGAGCCCACAACCCAGGCATGTTTGACCGGAATCAAACCTGGGACCCTTCAGTCCACAGGCCGATGCTCTATCCACTGAGCCAGACCGGCTAGGGGAGGTTAATATTGCTTTAAGGAGGTCTCAGACATTTAGTTTATTCCCTAATTGGAAAACAACTGGCTTTTGTATTCTAGTAATTAAATGAATATTTGTTTCCATCTTCAAAAACACTGCTTAAGCCATTTTTTCTTAGTATCAAATCCAAATAATTTTCCTTTTTATTCTCTTTGTGAACAGATCTAGCCTCAAAAGAGAGCTATATTCAAATGCATACTTTCTAAGGGTAAAAACTTTGTAGTAGTTGTAAATTAAAACCTACACTTTCAGCAGTACACAGTATTAAATTTATTTGTGAAGGAAAAGGTATTTCTTTTCTAAAACAGTGAAGAATGTTATTAATTATAGTTTATATTAAAGGCCCAATACATGAAATTTGCGCAAGGGGCTCGGCCCTCGTAGTCCCAGATTCATCCAGAAGGTCGTCCGGATGGTTGTTCTGCTGTTCGGTCTAATTAGCATATTAGCTCTTTATTATATAGGACTAGAGGCCCAGTGCACAAAATTCGTGCACAGGGGATGGGGGGGCCCTCAGCCCAGCCTGCACCCTCTCCAATCTGGGCTCCCTCTCACAATCCAGGACTGCTGGATCCCAACTGCTCATTTGCCTGCCTTCCTGATTGCCCCTAACCGCTTCTGCCTGCCAGCCTGATCACCCCCTAAACACTCCCCTGCCAGCCTGATTGATGCCTAACTGCTCCCCTGCCAGCCTGTTTGCCCCTAACTGCCCTCCCCTGCAGGCCTGGTCCCCCACCCCCCCCCCAACTGCTCTCCCCTGCAGGCCTGGGTCCCTCCTAACTGCCTTTCCCTGCAGGCCTGGTTGCCCCCAACTTCCCTCCTCTGCCGGCTTGGTCACCCCTAACTGCCCTCCCCTGCAGGCTTGATCGCCCCCAACTACCCTCCCTTGCAGGCCTGGTCCCTCCCAACTCCCCTCCCTTGCTGGCCATCTTGTGGTGGCCATCTTGTGTCCACATGGTGGCAGGACCTTTGACCACATGGGGGCAGCCATCTTGTGTGTTGGAGTTACGGTCAATCTGCATATTACTCTTTTATTAGATAGGATAGAGGCCTGGTGCATGGGTGGGGGCTAGCTGGTTTGCCCTGAAGGGAGTCCCGGATCAGGGTGGGGGTTCCCTTGGGGCGTGAGGTGGCCTGGGAGAGGGGCCTGTGGTGGTTTGCAGGCTGGCCACGCCCCCTGGCAACCCAAGTGGAGGCCCTGGTATCTGGGGTTTATTTATCTTCTACAATTGAAACTTTGTAGCCTGGAGCGGAGCCAAGTCTTCTGCTTGCTCCGTGGCGGCAGCCATTTTTGGGGGGATTTATGTATCATCTATAATTGAAACTTTGTAGCCTTAAGCAGAGGCCTGGGCCGGCAAGGGCAGGCAGAAAGCTTGGCTTCCTCCATTGCCAGGGAAATCCAAGCCTCCCTCCTGCTCTCTGTGGCTGTAGCCATCTTGGTTGTGTTTATTTGCATATTCGCTCCTGATTGGCTGGTGGGCGTGGCTTGTGGGTATAGTGGAGTGATGGTTAATTTGCTTATTACTCTTTTATTAGATAGGATTGTGCCTTTATAAGCAGATTGTTAGGTGCCAGTTGCGGGTTTTTTATTGTTCTTATTGACAGTGTCAGTTGATTTTCAGTAATATTTGGTTTATAACTACAAATTGCTGAAATGCCAAGATTCTTAAAGTATTAGAAAGGGTGGAGTTTTTTTGTTGTTTGTTTGTGTTGTTTTTTGTTTTGTTTTGTTTTGAGGAAGGGAGAGGAAGAAATAGAAATACCAATGATGAGAAAGAATCATTGATTGGCCACCTCCTCCATGCCCCCCACTGAGGATTGAACCCTCAACCCTAGCACAGGCCCAGACAAAGAATTGAACTGTGACCTCCTGGTTCACAGTTCGACACTCAACCACTGAGCCACGCTGGGCGAGCAGAAAGGGTTTTTATGTTTTGTTTTAATTATTTCTATTTTAAAATTTAAGGAAGGAAAAAGATTTCGGTTAAGTTTTTAAAAAAAATATTCTTACTAGTAGTTTGAATGCTTATTAGATTTTTAAATGTTTGGCTATTTGAGTTTAGAGTCCTAGATTTAAAAAGACTAAAATATTTCCTGTTTTGAAAATGAGGGTATTTTGTGTATGTTTGCTTATAAATTGTGTGCGTATGTTTGAGAGATTAATTTTGAATCATAAACCATATATATGTCTTTACTCCTATAGGCTGGACTAGAGGCATACCTCATTATATTGCACTTTGCTTTATTGCTCTTCATAGTTGTAGGCAATCTTGAGGAATGCCTGTATTAAGCAGTTGTCATTGTAGATAGGTCATTCAAGAGTCAAGAAGTTTGCAATTTACTGTCTTACATTGACTCTCTCAGTTGCCTATACTTTACCAAAGTCATGTTTTTCTGTTTTCTAACTGAATAATATTTGGACTTATTCATAGGACCATATGGAAATTAATTTTTATGATATGTGTGTCAGGTCTCCCAGGTTTGGTGATTCACTAGGAGGATTCACAGGACTCAGCATATAATTGTACTCATAGCTATTATTTATTATAGCAAAAGCATGCAAAGCAAAATCTGCGAAGGGAAAAGGCCCTGGGGAGAAGTCCGGAGGAAACCAGGCCCAAGCTTCCGAGGGTCCTTTCCTAGTAGGGTCACATAGGATGCACTTAATTCCTTCTGCAACCAGTTATGACAGTGCATGTGTGAAATAATGTCTACCAGGGAAACTCATTAGATGCTCTGCGTCCAGCATTTCTTTTGGAAGATCATGTAGGTACTTCCAGAGGAAAGCAGATGTTTAGCATAAACCTTAGTGTTTGTACAAACAGTTTAGGCACAGTGAGACACTTTTATCAGTGAGGTTGGTGAGAGCATTCCCAAAATCCAAGTTCCTAGATGTCAGTCAGGGGCTAACCTTGCAAACAGAACATTTTAAGGATTTCAGTCTCAGACCTGCTATATTAACTCTTTCCTACACAATATACTTGAAAGAGGAAAACTATATTAAGGTAGTTTTTACTTTTAGTTAGGTATGTATTCATTCAATTCTGCCATTCCAGTAATTAACACAAGCCATCTGTGAAAGATGAGATATTTTTACCTTGAGACAGATGTTTAATGCCCTGTCCCTTATGGTGGTAGTATCTCATGGGTATAAGCCACATTATGGTTCTCCCAAAGTATTCTCCAGCAATCAAAGCATTTTTATGTAAATGCTCCTGCCATGATATTTTGATGATATTACTGTCAGAGTTTAGAGGCCTCATTATTTTTTTTATTTTGGTAGTTAGTCAATTTTTATTACTTTCATGCTACTTTAATAGTTTTCTGGGGGGAAAATTATGGGGATAGGTAACTTATTCCTGTTTCTCTCTGGAAGTGAGTTACAACTTGTAAATAAAATCTTTAGAGTCCGTATGCATAACTTCAAAACTACTTGAGCTATAATGTCAATATTTAACCTTGCATTTTGGAGACTGGAAAATAATAAACTGTGTTGTGAACACAGAATCCTAGAACTGCCAGAGTTCTTAACAAACTCTCCAGCTCCACTCCTGTCATTGGGTGGTGCAGAGCTGAACCAGCCAAGGCAGATGGTACAAAAGTACTCCAGCGGTGAGGGCTCTACGCAGTTCTCAGGAGCCCATGTTGGAGTATAATTAAGCTAAGCTAACTGTCCAAAAAGTCTTCCTGGATCACCTATTTTACTGGTCTTTTGTGCATTTAGAGAACAATTAAAAAAATAATTTCATTAAAACAACTGCTAAATCATCCTTTGGCCTTTTCTTTGCCAGATTGAGCCAAGTTGCAGCAATAACAATTTGACTTTCAAAAATAAAAAAACAAGACACATGCTATTCTAGCCTAAGCCAGGCTTTCTTAATGTAAGGGTCTATGAACTTGGATGGGAAGAAAAATTTATACATTTTCACTAACCTCTATCAGAAAGTTACCATTTTCCTTTATTACTATATCTTAAATAAAAAAAAAAAATTGGATAACTATTTCAATGTAATTATTTTCTTTGTAAATGTATGTATTTTACTTTATGCATTTAGAGAAGAAGAGATCCATAGGGTTCACTAAAGGCTCATGGCAAAAAAAGAAAAGGTTACACTCTGTGATGAGGGCGGTTGGATAACGTTTAAATGAGAATTTTTAGGACTGTGTTTTTTTTTCTTTTCCTTATTGAAGATAACTGTGACTAGTAATATATATTACTGTTGTGCTTTTAGGTTTATGTACAAGTTAATAAAGAAGCAGCAGAAGACAAAAGTGTAGCCAAATCAGCACATGAGTTCTTCCAGCGATTGGAACTAGGTGACATGCAAGCACTTGAATTATGGCAAAAATTTCGGGACTTGAGCGTAGAAGAGTACATTCGGATTTACAAGGTACCTGTCCACTCTCCTGCTTTCTTGAGATGTGGTGCAGCTCTTGACTGGTACCACCAGGCAGCCAAGTTTCTTCTTAAGCGCATGTTTTAAGAATAGATTTGTCATTGAGTTGGAATTTAGGACTCAAATATTGTTCTTTGGGCTGAAAGTTAGAGCTGTGAAATAATCCTACAGCCTAGGAACTTAACAGACTGACATTCTGATACTTCATTTCAGGGAGGCTTTTCTTTTCTCTATCATTCCTCTACTTTTTTTTCCACCATTTTTTCTTCATGATGGATATAAATTTGTTCATTTAATTAACTTTTTAGGGCATGGGAAAAATACAACAGTGAATAAAAAAGATAAAATTTCTCATGGACTTTACATTCTAGCATGGAGACAGTGCATTAAACAAAGGCAGTGCGAATTAAATAAGAGCATGTAGTCTGTTAGATGGTAATGATGCTGTGGAGGAAAATTAAGCAGGGAAGAAGAGGTCAGGCATACGTGGACTGAAGAGAGTTTCTGTAAAGAAGCCCATGTGGCTGGAGTAGGTAAACAAGATGCAGACTGTAGGAGAGGAGATTGAAGAGGTTATACGGTGGGACGTGATATGGGATGTTTTCCAGGGCTGTCTAATCTGGTTTCGTGAGGTGATGGAAATGTCCTGTATCTTTGCTGTCCAGTATGGCAGCCACTAGCCTTGTGTGGCTACAGTGTGAGTAATGTCATTGAGAAACTAAACGTTTTATTGTATTTCATGGGAATTTCAATAGCCTCCTGTGCCTAAAACTACCATATTGGACAGTATGGTACTGTTAGGAGGACTTGACTGGTGGAGGAGCCTTTAGAAGGTTAGAGCAGAGGAGTGACTTGTTCTGTGTGCCAGACTGTAGGGCATCCTATTTTGTCTTAGGGTAAGGTAAAGGACATTTAAGTAACTCTTTTTCTTTTGTTTCTGAACCCTTTTAGCGTCTAGGAGTACATTTTGATGAATACTCAGGAGAATCATTTTACCGTGAAAAATCTCAAGAAGTCTTAAAGTTGCTGGACAGTAAAGGACTCCTGCAGAAAACAATGTATGATCAGGCTACTATTCTTTAGTAAAATTATTTGTTCTTTTTTTGAAATTGGTGTTGATATATTCACTCAGTAAGGACAACAGAATGTGCTATGCAGCCCTTTCTGGCATTTTTTTAATAGTGCTTTTGCTATTCAAAGTACTTTTGTACATGCTGTCTTTTGCTGCCATAACAAAATTCTGGTAAGGTTGGGAGAAAGGATATTATCTGCTGTTTGCACATGAGCAAACAAGAACAGAAGGTACGCATGACCTGCCTAAGGTCACAACGGCTGATAATAGTATAACTGTAAAAAAGCAATAGAATTCACATCTTCTTAACCCTGCCTTTTTTAAAAAAATAATCCTATCCTCTTCAATAAAAGATTTAAGGCAGCTCATGAAAATAGGTGTAATACAACAAGCTTTTGAAAGAGTAAAAGGAAGAAATCAGGAAGTGGGGGCAGAAAATAATATAAAGTCAGGGTGATATCAGTACGTCATGTAACACACACTGGGATTCTGTTTCCTGGCTAAGGTAGATTTCTAATTTAGCTTTGAGCTTTCTGTCAACCAAACAGAAAAATAGTACCAATCATAGCAGCTCAGATATCTGTAATGTAAAAGCAAACCAGTTGCTTAGAAGTGCCACTTTTCATAGAACCAAAGAGCAATTTCTTTTGCCTTCTATTATAAAGAAGACATGGAAACTGTGTTTAATAAAATCCTCAGCAATGTCATTAAGGAAAATTTTTAGATTACCATATACAGATTCTAATTTTTGCTCAGGCAGGGAAGACAATAACAAAATCCCATGGTTTTATTACTCAAGGGTACTTTATGGCATCTCAAAGCTAGTCCAATATTTAATGTTATAATAACTGGAATTAGAGAAAAAATATGGTGTTTTATAGTTAAACTATAGTTGTAATCTCATTTTTTTTTTAGGTATGTTTATTACATTATCTAAGTACCTTATCCAGAGTTACAAGATAACCAAATATTAATTGTACTAGAGTCCCAGTGCATGAAATTCATGCACTGGGAGTGGGGGGGGGTCCCTCAGCCTGGATTGCGAGAGAGCATAAGCGAGGCCGAGGGACCCCACTGGTGCATGATCAGGGCCAAGGAGTGACATGGGAGGTTGGCCAGCTGGGGAGGACCGCAGGAGGGCTCCAGCGCATGTCTGGCCTATCTTGCTCAGTCCCAATCGGCCAGACCCCAGCAGCAAGCTAACCTATCAGTCAGAGCATCTGCCCCCTGGTGGTCAGTGCATGTCATAGCAAGCCGTTGAGGGGCCTTAGCATATCATTAGCATATTACACTTCGATTGGTTGAACGGCTGACCGGATGACAACTTAGCACATTAGGCTTTTATTATATAGGATTATACCCACTCGTGATAGATTCATGGTCAGATTCCATCTTATTTTTCTTCGTTGTTGGTTATACCACTTATTGCTACTTAAGTAATAAAAATAGCTTCTGGTTTGCCAAAGATAATGTTATAGATATTATACTTTTAAAGGTCTTAATTTTTATTACGTTGCTTCAAGTTACCCTTTTGCATTTCTAGGAAAGGAACAGCTGTAGTGGATCTTTCTGGGAATGGTGACCCCTCCTCAGTTTGTACTGTGATGCGTAGTGATGGGACATCTCTCTATGCAACCAGGTTTGTATCTTATGTGAAGATCAGCATTAGAATTAGAATGTGTATATGACTTCATGTTATTTGTTCTAGAGTTAATGCTAAGACAATTATGTTATCCTCAAAACTATTACCAAAGGCTAGTTTCTAAATCTCTTGTTCTCATCACTAAAAATATACTTTTTGGGTTTCTGTTTAGTGCAAGTTTTATTGCCTAGAAAGGTTAAAAATCATCAGAAAAGTGACTGAAAACTACTTACAATTCGTTAAATAAACATCATAAGATTCCACATTATTCTACCAACTATAAAATTGAGATTCCTCATAATCAACTATAAATATTTTACAATTGCATAGTGGGAGGGAATGTATGCTAAAAGGTGGCTGTATGAGCTCATTGGTGTCCTCACTCTGTAAAGACCATCTTAACAATCAGTCCTCATTCTGATTGTGGTAAAACAGGCCATGTCACTTACATTTTTTCTTCTGTCTCCAAGACTGACTCCTGTGGAACAAACAGTCTCTGTTAATAAGATCTGGCATTGTCAAACACACTTATTTCTGAGACAAAGCTAATAGGAAGGAAAAGACAGGAAAATAAAAAAGCCACACAAGCACACATGGCCATATTCAAGCACTGCTGGCAAAAGGCTCTAGTGTCTCCTGGGCTAGTTTTATATTATATCACAAATCTCTTGTAAGCATAGTGAAACTAATGACATTTTTTCTTTTTTTTTTTTTAACTACTATCATTTGTTCAAAACAACTTTAAATAGCCATCTATCTCTCTTACTGTCCTTCAGAAAATTAATCTACTTTTTTTACTTTTTGAAATGTCTTTTTATCAATTCCATACAGTTGAGGGTGGGAAATGAAAAGAACCCATATATCTTAAGAAGTACATTTCTTTTTCTAGATACAAAAAATATAAACAGTAGGTCCTCGGGTTACGTCGGAGATCCGTTCCTACGGCGCAACGACGATTTTCGCCGTTAATTTGGAACCCATCTACATAAGCACCTACGTCACTCACATGGAGTACATACACAGCAATAATGAAGTGAAACTTTAAAAGAAAGAACAATTCCTGACCTTTACTTGTGGTGAATAATAAAAAACATAAAGCACATATGTACATACGTTGAAATGACGGAACTTTTTTTATAAATAAATGGGAGATGGCAACGTAACCATGAAACGACATACGTCGAGTCTGACGTAACCTGAGGACTGCCTGTAATAGAAAAAAATTTTTGTGCCAGCTAACTATTGCTGGACAGATTACAAAAGAGACCTATGAGCAATGGTTATAAGAATTGTGTCCACTCAGAATGGAAGTTCCATGACATGAAGACCCTATAACTGCCCTGAATTTGGTATCTTTTTTTGGTTATTATTAGGTCTAGATTATTCTGTGTACAGTCATCCCTTGGTATCCATGGTTGGTTCCAGGATGCCCACAGATACCAAAATCCATAGATGCTCAAGTGCCTAATATAAAATGGTGTAGTATTTGCATATAAACTACGCAAATCCTCCCGTATACTTTAAATCATCTCCAGAGTACTTAACAATATCTAGTACTATATAAATAGTTGTTACACTGTATTGTTTAGGGAATAATGGCAAGGAAAAAAAGTCTATACATGTTCAGTACAGATGCAACCATCTTAGAGCAGTCCTGACTGCACAGTACATATACATCAACAACATAACCTTTTTGTCCAAAATTTTCTATTTACGGTTGTGATACCCATGGATGTGGAGGGCCAACTGTATTTATTGTAATACTTACACTTTCTCTTTTTTCTTTGGAAAATAATTTTGTCTTTGCTACTTGTTTGAAGTGTTTGATTTTTTGCCTTACTCTACCTTTAGTTGTTTCTGCCCTTTCAATGGGTTCCTTATAGAATACATCTGTGTAAGTGTGAGTTAAAGGAATTGTTATAACAACAAAGAAAAGTTTAGAACACTGACAAGAGCACAGGGCGGGGCTGGGTACCTGAACTTTGTTCTGAGAACATGCCCATCACTTACCTCTCTGAGCCATGGTTCCATACTTTGTGAAATGAGAGGCCTGGACTAAATGACCTGGCATATCTTCTGGCTTTCAGTTCGAGTTCTACAAACTCAACCTACAACTTTTTCTTATACTCTTCTCTTTTATTCTTTCAATGGATCAGAAGGCTTATCTGTTTTGTCCTTTGCTCAAAACAAAAAGTATAATGGGAGTATATATATGTGACTTCATTTTGGGAATAATCTTCTAGACCAGTGTTTCACAACCTTTTCTTTTTTTTCATTATACCCCTCTTGGGAACTGTTTTTCCTACTTGCCTACCCTCATGAATGTTAATACCATAAATATACTATATATCTGTATGTGTTGTATGCAAATATGTGCTTTACACATAAAAAGAGTAAGATTTTACTGTCCTTTAAGAACCAGTTTTTGCCTCCATTGAGAGTGCAAGTTTTATGTTATATCGGGACTAGAAGCCCAGTGCATGAAATTCGTGCATGGGTAGAGTCCCTAGCGGCTGCCGGCTACCAGCCAGGGTGCCTTCCTTCCCCCAGCTGCCTGCCACCGCCGCCAACCCTGGCCCCTAGTCGAACTCCCAGTTGAGGGAACAATTTGCATATTAGGCTTTTTATTACATAGGACTAGAGGCCCGATGCACGAAATTCGTGCAAGGGGCTCGGCCCTCGCAGTCACTGCAGCTTGCCTCGGTCTGCCCTTGCAGCCCTGGCTTCGTCTGGAAGGTTGTTCAGCTGTCTGATCTAATTAGCATATTACGCCTTTATTATTATAGATTATGAGGTGAGTACTAATGATATTTTGATAATCCTAACATTTCAAAAGATCTAGGAACTTTTTAAGTCCTCTCCCAGTATCACATATTGTCAATAATCATTTTAATTTTAAATTTCAACGTTTTTATCATCTTGACTTGAAATTTCATAGTTTATGGTTTATTTTTTATTATTTTATATAACATGTAAACTGGGTCTTTTCTAGTTAATCAGAGATGAGGGAGTTAAATAGAACTTTTATTGAAGTACGTTATGATCTTTTAACATGCTTTAGAAAATATTACTTATTACTGATCCAAGACTTTGAAATCCCTTGATCATACTAATAGAGGAGTAGCTAGAATTTATCTATTTAGCTACTACATCAACTATCTACACTAATAAAAGAGAAACATGCAAATTGACCATCACTTGGCTATGCCCACCAGCCAATCAGGAGGGAATATGCAAATTAGAAGGACAAAGATGGCGGCCACCCAGCTGCTCCAGGCATGGAGTGGCCGGGTGGGTCAGGACGCCTGCTATGAGAGGGAGGGTGGGGGGCGAAGGGATCTACAGGAGCGGCACTCTGGCCGTAGCAAAGATGAAGACTGCAGACTCCAGCCAGAGTGAAGGCCTGGGTCCTGGGTACCAGAGGAAAATGGGTGCTGGAAGCCAAGGGAAGGAAGGCCTAGTGCATGAATCTCTTCATGCAATGGGCCTCTAGTTTTCAATATGTTCTTTAATAGAGTGTATTGCAAATTGATGACAATTAGGTGATTCTTTACAATAGGTTTTTTGTTTTTATAATTAACTAGAGGCCCAATGCACAAAATTTGTGTAAGAGTAGGCCTTCCTTCCCCCGGCTGCCGGCACCGGCTTCCCTCTGGCACCTGGGACCTGGGCTTCCCTCTGGCTGCCAGCAGGCACCCGGGACATGGGCTTCCCTCCGGCCCCGGTTTCATCTGGAATGATGTCCAGAAGGACAGCTGGTCTAATTAGCATATTTCCCTTTTTTTATTATAGATTGTGTAGAATCTGTTTTTTAAATTAAGAACAGAGAACAAAACTGTTCCGTACATACATATAACAAACAGTGGCACATTCCTTTTCCTTGGGTAACAAGATAATGACAGAGAGAAAAAAGTGTGGCTTTGTCAGGAAGAACGTGCTGAGCACAGAAGAAACAGATCCCTCCAAGCAGCACTATGTGGGCAGGGTGTGGAAGCCGTAGAGAGAACTCTGAGGGAGGCAGTGCCAGCCTTGGGACAGCCTGGGCACCTCCTGCTGGGCAGGGCCACCTGTTGGGTGATTCTGACCTTTCCTAGGTATTCAGGGCCTGTGGGAGGCTGGGGGTGTGAGATTCACAGCTTTTATTCTATAACTAGTGGCCCGGTGCACGAAATTCATGCACATTAAAAGGGGATTAGAGGAAATAATTTAATATTGCTATTTGCCCTTTCTCTATAATAGAAGTGTCACAGATGAAAGAAAATTAGTAAAATGTATATGAAAACCTTCCTCCTGTCAGAGTCTGGGGCGCACCACAGGACCCAGAGTCAAGTCCCCGCCCACCCACATGCGCCTCAAAATCACGTGAGACCCAGACCCGGCTGGCCCCTGCCCCCATTGGGCTAGATCCAGACCTGGCCAGTCCCACTCTTGTCTAGCCCCCCGGGCAGGGGACGTAGCCTCAGGTCCCCTGGCCCGGTGCCAGGACAGGGGACGTGGCTTGAGGTCCCCCAGCCCAGACCAGGGTGGGGGTCTGCCTTGAGGTCCCCGTCAAGCCCTGCCAGGTGGGGGACATGGCCTGAGATCCCCTGTCAAGCCTCGCCAGGCGGGGGGGGCGCAGCCTCAGGTCCCCCAGCCCAGCACTGGTTGGGCGGCACAGCCTCAGGGGGGACGCAGCCTGAGTTCCCCCAACTCAGCACTGGGGGTGCACCTTGAGGTCCCCTGTCAAGCCCCGCCAGGCAGGGGGGCACAGCCTCAGGTCCCCTGGCCTGGCTCCAGGGTGGGGAGAGTGGTCTGAGGTCCCCCAGCCTGACACCAGGGTGGGGGGCACGGCCTGAGGTCCCCTGTCAAGCCCTACAGGGGCAGGGGTTGGGCGTAGCCTCAGGTCCCTGCTGATTGCTCGTTAAGGCTCCTAATGGGAACTTGGCTTCAGCTGTGAGTGCAGCCATCTTTGTGACGGAGTTATGGTCAATTAGCATATTCCCTCTTTATTAGATAGGATAGATCCTAAAATATTTACCTATAAACACTTTGCCTAGAGCTATTGTATTTTTTTTACCATTTTTTTCTTTTTTTTTTTTTAAATATTTTATTGATTTTTTACAGAGAGGAAGGAAGAGTGATAGATAGTCAGAAACATTGATGAGAGAGAAACATCGATCAGCTGCCTCTTGCACACCTCCTACTGGGGATGTGCCCGCAACCAAGTTACATGCCCTTGACCGGAATCGAACCCGGGACCTTTCAGTCCGCAGGCTGACGCTCTTCCACTGAGCCAAACCGGTTTTGGCTACCATTTTTTTCTTTATTGATTAAGGTATTACATATGTGTCCTTATCCCCCCATTGCCCCCACACCCCCCATTCTGCCCTCATCCCCCGGGTGTCTGTGTCCATTGGTTAGGCTTATATGCATGCATACAAGTCCTTTGATTAATCTCCCCCCTTACCCCCACCCTCCCCTACCTTCCCTCTGAGGTTTGATGGTCTGATCAATGCTACTCTGTCTCTGGGTCTGTTTTTGTTCATCAGTTTATGTTGTTCATTATATTCCACAAATGAGTGAGATCATGTAATATTTATCTTTCTCTGACTGGCTTATTTCGCTTAGCATAATGCTCTCCAGTTCCATCCATGCTGTTACAAATGGTAAGAATTCCTTCTTTTTTACCACAGCATAGCATTCCATTGTGTAGAGGTACCACAGTTTTTAATCCGCTCATCTGCCGATGGGCACTTAGGCTGTTTCCAAATCTTAGCTATTGTAATTGTGCTGCTATGAACATAGGGGTGCATATATCCTTTCTGATTGGTGTTTCTAGTTTCATGGGATATATTCCTAGAAGTGGGATCACTGGGTCAAATGGGAGTTCCATTTTTAGTTTTTTGAGGAAACTCCATACTGTTCACAGTGGCTGCACCAGTCTGCATTCCTACCAGCAGTGCACGAGGGTTCCTTTTTCTCCACATCCTCGCCAGCACTTGTCATTTGTTGATTTGTTGATGATACCCATGGGGGCGTGGCCGACCTGCAAACCACCACAGGCCCCTTGCCCAGGCCGCCCCACGCCCCAAGGGAACCCCCACCCTGATCCGGGACACCTTTCAGGGCAAACCAGCCGGCCCTGCCCGTGCACCAGGCCTCTATCTATACTAATTAAAGGGTAATATGCTAATTAGACTGGGGGACCTTCTGGATGTTCTGGACAGAGCCATGGTGGCGGGGCCAAGGTAGAGGCGGTTAGAGGTCAAGAGGGGACGGCAGTTGTGGATGATCAGGCTGGTGGGGGGGGGCTGTTGGGTGTGACCAGTCCAGCGGGGAGGGTAGTTGGGGGTGAGCAGACCAGCAGGGGGGCCAGTTGGGGGTGAGCAGGACAGCAGGGGGGCAGTTTGGAGTGAGCAGGCCGGCAGAGGGGGGCAGTTGGGGGCAAGCACGCTGGCACCAGGGGCAGTTGGGGGTGAGCAGGTCGGCAGGCAGAGTGGTTAGAGGCAATCAGGCAGGCAGGCAGGTGAGTGGTTAGGAGCCAGCAGTCACGGATTGTGAGACGGATGTCTGACTGCTGGTTTAGGCCCAATTCCTATAAACCGGCAGTAGGACATCCTTCGAGGGGTCCCAGATTGGAGAGGGTGAAAGCCAGGCTGAGGCCACCCCCCCCCCCCGCCCCAGTTCACGAATTTCGTACACCGAGCCACTAGTCCTGAGAAAGAAGAACAAAGGAGGAGGAATCTCAATACCAGATATCAAGCTGTATTACAAAGCCACTGTTCTCAAGACTGCCTTATACTGGCACAAGAACAGACATATAGACCAATGGAATAGAATAGAGAACCCAGAAATTGACCCAAACCACTATGCTCAATTAATATTTGACAGAGGCAAGAACATACCTAGAGCTAATTTAGTTATTATTACTACTTGTTCCAGAGTCTTACTCATTTATGTTTTTTATCTTTTCATAGCACACTTATTATTGCTTTTCCTAAAGCTATTTTTATTATTTTTACTTGGTATCTCAAAATATGATATTTGAATTATACAAACATGGGTAATATACCCCAGCCTGTGGGATAACAGGCATTCTTAATTAGAAAAGCTTTATTACTATTAAATAGGTAAAACAAATTATTACCCAGATCTGCTTAGTAACTCTTAATTTATGGCCATTTTTTCAGAGATCTTGCAGCTGCTATAGATCGAATGGACAAGTATAATTTTGATACAATGATTTATGTGGTAAGTAATCACAGTAAAGAACAAAAGGTTATGATCCCTACCTCATGAAAACTGCAAAGATAGAAATTGGATTGAAAATCTATGCCATGTTGAAAAATTACGGAAAAATAATTTTGTCAACCTATAGAAAGAATTCAGTACTAAGTGTAATTAAGGTGGCAACCACAATGTTTAAAAAAAAAAAAAAACATAAAAATTAAAAAGTTCACGTTGTTTCATAGTAAAAACAAAATTATCTAAATCAGGAAAATGGTTATGTGAAATGAATATGTACAAGTCACTGTCATACACTTTAAAAAATAACTTTCTATTTTAAATATTTTAAGACTCACAAGAAGTTTTAAAATAGGATAGAGTTTTCATATGCCCTCTACCTAGCCTTCCCCAACAATAGTATCTTACATATGCTATGTCCATACCAAGAAAGCGACATTGGAAGAGATCTTAATTAAATTTTGCCAATTTTTACATGACTGGTGCATGGGCCTGAATGTTTTTGTGTGGTGTGTTTTTATGAAATTTTATCACATATGTAGATGCACATAACCATCACCACATTTAGGATCCAAAACTGTTCCATCACAAAACAAACTCTCTCATGGTAACCACTTAATAACCACACCTCCCCAACCCTAGCCCTTGGCAACCACTTTTCTGTTCTTCATTACTACAATTTTGTCGTTATACAAATGTTATATAAATGCGTTCACAGTATGTGACCTTTTGAGATTGGCTTTTTTTTACTCAGCCTTAGGGATGCCCTTGAAATCCACCCAATCTCTTGTTTGTATCTGTTCCATTTGTTGCTGAGTAGTATTTTAGTCTCTTCTTCCCTTTCCTTCACTTCCATGTGCAACCTCCTTTCCCCAAAGAAAAAAAGTTGCCTTTAAATATCTTTTTAGAGCTTAGCTTTGTTCTTATTTGAGATAAAGATCATAACAGCTGGGAGAGGAGGAATTTAAATAGAAGATTCAGAATATTAAAGCTTCTGTTTCCTCCTTACAGTGTAGCAGCTTGCTCTTCCTTCTCATCTAGCACACTCACCTAAGACAGTCTTCTGGTGGCATCCTCTTTATGTGTATATTTAAAACATATCAATTAACAATGACTGTAGTCTGTCAGAACTCAAATATTTTAATTCATGTCCAGCATATTTTTGTAGATTATCATTTTTCTTTTATTTTAAATACCTTTTTCCCCCCCAAAGACAGATAAAGGACAAAAAAAGCATTTTCAGCAAGTGTTCCAAATGCTGCAGATCATGGGATATGACTGGGCAAAAAGGTAATGTATACATGGTTGTTAACCACCCGCCTCAGAATCATTGTTACGTCAGCCAAATCCAAAAATGTGCCAAGTTCTTAAAATTTTTCATTGAAACTTCACTTCTAATTTCTAAGGTGTTCGTGTGGGAAAGCAGATTTTTTTATGTGCTTTATGCCTGGCTGTATTAATAAGTAGCTTATATAAACATTTAATAAATGTTTTTATTAGATGTCTGCTCTCAGTGGCTTGATTTTCAAAATTCTTTTTTTTAATATATCTTTATTGATTTTAGAGAGCGGGAGAGAGAGAAAAAAAAAACATCAATGATAAAAATGAACCATTGACTGACTGCCCTTGCACACCCCTACTGGGGATCAAGCCCACAACCTGGGCATGTGCCCTTGACGGGCATGAAACCCAGGACCCTTCAGTCTGTAAGCCGATGCTCTATCCACTGAGCAAAACCAGCTAGGGCTGATTTTCGAAATTCTTTACCCCCCTCTCCTGTTTTTCAAAAAGGCAACTATGCTAGTGATTATCTCTCTAAATAATGCTGTGTGTTTAACATCTGTGGCATACAATAAATCACATCATGTTTCAATCTATTAATTTTTTAAAACCCCATTATGAGAGTTGAAGTTCAGACTACTCTCCAAAATGGTATTATTCTATACTTTGGTAACTAGCTCGTTTTTAGTTTTCAGTTAACTAAATGCTCACTCCATTTCAGATGCCAACATGTGCCCTTTGGAGTAGTGCAGGGAATGAAGACTCGAAGAGGAGATGTTACTTTTCTGGAAGATGTCTTAAATGAGATTCGATTAAGGATGCTACAGAACATGGCTTCTATTAAGAGTGAATTCACTTTTTTGTTGTTATAGTCATAACTTATCTGCCTTTTTTTTTTTTTAATCTTTATTGTTGAAATTATTACATATGTCTTCTTTTTCCCCCCCATTGACCTCTTCTAGCTTGCTCCCACCCCCCACCCAGGCCTTCACCACCCTATTATCTGTGTCCATGAGTTATGTATATATGCATAAAAGTTCTTCGGTTAATCTCGTCCCACCACCCACCTACCCCTGGCTACCATCAACAAATCAACAAATGACAAGTGCTGGCAAGAATGTGGAGAAAAGGGAAACCTACTATACTGCTGGTAGGAATGCAGACTGGTGCAGCCAAAATGAAAAACAGTATGGGGTTCCCTTAAAATATTAAATATGGAACTGCCATTTGACCCAGTGATCTTGTTACAGAAGACCGGGAATAAAACCACGCTTAGAGAAAGGGAGTTACATTTTATTAAGTGCAGGGCCAGAGAAAAATGTGCCTTTTAAATTCTGGGCCCCCCCACATGGAGGAAACCTTTTCTATTTATACTTTTCCTAGCTCTTCTGTCTCCCAAATTTGAAATGAGACTTCCAGGCCTTCTGGGAAAAAAGGCCTACGTGCTGGGAAGGGGCCATGAGACCATATCTCAAGGCCTGGCCTGGTGTCAGCACTGACAACTCTGTCTGGGGCATAGTCCACGGCCTCTCTGGAATAGGAGTAGTCTTATTTTCCTTATTATTAAGCAAGCAAGCATTTACAGAAGCCAAAATGGCAGGGTTAAAATTTTAAACAGCAGTTTTTATGTAAGATGGATGCTTCTAGGAATATATCCTAAGAAACCCAAAACACCAGTCAGAAAGAACATATGCTTCCCTATGTTTATAGCAGCGCAATTTATAATAGCTAAGATGTGGAAACAGCCCTAGTGCCCATTAGTAGATGAGTGGATAAAAAAGCTGTGGTACATTTATACCATGGAATGCTATGCAGCTGTGAAAAAGAAGGATCTTACCCTATGTGCCACTTTTATATTTTGCTGGACTTTTGTGCAGTGTGATTTATTATGACCATTCCTCCACTGAACTTTCACTAACTTATTTAAAAAATAGCTTTCACTAATTAAAGGTGCCAGAATTTTCAGACTTGCTGCTCAAGTATTGTTCAGTTCAGTAATCTGAGTTGATACTACTGTGGCTTCTTTTCATGGACGGCTTCAGATTATCATTCCATTGTTGGTAGTGGTCCTGTGAAGTTCCTGTTATATAATTTGAAACTAGTCACAAGTCCTTATGGCTTTGTTTAACCGGCACCCTTGGAAAAATAAGTGCCAGCTATATCTATTGTCTTAGAAGGATATTTTCTTATAAGGGATATTTATAAAACAAAAACGAATATTTTCCCTTTTAATGAAGGCAGGGGAATTGTCATTATCAAAGGCAAATAAACCCAAATTAGAAAAGTAAATTGCCCACTGTAAACCTGTTTGTTCTTGATACCGCCAGCATCCATTTTGGGCAGATTTTATCTCCACTTCAGTCCCTGACTCTGTGTAGGTTCGTGCAGGTTAACGATACCACCTTTGTCTGTTTCAGCCACCAAAGAACTGGAGAACCCACAGGAGACTGCAGAGAGGGTCGGGCTGGCAGCACTCATTATTCAGGTCTGTTAGACTGCTTCCTAAGGCCCTTTTGTGTGGTAGTAGAACGGATCCCAGCACTGAAGATTCCTCTGTCATTTTAGGACTTCAGAGGTTTACTCTTATCTGACTATCAGTTCAGCTGGGATCGTGTGTTCCAGAGTCGTGGGGACACAGGTGTCTTCCTACAGTACACGCACGCCCGCCTCCACAGGTGAGAAGAGGCTACAGGGAAACAGTGGGCCACTCTGCCCTTCTCAGGGTGGGGTTTGACTGCTGCAGTCCTAAGACCAAAGGCCCTATTTTCCGGGCTTCTCTGATATCTCATATTAAAAACTAATTAAAGTACAGTGGACAGCCTACATGTTATGTTGTTTTCTTGTGGAGTTTCTAGAATATTTATTGAGCACCTATGTAGGAAATGCTTTTATGCATTTTACTTTATTTAGTATTCACAATAATCCTACCAAAAGAATATACTCCGTTTTCAGATAAAGATACAGATTTAGGAAAAATTGAGGCATCAAGCCCTGGCTGGTGTGGCTCTGTTGGAGCATCATCTCTTACACCAAATGTTCAATTCCATCAGGGCACATAGCCCAGGTTGTGAATTTGATGCATGGTCTGCGTGCATGCAAGAGGCAACTGGTCAGTGTTATTTTCTCTCTCTCTCTGTCTCTCTCCTTTATCCCTCTCCTCTTCTTACTCTCTCTAAAAATATTTTTTTTAAAATTTTTTTTTTAAAAATTGAAGCATCAGGTTGAACTTAGTTTTAAAGACAGGCCCTGTCACTAAGTGGAGCATGACTGAGAAATGCATTCTGAGGTGATTTCATGGTTGTGCACACATCATAGAGTGCATTTTCATAAATCTAGATGGGATAGCCTGCTACACACACATAGGCTGTATGCTATATAGTCTATTGCTCTGTAGGGGAGCAAAAATAATTTCCCTGTACCCTTCCTTCTGGGTTCCTGACTGAAATATTCCTATAATAAAAGACAGATTAGCAGGAGAAAAACTAAAGTTTAATAATGTGTATACTTCCAGTATACGTGGAAGAGACCCACGAAAACTGAGTTACTTGCCAAAATGCCTGGAGCCACCACCTTAAAATAACCATCTTCAGTTGAAGACAAAAGGAGATGTTGGGGGTGAGGTTGGTCAGTTATGGAAGGTTACCAGGAAGAGCATAGTTAAAATCAAGGGTGAGATTGTTATGCAAATTTAAGTCCTAATCTTCTGCATTGATAAGAGTTTCTAGAAATAAGGTCATTTTCATCTTCAGGGTACCGGAGGGAGACACCCTTACAAATGGAGATTCTCTTACAAATATGTCTTTACAAAGTGTAACATCTACTTGATTTTCAGAGCTTCTCCCCTTTCATATATATTGTCTCTTAAAGTTAACCAGCCTAAATAATACTTATGCCAAATAGACATATTTTGGGGTAATAGATTCTGTTTTCCTACAGCTCATAGGCTACAAATCTGTACAGCATGTTACTGTACTGAACACTGTAGGCAATTATCACTCAATGGTAAGTATTTGTGTAGTGCATTGTACTATAGTGTTATGACAGCTACAATATCAAAAAGTGATAGGAATTTTTCAGCTCCATTATAATCTTATGGGAGCACCATCCTATACTCCGTCCATGATTGACCAGCATTATGCGGCATGACTGTATATTAAGGAGAGCAAGACTGTATTATGACATGGTGTTCATCACTTGAAATTATGTGTCCTTCAATGACTTGTTTAATCCTTTGTTGTTTTCAAACTTTTGATAACAGTTTGGAAGAGACTTTTGGATGTGGTTATCTGAATGACTTCAACACTGCTTGTCTACAAGAGCCGCAGTCTGTTTCAATTCTCCAGCATCTTCTCAGGTATGGTTTTCGAGTATTATTGAGTCAGCTTCTGCTTAGTGAAATTGTTCTGAACCTAGGTTCCTGTGCCTGCTGCTTCGAAAGGCCAAAACTCAAAACCTCAGCCTTTGGAATTTATTGATTGAGGAGCCAACCAAGATGAGAGACCTAATAGTGCCTCAAATCCATCTTACCGCTGGACGAGGTTAAGGATTTTTAAGCTGGGAAAGGGGAGTGAGGAGGGGTGTTAGGGTAAATTCTCAAGGAGTAGATTCTAAGATGCTGTGAGAGGACACATGGGTCATGGGTGGTATTGAGTCTCCATCGTTTTCTGCAAAGTCAGCTTGTAAATTATTGCCCTGTGACCATTCCTTTCTCTGAAGAAGCAGAAACATTGAAGTGAGATGTTATTTGTGGTTTTCCTGAAATGGTTGTTTGACCAGTAGGTCACAAATTATTAATCCAGGTACTGGTCAGTCTTGCTGAGCCCCACAGTTTAAACATTAAGCAGCCTATCGCTACAAGGGAACGGGTGGGTTAATATAGTTTTGTTAGGGGAAAACAGGGGACCTAACTTGCAGAGATAAGAAGAGGGCCTGACTTGTGGGGTCCAGTTACAAAATGATTGTTGGTGGTTTGCTAGCCACTAGAGTGAACAGGCTAGTAGCTAGCTCCTGCCTCTAGACAGCATTTTCCTCAAGGTAGATTAAAAAGTGAATGTCTGCCCTTTAAGGGCACACAGAGGGCATATGAATGGTCGTTAGGTCTTAAAAATATTACCACCACTGAATTAGCCTAAGCACCTACCACCCTTTAGGTAGTATGAGAATGTGAACCCTGGTAAAAGCGTAACGGTGTAATTTTTACTCACCCTCCATGGTAAGTAAAGGAAAATCCCTGCCTTTACACAGCTTCCCAGAGTCTTCCATTTGCCTCTTGGTTTCAAGTCATAGTTTCAAATATGCATCTGTCTGATGCCCTCATACGGGGCAGGAGATTGCACCTTTGAGCTCTCCAGCATTACTGGGAAGCCAGCCTTGTGAGGAGAGCTCAGTCTCCAGAAGGGATGTGGATGGTTACCAAGGCAGTTTTGTCTGATTGCCACACAGCGGTCAGTGATTCTTTCCTGGGATCAAAAGGAGCTAGTTTACTCATATTTGGCTAATTTGTGAGGAAATAAAAGCCTACTTGGATTTTTTGGCATTGAGGGTAGGCTCTGTTTGCTAGTTTCTAGATTATGTCCCTAAACATCACTAAGCAGCTTTTACATTCAATTTAACAGCCATGGTTTGAGTTCTTGTGCTGAAGTAGGCCTCAGGAATAAAAAGATGATTTAGAAAGTGCCTGTCATCTAGAAATTTGTGAGAGAAAAATGTGCCTATACCTTCAACTGTACACAGGTCTTTTTTCATATACCTCCTACCCTTAGTGATGTCAGGTCAACCTTACATCTTGGATCTGTCTTAACATCTTAGCTTAGTAACATGTGCACATCTTCCCCTGACAGTTGCTCCTGTCATCTTTCTTTTAGGTTTGACGAAGTGCTTTATAGATCATCTCAGGACCTTCAACCCAGGCACATTGTCAGCTACCTTCTAACTCTAAGGTACTTTTATAATCTTGCTATTTTCAGGTATAACCAGACAGCTGAGGCCTGATCTGACAAAGAACCTTTCCTTCATCTGAAGTGTTCCTCTAAATAAATCCTCTGGCCTAAAAATATTGCGTGCTTTAAGTTACAGGAATTCTTGCTTCATCTTTGCAAATTAGCAATCAATGTTCATCTATTCACTCAGTCAAGTGAACAGGAAACAGCAGCCTCATAGGAGGTTACAGAACAGTGCGTATGTGTTAGGATAGAGTGGATGTGAGAGATAATGTCAGGGCACTCAGCCCAGCCTTGAGGGATCAGAGAGGGCTTTCCAGAGGAAAGGAGTAGACATTAACTAGGAGAAACAAGGTGGCAGAGGGGGAGGAGAAAGCCCAGAGTTAGCAAGAACATGATCATTAAAGGAACTATCAGCATAGTCCCGGGCAGGATCCGATGAAGCATTTCTGCCATGTACTAGGCATTTCATCTTATTTTCAGGGCAGTAGGGTCCACAAAAAGGTTTTAAGCAGAGGCAGAGAAATATCAGTCAGCTAGAGGGCAAGAATGAATTGAGAAGCAAGTCAGTGACACTTGGATAGGCATTTCATGGTAGCTATTTTAGAAACGTGACTATTTGATTCTGTCTTCTGAGTGATAACTGTGTCTCCCCATAAAACTATTTAAGAAATATTTGCTTTTATTCAAGACTTACTGAAACCAAAGATTTATTGGGACTGTTCTCTTAATTACGCTTTTTATTTTGTCTTCCCTAGATTTAAATAAATGTTTCCTTTAAAATCCACTTAGGCTTATAGAGACGAAGAAGCCAAAGTCTTATTAAATGCCACTTAATCATTGAAACAAATGTCATAAGCTTCATTTCTCTGGCACACTGTTGTAATTGCTGCCTTACCTAAATAGAAAAATGTTTTAAAGATGAGTGGCCAGTATGTGTGCAGAGTGGACTGACCATACAGAGGTGAAAAGGCCAGACCATCTTAAAGGAAGCCTAATGAGGAAAAACTCACTAGAAAGGAATCTCCTATATTTGTAAAACTAATAATGAAATAATCTTTTTTTTTTTTTTCAAAGAGGGAGGGAGGGGGAGGAGATGGATTTGTTGTTACACTTATTTATGCATTCTTTGGTTGTTTCCCACAACCTTGGTATCTCGGGATGATGCTCTAACCAACTAAACTACCTAGCCAGGGTCTTCAACTTTCCAACTTTTGATACATTTTAATGGTTGTATATAGGATTTAATTTTTTTTTTAATCTTTAAATTGAGGAAGCAAGATTAGATATCAGGCTTATATGTTACAACAGGAAATTACTACTGGTCCTGATCATGATTTCTCTTTTCAGTCACCTTGCAGCTGTGGCACACAGAACACTGCCCATAAAACAGAGTCCTCCTGAAGTGGCTGGGGTATGTTACAGTGTTTTGTGTATAATCTCTCGCATCCCCAGACTAATATTACTGAGTCCGTCTTGCAAATGTTTCTAAAATAGTATCCAATTGTTCAACTTACTACAGCAATGTACTTACGGTAATAATTATAATTGGGTTGTAACAATCAACGTTTATGTACTTTGCAACATACTAAACTATGAAGTACATTTTCCTACATGAAGTGTTACAGTAATGGGTTCCCTTATCTGAATCTGTGCTGTATGATGGTACTGTCACTCACTCCCCAACCCTTGGGTACCAGTGTTACTATTAGAGATTCTAGGAATTTGTATTCCCTTGCCTACAGCAAACCCCAGGGCACTTTTGAGATATTGTTTGTACTTAGAAGAAAGTTAAATTTATTCTTAAAAACATTCTTATTCACTTTATTGTTAGCCTATTATTGAACATTTAATCATTCTTTGATTTATTTTGTAGGCCAGGCTTCATCTTTTCAGAGCTGTCCGTTCTGTCCTAGCCAATGGAATGAAACTTCTTGGAATAACACCTGTATGTAGGATGTAATTTCCAATGAAAATGGCTTTTTAAATACTAATTAATTCTAGTTATCTATTCTTATATGCCTTGCTGTTTAGAATTTTATTATTCAGTGTCAGAATCTATACATTAAATCTACAAGTGATTTATTAACTGATTAAATCTTAATCCTTAAAAAGAAATCTCACAGTCATTAAGTATTAAATAGACTTTTATAAAATTCATTTAAATCTTTTCAATGCATTGGGGTCTAACGGGAATAAAGGGTTAGAGTTTAAATTCTACTTTGAGGTTTCTCACAATGCCATTCCTCCAGAAACTATTCTTAAAACCAACTAAGATTACCTAATGTTTTCATCAAATTTCTTATGACTAGAGTCTGAAAAAATTTAGACCAGTATTACACCTTTTTGCCAATACAGCTGATAACTCCCAAAGAACAGATCTCGTGTTTTTTTGTTGATATGTATACAGGTAACTTACTACATGAACTCGGGAACTAGATACATTGAATAACAAGAAATTACTTGTATATAAACCATTTACTTCACATATCTGCATATTGGTAAAGTATGTCTTGTGTGATTGTTTAGGTTAACATGTAATCTGTTTGATCAGTATGGCTGCCCTCATCTGCCAGCATTTCTAATTTATTTTAAATGTTGCTACTACAAGTCTTCTCTAGTGTCAGTATCAGTGACTATCTCATTTTACAAGCCAGAGGGGGAAATTAGCATGAACCAAGCTTCTCTAGTTGAATGAAAATAGTTTTATATTAGCAAGTATGGTATGCCATCTTTAATCATAGTTAGTTTATAGCTATTATTCGCAACCAAAGAACACTAATACAATTTCAACATAGAGAAGATTTTAAATGCAATGTTTGGGGTTAAAAGCTTATGTCTTTGCATTACCTTAATGGTATATCGATAACACAAAAAGTGATCAAACAGATTTCATATATAGTTTATTGATGAATTTCCCTATTAATATAAAAAAATTTTTTAAAAAACAGAATTTCATAAATTATTGAGAGCCCCACAGCTAAACATATTTTATAAAAAAAGTACAAAAGTGACATTAGAAATATTTTTTGGAGAAAAGTACATCATCTAACAGCAAAGAAATATGAATCCATACAATAAATGGCAAAATACAGCATTTACAGGAGTATTCAGTCACCACCCAGAAATCATTGTCTTGAGTTATGCCACTTTCAGTTTGTTTCTAACTAGTCTGTCTTGTTTTTGTCTCTCTTGTAAGAAAATAGGTCTTTACTGCTGCTGGAACAAATTACTGTACATGAGTTGGGGAACAAGGAGGGGGCATCCTTCTCCCCTGGTACCTGAACAAGACAACAGTTAGTACAGAAATGGCTTTGGCACTTTAACCTTTAACATTGTCCCAAACCTTATTATTTGAATATTATAGCCTCACATGATTTTTTAACCGTGCTACCTCCATACTTTTATATACATTATATATACAAAAAAATTCATTCTAAGACAAAATGGGTTGACCCCAAACAAGTCACATTAAGTCTTGGTAGCAATTCACTCAAGATAGCTTTCTTCTTAATTCTTATACCACACAGTTAATTTGTTATTCTTTGTTTAAGCTACCTTCTGGGGTTGACTTTAAGGCTCTAGTTTAATGCAAATGGTTTCAATCTTAGTAGGAATCTCATTTGAGGCTGAAATTACACACCACTGGCTCTCCCTTTTGAAGCTGTTTCTCCTTGTTGGATGGATGTAGTATCTTGTCTGGGTAATCCATAGAAATATATAGAAACACATACTAGAAGAGTACCCAGAGCAAAGGTGAGTGCTGAAAAGGAAACAAAATAAGTTTTATTTGTATTTGTGTCTATAAAACTATGTAACAGTGATTGGTTTAGAATTTTGAAAACTTTCAATTATAGGTTTACACCATTTATTTGCATTTATGACGAGTCAATTTTTTAAATGGAATTTAATATGGAAAATCTATTTCTATAAGGTTTAGAAAGACGAAGGGAGTGAAAGTCACTGAGTACAGTGTATATACACTTTTAAGAACACAGTATGCCTATCCTGAACCACTGACAAAGAATATACTAACTTCCCTCTATGCTGATTGAAAGAAAGAGTAGTGGAGTGTGCTTTTCCATGATACTAGAAACCTGTGCAAATTTAGAGCAAAGGTATTTGAGTAAAATTCAAACAGTTAAGTAACCAATAATTATTTAATTAAATCCACTGAAGATTTCTAAATAGGAGAAGTGGTGATTTACTAAGTAAAATTCCATTTTCTGCTAGCCTTGTTTCTTTATCATCTTAATCCTAAAAATCAGGACACCACTGAATTACAACTTGTCTAAACTTGACCAGTAGTCACTTTATAAATAAATGCTATGTCAAAACTGTATACTCCATTCTATATGGAATATAATGGTACAATCTTAACAGCTTACAAAATGGCATGTAAAAAAATGCCATCAAGCTATGATTTTAGTTCAACCCTAACCAGAAAAGACTAGCTTTACCTTCAAAACAGGGGAATGGGAATCCTATATAATAAAAGCCTAATATGCTAAGTGTCTGACCATTTGACCAGTCTCTATGATGTGCACTGACCACCAGGGGGTAGACACTCCGACCAGTAGGTTAGCTTGCTGCTGGGGTCCGGCTGATCGGGACTGGACAAGACATGGCTTGGAGCCCTCCCACAGTTCCTCCCCGGCTGGCCCCGATCCTGCACTGGTGGGGTCCCTCGGCCTGGTCTGCACCCTCTTTCAATCCAGGACTCCTCAGGGGGATGTCAGAGAGCCGGTTTCGGCCTGATCCCCGCAGGCCAAGCCGAGGGACTCCACCAGTGCACGAATCCATGTACCAGGCCTCTAGAAAATTAAATAAGAAACTGGAAGATTGCTAAGACAGTCTAATTTCCTTGACCATCATTAACATAGAACATTGACCAAAAGCATTTTATACTGTTCCCAAGTATTATTTAGGAGCAAAGTCATAGGATTTGTTGAGCATAAGGATGGTTCAGAACCTCAAAGTTCACCCAAATCAGGTAAGAAAAATATCTAGAGGAGGGCCTATACCTGACACTTAAGTGGTTGGCCTTATACAGAATACTTATTACTACATGACAGGCACTATTCTAAGCACTTTCCCTGAAACAACCCTATGAGGCAGGTGCTTTACCATTCCCGTTTTATAGATGAAGAAACTGAGACACAGGTTAATAATTTTCCAAAGGTTGTACAGTCAATAAATGGCACAGGCAAAATTTGAACCATCAATAATAATAAAAGCGTAATATGCAAATGGACTGAACAGCAGAATGACCTTCTGGACGACCATGCTATGACACCCACTGGCGCCAGGCCAACCAAGGCAGGTGCAATGTGATTGGTCAGGGCCCGGCCATCGCCCCATGATCGCCCTGCAGGAGGCAGCCCAGGCCACTGCCTGGCAGGCAATCAATTGGGGGGCTCCACGATTGCCCCAAAGAAGGAGGCCCAGGCTATCCTGCGGGGGCCATCTATCATGGAGCTCCAGCCAGGTGGGCAGGGCCTACCTCTTTGGGACAATCGATCACAGGGCTCCTGGACTGTGAGAGGGCACAGGCTGGGCTGAGGGACCCCCTGACACCCACCTCCCCAGTGCATGAATTTTGTGCACCGTGCCTCTAGTACTATAAAATAGTTTTCTAGTATTTCTACAAGGTTGGTATTCCTCTATTTTTAAATGAAATATAAACATGTTTCTTTTCAGTGTTGATATTTGACAAATTTTCCTCATGTATTATTAAATAAAATTATTACAGCATAAAAGCACCCTTAAATGTTAAGTCAGCACTACTGCTTAAGTAACAAACCAACTTAATGCTGGGTGTGGGCTAGGGACAACTGTATTAGAAGGACTAGCATAGTCCTATAGTAATGAATTTTGTATCAGTTACATATTAAGTGAAACAAAGATATCTTTATAAAAGAGAAAAGAACATTTAGATTTGAATCGTAATTTCAAAACCAGTTTGCACCCACGTCCAAAACAAACTAAGGGGGGAATGAAAGAATTTGTTATTTACTCAAAAAGCTTTGTTTATTCTAATTCTGCTGAAAGTAATAATTTCCTAAAGTCCTTATATTTCCTCATGTATCTCATCATAGTATATTCTCCCTGAAGCACTTAAGTTGTCTTATATCTGGGGAATTGGGAGGTCTTGCCTATAAAAAAGCTCTAAGAGAAGCCCTCTCACTTTCATACAGAATGAGCACCCCTCAGCTTAAGCTCTAGAACTATTTAAAAACAAATACCTAAGTACTGCTGACCCATATTCCACACAACTAGGAACTGCAGCACTTTTAGAATAAATTATAACGAAACTAGGAATTTTTGTAAAACAACATGACCATGCCACATTTAAAAGACAAATCAAGGAAATGAGAGGCTTTTCCATGTTAAAAACTTGAAAATACAAACTAAGACATACTTATCTGTAATCCAAACAGCAGCACTGAAGCAATGGTAGAAAGAACAATGGCTGCTGCTGCAGAAAAGCCTTTCATGATGTTGTCTGTATACTTGACCACAACAGAAGTGTAGAGACCTCCAACACTTGCAAGAACTTGTACATAGAAAGAAAGAAAATCTTAACATGCTAATAAATGAAACATTCTATGATGGTGAGGAAATTTTCATCCTCAAAGATGCCATACCATTTTCCTTAGAAGCAGCCACCTGAGAGAGTGATATTAAAATTCAGTAATAGTTCCTACAAAACTGTTTTTCAGATGCCCAAAGGGCTGTGTGGTCCACTACTAAATTGTACACATTTATTGCTAACACATTCGATACTTCTGATTAAGAAGACAAAATTGCTTTGGAACAGCTATGCCACAAAATTAAGTCAATAAAACCCAAATTACATTTCAAACTAGTGTTCACAATATAAAGGAACAACTTTAAAATGCTATTAAACGCTTCAAATAGACATCTGACTTTTTTTTTTTAAGGGTCTACCCAGAACCTTTGATTCCTGGATACTTACAGATGACAAACCAGACATAATATGTGTAACCATAGAAAAATCCTTTTTCTTTAATTTCAGCTCCGTCTGACAAGTAGACGCCAACTAATGTCACAACAATCCCTGATAGATACATTTGAATGTTTCTCACCCAAAGGGAAGTGTCTGAACTCTTTAAAACTTTTTCAAAGTACACTCCTGAAAGAAAATTAGACATGCAAATATGAGATAAAGATATTATTAGAAATTAACTTAAAAAATAACACTAACCTGGAGATACAGGATAATATAAAGTATGCGATTTGGGGAACAAACATTTTACATTAAACGCACACTTATTATGTTTGTGTGACACATGGCATATTGAACATTACCAATTTTTTTTAGAGTACAGAGAATAAAAAGAACTTTCTAACTCACATTTAACAGGACTCTTAAATTACTGTTAAGAACAGTTTCTGCCATTATTATAGCAGTAAGATACATAGAGTCAATTATCATAATCACATCCTTATAAAATCTGCCTAGTAATGAATATTCCCAGCTTTGCAAAGTAACCTGTATAATCACCAGTTTGGATTTTTTCAGAGTAAGTAACACAACCAAAATAAAATTTTAATAGAACTTGCTGAGTGGAGCCATTTACCTTTAAAGCAAGGCTCCCCAAGCCACATTCATACACAATGTCAGAAGGACCAAGAACTTCCTAAGTAGATAATGCACTCTGCATTTTTCTGTGTTTGGGAGAGCCACAGCTTTTTTCAGATACTCTAAAAGAGCACATGATACCTCCCCATCCACCCCCAATCACTGCTGTAAGTTTTACTCTTAAAATGAACACGTTTAACAAAGATATTAAAGATTTAAATTATAAATACCATGTAAATTCGAGATTTAGAAATCGCCACTGAAGTATTAATCCACTGAAAATTCTAATGAAAAACAAGATTGATTTTGGCACATATATTGGGAAGAGCCAGAAAATGGGGAAAAACATAATTTCTACCTATGAATTTCCTATCTGGGAAAACCACTTAACTAGTGAGTGCTCAGTTATTCCAGTATAAATGAACCACTCACCATTTCTTCAACTATTTATTAAGAAGAACTAACAAGAATGTTGGACACAAACATTTAATTGTTCGAAATAATGCTAAAAAATCAAATAGTATATTATTTTGAGAGGCAACTCAATTTTGTTTCTAATTTGCTCGTTACTAAGAATAAAAATTTAGCATGATGCTATCATTAGGTATATTCCCAAATTCAGATTTTCCCCTCTCATCAAACATCTGTTTTTATAATCAATATTTCATTTCCATATCCAGCCTACTTTCCCCGTCAAAAGTAAGAGCAGAGTCCAAACTCTTGAAATAACACAAATAGAGGTAAAGACATATAGCTATAACTAATATACTCTTTACCAGAGAGAACTATCTCTAAAACACATTTTATTTCTTATGTTATACATTCATATACTGTCTCTTGATTGAGTGCAGAATGGCTTGTCTCTACACGATTCTAAATTTATTTTATGTTAATGATTTTGATTTTTGTCCTTCTGTTTTTGGCTGTTACTTTATGTATTAAGTTTTCTGGTACTCTCCACCCCACCCCTCCCCTCTTTTCTCCCTGTTGAAGCAGAGGAAGAACTTGAAGTTACTAGGGAAAAACAAATACTGGGCTGGACTAAGAATGGTCAAGGACAAGTATATTCTTAGAGAACTACAAGTATGAGTAAAGACTGAGGTCTGAACTGAGTTAAACACTACCATGCATTTATTGGAAAAATAGCTGACACATAACTAAACTATAGGTAAGCTTTAAGGGAAATATAATTGTTATAATAAAACAAGGTAAACTAGATTCCTAATTAGTTTGATATTTTTAAAATTGGACAACAGAATAAAATGCTTTTGTGATTTACCTGCAAATCCTGAGCACAATACAGCAATAGCTATAGCACCAAACCCTAAAAATGGATTCTGTTCCACCTGCAATAATAATGTTTTATTTTTAGTGAGTAATAAATAGAATTCATCCAACAGACCAAATAAATGGAACACAAAAATTTGTGTTACAGTTCTACTTAAAGTATTTGCCATATTAGACACAGCTATTCTATAGTCCTAATTCTTGAAATAACACAGAGATAAAGACATATAACTATAACCAGTTAGAGAATGGATACCCCCCCCCCAAAAAAAAAACACACACACAAATATCTTGATTTAACGTCTCTAGTATTTAGAACAATGGAGTTAATTAGCAAGTTACATCTCACAATGCTCAGTCAACATCTAGAGATAGTGTGAAGTTTTAGGACATAATGAGGAACAATAATAGATGAATACATCTAGAAGAGAAATACAGGGAAGTATTAGGGCAGGAGGCAGGAATTGGGAAGTCTCTAGAAACCAAATTCTAGAAAGAAACCATCAGGTTGTCTCAATGAGGAAAAAAGACTTGGGAGGAAGGATGTGACATTGTCCTCAAACATTCAGAGGATATATGGGAGATAACAGAATTTGAGTTATTCTGACAAGAACAAAGAACAATGAAGCAGTTACAGGAAGCTGTACCTTGTTTAAAGTATAAAAGAACTTTCTAGAGCAGCGATTTTCAACCTTCTTCATCTCATGGCACACACAAACTAATTACTAAAATTCCAAATCACACCAAAAAAAACATAACTTTTGCAGATCTGACAAAATAGTATTTTGATTCATTCACACCAGACAGCTATGGTTGTGCTGGCTATTATTTTTTTTTTATTATTTCACAATCTAAGGTAAAAGAGGTTAGTACCCCTGACTGAATAGTCCAGGGGTGGGCAAATCTTTTGACTCGAGGGCCACAATGGGTTCTTAAACTGGACCGGAGGGCCGGAACAAAAGCATGGATGGAGTGTTTGTGTGAACTAATATAAATTCAAAGTAAAGGAGCGGAGGGGAGAGCAAGAGAACCGGATAGAACAGCTGGATCCGGCCCGCGGGCCGTAGTTTGCCCAAGGCTGGAATAGTCAGGTATTGCATGTTTTAAAAATTCTTGTGGCACTGGTTGAAAATTGCTGCTCCAGAGGAATCCAAAAGTAGGATAAGCTGCCCTATACTCTGCTTTAGTTTACTAAACTTTTCACATACATTACCTATGTGAGGTGGACCTAACATCTTTTCTAATGGGGTGAGGTGTTAAAGTTCACATTTAACTTTTAATTACATATTGGCCTTACTTCCCAACAAATTATTTCTCTGAAAGTCTACAACTAAGTTAAATATGCAGTGCATGTTTGATCAGTGTTTTGGAATGTCACCAAGAATATGAGCATGTTTAAACATGTGAAGACAATATATATTAATCTAAAACTCATTTTCGGGAGGGGGGGCGGATCTCCACCAGACTAGAAAGTAACTACCTAAAAAGGAATTGACGTCCTGTTTCACAAGCTCTCCTTACATCCCCAGCTGCCCTATATTCCTAAAAGAACTTTCATTTACTAAAAATTGAAGAGTCTGGCCCTGACCAGTTTGGCTCAGTGGATAGAGTGTCAGCCTGCGGACTAAAGGGTCCCAGGTTCAATTCCAGTCAAGGGCATGTACCTTGGTTGCAGGCACATCCCCAGTGGGAGGTGTGCAGAAGGCAGCTAATCGATGTTTCTCTCTCATCAATGTTTCCAACTCTATTTCTCTCCCTTCCTCTCTGTAAAAAATAAAATATATTTTAAACAAAAAAAATTGAAGTCTTCAGTTGCAGAAAGAAACTAATGACTTTCAGGAAGTCATTCACTAGAGTTCCACTCCCTACTGCTCTTTAAGAAAATAACTGATTAAAGCATATAACATTTTTAAAAATTCAGGTATGTACCTTAACATTTAACTCTTAGCAAACTAAAAGTTGTAAGTAAAGTACATGTTTTGCCCTATTCTAGTTATCAAGTCAATTATCAGTAAAAACACTACTCTTTAATCTCTATGACTGACAGTGGAAGTATGTACAGAAAGATAAAAAACTGTCCCAGCTGGGTGGCTTAGTTGGTTGAAGTATGGTCTCATACACCAAAAAGGTTTCGGGTTCTATTCCCGGTCAGGGCACGTACCTAGGTTGGGGGTTTGATCCCCAGTCCAGCGCACATGAGAGGCAATCGATTAATGTTTCTCTCCCCCCAGCCCTACCTCTCTCTCTAAAATCAATATACATATCCTCAGATAAGGATTAAAAAAAGGGAGATAAAAAACTGTGAAGTTGGGGGTACGGAGAGATGAAAACTAGATGGATAAAATCTTTGCCCAGTGTTTCTGAGAAAATGTCTGAACGAGGTTTAAAAGTTCTGAACAGCCGAAACCGGTTTGGCTCAGTGGATAGAGCGTCGGCCTGTGGACTCAAGGGTCCCGGGTTCGATTCCGGTCAAGGGCATGTACCTTGGTTGCGGGCACATCCCCAGTAGGGGGTGTGCAGGAGGCAGCTGATCGATGTTTCTCTCATCGATGTTTCTAGCGCTCTATCCCTCTCCCTTCCTCTCTGTAAAATATCAATAAAATATATTTAAAAAAAAAAAAAAAGTTCTGAACATACATACTTTTGTAGAAGTCACAATTTTAATCACAGGTTACTTCACCTCTTTGGACTTCAATTTTGTCATCCATAACATTAAGTTTAAAGACCCTTCCATCTCAAACAGTTATGCATATTCCCCTAAATTACATTATCTTTAGTCATATACTAACGGGATTTTAAAAGCCTATCTACAGAACAAATATTTTCAATCAAAGAAATATAATTGTGCTGCATTCACCAATGTGACTGAAGTAGGTAAGACATAGGAAGTTTCCTATTTTAGTTATGGTAAGCATTTTGTTTCTTACCATGACTTTTGTAGCTTGGGCTGGTTTCCACTGTACAAGTATAACTCCACCACATAGCATAAAAACTGAAATCCACTGGACTTTGCTGAGTGCCCGGTTTAACATTAAAACAGTACATAAAGCAGTACAAGGAATCTTCAATTGGTAGGTCACCTAGAAACAAAATAATAAATTAATGAACTTAACGTTAATCTCTGACACCACTATTTCCGATATCATTAATAGAATTATTGAGAAAAATATTTCACCATAAAAACATCTTTTGAGATTCTGCTCTCCATTATCATTTATTCCACTTACCTGGTACACTGCTGCATCCAGGTTGCTGAGAGCTAGGAAAGCCATGTTGTTCTGAACAGCATACACTAATGATGGCACACTTAACTTCATCAGTTCTTTGGGGCTCCCCAAGACATTTTCTCTTAACGAAGTCTTGAATCTACCCAGACTACCAGTTTCTCTTTTAAAACAAAAGGGGGAAAGGAGAAGAAGTTGAGGAAGATTAAAGAGCATCCTTTTGATAAGAATTCTTCACACACAGAATAGCTGTATTAAGTCCATTGATGTAATTTAGCAAATTTATTTTGTTTTTATAATTTTCAACTAATCTTAGATTTTTAAAAATGCCAACAACTGCATAAAAGAAAAGCAATTATAAGTTCTCTTTGGGAAAGTATGAAAACACTCAGGTTTACCATTGTCGGCCTCTGATGAAAGTTCCAGGAGTTTTTGAGTATATTAAATAAATAATAAGACAGCAGGAAACCAGAAATGCTGATTATTACCTACTTAATTTAATCCCTGACACTTTAACTGCCATTACATCAAGTTCACCCTGATTATTTCTTTTTTTTTTTTAATATATTTTATTGATATTTCACAGAGAGGAAGGGAGAGGGATAGAGAGCTAGAAACATGGATGAGAGAGAAACATCGATCAGCTGCCTCCTGCACACCTCCTACTGGGATGTGCCCGCAACCAAGGTACATGCCCTTGACCGGAATCAAACCCGGGACCTTTCAGTCCTCAGGCCGACGCTCTATCCACTGAGCCAAACCGGTTTCGGCCACCCTGATTATTTCTTAATTAATCAGGTTGCATATCCATTTTTAAAGTGTTTTTTTTTTTAATTACAATAAATTTAAATTTTAAAAGAAAAAGGCTTTGGTAGCTATAGAAGTTACTTGGGATAGGAATTGATGGATTCAGGTCAATATCATTTGCAACTTAGCTCAGTGCTTATGAAGTATTGTGGACAATAAATCTTTAAGCATATTCTCAAAACACAAGTACTTGTCTATAATTTTGCAGGAAATCTGTAACTTACTAATACCAACAAAAACTATAATGAATAGCCGAAACCGGTTTGGCTCAGTGGATAGAGCGTCGGCCTGCGGACTGAAGGGTCCCGGGTTCGATTCCGGTCAAGGGCATGTACCTTGGTTGCGGGCACATCCCCAGTGGGAGGTGTGCAGGAGGCAGCTGATCGATGTTTCTAGCTCTCTATCTCTCTCCCTTCCTCTCTGTGAAATATCAATAAAATATATTTTAAAAAAAAACACTATAATGAATATAAAGTTTACTACTTGACTGTGTATTGATTATCCATGCTCTTAACTATTCTTATTTTTCCTCAGGAGGAACAAGATAATCTGGCTTATTTCTCCCACTGTAAATCATAATAAATAATAAGCATTATACCAGAAAAGTACTTTATCAAAAGGACCTAACTGCAATTCACACTATGCTTAGGACCATAATACTTTGTTGACCTGTTTCAACTCAAAGTTTGATACAGTTAATATATTAGTATCGACAGTCATTAATTGATTTTTCTCCTACAAAAATAATCACCAATGTTCTAAGGGAAACCAAAAAAGTCCATAATGTTAAATTGACTACCTATACCTATCCATTGTACAACACTCTGCCCCCAAGACAATGCTTAAGTAAGAAAGGAAATTTGGCCTAGGCCAGTGGTCGGCAAACTGCGGCTCACGAGCCACATGCGGCTCTTTGGCCCCTTGAGTGTGGCTCTTCCACAAAATACCACGACCTAGGCCAGTCTATTTTGAAGAAGTGGCGTTAGAAGAAGTTTAAAAAATTTGGCTCTCAAAAGAAATTTCAATCGTTGTACTGTTGATAATTTGGCTCTGTTGACTAATGAGTTTGCCGACCACTGGCTAGGCCACGGAAACAAAAGATATCCTGAGTTACAGATCTTCCTCTGTTGCCAAATTCACCCTGCTCCAATGGTAAATCTATATGCTGAGAAGTAACACACATAGCTTGGTGGGAGATTGCAAACTATCCAGAGGAGGCAGAAAATACCAGAAAGATCACTCTGAGAAATTTTACATAGTAGGGGTTTCCAAGGATCTGAAAATGGGCCCTTTAAACATTTCACATGCTTTTTAAAAATTACTTTTAGTGCAAATCTAAGGTGTCCTATATACTATCTCAACATCTTAAAACAGAGTATAAAGAATTTTCCAAAGAATGTTTTCCCTCAATTATAAAATTGAAGAAAAAATTAAAAAGAAAAAAGATAAAGGTCCAATCATCTTAACACATTGCGGACGGATCACGAGAATTCTCGCTTCATATTACACAGTGTTTTACAAAGTATACTTTAAAAAGATGTTAGCTTGTAAGAACATGTAATAAATACTTCAAAATGCAATGGGTATTTAATTTTAAAGTGTGCCTTTAACATTTATGTAAAACGTTTTTTGTACTCATTCAATAGATACTTATCTGGCCACTGGGTAAAGCTAGCAATAAAACTACTGGTCTGCAATGTGTTAACAAGGTCATGTATTAGAAAATATAATTGAACATTTTCCTTAATGTCGTAATTCTCACTAGTAAGCAATTATGTAATAGTAGAGATATAAATCTTACAGATTTTGTGAAGTATAGGATACTGCTTTCACTGTACTTTCAGTGACTTTCTAAAATACCGACTTATGTTGATACATGTTCAGAGTGCTTTCCCATGGAGCTTACTGAGAGGTACCCATCTGAACCCATTTCCCACATTCTACCTCCTTCCATGCCCATTGATCTCCCACCTAAGATTCCCCAAACTTTAGTATAGTCACTATTTTTCCTTTCCCTAATCTCCTGCTATGGCAATACATTACCTTCACCCATTAGAGATACTCTAAGCCTTCAACAGCATCAAGTTAATTTTTGGCTAATGAGAGAATACAGTTTATCTTTTTATCACTGGTACCCTTTTGCCTGTCAGAATATGAGCTACTTAAGGATCTTATTGCTATTTCTAATAACCATTCCTGCACCAATAATCAAGGTTGCCGTAGCCCCTTTTCTCCCTGTCACTTAACCTCTTCTTCCACACTTTCCGTTTTCACAAAAACATGGCCCTATGAGACCACCAGCCAGTCTGAGTACTCCATTCCTTACATGTGACAAACCAGTAGAGAACAGTGTGTTGGATTAACCTTCAGATCTTTTGCTCTTCTGACTGTATCCTCTTTCGTTCAATGCTTAGGAGCTACTACTTATTCACTGACAGTAGGGCTTAGCATCTTTTTCTGGTTCCTTTGCTAATGTGGATGTTTGAGAAGCCAAGCTATACCAAAATGCTAACTACTGGAATGCTCAAGTTTCACTGTAGTACCTCAGAATTTCAGCAATAGTATATAATTATAAATAAGGTATTTTGAAAAAAAAGTTAAAAAAAAAGTCAGGATGCTAAAAGAACTTGTAAAAAAGAAAACACAAGCTCGGGAATAATAGAAAAATAGGAGGTATAAAAAAGAATATGTGGGGATTAGTACACAGAAAGTTTTAAAGAAGATGATAATGATTTCAGTATTAATCAGATTAAATCCTGCTTAATTTAACATATGTATTAATAATACAGCTCTGAAAGCTTATATTTAGATTTACTCACTACAGTTTTAAAAAAGTAACAGCAATATATCTTCCAGAAAACACTGGTAATCATCAATCCTTTTACTATTAAGTAGACAAACATAAATGATCAATTCTAAATATACTACAGCATTGAATATACTATAAAAAGTAGTAAATAAAAACCAATGGCCATTTTTTTCTTCCATTTTCATGTCCTGATATTTTCCCAAGTAACTTAATGAGTACCTTTTGTTAAAAACAAATGTATTAAATTTATATAAATGACAATGCTAGATAAGAGAAAGAGCATGTATAGTCAAAAAGCATATACTGGTTTTCATAAACGTATTTCCTATTTGAACAATGTTATTTTTATCACTAAAACAAAATCTATGTGCAGCCTTTTGTTACCTGAAGAAATTCTGAAGCTCCATGTTGATTGTAGAGAGATTCCAAGGCCTCCTCCCCCCCTAAATTTCCTATCAAACGCTGAAATCAGTTCTTTCTGACCTATGTTTGGTCAAAAGTAGGCCTCATTCTTCCAGCTCCTGATCTGATGAGAACTACTAGGAGGCATAAAATCCTTGGCTAGGTTACCAAGGCACTGTGCAAAATGGAACACAGCAGAAGTTACTCATGAGCTTAAGAAATGTAAATCTTGCTTACAAATTTCCTATCATCTTCAAGGTTAAGTATAACTAACTCACATAAAAGACTTAGGGGGCCAGGTATAAAAACCAATAATGAGGTCATTTGAGGACAAAAATACTCATATGAGGTACAAGACTTTTACTATCTCATGTCCCTACACCCCTTATAGCCTGGATACAAAGAGGCAGTCAAAATGTAAACTCAGCAGGAGAAATAGAATAGGGCTGGATAATCTACAACATAAGTATTTGATAGCTACATTAATTATTCTAGGTAATACTTGAAATAATAGAATTTTCTCCAGCCTTATATGGATAGCAGCTCAAAGTTTTAAGATACATGTGCTTTATTACTAAACACACCCAAAGTATATGTACATTTATACATCCTACTAGATTTATTTAGTCTTTATAAACTGTGGTGAATAGCAAACAATAAAGTTGACTTTGTTATGGCAATGTGAAAGTGTTTTCATTTCCTTCTTTTCATAGCACAAAAGACTAAATCAAAACTGTCAGTTTTAATAGCTATGACAGGGTTTAATAAAGCATACAAGTAACCAGTAATTTTCCTGTGAATTGTAATAGTAATTAGTTTTATGAAGAACCAAAATATTTTAAATGTTATACTGTTTTATGTTTGAATGAGACTCCAACTTAGAAATTGGTAACTTATAATTCAAAGATTTTAAAAATTAACTATTCGCATAAGAACTTTTACAACACCAAACTAATTTGACCCCTCACCAAAACAGGATTTAATAGTTCCCTTCTCAATTTAAAAGTGATTTGATGTAATCATACATGTGCACTACAGTGTATGTAAAAAGATAATTATTTCATTTTTGTAGTAGCAGAAGACTGGAAATGACCATTAATAGAGACTCCTATATCTGATACATCCATATAATGGAAAACCATGCAGCTCTCAAAAAGAATGAGACAGATTTCTATTTACTGACATGAAACAATAATCTCTAAGGTAAATAAAATGGAGCACAGTGGATATTGTGTATATATAGACACACATATAACTAAAACTCACCAGTTAGACCACATATACCTTAAATCTTATTTATCAAGTAACTGTCCACTCATTCTTCCCCATACTCCCTTATTTTCTTGCAGTTCTAACTTCTCATTGAAATAATCATATTTTCCATTCCAAAAATTACTGTAAATTATAAGTAAAATCAACAAGCATGGGAAAACCCAAAATTAATTACTAACAGAAACTAAAAGAACTGGTTTTTTAAATTACAAAATTACACTGAAGCAGAAAAAGAATAACCCAAGTATTCCAAACAGTCTTTTTACTATGTACTCTAAAACTAAAGGCAAAAAGAACTATACACAAAAACTGAACTTGTTAGGTTTGTTTTTCACATTGTATGTTAGAAATTCTAAATCTACTTATGTATTCTAGAATTGAGCAAATAAATATCTTGAGAATAATGGGAGCTAGACTCATCACCACTGAAGGGAACAAATATGAAAAAGGGGAAGGTTAAAATCAACTCTGGAGTGTTGGATGAGAATTATAGGTATCAAACAATATGTAACTCATACCGTTACACAGACAGACATATATATGCATACACAGATAGGTGTGTATACGTGCACATACATATGTTTCCTAGCTCTGTCTGCTGAAAGGGCCTAGAAGCAATGATACCCCAGTAGCAATAAGCACACCTATTATCTAGATTTTTTTTAAATGCCATTCTGGGGAAAAAAAAAAAGAACAAAGCTTCAAGGCTTCTTAGAGAAATGTATGATTTCAGAGTTGGGGCAGGGAAAATCCAAGATACGTCTTGACCATCTTGGCATGAAAAAAAGATGGAGAAACTGTTATAGATTAAAGGAAGCTACAGATATGGCAACTAGATGTAAACTGACTAATTTACTATGAAAGGACATTAGTGGGCAATTGGCAAAGTTATCTAAGGTCTGTGAAATAAATAGTATTGTATTAAAGTTTATATTGTGTCATTAAGTAAGAACTAGTGGCCTGGTGCATGGATTCATGTATATTGAAAGAAAATTAATTAGAAGGAATATTATTTTAAAATATATTTTATTCATTTTTTACAGAGAGGAAGGAAGAGGGATAGAGAGGTAGAAACATCGATCAGCTGTCTCCTGCATACCTCTTACTGGGGATGTGCCTGCAACCAAGGTACATGCCCTTGACTGGAATTGAACCTAGGACCTTTCAGCCCGCAGGCTGATGCTCTCTATCCACTGAGCCAAACTGGTTAGGGCAGAAGAAATATTTTAATATCACTATTAGCCCTTTCTCTATAATAGAAGTGTCAACCAAGTTCACAATCGACAATGACAGATCAAAACACACATGTGCGATTGGAGCCAGCGAGAGCTTTATATGTATCGTACACACGTAAGTCAACTTAGCCTTTTATATACATAGAATAAACTTGCTTAATTAGACCTGCTTTCTGATTTAGCTAAACTTTTTCCAGCCCAGTGAAGCACCCCAACTTCTCTTTCAGGTAATTGTTAGCAACACAGCAGTAAATATCAACACAAAGCTGATTATTATTGTACATCACGCAGGTAGAACAAAGGGTAAAATATTTAACTGCAGCAGTGTTTGACTATATTCTGCGCAGTGAGAAAACCTGAAGTCATTTTCAAGGTCCACCATTTCTTACTTCTTTTCATTCAGGTCAAGTTTCTAAACTTTCTAAATCTCCATTTTCCGGCTAATGAAAAGAAAATAGGATTCCATCGAGTCTCCTACCTACCTACTCCAGGACTTCTGTGAGGATCAAATGAGATGAGGCATGGGAAAATGCTTCACAGACATTTGGTTAAAGTGTGAAATCTTTGCACCTGGCTATAAAGCAAGTCGTGTTCCTGGGCTGAAGACACTGCAAGGCGGCTAGTCGTCGCTAGGGAGAGGAAGCCAGGTGTCGCTACGTGACATCATTACCTGGATAGACACTTAGCATATTAGCCTTTTATATATGCAGGGGTCCTCAAACTTTTTAAACAGGGGGCCAGTTCACTGTCCCTCAGACTGTTGGAGGGCCGGACTATAGTTTAAAAAAAAAAACTATGAACAAATTCCTATGCGCACTGCAGGCCCGGGACGCGTTGGCTGCTAAGCAGGATAGGCAGCGGTACCCAGCGGGCCGGATAAATGTCCTCGGCGGGCTGCATGTGGCCCGCGGGCCGTAGTTTGAGGACCCCTGTACTAGAGGCCCGGTGCATGAAATTCTTGCACGGGGGGGGGGCGGGGGGTGTCCCTCAGCCCAGCCTGCACCCTCTCCAATCTGGGACCCCTTGAGGGATGTCCAACTGCCCGTTTAGGCCCGATCCCAGTAAGGGAAATGTAAGATTGGGCCTAAACGGGCAGTCGGACATCCCTCTCACAATCCAGGACTGCTGGCTCCCAACTGCTCACCTGCCTGCCTTCCTGATTGCCCCTAACCACTTCTGCCTGCAAGCCTGATCACCCCCTAACTGCTTCTGCCTGCCAGCCTGATTGATGCCTAACTGCCCTCCCCTGCAGGCCTGGTCACCCCTAACTTCCCTCTCCTGCAGGCTTGATCGCCCCCAACTGCCCTCCCTTGCAGGCCTGATCCCTTCCAACTGCCCTCCCCTTCTGGCCTAATCGCCCACAACTGCCCTCTCTTGCAGACCTGGTCCCTCCCAACTGCCCTCCCCTGCTGGCCATCTTGTGGTGGCCATCTTGTGTCCACATGGAAGCAGTCATCTTTGACCACATGGGGGCAACCATCTTGTGTGTTGGAATGATGGTCAATTTGCATATTACTCTTTTATTAGATAGGATAAAGGCCTGGCGCATGGGTGGGGCCGGCTGGTTTGCCCTGAAGGGTATCCTGGATCAAGGTGGGGTTCCCTTGGGGCGTGGAGTGGCCTGGGAGAGGGGCCTGTGGTGGTTTGCAGGCTGGCCACGCCCCCCAGCGATCCAAGTGGAGGCCCTGGTATCTGGGATTTATTTATCTTCTATAATTGAAACTTTGTAGCCTTCAGCAGAAGCCAGGGCAGGCCAGGAACTTGGCTTCCTCCATTGCCGGGGAAACCCAAGCCTCCTGTTCCTCAGTGGCCCCAGCCATTTTGTTGGGATTTATTTATCTTCTGTAATTGAAACTTTGTAGCCTTCAGCGGAGGCCTGGGCCGACCAGGGTGTGCAGGAAGCTTGGTTTCCTCCATTACCGGGGAAACCCAAGCCTCCTGCTCGCTCCGTGGCCGCAGCCATCTTGGTTGGGTTAATTTGCATACTCACCCGATTGGCTGGTGGGCATGGCTTGTGGGCGTAGCAGAGGTACGGTCAATTTGCATATTACTCTTTTATTAGATAGGATAGATGTCCTGTTTTTAGGAACTATGCCCTAAAGAATTTAGGGACAAATGGCAACTTGTGTAAAACAGTTCAGAAAAAATTATACACACACATACAAATACATACATTGAAAGAATATAAAACATGCATGTTAATATCTGGGAATAAAAACTTAAAGAGAAAAAATAAAAATACTGAAAATAATTGAGGTATTTACAGTGCTAAGTGTTTATCTTTGTCTTAGTTAATAAAAAAACCTGCTTATTCATTCATTAGCGATCAGGGAACTTGTCTTCTATTCCTATCACTGCAGTCACTTTCTAGGTATTTTTTGCAAATTGTAACTTCCCTCAGCCTAAAGTTTCTCATCAGAGAAGATGAAATAATAGATACAGCTAAAATAGAGGTATGAGAACGAAATGAAAATTAGCTGTATTTACCTGTATGTTGCCCTCACCTGTTTTTAAGGGGAGACAGGAAAGAACATTTTCTTAACACCATCACTCTGGCAGCCTGCCATTCTCAATAGCAACAGTCCTGAATGTCTGAAGGCAGCAAACTTAGTTGCTGCAATCTTAAAAGAGGATGTTTGGCACTTTACATAACACCTTTGACAGTGATTAACAGTTGGTATCCTAGAGAGTAGTTACTTGCTTTCTAAAAAAAAAAAGTTAGGTATCTGCTCATTAGGTTTTCAAAACCTTGTTTTCCACAATAGCCCTCCCCCAAAAAGAATATTATTATCTGTTTTTCCTAAGGCAATTTTAACTTATGTTATATATTATAGCAATGATATATTTTAAGAATTTTCCTCATAATTTATTGCCCAGTTTTCTTGGAGATCTCACCAAGGTATGCATTTCTTTGCCTGAAAGAGGTGTTTTTACTTTTTTCTGAAGAAATATAAATGAAGTCCGTGAGCTCTGTTCCCCAATATATATCAGGCACTCCTCACTGAAGCAAGTCTATATCTCTTCTAAGAAGCTAAAAATCCTAAACACATCAGGGAAAAGATTTTCAAGTCAATTCTGTTTATAATTTTTTAGCTAGTTCTTTTTAAAATATTATAAATAAGTAGGGCAGAGGAAAGATTTGCAATTAAAATTAAGCTATCATCATGCAGTGTTTTGGCAAGCCAGCGATACCATGCAGCTTACAAAGGTCTTACAGTCTGATAATGTGAATGTTAGGGTACTCATGCCTCAGGTGTGCAGTTCTGCTACTCCTACCCCAGGTAAGGGGAAAAGAGAAAAAACCAAAGAGAACAGGTCTCAGCCATTTGACCTAGATTGCAATTGTGAGTTCTGTCCAAATAGGATTCTGTAGGTATAGAAACTCGGGGCCACCTCCAAGCCTGACAGAGACTGACCTTTCACTGGGTCTGGAACCTTGATGTTACATTTGGCTAGGTAACATTAGCCAAAGATTACATTAATTAGTCCCTTTCTAGGCTCAAAGTTCTCACACTATAGATGAGTAACTAGACAGACCTCAGGCCTCCAAAGGCTCACCAGGATCCCTGGAGCTACAACTGCCTCTGCATAAATTCATGTGACCTCAAGATTCTAATCTGCCTAATCTGGGCCCTTGAGTGAAGTTATCCTTACCCTAGCCTGCTTAATTTAACTCGTAAAATTATTGGACACTGCTTCATATCTGTTACTTAAGCTGACTTTCATTTGTCTAAACACTGCAACTATTATTGTGTGTCCTCTTTATATTAGTTCTGTAGTTTCTGGTTATACTGTACAGAAAACAATACTCTTTAACGTATATGGGGTCAAAGGACATTGAAAATGATACTTTTACGAGATCGCTCTTTTAACAATCTTTTAATCCCGAGATTAAATACTTTCATGTGGTAAGGACTCCCATATTTATTTTTCCAGCCCAGACCTCTGTTGTGTGTGCCTATTCTGTGCCTATTTTTCCATGCCCACTAGGATGTCTCAGAGGCATTAAAATTTTACATTATACCTACCCCAAATTGTCGATATCCCCTTCCCTCAAAGCTGCTTTTCTTCCTGTCTCAAAAAAGAAAACACAAAATCTCTATTTACCTACTCTTCTATACAAAAAAAGATATGATTCTTGACACCTGCCTTACCCTCATCTATTGCAGTTGATCCTCATTAGTCATGGATTCTGTGTATGTGAATCTGCCAGTTTGCTAAAATGTATTTGTAATCCCAGAATCAATCCTCACAGCACTTTCACAGTGACGGGTGGAAATGTAGAGCTGCAAAAATGTTGAGTGGCCTGATGCTCACATTTCCAGCCGAAGTAAAATAAAGGCGATACTCTGACTTCTTATTTCAGATCATACTGTAAACAAGCACAGTCTATTTAGTGCCAATTTTTTTTTACATTTTTGTGCTTTTTAATTTTTATTTTTTATTTTTTGGTGATTTTACTGTTTAAAAATGGCCCCCGAGAGTAGTGCTACAAAGTGTAGTGCTCCTTAGTGCAAGAAGGCTGTTATATGGCTTAGAGAGAAATTACACATTAGGTAAGTTTTGTCCAGGTATGAGTTCTAGTGTTGGCTGTGAGTTCAATGCTAATGAATCAATAATATATATTAAATAAGGTGTCTTTAAACAGAAACACACATAAAACAAGGTCAAATAAAATACAAAATCCTTCACAGGGCCAAAGGGTTGCTCTTGATATCCTTCTGATCTCTCCTCCTTTACTCCCCTCTCACAATTCTCCAGACACACTAATTCATTATTCTTTAAAATGAGGGACTTAACACTGTTCTCTTTTACTTCTTTCTGCTCTTTTCTTGTATATCTTCTACTCAATCTTCAGGTCTTAGTTTAAATATAATATCCTCAGAGAGAAAGCCCTCCAATCCAAATGGAAGCCCTCTATTATAGTTACAGCATCTTCTACTTACTATTTGCTTAAGTATCTGATTCTCTACTAGATTATAAGTTCCATGGGAAAAACTATGCCTTCTTAGTTTTCAGCAATACTTCTTACATCTGGAACAGTGTTGAGCACATAACTGGGGCTTAATAAATGAATGAAACTAATTATCCCATTACATCTTTTTAATAATATATTGAAACAGACATAGCATGACTAGATGCTTAAAATGTTTGGAGGGAGTGAAACACCTATTATTTGGACGTGGCAGTGATATGTTTCTCTGTAAATGAACCTTAATTATAAGCAAGACACTATGAAATTCAAGAAATTTATTGAGTCTCTGCCATCTCCACACAGTATAAAATGATGTGCATTTACTTTAACAATTAGCCAAGACTGAAAATATTACTGAGTAAAGAGCATTACTATAGAAATAGTATAGAAACCATACTAAATAAGCAGCCAGACAGGCTGGTCTATAGAGGTTAAGCTTTGCACAGTTCAGATAAAGTTCTGCAATGATATGTGAATCAACTCGATAAAGTTATACCTTACCATAGGTTAAAGTGGGAAAAAAGGAAAAATAATTTTCTTCCTTCAATAGTTTTTTCCATTTAAATAGTAGTTCCAGTTTATTTCCCTTTTTCTTTCATTCTCTAAAAATGTGAAATAAAAATTCAGTAATAATTTATCTAATTTTTACATTAACTTTATTTTCCTGTGAACATGGGGGAAATTTATTATTTTAATCATCAAAAAAATTTTTTTTCCTGTATTTTCTTCTCTGAAGAGGTTTTTCAAGTTCTAAACCTTTTGTTATTTCTCATACAATTCTTTCACATTCTCCCACAATATCCTGAAATGGTTATCCTTTCTCAAAGATGATAAAAGTATTGCTCCTACTATGAACACAAAGATTTAAAAAAAAAAGTCTAGTCTCATAGAAAGACTTAGCTTTATAGAAAGAATTAGTTTAACACTGTGGTAAAGAATTTTCAAACAGATATAAATTCAAAAATATGAAATCAATTTTAGTTAGCTTTATATATAACAAATCAACTCAAAAATTTTGCAAGTAACAAATATTTTCTTATATTTAGAAGTTTCTCCATCACAGCAAATAAAGCACTGATAGCCAACATGTGTTTTTTAAAAACTATATAATATCCTACTTGCCTTTGAAACTTATTTTTTAATTACAAATTTTAATGTGTGAACAAGAAATGACAGCATGGAGAACATCTGGAAAATCTATTACTTTGTTGCAAATGTCACACCAAGAAATAGGAAAGACACATATAAAGTTCTAAGCTCTTTAATTTGTTGCAACTCTTACCTGTTCAATTCACTTAGTGGCCCAGTCATAGCCTGGCCGTGTATTTTATTCATCTTTTCCCTATTTCAAACTGCTCCAGGTGAATTATTATAAGCCAACTCTCCTTTCAAGATCTACAATCAACTTTCAACATTTTTCCTGGGTATCTTTCCCAAATTGGTGGCTATGCTTTAGCTTCATTAAATCAATCATCACATATTACTGAAAAAGCAATCACAATGTTCTTCCATTTCATTTTGTAGCTACCAGTCTGTGACATCCTATATAATAAGGAGGTAATATGCAAATTAACCCTCACACCCTCACAAGATGGCTGCCTATGACCAGGCCAGCAGGGGGGGTAGTGAGGGATGACCAAATGACTGAACGGCAGGCTGCATGGGGCAATAAGGCCAGCAGGGGGGTTAGTGAGGGACGACCAAATGACTGCACAGCAGGCTGCATGGGGTGACCAGGCCTGCAGGGGGGTTGGTGAGGGACAACCAAACAACTGAACAGCAGGCTGCGTGCGGTGACCAGGCCGGCAGGGGGAGCAGTGAAGGGTGACCAGGCCGGCAGGCAGAGGCGGTTAGGAGTGATCAGGCTGGCAGGAGGGGCAGTTAGGGGTGATCAGGCAGGCAGGTGAGCAGTTAGGAGCAGCGGTCTCAGATTGTGAGAGGGATGTCCCCGAATGGAGAGGGTACAGGCTGGGCTGAGGGGACTGCCCCCCCCACCCTGTGCATGAATTTCATGCACCGGGCCTCTAGTTTATACATATAAAAGCCTAAGCGACTGGCTGATTGACCACCAGGGGGCAGATGCTTAACACAGGATCTGCCAAGCTGTGGTCACTTGGCAGTGGTGGTTCTCCAGTGACGGTCCCAGAAGCAGAGAGGAGGGAGCCCGAATCTGGGGTGCGTCACCCGAGAACTGACCTCTCGCAATCGGGACCTCTCGGGGGATGTCAGAGAGCCAGTTTTGGCTCAGTCCCCTCAGGCCAGGCCGAGGGACCCCACTGGTCCACGAATCCATGCACTGGGCCTCTAGTTTTTATATAATTTCAAAAAAAGTTTCCACAAAACAAACTATAACTGACCATACCCATAGCATTGAATAGCTGAAAAATAAATACTACACACCATAAAACATCAAAATAGAACAAAGTCTGTGCAGGTGGGTTGGCAGAAGACTAGCCTAACTGCTAAGTTACACCAAAAGCCTCATTGCTTTTTTTGCACATTTGGTTTTTTAAAATTCTTAAGGGTCACAAAACAACTGAACCATGATTTGATCTTACAGTTAAAAATGGCTCATTTCTCCCTAACCGGTTTGGCTCAGTGGATAGAGCATCGGCCTGCAGACTGAAAGTTCCCAGGTTCAATTCCAGTCAAGGGCATGTACCTTGGTTGCAGGCACATCCCCAGTAGGAGGTGTGCAGGAGGCAGCTGATCGATGTTTCTCTCTCATCGGTGTTTCTAACTCTCTATTCCTCTCTGTAAAAAATAATAAAATATATTAAAAAAATAAATTAATAAAATGGCTCATTTCATGCTTAACAGTCCCATTTCAATCTTGAGTCCCTAAGGAAATCAGGAAATAAAGAGAAGAAATGTGTTCCCCTATCCCTCTTCTTCCAACAACCCTATATTTATCATAAAAGAAGTTAAACCTTAAGATTTTATTAATTTATTCGCTCTTAGGTTGTTAGATGGAAACTGTCCTGAAGTTTTAAACATAGAGACTTTTGCCTTTGGAACACTTACTTTTTAAAAAATATATATTTTTTTATTGATTTTCAGAGAGGAAGGGGGAGAAAGAGAAACATCAATGATGAGAGAGAATGAATGATAGGCTGTCTCCTGCATGCCCCCTACTGGGGATCAAGCCAGCAACTCAGGCATTATACCCTTGACCAGAATTGAACCTGGACCCTTCAGTCTCCAGGCCAACACTATCCACTGAGCCAAACCCACTAGGGCTGAAACACTTTTTTAATTGATTTCAGAGAGGAAAGAAGGAAGGAGAGAGATAGAAACATCAATGATGAGAGAATCATTGATCAGCTGCCTCCTGCACACCCCCACAGGGGATTGAGCCCACAACCCAGGCATGTGCCCTTGACCGGAATCGAACCTGAGACTCATCAGTCCACAGGCCGACACTCTATCCACTGAGCCAAACCAGCTAGAGCTGAAACACTTACTTTTAAAGGTACAATAAGGCCTCTCATTTAGCTGACATTATCCAAAATGAAGAATCCTTTAATGAAAGCCAAATATCCATAAAAATAAACCTTTTTAAGTAAGAAAGTGGAAGGTCTGAGATTTTACCTTACTTGCAACCTAACAAGTTAGGCTGCCTGGAAGATATATTTTAAACTCAAATACATTAAAACTTTCCACCTTCTGGCCTGAGTTATTTTCCTGTTCTTTTCTCCTTCCCCAAGCCATGTTTACAGTATTTTTCCCCACATGATTATTTGTAGTCATATGTGTTTACTGATTTTCCCTCTTCTACTAAACCTAAGTTCCAAGCAAGCAGGAACCATATCTATTTCATTCACACCTGTACATTCAGTACCTGTTATAAAACTGTCACATAGAAATCACTTAATAATCATTTGTTAAATGAAATTTAAGTGTAATTTTTTCTACCTAAACTCTGACACATGCTATTCTGCGTTGGTTCCCCACTCATATCTCGAAACCTGTAGGAAGTCTCACCTGCTCACATGACCCAGATGGGCTCACCTATCATAAATCTTTCCCTAAGTAATTTCCTACAAAATGTTATTTCATTCTCACAACCCTGTATTTTGTTCTCCCATTAAATAAGGAAGAAACTAAAGCTTAGAGAGGTGAGAAATGCATGTAAAATCATAATCCCAACGAGGCTAGGATGAAAATTAGGTGTCTCACTTCAAAGTCCCTATTCTTAACCCTCTTTTACACCGCATCCTTAGCTAAAATGATTCTCATATGATGTTATTTGATTCAAAGCCCAGTGCTGCCACATATTAACAGTGTAATACTGAGGACTTCAGACGCTGTACAAGTAAAATGGGGGTAATTGTAGCATTTATCTACAAATATAAAGGCTAAATGACATAATGAAAAGCACAACGCACAGTGCCTAGCACTTAACACAGTAAACACTCAAGAGATGTTAACTACGATCATCATTATAATCCTCTAAAACAGGTCAGCAAACTTTTTCTGGCAAAGGCCAAATAGCATATAGTTTAGGCTCTGTGAATCATACCGTCTCTGCTGCAACAAAACAGGCAGCAAGCTGGATTTGGCTCAAGGTTCTCCAACTCCTTGGCACTACTCAGATTTAAGGCTGGGTAAGTCTTTGTTTGGTGTGTATGCTGTCCTGTGCATTACAGGATGTTTAGAAGCATCCTTTGTCTACCCACCACATGCCAGTAGCATCGCTCAAGTTGGGACAACCAAAAATATTTCATGGGGAGCAAAATCGCCCCAAGTTGAGCAATACTGCTCTACAGCAATCAAACATATAAAAATGTAGCTTGATTTTTTTCTAATAATGAAAGTACCTTAAGTGAAAAAATAACTTATTTCATTAAAAGGTAATTATACTCACTTAGCTAAAATTCCCACACTTAGCAATAACTTTATAACTTCTGTGATACACACAGCTGTGGTTGAAAAGTAGAGTTCTTTGTCTGATGTCCTTGTGTATCTTAAAGCTATGGTATACGTTGCAGCCACCAGGGTCATCACTGTCAAGCAGTATAACTTGAATAATAAACTGACATTTTCTGGAAAATATGTACAACAAAGATATTATTTAGTAAACAATATTAATGTATATAAAATTTAATCAACATTGTACCTCAAAATGCCTTCCAACTTCAAGCACAAAATAACTTTTTAAACCCATATTTAAAAATTTACTTAAAGCAATACTTCCCAATTATATGAACATAAACATACATACATACACAAAATACAGCTGAGTTTGAATATCAACTGATTCAGCACTGATTTTGTTCCAGGGAATGCCTCAATTGCAAGACTGACTCTAGTTTGGGATATCATAAATTACCTACCTATAATAATCTATAATAAAAACATAATATGCTAATTAGACCAGACAACCTACCGGACGAAGCCACAGTGGCGGGGGCCGAGGCAGCCGCCGCCTGCGGTGGGGAAGCCCCTTGCATGAATTTCATGCATCAGGCCTCTAGTTTTATGTAATCTTTATAACTCAAACTTATGAAAACAATCATAGCAATTTATATCCTAAATTTAAAGACAGCAGAGAGAAAAAAAGGACTGAGTGATAAAAGTGGAGCTTAATATAAAACTTTATCATATAATAAAAACAAATCATGTAGCCTCTTATTTCATAGCATTATGCACAGAAAAATACTTCATAACTCAAGAGAAGAGTATTAAGAATGAAGCCCTATAAAACTGGGAATGCCGGATATGTGCAACGTATAAACACTCAATTTTAAGAACTGCTTGCAAGTATATGTGCGCAGCAGCCATCACTCGGGCACCAGGGTGGGTCCAACAACCTCAATAAAGCCCAGTCACTGGGGTACCCGGTCTCCCTCATACTTCCTTACTCCCAGCCCTGCTCTGATACTGCCATCACCCAAGGCTCAAACTATTTCTACTTTCTTTACAAACCTCCCACCTCTTATCTTAACCTTTCAAAGCTTCAGGCTCAGGTTACACAAGGGTCAGCAAAATGTTTTGTAAGGCGCAAATAGTAAATATTTTAGGCGTCTCAGCCTACAAGGCAAAATCAAGAATAGCATGTAACGCAAGAGAAAACAAATTTTTTGACAAATTCAAAATATAACAATTGAGTACAATGCTTTATAATATATGTCTGCTATTGAGAACAGAATTATTTCGAGGGGTAACATTTTGCTTCATTGGTCTTCAGAATTACTGCTCCATCAAATCAATTGCAACTGTTCACATCAGTAAAAACCATGGGCCGCACAAAACCAAGTGACAGGCTGGATTTGGCCAGTGGGCCATACTTTGGCAGCCCAATGAAGAATCAGTCACCCCTCTGGACAGGGGCCAGCCTGGGCTGCTACTGTAACCACAACATACACTAAGTTTGTTTTTGTTCACTGCTTTGGAGCCTAACCACAATTCAAAGATGGTTTTCATAGGGAAATAAAACAGGAGTTACATATGTGAGGCAGAAACTTTCAAGGTTATAGGTTCTTCAATATAAATATTGCCCTGGGGGTAACTAAAGAATTATTTGTAAATTACAGACAATTTTTAAAATTTTATCAGTTATTAACTAAAAAGTAATGTGGTAGAACAAAAGAAAAAGAGCTTATATCTGCCTAAACTTTCTTTCCAAAAGATCTGAGCCAAAAAGCAATGTTTATGTGAAAGGAAGTGAAGATCACTACAATACTTCCTTTGTTTTAAAACTTTCCTATACAAGGGAAAAGTATATAACTTCAAAAATAAAGAGCAATAACCTTTAGTTACTCAATAAAGGAGAAAGCACTTCCCATCTTCTAGATTAGGGGTGAGCAAACTACATCTCATCTCTTATTGTTATATAGCCTGCAAGTTCAGAACAGCTTTCTATTTTTCAATAGTTGGAAAAAATTTAAATAATCTTTTGTGACACAAAAATTATATAAAATTCAAATTCAGAATCCATAAATAACGCACTATTGGAACACAGCCATGCTCATTTGTTCACATTTTTTTTTTTTTTTATTGATTTCAGAGAGGAAGGGAGAGGGGGAGAGAGAGTAACATCAATGATGAGAGAGAATCATTGGTCGGCTCCCTCCTGCACACCTCCTACTGGGAATCAAGCCTGAAACCGGGGCATGGGCCCTTGACCAGAGTAGAACCCGGGACCCTTTAGTCCAAAGGCTGACGCTTTATCCACTGAGCCAAACCAGCTAGAGCTGTTCCCACATTTTTGCCCTGGAATGGCAGAGTTGACTAGTAATGACATCCAGTCCTTTACAGAAAAAAAATAGCCAACCCATGTCCTAGAATAGATTATCAACACTTTGATAAATAATAGAGGTTGGGACTGCCAAGCTGAAAACTATCCCAAAAGCAACACAGAGCTTGAACACTAAACCAAATATTTATAGCCTACAAGTATAATGAGACCTATAGTTATCATTGCCATCAACTATGAAAGTACACCTATTTGTATATTTATATAGGAATATATATGATATTCTTGAAAATAACTACTGCTCTAAATGGAAGAGCAAACAAGTAAATTCAGACATTTATAAAACATATAGGGCTTGGTATGGAATACTTAAAAACATAAACTTTAAATAAATACTTAATGCTTTTAAGCATTTTTTTCTCTCATTTCAGTTTAACACTGGATCAAAATAGTTCTTCACTCCATTCACAAATTCTCCAGTATGGAATTTCAATTATTAGCAATTTCATATTTTCCAAGGTAAAAATCAAAAGTTCATGTCATGTGCTCGCTGTAAATTCTGCTAAGTACTCACATGGTGCCCAAGGCCTGTAACCACTGAGCTGACACATCAGCACAGCTGCATTGCTTTCCATTTCTCACCAAGTCCCATTCGCTCCCTCACATTATTTGTTTCTGTGTAGACCAATGTTCCCCAAAAGAAACTTAAGGTTTGAAGTTTTTTTTGTTTTGTTATATTTTACTATGTTTCAGAGTGGGGATTATTTTTAATGCCTGAGAACTTGGAAGTTCAGGAAGTTCCAGTTAAATCTTTGGGAATATCCGGAAGCTATAGCAACTGCTTTTCTGTTAGGATTATATGTTCCTAGATTGCATATGAGATCTATAACATGACCAAGGCACACAAATATGTACTGGCAATAGCCTAAAGACCAATAAAATGTTACAACTGTTTCAGATAATGACTTGGATTCCTTTAAGTTTCACTCATTACTCTTGCTGTTCCCATCCTGTTAATTATCAAAACAATTCTGTCTTTCTCCTTTTATTTCCTGTGCTTTGTTTGTTTTTAAGGCTCTTAAGGTTGGACTTATTTGAAATGGGAACATGCATAAAAGAAGCACATGAAACTACAGGCAATCATCCTCGACAGGGCTTAAATGATAAATGCGGACTCCCCAACCAGGAAACTAATTTGGCACCCATGCAAAAGACAGTTTTTAAATATTTGTTCAACTTTTACTCAGGGATGAAGCTCTATGGGGAAGAGTGAAGAAAGAATCGGGTGCCACCCAACCCTTCCTTGCCACTGCCCGACCGCCCAGAAATTCAGCTCCGGTCCCAACTTACCCTACTCAGCAAAACAGAAAAGCTGCGGATTCACCACACTCACCCTCAGGAAACGGCAATTAGTCATTAAATAGTACCCAGACGAGCCATTCCTGCGGAGAGGGGGTGGATCTCCTCACCGTCCACCCAAAACATCCGTGTCCCCTTTAAGCACACACAGCACTGTCCTTGGGACACTGCTCTCTCCAGCTCCCGGCGGTGTCTGTGCCTTAAAGCCCCAGTGACCTTCTTACCGGCTGTCACAGGACCAGCCGCGCTCGGGCTCCGCACTGGAACTGCCCTCTCGCCTCTGAGCACCGCAGGGCAGGAGGCGCACCTGTGACCGCGGGCGTGCGGACCCGACCGGACCGGGAGACGCGGGTCCCTCAGGGCCTGTGCCCGGCCCTCCCCGGGTCCGCGCAGCCCCGGTCTGACTTTGGTTCCCACCCACCACCAGCTCGTTGGGGCCGAGGCGGTCTGGAGCCGCCGAACGATCCCGCGCGAAGGCAGCCGCAGTGGGAGGCTGGCTGCCCGGACCAGCGGCGGCGCGGACTCCCGGGGGCAGCTCCACACGCGCTGCTGATGCCCGGCGCCTCCGCCTAGCCCCGGAGCCCCGCGGCGCCGAGGGTGCCGCCGAGTGCTGGCGCTCCTCTGCCGCCCCCTGCGTCCTCCCCCATTCCCGCGGCCCCAGGCTCACCTCTCGCCGCTGCCATCTTCCCCCGACAGCCCCGCGCGGAACTGACGCGCGCTCCTCCGAGCCAGCCACGCTGATACCCAGGACCGCCTCCCGTCGTCATAGAGACGAAGCGCTCGGCCTAGAGTGCCTTGCGGCCGGCCGCCGGCTTCCCGGCCATCCAGGGACAAGATTAGGCGCGGAAATCCGTGCTGCTCCCGACAGTGAGACGCTACGGGTGGAGGAGACGCCTTCACGGCCGAGTCCTTGCGGACAAGTGTGTAAAACTCGATGGGAAGGAGTCTTCTGTAAACTACAACTCCCAAGGGAGTGGAGCCAAGGGAGTGGAGCGTTGCCTTCTGGGAATTGTAGTCCTCACCAAGTTGACAGCAAATAAGGATTTTCGGTTAGCCTTTGTGATTCTTGTCCGTGGGAAGCTATTGTAGAAACTCTCGTAACTCATAACAGAAACTACTTCCAGCAACGTTGTAACTTCCAGCAGGTCCATTCCCTTCCATTGTTACCGCTTACTTAACTAAACAATTTATATTACATATTGTTCAGAAGTTTTGTGCCTGTGTCCTTATAGTCAGCATTATCCTATATAATAAAAGGCTAATATGCAAATCGACTGAATGGTGGAATTACCGGTCGCTATGACATGCACTAACCACCAGGGGGCAGATGCTCAATGCAGGAGTTGCCTCCTGGTGGTCAATGTGCTCCCACAGGAGGAGTGCCACTTAGCCAGAAGCCAGGCTCACCACTGGCCAGCGCAGAGGCGGTGGTGCCGAGAGCCTCTCCTGCCTCAGCATCAGTCAGACATCCCCCGAGGGCTCCCAGACTGTGAGAGGGTGCAGGCTGGGCTGAGGGACCCTCCACCACCCCCCCCCCACTATGCACGCATTTCGTGCACCAGGCCTCTAGTAGTGTATGATTATAGAGAACCAAAATGTGCCAGTGAGTTAGAAAGTAGGCACTAAAAGGAGGGAAGTGTTATTAATACTTTACAGCATGTCCTTAGGAGAAATATTATTCCCTATTAACTTTATAGCTGGCTTTTCTGTTCATTAACCTAACCCCGTGGTCGGCAAACTGTGGCTCGCGAGCCACATGCGGCTCTTTGGCCTCTTGAGTGTGGCTCTTCCACAAAATACCACGGCCTGGGCGAGTCTATTTTGAAGAAGTGGTGTTAGAAGAAGTTTAAGTTTAAAAAATTTGTCTCTCAAAAGAAATTTCAATCGTTGTACTGTTGATATTTGGCTCTGTTGACTAATGAGTTTGCCGACCACTGACCTAACCCAATGAATAGCCAAGCAGATATTTACATTCTTTGTTTGAACTAACCTTTCCTTTCCCAATCTGAATTATCCTAAGTCTTGGAGGAGAAAATATTGGCTTAATATGTTTATTTTATGTATGCCTAGCTTTCTATACAACACTGGTCAGTGCCAGAAGCATCACTCTTAAACATGTGAACCACAAGGTAATTTGATAATGAGCTAAACTTACAGTGCCTCAAGCAGCATTTCTATTGCCATGTGAGAGCCTAATGATAGTCCTGATTGTCACTGTCAAGCTTCAGTATTTGTCTTGATACTCTGCTCACCTCTATCTCTGCTCAGACATGAGAGCTTACCACCATCTCAATGAATTATATACAAGAAACCCAGTACTATATCCATGGGCAATAAAGTGAAAGTGTGAACTTAAACAGAAAGGCTGTGCCGTAGGCAAATACCAAAAGGCATAGGGAGGTTATAGTTTTTTTTTGTTTTTTTTTAATATATTTTATTGATTTTTTACAGAGAGGAAGGAAGAGGGATAGATAGTCAGAAACATCGATGAGAGAGAAACATCGATCAGCTGCCTCTTGCACACCTCCCACTGGGGATGTGCCCGCAACCAAGTTACATGCCCTTGACCGGAATCGAACCTGGGACCTTTCAGTCCGCAGGCTGACGCTCTATCCACTGAGCCAAACCGGTTTTGGCCGGGAGGTTATAGTTAAATTCAAATACGGTAGCTATACAATAGGTTATTAAAAGTGCTAAGGTTTAAAGTATAGTAAACCATTAACCATAAAGAACATGCAGACAAATGCATATACTTCAACAGAATTGTTTCCATGTCAGTTTAAACATATTAGTCTTATTCTGCTATTAAGAAAAACGTACAAAACCAATTTGCTAGATCATTGTTATTTTAGAACAATTCTTTCCTATGGGGTAATATTACTAAAGACAAGCCAGAAGAATTATTGCGTTTTATAATTGAGAAAAAAAATACAAGGAAACAAGGTAAATTTTATTGTCTGGACTAGGAGAGTTAGACATGACTCATCATCATCAATATCTAAACATTCCTTATTTGAGTGTAACTCTCCCTTGTCACCACTTCCCTTTTTGGTAACTACATCTCATTTTCCTTTTCCTGCCAAACAGTCACTGACACGTCAACCATTTTCTGCTTACCTTGCTGCAATCTTATTTCCACTCAAGCCAACTCTATGAAAACAAAGCTCAGCAGTTGCCTGCTCCATTGGCCTTTTCTCGTTCCTCATCCTCGATTGTTTAGTCATCAGACATTGACTGAACACATAGTGTGCCAAGCATTACTCTAGGCACTAAGTGAGAGCTAGAAAACAGGAAGTGAGGGACGTGAGGATGGGAGCACAGCAGAACCAGGCAATGGAGGGTTTCTCTTCCCTTGGTTAACACAGACAAAGCCCTTACTTACCAACTAATTGCTTTACGTGTGTTAATTCATTTAATCCCCTTGACAACCTGTTTGACAACCCAGTTTGTATGATGAAGAAACTGCAGCCAAAATATATTAAGCAACACAGCTAGTAAGTAGTAGACCTGTCTTTCCTTCCCTGACCACAGATTCCCTTGTGTCTCTTCCCACCCTTCTGACTACTTCTCTTGTTTTATGTCTCCCTCCTCATTCCATCCCTATTTCCTGAGGGTTGACCTCCAAAATCATCTTTTTCCAGCTCAAATTCCAGTCACCTTTGCCTTACTATTTTTGTCATCCCTTAAACTCAAATATTCTAAACACTTTCCTTTTTGATGAACCAGTTCCTTTTCCTATTTATCCTTGGTCTCCTAGGGCAGAACCCTGAAGTCTTTGATTTTCCTCCTGCCCTTTCCTGGGATGTTATATTGCATTCATTAAATCTCACATTTGGTCCTTCATGCCATCCATTACTACAGGCCCAACTCCAGTACCTCTCTCCCAAAATTGATTTTCTGTTCAAGAATCTGCAGTGTTTTTCTAATGTCCTATTGCAGTAAGGCAACATATCCCTCTGCCTGGCTTTCAAAACCTGCAAAAACTATACCAACCCTGCTTATCTAACTTTACTCTCCCCCCCCCCTTCCCCCAAAATAATCTCCTTTTCCCCTCTCCGTTTCCTCTCTCTTCCTTTCCAATGATTACTTTGCTGCGGAACTCCTTATCAATTCCCATCTTGACTATTAAAATAATCATTCAGCCCTAACCGGTTTGGCTCAGTGGATAGAGCGTCAGCCTGCAGACTGAAGGGTCCCAGGTCCCATTCTGGTCAAAGGCATGTACCTTAGTTGCAGGCACATCTCCAGTAGGGGTGTCCAGGAGGCAGCTGATCGATGTTTCTCTCTCATCAATGTTTCTAACTCTCTATCCCTCTCCCTTCCTCTCCGTAAAAAAATCAATAAAATATATTTTAAAATAAATAAATAAAATAAAATCATCATTCAACTGATCAATACCCTGCTTCCAGTTTGCCCTTTCATTCATCCCTCTTTTTTTCCATTCAATTGTCCAACAAGATATGACATGAATGCCAGGGATATAAAAATGACTAAAACACAGTTCAAATCTCAAGAAATTCAATCCAACAAATGAACACATATAATCCTATTTACTTTAAGTGCTATAAAATTATAAATATTAGATATATCTCCTCGAGCAAGGGAAACAAAAGAAAAAATAAACAAATGGGACTATATCAAACTAAAACATTTTTGCACAGCAAAGGAAACCATTGACAAAATGAAAAAACAACCCATTGAATGGGAGAAAACATTCATAAATGATACATCTGATAAAGGATTAAAACCCAAAATATGTAAAGAATTTATACAACCTAACACACACAAAAATATCTAATTTAAAAAATGGGCAGAGGATCTAAAGAGACATTTTTTTCCCAAGAGGATTTAGAGACCACCAACAGACATAAAGATGCTCAACTTCACTTATCAGAGAAATGCAAATTAAAACCACAACGAGAATCACTTCACACCTGTCAGAGGGCTATCATCAATAAATTAACAAATAACAAGTGCTGGCTGAGGATGCCAAGAAAAGGGAACCCACTTGTCCTGTGGGTGGGATTGTAAATTAAGTGCAGCCACTATGGAAAACAGTTCAACGATTCCTCAACTATTTAAAATAGAGCTGCCATACAATCCATCAATTTCACTTCTGGGAATTTATCCAAAGAAAACAAAAATACTAACTCAAAAATATATATGCACCCTATGTTCACTGCAACATTGCCAGTAATCACCAAGGTATGGAAGTAACTTAGACGCCCATCAATAAATAAATGGATAAAGAAAATGCAAGTCATATATATAGTAATTACATATATATAATTCAGCAATACAAAAGAATAAAATCCTGACAATTGCAATACATGGACGGATCTGGGGTTTTTATGCTAAGTGACATAAGTCTGACAAAGAGAAGACAAGGTCTCATATGTGATATCTAAAAAAACAAAGTAAATGAATAAACATAACAAACAGAAACAGACCCCTAGATATAGAGAACAAGCCAAAGGGGAAGAGGGTGAAGGGAATAAAAAAATTAGATAAATAGGCCTGGCCCCAGTTGGAGCCCCGTGCAGGAGGCAACCAATTGGTGTGACTCACATAAAGGTCTCCTCCCTCCCTCTCCCCCTTCCCCTTCCCCTCCTCCGCTCTCTCTCTCCTTCTCCCTCTCCCATTCTTCCCTCCTTCCTTTCTCCCTCCCTCTTTACCTTCCACTCTCTCTAAAAAATAGAAAAAATATCCTCGGGTGAAAATTAACAACAACAACAAAAAATTAGGTAAATAAATAAAAGAGTATAGATAAAATCCGGTGAAAACCCAAAGGAAGAAACAATTAATTCTCTCAAAGGTGATAGCAAAAGCCTTCACTGAAAAGGTAAAATCTAATCAGGCTGTTTGAGGACAAACATGATTTCATGGGGGTGTCTGTGAGTACGCTCCAGGTGACAGAGTGGAAAGCAAGAGCAGAGTAGAGGTATTAAAGACCATGACATGTGTGAAGAGTTGTGTTTTATCTGCCTCATGTGTATGGTGTGTGGAGACAGCATGAGAGGGATAGAAAATGAAACTGGAAGATAAATGAATATATTTTGAAGTCTTACAAAACAGGTGAAGGCGTTTGTACTTTATCTCCTAGGTCAGTGATTGGCAAACCGCAGCTCATGAGCCACATGCAGCTCTCGAGCCACAGTTTGCCGCTCTGTTGACTAATGAGTTTGCCGACCACTGGACTAGACTGAATGTTACCCTGTAGTTGGAAGCTGTGAGGATTAAGCAATTGTGGCATATTGTGTGCAAACCTAGGTAATGGGAAAGAATCTTGGTAGGTTTTTAAGCAAGGGAAGTGGAGGTTAGGGGAGGGGGCCAGGTGATATGATCAGATCTATGTGTTATAAAAATTATGCCAGCCGAAACCGGTTTGGCTCAGTGGAGCTTCGCATGCGGACTGAAGGGTCCCGGGTTCGATTCCGGTCAAGGGCATGTACCTTGGTTTCGGGCACATCCCCAGTGGGAGGTGTGCAGGAGGCAGCTGATCGATGTTTCTCTCTCATTGATGTTTCTAGCTCTCTATCCCTCTCCCTTCCTCTCTGTAAAATATCAATAAAATATATTTTTAAAAAAAAAAGAAAAGAAAAATTATGCCAATGAATCAGGTGGCAGGACTGAGTCATAAACTATGACAGTCATGGTGAGAATAGGAAGACACGAATTGCAGAGACAATTCAAGCCAATCAACGGGGTTTGATGATGTAGAGGCTGTGAGAGCAAGACAAGCAGGGCAGTTTCAATTCGCGCTACTGGGTAGATGGTGGCATTTGAACCGCAGTGTTGCAGAAGACCAAAGAAAAACAAAGACGCTTCTAAGAAAAAGGAGGGACGCTGTTTAATACACCGGCAGACTCAGAGAACAGCCTTCCAAATCTGAGTGAAGGAACACATGGGGCTTTCCTTTATATCTCCCTCCCTGTGGTCCTTGTCCCACAAACATGGATTATGCTTCCAGTCCCTTTCGCAGGCCTTGCAAGAAGGCCCCCAGGTGTTGGGCATCTCCAGGCCATCTCTGATGGTCTGGCCTGGCGCCAGTGTTAATAACCCTCCCTCTGGGGCAGTGCACTGTTCACAGTAACAGGTTCTGCAAGACCAGTATCTGGGAAGGAGAGAGGGACTTAATTATAGGTTATCAGGAATGTACACTGAGCTTGCTGGCTTGGATTCAGATCACTAGCCCCAAATATCAGGGTTACATTGGAATTAGCCCTTTTTAGCCTTCTCACCCCCCCTACCCCGCCCCCTGCCTTGTCTCACAAGCTTCTCTTAGCCTTGTGGTACAACGACTACGGGATGTTATGCTGAACATGGACAACGACTGCTCTTAACTGCTTCCAGCTGGAAGGAGGTGATGACAAGGGGTTAGCATCCCGTGAGGGGTTTGTAGGGAATTCTGAAGTTTAAAGGCATTCCCGTCCAGTTTGCAGGCAGGCAGAGGCAAGCAGCAGTTCCACACACGTAGAATGTTCCTGCAGGGGAGAACCAGGTGGTGTTTTCAGCCTTGAGGGTAGAGTTGCATAGTTCCGTGGTCGGCAAACTGCAGCTCATGAGCCACATGCGGCTCTTTGGCCTCTTGAGTGTGGCTCTTCCACAAAATACCACGGTCTGGGCGAGTCTATTTTGAAGAAGTGGCGTTAGAAGAAGTTTAAGTTTAAAAAATTTGGCTCTCAAAAGAAATTTCAATTATTCCACTGTTGATATTTGGCTCTGTTGAACTAATGAGTTTGCTGACCACTGGCATAGTTCAGCTGGGAGGCGACCTGTTGGATGTTGGCCCTGGGTACTGCTGAAACAAATAGGAGCAACATTAGTGAGCTGCTGCACATTGGCCGTGACAGGTCCTATCATTTTTTCCATCCAATACAATTCCCCGCCCCCCCCCCCCCCCCACACACACACGTGCATTTGGTAGTGGAGTCATAACATGCTGCCGGCTGATAAGTATAGCTAACAAACATCTGGCTTGATGGGGCTTTCCCACAGGCTACCCGGTCTAGCGTATTTGGGTAGTGAGTTTCTAAGCAAGGACACGTGGCAGTGGTCCCTATGGGAGGCAAGTATGTGCTAGCTAATATTATTAGTGGGAGCATGTTATTCCCTCTATTTCTGTTCAGTGGGGGGTCCACAACAGTGAACCGCTAGGACAAAGAGCAGTATTATGGCTATTCCTGCAAGGCAGCTGTAGCCAAGGATGGCATGACAAGCTGTAGTCCAACAATTCACGATGAGGCCTTTGTTTCCTTGCTGTGTGGGAAGCAGTAATTTTATGGTGTTTCTGTGTCTCAGCAAGGGCAGATGAGTTCTCCTCCTGGTACTAGCCTTGGGTTCCGGCGGCACTCATAAAAAGACAAAATGAGAATTATTAGAAAGATAAAACCAATGATTATCCAGAAATACCAGAGCATATTACCTTTAGGAGGAGATAAGAAAGAAAGATTAGTGTTAGGGAGAGTTCAGCAGGGCGTTTCTGAATTCCTTGGAGCAGGTTAATTGGCCAGATCCGCTGTCTTCTTGAGAGTGATCCTCAGGGGGTGTTTCTGGTCAGAGATCACCTTCCACTCAGGCTGGGCATCACTCAGCTGGTGGGCTGCCTTCACCCGGGATTGGTGGATCCAGGTATTCAGTCCTGCAACCTTAAGAGCTGTGGGGTGGTTAATATGACTGGATAGGGTCCCTTCCAGATAGGCGTGAGGGGCTCCCTTTTCCAGTCCTTTACCGAAACCTGGTCTCCAGGTTTATAAGGATGTATGGCTGTTCCTAAAGAGATGGGTAGTCGGTCAGTAACCCATCTGTGTACCTCAAAGACGTTTTTCCGAGTCCTTGTAGTTGTTTCTGGATTTCTAAGTTCCCTATTTCCCCCAAATCTCCCTTTGGCCGAATTAAGGGAGGGGGTCTACCATATAGAATTTCAAAGGGAGAGAAACCTACCCTGGCCCTTGGGGCACAGCGTACCCACAGGAGTACAAGAGGCAAGATATCTGTCCAGGGTAAGGTTGTCTCTTGGCATAGCTTAGCCATAGCCTGCTTTACAGTCCGGTTCATGCGCTCCACTTTCCCTGAACTCTGAGGCCTGTAAGCTGTATGTAGGTTCCATTTAATTCCTAAAGCCTTAGCTACCTGTTGTACTATTTCTGCTACAAAGGCTTGGCCATTATCGGACCCTATGGTCAGAGGCATTCCATAACGTGGAATTATATCCTTCAGCAATGCCTTAGTGACTTCTCTCGCCTTTTCCGTGCCAGTGGGATATGCCTCGACCCAGCCTGAAAAGGTGCAAACAAAAACTAGCAGGTATTTATTCCCTCTGCTAGGCCCTATTTCTGTAAAATCTACTTCTAAGTCCTCAAAAGGAGCTTGCCCACAGCACTGAACTCCTATCGGTCCCACGGGACCCTGTTTGGCATTGTTCTGAGCACAGAGGAGGCAACGTTGAGAGACTGAGGCACACAAGGAGGGAAGATGGGCAATTAGGTAATATCTGCCTAACAAAGCTTCTAGGGAAGTCTTCCCTAAATGAGTAAGTTCATGCTGCTGGAGGACTACCTTATGGGCTAACTGTTCTGGGACGTAGACCCCATGATCTGGGAGTATCCACCAGCCTTCCTTCGTTCTCTTGCCCCCTTCTTGCTGGGCCCATTCCTCTTCCTGAGGAGTGTACTTTGGAGGTTCAGGTAATTCGGGGCCAACATGATCCGTGACAGTGCCACTTGTTCTTTAGCAGCACGTTGGTTTCCTTCTGATACTGAGTCTTTCTGTTTCTGGTGACCTTTGCAATGGATGACGGCTATTTCCTTGGGCTCCCAGACTGCTTCTAGTAACTTTAAAATCTCATTCTGATTTTTGATTCCTTTTCCTCCGGCCGTCAAGAGCCCCCTTTCCTTGTATATGGCCCCATGCATATGCAGGGTAGCAAAGGCATAGCGCGAGTCAGTGTAGATGTTGGCACGCTTATCCTTACTGAGTTCTAAGGCTCTGGCAAGGGCCCCAAGTTCTGCCCTCTGTGCTGACCATCCTTCAGGCAGGGCCTGTGCCTAGATTGTCTCAAAGTTTGATACCACTGCATATCTGGCATGTCTTTTTCCTTCATCTAAGAAGCTGCTGCCGTCTGTGAACAATACCAAGTCCGGGTTTGGCAGGGGCCTATGCGTTAGATCTGGCCGGCTGGAATAAACCTCCTCTAGGACTTCCAGGCAATCATGCTCAGGGGCCCCCTCAGCAACGGGTAGAAAGGTGGCAGGATTAAGAGTTCTCACTGCTTCTAATCGTACCCTTGGGTTCTCACTTAACGGGCCTTGATATTGAGTCATTCGAGCATGAGTCAGCCAGTGCTGCCCCCTTGCTTCCATCAGGGTGACAACAGCATGAGGTACTTTTACATTTAAGTTTTATCCACTTCCTTGACTGACAATGCAGTGGCTGCAAGGGCCCTGAAACATGGGGGCCACCCAGAGGCTACTGGGTCAATCTGCTTGGAGAGATAGGCTACTGGTCATTGCCAGGGTCCAAACTCCTGGGTTAGAACTCCTAAGGCTACCCCGCTGTTCTCGTGAACAAAAAGATTAAAGTCTCGTGTCACATCTGGTAGCCCTAGTGCTGGGGCCTCAGTGAGCTTTGCCTTTATGGTGATGAAGGCTTTCTCCTGTTCGGGACCCCAGTTGATGGGTGCCTTCTCTTCTTTTAAAGCTTCATAGAGAGGTTTAGCCAGGTCTGAAAACCCTGGGATCCAAATTCGACAGAACCCTGCCACTCCCAGGAATTCCCGAATCTGCCTCCGGGTGCTAGGGACTGGGACAGCACATACTGCCTGCTTTCTTTCAGTCCCTAGCCTTCGTTTCCCTTGGGTGATCCGAAAGCCTAGATACTTGACTTCTTTCTGACAAATCTGTGCTTTTTTTCTTAGACACCGATAACCTGTTTCAGTTAATAGTCTCCGAAGGGCTCGTGTTCCCTCCCAGCACTGAGCTCCTGTGGAGCTAGCCAGTAGGAGGTCGTCTACATATTGGAGTGGAACACACCCCAAGTCCTGTCCTGGGAACTTAGATCAGATGCTAGTGCTCCACTAAAGAGAGTAGGGGAGCCCTAACCGGTTTGGCTCAGTGGATAGAACATTGACCTGTGGACTGAAGGATCCCAGGTTCGATTCTGGTCAAGGGCATATACCTTGGTTGCGGGCACATCCCCAGTAGGGGGTGTGCAGGAGGCAGCTGATTGATGTTTCTCTCTCATCTATGTTTCTAACTCTCCCTCTCCCATCCTCTCTGTAAAAAATCAATAATATATATATATATATATATATATATATATATATATATATATTTAAAAAAAAAAAAAGAGTAGGGGAGTTCTTGAACCCTTGTGGCAGTCTGGTCCAGGTGAACTGCTCCTTGGCCCCTGTGGTTGGGTTTTCCCATTCAAAAGCGAAAAGAGGCTGGCTGGAAGGAGCTAATCTAAGGCAGAAAAAGGCATCTTTCAGATATAGGCATGTAAACCATTCCGCCTCTGATGGGATGAGTCCCAGAAGAATGTAGGTGTTCGGCAGTGCTGAATGCAGGGTTATAACAGCCTCATTAACAGCCCGTAGATCCTGGACAGGGTGGTAGTCATTAGTCCCAGGCTTTTTGACAGGCAAGAGTGGCGTGTTCCATGGAGACCTGCATCGTTTAACAAGTCCCCACTGAAGCAGCCGGTCTAAGTGGACCTGGATTCCCAGGCATGCTTCTCTCGGAATTGGATATTGGCAGATTATAACAGGCTGTGCCCCAGGCTTTAAATCAATCAGCACCGGGGCGTGGTCCTTAGCCAGGCCTGGAGGATTTCCTTCAGCCCAGACCAGCGGGAATTCTTTTTCTAATTCAGGTTCTAATGGTGAGGCCTTTGACTGGGGGGTATAAAGTCTCCATTCTTCCTCCCTTTGCACTGCTAGGAACAGGATCATTGGGGAGGTCTCCTCACTTAGGCAAAGCTGTGCTGAGCCATTTGGAGCAAAAGTGATTTCTGCATCCATTTTGGCTAAAAGGTCTCTACCCATTAGAGGCACTGGGCAGTCTGGCAAGTACAGGAATTCATGAATTACTTGATGATCGCCAAGTTGGCATCGGTGAGGGCAGCAGAATGGTCTACGGGTCTGATCCCCAGTAGTTCCAATAATGGTGACCTCCTTTCCTGAGAGAGGCGCTATTTTCTGTGTGACTACTGAGTGCTCAGCTCCTGTGTCAACCATAAAGTCCACAGTCGGGCCCCCAATTTTCATTCTGACCATGGGCTCGTGGGGGCCTAGCTGAAAAGAGCCCGGTCTGTCCTAGTCGGAATCAGCCTTTGCTAGCCCAATGAGATCTGCTTCGAGTGGCTCTGGTTGATAGCGACTGGGTGGAAAAGGGGGTCCAGTTTTCTTACTTTGTCGTTTGGGACATTCCTTCTCCCAGTGTCCTGTCTCCTTACAATAGGCACACTGGTCTCATCTCAGGCTCGCTCTTCCTTTTCCCCCTGATCCGTATTCTTGCTTCCCTTTCTGATCTGTCTGGGAGGCTGAGCTTCTAAAAGCCACTGCTACCATATTGGCCCTTCTTTGTATTCTCTTTTCTTCCTCCCTCCTTGCCACACTGTCTCGGTTGATGAAAACCTTGTTGGCTATCTCTAGCAGTTCGGTGGCATTCTTTCCCGCAAACCCTTCCAGCTTCTGTAATTTTCTCCTGATGCCAGGCTGGGCTTTCCCTACAAAAACGGCATTTACAATGGTGTGATTTTCCAGGGCCTCAGGTCTAAAGGGGGTGTAGATCCGGTATGCCTCACATAGACTCTCATAGAAAGCTGCTGGACTTTCGTCAGGCTTCTGGAAAACCTCAGAGATTTTAGCCATATTGGTGGGCTTCTTGGCTCCGGCCCTGACCCCCTGGAGGAAGGCCAGCCGATATCTTTCTAGCCTGGCCCGTCCATCTTCTGAGTTCGGGTTCCAATCAGGTTCCTCATCTGGGAAGGCCTCCCTGGCCCATCTGTCTGTGTCTAATGTCCCTGCCAAGACCTGGGTCTGGAGCCACTTCCAAGCCTCTGATCCTACTCTCATGCGCTCCTCAGTGTTAAAGAACGTGAAAAGGAGCTGCTTGCAGTCCACCCAGGTAGGCTTCTGGGTCTGGAAAATCATTTCTAGGAGGTCTACCATGGCCTGAGGTTTTTCAGGATAAGCTGGGTTGTGATGTTTCCAGTTCAGGATGTCACTTGTGGTAAAGGGCTGATAATAATAGACTGGCCTTCCCTCCTGCAAGGTCCCATCTTCACCAAGCACTTGGGCACCCTGAATCTCCCTGAGAGGCATCTGACATGCTGGTTGTGGCTTGGGCCCTTGATCGGCTGAATGCAAGCGCCGCCCAACTGGCTCTGGAGAGCTTGGTCGAGGAAAAACGGAGGGGGGTGGTGTTTCCAGACTTTCCGGACCTTCCAGGCCAGTGTGGGGGAGCACTTGGTGCTGCCTGTGGCACATATGGAGGTGGTAAAACTGGCGGGACTTCCTCAGGGGGTCCTGGCAGAACAGAGGGTTGGGTTCCCCTCTGAGGGACCTGTTTCTTTTCTCCTGCCTGCTTCTCTTCTGCTTTCTCCTCTCCTGCCTGCTTTTCCTTAGCTTGCTCCTGCCCTGCCTGCCTCTCCTTAGCCTTCACCTGCCCTGCCTGCCTCTTCACTCCTGCTATTAAAACCTTACTCTGTCCCTTGTTACACACGCAGAACCAGACCCAAGGCGGCAAGGTTTGAGCAATTTCTCACCAGCTGTCTATGTAGGGAAACTGATCTGAGTGTGCAGGGTCTTTCGTGACTACATTCCAGACTGCCCCGACCAGTCCCTTATCTAAGGAGCCTTCTGAGGGCCAGCCGACCCTGAAGGCTGGCCATTCTGATTCACAGAATTTCCTCAGTGTTTTGGGGTTCATTTTAATACCAGTCTCCATTGAAACCCTTTTCAAAATTTTTCAACATGCAATTGAGAACAGTGGGTTTACTTTGTCCCGACCCCATGATCAGTGGCGAGAGACAGACAAGGGAGGGGGTGACCTGTTTTCACAGATCTTCACTCAGATGCCCACCTGGCCGTGTCCCTTGGGAGCTTAGATTTGTCCTAGCTAAGGTGCACTCGTATAAACCCCAGGCCTGGTCACCTCCACGTGGGGGTGAGTCACCGTTATGCCATATGACAAATCGCGGAACCGCAGGTTGGGGCCCACTTGGACTCCGTAACCAAGGTCGTGGAGCCACACAAAGGATAAGAGAGGGCAGGCCCTCTCCCTCCACACTCACACACTTTCACCAGACATTCACTCAGAGTTTAAAAACACAGTCCACCCGATTCCTGACCAATTTAACTGATGAAGTCCTATGACTTCCGGGGAGATGATCAAGCTCCCCCTTCTACTCACTGGAGTGGGCCTGACTGACTGGGGCCCCTACGTTACTGATTCTGTCGACAGGTCCAGAAGTGTCTGTCCACTTTCTCCAGATGCCGGCTGGGTCCTAGGCTGAGGTCTGGGAGCGCCAGGAGTCCCCGGTTCAATTCTCCTAAAATCAGCAGGGTGTCCCTTCCGGAGGCCTATCCCGCACCCCTGTTCCCCAAGCCCTGTCCCCTCACCGGAGGCCAAAAAAGCCAAGTGTGGTTGGTTTCCCGGGATCAGGGAACCAGCTGTTGCAGAAGACCAAAGAAAACCAAAGACGCTTCTAAGAAAAAGGAGGGACACTGTTTAATATGCCGGCGGATTCAGAGAACAGCCTTCCAAATCTGAGTGAAGGAACACGCATGGGGCTTTCCTTTATATCTCCCTCCCTGTGGTCTTTGTCCCACAAACATGGATTATGCTTCTGGTCCTTTTCTCGGGCCTTGCAAGAAGGCCCCCAGGTGTTGGGCATCTCCAGGTCATCTCTGATGGTCTGGCCTGGCGCCAGTGTTAATAACCCTCCCTCCGGGGCAGTGCACTGTTCACAGTAACAGGTTCTGCAAGACCAGTATCTGGGAAGGAGAGAGGGACTTAATTATAGGTTATCAGGAATGTACACTGAGCTTGCTGGCTTGGATTCAGATCACTAGACCCAAATATCAGGGTTACATTGGAATTACCCCTTTTTAGCCTTCTCAACAGGAGGAAATACAGAGGGAGAAACTCATTTGGCAGAGATAATCAGCCTGTGATAGGAGGTGGCCATCTGACAGTGGGTAGATGGTGGAGGTCATGGGAGGGTGAGTACCAGTTGGTCTAGCTCTCCTTGTTCTGATTTGTTGCCCCGACCAGGAAATGTTCTAATATTAAGATTAGCTTTTCAAATTGTTATTTTATTCACTTGGCAATCTTACTTTCAGCCTTAATGTTACAATCTCACATTGGGGCTTATCAATCATTCTTTTCTGTGTGTAGGACTCATGCACAGTTGAATGAGGGCTGATAGAACAGATGAAATCAAATTCCCGAATTTGCAGTTTAGGAGTAGCGACAACCATCCCATCTCCTTCAGGTACAGATCCCTCCCCCCCCCACCACCACCCCTCTCGCTCCCCACCACCACCACCACCCGCCTCTGCTCCCTGGCCCCAGGCCTTGCTTCAATAGCCAGCCAGCTACCTTTAACATCATTTTTAAACTACAGGTGTGAAAACTTAGAAGAAGGTCTGTTTGAGGTTTACTTTTATAAAATCTGTGGAAAATAGATTTTGAAGCATATTCATATTATAAAAATAACATTTAACCTACATAGAAAACATCCTATACAAATACCTTAGTAAAAGTTGCTTAGGCAGAAGAAAATATGCTAACTACAAATGACCCCTCAGCTTTTAAAGCAGTTTAACATCCCTCCACCTGGAAGCCTTTATTGTCCATGAGTTGATATTAGATGTAAGACAATGACATTATAGCTCTGAACCTTATCAGTAATTCCCAGGGGCCCTAAACACCACTGCCTAAGGGTCAAGCAGATGAGGTGAGTGAAGTGGGAGACCCAGGACAGCAGGACTGGAACTAGAGGTGCCTGTCCTGGTAAAGGCCAAGTGCTGCCAAAGAATTCTGTTCTTTTCACAGGGCCAGCAATCCAGACTTTAGGTAACATTTTCAGAGTTTAAACAATATCATGTGGACCTCGGCTCTAGTTGTTCCCATGAGTGAGGTTCTGTTACACTGTCACCCCTGCCCCTTATCCTCAGGGGATACGGTCCAACACCCTGTGGATGCCAAAGCCAAAGACAGTGCTGAACCCTGTATCTGCTTTGCTTTTTTCTATACAGACCTATCTGTGAGAGAGTGAGAGAGCAACAGCAATAACTAGTAATGAAATAATTATAACGATATGCTATAATAAAAGTCCATGTGAATGTGGTCTCGCTCTCAAAATATCTTATTCAACTGCAGGTACAGAGAGGATACGCTGGACAAAGGGGTGTTTCACATCCGGCGGAATGGAGCAGGAGGGTGGAAGATTTTATCAAGCTACTCTGAATGGCATGCAATTTAAAACTTATACATGTTTTATTTCTGGAATTTCCTAATTAATATTTTTGGATCACGATTGACAGAGGGTCAATGAAATGGTGAAAAGTGAACCGGTGAACTGTAATCAATGTAATCTATGTTAACAATGAATAGATAATGAAGCTAAAAACACTGACTAGATTTTAAATTTTTTTCCTAGTATTGAATGATTGCTATTTTATAGTCAGTTTCTTTTTTTAAAATTCTTTATTGTTTAAAGTATTACATATTAGATTTTAAATTTTTAATGTTTAACACTAAATATGATTTTAGAAAGAAATTTCTATCCCAGGCATAATAATCTTATATTAACATCTAAATGGCATCATCATTTCAGTCTTAATGTGACAAACTTTTTCTAACAAAGATGAATGGACCGAGTTTTATTTTTCAATTTTAATAGAATGAAAACTATGTCACAGAAAACCATTTTTCAGTTTTTTCAAAAAAATTCACACAACTAATGAATGTGCCAGCACCAACACATTTGTTAAATTTCATGGATGCAAATATACTTTTAAATGTCTGCCACTGTTCACAGTTTGGTGATATCTTCTCATAAAATATGGTCTCTAACTAGGTTTCATCAACAGCTCTAGTTAGGTTGACCTTGACCGCCCGGGTGGTTTTAGTCTGACCCCCGCGGAGACCAGCTATGAAGATCTGAGGCCTGGGCACTGCGGTGCTGCCCTCCCTCTTGGACTGCGTGCCCACATGCTTTAACGGATACACCTGTGAACAATTTTCTCTTCTCATGTGACTGAGATCGGTTTGTACCGAGTGAGTAACTTTCCGCCGCAAATTGGCCTAAGTAGAAAGAGAATACATAGGGATTAATATTTCTCTAAAAAACGAATAATATAAAATATTACCAGGCACCAGTTAATATCTGGCTATTTTTTCAATCCATAAAGAAATTAGTTTTTCAACAACACATTAGAGCATTAAAAAAATCTAGAAGGGAATAGAAAATACCCTTTGCTGCAAAGTAGGGAAATATATTAAATAATGAAAAGGGACCCAAACAAAGAACATACAGGATCAGACTTACAGTGAGCTCAATCATTTGTTAAATAATCTTCTAATTCCATCATGACTTTGAGATTCATACAACTTACTCCTTTTGTGAATTATTAGTAAACATGAAGTTAAATAGATTACTCAGGCTAAAAAGCAAGGAGGAGCTTATAAGAGGAATTGGAGCCCAGCCGGATGTAGCTCAGTGGTTGAGCGTCGACCCAGGAACCAAGAGGTCACCAGTTCGATTCCTGGTCAGGGCATATGCCCAGGTGGCGGGCTCAATCCCCAGTGGGGGGCATGCAGGAGGCAGCCAATCAATGATTCTCTCTCATCATTGATGTTTCTATCTCTCTCTTCCTCTCCCTTCCTCTCTGAAATCAATAAAATATATTTTAAAAAAATAAAAGTCAAACAAATTGGACTTAAAAAAAAAAAAAAAAAAGAATTGGAGTGCTCTGGCCGGTGTGGCTCAGTTGGTTGGGCATCATCCTGTACACCTGAAGGTGGCAGATTCAATTCCTGGTCAGGGCACAGGGCGCATACCTAGGTTTGCAGGTTCCATCCCCAGCCCAAGGAGCATGTAGGATGCAGGAGGCAAACAATATATCTCTCTCACATCAACATCTCTCTCTCTTTCTCTCTCTCCCTTCCTCCTCCCCTCCCTCTCTAAAATCAATGTTTTAAAAGTATATTTAAAAAAAGAATAGGAGTTACTGAAGTTATGGTGAAGTGCAAGAAAAACACACAGAAGACATTAGAGCATGTGAGTTAAGGAGAGACCTGGAATTAGAGGAAACATTTCAGAGTTTGAGATACTGCAGGTGATTGAGAATCAAAATTACTCCCCCCTACACAGCTTATTATCTATACTAGAGGCCCGGTGCATGAAAATTCATGCACTGGAGGGGGGATCCCTCAGCCCGACCTGCCCCCTCTCACAGTCCAGGAGCCCTCAGGGGCAGGAGGCGACCCGGCGATCAGGGGAAGGCGACGCCCCATCACACCTTTGCTGCTGCCACTGCTGGCAGCGCAAGCCTCGGCCAGCCCTGGTTACCTGAGCCTCGGGCAGCCCTGGTTACCTGCACCTTGGGCTGGCCGGGCAGCTGCCATCGGAGGTTTGCCTGCGCCTTGGGCCAGCCCTGGGCGGCTGGGGGGTTGAGGGGACTGGGCACTGCCATCTTGTGGCTGTGGGCGCCGCCATCTTTGAGGGCGTGGCATCAATTAGCATATTCCCTCCTTATTGGCTGTGGGTGCCGCCATATTTGAGGGCATGACAGTCAATTAGCATATTCCCTCCTTATTGGCTGTGGGGGCAGCCATATTTGCGACAGCGTGAGGGTCAATTAGCATATTCCTTCTTTATTACATAGGATTATTACATAGGATTAATATGACTTTGCTATTTCATTGTCTTCATTCGCATCATTTTACTATTTCAAGAGACTCCTGCCAAAGCAAATAACTTGACTATTCATTACAGAATATCCTAAAAGATGCATCAGTTCTTCAGTAATAAGCATTAACACGTAGATTAAGCCTTAGCATTCTTTGCACCCCTTGCCTCAAAAGTCACCTTGCTATTCCCCTCCATGCTGGGCTGCTTCCTCGTGATCTTTATCCAGACCAATTCAAGCCCCTGTCCCATCCCTGATCTACCCGTGGCACTGACACACCTGCCTTCAACCAAACTTCAAATTCTCAGTTCTGACCTTGCTGCTGCTCCTCTGCCAAAGCTCTGCTGAGGGGGTGGTTTCCCTCATGACTTTAAGGCAATATACTCAGCTTTGTCTTGTCAACAGGTTGTGTTGGCAATATGTGGGGAGCTGCATTCCACGTGATGCGACTCGAGGGGACAATTAGGTCCACGTTGGGACTCAGGACGAAGTGGAGGTTGAGGAATGAGAAGAGAGGGTTCATCGGTATGAAGTTCAGCCCCACCGAATACCCATTCTCTTAACATTCCCAGTCCAGACCTGTGCTGTCGCCTCTACCTCTCGTATCCCATTCAGCCATCACGCCCCTCTTCTCCTTTGCCTATTTGTATCTCAAAACCAACTGAAAATGTCACCTAAGTCAATTTAGTAGAATTTTTATTTCACTCCTGTCATGCCACTTAGTGAGAGGTACTTAAACATTTGTAGTGTCTTAGTGCTACTTGGTAAGACTCTTAGCTCCTGAAGAACAAGGCACTGGAATCTACATGTTATCTGGTACCTATCTGATGAGTGAGAGTGAGGGTTAGTAGGTAACAGAAAAGAATATGGGGACTGGGAGTCTCAGAAACCACAGGAGAGAGATGAGTAGGAATGCTAATGGGAAAGTGATCAAAAGATATACCAGGAAGCTGAACCTTCCTCAATCCAGGAAATTGGGGGCCTGTTTGAAAAGCTGCCACCAGAAAGGGTGGCGAGGGAAATGAGGTGGTTTGAGAAAAGCCTGTGAGACACAAACAAAGGCCAGACCTTAAGTGACAAGAGAACTCGAACCCACAGGCCTTCAGCAACCAGTGCGGGAGCCAAACCTCAACCCCCGCAGCTGCAGCAATCTCGGCTCACACTGTCTGGACCCGGCAGGCATCCCTATTTGCATGCCCGAACCCCTCCCCCAACTCAGGACCAACCAGAGAAAGCCAAATATGCTCACCAAACCACTCACCTGAGACGCCCACCTCCGGTTTGCCCCTGTCAACAACCTCCTGTTTTTCCCCTGTAAAGCTTGCCTGCTCTGCTCCCTGCCCTGGAGTCTCTGCCAAAGGCAAGTGATGGCGACCGACTCCCCCACTGCAGCAAGCTCTGAGAAACAGCCCTGTTCTCGTTTGGGGAGTCTTCATTTATTCTGAAACCTGACTTCAGCTAAAGAGATGGATAAAATATACTAAGAAAAAGCTAAAGATATAAAGTGTTGGTTGTCTTCATACTACAGTGAATGGTTGTTTAAAATGACAAGACCCTTAAATAGAACTAGTGGGGGTGTTCCATTGGGTCAGATAGGGATGCGACAGTCTTTCATGCGAGGCACCGTCTGTGATCAGGATGACTGAGAATCAGGACGAGGGAGCTCAGTGTCTGGAAAGAGCATGTCCCCAGTAAGAGGGGGCAGTGCTTATGACACTACAGAGGTAACATTCTGCTCCTCACTAAAGTCCAAAGAAGAGAAGGGTACACTTTATGATTAGAGGAAGTAGGGAGTGCTTTATTTTTTAATAAAAAAAAAAAGTTCTTACTGATTTTAGAGAGAGAGAAAGGGAGAGGGAGAGAGAGAAACATCAATTGGTTGTCTCCTATACACACCCTGACCAGGGCTCAAATCCACAACCTGGGTATGTGCCCTGATTAGGACTAGAACCTGAGACGCTCCAACCAACTGAGCCACACCAGCCAGGGTGGGAGTGCTTTAAATATTAGCACCTCATAGATTAGCATAATAAATTAAAGCTATTACATAGATAATTAGAAAGATAAGAGAGAGAGAGAGAGAGAGAGAGAGAGAGAGAGAGAGAGAGGAGAGAGAGCATGTACGCTACTGGAACAATGATCTAAGATAGACAAGGAAGCTGAACCTGGCTGGAATAATTTGAGAGTAGTTTCATGCTTCCGTATTTCTACATATGCTTAAAAGTAGAAGACAATCTTACAATGTAAAGCTGGCAAATGATAAGTTACACTAATTATTTTTATGTTAACAAAGAACTCTGTACAACTCCATATTTTATAAAAATAATTAAACTTAACTCTAGAACAACATATTAAAATGTTCTAACCTATAGGTGATTTTAGAAAATATTGTTACAAACCAATTTTATAGCTTTTCTTCTTAATTCCCATTCATTCCACTCATATGATCTCACAATTGTTGGTGGTAATATGTGTGTATCCGTCTGTGTGCTGGTTTCACTCTTTGTAATTGGTTTTATAAGATGTTTGCCAGTATCTTTGAGCTAAAAAAATAGAGTTTTGTGATTAATATTTGCAAAAAGTAAACATTATTTACAGATAACTAATAAAGTATTCAGCTAAAACTAACAAAAGGTTAGAAAAACAAGAAATTTTGAGCATGGGATATACTTGTAAATACCAGCAGAGAAAATAGCTTATAATTAGTGAGATGTATATAATTTATCTTCCTGGGCATTGTGGCTTTGTCTGATTTTGTGAATTTAATGTAGGAGGTGGATTTTGGAGGGGGTAAACCTAACATCACTCACTGCCAAGTCAAATGCCCTGTCTCTGACTTTCACAAATGGTCGCATAAGAGATACCTTATTGGAAATGAACAGAACCTTAAAATAGCTATTAAATATTCGGGATAAGACACATTTCTTTAAAGTATTGGAACTTAGGATATATCTTAAACCCAAACTAGGCCTACATAGCCAGATTATTATCCAAAGGGTTTTTTTTTTTAATTGAATATGTTAATTTTCTGCTGGGACACCCAGAAGCTCACTATTACTATTCACATAGTAAGTACTCAGTAATTCCATGCTAACAAGGTACCATTATGCTGGATATGAAGTTGCTGGAGAAGTGACAGAGATTTAAGGAGCTCAGACACAGCACAAAGGAGAGAGAAAAGATTAACTTTTTCCCCCAAGTCAAGCAACAGATATGAGTGCCTACCATTTAACACGAGACATAATTTTTACCTTCACAATAAACTTATGATATAGTAAGGTAGATAAAAACAAGCTGAAAAGTACAATTAATGACATTATACCATACAAAGTGGCAAGTAATAACAATACAGACTATACCATTGGAGGGAGAAAACTTACTTCCATGGGTTATTGAAGGCCGCTGAAGAATAGCTGAGAATTAAATGTAAAGAAAGGGGGTGGGGATGGTAGCGGGCTGGAAGAGGTTAATAGGGGGTGGGGTGGGGAAGGAAGACCTAATACTTTCAACAATAAAATTTTTTTAAAAAAGAAAAAATAAATAGAAAGAAAGGGAAACACGAGACCAGATATATAGGGAACTTTTTTCTATGGTGGAAAAGTATGCATTGTTTACATACAGCACACCTGTCTGGTTATCTGATTCATTGTCTTCAAGCTATCTCACAACCCTGTAAGTTATAATTAAGTGATAGTAAGACCAAATAAATCTTGTCTATTCACATGCAAATTTGTAACTCTTTCAAGGTTTTCTATAGAACCTGGTAATGTAGTTCTCAAATTTATATGAAAAGTAAAGAGTCAAGTATAGTCAAGATTCCTTAGAGAAAAAAGGGTGGGGCAACTTACTTTACCAGATATTAAGACTTACAAAGTTATAGTAAGATATAGGCACAGGAATTTTTTTAAAAAACTGAGTATTTGAACAGAATAGAGAGACTTAAAAAAATAAGCCTGTGTATATAAGACAGTGGGGAAAGGAGAGAGTATTGAACATACAGGCTGGGACAATTTGCTGTTCAAATGGGAAAAAAAATTAAAATGAGATCTTCACCTTCCACCAGACCCAAAACGTCAAATCCAAGTGATTAAAAATCTTACTGTGAAAGCCAAATTTATATTTAAAACAGCAATTTAGGAGAATATTTTTATGATCTAAGCAGTGGTCGGCAAACTCATTAGTCAACAGAGCCAAATATCAACAGTACAACGATTGAAATTTCTTTGGAGAGCCAAATTTTTTAAACTTAAACTTCTTCTAACACCACTTCTTCAAAATAGACTCGCCCAGGCCGTGGTATTTTGTGGAAGAGCCACACTCAAGGGGCCAAAGAGCCGCATGTGGCTCGCGAGCCGCAGTTTGCCGACCACGGATCTAAGGATACATGATAATTTCTTAAATAAGACATGAAAGTTCAAGACATAAAGAAAAAATGATAAATTACACATAAAAATGAAAAACTTTTATCAAAAGACACCACAAAGAGAATGAAAAGATAAGCAGCACGATGGGAGGATATATCTGCAAAACAAATATCTCACAAAGAATTAGTATAAAAAAATTCTTTTTAAAAAACACCTCCTACAAATCACTAAGAAAAAGACTTACAATCCAATAGACAATTGGGCAAGAGACTGAGTAATTTCACAGAAATATATTGTTTAGGAATATAGACATGAATGGCAAAAAGACAAGGAATGAATAATACCAAATTCATAACGTAGTTACTGTTGTGGAGAAGAGAAAAGAATGACATTGGAAAGGGATACAAAGGGTTCTCTGAGATACTTGTTAAAAGTGACAGATGTGCAGATGTTTGTTTTTCATGCTTGTGTATAGTGATACACTTTACATACTCTTTGGTTTGTATAAATATTATACAATTAAAAGTTAGTTATTTACTTAAAATGAATGAGACATATTTCCCTTATGTAGTGTCTTTTTTTTTCAGCCTTTTAGTTTTATCAGAATTGATACATAAGAGGGTTTTGTTTTTTTTAAGTTTTCTCACTGTTTTAGAAGTAGGCAGAGAATAAAATATGAATAAAACCATAAGTTTTATTAAGGCATAGTTAAGGAAACTACTAATGGTAAAAACAAATACTAAGCAAATGGTACTTTTTAATGATGGAACAACCCAATATAATAAACATATAAATTCCCCCACAAATTATTGTATTATTTTAATGCAATACCAATTAAAACCCAGGAAGATTTTTGGGGTTGAGGGAGTTGGCAAATTCATTAAAAAAAAAAAAAATTCAGGAGAAACCAAGATGGCGGCATAGGTAAGCACCTAAACTGCTGCCACGCACAACAATTTCAAAACTACAACTAAAAGACAGAACGGACACCATCCAGAACCACAGGAAAGCTGGCTGAGTGAAAATTCTACAACTAGAAGGAAAGAGAAAAGCTCACAGAGAATTGGAGGTACGGCAAAGGGTCTTTGTACGCGCAGAGAGGAAGGGCGGCTGAGAGCCTGGCTGACTTTCTCTGGCGGAAGGGGGAAGGAAGCCCCCGACCGCACTGAACCCCAGTTCTGACTGCACTGAACCCCAGTTCCAGGCAAGCCCCTGGGGACCCACGCTCTTGTGGGGGGAGTCTGGACTCTCGGGCGGAGACTCGGGAGCCGGGGAAGGCGGAGGACTGAAAGCGCGCACGTGCATGCAAGGGTAAGGCTGACAGGAAGCCAAGACTGAGACTCCACCCCATCCAAGCTGAGCACAGAGGCTATTGCAATTTGGCAAGTCTAATCCTATAAGGCTGTCTCCAGCACCGAACTTCTCCCAGCATAGACACAGCTGATCCTTACAGCCAACTGGCCTGGAGGTCAATTCTTCCCAGTGATACCAACAACAATCAAGACTTAATTACAACAAGGCTGTACACACAGTCCACAAAGGGGTGCACCAAGAGTGTCCACCTCAGGTTAACTGGGGAGGCAGACCCACTGGGCCATATTGGAAACCTAGCACACAAATCTACCTTACCAACTCAGGGAAGAGTGAAAATGCGGCGTCAAAGAATCAGATCACAAACGAAAGAAATGGAGGAAAACAAACGACTGGATATAGAATTCAAAACCACGGTTATAAGGCTTTTCAAGAATATCCTAGAAAAGGCCGATAAATATAATGAGACCCTCGAAGATATGAAAAAGGACCAACTAGAAATTAAACATACACTGACTGAAATAAAAAATATTATACAGAGACCCAAAAACAGACAAGAGGAACACAAAAATCAAGTCAAAGAATTGAAACACAAAGAAGCAAAAAACACTCAACCGAAAAAGCAAAAAGCAAAAAAAAAAAATCCAAAAAGTTGAAGATAGTGTAAGAAGACTCTGGGACAACTTCAAGCGTACCAACATCAGAATTATGGGGGTGCCAGAAGAAGAGAGAGAGCAAGATACTGAAAACCTATTTGAAGAAATAATGACTGAAAACTTCCCCCACCTGGTGAAAGAAATAGACTTACAAGTCCAGGAAGCGCACAGAACCCCAAACAAAAGGAATCCAAAGATGACCACACCAAGACACATTATAATTAAAATGCCAAGAGCAAAAGACAAAGAGAGAATATTAAAAGCAGCAAGAGAAAAACAGTTAATTACCTACAAGGGAGCACCCATACGATTGTCAGCTGATTTCTCAACAGAAACTATGCAGGCCAGACGGGAGTGGCAAGAAATTTTCAATGTGATGAATAGCAAGAACCTACAACCAAGATTACTCTACCCAGCAAAGCTATCATTCAGAATTGAAGGGAAGATAAAGAGCTTCACAGATAAGAAAAAGCTAAAGGAGTTCATCACCACCAAACCAGTATTATATGAAATGCTGAAAGGTATTCTTAAAGAAGAGGAAGAAGAAAAAAGTAAAGAGAAAAATTATGAACAACAAATACATATCTATCAACAAGTGAACCTAAAAATCAAGTGAATTAAAAACCTGAGGAACAGAATAAACTGGTGAATATAATAGAATCAGGGGCTTAGAAAGGGAGTGGACTGATAATTCTCAGGGGGAAAGGGGTATGGGGGGGTTCATGAAGAGATGGACAAAAATCATACACCTATGGATGAGGACAGTGGTGGGGAGGTAAGGGCAGAAGGTGGGGTGGGAACTGGGTGGAGGGGAGCTATGGGGGGGAAAAGGAGAAATAATTGTAATAATCTGAATAAAGATTTATTAAAAAAATAAAAAATAAAAAAAAATAAAAGCCTGGAATTCCCCCCCCCAAAAAAAAAATTCACATGAACATACAAAGATCCATACATGAATGCTTAAGACAATTTTGAAAAAAATAAAAGGCAAGCCCTATCAAATAATAAAATATATTACAAAGCAATAGTAATAAAACAGTATGGTCTCAGCATAGAGATGGACAAATAGGCCAGTAGGACAAGATTGAGAGCCTAGAAACAAGCCCATTTCATATGAGAATTGCTAATACAGTGGAGGTAGCATCAGATTTAGTGGGAAAGAACATACATTATTAGTAAATGTTAGGAAAACTGGCTCACTACATGAATAAAAATAAAGTTTGAACTCTATATTATCTCCAAATAGACTAAAGTCTTAAAAGTGAATAAGTTAAAACAGAAGAAAATATAAATAACCTCAAGACAGTAAAGGATTTCTAAAAACAAGACTTCAAAAAGGGCAATTGTTAAAGAGAAACGTTAATAGTTGTGACTACATTAAAATTAAAGATGTGTCTTCAGTGAAGGCCTCACCTGACAAAACTCACCGAGATGTGACAGACAGGACAAAGATATTTGCAACTTCTACAACCACTAAAGAATTAATACCTATAAGAGACAAGGAATTCCTGCCCACCAACAGGTTACAGTTAGAGAGAGTAGTCTAGAAAAGAAAAAACTGGAAAAAGTTATGAATAACTGGTGTATAGAGAAGGAAATCTGAATGAGTAATAGATGTAAGAAGAAATGCTGAACTTCATTATCAGAAAAATGTACGCTAACACAATAATGATATACCATTTTAAATTCATCACATTGGTAAAAATTATAAACCCAGGTAATAGAAGTGCTAGCAGGGTTATGGGTAAGTGACAAGCCCCAGTTACTGAAATTAAACTGGTCCAATTATTTTGAGAGTAATGTCTCAGTTGAGCTAAAAATTGTAGACCTACCATTTGAGCCTCATACAGAAGTATACTAAATATACCTGTCTCTTTCCACGCCAGGAGAAGCCTAGAATGCCTGGAGAATTGCCGTATACAAGAGGAGTATCACATTCATAGACTGGTAGCACCCTGTCAGAGTAAGAGTGCCAACTGAGCTGTCCAGGGTTTGACTGCCACAGCGGCCCTCCACACCACTCCCCACCACTGTATTCTTAGCATGTTGCCAGGCTCCTTGCCCAAATGTTCAGACTACCCTCTGTGCCTCACTGTCACCAGCCCAACTATCCTCTTACCAGTCACTACTTCAGTCCCTGCTGAACAGGTCAATTGAACACAACCCACCCGCATCATAGTCAAAAGTTGATAGGATAACACACACACACACACACACACACACACACACACACACACACACACACACACACACACACACCCCAAAACCATTCCAGGTTTTTATTTTAGTGAGTTTAAAAGAGAGGAACTGCTCAGCCAGTGTGGCTCAGTGGTTGAGTGTCAACCTATGAACCAGGAGTTCACAGTTCCATTCCCAGTCAGGCCACATGCCCAGGTTGTGGGCTCGATCCCCAGTGGGAGATTTGCAGGAGGCAGCCAATCCATGATTCTCTCTCATCATGGACGTTTCTATCTCTCGCTCCCTCTTCCTTCCTCTCTGAAATCAATAATTAAAAAAAGAGAGATTATACATTTAAAAAAGAGAGAGAGAGGAAATGAATGAGAGAAGAGACAGAAAGAACAATGAAAAGGTGAACAAAAATGAGAGACAAAGAGGAAGAAAATGAGAAGAACACAGCAGTAGAATGTGAGCCCCATGTAGGTGTTTTTGTTGTTGTTGTTAATCTGTTTTGTACACTGCTAACTCTCCAGTGCCAAGCTAGTGCCTGGTTCACAGTAAAGTGGCTCAGCAAGTATCTGTTGAATGAATTAATGACTAAGTGCCAACATACAAAGAAACACACCTTCAGATCCATTTTGTGGCCTTTCAGACTTGCAATTTAAACGTGTTAAATTATTTTACAACTCTGAGTGTAAATGATCAACATGTTATTTGTGCTGAGCTCCTTTAATTTTAGACAAGAAAATATGTAGTTGCAATTATTTCTCTAAATGTAGCTTTTCTTTTTCAGACTTTTCCAGTCTAATGCATCAATTTGACTCTTTGTCTTGTTTTCACTATTCTTTGTGGATTTCCTTAGTTCCATCTTCAGATGTGAATTCCTTTCAGATAACCTGTAAAGGCCTCATCTGACCCTGTTTCTGCCTGGATTTGGGAACAAGATAAATATAACTTTTAAATTAACTATATTTTTAAACAGATAAGAACAGATACTACACTTGATCTTAGCCAAAAGGACAAGAAGCAATAAACTAACTATATTTTTAAGTCTCATAAATTCTTTTTTAAAAATCTTGATTTTTTTTTTTTTTTTTTTTTTTTAGAGAGAGGGAAAGGGGGTGAGAGGGAGGAAGAAGGAGAAAAAAGGAGAGAGAGAGAAAAGAAAAGAAAAAACATCGATTGGTTGTCTCCCGCACACACCCCGGGACCTTCTGGACAATGCGTAACCACGGAATCACACCGGCCAGGGCTTAAATGTAATAAATTTTTAAATATCTACCCTGCTTACCTCAGCACATGGAATGAGGGTTTCAAATTGCTGATGAAGTTCCAGTAGCTGAATTAATTCTGCATGCTTTTTGGCCTTTTCTGTAATTAAATTAATGTACTTTTCAGGGTTTTCTGCAAATGAATATGCCGCATCTCTGGTATTGAAAGTGTAATATTTTTCTTTATATTTCAAAATTCCAATTGCTTGATTTCCTGAAAATTAAGAAAAGGAATTGAATGGGCTATAAAATATTAAGTTGATTCTGTGTTTGTAATATATCCATAGAAATATTTTCTATATACTGCATTTTTAACCTATTACTTATGTTTTTATTTTGCTGATAAAATAAGTAATTTTAAAGTATACATTTTATTAAATTATAGCTTATCTGAAATTCATATTAAGTTAATTAATTTTATGTTTTTATTTTAAAGCATGATTTTATAGAAAAATATTTCACTATCTAGATACAAGGTGTTTAAAAATCTCTTATGAGAAGCCAATTGCCTGGCAGGTTTCACAAATCTCTTCCAACTAAACTAACTACCATATAATCATTGTTTTAAAAATAATTCTGTAAGAACTGCAAAAATGGGACATCTTTTTTAAAATGTAAGTTTGCATGTTAGAAAGTATTTCCCACTGTGAAAAGATACTACATAAAATATGGATTATTAAATATCCACCTAGTTTGTGGGAGTTATATAGAAAGCACAATCTGTCTTACTTATTTGTTGTTTCATTTATTCAACAAATATTTATTGGCCCTGCTCTTGGCACTGAAGATACAGAAGAAAACAAACTCCCCACTCTCACCAAATCCACAATTATACGCTAGGCCAGAGAGAGATCAGTGCTACAAAACAAACAAACGAACGGAACCTAGTAAAGCAGGTTGAACACACAGTAATAGGAAAGCAGACGAGGTTGCTATCTTCAATTGGGTGATCAGGAAAGACTGAATAAAATAAGCAGCAGGATATATAGCTATGTGGCAGGTACAGCAAAGGAGCTTAGCACGTTCAAGAATAACAAGAAGGCCAGGGGGGCTGGAGTAGTGAGCAAGGGAAAGCGTGGCAGGCAGCGAAGTCGGTGAGGTCATCAGAAAAGGACCGTGATGGGGAGCCACAGTTATCAGCCTGGGGTTGACCCCTTGTGGTCTGCAGGAACGGACAGAAGCAGGGAGGTGCTACAGAAATCCTCTGAGGCAGTGCAGGTTGCTGCTGCCCAGAAAATAATGTTGTGAGTAGAAATACTACAGTGAACAGAAATAGAGTAGTCAGGACTGGCTTATACTCAGAGAGGATTCTAAAACCCAAGCCCCACAAGCTCCCTACTTTTTCCCTTTCCCTCTTTCTTAGAATCATAATTTACAGACGCTGGAAGGGACCCATCAGACCTCCTAGTTGGTCCTTCTCCTTTTCCTGACTTGGAAACCGTGGTCCACAGAAAGCATGAGATTTGCTGAAGGCTACTCAGTCCACTAATGGCACAACTGGGACTAGAAACCAGACTTCTGAATCCCAGCCCATAGCTCTTCAACCTCATCATGCTACCTCTGTCGCTCCACACACCCATGTTTCCTTTCGTGTTTGTGTCTCTCCTGACTTGGAGGAAGAAAAGGAGAGAAGGAGGAAGGGAGAGGAGGAGGGAGGAAGGAAGGGACGGAGGGAGGGGGGAGGGTGGGAGGGAGGTAGGGGAAAAGAAAGAAAAGCAAAGGAGAAAAAGAGAAGAAGCCATCTACTTCTTCACGGATCTTGAATATTTTCTCCCCAGTATCGATGACCCTCATAGGGGTCTCAGAAAACTATTTTCTCAGTTCCCCATGGCAAATCTTCTGTTAATCCCATTATAAAAAATCCAATACCATAAAAATGAGTCCATTTGTGTGCTCTCTAGCCTCTATATGCACAATCCCAATGATAATTTGTAAAAAAGTAATACCCACCTGTGAAATATAACAAAAGAAATAAAAAAGAAGAAAAGGAAGGAGGAGCTTAATGGTATAAGGGAAATAAGACACAATCTTGTCAAACTGTTTTCATTCTAGTCCTAGCCAACTTCTTGTTATCCCAAATTCACACAGGACTTTTTGGATAACTTATTCCATCTCAATTTCTGATTTACTGTTTGTTTTAGAAGCTATAGTAATATCAAGATAAATTTTACTTAATAAGAAACTGGCCATTTCCTTAGTGGTATCTGCCTTATACAGAAATCCTGATCTATGGTAATGGAATGTAAAATGACAAAGAATATCTATAATAATAAAAGCATAATATGCTAATTAGACCGGACAGCCAAACAACCTTCCGGACATCATTCCAAATGTCTTTCCAGACGAAGCTGCAGCAGCAGGGGCTGAGGCAGAGGTGGTTAGGAACGATCAGGCAGGCAGGTGAGCAGTTAAGGATGATCAGGCAGGCAGGCGAGTGGTTAGGGCGATCAGACAGGCAGGTGAGCGGTTAGGAGCCAGGGTTCCCAGATTGCAAGAGGGTGCCGGCCAGGCTGAGGGACCCCCCCTCCCATGCATGAATATTTTAAAATAAAATATCAGAAAAATCAGTGTTTCTCTTTCACATAATTACTTTGGAGGAGGATGTATTTCAGTGATGTCATGTAACATTTCTACAATCCATCACCGGACACAGGAGTCAGCCCCTATTTATGATACGGTAGCATCCATATTTTATTATGTACACATTAAATTACTTATCACTCGTATTATAACTTCATGTTTATGTCAATCTACCAGATTATACTGTGAGTACATCAATAATGAACACTTTGTCTAGGTCATCTTTGTAATTCCTTTCTAAGTTCACCATCAGATCCCATAAAGATTTAAAAAGTGAATAAGTGACAATGACAGCACTTCATTTAAAGAAAGAAAAGGAAGTGGGAGCAATATTATTTCCAATGATACCTGGAAGGAGAAGACCATCTGTTGTCGCCAATGTATAACCACAATATCCCCGGTACTGAATTAACAACTTGGCAAAATTTGCTGTTGTTTCTGGGAAAAGCCATTGTTGTCTTTTAAAATCCATTGGATGTACTCTTTCTTCTAAAATGAAAGAGGAGGACAAGAAAAACTTTATTCAATGAGAAGAGTAAACAACCCAAGGAAATGAGCAGAAGGAACTGGCTGTTATGTGACTAAAACAGAGATAGATCAACTTCATTCAAGAGGGTGCAGCTGTTTACACTAGCTGGCAAACGCTTATATAGTAGAACTATTGCTTCTTGAAACAGATGAAAATATTTTGAACAGAAACAGTCAAGGGAATATCTCTTTGTAACTTAATTTTCATAAAGTGTACAATTTTCATAACAAGGTGTACTTTTAAACATTCTTCCTAGTGTTGTTAGGTAACCTACTTACATTTGATAAGCAAATTGACTATTTTTACACAAATAAAAACATGCTTTCGTAAAACATTGATACCCAAGATTCTTAGCTGTTGTGATCCTACTACACTTCTGTGTCTGGCTCTATAGCCAAAGATCAGATGCCACACCTGACCTCGTGGCTATGACTAGAAGTAAATTCATACTTTGGAAAAAATAAGCTTTCCCTCTTTATTTCCTGATATGCCTGAAAGCCTTGAACAGTTATGACATGTGTCAAGTGTCAAGTGAGTTCTTTCAGAAGAAAACTGGGTCTGGCTAGTGTGGCTCAGTGATTGAGCATCGACCCAAGAACCAGGAGGTCGCTGGTTCAATTCCCAGTCAGGGCACATGCCCAGGTTGCAGGTTCAATCCCCAGTAAGGGTGTGCAGGAGGCAGCCGATGGATGAGGTCCTCTTTCATCGATGTTTCTATCTCTATCCCTCTCCCTTCCCTCTCTTTAAAAATCAATTAAAAATATATACTTTTAAAAAGAACATTGGGTCTCCCCATATACTGGAGCAGTATCTTGAGAGTGTTCTAGTGGGTACAAAGTTCTGACCTATGGTGGGAAACATATGTCTAAATCTAAGTTGCAAGTGAACTATCTTGCCGATATGGTTGAGTTTAATATCTCCTATTGAAATGGCTCTACCTTTTTAATTTAATTTAGTAATTGCATAGATATGCTGTTTTAATAAAAATAAAATCAGTAAGAAAAACTTTAACTGGAAGCATGCCTTTGAGTCTCTTTGATCTTATGTGTTCTCTTTTCAGATTTTATGTGTTCTAATAGTTTAAGAATGAAACTGCTGATTCATTTTTATTTTCCACTTTACAAAAATAAAATTCGAAAAGGAAATTTGGAAAGTAAATTATCTAATTTCATTTTCTGAAAAAAAACTTTCTTTTTAGGCAACAACTCAAATCCTAGGCTCTATTTTGGCATTTCTCATGAATTTTAAATTGTCTTTAGGGTAGGAGGGACCAAAAACGTAAAGAGAAGTTTATTGATAAAGACAGCCTTTCAAGAATCAATGCATCTCTTAAAGGGTCTAAAATAAGCTCAGTTAATTTTACAAAGATAAAATCTATTGATTTATAAATTTCAAACTCAATATGAGATAGGTATATGGCAAATAGCAATCCAAGAAATGAAACTTAATTTGCAACAAATATAGCAAGAATTAATATCCTTTTCTACTGCAAAAAATAATAAAAATCACTAAAACTACAAGAGCAACATGTAAGCACAGAAAAATCATAGTTAACCCAAACACTAACCATAACATTAGGAGTGGTTATTGCTGGATAGTAAGATATCCAGTTTACATATTTTTGTTTTCTAAATTCTCGATATGAAAAATTATCTTACAATCAAGAAAGATGTTTAACACCTTATAAGAAAGATATAATATGAAAAATTTAAAACAAAAGAGTGACTTTATTCTAGAGGTGATTTTTAAGAGGAAGAGGAAATAACAGATGATTTCTACTACCCAGGTGTTCTTTCAGTCGAAACATATCAGTTTTCACAATTACTTCATCAAGAAGATCTTGTATTACTTTCTCAGGAAATAGCAGGTCATGAGTGCCCAGAAAGCGCTCAAGGTTAGCAGTTAAATTAGTGAGGATTCCAATCAAAACAGTTTCATCCTGAAAGCCAGTCCACACATTGGAAAGTGCAATGAAGATGGGCTGAGGAAGAGAAAAATAAAAGTTCAAAATGTAATTGTTTAATTCAATTATAATCACTGTAGTCTTTTTTTAAAAATATATTTTATTGATTTTTTACAGAGAGGAAGAGAGAGGGATAGAGAGTCAGAAACATCCATGAGAGAGAAACATTGATCAGCTGCCTCCTGCACGCCCCCCACTGGGGACGTGCCCGCAACCAAGGCACATGCCCTTGACCGGAATCGAACCTGGGACCCCTCAGTCCTCATGCCGATGCTCTATCCACTGAGCCAAACCAGTTAGGGCATCACTGTAGTCTTGAAACTAAATACAATTTGTAAAGAAATTATCCCTTAAGACAAATAAAAATCTCATGAAGTTAAACAACAGAATCTTAATAGAAAGTGGACTCATAAATTATGAGAAAATAAACTTTTATTTTATTTGAAAGCAATTTATTTTGGTATCCTATCTAACAAAACAGTAATATGCAAACTGACTGTCACTCCAACACACAAGATGGCTGCCCCCATGAGGTCAAAGATGGCTGCCCACATGTGGGCAAAAGATGGCCACCACAAGATGGCCAGCAGTAGAGGGCAGTTGAGGGAGATTAGGACAGCAGGGGAGAGCAGTTGGCAGGGACCAGGCCTGCAGGGGAGAGCAGTTAGGGGTGACCAGGCCAGCAGAAGAGGGCAGTTGGGGGTGAACAGGCCTGTAGGGGAGGGCAGTTGGGGGGGACCAGGCCTGCAGGGGAGGGCAGTTGGGGGGGGAACCAGGCCTACATGGAGGGCAGTTGCGGGGGGGGAACCAGGCCTACATGGAGGGCAGTTGGGGGGGACCATGCCTGCAAGGGAGGGTAGTTGGGGGGGACTAGGCCTGCAAGGGAGGGCAGTTGAGTTGGACCATGCCTGCAGGGCAGGGCAGTTGTGGGTCACCAGGCCTTCAGGGCAGGGCAGTTGGGGTGGGACCAGGCCTGCATGGAGGGTAGTTAGGGGAGACCAGGCCTGCAGGGGAGGGCAGTTGGGGGGGCAGGCCTGCATGGAAAGCAGTTGGGAGGGGCAGGCCTGCAGGGGAGGGCAGTTGGGGGGCACTAGGCCTTCAAGGGAGGGAAGTTGGGGGCAACCAGGCCAGCAGGGAAGGGAAGTTAGGGGTGACCAGGCTGGCAGGGGAGGGCAGTTGGGGGTGACTATGTCTGCAGGAGAGGGCAGTTGAGGGGGATCATGCTTGCAGGGGAGGGCAATTGGAGGTGACTAGACCTGTATGGAGGGCAGTTGGGGGTGACCAGGCCTGCAGAGTAGGGCAGTTGAGGGGGGACTAGGCCTGCAGGGGAGGACAGCTGGAGGCAACCAGGCCAGCAGGGGAGGGCTGTTAGGGGTGACCAGGCCTGCAGGAAAGGGCTGTTGGGGGTGACCAGGCCTGTAGGGGAGGGCAGTTGGGGGGAACCAGGCCTGCAGGGGAGGGCAGTTGGGGGCCACCAGGCCTGCAAGGGAGGACAGTTAGGAGTGACCAGTCTGGCAGGGGAGGGAAGGTAGGGGTGACCAGGCTGGCAGGGGAAGGCAGTTAGGGGCAATCGGGCTGGCAGGGGAGCAGTTAGGCATCAATCAGACTGGCAGGGGAGTGGTTAGGGGGTGATCAGGCTGGCAGGCAGACGCGGTTAGGGGCAATCAGGAAGGCAGGCAGGCGAGCAGTTGGGAGCCAGCAGTCCTGGATTGTGAGAGGGATGTCCGATTGCCAGTTTAAGCCCGATACTACCCGGATCGGGTCTAAACAGGCAGTCGGGCATCCCTCAAGGGGGTCCCAGATTGGAGAGGGTGCAGGCTGGGCTGAGGGACACCCTCCCTCCCCCTACCCCGTGCACGAATTTCGTGCACCTGGTCTCTAGTGATTATTATAAAGTTAATTTACTCAAACAAACAAACAAAACAAAAAACAAAACCAAACACACACATTTGATCACCTGGCTCTATTTCCAAATATCAGACACCACAAATGACCTTGTGGCTACCACTGGAACTAAAAGCATACTCTGGAGAAAACAAACCTTTCCTCTCTTCCCTGACATGCCTGAAAGCAGAAAGATTTATGGGTGTTTCACCTCAAAAGGTCAAAGGGAAGATAACTTCTTTTGTATTTTTTTAAAAAAGCTAAATTTGACACATGATTAGATTTATCTGTCTCAACATGATTCAAAAGAACATGTAAAATCTAACAATATATCTTGGGGCATGTCTTGTGAGCTGCAAGTTTAAAGATTTTAGGTCAGTGAGGTAAAATGTTTTTTACTTGTATTAAAGATCACAGACTTATAGAACAAACAAAAAATTATTCAGGCTCAAATTATAAGTGAAACAACTTAGCCTTTGGCTTCTTAGTTTTTAAAACCAAATATTGGGTATGATTATAGAAAATTATCAGCCGAAACCGGTTTGGCTCAGTGGATAGAGCATCGGCCTGCGGACTGAAAGGTCCCAGGTTCGATTCCGGTCAAGGGCATGTACCTTGGTTGCGGGCACATCCCCAGTGGGAGGTGTGCAGGAGGCAGCTGATCGATGTTTCTCTCTCATCGATGTTTCTAACTTTCTATCCCTCTCCCTTCCTCTCTGTGAAATATCAAAAAAATATATTTTTTTAAAAAAAGAAAATTATCAAAGCCCCAAAGTGCTCTATAAAATACTGCATTTGCATCTTCTACCTCCGTGGGACTACCAGATTTGTCCATAAGATGGTCCAAATAATCAGAAAAGTCAGCATAAATGCAGGTCTGGTCATCAAAGTGGTTATTATCCGTCTTTTCAGAAAAGTCACAAGTTGCATCACCTCTTTGTTGAAGGCAGTTAGAAACCAGCTACTGTGAATACATTTTCAATACTATATTATGGATATTTTTTTTTTGCCACAGCCAATTCTGATAGTATGGTTATTATTACATACTAGAGGCCCTGTGCATGAGATTTGTGCACTGAGCGGGGGCCCTCAGCCCAGCCTGCGTCCTCTCGCAGTCCAGGACCCCTTGGGGGATGTCCACCTGCTGACAGTCAGACATTCCTCTCGCAGTCCAGGGCTCTTGCAGTCCGGGACCCCTCACTCCTTACCGCCTGCCTGCAGCGGAGGCAGGAGAGGCCTCTGCCACCGCCGCCGCTACTCTCGCCAGCCGTGAGCCCAGCTTCTGGCTGAGCAGTGCTCCCCCTCTGGGAGTACACTGACCACCAGGGGGCGCCGCTCCTGCATTGAGCGTATGCCCCCTGGTGGTCAGTGCAAGCCATAGCAACCAGTTGTTCCGCTGTTCAGTCGATTTGCATATTACGCTTTTATTATATAGGATATCTGTATTGTCTTCAGCAACAAAAGCCTACCAAGGGAGTTCTGTCATCCAATGTATACTATTACTACAAAATAACCAAAAAGAACAGAATCAACTTGTATGAAACCAATATTAAATTTTTAGTAATTAAACACAGGGAAGGGCAAAAGTAGCTTTACAGTTTTGAGTACACGAAACACCATTTATCCTTGTATTATTATTTATTAACTAGAGGCCCGGTGCACAAAATTCGTGCACTGGGGGGGAGGGGGTCCCTCAGCCCAGCCTGCACCCTCTCCAATCTGGGACCCCTCAGGGGATGTCTGACTGCTGGTGTGGGATCGGGCCTAAACTGGCAGTCGGACATCCCTCTCACAATCCGGAACTGCTGGCTCCTAACCGCTCACCTGCCTGCCTGCCTGATTGCCCCTAATCGCTTCTACCTGCCAGCCTGATCACCCCCTAATCGCTCCCCTGCCATCTTGATTAAAACCTAACTGCTCCCCTGCCAACCTGATTGCCCCCAACTGCCCTCCCCTGCTGGCCTGATCTCACCCCCAATTGCCCTCCCCTGCCAACCTGATCTCACCCCCAACTGCCCTCCCCTGCTGGCCTGATGGCCCCAACTGCCCTCCCCTGCCAGCCTGGTTACTCCCAACTGCCCTCCCCTGCAAGCCTGGTCCCCCCCAACTGTCCTGCCCTGCCGGCCTGATCTCGCCCCCAACTGCCCTCCTCTGCTGGCCAATTTGGTTCTGATTGGTCGGTTTCTATGCTAGTCAGTGTCAAAAGCTCCGCCTCCTAGGCAGCCATTGGCTCCTCACAGTTGACCCAGATTTGGTTCTGATTGGTTGGTTTCTATGCCAGTCAGCATCTCTGGGCCTATCAACGGGGCCTGATCAGAAAGGGAGGGCTAATCAGCAGCCCAGGTGAAGGCCTGGAGAGAAATGGAGGCACGGCTGCTGACCAGGCCCAGAAAGAAAGAGAGAGGCAAGTGCTGATCAACAGCTGCCACAGAGGCTACAGATCAGACCCTGCTTCTCTCTTCAGGCCTCTCTCCGGGCCTGATTGGCAGCCCCCTAAGCAGTCAGTTCTGGGTCACCGTGCCTGCAGCCATAGCAGTCAGGGCTGGGTTGCCACGGCAACCCAGCGCTGACTGCAGAACTGACTTCTGGTTGGTTGAGCCTCCCAGTCATTGTGGATGTGACAGACCCAGAGTTTTTATATATTAGGATTATTGTATTTTTTTCCATATGAACAACTGTAAACCTACTTTTGCCCCACCCTGTATAATCATAATTACTTCTGACTCAGTTTTATAGGACCCAAACTATATTCATCCTTCAATAAGGTCAAAGTTGATGACAGATACTTACAAAGACTTGTGATGTTGGGACAGCCATCTTGGACTTTACAGTCATTGTTAATTGTTCAAGTAGGGCTCTTAACTGCTTTGTCAGCAATTCCACTTCTTGAGCACAACTAATTATTTCTGACTGTGAAGACAACATAATTTGCATTAATATTTTTATAATTTCACCTCAAAAATTGTATGTGTTTTAAGCCCCATCTGCTCTCTGAAGGTCAGCCCACTGACAGGGGATTCTGTGCTCCGTGGCTTTCTCAACACCAGGAACAGTGCTGGCATATGGACAGTGCTCTACAAAGAGTTGGTGGACGGGTAAATCTTCTGAAACACAATGGCTATACTTTTTTCTCCAATGTATACTGAATTCCTGAGAAATGGATCCTATGGCACAGCTTTGCATAGCTGTTATTTTCAATGATAAAATTAATGAGGTTTTCCTCTGAACACTATTTTGATATCAAGGTTTTTAAAAAATTACATTCAAGAATGTAGGAAGTCTTAAAAACTCAGTATTGATGGAAAAATAATATATATCTGATACAACAATAGTAATATGAAAATAGGTGCTGAATGCTAAGTCTGAAATAATTGCTAGCATTTATTCTTACTATGTACTAAAGCCATATGAAATATGTAAGTACAAAAAGGAATATGTACAAATAAGGAAACCAAGGTATAGAAAGGAAGTAAATTGCCCAAGAATATACAGCTAATAAGAGGTAGAATCATGATTCTACCCGACCATCAGAGCGCAGAGCCCAGCTCTTACCCATTATACTGTCCTGCCTAAGATGCCATCAGAAATGGCAGTGGTATGGGTGTACCAGTACAGTGTAAAAGAGTGACATTTACTTTAAGGGAAAAAAAGTGCATTTGAGTTTTCATATATCTGTACCTAGTTTTCAATAACAAAAACAATTACTTCACAAAAATATCTCATACTACTGTATTTCAACTAATTAAAAAATTTGTTATCCTCACCCAAGTACATTTTTCCATTGATTTTTAGAGAGTGGAGGGGAGGGCGAGAGAGAGAAGCATCAATGTGTGACAGACACATTGGTTAGTTGCCTCCCACAGTTCAGCCCAACCAGGACCGGGGCCAGAGATCAAACCCGAAACCCTTCAGTCTGCAGGCTGATGCTCTATCCACTGACCCAAACTGGCTAGGGCCAACTAATGAAATTTTTTATTCAAAAATGTAACATGCATCCTGTTTTAATTTTACCCTTACAACTCTTTAAGCATCTTCCTTCCTCTTGCTTCATTCTCACATATCATATTATCTACCCTATCTTATGGGTCTCTTGTCTAACCCCCCCAGAAAATTACCTCCCTAGATGTTAGTTCTGTTTTAGGAATCAAATATGAAAATTCAGTCCTTAAAGTCTTTTCAGATTTGTGCAACAGCAAACAAGAAGCAGAAATAAATGTGTATGTCCTCCAAATTAATAACACTCCTTAAAACCTACAATTGAAGATACTCTAGACCAGGGGTCCTCAAACTATGGCCCGCGGGCCACATGCAGCCCGCCGAGGACATTTATCCGGCCCGCCGGGTGCCGCTGCCTGTCCTGCTTAGCAGCCGACTTGTCCCGGGCCCGCAGTGCACATAGGAATTTGTTCATAGTTTTTTTTTTTGTTTGTTTTTTTTAAACTATAGTCCGGCCCTCCACCGGTCTGAGGGACAGTGAACTGGCCCCGTTTAAAAGTTTGAGGACCCCTGCTCTAGACCTTCTTCCCCAAGTATGTTTGTAGGGTCTAATCACAGAGTCGGTATGCAGAACTTCTTGATTTTTCCTGATAACGCCTCATAACAATCACTCTGTTTACATTTTACCAAAAAGAACTCAATTACAACCATGTAGAGGTTTTAGTGGTAAAATTATTTCTCACAAGTAAATGAAGAGATATTCTGTGTTTATGTATTGGAAGAATTGATATTATTAAAATGCCCATACTTCCCAAAGCAATATACAGACATAATGCAATCTCTCTCAAAATTCCAATGACATTTGTCATAAATGTAGAACAAACAATCCTAAAATTTGTGAAACCACAAAAGACCCCAAACGTTCAAAACGGACTTGAAAAGGAAGAACACAAGTGGAAGGATCATGCTACCTGATTTCAAACTATATTATTATTATTTGAGCTATAGTAATCAAAGCAGTATGGTACTGGCATAAAAACAGACACACAGATTAATGGAGCAGAGAGAGCCCAGAAATAAACCATGTATGTATATATGGTCAATTAATTTACAACAAAGGAGGGAAGAATAAACAATGGGGAAAGGAATGGTGTTGGGGAAACTGGACAGATACATGCAAAAGAATGAAAATGGACCACTATCTTACATCAATCACAAAAATCAACTCAATATGGATTAAAGACTTGAAGTAAGACATGAAACCATAAAACTCCTAGAAGAAAACATAGGCAGTAAGCTCCTTAACATCAGTCTTTTTTTTTTTAAAATATATTTTATTGATTTTTTACAGAGAGGAAGGGAGAGGGATAGAGAGTTAGAAACATTGATGAGAGAGAGACATCCATCAGCTGCCTCCTGCACAGCCCCTACTGGGGATGTGCCCACAACCAAGGTACATGCCCTTGACCGGAACGAACCCGGGACCCTTCAGTCCGCAGGCCGATGCTCTATCCACTGAGCCAAACCGGTTAGGGCTTAACATCAGTCTTAATGATAAGTTTTTGGCTTTGACACCAAAAGCAAAGGCAAGAAAAGCAAAACTAAACATGTGAGACTACATCAAACTAAAAGCTTCCCCACAGCAAAAGGAATCATCAAAAAAATGAAAACGCAACCTACCAAAGAGAGAAAATTGCAAATCATGTTTCTGATAAGAAATGAATATCCAAAATACATAACAAACACATACAATTCAATAGCAAAAAAACAACACCAATCCAATCTAAAAAAATTAGCACAGGATCTGAAAAGACATTTTTCCAAAGAAGACATATAGATGACCAACAGGCACCTGAAAAGTACTCTACATCACTAATCATCAGGGAAATGCAAATCAAAACCACAAAGAGACGTCACCTCTCACCTGTCAGAATGAATGACAAGAGATGAGTATTGGCAAGAACGTAGAGAAAATGTGCACTGCTGATGGGGATGTAAATTGGTGCAGCCGCTATGGAAAACAGCATGGAGGTTCTTAAAAAGGAAAAAATAGAACTACCAGCCCTGGCTGGTGTGGCTCAATTGGTTGGACTTTGTCCCGTGCACAAAAAGGTTGCCTGTTGATGATTCCTGGTCAGGGCACATGACTGGGTTGCAGGCTCCATTCTAGGTAGGGGGCATGTAGGAGGCATTCAGGAGATCAATGTTTGACTCTCACATCAATGTTTCTCTCTCCCCCTCTCCCTTCCTTTCTGTCTAAAAATCAATTTGAAAAAAAAAAGAATTACCATATGATCCAGCAACTCCATCTCTGGGTATTTATCCAAAGAAAATGAAAACACTAACTAGAAAAGGCATATGTACTTCCATGTGCATTGCAGCATTACTCACAATAACCAAGACATGGAAGCAACTTAAGTATCCATTGATAAATGAATGGACAAAGAATTTTATATATATATATATATATATATATATATATATATATATATACACACACACACACACACACACACACACACACACACATATACACACACACACACATACATATATATTCTTTTAATGTATATGTATGTATTTATACAGGGGTGGGTAAAAGTAGGTTAAATTACCAGCCATTATTACCTAAAAGATAAATCATAAGTAAGGATATGAAATAATAACAGTAATAGGAAAAAGACAAATAATACAAATAAATAATATAATTAAGAAATAATTTAAGAACAAACTGTTTTATGTACTCACAACTGTAAACCTACTTTTGTCCACACACCTATCTATATATGCATCTATATACAATGGAATATTCTTTAACCATAAAAGGAAGGAAATCCTGCCATTTGTGACAACATGGATGGATCTTGCAGCATTATGCTAAGGGAAATAAGTCAGAAAGAGAAAGACAAGTATTGTATGATCTCACTTATATGTGGAACCAAATATAAGAACTCATAGATACAGAGAAAAGGTTGGTAGTTGTCATAGTCAGAGGTTAGGGGCTGAGCTAAATGAGTGAAGGAGGTCAAATGGTATAAACTTCTACTAATAAGATTAAATCCTGGAGATAGAATGTAACAACATGGTGATTATAGCTAACAATACTTTATTGTATACTAGAGGCCCGGTGCACGAATTCGTGCACCAGTGGGGTCCCTCAGCCTGGCCTGCGGGATCAGGCCAAAACCGGCTCTCCGACATCTCCTGAGGGGTCCCGGATTGCGAGAGGGCGCAGGCCAGGCCGAGGGACCCCATTGGTTCACGATCGGGGCTGGGGAGAGATGTGGGAGGTTGGCCAGCTGGGGAGGGACCACAGGAGGGCTCCAGGGCGTGTCTGGCCTATCTCGCTCAGTCCCAATCAGCCAGACCCCAGCAGCAAGCTAACCCACCGATCGGAGCATCTGCCCCCTGGTGGTCAGTGCACATTAGTGAGCAGTTGAGCAACCTTAGCATATCATTAACATATTATGCTTTGATTGGTTGAACAGACGACTGGACAACCGGACACTTAGCATATTAGGCTTTTATTATATAGGATTTGAAAGTTGCTAAGAATAGACCTTTTAAAGTTTTCATCACAAGAAAAAAAAATTGTAACTGTGTGTGGTAAAGAACATTAACTAGACTTATTGTGGTAACCCGTAGGGAGCGGCTGTAGGGTTAAGCCTCGGACTGACCTGTTGGCAAAGCCACAAACAAGTCCCAGCTTAGAGGGCACAGCCCTCTTAGCATAATTAATCTTAACGTTATGACACTCCCTAGATCAGTGGTCAGCAAACTGCGGCTGGCTAGCTTTGCCGCTCTGTTGACTAATGAGTTTGCTGACCACTGCCCTAGATCTTATCTGGGTAGCTAATGGGCTGTGGGAGGTGCAGCAAGTGCTGCCAAAACAAGTGAAACTCACAAGAACATTGTAACTATGGTGACCACTACCTTGTTTACCTCTGGCTATAAAATAAAGCCTCAGCTTACTGTCTGGATCTTTTCTCTGTGGACTCAGCCAGGCACAGGAGACCTACCTTATTCTCTTTGTCTTTTCTTCAATCCTTCGCCGCCCTCCGTCAGGCTCACCGAACCTTTGGCTGTGCTGGCACGGCACAGTAACCATTTTACAATATACATAAATATCAAATCCTTATATTATACACCTGAAACTAATATAATATTATATGTAATTATATCTCAATTAAAAAGCCTATTTCAGCCTGGCAGGTGGTTGAGCATCAACCCATGAACCAGAAGATCACGGTTCGATTCCTAGTCAGGGCATATGCCCAGGTTGCAGGTTCAATTCCCAGTAGGGGACATGCAGGAGGCAACTGATCGATGATTGTCTCTTAGCATTGATGTTTCTATTCCCCTCTCCTTCTCCCTTCCTCTCTCTGAAATTAATAAAACATATTGAAAAAATAAAAAGCCTATTTCACTTAATATCTTTAATGATACAGCAATACATTAAAAAAAATCATACACCATCATCAAGTGGGATTTATTCTGGGATTCAAGGTCGGTACAATGTCTGCAAATCAATAAGTGTGATACATCACATAAACCAAATGAAAGATAAAAATCATATGATTATATCAATAGGTGCAGAAAAAGCATTAGACAAAATCTAGGACCAATTTATAATAAAAATCTCTCAGCATAGTCAAATAGAGGGAATATATCTCAACATAATAAAGGCTATTTGTCAAACTCACAGCCAACATGATACTCAGTGGGGAAAAGCTCAGTGTTCGCCTGGAGATCAGGAACAAGACGAGGATGTCCACTTTCCCCACTTTTATTCAACACAGTACTGGAAGTCCTAGCCACAGCAATCAGACATGAAAAATAAATAAATAGAAGACATCCAAATTGGAAAGAAAGAAGTGAAACTGTCATTATTTGCACATGACATGATACCATATATAGAGAATCCTAGAGATTCCATTAAAAAACTACTAGAACTGATAAATGAATTCAGTAAAGTAGCTGGATACAAAATTAATATTCAGAAATCAGCTGTATATTTATGCACCAATAATGAATTATCAGAAAGGGAAACTAAGAAAACAATCCAATTTACAACTGCATAAAGAAAAATAATATATCTAGGAATAAATTTTACCAAGGAGGTAAAAGACCTGTACTCAAAAAATTACAAGACACTAAAGAAAGAAACTGAAGAAGATACTAATAAATGGAAGCCTAGGCCATCCTGAGATATAGAAAAAATATCATTAAAATGTCCATACTACCAAAAGCAATCTATAGACTGCAATACAATTCCTATTAAAATACCAATGGCATTTTTTCACAGAACTAGAATAATCCAAAAATTTATATGAAATAGCAAAAGACCCCCGAATAGTCACAGCAGTCTAGAGAAAAAAGAATAAAGTTGGAGGTATCACGCTACCTGATAGCAAACTATATTACAAGGCCATAGTATCAAAACAGCATGGTGCTGGAATAAAAACAGACATATACATCAATGGAACAGAATAAAAAGCCCAGAAATAAACCCATACCTATATGGTCAATTAATACATGACAAAGGAAACAACAACATACAATAGGGTAAAGACAGTTGATTCAATAAATGGTGTTGGTAAAATTAAACAGATACATGCAAAGAAAGAAACTAGATCACCTTCTTACACAATATACAAGAATAAACTCAAAATGGGTTAAAACCTTATATGTAAGCCCCAGCTGGTATGGCTCAGTGAATAGAGCATCGATCCATGGACTGTAGGGTCCCAGGTTCAATTCCTGTCAAGGGCATGTACCCTGGTTGGGTGTGTGGGAGGCAACCAATCAATGTGTTTCTCTCACATCGATATTTCTCTCTCTCTGTCTCAGATCTCCCTTTCACTCTCTAAAAATCAGTGGAAAAATATCATGGTTGAGGATTAACAAAAAAAATAAATTAAAAAACTAATAAACTGAGCAGTTATTAAGGTTGCCTTCTTGATCAATGACCTGGTTCTACCTTTTGCTTCAGCTCGATATCTAAAGAGGTTGAAGTCTATGGAAAAGGCCAGATCTTATGACATTAACTCACCAAAATGGTCTGAAGGAAGATCTCATACTGTCGCACATTATAGAGTGCTTCTTTTAACATATATGGCTGCAGGTCTGCAGCCATGAGCGGGTTCTTTGTCACTTTCTCAAGGATGGCCGTATAGCGGTATGCCTGTTCTTGAGCAATCTGTAGTTGGGAGTCAATATGTTGAGTGGTGGCTGGGATTGCTTCATGTAGAATAGCTGGCACTGTTTTTAAAGGTATTGAGAGAGACATTAAGAAATTTAAGCCCTGGCCAGTGTGGCTCAGTTGGTTGAGTGTTGTTCCATGCATTGAGAGGTAGCCAGTTCGATTCCTGGTCAGGGCACATGCCCGGGTTATGGGCTCAATCCACAGTGGGGAGGTGTGCAGGAGGCAGCTGATTGACATTTCTCTCTCATCGATGTTTCTCTCTCTCACTCTCCCTTCCTCTCTCTCCAAAGTCAATAAAAACATATATTTTTTTTAAAAATCTAAAATGTCTAGAAAGTGGTCATATTTTGAGCATTAAGTTGAATTGGTTTTATGTCAACCTAATTAATAATGCTGAGGCATATACTTCAATGTATCTTTAATGATACAGCAATACATTAAAAAAAATCACACACCATCATCAAGTGGGATTTATTCTGGGATTCAAGGTTGGTACAATGTCTGCAAATCAATAAGTGTGATACATCACATAAACCAAATGAAAGATAAAAATCATATGATTATATCAATAGGTGCAGAAAAAGCATTAGACAAAAATCATATGATTATATCAATAGGTGCAGAAAAAGCATTAGACAAAATCTAGGACCAATTTATGATAAAAATCTCTCAGCACAGTCAAATAGAGGGAATATATCTCAACATAATAAAGGCTGTATGTCAAACTCACAGCCAACATGATACTCAGTGGGGAAAAACTCAGTGTTCGCCTGGAGAACATGGGTCCCAAACCATGAAAAATAAGAATCCAAAAAAATCCCTATCCAAACAAAACATACTGTCAGAATAATAACCAAAAGGTGGAGCAGATCAGTTTTTGCCACTGAAATACAGAAGAGCCTAAAAAACTGGTAGGCTATGGTATTGTGTACTATTGACCATGTGCCTCTAGAAAAGTCACTCTATCTTTCCTTCTGTATATCTTTTCTGTTTGTAAAGAAAATGAAAAAGCATACAACTTAAGAAACTCATTACAATACTTAAAAATAGCAGAATAGTCTAGCAAAATAGAGAACTTTATGAAGAATGGGAGCCTGACTTTTTAGAACAGTTTTTAAAATGCAAAAATTTACCCCAATGTACTAGATCAGTGATCTGGTAAAAAATACTAACCCCTTATCAGTGGGTCTATATGTGCACCAAACTCCTAAAGAAGTTATTTCCACTGGTAGACCCTTGATCTAACATTTCACAAGTCCTTTCAGACTTATACACAATACATGCAGTAAGTATATTACAGCACAGTAAGTGCTCTTGAATTTACAGATTTGAAGATATCTTCTCTTGGACCTTTTCATTCCATTAACTGCATCAGCAACTGTTTCATTTTCAGGGTGATTTCTATTTTTTAAATCATTGAGTTTTACTCCCTTTTGGTTACTTGACTTAGAGTAAAGTACACAAAGCCCGATGAATGGTTTCCAGGCAGGCCTCCACATTCCTTTCACTGATTCCCTCTTCTAGACTAGAATCATGACACATAAAACTTAAAGTCTTGCCCCAGCAAAATTAAAAATTACTACACATTATGAACTGTAGTTGTAACTAAGGTACAATCAAACCTTAAATCTAAGAATAGTAATGGTGTGTTGGGAATTATTTTCCTCACTATGCAAGTTAAATTTTAAACCTGCATGACCCATAGAATTCACCTAACGATATACCTACAATATTCAATGCCTTCTCCTCCCTTTCCAGTCTCTCGGTTAAATAAACGAATTCCAGTAACAATCATGGCGAGTTCTTTCAGCTGGTGTTCTTTTTCCTTCTTAGAGAGACTTAGAAATGTCCCAAGTTCGGCCTGAGGAAAAATACTCTGCAGGGCAGCTAAAACAAACCACAAAAAGGACAACAAGATGATACAATAAAAACATCAGAACTTAAATCACAAGTTCCTTTCAGCAGGAAAGTTAAAGGGCCTATCTTTGTAGAATTGCTTACATGATTTTTTAAATTTCTGATACTGATTTCAGAAAACATAGCAAAATTTATCATATATTAAAGTTGAGCTAGTGAACTTCTGCCATTTCCTCATGTCTGTTTTTAGTAAGTAAGCATCATCAGTAATTTTTGGCAATGGGCATTAAAACAAGCTTTCTAATGAGAGCTATAGTGTGAAAGGAGTCTGGGTAAGTTTTAACCTCTTACTTGTGCTAATTTTGTTTTCAGATAAAAGGAAATCTTCAATCTTCAACACTTGTAATTGAACCCATTTTATAAGATATAGCATTCAAATATTTTCACTTATAGAATGGAAATTGTGCTGTTGTTTTTTTTACCTGTTGCCTCTCTGACAATCTTGAGATCTGTAGGGGATCCGACCCCAGAGCGCAGTAACACATAGCTGACGATTTTTCGGTAGAGGCTTTCCAATTCTTGTCGGGAACATGCTCTGTTATCTGTAATTTCTCTGCTAATGAAGCCCAATTTAGACTCCACAATCCGGTGATGTTCTTCAATAAACTCATCTAAAAGTGGCAAAAGATAATGTTTCATATATTTGATACTTAGAATTCTTTTCACATAAGAAAGTAGGACCCAGAAAAAGAAAAGGGCTTGGGTATAGCAATTCTACTGCATGAAAACAACAATTTTCATCAGATGTCGTAATAAACAGAGGCCAGCAATTAACCTCAAGGAAAAAATCTAGTGGGAAAGATTTAACACAGCAATTTAAATAGCACACTTGTCAAAACATATAAGACCTTAAATGGAAAATCCAAACAGTAATATCAGAGGGCTAAGACCTTCCAATTAAGCAGAAACTATACAAGACAATTTATAATATATACATAATAAACATATAGTATAAATATTTGTACTATATGAACCTGGGACCCTTCAGTCCTCAGGCTGAAGCTCTAGCCACTGAACCAAACCAGCTAGGGCAAGCAATCCTATTCTTAAAGACTTGATTTGTCATAAACAAGTGGATTTGAATCATACCAAACCACTATATATTTTTTACTGAACTGTCTCTTCATTTCTACTAATGCAATTCTACCTTAAAGCTTATGTTGTATAATTTATACTAATAAAAGGGTAATATGCTAATTAGACCAACATCTTCTGGACATCCATCCAGATGTTCTTCTGGACAAAGCCATGGTAGTGGGGGCTGAGGCAGAGATGGTTAAGGGCAACCAGGCTTGCTGGAGAGGGCAGTTAGGGGCGACCAGGCCAGCAGGGGAGGGCAGTTAGAGGTGACCAGGCTGGCTGGGGAGGCAGTTAGGGGCGATCAGGCTGGCAGGCAGAGGTGGTTAGGGGCTATCAGGCAGGCAGGCAGGTGAGCAGTTAGGAGCCAGTGGTCCCGGATTGCGAGAGGCAGTCAGATATCCCCCGAGGGGTCCCGGATTGGAAAGGGTGCAGGCTGGGTTGAGGGACACCCTGCTCCATGCACGAATTTCATGCACTGGGGCTCTAGTATATAGATAATAAACATATAGTATAAATATTTGTACTATACACGTATGCTTTATGTAAGCACAGTATACACATAGATGTTGTGTAAATATTTATGTTCAATTGTGTGTATTTGTATTTCAGTTCTAGATACATTTCCTTTGACAACTAGCATTACTGATAATATAATGTTGCCTCAAAAACGGTATCCCTCTCTCTTCTTCCTGTGATATGAAGAGGTCTACACTTAATTGTAGCAGTGGCCACAATTTACCAGCAGCACAATTCTTGCAACTAACTCAACAAAACACTTCATTTTATAATAATTACTATATTAACTATGCACAGTTCATACCTATAATCTTTTTATAAAAATAGAACTTTTTGCAATTAAAAAATCGAAATGATGGCATCAATTGCTTACAATTTTCATTATTATTAAGCAAAAAAGCAAGATATATGATTTTACATATGAAGCATAAATGAAAGTTCAATACATAGAAGGGAAAAAAAGACAATGCAAATTAACCAATGGTTAATAATGATTGCATTACAGTGGGGCAGAAGCAGTATAGACTATAGGGGAATTTATTTACCTTTATCTCATTTCCAGTTTTTCTTTGATATAGCATTAAACTATTTACATAAGAAAATATGTCCTAAACTTAAATTCACCATCATTCATTTCATTTTTGTGTTAGGTATATAATTTAGGTAAGCACTATGAGATAATATAAACCAGGAACACAAAAAATCAGCAAATTAAAAACTTTTAACTTTGATGGACTGGTTGTTTTAATTTCTAATTATTATGTATCAGAGGTATAACAGTTAGAACACAATAGATTTGCCCTGGCCTAGTAGCTCAGTTGGTTAGAGCGCTGTCCCGATGTGCCAAAGTTGCAGGATACCCGGTTAGGGTACATACAAGAATCAACCAATGAATGTATAAATAAGTGTAGCAACAAATCCATGTTTCTCTCTCTCTCTCTCTTTCTCTCTCTCTCAACACAATAGATTTGGAAACACAATTATTATGGGTATAATAATTAGAATTTACTTTTTTTAAAAAATATATTTTATTGATTTTTTACAGAGAGGAAGGGAGAGGGATAGAGTTAGACACATCTATGGGAGAGAAACATCGATCAGCTGCCTCCTGCACACCCCATACTGGGAATGTGCCCACAACCAAGGTACATGCCCTTGACCAGAATTGAACCTGGGACCCTGGGACCTTCAGTCCACAGGCCGATGCTATCCACTGAGCCAAAATGGTTAGGGCTAGAATTTACTTTTAGCACTCAGAAAGGCCATTGGTGTTTTTCTCCTTTAGCATTTCCAACATTATTATACTACTAGAGGCCTGGTGCACGACATTCGTGCACTGGGGGGGTGCCTCAGCCTGGCCTGCACCCTCTCTCAATCCAGGATGTGGGGAGTGGGCCTATGCCAGCAGGTGGACATCCCCTGAGGGGTCCCTAGTGCTGCCAGCAGAGGTGGGAGAGGCTCCCGCAACCGCAGCTGTGCTCACCAGTTGTGAGCCTGGCTTCTGGCTGAGTGGCACTCCCCCTCTGGGAGTGCACTGACCACCAGGGGCAGCTCCTGTGTCGAGGGTCTGCCCCCTGGTGGTCAGTGTGCGTCACAGCAACTGGTTGTTCTGCCGTTCAGCCGATTTGCATATTTTCCTTTTATTACATAGGATTCTTCAAAATTGGCACAAATTTCAAAAGATAGGCCAAAAAATTAAATTGTTCATTGTCAACCAAATAAAGCCCTTATTACCTTAAATACAATATGAAACTTTCTAAAAAGCATATCAAAATAGATATGTTTACCTCGATTTGTATAATTCATATCAAAGTAGACTTGCATCTTAATGGTGTCCAGGGATGGATTTTTATTGTCCAGTAGCCGACTCACGCAAACCTAGAAAAGAATACCCCATGAATGCTTCTAGTTACAGTTTCTAAAGTGATCCAAAGTATTTTCTAAACCTGTTTTTAAAAAATAAGGAAAACATCATTTCTGAGCTTTTTGGCTAAGATTAAGTGTAAGAATAAAGGAAACATCAAAGTAATCGTTTTTGATACTTATCTACCAATAACTCCTCTTACTATTCTTTCTTTTTGAGGACTTCATACTTTATTATTCACCGAACCAAGAACATTTATTAAGTAATAAGTTATTTCCCCTAAGTCTGTGGTCGGCAAACTGCAGCTCACGAGCCACATGCGGCTCTTTGGCCCCTTGAGTGTGGCTCTTCCACAAAATACCACGGCCTGGGCGAGTCTATTTTGAAGAAGTGGTGTTAGAAGAAGTTTAAGTTTAAAAAATTTGGCTCTCCAAAGAAATTTCAATCGTTGTACTGTTGATATTTGGCTCTGTTGACTAATGAGTTTGCCGACCACTGCCCTAAGTTAACCAGTATCACGATACACAGGTGGGTTAATAGTCTAGTTGAAGACAAGAAACTTGACATTTTGGTTAGTCTATACAGTGTGAATGTGGGTAAATGGTCCATGAAGCTCATGAGTCGTGTCCAGAGCTTTTCTCAAACTCCTCATCCCTACTTAATTGAGCCTTTAAACAACACTCCCTTTCTGATGCTGGAGGTTATATGCATTTTATAAAAAGCTGCTGCAGTTACCCTCCTCTGCTCACAAAATTCATCTGGCTCTGCCTTTCATTTCAAAATATCTTCCTTTGGTCTGTTTTCTCCTATTCCCCCCCCCACCCACTTCCCTGCTTTGCCCCTTTAGATGACATGATCAACCTGAACTTTTGCTCCTGTCTTCTCCTCCCCTCTCCACTGCCCCCCCCCCCACCCCTTTTCCTGTCTCACTCTTTCACTCTTTGGGCTTTATCTGCAGTTGGCTGGCACGTCTGCAGCATCACCTGCCCTCACCTCCCCAGCACCAGCCCTGCCTTCCTGGGAGGAGGAAGGGAAGAATGCAAGAGGACAGGACACTGTCTTTATGGAACCTGTGCACCTGGGTCCCTCCAAGTGGAGGACTGCTCTAAACACAGAATTTACGAAGTCTACCTCACCCAGGTGATTTGTTTTTGCAACATTTTATTTTAATTTTTTTTCAATTACAATTTAATATTATCCAAGTAATTTTTAATTGAGAAAAAATAAAACTTTGTCATTTGAATTGTGATATACATTGATAGTTAATATACCTGTCACACTAAAAGTATACTGAGCTTGATTCTCTCCAACTTAGTTGAATCAGAGGAAAAAAAAAAAACTCTTCTTGAGCCAAGAAAAGAAGAAAAACATGTCTGCCCCTCCTTGATTCTCCTCCATGGCTTTCCAATAGAATTTCTCATTGACTGTCAGTCATTGCCCCTATTGCTACGAACGGGTTCCATACCACATTTAAAATCAGCACTGAGAGACCCCGCTCCAGGCTGCCCTGCAGAACCATGGAGTCTGCACTTCCTGCACAATCACCCTAACAACATTGCCCCAGTTCAGATTCCCAAGGCTCTTCCTGACCCTTAGCATCTGCACATAGACCTGTGCTCCACTGTGTGAACTGCTGGCTGTGAAAGAAGAGGGGGATGGTGAAAATTTTCTCTGCCATTTGTTTGAACCCAGAAAATATCCATATACAAGTTGGTGAAAGCTTGCTTCAAGTCTTCTGTGTAAAGAAGGGAATTAAAATCATTAAGCCTAGAATATATTTTTTAAATGTTGAATTTTTAGGAAATACATTTAAGAATATTTAGAAAATAAATATTTAAGCACTTAAATCCAGTGAGTCAAACTTAAAACATATGAAAAAAATTAATGATGTTCTTTAGTTCTTAAAAATGGTTTTCAGTCCAGCCGGCATAGCTCACTGGTTGAGCATTGGCCTATGAAACAGGAGGTCACGGTTCGATTCCTGGTCGTGGTACATGTTTGATCCCCAGTGAGGAAGAAACCGGTCAATGATTCCCTCTCATCCTTGATGTTTCTATCTCTCTCTCCCTCTCCCTTCCTCTCTGAAATCAATATAAATTATTTTAAAAAATGGTTTTCAGGTATATCTACTTGATTTCTAATTATGAGTTACTTTACTTTGGCTTCAATTTTTTCCTTTTGAATTGAAAAACACAAATTACACTGAATCAATAAATATATGATAGCCCTAGCCGGTTTAGCTCAATGCATAGAGTGTTGGCCTGTGGACTAAAGGGTCCCGGGTTTGATTCCAGTCAAGGGCTCGATTCTGATCAAGGACACATTTGACAGTTGCAAGCTTGATCCCTGGCCCTGGTCAGGGCCCATGCATGAGGCAACCTATCGATTCTCTCTCACACTGATGCTTGTCTCTGTTCTCTATCCTTCCCTTCCACTCCCTTTAAAAATCAATGGAAAAATATCCTCGGGTGAGAATTACCAAAAATAATTACATGAGAGCTCATGAACATGGACCACAATGTGGTGATTGGGAGTGGGAAGGACAGTAAATGATGGTAGAGGAGGGTACAGGGGGGATAAATGGTGATGGAAAAAATAAAATAAAGAAAATACATGAATTTTAATTTAGTACTATGTAATTTTACAGTATGTGACAAGTCAGTTAATAATGTTCTGAACGTAACATTAGATTAATAACAAGATGTCTCTAAAATACTGTGGCAGACATTCTACCAGCCAGTATCCATACCTTCTTCTTTTTTTTTTTTTTTTACTAATAAAGCTCCAATTTGGATTGGGGCAAAGATTTGTTCAACTGAAAAAGAAAAAGAAAATCAACATTTCAGGCTGACTTGCAGTATTCTGGTCAAGCAGCATGGGAGGGATCCTGGGAAAGCTATTATTTTCCTAATAGAAAGTGAGAGACCCTACTGGCACACGCATTTGGCTCTTTGTCCTTCCCCCTTATACCTGCCTTAAGGTGGAATAGCTATCTTGTGACCCTGAGATGGAATCCATATGCATGATGGTGACCCAGGAAGCCAGGAATAACAGCCTATGTACCTCTGGACTCTGTTTTATGAGAAAAAACAAGTCTCTTATTTGTTCACCCCATCATTTGGTGGGTTTTCGTTTCATGGAGCTAAAGTCAATAATGGCTAACACTCATACCGTATTTATAATTTCAAATAAGTATTTCAAAATTTGAGAATTGTTGGCTAATCACCTTAACAAGTTTCTCCACGTCACTTTTCATGAGGGGTCTATCCATGTTAAAGCCATTACTGGGATCCAGGACAACAGCTTTCACCTGAGAGTAGGAGAGAGCCCATTAAATCATTTCATTTCATATTACTATGAAATTAGCTTAATATGTTTCCATTTTTTAAGCAACTGCCTCTTGATGACTCAGGGGTTGATGACTGAGCTGACTTTCTTATTACCCAACTCATCAGCACCTTCATTAGAGGTTGAAGAAAGAAGTACTACACATCAAATCTGAATATGGTGTTAGAAAAACTATATGGAGAAATAGGCTAAAAGCAATGGCTAGATGTTAGATTGGGAAACTATTTGAATTTTTACTGTGTTTTTATTGTGTATTGTTAAACCAAAAGCTAACAGAGAAACCAAGGCAACAAGTAATGTTTACAAGTGAACAAAAACATGGTATAAAAACTCTGAGCCCAGCCGGTGTGGCTCAATGGTTGAGAATTGACGTATGAAGCAAGAGGTCACCGTTCGATTCCCAGTCAAGACACAAGCCCAGCTTGCGGGCTCGATCCCCAGTGTGGGGCGTGCAGGAGGCAGTAATCAACGATTCTCTCCTCCCTCTCCCTTCCTCTCTGAAATCAATAAAACATTAATTAAATAAAAAAAACCTCTGACACAGTACACTATGAGTTCCAAAACTCATCAAGATCTTCTAAATCAGTCTCTATAATTCTAGGGCTGACGTGCTTTATAGACTTTTTAAAAAAGTATGTTTTGCTAACTTGTTGGATGATCTCAATATGTTTTCAGCTGAGTAACATTTAGGAAAGTTTCACAGAAGTTTAGAGGAAAATGGGTACCACTTTAAGACATTTTAAAACGAAGCAGTAATTAACAGAAATATTCATTCTTACCATAAAAGCAACCAGAGTTTCAGAGGCCACCTCTCCATGGGATGCACATTCTTGTCCTATTTCTCGAATGATATTCTTTATAACACTTTCTGCCTGAGTGGGAGGCATTCTGGCGAAATAGAACAATAATTATTTTTAATTTGTATTTATATATTGTTTCTTGTTTAGATTTCTCCTTGTGTTTCATCTGTAGAGTCATAATATTATTTATTAACTTGTAAGTATTTATTAGCATGTAGGCCTCTCCTGTTTTGCATTAGTTAATTTGTTTTATATTTATAAAAATGAAGGACTTTGCTGATGACAGAGAAATTGGGACTTCAAACAACTGAAACATTTCCTTTTTATTTAAATAATGGTGGTCCCTGAAATTAATTTGTATCATAAATTTATATCATATTTTTAAATTTTAAAAAAGGCTAAACAGTACGGGGCAGGAGGTCAGAATTAATGGGAAACCCCACCCCAACCTGTGTAGGTGACAGAGTACAGCTTTAAAGGGGAAATGCTTATTCCACCACATTTACCAAATGACCTTCCATAATTATAAGACACTTGGAAAGCCATTCTTGCTCAGATCATCTAAATTGTCTTTTCTGCACATCCAAGTTGGAGATTAGACTCTTAATTAAAAACATAAAAACCAAAATTCAAAACGTATTATGAGAGTTACGCATCAGGGAAAAAAATGAGCTCTTGGTTATTACTTCCATTTCCTATAAACCAGGAAAAGTTGGTAGATGTTAATGGTTACGGGGTGCCCGGATTTTCCTGAGCATCAGTAACTGAGACTGGGGAACTTAGCATGTAAAGCACAACAAAGGCAAGCCCAGGTAGATAAAGCTAACTCTCAGCATCGTCAGCGTTCAGGTAAGAGGCATTTTGTCCAGTACAACCGGACTACCTGGGATCCATCGTGACGAGGACCGAGTTCTTTATAATACTTGGTAGTTAAAATAGTGCAGGGCATAAGGTAAGCACTTAACATAGCTTGTAACCAGTACTCAGCGTTAGCCGCCCTGTGCGCCTGCGCCGGCGCTGTTAGGCTCTGTGCTCCGGGTCGCTATTGACACCTCTTAGTACCCTGCCCGCCCCACTCTCTGAAGCACTAACTTTCCCGAGTTCTGGCCCTTGGGGGTGCAAGCGGCGCTGGACAGAGACAGGAAGACGAATTAAAATCCTAACCTGCGGACGCGGGAGGAGAGAGACCTTTACAGTTAGACTCAACAGGCTGCGCGGGATTCGCCAGCGGTCGGGGCTCTGTCCGCCGCCTACGCTCGCCTCTTCACGGGGCGCATCTCAAGGGCACGGAGCCCCGAGTGGGCTGACCTTGGCCGGAATGGAGAGCGGGAGCTGAGTTTATCCGACTCTTTTCTGGAGCCTCTAGGGCAGCTGGGCGCTATCCGCAGCGGCCGCGTAACCATGGAGACCGAACGCTAGAAACCAGGGGCGGGGCCACCGTGTGGGCGGGGCCACTATGTGGACGGGTCCAACCTTGAGAGTATTGTCCCGGAAGGATGAGTGGGAAGAATTTTAGAAACCAAAAAAACCCCACAAATGCCCAGATCACAGTCAGAAAAAGCCAGGTTCATTACACCTCAGAGTTAAGGGTGTTAAACACAAAATTTCTTAAAGTATCAACTTGCTAGCGTGGGAACCTGTAGGCATTTTAAAAAAGGAGGGTCTGGGAGAGGCGGGAGCCTGTTCCCAGAGGATGGGAAAACCAAAGCGTTGTAGTGTTGAGAAATGAGTCCATGTGAAAGTATCTAGTTTTAAAAAATAAGGGTAGCCCTGACCCTTTGGCTCAGTGGATGGAGCATCAGCCTGCGGACTGAAGGGACCCAGGCTCCTTTCCAGTCAAGGACATGTACCTTGGTTGCAGGCACATACCCTGTAGCAGGTGTGCAGGAGGCAGCTGATTGATGTTTCTCCCTCATCAATGTTTCTAACTATCTGTCCCTCTCCCTTCCTCTCTGTAAAAAATCAATAAAATATACTTAAAAAAAAAAAAAAAAAACAAGGGTAAAAAGGATCGCAGTTTAATTTCATGTCCAGTTGTCAAAGAAAGTCCATAAGAGAATGGTCCAAGGTGCCAGAAGAGAAAAATGCATATTCGAAGGATGTCTGTGGAGTGAGCAGGGTCCCTCTGGCAGGTTGGGTCCCTCAGCCTGGCCTGTGGGGATCGGCCGAAACCAGCTCTCTGACATCCCCCAGGGGTCCCGGATTGCGAGAGGGCAGTTCTCGGGTGACACACCCTGGATTCAGGCTCCCTCCTCTCTAGTTCCAGGGTGCGTCACCCAACAACCGCCGCTGCCAAGTCATCACAGCTCCTGCTTTGAGCGTCTGCCCCCTGGTGGTCAGTGCGTGTCATACCTACTGGCCAGTCAGATGGTCGCTTAGCCTTTTATCCTATATAATAAAAGGCTAATATGCAAGCTGACCGAACAGCAGAACGACTGGTCGCTATGACGTGGACTGACCACCAGGGGGCAGACACTCAATGCAGGAGCTGCCTCCTGGTAGTCAGTGTGCTCCCACAGGGGGAATGCCACTCAGCCACAAGCCAGGCTCACAGCTGGCAAGCACAGTGGCGGTGGTGGGAGCCTCTCCCACTTCCATAGCAGCACTAAGGGAGCAGGCCTAAACCATCAGTTGGACATCCCCCGAGGGCTCCCGGACTGCAAGAGGGCGCAGGCCAGGCTGAGAGACACCCCCCCAAGTGCACGCATTTCGTGCACCGGGCCTCTAGTATATATCCTATCTAATAAAAGAGTAATATGCAAATTAACCATCACTCCGCCATGCCCACCAGCCACGCCCACCAGCCAATCAGGAGCGAGTATGCAAATAAACCCAACCAAGATGGCTACAGCCACAGAGAGCAGGAGGGAGGCTTGGGTTTCCCCGGCAATGGAGGAAGCCAAGCTTTCCGCCTGCCCTTGCCGGCCTAGGCCTCCACTCAAGGCTACAAAGTTTCAATGATGGAAGATACATAAACCCAAACAGAAATGGTGGCAGCCACGGAGCTGGAAAGAGCAGGAGGCTAGGGTTGCCCGCGGCGATGGAGGAAGCCAAGCTTTCCCCACACCCTGGCCAGCCCAGGCCTCTGCTTAAGGCTAAAAACTTTCAATTATAGAAGATACATAAATCCCCCCAAAAATGGCTGCTGCCACAGAGCAAGCAGAAGGCTTGGCTCCGCTCCAGGCTACAAAGTTTCAATTGTGGAAGGTAAATAAACCCCAGATACCAGGGCCTCCGCTTGGGTCGCCAGGGGGTGTGGCCGGCCTGCAAACCACCACAGGCCCCTCTCCCAGGCCACCTCACACCCCAAGGGAACCCCCACCTTGATCCAGGACACCCTTCAGGGCAAACCAGCTGGCCCCCACCAGTGCACCAGGCCTCTATCCTATCTAATAAGAGAGTAATATGCAGATTGACCATCACTCCAACACACAAGATGGCTGCCCCATGTGGTCAAAGGTCCTGCCACCATGTGGACACAAGATGGCCACCACAAGATGGCCAGCAGTGGAGGGCAGTTGGGAGGGACCAGGCCTGCAAGGGAGGGCAGTTGGGGGCAATCAAGCTTGCAGGGGAGGGCAGTTAGGGGTGACCAAGCCGGCAGAGGAGGGAAGTTGGGGGCAACCAGGCCTGCAGGGAAAAGCAGTTGGGAGGGACCCAGGCCTGCAGGGGAGGGCAGTTAGGGGTGACCAGGCCTGCAGGGGAGGGCAGTTGGGGGGACCCAGGCCTGCAGGGGAGAGCAGTTGGGGGGGACCAGGCCTGCAGGGGAGGGCAGTTAGGGGTGACCAGGCCTGCAGGGGAGGGCAGTTATGGGACAACAGCTGGCAGGGGAGCAGTTAGGCATCAATCAGGCTGGCAGGTGAGTGGTTAGGGGGTGATCAGGCTGGCAGGCAGAAGCGGTTAGGGCAGGGGTGGGCAAACTTTTTGACTCGAGGGCCACAATGGGTTCTTAAACTGGACTGGAGGGCCGGAACAAAAGCATGGATGGAGTGTTTGTGTGAACTAATATAAATTCAAAGTAAAGGAGCGGAGTGGAGAGCAAGAGAACCCTCCGCTCTTTCGGCTCTGCAGGCCGGGTAGAACAGCTGAATGGGCCAGATCCGGCCCGCGGGCCGTAGTTTGCCCACGGCTGGGTTAGGGGCAATCAGGAAGGCAGGCAGGCAAGCAGTTGGGAGCCAGCAGTTCTGGATTGTGAGAGGGATGTCCGACTGCCCGTTTAGGCCCGATCCCCTTGAGGGGTCCCAAATTGGAGAGGGTGGAGGCTGGGCTGAGGGACACACCCCATGCACAAATTTCGTGCACCGGGCCTCTAGTATTTACATAAAATAATAGAGAGAGGGGGCTAACTATTTGTAGAGACTGAGCCCAGTTTAGAATTGTAAGTATACAATATAAAACAACCATAAAGAAAGTGATATTGAAAAATTTTAACAGTGGTTGTATCTGGGCAAAAAGATCATGGCTGTTTTCTTTTTTATGCTTTAAGATATCTAGCAACATGTCTTTCATGAGCATATATTACTTATGAATTAGAATATTAAAGATCTGTTAAGATGGACTATCAAACAAAATAGAAACAAACTCATAGATACAGAGAATAGACAGGTGTCAGAGGGGAGGAGTGTTTGGGTGGAAAAGGTAAAGGTATTAAGCAAAAAACCCCACACCAACTCATAAACACAGACAATAGTATGTTGATTATCAGAGGAAAAGGGGGGGTAGAAAAGGATAAAGGGGGGATAAATGGTGATAGACGGAGACTTGACTTGAGGTGGTAAACACAATACTATACACAGATGATGTTTTGCACAACTGAAACCGATATAATTTTATTAACCAATGTCACCCCAACAAATTCAATAAAAATTTTTAAAAAGAAAGAAAGGAAGAAAGAAAAAAAATAACTACTGAATGAAACAAAGCTAAACAAAATCATTGAATAATTCAGGGAATTAGTAAATCTGGATCCTTTTCCCCTCATCCATACTTCATGGAGGATATTAAAGAAAACATTCAATCAAAAACAGACAAGGTGGTAAGAGTAATGCCATCATAAAACAAACAAGAGTAATGCCATCATGTTAAGTATAATCCTATATAATAAAAGTCTAATATGCAAATCAACCAAACCGTGGAATGACTGGTTGCGATAATGCACACTGACCACCAGGGGGCAGATGCTCAATGCAGGAGCTGCCCCTGGTGGTCAATGTGCTTCCAAAGGGGGAGCGCTGCTCAGCTAGAAGCCGGGCTCACGGCTGGTGTGTGCAACAGCGGTGGCGGGAGCCTCTCCTTCCTCCGCAGCAGTCGGACATTCCTTGAGGGCTTCCGGACTGTGAGAGGGTGCAGGCCAGGCTGAGGGACACACACACCCCCCCCCCACACCCAGTGCATGAATTTCGTGCACCTGGCCTCTAGCTTTAAAATAATGGGCAAATCCTGGCACCAACACTATCTGGGTGTGTCTAGTACGGCTAATTGCATACCTAGTGTCAATTGTCTTCTTCCTCACTAATCCTGATTATGTTGTGAATGACAATGTTCTCTGCTGAAAGAAAAGAAGGAGATATTTCAGCCCCTCTTTCAGCTAGGGGTGGCCTGTGACATGGGACTGGCCAATGAGATATAAGTGGAATCCCTGGACAGGATGTTGGAACACCCTTTCATTTTACGTCTATCTCCTTCATTTTTCTTAGTACTTGAAATGAGAATGTGCTGGCTACAGTTCCAGCAGCTTTATTGTGAACATAAAGACAAGGAACACACCTAAAGGATGGTAGAACAAAAATCTTAAAAGGAGCCTGAGTTCCTGGTGATAACAGTCTTCTTGACTGGCTACCTCCGGGCTTGATAATGGAGAGGAAAGCCGAATTTTCAGGGTAAAGTGAGAAAGAAGCAAAACAATACAAACCTCCCTTATTCCAGTTTCTTTTGCTATAAACAAGAACTGTTTCCTTTCCGTCCAGATCAGGAGATCATTTCTTAAACATCTTCCTTTTTATTAGTAGATATTAGTTACACGAGCACAGATGGTTGAGATTCCTGACACAAAAAGAGGACAGCTTCACCTCGGCCAGTGCAGCTCAGTTGGATGGGCATCGTCCAAAAGGTTGCTGGTTCGAGTTCTGGTCAGGGCACATGTCCTGGTATCCCTGGTAGGGGGTGTGCAGGAGACAGCCAATCAATGTTTCTCCTTTTTTCTTCTCTCTCTAAAAATCAATACAATATTATTTTTTAAATCGTACCTTAAAAAATAGGACATACCTTAATAATAAAAAAAAAATAGGACAGCTTCATAAGTGCATTAGTTTGACCCTTAAAAATCTACTTTTTTCCAGATGATTATCAACCATATTTAAAGGTAAGATGACTGATGAATAAAAGCATTAATTTTTTTGTTCTCCATCTCTTTCTGCACCACATGATCCAGTCAGTAGAGAAACCAGAGACGTTAGGATCAGATTTCCACAACCTAAATTAGGGAGGAAATTGAAACTTTTACTGCAGACACTCAACCCAGGTCCTGCTCTTTCATGTATTACAAAAGAAATCAGGTAATGTTTTGTGAAATCCCCAGCCCTTATAAACAGAGCCTGGGATATGATAGTAACGCTGGACTATTTGGTTTAGGGACACCAATATAGAAGTGGGTGAAATGAAAAAAGAGGGAGAAATTTTAGGTGTCTTTAATGTTTGTTTGTTTGTTGTTGTTTTTTTCCTGAAGGGTTAGGGTGATTTCAGGAGAAAATTACAATTTTGGAGGGAAAGAAGGAGGCATTTAAATGACAGGTCTTCAGCCCTAGCTGGTTTGGCCCAGTGGATAGAGCATCAGCCTGGGGACTGAAGGGTCCTGGGTTAGATTCTGGTCAAGGGCACATATCTCGTTTGCAGGCTCCTTCCGGAACGGGGGGGGGGGGGGGGGGGAGGCGGTGTGGGGGGCATCTGGGAGGCAACCAATAGATGTGTCTCTCTAACATTGGTGTTTATCTTTCTCTCTCTCCCTCTCCCTTCCACTCTCTCTAAAAATCAATGGAAAAAAATTGATTAACAAATTTTCATGGTGCCTGAGCTTCAGAAGGTAAGTGCTGAACTAAGAGACCCCTGGTCTTACAAGGCTTCTTGTAAGGGGAGGTGTTAGAGATGGGCAGGAGGCTGGGGATTGGCCCCCAGGTTTAATTCCTTTTTCTGATTCCTTCCTACTATGAGGGGCACGATGGCACAGCTCCAAAGGACAAACTTTAATTAAACCCTTATTGAAGAAAGAATATTTTCTCAATTATCAAGGAACACACTGCAGTCCATAAACCCTCATTTTCCTGAGGAGGAATTTTTTTGATCCTCTTCCAGTTTTGCTGAAATTATAAAAGAGCTTCATTCCACTTTTAGCAGTTTTGACTGTTTTCTTATGACCGAATAAAGGCCTAAGATTCCATCAGATTATTCCAATTCAGTTGCTGCTCTGACAGGAGGGCTAGACTGCCAGTTCCTTCTGGCATATTGCAAGTAGGGAGATAATAACAGATCACCTGACTTTCTCACTGCACTCCAAGCTCATTATCTCCAACACTCATCTTCTCTCCAAACCCATCCCACCCTCTGCATTCTTTATTGGGATATAATAGTAGGCCCAACGACTGAAGCAGCCCAAACCTGCTTCAGGTCGTCCTGCTTCCCTCCCTCCCTCACCCTTCACACTCAGACGTGTCACTACGTCGCCCCAGTTTACCTTCTTAGCATGTCTCACATCCTTTCCCTTCCCTAATTACTATGCGCTCACTGAAGCCTGTTACTGGAATCTCTAAATGTTTCATCTGCTTCCACTCTGCCCAACTCCAGATCTCCAAAACGGAGCATACAATTCCCTATGCATGGCCTTGAAGGCTTCCCACTACCCACAGAAAACAAAATCAACCCCCTCACATGAGGTGCAGGTTCTTCCTTGATCTGGCCTCTCTACCTCCAGACCTGCACTGTCCCATACGGCAGCCACCGGCCACATGAGGCTACTTAAATTTAAATTAGTTTAAATTACATGAAATTTAAGATTCAGTTCCTCATTGGACCAGCCACACGTGGCTGGTGGCTATCGCACGGAACGGTGAAGATAGGGAACATTCCCATTAGTGCAGAAAGTTCTGTTGGACACTGTCTCTCCCTTGCTGCACCTGAACGCAAACGTCCAATGACTCGCCATTGAGGGTTCCGTGCGTTAGCTGAGGCAGCCTCCTTTCTTTGTAGTACCTGCCCGCCCCAGCTGTGCCTTTCAAGATACAGCTCATTGTCACCCTATTCACTGAAGTCTTTCTGAACCAAATCTCCCACACTCTTACAACAGGTCACTTCCCCACGTGGGTCCCCACTGCCCTCTAAGCAGACCTCTGCCAGAGCGCCCCCGCACGCCACGGCACCTCTCCTGCAGGTGTTTCCCTTCACTACACTGTGAGCTTGGGGGGTGCAAGCAGGGACCCAAGCTTCTCTAACTCTGTCTGCTCAGCTCCTAATGCCTGACTTATAGGATATGCTAAATAACTATTTTTGTAAATGAGCAAATATTACAAATAAATATTCATAAGGTCAAGATTCTGTCAGTCTTCAGAAACAGGGGACAACCCAATGTAAACCCTTCACTGACAGGTGGAAAGCTTGAAGAAGAAATGTATTTTCAGTCAGGTCATCAAAATACGGGACAGCCTCTCTTAAATCACAGTCTCATGCTAGAGTTGAGTTCCATTTAAAGTTAATCCACCAAAGGCCTGACAGTTTGAGCGTATAATTGAGGTGGTTCGATGGGTGCGGTGAGGGGAGGCAGACTGGAGCAATTCTGGCTTCAGCAATTATTAAATACACACCCACAATATTAAAGTCATAAAAATTTGGCTAGCCTTCAAATATTTATTTTTTAAAATATATTTTTATTGATTTCAGAGAGAAAGGGAGAGGGAGAGAGAGATAGAAACATCAACAATGAGAGAGAACCATTGATTGGCTGCCTCCTGCCCACCCCCAACTGGGGATCGAGCCCGCAACCCAGGCATGTGCCCTTGACCAGAATCCAACCTGGGACCCTTCAGTCCACAGTCCAACGCTCTATCCACTGAGCAAAACCAGCTAGGGCTCAAATATTTATTAAGTGCCTAGGCTTAAAAATAGTTTATTGGGACCTTTTTCATTACCAAAGTAACACATGCTCCTTATGGAAATTTTGAGGAAAGCCCATCACCTGTGGTTTCATTAATAAAGGTTATTATTGTTAACATGTTTGTGTAATTTTTATTCATGTATGTTTGTTTTACATTCTTACTATACCTTATGCTATCTTTTGCACTTAACATTACAACACAAATAGTTTCACCTCTAACTATAGACTCTGTATATATTATTTGTTTTTAATCCTCACCTAAGGATATGTTTAATTTTAGAGAGGAGGGATAGAGAGAGAGAGAGAGAGAGAGAGAGAGAGAGAGAGCGAGAGAGAGCGCAATGTGAGAGAGAAACATCAATTGGTTGCCTCCCGTACATACCCTGACCAGGGATCAAACCCACAGCCTAGGTATTATCCCCTGACCTGGAATCAAACCCGCAGTATTTTTGGTGTACCAGACAATGCTCCAACCAATTGAGTCACACCGGCCAGGGCTGTATATGTTATTTTCAGTAGCTGTATAATATGCAATTGAGTGCTATGTCATAATTTACTGAAGTATTCCAGTTATTAGTATAGCATCTTTTAAAGTTTTCACCATTTTAAATAACACTGGGACAAATACCTTTGAGTATAAAAATTGTTTGTATTGCATGTAATTTCTTCAGGAAAGGTTTCTAGATATGAAATGTCTGTGTCTTTTTTTTTTTTTTTTAATGAACGAATAATCACTTGTCCCAGCATCATTTAGTGACAACCTTACATTTACCACTGTTATGCAATGCCAGAGCTCTCATTGATCAAATGTTCTTAAATAAGTGGGCCAATGTTTAGATTCTCAATTCTATGCTATTAGCCTATTTGGGGAGGGGGAAGAGAAAGGAGCCAGTTGGGGAAGTGAAAGGGAGGGATGACTAGGTGGAACGAATACTACACTGTTTTAATCAAACTGCTGTATAATAAGGCTATATGTCTGGTAGGCAGTGCCCCTGCCTGATTCTTCTTTAGGAGTATCTTGGTGTTATGTAGTGGGTTAAAGAAGGCCCCTGTATATTGGTCCCTGTGTTCTTTACTTCTTTACAATACTGTGTTAAGACTGTTAGGTCAAAGCCTGCCAGTGCCAAATTCAAAAGTTTCCACACCCAATTGCCTTAAATATAGCCCACATAGGCTTATTTTTTAACCATTGAGAGCCTGCCTGCTTTGTATAGCCCACAAAAATGCATCCAACATCTGCTAGCCATATATGACAACCTTGTAGCTTAGCTGTGGAAGACCCCACACCATTGCTTCCTGGGTTAGTCGCTCACGCTGCTATAATACCACAGAGGGAGGTGTAAACAACAGGCATTGTTTCTCACAGTTCCAGAGGCTGGGGTGTCCGAGATCAAGGTGGCAGCATGGTCAGGTATGGTGAGAGCTGTCTTCCTGGTTTGCAGATGGTCACCTTCTCACTGTGTCCACACATGGCAGGGGGTGGGGGGATAGGGAGGTAGGTGGGCTGGAGGTGGGAGATGGAAGAGAGCTCTCTGGTGTCTCTTATTATGTGGCACTAATTCTATCATGGGGTCTCTACCTTCATGACCTCCTCTAATCACCTCCCAAAGGCTCCACCTCCTAATATCAACGTATGAATGGGGCTGGGGGGCACCACAAACATTCAGTCTATAACACTGCCCTTCAACCTGAGTGGCTCAGTGGTTGAACATTGATGCAGGAACCAGGTGGTCATGGTTCAATTCCTGGTCAGGGCACATGCCTGGGTTTGATCCCTAGTAGGGGTGTGCGGGAGGCAGCTGACTGATGATTCTCTCATCACCTATCTCTCTCTCTCCCCCTCTCCCTTCCTCTCTCTGAAATCAATAAAAATAAACAAACAAAACAAAATTGAAAAAAACACTGCCCTTCAGAACTCACTGACCAGTGACTTCATGCATTGCTGCTGAAGGACATGGTTTAGACTTGCAAACCCTTCTCTGATTTTACTCTGCCCCTGCACTTCCTTTGGTCTCTTATTCTTGGCACTTTGCTCTTCCACATGAATTTTAGGATCTTCTTTTCATTTGTGCCTCCCTTATTGTCTTTCAATAAAGTTTTATAATTTTATTCATAGAATGCTTGAACATTTGTTATATTAAGATTGTCTGTGGCCAGTATGTAAATATACATTGATTTTTGTGTGTTGATTTCTGTATCCAGCAAACTTGCTAAACTCTGCTATTAATTTATCTGTGGATTCCTTTAGATTTTCCAAGTATAGAATGATAGCATATGCCAATAATGACTATTTCATCTTTTCCGTTCTTACCCATTATCATAGAGTATGCAGGCTTTTCTGATTGGCTTCTTTCACTTAACAATGTGACATTAAGTTGCTTCCATGTCTTTTCCTGGCTTGATAGGGTGGTTTCTTTTTAGCACTGAATAATATTTCATTGCCTGGATATGCCACAGTTTTTTTGTCCATTCACCAACCAAAGGACATCCTGGTTGCTTCCAAGTATTGGTAATTATGAATAAATCTTCTATAAACATTTGTGTGATGCTTTTTGTGTAGCTAGCTGTAAGTTTCCTACTCCTTTAGGTAAATACTAATGAGTGCCAGTGCTGAATTGAATTGTAAGAGTATGTTTAGTTTTGTTTAAAAACTGCCAAACTGTCTTCCAAGATGGCTGTACCATCTTGCATTCTCAGGAATTTCATTTGCTCCACATCTTCATCTGCATTTTGTTGTTGTCAATGTTTGTATTTTGGTCATTCTAGGAGTGTAGCGGCATCTTATTTTTGCTTTAATTGTGCAATTTCCTAATGACATATGACGGTAAGCATCTTTTCAAATGCTATTTGTCACCTACATAGCTGCTTTGACTCAGATTTGCTTCATTGTGGACTTTCTCCAGCAGTATCCCAGAATAGAGGACTCCAGCAAAGCTCAAGTTAAGTGAAGAAATTAATGGGGCAAGCTGACCAGAAGGGCACTGAGTTTACCAACTGTGGATTTCAGAAGGTCCACTTGGTGGAAAGAGAAACTAGCACTATTACTTCTGATACTGAGTAAGGTGAAGCTGAGGTCTGTGGAGTCTAAATCTCAAGCAATGGTTAGAGGAAAGGTTCCTGATGGGCCATCGGTGCTGTTACTAAAATTGTACTCTAATGTTGGAATGTTAGAAGTCCAAATTCGTGATGTCTTTAGCATGTATGAGTGAGGTACCATTAAAGCTGAATGGCAATCTTTATGAGAGAATTAGTGGGAACAATATTGCCAACTGTTTTTCATTCCCAGAAAGAACAATAATCAGATAGTTATCCTAAAGGCAAGCATTGGTGCTAAGAAGGAAGAAACTCCCTCCTCCTGCATTAATGTCATATTTCATACAAAGATCAATACAAAGAATTGCTCCCAAATTCAGCCTCAATGATACACACTTTGTGACAACTACTCAAATGACTTAAAGGATTCTTACGCAGACCAGTGTCACTTTTCTTGTGTATATGTAAGGGAGCCACCTGCTGTCAAAATAGAATACTACAGCGACAAATTCTTCCTCTTTTCTCCCTCCAGTTACATAACTGCATGAGCTTAGCTCCAAAAATCTAGAACAAGAATTTTGTAGAATTCAAGAAACTGACATGAAATAACTTTTGGGGAGAAGTAACTCCCCAAACCTGTCTCTTTTGGAGGGTAGAAAGTATTCATTAGGCACTTATGTCTCTTTATGACACACTGTAATTCTCAAAGAGGGTTCTGGCATGCTGGGATTAATCAGGCAGTCTGTAATAACAAATGTTCCTGCCAGTTTCCTTCTTCATGTTTTTGGTAATCCTATTCTTTCCTGACCTTGTCTTTGCCTTCCCTCGGGCCAACCTGCCACGTCCGCTCAGGTCTCATCTCCTCCATGAAGACTCTCACCGCTCCAGCCCACGGTGGCCTCCCCTGCTTGGACTCCCACCATCCCTGAGGCCCCACTCCTGTAGGCACTTCATCCTACACCACTGCTTCATAGTGAAATATACCAAGAGCTAGAATGGCCGAACACCAGCACTGGTGTGAGCACTTGACTTTCATTAACTTATTTAGTTCTCACCCTAGCCCTATGAGGTAGTTACTATAATAATCCCCATTTTGCAAAAGAGGAAACTGAGGCCTAGTGATGTTAAATAAAAGTTGCCCAAGGTTAATAAGCAGTTAAACCATGATTAAACCCATGCACCTGCCTTTTCTACTTGTTTGCAAGCACCCAGAGGGCGAGAACTATGCCGTAAAATGCTTTTAGAGTTCTCACAGTGCCTAGCCTAGTGTTAGGCTCTTAGGGCTGATGTTTATTGGTTTCCTAAAGTTTATTAACTTCCTATGAAGCAGAAGAGGGCCATTTTGTTCCATCAGTTAGGCTGTCTTAAAAACAAAAAACCAGTCTGGCCAGATACTATAGTCATAATAGAGAACCTGTACTGAGAAGGTACTATGAGCCTGGTACTGTGCTAAGTATTTTTTTAAATATATTTTATTGATTTTTTTTACAGAGGAAGGGAGAGGGATAGAGAGTCAGAAACATCGATGAGAGAGAAACATCGATCAGCTGCCTCCTGCACACCTCCCACTGGGGATGTGCCCGCAACTAAGGTACATGCCCTTGACTGGAATTGAACCTGGGACCCTTCAGTCCGCAGACTGATGCTCTATCCACTGAGCCAAACCGGTTAGGGCTGTGCTAAGTATTTTTATATATTAACTTATTTAATCCTTTTAAAAAGTCATTTCAGAGAGGAACTATTATACATATTTTATCGACGAGGAAAGGGCAGCACAGAAAGATGAAGTAACCTGCCTAAAGTCACACAGACTCCCACCCACGCCTAACCTACATGCTATGGTCTCACACTTTCTGTGCCAGAATACTTATCTGAGAAGAGATTTAGAAACGGTGGTCTTTCCCAGAAAACACCAGCTCCTAATCTTGCAGCCGAGGTGCAGGCAGGAGCACCTCCTGCCTGGGACAGGCCCTGGGGAGCCCCCTGGTGGCCACTGCCAGCACCGCGCTGGCCTCAGCGGGCACTGCTCCCCTTTAACACCTCGGCTTACTGGCTTGCTTTTAAAACCCAAGCTGTCCTGAAGCAGGGATGGAACACTTAAACCAGAATTTGTCAACGTCCAGGGCAATAAAACAAAGAGAGAGTATAACAAAGAGCCCCAAGATGTGGTTAATGTGGTTACCAGATGTGGCCTGCGCTCCAAGGCTGGACAACAGGGTGACTCTTGATCTTCCTTTCTGCGGAGGCTCCATTCCTGTGTTTACCACCCCAGGGCATTCATTCACCTGGTGCCTTCCCTCTTCACAGGGGGGCTCTTAGAGGATGGCGGGTGTGGTGGGGTGGTGGTGGGGGGGGGGGGATGGGGAATCCCCTGTGGTGTGAGGCAGAATTCTGAATTCTGCTTCCTGTCTGAGGGCCTGCCTCTTCCACAGACGGCTGACACTGGACAGGAGCTCTCTTGGGGAGTTGCCTGCCCTCCAGCCACTCCCTCCAGGAATGAGACCTGTTCTGAAGGCTCAACAGGATAACACAATACGTCTAAGGGCGGTATGAAAGAGTTAAATGTGCAGCAGTAGGTGGCCACACACCAAGTTTTTAGTCAGGGTATCAAGAGACAAAAGGAGTTCTCCCCCCATGATGCCTGAGAGCTTAGAGAAGCCAAGGAGATGCATGAACTGCAGCCAGGAGCACATCCCAACAACACTGTATACATGTGCACACATGCCTGCGAGCATGCACTTTGCAGTGGTGACAGGCATTTTTGTTTCCAGTTGCTGTCATTTGAAGTGCTAATGGTGAGATCACCAGGAAGAGAGCACGTGGAGACAAATATTGAGGAAAGTATATTGGTCATCACTTCTACTTGATGTCGCCCCCGGACCTGTTTGTCCCCTGCTGCCAGGTGCCTAACTAGCTGGAGGAGAACCCAGCCCATAATTGTCGATACCCAAGAGCTATTCACTAATTTTACTAACTGCTTGTTTAATGTTTTTCTTTTGCTTTTTAAAAAACAACTATCTCTGAATCTGGCAACAATGCCTCACCTGGACGTTTCTTTTCTGCAGTTTGCCTTGAGACTAATTTGGCCTTTGCCTCTACTAAATCCACCCCAACTAGACCTCAGACATGAAGATTCTTATATGTCTCAGCATAACTTCTAATATGGCACGCACCAAAAGTATAAGGCACTCCCCAGTCAGTGGCTATGGTGAAAATAGATGAAAAACATTTCCTTCCTGGTCATCTATATATATAATAGAGGAATATGCAAATTGTCTGTTACAGCATCATGTCACGACCAGATCAGCAGGCTGTGTCCCCGCCCTCTGCTCAGGCAGCTGCAAGACCTGGGGTAGGATAAGATACGATAGGAGCAGATAAGAAAGGAGAGGGAGAGGGAGAGGAAGGCAGGCCTGTGTGCAGACAGGCCAAGAGGAGAAACAGAAATATAGAACGGGAACAAGAAAAAGATGCAGGAATGGAAAAGGGAAGGAAATGCTGGGCTGCACGCGGGAGGGGGTGGCGACCCTGGAGGATGGAGCAGGTGCGCCCGGCGAGGGGTGGAGCACAGGCGGTGCAGAGCAGGGAGCCCCGCCCAGACACAGGAGGAGGGCGGTGGCGGCCATTGGCAGGGAGGTGCCCATGGGTCCGGGACGGAGTGGAGGACGGTACGAGGCCTTCTGGGCAGAGACGCTCTGGCTTTGCGGCAGCAGCACCCAGGCCATGCAGGCCTCGGCCACCCTCGCTGGGCTGGGCGTCCCGGGCAGGGAATGGGAGCAGGACAGCAGCAGGGAGGCCGGGGAAGGGGGTCGGCGAACACCTGGCTGGGGCTGACCCCTGGGCTGGAGGTTTATGCCCCCCCGAACGGAAGCTTTAAGAAGGGAAGGAGGGAGGGAAGAACTTTATAAAGGAGTCAGTAGAGAGCAGAGTTAAAGAAGGAAAGAGGATGTGTGAGTGAACTATAGGAGCTATAATGAAAATCAAGTATAGTTGTGTATTGGGGGCAGATTTTAAAAGTAGGAGTCAGAAAAGAAAAAAGATAAATGATAGTGAATAATTAGGCAGGTAGATAGATAATAGATATTAAAATAGTGGAAGTAAGTAGAGAAGAATGTATGGGAAAGGTAGGATGAGAGAGAAAGAGGGAGGGAAGAAAAGTTTTAAAAGGGAGCCAGTAGAGCTTAAAAGGAGAATGGGAAGAAGGAAGAAATGGGGGAGAGAGCAAAGCAGGTCCGAGGGAGGAAGTGAAGAAAAAAATTAAGGTGGGAAGGAAGGAAAAGGGGAGGGAGGGGAGGGGTAAAGATAAATGAAAGAAGGAATGTGGGCAGGGAGGGAGGGTGGGAGGAAGATGGGAAGAAGGATGATGGAACAGAAGTAGGAAATAAGGAGGAAAGAAAAGTTTATAAATGAGTCAGTAGGGAAAAGTGTTACATAAAGGAGAGAGAAAAATTGTGTGAGAGGGAGAAGCCAATAAGGAAGTCAAATACAATTGTGTGTGAAGGGGATAAGATTAAAAAAAAGGTTAATAGGGGCAACCAGGCCAGCAGGGGAGGGCAGTTAGGGGGATCAGGTAGGCATGCAGAGTGGTTAGGGCAGGCAGGCAGGTGAGCGGTTAGGAACCAGAGGTCCCGGATTGTGAGAGGGATATTCAACTGCCAGTTTAGGCCTGATCCCAAGAGGCAGGCCCACAGGGATCAGGCCTAAACTGGCAGTTGGACATCCCCCAAGGGCTCCCAGATTGGAGAGGGTGCAGGTCGGGCTGAGGACCCCCCCCCCGCCCCCGCCCCCCATGCACGAATTTCGTACACTGGGCCTCTAGTTTAGAAGTAATGTACCAAATTGATACATGCATCTGTTTTCTAAGAAAATCTACGGACACTGATATCTGTGATAGTTTCCCATCAATTACAGCCTGCAGGCCAAATCCATCCCCTCTTGTTTTTGTAGGGTTTGCAAGCTAAGAATGATTTTTATATTTTAAATAGTTGAAAAAAAAACAACAACAAAGAACAATACTCTTTTGTGCCATATAAAAACTATATGAAATTCACATTAATCTATAATAATAAAAGCATAATATGCTAATTAGACCGGACATCCTTCCAGATGACCTTCCGGATGAAGCGGGGGCTGAGAGGGAAACCCGGGTCCTGGGTGCCTGCTGGGCCTCTAGTTATGAGGCCCGATGCATGAAAATTCATGCAAAAGTAGGCCTTTCTTCCCCTGGCTGCCAGCACCAGCTTCCCTCTGGCACCTGGGACCTGGGCTGGCTTCCCTCTGGCCCCGGCTTGATCAGGAAGGACATATGGAATGACATCTGGAAGACATCCGATAATTAGCATATTACCCTTTTATTATTACAGATGGACAATTTCAGTGTCCATAATAAAGTCTGACTTGAACACAGACCTGCCCATCCATACTCATCCGTGTACTTACTAAGACTGCTTTTGCTCTGGGAGGGTAGAGTTGGAGTAGTTGCAACAGAGCCTACATGCAAAGCCCAGACTATTTCATATGTGACCTTTTACAGAAAAAGTTTAGCAACCTCTGACTTAGTGTGGCAGACCCCCTTACTTCCATGCATAAACTATATCTTCATTGTTTTTCAAATCACCTTAGCGGTTTTATTTTAGGGATGAAGAAATAAGAGACCCAAAGAGTCTGTAAATAGTTTGAATGATATAGAGCCTAAACTAAAACTCTTGGCCAAATTACTTAAGCCCTCTAAACCTTAGTTACATCACATCAGAAAATAGTGTTGACCTCATACAGTTGTGGTGGAGTTGAAAGGAAATAATATATGTAAGGGGTTTAGCACAGTGTCTGGCATATACGCTTCTAAACATAGCTATTTTTATTGGCTAATATCATTATTACTATTAAAATTTAGATCTTCTGATTCAACCTAGTACCCTTTCACTACAAAGAAAAGCAGAAGTAGGTTATATAATCATTGATCTTTAAATGAAACTGGTATTTTATCAAGACTCCAGATAGTTTCCACTCATTCCCGCCTAGACATCTGACCTACCCATGGCCTCAAGTTTCTACAAAGGTGACATCATAACGGGCACAGATGATCTTTTGGGAGATGCATATCACTTACTCAGGAAGACCTAGAGCCATTTTACCTCATCGGATCTGTAAAATGAGACTAAGAACGTTTGTCCTACATAACTAGAAGCCCAAAGGGAGATAGAAGAAGGACAGAGGGAAGACAGAGGAGAAAGGAATATGAAGAAGGGAAGGGCAGACTGATGACCAATGGAGATAATGAAGGCATTTTGAAAAGTGAAATGTCTTTGCAGTAAATTACACACCTATGAAGAAGCCTGTTGCAAAAGCAGGCCACTGAGAGACTTGTCATCATGTGAGCCATGACCTAAATATAACACTTAGGTTTCTTTTTTTTTTAAATTTAATAAATCTTTATTGTTCAGAATATTAAAATTGTTTCTCCTTTTTCCCCCCATAGCTCCCCTCCACCCGGTTCCCATCCCCCACCTTTGCCCTTACCTCCCCCGACACCGGCCTCATCCATAGGTATACGATTTTTGTCCAGTCTCTTCCTGCAACCCCCATACCCCTTTCCCCCTGAGAATTATCAGTCCACTCCCTTTCTATGCCCCTGATTCTATTATATTCACCAGTTTATTCTGTTCCTCAGGTTTTTAATTCACTTGATTTTTAGGTTCACTTGTTGATAGATATGTATTTGTTGTTCATAATTTTTATCTTTACTTTTTTCTTCTTCCTCTTCTTAAAGAATACCTTTCAGCATTTCATATAATCCTGGTTTGGTGGTGATGAACTCCTTTAGCTTTTTCTTATCTGTGAAGCTCTTTATCTGACCTTCAACTCTGAATGATAGCTTTGCTGGGTAGAGTAATCTTGGTTGTAGGTTCTTGCTATTATTCATCACTTTGAATATTTCTTGCCACTCCTGTCTGGCCTGCATAGTTTCTGTTGAGAAATCAGCTGACAATCGTATGGGTGCTCCCTTGTAGGTCACTAACTGTTTTTTTCTTGATGCTTTTAATATTCTCTCTTTGTCTTTTGCTCTTGGCATTTTAATTATGATGTGTCTCGGTGTGGTCCTCTTTGGATTCCTTTTGTTTGGGGTTCTGTGCACTTCCTGGACTTGTAAGTCTATTTCTTTCACCAGGTTGGGGAAGTTTTCTGTCATTATTTCTTCCAATAGGTTTTCAGTATCTTGCTCTCTCTCTTCTTCTGGCACCCCCATAATTCTGATGTTGGTACGCTTGAAGTTGTCCCAGAGGCTTCTTACACTAGCTTCAACTTTTTGGATTCTTTTTTCTTTTTTTTGCTTTTCCAGTTGAGTGTTTTTTGCTTCTTTGTATTTCAAATCTTTGACTTGATTCTAGCATTCCTCTAGTCTGCTTTTGGGTATCTGTATAATATTTTTTATTTCAGTCAGTGTATGTTTAATTTCTAGTTGGTCCTTTTTCATATCTTCGAGGGTCTCATTATATTTATCGGCCTTTTCTAGGATATTCTTGAAAAGCCTTATAACCGTGGTTTTGAATTCTATATCCAGTCATTTGTTTTCCTCCATTTCTTTTGTTTGTGATCTGTTTCTTTGTCTCCCCATTTTTTACTGCTTCCCTGAGTTGGTAGGGTAGCTTTGTGTGCTAGGTTTCCTATATGGCCCAGTGGGTTGGCCTCGCCAGTTAACCTGAGGTGGACACTCTTGGTGCACCCCTTTGTGGACTGTGTGTACAGCCTTGTTGTAGTTAAGTCTTAATTATTGTTGGTATCACTGGGAGGAATTGACCTGCAGGCCAGTTGACTGTGAGGATCAGCTGTGTCTACACTGGAAGATTTTCGGTGCTGGAGACAGCCTTATAGGATTAGCCTTGCCAGATTGCAAAAGCCTCTGTGCTCATCTTGGAAGGGGTGGAGTCTCAGGGCAGAGCAGACAGTCTTGGCTTCCCGTCAGCCCTGCCCTTGCTCGCGAGTCTCCAGACCTCTGCCTTCCGCGGTTCCTGAGTTTCTGCCTTACAGTCCAGATTTCTCCCGTAAGAGCGTGGGTCCCCAGGGGCTCGCCCGGAACTGCGGTTCAGTGCAGTTGGAACTGGGGTTCAGTGCAGTCAGGAGCTTCCAACTCCCTTCTGCTAGGGATAGCCTGTGGTAACCTCTGCAGTCAGTCTTTGTGCGCACTCGCGCCTCCAGACCCCTGCCGCCACGGCTCCCCTGAGTCTCCGAGTTTCTGAGTCTCCATGTGCCTTTCTCCCCACCCCACAGTCCAAACTCCCCCTGTATGAGCCTGGGCCCACAGGGTTTCGCCCGGAACTGAGGTTCAGTGCAGTCGGAACTGGGGTTCAGTGCATTCGGGGGCTTCCTTCCCCCTCCTGCCAGAGAAAGCCAGCCAGGCACTCTGCCGCCCTTCCTCTCTGCGCGCACGTGTCTCCGTACCTCAGCTCTTTGCCGCTTCTTCTCCGTGAGCTTTCCTCTTTCCTTCTAGTTGTAGAATTTCCGCTCAGCCAGCTTTCCTGTGGTTCTGGATGGTGTCCGTTTTGTCTTTAAGTTGTAGTTTTGAAATTGTTGTGCGTGGCAGCAGTTTAGATGCTTACCTATGCCGCCATCTTGGTTTCTCTAACACTTAGGTTTCTTTATCCCTGGATTTAGAGAGCAGCAAGAATACCCAGCTCAGCCCTAACTGGTTTGGCTCAGTGGATGGAGCGTTGGCCTGCAGACTCAAGGGTCCCGGGTTCGATTCCGGTCAAGGGAATGTACCTTGGTTGCGGGCACATCCCCAGTGGGGAGTGTGCAGGAGGCAGCTGATCGATGTTTCTCTCTCATCGATGTTCTGGCTCTCTATCCCTCTCCCTTCTTCTCTGTAAAAAAATCAATAAAATATATTTTTAAAAAAAGAAAAAAAAGAATACCCAGCTCAGAACTTGAGAGACGGAGCCAGTGAGGAAGAAAAGAGGAAGTTGCCGGCATAGGGAAGGGGGCGCACATGAGGGAATTCTCTGCAGCTTCCTCCCAGCTGTGTGCATTCCCCACCCCGGGCCTCTCTCCTGTGGACCCTCTCGGCCTCCTGCAATCTGCCACTCCTTCGTTTCCATCTTTCTTTCTCCTCCTGTTTTCCCTGTTTCCCTCTTCCATCTCCCTTCCCCCACTCCAACCTCACCCTCCTTCTCTCTCACTTGAGAAGAAAGAATTAAGTAAATAGGACTTTATTGTTTGTGAAACTTTCACATGCGTTATTTTGTTAAGCTTTAGATCCTCTCAAAACCCCCTTAGTAAACAGTGTTCCAAATTACAAAAGTGGGTAATGACAGCAAAAAGCTTTCATACTCTTTTATGTGTCTGAATAGGCAAGCATCTCTTGGCTGAACAGAAGAGCTTCCTGCACCATGAATTTGGAGTATCGTGTGTTGGATTTGTTCTTTATTTTCTGATTTTCCTCTGATCCATTTTAAAGATGCTCATGATCATGTTATCGCCTAGCAAATAAGTTCCCAATTCTCTAGCATGGTGTTGGAACGCCTCCATGATTAACTCTGACCTCTCTTTTCAGCCTTATTTCTCATGACCCCATTTATGTACCATACCAGATTACATTTTCCTGACAGTGCCCTCCTCATAAATTTCTCTGCTTACATTACTCTACCTTCTTCTTACCAAATCTGCCAAAAGGATTGGACTGGTCCTTCAAGGCCCCGATCAAAACTAGCCATTACATTTCTCTGAACTCCTACACTGTTTTGTTAATGCCTCCATGAGCACTCCCCAGATTTGGCGTGTTGTTATTACTATCGTTTATGAATCCATCATCTCCCACTGCTGTCCGACACATCCTTCTAGTCCCCATGAACCCAGCACAGTGACTGCACACCATAGGTTTTCCACAATCAAACCTACTGTCTCCAGCCTACATTCCCTATTTAAGATCTGAAAAAGTTCAATTTTAAAATATTTTCACTTACATTTTTATTCCATTTTGGAGTCAAAGCACGTTCCTTATTTAGTATCAGGCTTTACCTTAGCATTGATGACATGATGATGGATACGACTCTGCTAGGTATTTCTCTAAAGTCCTAACCTCTGGGGAGAATGAAAAACATCTGCCATAGGCGCTTATTCGAGCACTGCAGTCACCGAAGGACCCGGCAGACAGGACTATGAATGAATGATGCTGACCTTTAAGATGGCTTTAGGTTTTGCAGAACTATCACATGACCTCAAGGCTGGCTTTACTTTCACGTCTCAGTCATCCAAAACACTCCCAATTATGTATTACTCTGCAATGGCTCATAAAATGTGACATTAACATCCTGGAATAAAATTACATTTGAATCCATTTATAATGGAAAGAAAACATAGTTAATGTTATTTTTTGGAAGTGCCCATCTCTACAAAGTAGAAATAGGTTATATAATCATTTGTTTAAAATGCAATTGGTACTATATTAAGACTAAAGACATCTGATCCACTAATGTCTCCAAGCTCCTGCCGTGGCAGCCTTAGATAATCCCGGATGGGCCTCTGGGAGGTGGACATCACTTACTCAGGAAGAAAAAGTTGTATATACTCAGCTCAGATTTCTTAGCAACATAAAATAATTTTGTTAAAATTCGAAAGCCATTTCTTTTAAAAGCTAGCTTTTTTTTCCTTTTCAAATTTAGCAATTTCCCCCTCAAACCCAAGCTTTCTCATATTTCCTTTTAAAGTTTATATAACCTATCCTTGTGACCTTTTCTAAAATGACAGTCCTTTTTTTCCTGTTCTAGGACTCACTACATTTAAATAGGAATGTTACGGTGGCAGAAATACTAAGCTGAGATTCTGTGAAACAGAGTCTTGAAGTGAGCGAGGCCCCTCTGCCCTGGGAGGGGAGGGAAACGTGTGCAGACGCGCCCAGGATGGAGTGCGCCAGTCACTTTCCTGCCGGCTCAGTCAGCTTCTCCCTGGCAGAAAACCTCAGTGTCCCCATAAGAATCCCTAACTCAGGGTCCCTGATGTTAGCCGCTGTGCTGCGATGTGGTAATGTATTCAATCATAGCCTCAAGCTGAGTTCCTAGTCTCTGGGAAGTGGTGGCTCCTCGGTTAAATCTTCAGAAATACAGCTTGTGAGCAAAAGTTGGTTGATTTGTTTGTTATTCAATAAAGACATGCCCGAGAGCCAATTCTTCCCCTCTTCAGCTATAATCTTTCAATACCCATAGCCCTCCCTGAACTCTCAACTCTTGTACAAATAAACAGTTAACTGCACATTTACGTTTTATCATAGTCTGAGGGGCTGTTTTTTAAATTCTCACTTGAGGATATGTCTTTATTGATTTATAGAGAGAGAAGTAGGGAGAGGGAAATGTCAATGTGAGAGAAACATCGGTTGGTTGCTTCCTGCATGTGCCCCAACCTGGGATCGAACCAACAACCTAGGTATGTGCCCTGACCGGGAATCAAACCTGCCACTTTTTGGTGTATGGGATGATGCTCCAACCTACTGAGCCACCTGGCCAGGGCTGAGGGGCATTTTTGGTGAAAACCATATATGTGAAGCAATTCAGAAACTCATTTAGGCCATTGGATAAATAAAGATGAGAACACTCAAGTATTCCTTCTAGATGCTCCATATCATCACTTACTATATTTATGAAGGAAGTAGACTTGGGTCCGCAAGGCTGGTCAGTTTCTCTGAGGTGCTCTGCCTGTAATTCCTTAGTTGTACACCAGGTAATGGGACCTGACAGAGAACACAGGTAAATAAGTTTCTTGTTCTTAATGCAGAGATTCTAAACGTTCTCAGTTCCTGATGACTTCAGTGTCTCCACAATTTTTTCATGGCGTCCCCATGAAAGTACAAAAGAAGTACAGTACCGAACTGTTTTGGACCTAGGCCAAAACAAGTACCTAACAGGTCTAAACAACTTAATAATAATAGTTTGTGTGGTATCTGACAAATGTCACTGTTTCCCTGTAAATATAAAACTTTTGTGCTTCATCTATGAGTTTGCTACAGTGCCTTGGGGAACCTGGAGGAATTGGTCTTAATGTTTTAGGGCATTTTGCAAATAATCCAATTCCAATTCTACATGGTTTCCTTATGAAAAATAATTAAATTAAAATTATGATTTCACTTCTTTCTAGATAATAAAAGTGACATGTATCAACATGGATAGATCTCAAAAATGTAATGTTAGAGGAAAAAAGGCAAGCTGCAGAAAAATGTGTACAATAATAGCATCTATTTAAACTTTATATCTTATTTATGAACTAGAGGCCCGGTGCATGGATTTGTGCACCAGTGGAGTCCCTCAGCATCCAATGCCGCCTGCTGCTCCTGCTCTTTCTGGCCCCACTGCACCTGCCGCCGCTCAGTAGGCTCGCTGTTGCTCCGCTGCGGTCTCTGGACTGCAGCAGCCAGCTGTGAGCCCTGCATCTGGCACCCATCAGCTGAGTGGCACTCCCTCTGTGGGAGCAAACTGACCACCAGGGGTCAGCTCCTGCATTGAGCATCTGCCCCCTGGTGGTCAGTGCACATCATAGTGACCGATCAAATTGTTGAATGGTCGCATAAGCTTTTATATATATAGAAACTAATGTGTAGTATAACAAGGACTGGAAGGATGCACCCATACTTTAGGAGAGTGGTTACCTCTAAAAAGGAAAGGAAATGGTACTGAAAGGAGAATGAAGAAGACCCAAATTTTATCTGTAATATTTTGTTATTAAACATGTAAATCAAACATGACAATGCTATGGACTCAATGTGTCCTTCCCCCTCCCCAAATTCATGTGTTGAAATCCTAATCCTCAATGTGATGATATTAGGAGGTAGGTCTTTGTGAGGTACTAAGGTCATAAGGATGATGACCTCATGAAAGGGATTAGTGCCCTTATAAGAAGAGACATGAGAGTTTGCTTCCTCTCTGCTCTCTACCATGTGAGGATGCAATGACCAGGTAGCTGTTTACAAGCCATGGAAACGGCTCTACCAGACACTGGTGCCTTGGTCTTGGACTTCCCACCCTCCAGAACTGTGGAAATAAACGTTTGTTGTTTAAAATGCCAAGTCTATAGCAATCTGTTATAGCACCTTGAATTGATTAGGACAATGACCAAATGTTGACATTTGTTAATTCTGGGTGGTAGGCTGTATAGATGTTCCTTATATTAGTCTCCATACTTTTTAATATTAAAATAAGACACACAAAAACCAGAAAGTGTTTTGCAAGAATTCAGAGGTAAGTCAAGTGTAATTTTTCCTTTCTACATGTAATCTACCCTTATCTCTACCTACTTAATGCAGTTTTGGATCCTAAAACAATTTTGAATCTTTTCTGAGGGTCATAAATTGCCATATGATACCTACTGATATTTTGCTAAAAAAACCCAAAACACACACGCAAAAAAACACCCAGCAATGGTGCCTTATAAAATCAGCTGCTTGCTAATCCTAATAAGGATTATGTATCTTTTGCTACTAATTAGTTCTGAAAGACAGAGTTAGATTTACATTCAAGTTTAACACATAATTATGTTAAAGAACAGATCTATCTTGATAAATTTTAAAATTTTTCAGTATCTTATATATAGTATGTTCAGTAAATGTCTTTGGAATCAGTGAAACTAATTCACCCTTTTCTCAGCATTAAAAATTATTGTTAGCAATGAGGAAACATTTTTTTGGCACATTTTTATAACAGTTTTACAATATGGGTTATAATTTTTATTATTTTGAAACATATTAATTTTAAAATGTAATATATTCATATGGTTCAAAAGAAAAGGTTTAAATTGTTTTACTAAAAATTAAGGCTCAACATTTGATTCCCAGCCACACAGTTCCCTCCTAAAGAAGCAACCAAAGTGACCAGTTTTTTTGCATATGCCTGGAAAAGATATATTTTATAACATATTACAAGAAAAGGAATATATGTGTGTGTGTGTGTGTGTGTGTGTGTGTGTGTGTGTGTATCCTATATAATAAAAGCCTAATATGCAAATTGTCCCCTCAACTGGGAGTTTGACCACTCACTATGACGTGCGCTGACCATGAGGGGGCATCACAGAACATGGCAGGTGTCGGGCTGCGACTTCTCACTGGCTGCCTGGGGGCAGGGGTGATGGGGACGGAGACGGAGGTGCAGTGAGAACGCAGGGTATCTGCAAAGCTTGCTCTCACTCCCCCTGCTACCCTCACAGACTGGGAAGCCCCTGCGCTCAGGTGCCATGTGCCTGCAAGGAGCCTGCCCCACACCCATGTGGCCTCTTCCGGGTGAGCCGGGCCACAGCCATCCACAGAGGCCGGTCGGGCTCCCCATGGGTTCCCACAGGAGCCAGTCTGCAAGGCTGGCTGGGAGAGAGCACGCTGCCTGCCTGGCTTCCATGCGGCGCTGCTGGGCAGCCCAGAGGCCCATGCTGCACCCCGGCCCGCGGCATCTGGCTGTGCTCACCACATCTCTGCATGGGGACTCAGGTGCTGTGACTCAGGTGGAGGGGGGTGTGCGGGAACCTGGGGGCCCAGGTGCTGCCCAGGGCCCAGAGGTTAGCTGGGACCTGCCCTTCCACGCCAAACGCTCATGCTTCGATCACTGGCCAGGCCTAGGAACCACACCTGTGCACTAATTTCGTGCACCTGGCATCTAGTATACATATATATCTACACTAATAAAAGAGTAAGATGCAAATTGACAGTACCTTCATGACACCCACCAGCCAATCAGGAGTGTGTATGCAAATTAACCCAACAAAGATGGCGGTAGGCACCGAGCGGCTGGGGGTGGGGCGGGATGCTTGTGCCATGGCAACAATGCAGGTGTTCCACACCGCCCCAGCCGCTCCAGGCCTCTGGGAGCATGGGAAGGCGGAAAGGTGGCTCCGGGCCGGAGCAAAAAGGCGGCTCTGGTCGGAGCAAAGGCGGTGCTGGCAACCAGGGGAAGGAAGGCCCATTCTTGCATGAATCTTCGTGCATCGGGCCTAAACAGGCAGTCGGACATCCCTCTCACAATCCAGGACTGCTGGCTCCCAACTGCTTGCCTGCCTGCCTTCCTGATTGCCCCTAAACAGGCAGTCGGACATCTCTCTCACAATCCAGGACTGCTGGCTCCCAACTGCTTGCCTGCCTGCCTTCCTGATTGCCCCTAACCACTTCTGCCTGCCAGCCTGATCACCCCCTAACCACTCCCTGCCAGCCTGATTGATGCCTAACTGCTCCCCTGCCAGCCTGTTTGCCCCTAACTGCCCTCCCCTGCAGTCCTGGTCCCCCCCAACTGCCCTCCCCTGCTGACCCAGTAACCCCTAACTGCCCACCCCTGCCAGCCTCATTGCCCCTAACTGCCCTCCCCTGCTGGTCTGGTCGCCCCCCCCCCACCACAACTGCTTTCCCCTGCAGGCCTGGTCCTCCCCAACTGCCCTCCCCTGCTGGCCTGATCGCCCACAATTGGCCTCCCTTGCAGGCCTGGTTCTTCCTAACTGCCCTCCCCTGCTGGCCATCTTGTGCCAGCCATCTTGTGTCCACATGGGGGCAGCAATCTTTGAACACACAGGGGCAGCCATCATGTGTGTTGGAGTGACAGTCAATTTGCATATTACTCTTTTATTAGATAGGATAGGATAGAGGCCTGGTGCACGGGTGGGGGCTGGCTGGTTTGCCCTGAAGGATGTCCCGGATCAGGGTTTGGGTTCCCTTGGGGCATGGGGTGGCCTGGGTGAGGGGCCTGTGGTGGTTTTCAGGCTGGCCATGGCCCCTGGTGACCCAAGCATAGGCTGGAAGCAAGTATCTGGTATTTATTTATCTTCTATAATTGAAACTTTGTAGTCTAGAGTGGAGGCCAGGGCAGACCAAGGTGGAGTGAAGCTTGGCTTCCTCCATCACTGGGGGCAACCCAAGCCTCCCGCTGGCTCCAGCTCTGTGGCCGCGGCCATCTTTGTTGGGATTTATTTATCTTCTACTAGAGGCCCGGTGCACGAAATTCGTGCATGGGGGTGTGTGTCCCTCAGCTCAGCCTGCACCCTCTCCAATCTGGGACCCCTCAAGGGATGTCCAACTGCTGGTTTAGGCCCAGGTAGGATTGGGCCTAAACCGGTAGTCAGACATCCCTCTCACAATCCAGGACTGCTGGCTCCCAACTGCTTGCCTGCCTGCCTTCCTGATTGCCCCTAACAGCTTCAGCCTGCCAGCCTGATCACCCCCTAACCACTCCCATGCCAGCCTGATTGATGCCTAACTGCTCCCCTGCCAGCCTGTTTTCCCCTAACTGCCCTCCCCTGCAGGCCTGGTCACCCCTAACTGCCCTTCCCACACCAGCCTGGTCACCCCACACAGCCTGCTATTCAGTCATTTGGTCATCCCTCACTAACCCCCTTGCCGGCCTGGTCGCCCCACACAGCCTGCTGTTTGGTTGTTATTGTTACTGTGATGATGCCCCAGACAATTTGCATATTCCTCTATTATTAGTATAGATTAGCTTTGCTAATCTGATAGAAAATGAATTCTTGATGTAATTTTAATTTGCATTTCTTTTGAGTGATTAGAACATTTTTTCCACTAACTTTAAATAATGTTTGATTCTTTTTCTATTTATATTTTTAATCTATTTTTCTATAGGATTGTTTATTTCTTATTCTTAGAAGTTCTTTTTATTGTAGAGAAATTAGCCCTTTGTCTGTGATAGGAAATGCAAATATTTTTCTCTGGTTTGTGGTGTTTTGGCCTTGCTTATAAATTTTGGCCTAACAGAATTAAAAAACAAACCTTTTTTAGTAAGTTGAATTCATCATTTTTATTCATACTTTATTTCTTCTAGATTGTGTCAAACATAGAAGGCCTTTTTCAATATGATTTACTTAAACATTCTCAAATAGTTTCCTCTAGTACTTTTGCAGTTTCAATTTTACTTTTAAACCTTTGATTCACCTGGAATATATTTTGATGTATTGTGAGATAGAATTCGATAATTTCTGTCCTCAATCACTATCCATTTGCCCCAAACCATTAATTGAATAAGTCATCCCTTTTTTACTACTTTAAGTTGCCATCTCACCATATGCTAAATTCATAAGTTACATTAAGGAAGTTCAAAATTGAATATAGTTTGGGACAGCATCCCTGTTTTCCTTATCCCTTTACAGTTTAGTCAGAAATTCCATTCTGTGACACTGATCCTAGTGTCTGTGCACACCCCAGAACTGCTGTGTCAGTATCTACTGGCATATAGTGAAAAGACCAGTGTCCACGTGCATTTATTATCAGAATTTCCCTGAATATTCTTGCTGCTTATTTTCCACCTGAAATTTAGAATCAGACTGTCCACTACTTCTCAAATAATGCCAAAACCAAGACCAAAACAACAGCAACAGTAGCCCTGGGATATTTCTGTGGGTTTTACTTTCATAGTCTCCAGCTCTAATCTTAGCTACTGCTGGTAAGCATATTGAAATCACTGATAAACGAAGTCTCTTCCTGTTTTATCTGTGAGCTAATTCTGAAAGGAGTTTTAGGAGTAAAGTAGGCAGGATTAGGGAGTTTTAGGAATGAAAATGGTCCATGGGAAGGAATGAGACTTGAAGACACCAGGGTGTTTATCTTACTTGTACAGAAGATAGAGAAATGCCACAGGCAAACAGAAATATATCTGGCCTGTGCAATTAAGACAGCCATAAACCGAGGACAGACAGGGGTATCTGTGGTCTGAGCAATGAAAGTGACCATAAGCTACCAGGGGTGGGCAAACTTTTTGACTCAAGGGCCACAATGGGTTCTTAAACTGGACCAGAGGGCCGGAACAAAAGCATGGATGGAGTGTTTGTGTGAACTAATATAAATTCAAAGTAAAGGAGCAGAGGGGAGAGCAAGAGAACCGGATAGAACAGCCGGATCCGGCCCGCGGGCCGTAGTTTGCCCAAGGCTGAAAAAGCAGCCCTGACCTGAGTAGCTGGGAGGCCATAAGATAGGCTTTCTCTGCCAGCACAACTGGGAGAGCCAGAAGATACATCAACAGTGACTCCAATCAACAAGGTAAGGGGGAGGGAAGGTGGGGACACCACGTGGGCTGTGAGCTCTGAAAACTAATTCTCTGCAGCAGAATGACCCATAAGAAGGGGTCAGGTTCAGCCAAAGAACCGCAGCCTATTTAATGCCTCAAGACAAAGGGCAGCAGTCACCCTTCCCAGGGGCCCTCTGTCCGTCCAGGAGGGACAGAGTCTGAGGCTTAGAATTCAGAATCAGGTTTTAGAGGCAGTGTCTGCTTTCATTAAAGTTTCTGTACTTTTCACCTCTCACCGTTTGTCCGTGGCTTCGTTCTTCAAATCCATTGGGACAACAACCCAGGGAAGCAAATCACCCTGCTCAATAAATCAACCCAGATCAATTCTTTCTGAACTGGTTGCAGGAACAGCCATACTTTCATCACTGCCTTGGGCTGTTGTTCTGGGCTCTGAGCCTCAGCAATCCTGATATCCCTCTATTCATTTTTTTTTCCTATCAGTTCATGCTAAAGCATATTTTAAAGTGGTTTGTTCAAAATCATAAGGGACTTACCATAATACTCTTTTTATTAACTTCTTTTAGACAGAAAAGTCTTATAATCCTGAAACTATCTTGCAGTTATTCCATTTCAAACTGCATGTTGTGATCCTGCCCTCTCAGTTTATAAGCATACTTTCCACTGGAGTGGTTAAAGACTCACACACAGCAGTGGTTATGACTGCTGTCTACGTAACCACTCAGGTGAAGTACATAGTCTGACTTGAAGCTTTCCTTCCATCCCTTAGCAGCAGGGGTCCTCAGACTTTTTAAACAGGGGCCCAGTTCACTGTCCCTCAGACCGTTGAAGGGCCGGACTATAGTTTAAAAAAAAAACTATGAACAAATTCCTATGCGCACTGCGGGCCCGGGACGAGTCGTCTGCTAAGCAGGACAGGCAGCGGCACCCAGCGGGCCGTAGTTTGAGGACATCTGCTTAGCAGAGTGCTTAAATTAATATTTGTAATCAACAAACATACTCCACATGGTGAAAGAGAAAAAAGAAACTGAGTAAAAGAATTTTAAAATACATGTCAGTTGGCATTTCATAAAATTAAATTTTTTAAAGCTAAAATTTAAAAAAAGTTCTGCTCATCATTGACTAAATTTATCTTTAAATCTATAAGCAGCAGATAAGCCATAATTAATATTTACATATAAACACAAAAGACTGAAGAAATAAAATAAACGAGATGGGTACATTCTTAAAATTAGAATGGCTGTAGGATTTGTATGAGAAATGCAGAAACTGTATATGCCTTGTGGTCTCATTATTGTAGGGATGAAAACTAATAACTGATGTTTGGAGTACATTCTTTGACTCAGGTACTACGCTAAGCATTCTACTGAATCTTTGCTAAGATCCCATAGATTGGGTACAATTATTATCTCCAGTTTGTATATGAAAAAAACTTAGTAAGCCATTTGTCTAAAGGCAGCCAGTTACCATCTGGTAGACCAGGATTTATACCTAGGAAGCCTTACTGCAGACCACTACGCTGCAATAATGTACAAGTGAGAAGCCAGAAAAGGAGCATTTGCAGGATTTCTTCTATTCTGGGGTACTTATGATTTTTTTAAAAATCAGCTTTATAGAAGTGTAATTTTCATAATAAAATTCACTAATTTTCTGCACAATTAGATGCATCTTGAAAATATGTATTCAGTAGTGTAATCATAACCAAAATTATAATTTCCACTATCCCAATAAGTTTCCTCATGCTCCTTCACAGTTGAGTCCTTTGTCAACATACTCCCTGGCTCTTGGCAATCACTGACCTTCTTTCTGTTATGAGAGTTATGCCTTTTCTAAAATTTCATATAAATTGGATCATACAGTCTTTTGAGGATAAATTTTTAAAGGTATCTTAATGTATTTCAGATTCATGATATCATTGTATCAATAAAGTATTACTTTTTATTGTTGAGTAATATTCCGTTGCATGGGTATGACACAATTTGTTCATCTATTTACCAACTAATGGACATTACTCTTAGTTTGGGGCACTTATATACTCATGCCTGGACCTTGTAATATTTAGACTCTTGCTCTGTCATTAACTGTGGCAAGATACTAAACCTCCCTGAGCCTTAGTTTCTTTTCCTACAAATTGGAGGCAATAATAATTACTCTCAAAAGTTGTTGTGAGGTTTAAATATTAATGTTTTTTAAGTCCTTCACACATGTAAATACCTTAGTATGTAGTGATTTTTATCATCTTTAAACAATGGGATAACAATAACCGCTTTCCTATCTCACAGATTCTTATGAGAAGAATGTGCATGAAAACGTAAAGCGCTATATAAATGTCACTTCCAGTTCCTTGCAGTCAATTAGTATGGACTGCAGTGGTCCTGCACTTTCAGAGAGCTAAACACGGAGGAGAGTGTAGTCCATTATACAACTCTAAACAAATGGCTGCTTTCCCATTTAAATAGCCCAGACTGCTCAGTGGAAACAAATCCACCTAAGTCTTGCTCAAAAACATAACTTTCCAATTTACTGGAAATTGCTTTCCAAGTTATTAATTTTAAAGCCACCAATATAGGTTAGTGATGAATAATTTAAGGATGTTACATTAGAGTGGATAGATTTTGGGAGAAGTCTTTATGGCTTGTGTTTTCTTCCATTTTAATTTAATAGATGTTGATACGTGTTGGTCCTGAGTATTGTGGAATTAATGCTTTTCTGCATTTCCAAAGAAAACCAGGGTTTGGGTATAAACACAAGGGGACTCCCCCATCCCTGAGGCAGGGAGTCAGTCCTCTAAAGACATAGTTTTCACAACTAGCGAATATAAGTGAGTCCTTTCTGAACTATTTCATACAGGGTTCCCAGAATTTAAATTTTGAGGGGAATTGCTTTTTTCCCCCTACAGTGCTATTGCAGTTCACCAAGTAATCTACTGGAAGTTAGTCCACCTCTCCACAATGCGAATGATCTAAAAACATGTCCCTTTACTTGTTTCCATCTGCAACAAACACTAACATCATTATTTGTCTGATGAAAACATGAATAAAGCCAGATACAGAAGTTTGTTTAGACTTTTTCCAAGAAAACTTTTCCCCTCGTAATCAGTTTTGAGCCCTCTCACTTTTCTCTCTCCTCAATTAGACTTGGAACTCACGGAAGCCTGGAATGTGCTTTGGAATATTTTTATTTTCCATCAAAAGGCTCACAATAGTACCCTGCAAATAACCAGGGATCAATAAATGACTTTTGAGTGAATTTATTTAGTCTTTGGAACAATGTCTTTTGCAGTGAAGTCTCAGTTGAAGAGAACTACTTATGAGTTGTTTCCCTCGGAATAATAAGATTGGAAGGTGTTTTCTTTCTTTCTGGAAGAATAAAATCTGCATGTCCGGGTGCAAGTTTAGGAAATGTAAAATTGATGTATTTTTGAAATGCCATTCTCGTTTCTTGTAATTCCTCCTCCAAGAAATCTTTCCAATTTGTCATAATTCCCAGTTGTTGTGCTACTGACAACAGCTCGTCCTGAGTGTTAACCAGTTTATCCATCACATTTCCAAGTGTGGCCTGATGGGCTTTCTCTGCTTCTTGAAGCACTTCCTGGACTTCTTCCTGCTTCTGCCTCTGAGCCATGGAATAGTAGATGTTCATTTCATGTTCTTTTTCCTTTACCAATTTGCTCACACTCTTCCTCTGATCCTTAACAATGGTCATACCAGCACTCATAAATTCCTCCATGACCTTCCTACAAAAGATAATATGGGTTTGTAAGTTAGATGGACTAACCACTAAAAACAGAAAGGTTTTGTCTTTCAGCACGGTTGTATGAGAATTTATTGCATCGTGTAGGTGAGACACCAGGCTGAGACAGGCTGGTAGAGATGGGCTTCTGGATTCCATTAGCTGTTAACAATAAAAAAACATTTTTCAGAGTAGGGAGGTCGTCCATGGACTTCCCCACTGTGGGCTAAGGAGAGGCTAGTGTCTGACAGTAACTTTAGGAACCCAAGTCCACCTTGGCCAGAAAAATATGAGTGCAGTGTGCTTAAAAATGAAGATACAGTCTTAGCCAGTTTGGCTCAATGGTTGGAGAAGTGGTCGGCAAACTCATTAGTCAACAGTGCCAAATATCAACAGTACAACGATTGAAATTTCTTTTGAGAGACAAATTTTTTAAACTTAAACTTCTTCTAACGCCACTTCTTCAAAATAGACTCGCCCAGGCCGTGGTGTTTTGTGGAAGAGCCACACTCAAGGGGACAAAGAGCTGCAGTTTGCCGACCACTGGGTTGGAGTATCATCTTGCAGACTGAAGGGTCATGGGTTTGATTCCTGTCAAGGGCATGTACCTGGGTTGCAGGCTTGATCCCTGGCCCCAGTTGGGGCATGTGCGGGAGGTGACCAATCCATGTGTCTCATTCACATTGATGTTTCTCTCTCTTTTTCTCTCCCCCTCCCTTCCACTCTCTCTAAAAATCAATGGGAAAAATACCTTCAGATGAGGATTAACAAAAAAGAAGAGAAGAAGGAGGAGGAGGAGGAAGTGGAGGAGGAGGAGGGGAGGGGGGGAGGGGGAGGGGGAGCTGGGTCAAAGTTCCAAACCCCTGGAGAAAGTATTTCTCTCTTTAAAAAAAAAAAATTATTGATTTTGGAAAGGAAGGGAGAGGGAGAGATAAAACATCAATGATGAGAGAGAATCATTGATCAGCTGCCTCCCACACACCCACACTGTGGATCGAGCCTGCAACCCAGGCATGTGCCCTGACTGGGATTTGAACCATGACCTCCTGGTTCGCAGGATGACGCTCAACCACTGAGCCACGGTGTTTGGGTGAGAAAGTATTTCTGTATATCAATCCAGCTATCTCCCTTTAGCCAGAAGGGAAAACACTGTATTCACAAGTCAGGTTGAGCTATGATTTTGATTTTATCTGAGCAATACTCTATGACAGCTGACTCAAACCTTTTGGTCTCGAAACCTCTTTTTGTTCTTCAAATGACCAAGAAACTTTTGTTTATATGGGTTATATCCAGTGACACTAACAGTATTACAAATTAAGAGTAAGACAAAAATATTTACAAATTCATATAAAGTATTAGTAAATCTATTCAATATTAACATAACTTTTATGAAAAGTGTATTTTCCAAATCAAAACAACTTTTGGTAAGAAAAGTGACATAATTTTACATTTTTTTAAAAAAACTCTTTACTGTCTAGCTTAGTAGAAAAAAAGCTGGATTTTCATATTGTTTTAATCTGTTGTGATATCACACATCATAAAATCCTGGAAAATGCCACTATATATTCTTTAGATAATGAGAGTAAAAAGGTAAATAACACCCAGGCAGTCGGAGTGGCTCTTAGCCACTGTGAAGTACTTCCAAGGGTGCCTCTGGTTAACCTAGTTTGGCAGAACCTCTAAAGACTGGAAAACTTAAAAACACCTATAAATGTTGGATTTAAATATTTATGGTTGTTACTAACTCCCCGCCCCGCCCCCGTCTCCTAGACCTGTGGTCAGCAAACTGCAGCTCACGAGCCACATGCGGCTCTTTGGCCCCTTGAGTGTGGCTCTTCCACAAAATACCACGGCCTGGGCGAGTCTATTTTGAAGAAGTGGCATTAGAAGAAGTTTAAGTTTAAAAAATTTGGTTCTCAAAAGCAATTTCCATCGTTGTACTGTTGATATTTGGCTCTGTTGACTAATGAGTTTGCTGACCACTGTCCTAGGGACAATGCTAAACATTTTACATGCATTCCATTCCATTTAATTTTAACAATAACCCACTGAAGCTGGTATGATTTTTATTCATTAACTCTTATTATTCCCATGTAGCAGGTGAGGAAATTAAGGCTTAGAGAGATCTAGTTATTGTTCATTGTCACACAATTGAGAAGGTGGGATAGTTCCTACCTTTCACCATTACCTGCTTCAATCGTGTAAGAGGCCACTATAAATTTTATATAGGGGGAAGGGTAATACGATAATAATAATTTTTTAGAATTGTTATTCTGGCAATATCTGGTAAATCAAATCTCACATAGGATGAAGTAAAGAGACCAATTTATACTATTTCGCAATATCCTGGGAGTGCAAAGTTAGGGTCTGAACACATGGTGAAAGAGAAAGAAATAGGAAGAAAGAAAGGGATAAATCCAAGAAATATTACACAGTCGTTAAGTGCCAGAAGTTATGACTGCCAGGGGATAGTGGAGGCAGAAAGAGGAGGAATCAAAACCACCTTCCCGATTCTCAGCCTGGGTCACAGGAGAGTGGAGGCGCTGTCATGGAAGGGCCAGCACAGACAGAGGTGGGAGCGTGCATCTGTCCACACCGTAGGGTTCAGTCTGATGTTTGATGGCATCTGCATAATGGTGGTGAGATTGTGAAGGTGATGACCAGGCCCTGGGGCTCAGACAGAAGGAACTAGAGGAAGCTTCCTTGAGCCAGCCCCAAATCCCCGAGGAGGCAGTTGTGCTCTTCTCCAGAACCACGCTCTGTGACCAGCAGGCCTGGCTTCCTTCTGGCCCCACAGAGAGGTGTTCATCTATGAGGCTGACTCGAAGGCTCCACCAGAGGTGATCTCAGGTAAAACTGCTCAAATAAAGTGCATCTTAGGTGACTCCTACGTCTACTCTCCATGATATAACCCCCTTTAAATGCCTTACTATCAAAATCTGTTCTTGCTACGAGGATCTAGTCTCTCTATTTTTTGGAATGCCCTTTTCAACTTTCCCGGCCTGCCTTAGAGCCTGAATTTTTGACCCTTTGGGATTCATGCCTTTTGGTTTAAGGTCAGGAAGTGTCTGACTTTAATTCTGATGACTTATTTGAAGTTGTGGAATGTTAGCCAGGAGGGAGGAGGGTGCAGGGCATGGAGAGGGGGAGGCAGAGGGCCTGAAGTGCCCATTCATCTTTGTATTTCTCCTGCCTGGCATGGTGCCCATTGTGTATACAACAGGCAACCAATAAATGTGTGAAATGGGTAATATAGGTGTTGTTCCCTCAATACTTTTTTGTGTGCCAAATAACACCACATTTTAAAACAGCTAAATTAGAGTATTACAAAAGCCTAAAAGATTCATGCTTAAAAAGGACTCTCAGCATAAGCAAAATACTCACCATAAGAAAAGTCAGTTCTTGTCATATATATAAAACTAGAGGCCCGGTGCACGAAATTTGTGCATGGGGGGAAGGTGTCCCTCAACCCAGCCTGCACCCTCTCCAATCTGGGACCCCTCGAGCAATGTCCGACTGCCTGTTTAGGCAGTCGGACATCTCTCTCACAATCCAGGACTGCTGGCTCCCAACTGTCGCCTGCCTGCCTTTCTGATTGCCCCTAATCGCTTCTGCCTGCCAGCCTGATCACCCCCTAACCACTCCCCTGCCAGCTTGATTGATGCCTAACTGCTCCCCTGCCAGCCTGTTTGCCCCCAACTGCCCTCCCCTGCTGGCCTGATCGCCCACAACTGCCCTCCCTGCAGGCCTGATCCCTCCCAACTGCCCTCCCCTGCTGGCCATCTTGTGGCAGCCATCTTGTGTCCACATGGGGACAGCCATCTTTGACCACATGGGGGCAACCATCTTGTGTGTTGGAGTGATGGTCAGTTTGCATATTACTCTTTTATTAGATAGAATTAGGTAGGATAGAGGCCTGGTGCATGGGTGGGGGCCAGCTGGTTTGCCCTGAAGGGTGTCCCAGATCAGGGTGGGGGTTCCCTTGGGGCATGGGGCGGCCTGGGCGAGGAGCCTGTGGTGGTTTGCAGGCTGGCCACACCCCCCGGCGACCCAAGCAGAGACCCTGTTATCTGGGATTTATTTATCTTATATAATTGAAACTTTGTAGCCTTGAGCAGAGGCCCAGGCAGGCCAGGGCTGCAGAAGTTTGGCTTCCTCCATTGCTGGGGCAACTCAAGCCTCCTGCTCTCTCCAGCTCCATGGCTGCCGCCATTTTTGTTGGGATTTATTTATCTTCTATAATTGAAACTTTGTAGCCTTGAGTGGAGGCCTGGGCTGGCCAGGGTGTGCAGAAAGCTTGGCTTCCTCCATTGCCGGGAAACCCAAGCCTCCTGCTCGCTCTGTGGCTGTAGCCATCTTGGTTGGGTTAATTGCATACTAGTTCCTGATTGGATGGTGGGCGTGGCTTGTGGGTGTAGTGGAGTGATGGTTAATTTGCATGTTACTCTTTTATTAGATAGGATGATTTTTATTTATTTATATAATTTATCCACATTTCCCCCCTAAAAGTGGGTCTGGAAAGCATATTATATGAGGAAGGACTGAAGCAGCTGCTTTACAAATACTTTTTGGTTTTTCCTTCTCTTCACACTAAAGCTTGGACAATATCCCTCTCCTCAAGTATCTAAAGGATCACTGTGCACTGAGGGCAGACTCAGCATATTTTCTTTTTTAAATATATTTATTGATTTCAGAGAGGAAGGGAGAGGTAAAGAGAGACAGAAACATCAATGATGGGGGAGAATAATTGATTGGCTGCCTCCTGCATGCCCCCCACTGGGGGCTGAGCTGCAACCCCAGCATGTGCCCTTGACTGGAATCGAACCTGGGACCCTTCAGTCCGCAGGCTGACATTCTACCCACTGAGCCAGACCAGCTAGAGTCGGCATATTTTGGGTCCACTTTAGGTAGAGGCATTCAGCATTGGAACCAACCACCTTAACCAGCCATAGCATTCCTATCACGGAAGTACTTAGAGGCTCACCCACGCCTGGCAGGCAGCCAGCAGGAAGGATGGCAGGTTCAACTCAATGACCTCCAATGCCCCTCCCAAGGGGAAGGGAATGTCTATGCTTTGTATGGAACCTTTCCAAGCAAAGGTTCTTCCTTTTTTTAGTATCTCCTAGATAATCTGTTTAGAATCTAATCACCTCAACCCACAAAAAAGTTTTCTGTGCATTTAACAGGTTTGTCATATTATGTAAGAATTCTGAATCCTACGTCATAAGTGAAAGTTTGTAGACAAATAAAAGGTCTTCAGGCAGAATTCTAAACAGCGGATCTTCTGTCTATACTAATTTCTGCAATGCTCTAAAGAACACTGGAATCTAGAGTGGGTTCAGCTGACTGGAACATATTTGAACCTTTGTTTGGTAAATATTTAAAGAATGCCTACCACATGCCAGGCTCTCTTCCAGGCATTTGGAACACATCAATGAACAAAATGGGCCTTCCAATTGCATATACTTAAACAACAGGCATGGAAGTTCCCTAATCCTAGTCAACTGATTTAATAAAAGGGAGCCATTGAAAATCTTTCATTCCAACCTCACAGAGAAAATGGAGGGGGGTGAAAGCAACTGAGTGAGGGGAGGAGCAGAAGCTGCGGTGTGAGGATTGGGCCCAGAGGCTCCTGAAGGAAGGGCAGGGCTCCCGTAGATGGAAGGTGGGAGGGACGGGGAAGAGGACGTCACTTTCCACTGCATTGAGCCACACTCATTTGGGAGTTACCACCTTCTCTAACTTTCTCCTGAAATCTCTTTCACCTTCCTTGTCTCTCTCAATAATGATCTACTATGATTTATCACCAAGGCAAGAAATGGCCACAGCTGCAGCCCTCATTCCTTTTGACCTGCAGAATAATAATCCTACAGGATTTTACCTTTGGCCCTGTTCTAAAAAGTCCTAACAAGGAAGACTTTACCTGTTGTTAATCATATACAAATAGATTTATTTGTTAACTCAAGGAGCAAAGCAAAAGAGGTAAGTCCTAGACTAGGAAGCTAGATACAGAGGTTTCAGTCTTGTTCTGCCTCTACAGTAAGTGATGTCGGGCAGGTCACTTAACATGTGGAAACTGTGGTTTTCTTGGTCCCGATAATCACTAAGGCTCTTTACTGCTGTCTTGTTTTAGCTCATCCCACCAAACATTCTTTAAAAATATATACAGATTATCTGATTTATGTAAAAACTATCTGTGATTGTGCACATATATAATAAGGCTGCAAACACATTAAAAGGGCAATGGAAAGCCCGGCTGGCGTGGCTCAGTGGTTGAGTGTCGACCTATGAACCAGGAGGTCACTGTTCAATTCCCAGTCTGAGCACATGCCCGGGGTTGCGGGCTCGATCCCCAACAGGGGGCATGCAGGAGGCAGCCTTTCAATGATTCTCATCATTGATGTTTCTACCTACCTCTCCCTCTCCCTTCCTCTCTGAAATCAATAAAAATATAAATTTTAAAACAGGGCATGGAAAGACACAGACCCAATTACTGAAAATGATTGCCTCTGGAAGACAGCGAGAGGTAGGGAAGCAGTGAGTCAGGACTTATCAAATTTGCTCTATATATTTTCATAATGTCAGTTTCATCTACAATGTGTGATAAGATAAAAAAAAAGAACACATCCATAATAGTATACGTTATAGGCTAAAAAATGTGAAGATTGACTTTTATGTGTTGTGGAAAAACTATTTCTCAATTCCTCTCCTCAGCCTCTTAAAACCGAGTATACAGAATGAAAAACAATATTTAGGACAGTAGTTATCTTTTGAGAGCGAGGAGAGGAAGTGTTACCAATTTCCAACCCCTTCAGAGGGGTGGTTAATCTTTGAGTATTCATGTTATATTTTTTTAAACCACGCACACATACACACACACACTCCACAATGCTTTACATATTATTCTCTATGATATATTCAATAATGTAAAAACACAATAACTGGGAACTATCCACCTGTGTGCCTCAATCTTATCCCTTTCTCCAAGTTGGTTTTGACAGAACAAGATACTAATTTGCAAATATGATCTCTGGAATACCTCCTCTGGGCCAGGATAGCTTCCTGGGCCAGATGCCTCTCTTCGGCCCTGGCTTTCTCCACAGCCTCGATCTTCTCCTTGTGGCACTCCATCATGATCCTTTGGATTCTATGGACCATGCGCTGTTCTGCAGCCAAGTTTTCTCTCTTCAGTTCGTCTTCTATGTTTTGATGCATCTCTAACTTGGTTTGAGATGTTACATCCTTAAGCAACAGTAAAACTAGGTTTAGAGGCTACAGCTTTGATGTTTAAAAATGCACACTAAGAAGTTATTCGAATTATAGTTCAACAACCTGATGAAATATGTACTGAGAACACTGATGGTTTAAAAAAATAGTGGGTATAATAAGGAAAACTTTCAGTTAAATGGCACTATATAAAACCAGAAACAAGCAAACTATATAGCATAAATATTTGGGACAAGGACAGTCTATTTAATCTCACCTAGTACAGATCTGATAGGAGGTAGCACTGCCCAACAATGAATAAATGGGCCCAGTGCCCCAAACTTACCAGTTATGTTCTTATTAATTTTGGCCAAACCTGGAGCCAGACTTCTGCCACTTTCCCTCCAGCCTCTGCCCACGAATCACCACATCTGCACTGGGTCCTGTCCTGTCCCTCCTGGCCATATGTGAAAACAGTTCTGTACCCTTTTCTTCCAGCAGACTTTGTAACGGAGGTGCCGAACTAAACAACCAGTCCCTGTGCCTCTGCGGGACATTTGCTAATTACCTACAGTCCTGTGCTTGAACAACCTAGAAAGGGTACTTCCCCCCACTCCTCCCCCACCCTCCTATTGCATGACCTCTGGTCTTGAAGAAAATACTTGAGAAACAGCTCAGGGCTCCCTTTTGGCACCACAGTAAATGCAGACTTAGGTAAAAGGATACAATCAGAGAGCCCAGGAGAAGAAAGAGAACAGCCCATTTCCTTCGTTGAACCCTATCTGAGCACTTACTAAGTCACACACTGTGCTGGTCACTGGGCTAGATGGTAACGAGACAGACATGCCCTCGTGGAGGCTGCAGTCAGGTGGGGATCAGACACTTAACAAGTGGTCGCACAATCCAATTACAACTGTGACGGGTGGCAACTGCTGTGAAAGCGGACGGGGTGTCAAGGACAGTATATAGGGATATGGGGGTGAGGGGGGGGGCAGGGCAGAGCTGGTGGGTAAAGCTTCCTGTGTGCCTAGTGATGTTTGAGCTAAATCTGAGGGAGCGCAGGAAGCACAACCCAGCAGGCACCACGGTGAGAGGTGCATGGTGCGTTCAGGTCCCAGGACCCACAGAAGGGCAGTGAGAGGAGGGAAAGAACAAGTGGCAAGAGATGTGGTAGGGCAGGGGGACAGGGGCAGCTCCTTGCAGCCTAGAAACCCCCTAAAGGTTTGGGCTTATGACCCCAAAGCTTGTGGGATTCTGTGCTCACTGAGTATTCAGCAACTCTTCTATGACAGTCCGAGACCTCCCAGCCAACCTCCAGAGACACCCGTCTAGATCTTACACATTATTGGTGTTCACTTATTCCCTTGCCAGAGCTTTAAGTAATTTCAGTACTTTTGAAAAGACAACAAGCCACTATAAAAACCTGTATTTTTTTTTTATGTTCCTCTTCCAGAATCTGAATGTTGATGTTATGTTTGTCATTTGCTTCTTCAATTGCTTTATCCACTGCTTGCTTTTGGCGTTCATCGGCCTTTGAAAGAAAGAGTATTATTTATTAGTATAATAGCTTTTTATGTTTACTAAAAATTAACCAACACCATGGGGCCTCTAATTACTTGCTTTGTTCCCATCTCAAACCGCCCATAGCAAACTGTCTGCGTGGGCCAGATGCCCTCACACATCCCAGCAGTGGGAACCTTGCAGTTTCAGGAATTGCTATAGAGAGCTGGACTGGAGGCTACTAGGTTGTCTTTTATTTTTTGTCACTCTATTTCTTGCTTAATCTGACTATGAAAGTAACATGTGCTCATTGCAGAAAATCTGAAAACTATAGCGAAGTAGAGATACACAAAGCTAGAAATTACTGAGAAGGAGGCTGAATACCATCCCACATCCCCTGCATCAAGTCTTCAGAAAACTCATGATTTAATCTGAAGAAAATGCCCAGATCATTAGATTACTAGTATTCACATTGTAGATTACCCACAAAAGCATTCCCTTGTATGAGCGTGTATAATCAATAATTCACAAGCGATTTAAATTTTACTACTATTGGTAAAGACAGAGGACTACTAAGCGTATTTTGGCTCTAGCCGGTGGCTCAGTGATAGAGCATCAGCCTGTGGACTGAAGGGTCCCAGGTTCCATTTTGGTCATGGGCATATGCCTGGGTTGCAGGCTCGATCCCTAGTAGGGGGTGTGCAGTAGGCAGCCGATTAATTATTCTCTCTCATCATTGATGTTTCTATCATTCTTTCCCTTCCTCTCTGAAATCAATAAAATATATTTTTAAAAAGGAATATTTTGGACTTTCACACCAAGCTTTTCCTGGCACTAATACTGGACAATTCCAACACTCTTTGCTATAATACCATTTTTATAAAGAAACCGAGAAATAACATTCTAAGTGCTGAGGCTAATCCTGCTCTCAAGGAGCATTTATTCTCTTTAGGAAGTCACTTATGTCATTCTATCTATGACTGGAAGAAGTAGGGGCTAGATGATTGAGATTTTGCTTCAGTTAGGTATCTGGGATCTGACTGTGAGCCCCAACACACTCAATTGGCCCCTACAACCTCAGCAGTCACATGGACAAGGTTACCAAGGACTTTAGAGAGAAGGGGAGCAAGGAGAAAGGTAAAAAGAAGAGTAGACATAAGGAAGCATTTGGAAAAAACAGGCATGTGTTACACACTGCACAAATGAATGGTCTACATATTAGATATTAAGCAATAATAAATAATTATCATCAAGGATTTTTTAAAAAATTTTAACCCACTGAGAATAAGGGGAGCAGGAAGAGTCATCCACATATAGGGGCAATTTACTATTTTATTATTTTGTTGTTGTTAATCCTCACCTGAGGATATTTTTCCATTGATTTTCAGAGAGAGTGGAAGGGAGGGGAACAACAAAGAAATATCAATGTGAGAGAGACACATCAATTGGTTGCCTCCTACATGTGCCCAGACTGGGGCCAGTGATTGAGCCTGCAACCAAGGTTCATGCCCTTGATCAGTACTGAACCTGGGACCCTTCAGTCCGACACTATCCACTGAGCCAAACTGGCTAGGTCACATAAGGGCAATTCAGAAGGAATGAAGCTCCCGATGATGCCTGCTTAGGTTCTTACTAAGCACCTACTATGTGCCAGGCACCTCCTTTCATTGAATTCTCTCAACCATCCAGTAGAATGGGTATTATTATTTCTCTTTTACATTTGAAGAAGCCAAGACTAGGGTTGAAGAACTTACCTCAAAATAAAAAGCATCTGCACAGCAAAAGAAATTACCAGCAAAATGAAAAGGGAGCCCACTATATGGGAGAACATATTTGCCAATGATATAGCTAATAAGGGGTTAATAAACAAAATATATAAAATATTCATGCAACTCAACAAAAGACAAACAAACCAATTAAAAAATGGGCAGAATACCTAAATAGACATTCTCCAAAGAAGACATATAAATGGCCAATAGATATATGAAAAAATGGTCAGTCACTAATTATCAGAGAAATGCAAATTAAAACCACAATGAGATATCACCTCACACCTGTCAGAATGGCTATCACAAAAAAAATCAACAAGCAACAAGTGCTGGTGAGGATGTGGAGAAAAGGGAACACTAGTTCACTGCTGGTGGGAATGCAGATTGGTACAGCCACTTTGGAAAACAGTATGAAGTTTCCTCAGAAATTAAAAATGGGACTTCCATTTGACCCAGCAATCCTACTTCCAGAAATATATCCTAAAAAACCCAAAACACCAATCAGAAAGAATATATGCACTCCTATATTCATAGCAGCATTATTTATAGTAGCTAAAATTTGGAAACAACCCAAATGCATATCAGTAGATGAATGGATAAAAAAAAGTTGTGGGCCCTAACTGGTCTGGCTCAGTGGATAGAGCATTGGCCTGCGGATTGAAGGGTCCCAGGTTCGATTCCAGTTAAGGGCATATGCCAGGATTGCAAGCTTGAACCCCAGTAGGGGGTGTGCAGGAGGCAGCTGATCGATGTTTCTCTCTCATCGATGTTTCTAACTCTCTATCCCTCTCCCTTCCTCTCTGTAAAAAATCAATAAAATATATTTGAAAAAAAAATAAAAATAAAAAAATAAAAGAACTTGCCAAAGGTCCCACAAGTAGCCAGGATTTAACACCAGTTCTGCGTGACTATATTGTTTACAACAAATCCAAACAGTGAAAGAAAGGTTAACTTAGCTTGATTTGCAACTTTTTACCTGAGCCCACAAAGCAGATTCTGCTAGTGCAATACGTTCTTGGAGTACAGCCTCTTGAAATAGTTCTTCTTTATACAAAAGATCTGCCCCAATATCTGTGTATTTGAAGAGAAATAATTACAAGTGTCCACGGATGTATCTTGGCTTCCCTTTTCACTATGATCTAGTTATTAGAGTCACCTCAGATACACACACACACACACACACACACACACACACACGACATTTTTTTAAGAGATGTCAATCTTTTCTTTAAAGATACCGATGAAAGGGGTAAGTTGTTTCCTACTTGACTATGAGGGAATGCACAGCACTGTTAGGCCTGGATGGAGTCAGTGATGTGATGTCAGTCCACATGGTGGGCAACTGGGGAAGGAAAGTGGCAAAAAGGTGCCCATTTTGTACTCCTTCTAAAGAAGAATATCAAGTGAATATTCAAGATTATTCAGCTCCTCTCTCCCTGCTCATATCTGGGTGTTGGTGTTACCTCCACCCAGACAGTGGTAGCAGAATGCCTTAATACGTTACATGCCTTTCTTCAGCGTGTAGGTTTTCTTGGGTTTAGCTGCTTCAGTTGTGGAGTGAGTTAGGGGTAGTAGTTTAGAACTTCTCCATCAATGATCTAATTTAATTTCTAAAAAATAACATTCTCACAATAACATCCTCCCTACCCAAACAAGGGAGTGAAATCCTAAAGAGGTTAGAGGACCACACAGTATCAGATAGCTAGGGACAGAGTTGGACCTCGAGCCACAACCCGAGTTCACGGAGCTGGGCAGAGGGTTCTCTCCATCTTCTCCTACCAGACTGTGTTGTCAGAGGTGATGACGAACCCTATAAGCGTTGAAATCACACACAGTGATCTTTCTCTCCAACCCAAACTCCTAGTGTTTATTCTTTATTCCACTCATTTCTCACATCTAAGATTTGTTGAATTATTAACTTTTCATGTGATTAGGTCTTGATGATCAACTTCCTAAAATTACAAAGCACACCCTACACTGCAGTGTTGTCTCTCACCATGCCGAGCTCGGCAATAAGCACAGATAAGACATTGCGGACTCAGGGGTTTGTCTGCCCAACATCTGTTCTCTACCTCTGGTAACAGGACCTATTTCTCTCAAGAACTTCCCTCTCTCACTTCAGGATAGCTACATGATAAATTTCATGAAACTATACACGGGGGGGTGGGGGGGTGGGGGGAGTTTGGAGGGGTGCGGGGGGCGGGGTAGCGGGTAGTGGGGAAGAGAGCATATAAGGCCCGTGCCTGAGTTAGATTTAAATGTATCATTCCAATATCAATTTCCCAATTTTGACAATGTACTAATGTTATGTAAGATATCAATAAGAGAATCTAGACAAGGCGTATATTGTTCTATTTTTAAATTTTGTGAGTCTTAAACTATTTCTAAATAAAAAGCTATTAAAATATGTAAAAATATTTTAAAAAAATAGGCCCTGGCCAGGTAGCTCAGTTGGTTAGGGCGTCATCCTGATAAGGTTGTGGGTTCAATCTCCAGTCAGGGCACGTGCAAGAAGCAATCAATGGATGCATAAATAAACGGAACAACAAATTGTTTCTCTTTCTCTCTTTCCCCCTTCTTCTCTCTCTAAAATCAGTAAGTAAATAAAATAATAATTAAAAAATAAAAACAACACATGCTGAGGCCTGATTCTAAAGGTTCTAATTTAGTGGGTCTGTGTTGGATTAGTATTAAATCCAATGAGTCTATGTTTGGATATTTGTAGTAAAAAAATTTTTTTAAAACTTCTGTATTGTACTGCTAGGCTTGAGAACTACTTCCCTATGCAATACTCATTAGCATTTATATAGACATTTCAACATGGCTTTGAGTTTACTTATAAAGAACAAAGAATATTGACTCTTTTGACTTTAAATAGTCAATGACAAATGCAGTTCAGGTCACTGAAAATAAAAGATCAATTTCTAACTAGTTAGATTTAATGTATCCACTTAATGTTTGGATTCAGATAATAAAAGGAATCAATTAATAAAAGCTTATCTAAGAATGGCTATCCACTGTCCTGGGTGTAAAAAGTATAAGGAATCGCCGAAACCGGTTTGGCTCAGTGGATAGAGCGTCAGCCTGCAGACTGAAGGGTCCCGGGTTCGATTCCGGTCAAGGGCATGTAACTTGGTTGCGGGCGCATCCCCAGTAGGAGGTGTGCAAGAGGCAGCTGATCGATGTTTCTCTCTCATCGGATGTTTCTAACTCTCTATCCCTCTTCCTTCCTCTCTGTAAAAAATCAATAAAATATATTTAAAAAAAAAAGTATAAGGAATCAATTAATAAAAGCTTATCTAAGAATGGCTATCCACTGTCCTGGGTGTAAAAAGTCAAGTCATTTTAGAGTTTATAGTTAATAAGTCGTATTAAACATTTACTAAAGTTAATCAGTTTTGGTATTGATATTTCTAGAGGATGATTCCAATTTGATCTCCCCCTACAATTTCGTTTTTTCAAAACACCCTCCATTCTCTAGCTTTTATATTTTAAAAAATCAGGAGTGAAGTTAAATCACCATTGGTTTACCATGTTAAAGGAAAAAAAAATCAGAGGAGTATTTTGAGAGTCCTTAGGAAAACATTTCAAAGGTCCAAAGTCAGACTGAAAACTCTGATGAGAATAAGGAAAGAGGGAAACCCATTAATTACAATTTGATTTATTACAAGTGTATATGTAGTTCATATTCTCATGTTATCTACATGTATCTACCTTTATGTCACTGGCTACTAATATAGTTTCTTTCACCCATTTATTAAGGTATTAGGGATATTTTCTCTCCTATGTGTGTAGCAGGTGCCCAAGTATGGGCAAGGACATAAAGAGCTCCCACTTACTATTATGTGCCAGGCTTTATAAGAGGTACAAATACAGAGTTGGGGGAAAGTGGGTTTACAGTTATTCATATGGAAAATGATGTAATAACTAATTAAAAAATAATACAAGAATAAACTGTTTCACGGAATCACAACTATGAAACTGCTTTTGCCCATAAACACTGTATTTCTTTAAAGTCTCATAATAAACCTGCAAGATATCTATTAATAACCCTATTTACATATAAGTTTACAGATTGAGAAGCTAAGTATCCTGTCCAAGACACACAAATGGTAAATGGAGAAGCTAGATTTCAACCTGTGTTCTCATGACAAACAGATACCCCTATAGGACAAGCAACTTTGATCAAGAAAGCTGATAAAAGTATATATAACAGGAAGAAAGACATGCTATAAACATTAGAACAAAAGCAAACAACGAAGTCACTTACCCAGTATATCTTTGTGAGTGTAAAAGCGTGTCTTAAAGGGCTTGTATTCATGGATCTGTTTGAAGATGTCCCCTAAAGGAGCTGGTGGAATTATTTTATTACAAACAGCACAGCAAACAAAACTGGTGTAATTTGAATTTCTGATCATGATTAAATTTAAGGTGTCTTTTACTATGTACAGTTTGTAATACTCTTAGGAGCATAAAAAGTAGTGTTGAGAAAAGCTGGATGTTTAGAGAGGCCCAAGATTCTAGGACAATGCTAGAGGCTGGTAAGGATTAAATGATTCACCATGATTAGGTAGTGGGTATGTGCCTAATGTGAAAGAATGCTACTGAAAGCCTCTGCATGTAAGGTTGGGAAGATTTAAGCAGCTGCTCCCTCCTAGACACTAGCATTAAACTGTTAACTGACTTAGCAACTGTTGCTAGGTAAAACAAGCTTTGCTCATAAAAGCAACTAGAAATAATAAGAAGTGTAGCATGGTACAGCCACTCATTTCCCAAATACTTTCTGTATTAGTTTCTTATTGCTGCTGTAACAAATTACCACATATTTAGTGGTTTAAAACAATACAAATTTATTCTTTGGTCAGAAGTTCAAAATTAATCTTATGAGCCTAAAATTAAGGTGTCAGTAGGGCTTTAGGGAAAATGTTTCCTTACCTTTTCCAACTTTTGTAGACCACCCACATTGCTTGGCTCATGGCCTTGCATCCTATAGCCCTTTCTCCCATTGGCACGGTGACATCGTTTCTTCCTTGGATCTTCTGCCTCCCTTTCATAAGGACCTGTGTGAGTATATCAGGCCTACCCAGATAATAAAATCCTTCACTTAATCACATCTGCCAAGCTTCCTTTGCTATTTAAGATAACAGACTCACGGGTTCCAGGGATTAGGACAGCCGTGGGCAAACTACAGCCCGCGGGCTGGATCCGGCCCGTTCGGCTGTTCTATCCGGCCCACGGAGCCGAAAGAGCGGAGGGTTCTCTTGCTCTCCCCTCTGCTCCTTTACTTTGAATTTATATTAGTTCACACAAACACTCCATCCATGCTTTTGTTCCTGCCCTCCGGTCCAGTTTAAGAACCCATTGTGGCCCTCGAGTCAAAAAGTCTGCCCACCCCTGGATTAGGATATGGACATCTTTGGAGGTGGGTCGGGAAGGGGAGCATTATTCAGCCCACCACACTTTCTTTTAAGTGATAAAAGAATTGATTCCTTTTAGATCAGCAAAGGATGGAGTTTAATTTTTTCCCCAGGTTATCTATAATGTGGTTTTGATGCCATGGCAATAAAACTGGGAAATATCACAGTATTTTAAAGAAAAAATTATTTTTATTAAGCCAGCACTCAGAATTACTAAGCCTGGTTTTTGAAATCACATCTATCTATATAAAAACTTAACATGCAAATTGTCCCCGCAGGAGTTCGACTGGGAGACCGATCACTCGCTATGACGTGCACTGACCACCAGGGGGCGGCTCGGAACAAAGGAAGGCCCCAACCAGCAGCCGGGGAAGGGAGGCCCCGGCCAGCAACTGGAAGGAAGGCCCCGGCAGGCAGCTGGAAGGCCCCGATTGGCCCCGATTGCTGGCCAGACCTAGGGATCTCTAGTTGTTAAATAATTTACATAGTTAATTTGTTGCCCTCATTTTAAAATGTAAAGTCTGCATCCCAAGAACCCCCCAGGCGCCTGACAAACTGGGACAGATTGGTCACCTATGAAAGATAAGTCTATAAACCAATAAATAATTTAACTATTTGCTTCAGGGAATTGTTAAAAACCAATTTATCGATTGAACAGCTTGCTCCTCTGGGAAAATAACTCCTCTGTCAGAACAGACTGATTCCCAGGTCAAAAAGGTCACTTGCCCCCTTATCAATCAATAGTCTACTTATCAAGACTTGCTTCAAGACCTAATCTATTACCAAGTTTTGCCTAAGCTCAGACAGATTCCCACATTAAAAGACCTCCTTTAACTGCTTGAACCCATCCTCCCAAATGCTGCCAGTATCTTGCCCTAACCATCCCCTTCTTGGACATGACTGACTCTGACAAAGTGACATTTTCCCTTAGAGAGTGAATAAGAACATCAACACACAGCCAGTCAGTCTTTGGCACACTATATACACAGACTGTGCTCTAACTTGAAACCATCCTGTAAAAAGTATCCTAGTTAGGTACTTCTTCCTAAAATTCAATGTGACTTTTACCTCACACTATTTTTCTTTCACAACCATGTGCCTCACTGAATCTACTACTATGCTGTTGCAGAAGACCAAAGAAAGCCAAGGACGCTTCAAAGAAATGGAGGGACACTGTTTAATACACTGGTGGACTCAGGGAACAGCCTTCCAAATCTGAATGAAGGAACATGCATGGGGTCCTCCCTTATATCTCCCTGTGGTCTTTGTCCCACAAACATGGATTTGCTTCTGGTCCTTTTTGAGGGCCTTGCAAGAAGGCCCCCAGGTGTTGGGCATCTCCAGGCCATATCTGATGGTCTGGCCTGGCGCCAGTGTTAATAACCCTCCCTCCGGGCAGTGCACTGTTCACAGTAACAGGTTCTGCAAGACCAGTATCTGGGAAGGAGAGAGGGACTTAATTGTAGGTTATCAGGAATGTACACTGAGCTTGCTGGCTTGGATTCAGATCACTAGCCCCAAATATCAGGGTTACATTGGATTTAGCCCTTTTTAGCCTTCTCAACCTTAGTTCATTCATGTGGACATCCACATGGCTTAAGGCTGTAGCTTGTGCAGTTCCTGCTATGATAATCTCTCGATTGTTCACCTAATATCTCCCCCACCAAATATCAACTTATTTTGCTGAATACTAGAATTCTAAAAGAGGATAATGTGACACTAAATATGTAAGTTGAAAACAGAATTCAAGTCCATTAATAACCAAAGTCTATAGGGAAATCATAATTATTAAGCAAAACATAATACTTTACATTAAAAGGCATTTTGCCCTGGCCCCTGTGGCTCAATGGTCAGAGCATCAGCCCTCACACCAAAGGGTCCATTCCTGGTCAAGAGCATGTACCTGGGTTACCTGTTCCATTCCCAGCCTGGCTGGGGTGCGTGCAGGAGGCAACCAATGGATGTGTCTCTTTCACATTGATGTTTCTCTCTTTCTCCATCCCGCCCTTCCAATCTCTCTAAAAATCAATGGAAAAAATATCCTCTGTGAGGACTAAAAAAATGAAAAGGCATTTTATACCACCTAAGTGCAATTTAAACTACATAAAGTGTACCATATAGAGAAACATAGCAAAAAAATATTTAGGGCTCAGTAGTAAAGATTTAATTTAGTTGCATATAGATAACTCAATTAGCTAAGCTCTTTAATATCTACAAATCAGACATAATTGAATTTTCATGTATCGTTACAAGACCACAGTAAAGTTTTGGAAATTAAAAATATACATGATGATGATAAACTCTACTAAATGAAACAAAATTTCAGAGATGAGGTTTATTACTGAGCCCTAATTACAATGATTTAGAGAGTGGGATAAATGTCTAGAAATAGAACAGGTCCAGAACCCTTGTCAGAAGGATTTAAATTATTATCAGGTAAATCCAGGACAGTGAGGAGACCTTCTTATCTATTGAGTAGTTCTAGTTTTTAAATAACTATAAGAACATCTGGTCTTATGTTTATCATTGTAACATTAATTTACAAAAATTAAAATAGATAATGTGGAGAGCAGCTACAGCATTGGGACAGGATCAAGCCTCGGACTGACTTGTGGCAAAGCCATATACAAGTCCGAGCTTGGAGGGCAAAGCCCTCCCAGCACAATCATAGCTAAAAGGCCATGGTTGTAAGCTTAACCTTATAGTCCAACCCTGCAGTCCTAGGTAGCTAAGGGATGTGGGCTGCCAGGGGTGCAGCAAGTGCTGCCTAAACAAGGCTTGATAGAGTTCAGAGAATGGCAACAACAGGAAAGCAGCAGATTTGAAACTCGCAAGAACATTGTAAACATCTTGCCCTTGTTTTGCTTTGTGTGCTCTGACTATAAAATAAAGCTTTGGGCCAAAACCAGTTTGGCTCAGTGGAAGAGCGTCGGCCTGCGGACTGAAAGGTCCCAGGTTCGATTCCGGTCAAGGGCATGTAACTTGGTTGCGGGCACATCCCCAGTGGGAGGTGTGCAAGAGGCAGCTGATCGATGTTTCTCTCTCATCGATGTTTCTGACTATCTATCACTCTTCTTTCCTCTCTGTAAAAAATCAATAAAATATATTTAAAAAATAAAAAAATAAAAAAAATAAAGCTTTGGCTTACAGGCTGTGCCACTGTTTCCTCATCCAGGCAATGATCCACCAGGCCCCAACTATATTCTGTCTGTTTTCTTTAATCCTTCACCACCCCTCCTCAGGTTCACCACTGGCCATGCTGGATGTGGTTCAGATAACAGTTGTAGTAAAAAACAACACCATACCTCATTATAACATACTTTTCCTTTTTAAAGAAAAACTCCAATTACTTTGGGTTATTTTCTCATTTAAACTTGGTTTTAGTAGTTGAGTGGGACTATCTTTTAAAGTAAAATAAAATTCTGAACCAAAAATAGCTAAAATGAAAAACCAAAATATATAAACCATCTGTGACACTGTAAAAACTATTTGTCTATAACACTGACAATAATATAAGGCTTTACAATAATTTACAATTACTTCTTTTTCTTCACAAATATAGACTCTATGCCAGGTGGAAAATTAATATTTCCTTTGCAAATAGCAAAACAAAACTAAACCCTCCCAACAAGTGCAAATGCACAATTCATCTTAAAAATACTGTGCAAATTTAACAATACTAGGTTCTTTATTATACAGAACTTAAAAATTAACAAAAACGACTTCCATTCTCATGGTACTTTTATAAGAGGATTTAATTTTAAAAATACATTGAGAAGTTTTCTGTGGAAAAAGAATAAGATAATGGCTGCAGCTTTGAAAAGAAAATTTTTACTATAGTGATTTGGTTGCAACTGTACAACAAACATGATATTGTGCATTTATAAAGTCTACCATTTGATGATTCCAGAGCCCTTATTTAGCTCCATCCAGAGTAACCAGCACTATTAATCCCATTTAGATGTTTTCCTCCTCATATAGCTGTGTCCCTCACTATCAATAGCTTCATAGAGGTCCTTTTTATTCTCTTGTGTTGCATGTAGATAACCGATATAAGCCACGCACAGTGAAAGGGTTATCAATCCGAAAGCCATTACTGGTTTGTTCTGTCAAAGAAAAAAATTACAAAGCCTCATTAACACTAAGAATTTGAGGAGACCCACATATCTGTTGCATTTTCCTCTTGACAAAACAAGTCTTTATAACCACACTAGCATTCCTATGATATTCTAAATTAGAATAATTTTTCTAATTCTTTAATTAACCCAACTCCTGATAATTTAGAGACTGTAGAAGACTTGCTTCTCTTCTCCAGTCTTTCTTCTGCCTGTAGCCGGGACATCTCAGACCTCCACCTTCAGGAGGGTGATGTCTGGGCAAGGAGCAGAAGAGACAAAAGGCACGGAAATGGTCCGGTGCTCACGTTTTCAGTGTTATCTGTGTGACACAGAGAAGCTGCTTAACTTCATTTTATTAGGAAGTGAGGGATGAAGTATACATGCTATTCTTCTCTCCTCAGTTCATGAACAACTGGCAATTAGCCTTTTATGTCATACGTCAGGTACACCAAAAATGGCCATGTATATGCTCTCCTCTCGGAACCTATTCCAGCACCTCAGAAATTTAGTCACCGGAACAGATAGGATGCTATTATAACGACCTTGATTTTCTACTGGGAAATCCAAGATCCTAAGAGGCAAATCAACTAGCTTTGAATTTTAAAACAGTTTTTAAATGTAGGAAAGATGTTCACAACTCCATAGAAGTGTTTATTACTCAATTCAGGTGCTCCCATTTGTGTTCAACAAATGGGCCTTTCCTAGGTCAGTGTGAGAGCAGAGTTGCTATACAATTTCAGTTTGTATTGTTTCTGTCACCATACCTGCTGAATACTACTATTTCAAATCTTAATCCAAAGAATAAAGGTCAAACTTTTTCATTTGATAGACATCTAAGAAAGGCCACAAACTCAGAGTAGTTTAAATCTTCAATTCTTAAAATGCATTTGACCATTAAAAAACACATTAGTTCTAAGTTTTTAAAACATTCTACCTTGATTTAATGATTTGATTGTTAAATTGATCTATTTAACTGACAGTTTACACTGGCAACTATGTTATTAAAATTCTAATCAAATTCAATATCCTATAATAATAAAAGCATAGTAATATGCTAATTAGGCCGGATGTCCTTCCGGAGGAAACTGGGGCTGCGAGGGAAGCCCAGGTCCCAGGTTCTAGGTGCCAGAGGGAAGCCGGTGCCGGCAGCCAGGGGAAGGAAGGCCTACTCTTGCACGCATTTCATGCATCGGGCCTCTAGTATTTTACAATAATTTAATTTACATTTATTTAAAGATAAAATTTATAGCTCTAGCCAGGTGGCTCAGTTGGTTGGAGAGTTGTCCCATACACCAAAAAGTTTCGGGTTCAATTCCCAGTCAGAGCACATACCTAGGTTTTGGGTTCAATCCCCAGTCAGGGGCATATGGGAAGCAACCAATCAATGTTTCTCTCTCACATCCATGTTTCTCTCTCCCCTTCCTCTTGCTCTAATTGGGCATGTGCCAGGGGGTGGGGCTGGGGATGGGTTTAGGAGAGGCGGGGCAGGGGGAAGATCAATAGATCAATGGGAGGAAAAGGAGACATATGTACTACTATTGGTAATACTTTAAACCAGTGGTCGGCAAACTGCGGCTCGCGAGCCACATGTGGCTCTTTGGCTCCTTGAGTGTGGCTCTTCCACAAAATACCACGGCCTGGGTGACTCTATTTTGAAGAAGTGGCGTTAGGAGAAGTTTAAGTTTAAAAATTTTGGCTCTCAAAAGAAATTTCAATCGTACTGTTTATATTTGGCTCTGTTGACTAATGAGTTTGCCGACCACTGGTCTATAATAATGATGAGATTTTTCATTTTGCTCTGTTTCATTGGAAAGTCTAAGTTACTTAATAGAACCTGATCAAACATTAAAAATGTCCTTCAAATTAATACAGCTATTAAAATTTCAAGTAGAAATTTGAGTTGATCCATGAAAATACAATCATTTTCCATTAAAATTCTCAAATGTCCTTAAAATAATTATTTTTATATGTGTATTTAGTGAAACAGCATTTAAGATTTTCCTTCCAACTGCATTTATTCAAAGAGATCTTAATAATCAACACAAATTTCCATGATCAAATTAAATGTCACAGGAAAATAAGAGCTTTCTATTTATGATAGCCTCATTAAATTAAACATAAAGTCTTATCCTGTGTGTATCTCTTACAGGTTTAATGAAGAGCTCCGGATTCACAGCTCGAAATAAAGTTGTCGTTTGGACCCCTCTGAGCCCTGGGTTTCGAAAGTCTTTCTCTTTGGGTGGCTCCTTTTTAAACGCTGGAGGCTCAGGTGATGAAGACATCTTGACTAATGATGATTTATTACCTAAAAATAAAATAAGAGACTTTTTCCCTTTGTGATTGTTTTTTTTATAATGCTTTTTAAAACGCTATTTAAAAAAATTACAGTCCAGATATATGCCAAAAGTGACTGTCAATTATTTTATTACTTTGAAAACACATGCTTTGTCAATGGTGCCTTAAGTTTTGTTTGACAAAATGGTTATTTTCTTTTTTTATCTCTCAGAAGAAACCAGTGAGGTGAGCAAAAGTTGTTTCTTACAGAAGCCTGGAGAATTATTTGTTGGTCTGAGTTGCATTGTATCTTGCTATATGAAGGAGCACTAGGCTAGGAGTGGCCACTGGTTATCCACAACCTTCTCTATTTCCTTCCCCTTCCACTCTTTCTCGCCTTCCACAGCCCCCTTCAGGACACCAATCTGAGAGAAAACTAGCATTCTTTTGCTCAATTTCTCCTACAGCTCCTCCCCTGTCACACTTTCCCTTCAGGCTCCTCCCCTTCTCCACTGGCCCGAGCAAGCACTAGTACTAAGCAGTAAGGGTAAGTAGCTGCTTGCCCTCACTCCCTCTTTGCCTATAGCTACCCCCGAACACTCCTGGGGCTTTGTTTATATAAGTATTCTTTTAAAAAATATATATTTTATTGATATTTTACAGAGAGGAAGGGAGAAGGATAGAGAGTTAGAAACATCGATGAGAGAGAAACATCAATCAGCTGCCTCCTACACTCCTCCTACTGGGGATGTGCCCACAACCAAGGTACATGCCCTTGACCGGAATCAAAACTGGGACCTTTCAGTCCGCAGGCCGACGCTCTATCCACTGAGCCAAACTGGTTAGGGCTACAAGTATTCTTTAAGTCTTCCATTTTATAGACTTTACTAGAGGCCTGGTGCACAAATTCGTGCCAGGCCAGGGGAGGGAGGGAGGAGAGACACGGGAGGTTGGCCGGCCCCACCTCTGATTGGGGTGCGAGGGGCCGATAGGGGCAGGGCAGGCTGGGGGGAGGGGCCGCAGGCAGCTGGCTGGCCGGCCCCACCCCCTGGTCGAGCTCCCAGTCGAGCTCCCAGTAGAAGGGGCAATTTGCATATTAGCTTTTTATTATATAGGATAAAAGCAATATTTTTGCAACTTTATTAGTTATAGCAGTTCAGTTTTTTCAAACATCTTTGTTGCAGTAGTCACTAAATATTGATCTATCCCACTTAATTGGGTAAACACCTCATCAGGAACATCCCTTTAAGGGAAAGGACAAAGGACTACACTTGCAAGGACTTCTGAAATGTTCACTGTAGGTGGTTCCATCATGTGTTCCCTTGGACGTTATGGTTATCATTGTCATCAGACTCCCATAATCACTTTCTGGTTCCATTTTGACATTAGTCAGCACTCCTGCAGCAACTGTAGGATTTGCTAAGTCTTTGGAAATAGTTAAATTGATACCTGCAGCCACAGTCTTCAAAATCAAACTGATTTGGGAGACCAGTGACTAGCAATTGAGTTCCAGACTAGTTCAAATACCACATTTGGGTTTTGGTCTTCTTCCAATTTAACCTTAGGGGATTCCTCAGGAATCATGCCTGTTTTCTGCAAACATTTCACTACTGTGGATGGCTCTACCGACCACCAGGTCTCAGCAACTACGCCAATGGCTTGCTTCATTTATTTTCTGTTTTCCCTTCATCATTTAAATTTAGAGTTGTTTCTGCAGTGAGCTTTCACTGTACAAATTATAACCTAATCACAATTCAGTGGGAAAACTCAACACATGCATGATCCAAGCATAGAAGAATGTTGTGAGCAGAGCAACTCCTTACCAGCAAGAGGATATTGCATTTTGCTCCTTTCATTCTCTTGCCAGCCTTCCTCCGCCATTCATTAAAAATTTAGAGTTGCATATTAGCTTGGTAATCACAGAGGAGTAAGTGAACATTTCTGAAGCCCTAAGGGTTAACTGACTTGCCAATGACAAATGGTCTCATCTTTTCGGTGTAGGATGCGTTACAGAAGAAAAGAGCAACCAATCTGTTTACCTCCTTTTGCAAAGTCCACCTAGGGCATGAAGTATATGAGGTAACAACTCGTAAATTTCATCAGCATTTAAAACATCACTCAAGCTGAAACTAGTAATTGCTTTTTAAATTCCTTCTGCATGTGAGTTACTAAATTTCTCTACTAGAACTGTGTTCTTTTCATTACAGACAACTTCTTAAACAACTCTCTAACATGCCTGCAATTTCTTCAGCTGGCACACAGTTGCTTGAAACTCATCATGCCTAAGGTTGACAAAAAATCCAATGCTTTCTGCTGAACAAATGGTCCACTTACACGCCCAACTCTTGTATAAACCTCTCGATACCATACAAAAACAACTATAAAAGGGACTTCGAATTCAATTCTACTCTAGTCCCAGAATTCCTTTAACTTCCAATTCAGTTTTGGCTCAATATTTCAAAAATGTAGGAGTGATGCTAAATCCCTTTGTTACTTCTCCTTTCTTGTGGCAACCATGTACTGCTTCTATTGCTTTCATTTTCTTCTATGAAATCTGCTGGCATTTCACCTTTCCCTCTTAGCCATGGGAGTAGGATAAATGGCATGTACAAATGTATTTTGAATTTAAGTCAAAATGTTGGTCACCTGGTGGCTTAGGTTAGGTGCCAGTGATATTTCTACTTATGCTAATGATGTGTTTGAATGTAATGCGGGAAGAGAAAATTCAGAAAGAGGCAATCATTAAAGTGGAAGCAGTATTACAGTCTGTAAATAGACCCTGCCTACTAGAAATGTAAAGCAAGAAACAGTTAACATGATAGCCATGTTGCTGGGACTGAATCACAGTCTCAGAGTACACCACTAAATGAAAGTGGGCATTATATAAAAATCTAACAAGGCCTAAAAAAGCAAATATACACAGGTAAAAGTCATGCTCAGCAGAAACTGACAAAAGCAGCATTTTCCTTTAATTACTGAGAATTAGCCATGTATAATTAAAACAAAGCAACCTGGTTTAAAATTGTTTACTGGGAAGAAAAACAAGGTAATGGGGGAGGTGGGTATAGGGAGCACATACTGTAGAGCATAAAAGGGTCCTTAGACCACAGTTATCACGTACACTTTCTGTTGATGATAATGTGTCAAGAATTGAGGATAATTAACTCACTCCTAACCTCAAGTCCAACACACACACACACACACACACACACACACACACACACACACTAGAGGCCCGGTGCACGAAATTGTGTATGGGGGGAGGGGGAGTCCCTCAGCCCAGCCTGTACCCTCTCACAATCCGGGACCGCTGGCTCCTAACCATTCGCCTGCCTGCTTGCCTGATCGCCCCTAACACCTCTGCCTGTCTGCCTGATCACCCCTAACCACTCGCCTGCCTGCCTGATAGCTCCTAACCACTCACCTGCCTGCCTGATCACCCCTAACCCTTCTGCCTGCCTGCCTGATCACTCCTAACATCTCCCCTCCATGCCTGATCACCCCTAACCACCTCTGCCTGCCTGCCTGACTGCCCCCAACCACTCTGCCTGCCTGATCGCCCCTAACCACTCTGCCTGCCTGCCATGTTGCCCCTAACTGCTCGCCCACCTGATCGCCCCTAACAGCTTCTGCCTTGGCCCTCACCGCTGCAGCTTCGACCGGAAGGATGTCTGGAAGATCGTTTGGCTGTCCCGTCTAATTAGCACATTATGCTTTTATTATTATAGATATAAACAATATACATACTGTGTTAGGAGAGAGAGAGGAAGAGTGGGAGAGAGAGAAGACTAGTTACAGCCAACAAACATTGCACTATTTTAAAATTAAAGGGATGTAGTGCTGTTGAATGTCATGAAATTCAACTCAGATGTCTGTAAAAACTATGCATTCAGAGTGTTCTAACATGAATTGTAATAGTTAATTTTAATTGTAAAATTCATTGGTCTCCTCTTTTCCTTAGCAAACCTACATTTCCTTTGTAATGAATCAAAGAAATAAGTAATCAAGGTAGTAAACATACTGCAACTCCCACACAGCCACAGTCACCTTAATAATGCACTGCATATGTTAAACTCTTTATCAAAAATAACAATTAAAGAACACCTGGGCTGGAAACCACTGCAGATGTTTACTGAAAGGCATTTACAAATTTAGGGATTACCTCCTACACGCTTCAGGGTGGGGCAAAAGTAGGCTTACAGTAATTAATAAATAATAATACAAGAATAAACTGAGTTTCACATACTCACAACAGAGAATTTTTCATACTACCTACAAAAAAGATCTAAACTAAGTTGCATTTACTTCATATGTCCCTCTCTGGTAAAAAGTTCTGCACTTTTTTCTCCTCTTGTGAAGGAAATATGCAATGATGGGGAAAGGAAGCAGCAGAGATAAAGGACTGCCTCTCTGCACAACTTCATGAGGATCAATCACACCTCAAAGTGTTAGTGAGAATGGTGCCCCATTGAATTAATGCACAATTTTCGAGGATGTACAAGATGACCTAAGACAGAGTCAGGACTAGTCACTTCTGAATGATGTTCCCTCCTTCAGTAAAATTCTTGCTTAGAGGGATGATCCAGAATGTATTTGGCAACTGACATTAAATCATTCACTGGCATAAAATTGGCCTAGCTATATTATATTATGCATGACAATTAGACCATGATATAAGAACATGAGTTACTTTGGGGGGAAATGTAATCTTCAGATATTCAGCTTTGAAATAAGCATCTCAACAGAAGAGATATCAAAATAAAATCATCATAATCCCTAGAATGTTAGTGAGAAGGAACCTTAGCAATAATCAAAGCCTTTCTTATAAAAGACTTACAGAATTATAAAATGGACAAAATATTTTAATCAGATAATAAATACACTTGTTATTTAGTTTCACATACCACACTATCTTCTTAAGAAAATAACACCTTAACATAATTTAAATTAGAATAACCAAATTTGAGATAGAATCAAAGGACTTGATATCTTGAGGGAATCTAGCATATCCTCTGATTCCAGCTTTGCTATTCATAAGCTGTCTGTGTTTGAGTAAGTAACCCCTCTGGGCTCAGTTTCTCCTTTATAAAAGGGGTATTATGAACCACTGCGTAGAATTACTGTGTGCATTAAATGAGATGACACTTCTAAAAGGATATGTTCAATAAATGGTAGCTACTGTCATCCTCACCAACATATCCCATAAATGGTAGGTAGCTATTGTTATCCTCACCTTTCTGGTCCAATCTCCTTTTTTAAACAAAGAGAACCCTAAGCCCAAAGAGATTGTGCCTTTAGTTACGGGAGAAGGAGATACTCTGGTCTCTCAATCTGGCCCACCCCTATGCCACCACTTCACTCCTAAATCGATTAGCCTGGGCATTTATGTTATTGCAAGAGATAAGAAACATAAACTTGTAATCACTTAAATTTTAAAAAATGGATTCCGTATTGTTTCTAATGTAAAAAATACTAGTAAGAAGCATCCTTCCATCTCTTGGATTTACTGTACCTGAAGGAAGGAGGTTTGGACAGTGGCTGTTGCGGGCCATCTGAGGGCTGTCGAGTACTATTTGGGTGCACTCCCCTCCCTATACTGTGGTCCCTACGCTGCCGCCGGCTAGGACTCAAAAGACAGGTGCATTCCAAGCCTCCAGAAAAGGAAACTGCACTCAGCTGAGCTCCAGGCATTGTCTTGCAGGGGGAACACAGGGCTGTTAACAGCTACAAAAAGAGAGGCACCGCAGGTGAAAACAAGTACAAAACCATTTTCCCTAAATAGAGTTCGGTGAGCTAGGGCACCAAGAAACTGTCCAGGAAATGGGAGGGTTTCTTAATTAAGGTGGAGGTGTCCACGGATGCGTCACGGACCAGTGTCAAGCTCCCGGTGCGAGGGGCGGGCAATGGGCCCCGAGGGGTCCGTAATGTCCGAGACCCGGCTCAGGGCACCCGGGAGTGACGAGGATCCCGGGTGCTGGACAGAGCCCCACGCACCTGGGAGTGAGGCCCACAGGGCGGCAGGGCCCGCGAAGGCCAGGAACAAGCGACCGCCCAGCACCCGCCACCCCGCAACCCCGCAACCCCGCAACCCCGCAACCCCCGCCGCTCACCTGCCACAGGGTCATCTCCTCTAGGGGCCCGCGATGCTCCGCCCCGTCTCCGCCCCGTCTCCGCCCCGTCTCCGCCCCGTCTCCGCCCCGTCTCCGCCCCGTCTCCGCCTGCGGGAAAGAGCGTCCGGACGCGCACGCCGGCTCTGCCCCACAGCGACCCCTACAGTTCGGAGGCTGGGGCGCGGGCGCTGCAGCACGAAGCTCCAGTGACTCCCTGGCTCTCGTGCCCGCCCCAGAGGACTGGCCGACTGGAGTTTGCAAGGGGTGTGTTTTGATTTCTTACATTTTTACCGTTCGTTTTCAGCCTCCCAGGTTCAAATAACCTTCCAACTGTGTGTGTGTGTTTTGTATAAATAAAAGAAGACATCATCTAGAATTATATAAATTTATATAATGGAAGGAGAAAGCATTATGATTTGGGAAAGAAGGCTTGACATGGTCTCTTCCTACCCGCATTATTCACATGTACAGTTAATACTCTGCCATTCTATGAGTGCCCTGAGATGCCAAGATGCAGCTATGTGTGTAGCTATGGTTAACATAAGAATAGCTATGGATCCCTATTTGCAAATACTTTCCTGATTTAAATTTGTGGGGATACAAGTTACAGTAAAACAAACACAATAGAATATCAGGTGTCCAGATCTTGACATGGATTTGTGTAAAGCTTTGGTAAGTGGGTTTTGAATTTAAAAGTTATTCTCTCAAGCCAACTTATCTTTATATTTGATTAGAGGTTTCATTTTTTAAAGTTCATTGATATCTGGTATTATTAGGCAATCTTCTGACAAAATAAGTTAAACTTGAATTAAAAACCTGTTTGCGACATGAAAAGGTGCTAAACATTACTAATCATCAGGGAAATGCATATCAAAACCACAATGAGATATCACCTCACACCTGGTACAATGGTTATTATAAAAAAGACAGTGTTTTTTTTGCAAAGCTAACATTTTGAATTTTGATGAAATCCAAATTATCCACTTTTCTTTATTTTTGGCTTGTGCTTTTGGTATCATTTCTAAGAACTCTTGGCCTATCCCTAGTTTTCAAAGAGTTTTTCCTGTGTTCTTTTCTAAATTTTTTATGGCAATATGTTTTACATTTAGCTTTATAATACATTTTGAGTTAATTTTTTATAAAGTGCAAGATTTAAGTTGAGATTTGATTTTGAGAGGGCCAATTGCTGCCCATTCATATACTTGTTTTTCATTTGGGCATCCTCTTTTCCAAAAATATCTATTTTTTTGCTTGCTTTTCAATTGGATTTTCTAAGTTGTTCTTATTGATTTGCATAAGTGCTAAAAAAATATTGGATATGAGTCACTTTTCAGATGTATTGCAAATATCTTCTCCCAATTGTGACTGCCTTTTCACTCCCTTAATGGTATCTTCTGATGAACAGTTCTTAATTTTAATGAAATTCAATGATCAAGTCCTTGAAAAATTGAAATTTACTGTACTAACCCTATGTTACTGCTTTTAGTATCATGTTTAAGAAATCATTTTCTACATCAAAGTCATGAAAATATTCTCCTTTGTTATCTTCTAGAATCTGAGACTCTTTATTGTTTTCTCTTTCTTGTTTACATCTACAATCCTTCTAGAGTTATGTTTGTGTAAAGTGTGAGGTAGGAATTAACATTCATTATTTTCCATACGTATTTCCAATTGACCAGCACTGTCTATTGTAAAGACCGTCCTTTACCCACTGCACTGCAGTACCACCGTGGTGAAAAAATTAAGGACTGTATAGGTGTGGGTTTGTCTCTGGACTTCCAAGGAATTGGTTTATGTAATTGTGGCAGCTGGTTAAGTAGGTCCTGCAAGGCTGTCATCTCCTGGTCTGATGCTGGAGCTTGAAGTCCAGAGTTGGCAGTCAGGAAGGGAAGATCATGAAGCGAGCTGGAACTCAGAATCCTGAGTTGAAAACCCACAAGGAGGGACTGAAACCTTTGTTCTTCTTGCCTCTGACCTTGGCGACAGGGGTGCCCTGCAGAAACCCCCAGGTGTAGAGCTAAACACACACCTGGCCCAGGAGTCAGGGGAGATGAAGAGGATCCTGGAGAAGGTAGAGTGAGTGAAGGTCCAGCTGCCGCTTCCCAACAGCTCAGTGCATCAGCAAATCAGCAACAACACGCATCGCCTACAGTAGCTGCTGCTTCCCCTTTACCTTCCAAATCTCCCAAGTTTCTCCCTTGTTGTCCCCCCGTATCAGGAACATACAAGAAAGGGAATTCTAGGTAATGTAGTTCAGCCTAGACAAGTGGACACTTACAAAGCCATCATGAAGTTATTTATTATGTCGCTGTCTTTTCTTTGAGGAAAAGGAGGTGGAGATGTGTTTCTTATAAGATTATTTTCACTACCCAGTGAAACATAGAATTTTATGTTTCACTTCTTTCAGCACTTCCATAAGTCATTGTATTGTTTTCTGGAGTCTATTGTTAATGTTAATTAATCAGCAGTCTTATTTTGTTCTTTTTACCTGGTCTTTGTCTTTGGATTTCAGTAGTCTTATTATGATCCACCTAACCATGTTTTCCTTTGTATTTAATCCTACTTGTGATTCATAAAGCTTCTTGAATTTGTCTTGATGACTCTCATATGATTTAGGAGATTCTTAGCCAATAATTAAATATTATTTCTTCTTATTTTCTCTCAACTCTTTTTTCAGGACTCTATTCATATATTAAACTTTTTCTCTGTGTTCCAAATGTCTTTTATTTTTCTTTTTGTATTTTTCATCCTGTTTTCTCTCTGCACTTCAATCTGGATATTTTCTGTTTTCCAGATTGCTAAATCTCTCTTCAGCTAAGGTGAGATAATAAAAAAGGCGGAAACCTTTATTGTCTGAATATTCTTCTATTGTCTCTTTATATGGCAATAACTTTGCTGAATTTTCTCTAGAGAACAAATAAAACCAATCCAGTCATTTCTCTAACATGGCTGTTCAAAATTTTCCCTGTTACTAATAATTTACAATAATATTTTTCTGATTACTTTCTGGTAATAGCATATACATTGGAGATTACTATCAATTTGGGGAAAGTCTCCATTAAGTTTCTTCATATTTGGAAGAATTTTCCAGACGAAAATCTCCTTGATATATTTCAAACCTCAGTTCTCCTCTACCACACACATCTTTCTGATGTTGTGTTTCTGTGGACACATACAAGTTGCAATGAGACCTCAATCTCTGCACCTTTGGTTAAGGCAATGAGTGAGTGGGCACAACGGGCAATAGGCTGATTCTTAGAATCAGAACACCTTGCAATAACTTAACTCTAAACAAAGGTGAAGGTGAACCACACAAATATCTTTCATTAAACCCAAAACTAAACCTGGAACAACTTTCCCTTAGCTGGATCCTCAAGATGCCCATGGCCATTGCAACTCTATCTGACAGGAGGGGAAACACAAGGAAGGAGAAACTGGAGTAGAGACAGCAGTCACAATGGATTATCTTGTCAGTGAAAATATCTTATATTTTCAAATTTTATAGAAAAATAAACTATGAGAACAGACTGCGAGGGCCCCTTCCACACCTTGGAGGGGTCTGTGCAGGTGAGGGGCTTTGAAGCTTCATCTTCAGTAAATGTGTCTTGTATTAAAATATTAAAGACCCTCCAAAGAGTTAGCTCACCTGGGATCGTGATAGACCAAGAAAGGAAAGCTCAGCCCTGCCCTTTATATAAATTCACGTACATGGTCTTGGAGAGATTCAGTTACCACATCAAACCCTATCTCCTAACAGTCTCGTTTCAGTAGGACTTCCTGGGGGTAGGGGTAAGAGCAATAGTTATTACCCAAATTCCTTCTCTCTCTCAAGTCTCATGTACTGTCAAATTGAGAAGGCTAAAAAGAGCTAATTCCAATGTAACCCTGATATTTGGGGCTAGTGATCTGAATCTAAGCCAGCAACCTATAATTAAGTCTACCTCCTTCCCAGATACTGGTCTTGCAGAACCTGTTACTATGAACAGTGCACTGCCCCGGAGGGAGGGTTATTAATGCTGGTGCCAGGCCAGACCATCAGATATGGCCTGGAGACCCCCAACACCTGGGGGCCCTCTTGCAAGGCCCACGAAAAGGACCGGAAGCGTAATCCATATTGCAGGACAATACCACAGGGGGATATAAAGGAAAGCCCCATTCGTGTTCCTTCACTCAGATTTGTAAGGCTGTTCCCTGAGTCCGCTGGTGTATTAAACAGTGTCCCTCCATTTCTTTGAAGCGTCCTTGGCTTTCTTTGGTCTTCTGCAACAAAATATACTGTCTCTCTTCAGTCAAATATACTGCTCCCAGCTCTCCTGTTCTCACTCTCAACGTTCTCAGAGGACAGAAGTAGTTAGAGTGTTCTGAAATACATTATCCTTACAGAAGACCAGAATAAATAAAGCCTTGCCTACCTCCACTCTCCATTTCCCCCAAACCCATTGCAATAGTCTTTAAAAAGAAAGGCCATTACACATGCTGGGTTTACTTCTCAGCTTTTCCAGTAGGCTGAAGATGCTGAACAAACAGACTTGGGGATTCAGGGTGTGGCTGCAGAGTATCAGCTTTGGGTGCCATAATCTTAAATCTACTAGTATGTACAGCCATATGCAAGCTGTGTGCAGTTAACTGTGTTTATTATACCACAGGAAGCAAAATGTAAACATACTTGGGCCGTTCAAACTTCGAAGAACGGGCGGCTGTTTTATGTCCGTGTTTACTTTGCAGAACGCCATCTGCTCGGCTGTTATGGCAACATGCAGAGTGGCGCAACCCACAGACCTGAAAGGGATTTGAAATGTGTGCTTCTCCTCTGAAACACAAAGAAGACGTCTAAGGTACTTCTTAAATGTTTTTTGTATATTTGTTGTTTTTAGTTTAGTCAAGCACTGGAGGAAGCATTTTACCTAATTATTTCATCTTCTGTAATTGTCTATGTATGTATGTATTAACATGTTTGCCTGTCTATTCCGTTGGAATAAGCAATCACCTGAAGAAGTAATGCTTCTACTTTTAACATATTGAAATTCCTTTACATACAGGAATCTCAGATTGCTTCATCAAATGTTATTCATTTCTTTACCTTTTCAACCTTAAATTGAACTACCTTTTATCAAATGCCTATAATACAGGAGAAACTGTTACCCAATACTTTCACATTACTGCCAGGGAGTCAGAGCTAACAGTTCCCAAGCACATAATGAACTTAAAGTTGCAGTGAGTTTATTCCAACCATCCTGGAGTGGAAGATCGTTACTCATGTATGTATTTATTTATATTTTATATTATTAGTCTCCAGGTGACCTTCACAGACTTATAGATTTTCTATATGAAATGGGATTTTGTTGCCTATACTTATGTCTCCATCTAAAATGTAACTATTCTTTTGCAGGGAGAGCAAGCATGCAAGTGACTAAATTAAGAACTGATTATCTGGGAACAGTTGATGGAGGAGAAGTAAATGTGTTGTTTTTTCTCCAGTATCTGTGTTAACATCTATATGCACACAAAGCCATTCATATTATTATTTCTTTAAGCAAATTCAAATAATACAGGGAGAGAGATAAAAACCTAGGCTTATCTGTCGCACAAGTGAAATGACTCTTACACTGAACATACTGTGGCCATAAGTTGTATCTAAATGCTTTCTGATACTGTGCACTGGTTTCCTGAGTGAAGGTGCACAGAATGTTCATGAGGAAAACATGACCTTTTGTTTGTTGACTCAACAACAAAAATTAATTGGAGCCAGAGGCACATGCATCTGTCAACATTGAACCCTGTCAAACCCTGAACAGTTTGAGAAAGTGGAAGCTAAGCAGATGCTGGGTAATATGTGAGTTCCTTGTTCTTAGGAAACAAGATTTAAAACATTTCTTGGATGTGGAAAATGCTCAGATAATTTGATGCGTTGGTCACAAATATTGAAAATGTGAGCCCTGCCCAGCCTGTGTGTCTCAGCAGTTGAGTATCAACCCAGGAATCAGGAGGTCACAGTTCAATTCCTGGTCAGGGCACACGCCTGGGTTGCAAGCTCGATCCCTAGCGGGCGTGCAGGAGGCAGCCAATCAATGATTCTCTCTCATCATTGATGTTTTATCTTTCTCCCTCTCCTTTCCTCTCTGAAATCAATAAAAAAAAATTAAATTAAAATATATTTAAGAAATAAAAATAAATAAAAAGAGTGCTTAAAATCAAAGAGACAGTGCTTCCCTTTTCATATAAAAATGTTGGAAACTCATTGTAGATATAGAAATTGTGCTTAAATGTGGCGTCTCCTAAACCCTTCAGATATTCTGCACCCAGGGAGCATTTTTGCTCCATCCTTTCCTGCATCAGCCAGAAGAGGGACGATCACCTGTGGCAGCAGAGTAAGAGGCAGTGGCTCAAGGCACAGGGTTTCAACCCATTCTTACCAGACGTGGAACCTCAGAAGCACTTGATGTTACAAATATCAGTATTATTAAGGGCTATTTACTGTGTTTCTGGAGTTCTAGATGCTACAGATCTCCTACAAGCTCCTAGTGTCGCTGAGAATTGCTGTTATAAGGAGATGGGTTCTTCCTTCTTCATGTAGATATCTTGTGCTCATAGATTGTACTGAAAAGCAATTGTTCTGAGATGCTGGGGCAAGTTCCTCGCATATGTGCTTTGCCCAGCACAAAAGGTAAATTTTTTTGTTTGTTTTTGACGTCTATGCCTACTTCTCTCATCTCTGGTGCCATTTGTTATGACAGAAATCTCACAACCCAAGGTCAGTGTTGCTTTCAATAGGCAAAGTTAATGACAGCTACCACCTATTGAGCAGTTGTATTGAAGTAGGGACTGCCTCTCCCATTTTGCAGACAAGGAAATGGAGGCTAAGAAGACTCCAGCATCTTGAGCAAGGACACAAAGTAAAGTAAGAAGCAGGTCCAGGATTCCAACCCTGGTTGGTCTGAACTCAGAGTCAGTGGGATCTCTGCTAATGAAAAAAAAAATCTTAAAATATAATTGACACCAAATTCTGATAAGTAACTTCCTTGGACCTTGCCTCTTCAGGCTACACATCTCCAGTTGCTCTGATCTTATTTTTTTTTTTTATGATGTTAAAGACACCCTCTCTACCCTGGTCACTGTCTTCTAGTCCTATTTGAGTTTGTCAAAGGTCCCACTGAGGCCAGAACAAAATACAGTGCCCCAACTGTGACTCAGCTGAGTAGAAAAGCCCCCTGACCTCTCCTGGAAGAGACATTAAGCTGAAAAACTACGAACTAGCTTCAGAGCTCATGCTCCAGGCACGATGGTTCCCAGTGCACAGTGCTAATACCTCACTGCAGCCAGCTGTGATGTTAACTTGTAGAATCTTAGTCAAGTTCTTCTCATAAGGCATTGATGGGGAAAAAAGAGACATTTTGGGGGGCTAGCAATCTGAATCTAGTCACTGCCCCTTTAATTGTCTGGTCCTGCAAGACCTGTTTACTCCCATTCCAGAGGGGCCATAAACCTTCCCAGATGAAGTTATCAGTGCTGGCGCCAGGCCAGGCCTTTGGTTCAGGTCTCAAAGCCCCAGAACATAGGGCGCTTTAAGAACTTGCAAAGGGGACTGGAAAACCCCATATTTGGGAGACAAAGGACTGGAGAAGATATAAAAAGGAACAACTTCCTCCATGTTGTTGCCCAGAATTTGAAAGACATTTTTCTCTGGGCCAGCATATAATAATAATAATAATAATAATCCTATCTAATAAAAGAGTAATATGCAAATTAACCATCACTCTGCTACACCCACAAGCCACACCCACCAGTGTGAGTATGCAAATTAACCCCAACCCAGATGGCTGCAGCCATGGAGCAACAGGAGGCTTGGGTTTCCCTGGCAATGCAGGAAGCCAAGCTTCCTGCACACCCAGGCCTCCGCTCAAGGCTACAAAGTTTCAATTATAGAAGATAAATAAATCCCCCCAAAAATGGCAGCAGCCACGGAGCTGGAGAGAGCAAGAGGCTTGGGTTGCCCCCGGCGATGGAGGAAGCCAAGCTCTGCAGCCCTGGCCTGCCTTGGCCTCCGCTACAAAGTTTTAATTATAGAAGATAAATAAATCCCAACAAAAATGGTTACGGCCACAGAGCGAGCAGGAGGCTTGGCTCCACTCTAGGCTACAAAGTTTCAATTATAGAAGATAAATAAATCCCAGATACCAGGGCCTCTGCTTGGGTTGCCGGGGGACATGGCTAGCCTGCAAATGACCACAGGCCCCTCGCCCAGGCTTCCCCAAGCCCCAAGGAAACCCCCACCCTGATCCAGGTCACCCTTCAGGGCAAACCAGCTGGCCCCCACCCATGCACCAGGCCTCTATCCTCCTATCTAATAAAAGAGTAATATGCAAATTGACCGTAACTCCAACACACAAGATGGCTGCCCCCATGTGGTCAAAGATCCTGCCCCTATGTGGACACAAGGCGGCCGCCACAAGATGGCCAGCAGGGGAGGGCAGTTGGGAGGGACCAGGTCTGCAAGGGAGGGCAGTTGGGGGTGATCAGGCCAGCAGGGAAGGACAGTTGCGGGGGGACCAGGCCTGCAAGGGAGGGCAGTTGGGGGTGATCAAGCCTGCAGGGGAGGGCAGTTAGGGGTGACCAGGCCGGCAGAGGAGGGAAGTTGGGGGCAACCTGGCCTGCAGGGAAGGGCAGTTTGGGGGGACTAAGCCTGCAGGGGAGGGCAGTTAGGGGTGACTAGGCCTGCAGGGGAGGGCAGTTAGGGACAAACAGGCTGGCAGGGGAGCAGTTAGGCATCAATCAGGCTGGCAGGGGAGTGGTTAGGGGGTGATCAGGCTGGCGGGCAGAAGCGGTTAGGGGCAATCAGGAAGGCAGGCAGGCGAGCAGTTGGGAGCCAGCAGTCCTGGATTGTTAGAGGGATGTCCAACTGCCCGTTTAGGCCCGATCCCATTGGGCCTAAATGGGCAGTCAGACATCCCTCAAGGGGTCCCAGATTGGAGAGGGTACAGGCTGGACTGAGGGACACCCCCCCCCATGCACAAATTTCGTGCACCAGACCTCTAGTAATAATAATAATAATAATAATAATAATAATAAAGTGTAACTCCATTTTTCTAAGTGTTGCTTGGTTTTTCTCCTGTCTTCTGTAACAGCATCTGCATTCAACTCAACTCTGTAGTCTTTCTTACCAGAGTGACCACCAAGACAGGCCTTTCTGCAGTCCCCACCCTGCAGTTTATCCAGGGGGACATAGTGGACGTTTGAAGGCTCTGGTGTACACTGCCTGTCTGCTCTGGGCTCTGCCTCTTGCTGACACTCTCCAGGGCCACATTTTCAGTCTGAAAAGAAAGCTATCCGAATCCAAATCTTAAAGGAGCAAAGGAGAACATGGTTTCCAGTATTCATTCCATTCTTTGTCCAGTTCTATCTTCTTTTATTTCTCCCTATCCCTAGCTTTCTGACTTCATTCTGATAGTTTTACTACCATATTCCACATTTTGCAGGCTTTATTATGTTTGTTTCTCCAAACAAAAAAATAGAGGTAGAAGAATTAAATCTTGTTGTCAAAAGCATAGAAGGAATTGTGAGTATAATTGAGAGGATGTAGGGTTCAGCAGAGGGACTTTGTCCAGAACACACCCATGATTCTGCCTGTCAGTAAAATCAAAGATCCAACCCATATCCCATTTCCTCTATATAGCCTTTCCCAGCCCCTGGCCATTTTTCTCCCCCCTAGCTTTTATGCAAGATCCTTGAGAACAGGGAGCTTTGTCTAGAAAATGATGCCTCTGCCTCTTGGAATGCTACCTTTGTTTGGGTTATTGCTAACATCATTGGGAAGCCTAGGTCGTCTCAATCTCAGTCTCAATCTCAGCACTCGGGGATTCAGTAAGGCTGCCCTGAAGGTTGCCCTAACAACAAACTACCTCAGTTCAACCGCTCCTGGCGGAAGGTGTCTCAGTGCAAACAGGTAATGCTTTAAGACCATGGCTAAAATCTGCTAAGTGCTCATTAAAAACAATGGAGTGGAAACTGAAAGAGATGATCAGTTGCAGAGACAAGGCCTCGGGATCTTATCATGGTAATAGCCCTTTGGAGACTGCATCACCATTCTGGGACCCTGGAATCTCTAAAAACCAAACCAAACCAAACAAGATTTGCTTTACTGGGTATGGAGAAGTTTCATCCAGTAATAAACTTAATGACAATTGATGATTTCTCTAAATAAACTGCATTCTTCTTTGAATTTTGGATTGGAAATATGAATACAGGAATAATGTTAAAGGTCCTGAATGCTAAGAGAAGTCTGAGAACCTGAAATTCACAGGGCCTGTGGAGCTGGCTAAGGCAGTGGGAAGGAAGGAGCTCTGGGACTTGGGTCTCATCCCGTCCTTTCCTACTTTCTGTTCGGACTCTAGGGCCTGAGGCAGGCTGCTCTCTGTAGTTCTGTTTTCTCATCTTTAAAAAAAAGGCATTAAATTTTATGAGCTCTAGTCTCATTTCCAATGGTAAAATTCTGTTTCTAAGCTATTCTTAGTCTAAGAGAAACATGATAAACTATTCTTATTTTTAGAGATACATGATTTCATTTTAATTTTTACATATCTTTAATTTTAGCCAAAACTCACACCTAGAAATGGTCCATAAAAAGATAAACTTCTCTCTCTCTCTTTCTCTCACTCTCTTTCTCCCTCTCCCTCTCCCCTCTATCACTATTATATGCATAGGAAATGTCTGTATCAATGTTTCCTGGGGCTGGGAAAAGGATTTTTACAATGCCTTTTTGCCTCCTGGATTTCTAAGAAGAGGGCATATGAAGTAAAGTTAAAATAAACTCTTCAAAGGTAGACTCAATTAAATTGGTCTTTTGCCTATTGTTTTTTGTTTGTTTGTTTTGTAGCTAGGCTTTAATAAATAACCTTGGAAAATCATTTAAAGAGATGAAACACTCTCATTGTTCTAGCTTCTTTGTGTAGATGATGACAAGGTTTTATAAAAAAAATGTTCAATGAACTGTGTACATGAGTGGCTTTGAATTCATTCCCCCCGTTCAGTTCTCTTTTAACGTATATTGTAAACAGCAGAGACACAAGAATTCTCATCTAGGTTATGAGCCAAAACAAATGATCAGGTTACACTCTTTGGCTTCCACTACCTTGGAAACCACTGGGCTCCATTTTCCTGAGTGGAGAGCACTAGTTCCCTCTCAGGGAAATAATATAATCAACTCATGATTTTTTAAATTGAATGAGCAACCAACTGGATCTCTTCTTAATCTCCACATCTGTGTCAGAAGGTAAGCTTATTTTTCTTGTGATAGGATTTATTTAATCGGAAAATGGCATTTCTTGTAATTGGGTAGCCATTACCTCTTTCCACAATGTTTCAGGGAGAGAAGTAACCCTAATCATTACAAACCTACACATGTTGCTGTTCAGTCTGTTGCTGCATCACAGATGCCCTTTCTGCATAAGCTGCCTCCAAGTAACGTTGCCCATTTGGAACGTGTTATTGACCTGAGCGCTTTGGGAGGCTGTGGCCAAGTCAGAAGGGCTGGCCTGAGCACCGAGTGAGCTGATGTGAATGTGTGGGGCAACAGGGGCAAAGAATGGCACAGGCCCCTTCAGTGGCTTTTCTGTGTGACTTGAGGAGAACTTTGCACGATTCCTAAGAGGTGAGCCTCTAAAAATGACAATGCCTTTATTTGTACAGGAAATTAAAACACCAGGCAAGTGGTATATGTATGCATGTGTTGGCTATGTAGGTGCATTCTACTCAGCATTGTTCATGGAAACTTCAGTGTTGACAATTTATTTTTTTTAGCATACTGTTTTTATATGCATAAAACTGAAAACGGGATGTAAAATAATTGTACGCCAACAGGCTAACCCTTAGACTTATGGTTCCTATGCAATTATATTTACAAAAGAAAAAAGCATACATCACACCAATAAAATTAAAAGTAATTAAAATTTAGTGGACAAACGATGATGTTTTGCTAAAATTAAATCACTGCTCATTAAGATAATAAGACACTGAGCGCAGAAGCCCAGGTTCTTTGAGTGGGTCCTGCCTGGCCCACCGTGGTTTGGGTAACGGCTTGTTCTTCCACCACTTGTCTCCACTCAAACTACTCACTTCCCTCATGCTGCAATCTCAACATGGCTTCCTTTGGCTTTCTCTTGAGCACAACCCATCATGTGTTGTTTAGCCCAGATAATTAAAAAGTTCTGTAACGTGGTTCCAATATGAATTTAAATATGATGCAAATATCAGATGTCAGCCAACATTTTCTGCAAAGGGTGAGATAGTAAATATTTTATGCTTTGAGGGCCATACATACTATCTCCACTGCAACTACTCAACTCTGCTATTTTAACATGAAAGCAAATATAGACAGTAAGAAGTGAATGGGCATGGATGTTTCCCAAATCATAACCCTGTATTTATTAAACAGGTGGTAAACTTAATTTGGCCTGAAGGCTGTGGAGTTTGCCAAATTCATTTGGGATTGTTAATAAAATTATTAAACAGTTGAATCAACATTGGTGCTAATCATGAAGACTACTGTTGCTATCAGTTTAACACTTGAATTATTTGAGTAAATAGGAATGGATGTTTCCTAACCATCAATATTAATATTAGACATGACAACCAAGTGATATGAAAATTAATTTCTCATTTTTTTAGCTGAATCTCTTAGTGTGGTCAGTGGGAAGAATTAAGGCTCTTGAAGACTAGATGAGTAGTTATTTTATAGGAAAGAGGGAAGAAGTTTGAGACTGAATATTTCACCTGAGATTCAAATTCGCTTTTTTTTTTTAGTTAAATGTAGCTAATAAATATTTATTAAACAGCTACTTTATGCTATGCATGTTGGAGGATACAAAACAAGTAGAAAATATGGTCTTCAGCTCCAAACAACATATAAGGTTCTTTGGGGAGAAACAATCTATATAAGACTAGTTAAGATGTTATATCATCAAATGCTAAAATATGTCCTGAGGTTTAGTAGGAGCTACAAAATCTGAAGGGAGAAAAGTCACAACTTGGAAGACTATGAGGAGGAGGTAGGGCACAGAGGAGGAAGGAGCAGTTCGAGCAAGTGCATGAAGATGAAAATGACCTGTGGGCTTGAGATGGGAGACATGGGTAGGCAGAGTGGGGAGGATAAACCATCTGACCAAAGTGGGTGTTGGTCAGTGTTGGTAGACAAGGTGTTGGGGACATCTCCCACTTGCTTTTCTTATAGAGATGAAGCAGGATGGTCTGGATCTCAATTCCAACTAGGAGTTAGAGGAAATGGGGACCTCAGAACAGGAAGGCTGAGTTTAATAGAAAATGGAGTGACATTTAATTCAGGTAGAGGTAGAGAGACTGGGTACAGGAGAAGAATGGTTGAGGTCCCCAAGTGTTCCTGGAGAAGTTTCTAAGATCTAGAGAGGCTGTGTTCCCATTCATTATTTAGGCACGGGGTGTGCCATAGTGGACCATGAAGGTACTTTCTTATGTTGCCAGATGAAATATAAGTAGATTGCCCAGTTAAATTTTAATTTCCAATGAATACTTATTTAGTGTAAGTAACCCCAAATATTGGATAGCAGGCATACTTATACTAGAAAATTGTTCATTATTTATTTAAAACTCAAATTTGACTGGATATCCTACATCTTTATTCACTCAATTTGACAACCCCGGTCCCCTCTCAGAGAACACACAGTCTATACAGATATTGTTCATATAAATAAGTTTAAGTGGAATGAAAGAAAGAAGGCCAATATTATAAACAAGAATACCAAGGAAGACCAAGTTAGATTGGTGGGGTCAGGGAAGGCCTCTCTGATACAGGTGAAGGAAAAGAGCATCGCAGGCAAGAGGAACAAAGTGGACGTAGGGTCTAAAGGAGGAAGTGAAGGAAGAGGAGCATGCCGGGCATTCAGTGTACCTTGGAGATGTGCAAGATGAGTTGGACAGACAGGCAAGGGCACCACTATGCAGGGCTTTGCCTTCCAGTGAAGTATTTGGCCTTTTTTCCCTACCTTAAGTGCAATGGGAAATCATGTTCTAGATTTAAGCAGAGAAATGAGGCCATATAACCTCCATTTAAAATGTTAATCTGGTTATGAAGTGAAGAATGAGTTGGAAGAGGTCAAGAATGAGAAAAGGGGAGACAGATAAGAAGCTATTATGGTGTACCAGGCAGGAGCTGAGGGTGGCTTGGATTAGGGTGGTGGTAGTGCAGACAAAAAGAGTGAGAAGAAGTTTTGGGATACATTTCAAAGGTAGAAACTTTGGACTTGAATAGAGATTGGATGTGGGGTTTGGAGCAGAGAGAAGGTGAAGAACAAATTCCACGTTTCTGGTTTCAACACTTGGGTGGGTAATAGTGTGATTTACTAAGGTAGAGAGCACTGGAGGAGGAGCAGTGTTCTGGGGGAGGTCGAAAGTAGAGTTCACTTTGGGACATTTTAAGTTTATGAGATGACAAGGAGCCAGCTGTAGCTCAGAGGTGAGAGGTCTGGACTGGACATTTGGGGAGTCACTGACATATATGCATAGGCAAGAAAGGTTGAAAATGATTCAGCACATAATTTTCCTACCGGGTAACTTTCCTGATATATATTAATAAGCTTGCTTTGTAAACATTTATTCTATAAACAGCCTTGTTCAACCGTCACAAACACATACATACATAGAATAGTAATAGCTCTGATATCATAGGGTTTCGTTTTTATTAAGTTTATTTTCTTCAAGTGTATGTTCTTTTTGTAAAAAACATTATTGGCACCACAAAAAATCGTGAAAAAGAGGATATAAGAACTTTTTTTCATTGATAAGGATTAGCAATATTTTGTTATTCCACCTTTTGTCCCTATTTTCATTCCCTATATAAACAGTTTTCCATAACTGTTCAGATTATTTAAACCACTATTGTTCCCTTATATTCTGAATAGGCACCTTTCCACCCACATTTTTGGGGAACTTTTTTGGTAAAAATTATATATATTGGTAAAAATATATACATAACAAAATTGATTTTGATCATTTTAAGTGTACAATTCAGTAACATTAATTACAGTTTTGTGCAACCATCACTACCATCTATTTCCAAAAAATTTTCAAACCCAAACTGAAACTCTGTAATCATTAAGCAATAACTACCCATTTTTTTCTTCCTTCTAGTACCTGGTAATGTCTAATCTTGTTTCTATCTCTATGAGTTTGCTAGATACTTCATATAAGTGGAATCACACAACATTTATCCTTTTGTGTCTTATTTCACTTACCATAATGTCTTCTTCAAGATTCATACTTGCTGTAGCATGTAGCAGAACTTCCATTTTCTGACTGAATAATTTTGTTTATCCATTCATCTGTTGATGTAACAAGTCGTTTTTACCTGTTGGTTATTGAAAATAATGCTGTAATGAATCTTGGCATACAAACATCTCTTTGAGTGCCTGTTTTCAAAAAACATTTTTTGGTATTTATCTGGAAGTGGAATTGCTGGGTCATAAGGTAAGTCTATGTCTAGCTTTCTGAGGAACTGCCAAACTGTTTTTCACAGTGGCAGCACCGTTTTACATTTCCACCAGTTTTGTATAGGATTCCAATTTCGCCACCATCCTTGCCAACACTTGCTAGTTTACCTTTTAAAGATTATACCCATTCTAATAAGTGTGAAGTGGTATCTCATTGCAGTTTTGATTTCATTTCCCTAGTGACTAATGATGTTGAGATCTTTTCCTGGGTGGATTGGCCATTTGCATATTTCCTTTGGGGAAGTGTTTATTCAAGTTTTGCCCATTTTTTAATTGAGTTGTCTTTTTGTTGTTGAGTTTTAAGAATTTTTAAATATATTCTGAATATTAAGCCCTTATCAGATATATGACTTAAATTTTTTTCTCATTTTGTAGGTTACTATTTTTTACTTCCCTGGTAATGTTCTTTGATGAACAGAAGTTTTATTGTTGTTGTTATTAATCCTCACCTGAGGATATTGTTGTTGTTTTTCCCAATTGCTTTTCAGAGACAGTAGAAAGGAGGGAGGGAGGGAAGGCGAGGATGGAGGGTGGGAGGTGGGGGGAAAGCATTGATGTGAGAGAGACACATTGACTGGTTGCCTCCCGAACACACCCTGACTGGGGCTGGGAATCGAACCTGCAACCCAGTTGAACCCAGGACCCTTCCGTGTGCAGACCAATGCTCTGACCACTGAGACACATTTGCCAGGACAGAACAAAAGTTTTTTATGAAGTCCAAATTATTTTTTGTTGTTGCTGCTCATGCTTTTGGTGTCATATCTAAGAATCCATTACCAATCCAAGATCATAAATATTTACCACTATGTGTTCTTGGAAAACTTTTATGGTTTTAGCTCTTATATTTAGGTTATTGATCCATTTTGAGTTAATTTTTTTTTTTAAATGGTGAGGAATTCAACTTTATTTTTTTGCATGTGAAAATCTGGTTGTCCCAGCACCGGCTTCTCACCCCTACTTTTAATTTACCTAAAATGTTTGGTGGAATTTTGCAACTTTCCAAAATTGTCCCTGATATCAAGAATTGAATATTTACTTTCTGAAAGTATTTGGTTAACTGAATTTTCCAGATTGAATTCCTCTGCAGTAAACTGCTACTTCTTAAGAGGAGAAAATCATAGAACTGCTTCATTAGAACTGGTAAGTGGACACTTTTAAAATTTGAGAGTAATACTTGGTGATTTAATAAAAGGGATAAATTAAAGATCTTTATTAAAATAAGGAGACAATCTGCAAAAATACAAAAATATTTGAGCTAATGACTTCACTTACTGCTTTCAAATGCTTAACAGGCTATTAAATGGAGATTCCTATTTTTCACCTTCACATGAACAGAGCTAGAGAAAAAAACAAATGTAACTTGCAATTGAAGACTTTACTTTGATATCAAGAAAGGTTTTAATGAAAAAAAGCAGATATTGCTTATTGAGCACCCACAATGTGTCAGACACTGTTTTGAGTCCCATGAGGTAGGTACTATTATCACAGATGAACGTGGACTTGAACCCAAGGAGTCCAACCCTGTACCCAGGCTTATTTCACTTATGCTAAACCAGCTGTTAAAAGTGAACTAACATTAGAACACCCCTCCCTCCTGAGAAAAACAATTGCCTCTTCAGCAGAGAATTTCAAAATAGGTTGGACATTTATCAGTCCAATGAAACTCATAATCCTGACACATTTGACAACATCAATCTTTGGATTCTGTTCAAATATATATATATATTTTTTAGCAGAATAGTCTGTATCCACTCTTACCTTCCTCCCTTTTCTAACATGCCCAACAGAGTACTTTCAAATGTTTTGGAACATTACATAAATATCCACTTGAGTAATATGGACAAATGCCCAATAACACGTCATGAGGAAACATAATACCTTTTTATTCCTTTATAACCTTTGGACTGTGTTTTAATAATTCACGGAGACATTAACCTTTCAGGTGGATTTGAGAATCCTTTTTATTTAATACAATTTTGTTTGTGTTCTGAAACCAAGGACATTGGAGTATTTATTCCCTACTGAATAGAGCATTGTGTACATGTACCTTTGTTTTCTCTGAAAACAGCTCTTAACCTTGATACATCTCCTTGGGGCTGTAGTGTGTGGGTTGCTACATATTGTTCCCTCAGTACGAGATAATGTGATGTGCTCCAACAGGTGTGCTGTTATAACAATACCCCAAATTTCTTAACCCCCTGGTTCCCTTCACAGCATCATTTCCATGGTTCTCGTTTGGCCGAGTCTATGAAGAAAGATGTCATTATTTCTGTAATAGGAAACAGGACCTGAAATGGCAAGGTTTTCACCTGAGACGTAACAGTGTGTGTGAGTGGCAGACTAGGAGCTCTAACCCACATCGTCTGATTACAGTAGGAAGTTAAGAGCAACAGTTTTCAACTGCAGAGATTTTGCCTTATTTCTCCAGGGTACATTTGGAAATGTCTGGAGACATTTTTGGTTGTCACAAGTGGGGACAGGAGGTGGCAGAGGCCAGGAATGCTGCTCAACACTCCACCATGCACAGAACAGCTGCTAGAAAGAATTTTCCAGTCCAAAATGTCAAGGTCCACTTTTCCAGTCCACTGTTGAGAAACCCTGCTTTAAAATAATTAAAATTACTTTGTGAGGTATGTGATTGTCTGGCCACTGTGCTGTCCACCTGAAACCAATGTGGAATAATGCTGAAGGTGGACTGTGGTTGAAAAAGAATTTAAAGAAAAAAAAAGAAAAAAAAGATTGCATTGCAGCCTGTCCCTTCTACCCAATCTTCATTACAAGAGAATTAAGCATCATCAAGTATGTACTACGAGGATAAGGGAAGAGACAGATGATGACACTGGGAGGGCTGTACAGATCAGAAAGATCTCAGCAGTGACTTGGAGATAAATTTGAGAAATAATTAGGAGGAATCAGAAGAACTTGGTGAGCAATTACAAAAGGGCCATGAGAGGAGTCTAGAATGATTATGAGATTCCTGACTTGGGTGCTTGGTTGTTGGTAATGATAGTCACCCAGTTAAGGAAATCAAAGGGCAGGGAAAATGGACAGATCAACAATGGGATGAAGAGCTGGAATGATCATTTTCAGGCAAGAGGTGACTGACCTCTCCCTCCAAACTCAGTAAAGAAGGTAAGTTTGGCATGGATGTAAGTAGGTCTGGAGGGATGAGGAAGCATGGGTCAGAGAAAGTTGTTATTATAGAACCCCACTTTTCACTAGGCAAGCTCTGTTCCTAGTATATGATTCACTACATGAGGGGAAGTAGGGGCAGGGAATAACCTTTAAGGGTTGGGGAAGTACTTTGACAGATTAGGGAAAGGAGTAGAGACTACAACTTCAAGAAGCTGGCATGTAAGAGACATCTCAGAGTACCAAGGTAACCTAGAGATTTACATCCATTTCTTTCCAGATCAGCCACAGAACCCATTCTTAGAGAGAAGCAATCAACTAAAAGGATTTGCTTGAAAGCGGGGTAGTATGTGTGGGATGACCAACCAAATTCCCAATTAAATTGGGCATGGGATCAGTTACAAATGTGGGCCAGTTATGTCATCTCCTTGTACCAAAGAGAGAATATCCTCAGGGATTCTTAGGGAGCCCTCAACATCCAAGTTGTAATCATGTAGAAATTTGAGTTTACTTCCCACAGGCCCATAATCAAATTAAGACAGTAGAAATAAATGATCAGTAGAATAAAAATAAATGAATCATGATGAAATTGTTTTCTTTTGCAGAATCTTGTCTTCTTTTGAGCCTACGCCATGAGTTGGATATTCCTCAGAGATCTCTTAAGTGGAGTAAATAAATACTCAACTGGGATTGGGAGGATTTGGCTGACTGTTGTGTTCATCTTCCGTTTGCTGGTCTACATGGTGGCAGCAGAGCATGTGTGGAAAGATGAGCAGAAAGAGTTTGAGTGCAACATTAGACAGCCTGGTTGTGAAAACGTGTGTTTTGACTACTTCTTCCCCATCTCCCAGGTCAGACTTTGGGCCTTACAACTGATCATGGTCTCCACGCCTTCACTTCTGGTGGTTCTACATGTAGCCTATCGTGAGGGTAGAGAGAAAAGGCACAGGAAGAAACTATATGCTAGCCTAGGTACAATGGATGGGGGCCTGTGGTACACTTACCTTATCAGTCTCATTGTTAAAATTGGTTTTGAAATTGGCTTCTTGGTTTTATTTTACAAGCTGTATGATGGCTTTAGTGTTCCTTACCTTATGAAGTGTGATCGGAAGCCTTGTCCCAACACTGTGGACTGCTTCATGTCCAAACCCACCGAGAAAACCATCTTCATCCTCTTCATGGTGGTTACCTCATGCCTGTGTATTGTGTTGAATTTCACTGAACTGAGCTTTTTGGTTCTCAAGTGCCTTCTTAAGTGCTGTCTCCAAAAATACTCTAAAAGACCCAAGTCCTCAGTGTGTGAGTGCCCCAACCTTACATATGTTGAATGTGATGAGGTAGGGGCCCCTCCGCTACTCCAGAATCACCATTCAGCCTCTGCCATAAGCACAACCCAGGGAAGTGAAACAAAGCTACTTTGCAACACACTAGAAGGTTAAACAAAGAAAACCTGCATCCCTCCTAAGCAAGAACTAGGCTGGGATGGGAAACAAAGTGTATCAGCCTTCATGTAATGTGGAATAAATAAAATTTTCAATATGTGCTCGATCATGTACACCAGAGTTCTCGTTGTTTTGCTGCAGGGTTCATGTGGGTACATGAATTGTGTTTGAATAGTTAATTGCAAATTAGTCTGAAGAAACCCAGCTAACAGCATCCTTCTAAGTGCTTAGGTCTGTCAAGTGGAAAGTATAAGAAGTGACACTTCTGACAAATGTGATGGCCTCCAAGGTGCAGTTGAGGCACTGGCAAGCTTTCCAAAGCAGCAGCCATGGCTCCACTCACGCAGCCCCACCCAATCCTCGCAGAGAAAGGCTGGGGAGGGCGGAGTGGCCGCTAACCAGGGGCACAGGAGCCTATTTAGCGAGAAGGCCCAGCCAGGGGAAAAGACCACAGAACCCACGACTCTGCAGTTTACGTGTCCCTGGACATTGGAAAGGGTCACCCTAGAGTCATGATGGACAGCAGGTCCCCCAGAAAAAGCACATTGATAGGGAGTGGGGGAGGACCCAGAAAAAGAATATGCCCATTTAACACTTCTCTCTAACCACAAAACTTGAAAATACCTTATACATTTCCATTATGATCAGGAATTCACAATGTGTCATACAATGTGTCACAGCTTGCCTACAATTTATTAGTACATCTCCCCTCCCTCTAGAATGGAAAATTGTGTGCTATGCTGTTACTTTCCTATTTAAAAAAATTATAGATATCTCTTTGGATTTAATATTCTAACATATGTGCATTTCTCCAGAATAAAAATGGCTTTGTGGTGTTATTTGACTGTCATTGGTAGCTTTACTCGGCTGCACCGAGGACGATTATTTTGTGAAATAAACTTGTTCTGACAATTAGAACAGAATTTGCAACCCTGCTTGGTAAAGATAGCTCAGAAATCATTTTTCTCTACCAGAAATCTTTAAACAAGAATTCAGTGCATATAAATGCCAATGTCATGTCTTTCATGGCCTGCCCTCTAGCATAAAGTGTCTCACTACAAGTCATGCATAATGAAGGTTATTTGTGTTATGTGGCCTGCAGACCATGCCACCAACAGTGGTCATAATCTGTCCTAGACTGTGTCCACGACAACAGGGAGGAAGGTGAACTTCGTGATTTCCCCTTTAGTTTACAGCCCTGATCACTGCTGGACTCATGAGCTTACATCCATGTACTTTACCATTTTACATTAAAGGAACTTATTTTTTTTGACAGCGATAGGTAGTAAAAGAGCTTTAAGGTTTTTAAAGCCCTGATCATGACATAAAATCTAGAAAATGGGATTTTAGTGCATAGAACTGGAATGGAGACAAGGTAATTTTTCAGCCTGAGGAAGCTCAGCTTCTTCACATCAGTTATAACAAGCTCTGCTCAATCAAAGATTGACTGGATATGTACATTCCTTGCTTGTCCACTTTGCACAGAGAGAAGACTGAGAGGTAATGGGAGTAAGGGCTATGAATGAAGTTGCTTAGATAGAAAGGGAAACATTTTCTCCTTTAAGCTTAATTTACAAAATGAGTTTCCCATAAGAACATTCTGGAGGCTGTCTTGGTGTTAGTGAAAACCCAAAGTACTTGAGAGAAAATTGGCAATTAAAGTTTGCCATCTTTATTCAGTTTGTTATCAATAAATATTGAGTAATGATCAATGGAAGTCAGGCATTGTGTTGTGTACCTTTAGAGATACGTGATTCTTGTCTCAAGAAAATGTGCACTTCCACTAAGGAGCATGGAGGTGAAGATGGGTGGAGAACCACCTCTATCCTGTGTTTACATGGCTGCCTCACTTGACCTCCCTACATCTCGCTGGAGCTCAGAAAGCAGACAGTAACCTTAGAGCTGAAGAAAGTGAGACCCAAAAAGGCAGTCACTTTTTTTTCAGGAACATATATCTAGTGGAAAGCATAGTTAGCAATTAACCATTGGTCTTCCTTAGACCACTTTCTCACTGCCTCAGGTTCCCCAATCACTAAACAGATGCCTTCCTTGTCAGTTATCCTGACTCCCTAGCACTTGTCCCCACATCTTTCTGGTTACAGACTTTGCCCCTGGCCACCGGGTTTCCTCTAATTGGAGTTGGAGGGAAAATTTCTTCAAGTACCAGTACAAAAGAATACCTGGGCTGCAAGAGGCTACTGCTCCAGTCTCCCTGAGGCAATGAAGCCAATTTACTTCAGACAGACAGCCTGCAAAGATCAAAGGTGAGGGGGGACAGTGAAACATCTGGGAATGTTTGAATTCTTCCATAGTGCTGTGGGGAGAGTGGCTCCACTCCTAGCCTTTCTGCAGTTTAGTTATATGAAAGATAAAGGCCCCATTCTTGCTTCCGATGGTTTAAACTGGGGTTCTGTGTCTTGCAACTGAGAGTACTAATAAAACCGTATTCTTCACAAGTTTATTTCCTGAATAATAATAATAGGTAGGACACTTCTCTTGTACTTAGTCTTTCCTTTTTCAGCATTGAGTATAATTTTACTCATATGTACATATAGAATGTTTGTGTGAATAGGGTTGTGGAAGAGATCTACCAAAAGCACTTTAATATAAAATTGGGTCTTTTCTCTAAAGCAAATCTTCGTCCAGCTGTGAAAGAATTGTGGGAAGTTGTGAGAACTCCCATAGAACTCTCATGTTTCCATCATGGCAGAGTCTACTAAACAACTCTACTATTCTGAGTAAACGTTTGTGTGCAGATTATAGGGAATGATTTTCCCAGCACTTGAAAAACAGCTTATTATTTCCCAAGGCTTCAGAACTAGAACCAATAGCTGAAAATCAGAGATAAAGATGCTTCCCTAATACAGAAATGTTAAACTGAACTGCTTCACAACAAAATGACTGCCTGATGTAGTATATCCCTAACACTGAAAGAGGACATCAAGAATATTCCTGGATTTAGCCCTAACTGGTTTGGCTCAGTGGATAGAGTGTCAGCCTGTGGACCAAAGGATCCTGGTCAAGGGTATGTATCTTGGTCACAGGCTCCTTGAGATGTGTTTTTCTCACATTGATGTTTCTGTCTTTCCCTATCTCTACCACTCACTCTAAAAGATCAATGGAAAAATATCCTTGTGTGAGGATTAACAACAACAAAAAATCCTGGATTTATATGGGAGGTATAGCTCAATGACCTCCAAATTTCATTTTAGCTCTTCAAGACCCTATGGTTTTCATAACTAGAACATATATTGGGTAATGGCAAAATGAGACTCTGTATTGGCTATATCACTATATAAACCTGATACCACAGAAAGATCTCTGTTTAATAGAGAATCACCTTAAAAAATTTCATGTACAATAAATAGCAACACACCTCATTATAATGAACACTTTAGGCAGTTCCACAGAACTGGTTACAGTAAGATTTATCTTCTTTAAAATCATGACATTATAGTGATATGTAAGTTACTTATGTATGATTTCATTCTTTTCTCCACCTTGAGAAAGTCTAATTTCATTTCAAGGCTTGGATCAAAAATTTCTACCAGAGAGCAAACTTTTGATATAAAATGGGGATAAATAATACCTATCTCATAGGGTTGTTAAAGAGAGTGAGATGCTCCATGCAAAATCCTGGCACATAAAGGTTATTTAAAATGTCAGATATTATAATTCACAATATATGGCTTCATTATATCACTTACCCCTATATTACTGGCTTAAACACTTGTATCCCCCTCTAAATTATGAGCATCTTAGATGCAGGCAAGAGCCACATCCTTCAGCATACCTTCAGAGTTCACCCATAGTAGATGCACAGCAATAATTAACATCTTCATAAATCTTACAAGCAAAATTATGTTGTACAAACTAAAAAGTCATAGCATTCTGAAATTGGAAGAAATCTTTAAAATACTTACAAATCAGACTACAACTCAAAATGATAGAGTAACTTGCCTAATGTTACATAAAGTAACAGCAATAATTCATTTTTTAAAAAATATATATATTTTGATTTTTTTTCAGAGAGGAAGGGAGAGGGATAGAGGGTTAGAAACATCGATGAGAGAGAAACATCAATCAGCTGCCTCCTGCACACTCCCCACTGGGTATGTGCCTGCAACCAAGGTACAAGCCCTTGACCAGAATCGAACCTGGGACCCTTTAGCCCAGCCGTGGGCAAACTACGGCCCGCGGCCGGATCCGGCCCGTTCGGCTGTTCTATCCGGCCCGCGGAGTGGAAAGAGCGGAGGGTTCTCTTGCTCTCCCCTCCGCTCCTTTACTTTGAATTTATATTAGTTCACACAAACACTCCATCCATGCTTTTGTTCCCGCCCTCTGGTCCAGTTTAAGAACCCATTGTGGCCCTCGAGTCAAAAAGTTTGCCCACCCCTGCTTTAGCCCATAGGCCGACGCTCTATTCACTGAGCCAAACCGGCTAGGGCAGTGGTTGGCAAACTCATTAGTCAACAGAGCCAAATATCAACAGTACAATGATTGAAATTTCTTTTGAGAGCCGAAAACCGACTTCTGCGCATGGGTCACCAAGTTTCAATCACACTGTACATGCGTGGTATTTTGTGGAAGAGCCACACTCAAGGGGCCAAAGAGCCACGTGGCTCACAAGCTGCAGTTTGCCGACCACTGGGCTAGGGCAATAGTTCATTTTTTAAAACTCCAAATCGAATCTTCTAGAGATATCCCATACAAAATTGTTTCAAAGATACTTGAAATACTGGTATCCCATGTAACGATCAACTGTGTCACACCCATTTTTTTAAAACCATATTCGACAACTAGGTACTAACTGATTTTGTTGGAGGTGGCAATATGCCCACCTAAACAAAGGCACATTTCCAAGTCTCCTTTGCATGTAGAGGTAGTAGAGTGACTACCTTCTAGACAAAACAAAACAAGACTTTTGACTGGTGTCTTGGAAAAAGTTAAAAATATCTATAATCCATACAAAGTGGGTGGCTCTAGCTAGCTTGTATCCATTATAAACAGTTGTCTAGTCATCTTCCGATTTTTAAAACTATACTTCAGTAACTGTTCAGCTAGCTTATTGTAAGTATTCAAAAATACAGATGACCATCACATTATTAACCCACATCTCTATAGAATAGAAATTAAAAGATGGAAAGGTAATTTTTCTTTCAATGTCCAGAACTTAGTTATACACATATTTCCAGTGTTAGCTTGCCATCTTGTGGCCTCTTATTCCTGTGCAGCTCAGTATCTAAGCACCACCTATGGTAAGGCCTATGAAATTGATGAGCTTTATACACACATCCACTTTTATTTTTATTTATTAAATATATTTTTATTTACTTATTAAATATATTTTTACTAGAGGCCCAAATACACGAAATTCGTGCAAGGGCCTTGGCCCCAGCCCCGACCCCCCGCCCGCCACGGCCAGGGGCTTCTGCCGCCTCTCCCTCAGCCCCCGTTCACTGTGGCTTTGTCTGGAAGGCTTTTATTATTATCGATTGATTTCAGAGATGAAGGGAGAGGGAGAGAGAGAAACATCAAAGATAAGAGAGAATCATTGATCGGCTACCTCCTGTACTGCCTACACTGGGGATGGAGACTGCAACCTGGGTATGTGCCCTGGACTGGAATCAAACCCGGAACCCTTCAGTCCACAGGCCAACACACTATCCACTGAGACAAACTGGCTAGGGCCACACGTTTAAATTTACTTTATATGCATCATGTAAGTTAATCACACCTGCAATGTCAATCAAGACCAACTTTCTTCCAGCAAAGGTTGACAAGCCGTAAGTCAGAAAGCAGCGCAATTACCTTATCAAAGTGGCTAGCTACATGTGAATTACCTAATTTTAAACATATGCTCTGTGAGACAAGTGCTCAAAAAACATCTGAATACGTATTAAATAGAACATTCATACGTCTCCTGAAAAGGAGTGCACGTAACTTTTTTGTTGAAACCAATGTGATCAGAAAGCAAGGTAATAAAAGGATTTACACATATTTTACCAAGTCTAAATAATGACATGGTCTTTCTTTCACTCTGACAACATTATGAAATCTAGAACAATGTCTGCTTTCTCTGTTAAGATACACATGCCCACGGGCACACGCACACAAAGTATTATGACTACTATATAAGCAGTATTCTAAGGATTGCTAGCTTAAGAACACATGGATTTCTTAGATGAGCCAGGCACATAAATAAAAACTGACAATAAACTTTCATGCCAGCTACTTCCCTTCTGTGGTTGATTGAATGAATTTACATGTAAGGAGCTCAAAGCAGTGTCTGACACATGGTTATTTATTATTATACTAGAGGCCCGGTGCACGAAAATTCATGCACTGGTCGGGGGGTTCCTCAGCCCAGCCTGTCCCCTCACACAGTCTGGGAGCCCTCAGGGGATGTCCTACTGACGCTTAGGCCTGCTCCCCATGGGCCTCAGTCTGGCCTCCCTCTGCGGGAGGCGACCAACTGGGCTGATCAGGGGAAGGCGACGCCCCCATCACCCTGCTGCTGCTGCCACTGCTGGCTGCCACAGCCGCCAAGGTGTTTTCATCAACATGGAGTCCAGTCCCTTCACCACAAAATAATGACAAACTTTTTTTAGGCATTTTCAAGATGTCTCTTTCATAGGATATGACATTTCTTTCTTTCTTTATCCTCACCTGAGGATATTTTTCCATTGATTTTTAGAGAGGATGGAAAATAGAGGGAAAGACAGAGAAAATCAATGTGAGAGGGACACTTCTATTGGTTTCCTCCTGCATGAGCCCTGACCTGGGCCCCAGCCAGGGAGGAGCCTGCAACCTAGGTACATGCCCTTGACCAGAATCAAACCCGGACCCTGCAGTCTGCAGGCCAAAGCTCTATCCACTGAGCCAAACTGGCTAGGGCAGTACCTTCAGCAGCGGACCTTTGTTTTTTCCTCCAGGAGTGAGGTGGAAAAACCCTAGATCACCTTCTTGGATTCTTATTACCCAAGTTACCAAGAACACTGCGAGTGGCGTACCGGGAGCTTAGCCAATGAGCGGTCAGAAAAGGTGTTTCCTCTGCAGCTCATGCACAGAGGTGGGACTGCTGGTGCGCCGCGGCTGGCAGGCCCTGTTCTGTCCGGGCCTGCGCCATCCGTGGCTTGCCTCACCGTGCACGGAGTCCCCTCCTGCCCACCTGTGCACACAGCCTCCTCCTGAGTGACATTATGATATCCCGGACAACCAGAATTCAGTCTTGGGCTTCCTATGACCTGTCCCAGGATCTTGGAGTTCAGTACTTTGTAACCGCTGCTCCACTAAGCTCACAATTCAATGTACATAACAGGCTTGAAGGCTCTGCAGGATCATGTCTGCCCTTCACTTCAATGTGCACTTCTGAGAAAAGCTGCCTGAGATACTATAGCTTAGTCAGTGAAAGAAAAACAGAAAAACAAACAAACAAACAAACAAACAAACAAACAAATATAGCCAGGCCACTAGGAATGCTGGGTTCCAGCCATAGATTTAAAATAAAAACTTAGATTTTTTTCTCATTGTCAGGTACATACACAGGAGACATACAGTTAAAAGGTAAATGATTACACACAACCATAACTTTGTGTTGGAAAGACCCAGACCATTATCCAATAGAATATTCTGAACATTTCACTCCTGGCAAAGCAGCTGTTTTTTTGCCTTTCATACATCTAACTCATCTACATTGGCTGGAAGCTCGTGTGGGATCAACTAGAATTATTGAAACTAGAATTGTTTCATTGAGTTTCTCATTTTATACCGATAGACTACATTTAAAAAACTAAAATGTAAGACATCTATGTATGCTTGAGATGCGACAGAACTTACAATTTTAACTTACTTACTAAAATAACTATATTGCAATGAATATTTCCCCATATAATCCTGACACTCCCCACCTTCATCCTTCTTTGAAATGGTAATACCTTCAATAAGCTGGACAGCAGAGAAAGCATTTTGAACCAGGGACCAGACCTGCTTTGTTAATTTCCCCATGTCAGTATTCATCTATAAAACGGGGTTTCTAATTTTCCTGTTCTCATGGGGCAGGGCTTGAGAATTATATTTTACATTACAGCAATAACACCCAACTTCTATCGTGGGATTCAAAATTTCCTTTGAGGGCATATATACTTCAGTGAAAACTTTGTAATGCTCCAGTTTTAAGTAGCCATAAGTAGATTTACTAAAAGCATTAAGCTGATTTTGAAGTTTTCAAGTAAGTAAATGTGGTAAGTTTATCTAAGTAGGTTTTAAAGAATGACCAAAATGACCTAGTTGTTGGAACATTTGGACTGTATTGACTTCAAGTTTACCAGAAATAGGTAAGAAATTGATTCTTGGTATATTCCACCTCCCCCCGCCCCCTTACCATCCTGTGTCTAGGTGTTGATTAGCATCTTGAGGCCTCCATATAAAAGGGGCTACTTTGGCTTGGCAAAGTGGGGTGGGGGGCACTCCTCTTATGATGACTCCTAGGTGCCTGTTTCCAATTAAGAGTTTCCTGGTATGATCTGCTCCTGAATAGTTTAAACCCATCTGTGTCCTCAGAAACCCAGTGACTGCTTGAACTACTCATATATTTTGAATAGTTACAAGTCCCTCTAAAGGGGGACTTGGCACATGAGGGCTCTAGTTATTGGTGATAACCAATACCCTGTTCTCCAACTAGCCTGCAGTGGGGAGGGAAGGGGGGTATTTAAAGGATTCAGCTGTGGTTACGCTGCAGCCTATGCAGGTGCAGCTTCACAGTGAATTCTTTTGCCATGCCTGCAGCTATTTGGGGAACACAGGAACCTGGTAGCTAAGTTGGCAGTAAACAACCCTCTGATAACAAGTTTCAATTATAGTGCTCCCAACACACAATTGACTAGAGCAGTGGTTGGCAAACCGCAGCTTGTGAGCCACATGCGGCTCTTTGGCCCCTTGAGTGTGGCTCTTCCACAAAATACCACATTTTTAGCAAAGGCCAGCTTAGGAGTACCCTAATTAAGTTAATAACAATGTACCTACCTATATAGTTTAAGTTTAAAAAATTTGGCTCTCAAAAGAAATTTCAATCGTTGTACTGTTGATATTTGGCTCTGTTGACTAATGAGTTTGCCGACCACTGGACTAGAGTGCTTAGAGTGCTGGTCAGAACCCATTCAATCTTACCACAAGTGTGTCTCACTCACTTCCTTTTCTCTTAGCGTCTGTGGTTTAAGAGTACACAACTCTAGTGAAGATCTCTAGAATTAAGCCCTTTGTTTTTCTGTGTTCTCTACCTTCATCAATAGTCACCTCTTTCATGGCTCCAAAAGGTCATTTTTTTTCCTTTGTAAACAATATTAATTAAACTGAAAACAAAAAATATAAAAATAAAAGTGGGTCTTAAAAGTCAAACCAGTCTACAGCCCTGGTTGGTTTTGCTTAGTGGTTAGTGTCAGCCTGCTGACTGAAGGGTCTTGGGTTAGATTCCTATCAAGGGCATGTACCTATTTGCAGGCTCAATCACCAACCCAGGTCAGGGTACGTGTGGGAGGCAACCAATCGATGTGTCTCTCTCACATCCACGTTTCTGTCTCCTCCCCTTCCACTCTCTAAAAATCCTTGGGTGAGGATTAGCAACAACCAAGTCATTTACAAACTATCTCCTAATACTGTTTTCTAATCAGCTGGGGAGAATTTTCTTCAGCTACCAGAACAATTTTTACAGCATCATTCCAGCTAAAGACACTTGAGCCATCCGTTACCTCATTTGGCTGCCGGTGCTCTCCAAATCAAGGCATGCACAAGCTCTGATAGGTTTATCTGGTTTCATCTCTCAGCTCTGTCACAGAATAGCTGTGTAAACCCCTTAGGCACGACCCCTAGCCTTTCCTCATCTTCCTCAATTTCATCTTAAAATGAGGTAAGAGCACCTAACTCTTAGGGTTAGTCTAAGAATAAATAGAAATATAAGTAAAGTTCTTAGCACAGTGCCCAGCACATAGTAGCAGCCAGTAACTATAAAGTGTTAACTATCATTAGCAGATTGAAGCATGGGACCTAGGCCAGGAAAAGCTAGATACAGATTTATGTTAGCTTTCAAAGCTTACCTTTCCTCTTGGCCACCAAAGATGGCCTTCTACTACCTATACTTACACTTTTACTTTTCTAATTCCTCTCCCTGACTTTCTCCATGTAAGCTTTCCAATCCTGTTCATTATGCTCTTTAAAAGGGGTCCTTCTAGAACTGTTCTTTGCTGCTTCACAAATTGATATTTTGCAACTTTAACTTGTATCTCCCAAGACTTTTGAGACAAGTGGATACTCTGAAAATTTCCCAAACTCCTCACATGTGCCACATAGCCTAGAGCAGTGGTTCTGGCCCTTTAATACAGTTCCTCATGTTGCGATCCCCAACCATAAAATTATTTTCGTTGCTACTTTATAACTGTAATTTTGCTACTGTTATGGATCGTAATGTAAATATCTGTGTTTTCCGATGGTCTTAAGCGACCCTGCTAGCGGTTCTCAACCTGTGGGTCGTGACCCACAGGTTGAGAACCGCTGCTGTAGAGCCTAAGACCATAGGAAAACACAGATATTTACATTGATTCATTAACATTAGCAAACGAAAATAGTTTTATGGTTGGGGATCACAACATGAGGAACTGTATTAAAGGGCCGCGGCATTAGAAAGGTTGAGAACCACTGGCCTAGAGGGACTCTCTTAATCGATCTTCATAAACCAATTTTTATTGAACACATCTTCTGTGTACAGTCCACTATATTAGACCAAAAGTTCTCTAAATTTATCTACTTCTTTGGCCATTTCCAGACAATGCAAGCTGCATTACTCCTAAAATTTTAAATTTCAATGCCCCACCAGACTTTCATACCTATTTCTTGGCCTTATTCTCACTAAACCCTCCCTTTAATAGTGCAAGACCTCCAGTCCCTTCACCGCTCCCTTTTCTTCTTGGCTGTTTCCTAACCCTAACCCCAGTCAATTCATGATGCATTATCCATACCAGGACTATGTAACCTTTTCCCTCTTCCTCCTCCATTCAAACCAAGGAAAACTCCTGGATATATTACTAATCGCGCAGTGCCATAAAATTATGCTCTCATAGTTCAGCTGAGGCTTAAATGCTGATCAGTAATTCCTGTGTATCTCCTACATAACTCCTTCTCCCATTCTCATCTCATGCCTTCACCATTTATACTTTGATTTCCTACCCTTCCAAGGCTTGCTGTCAGGCAGGAATGTGCCCCACCTCCCCTTCACAAGGAGCTCAACATTTCTACTTAACAGACTCAGTATAAGAGATATCCTTCCAATTTTGAAATGCTAATACTTCCACCTACCTACGTTCTTAGGACCAGGTTCTATCTACTACTCTTCTTTAACTTTGAGCTCTTTAACGGGTATCTCCCTAGAATCCACAAATATCCAAGACTAATCTTAAAAGCCTTCAAATAAGGTCAAGTACTAACCATGTTCCTTTTCTTTAGAGCAAGACACTTAATAATCCATTGCCTTCACTTCTTTAATTAGCTCATTCACCATACAACTGCACATAATTGGGAAATAAACTTTATTTAGCATCCACTAAAACGTCTCTAAAGGTCAGTGGCCACCAATGGTTAATTCTGGTAGCCTCTTTATTCTCTTATTTGCTCTCCCGGTGGCATTTGGTATGACTACCCTTCATCATTCTCTCTGGCTTCCATAATGCTCTATTCCCTTATTTCCTGGTTCTCAGCTATCTCTTCCTTCCCAAGTTGTCTTTGTTAATTTTTTTTTTCTGCCCACTAAGTGTTGGTGTTCTTCAGGGTTCTCTCCTTGAGATCTATCTTTTCCTACATGCTTGCTGCTTCTTTCAATTTCCAGCAAAACGTATTAAGAGCTTACTGTATCTCAGGAGATATAAGAAAAAGAATGCTTGTCCTCAAAGGGTTTAAATTCCAGAATTATGGTTTCAGACCCGTATAAAGAATTGATCACTATACCTCTGAGCCTTGATGACCTACAAGAACCTCAAACTCAACATTAACCGTGCCATCAATCGTACTCTTTCTGTACTACCTTGGTAAACAGCATCACCATTTACAATTACCCAAGCCAGAAACTTAAGTTTCTATAAACTGTTATTTCTCTCATCTTAACCACTTTACCAAGTCCTTCTCATTGACACTGGCGTATGTTCTATTGTCTATATTTTAAAAAATGGTTATGATACCCTCCAGAATTTACTCTCCTTCACAACCAAATATTCCAAAAATAGGTGTTTACACTTGGGCTCCACACTCCCCAAACTGGCTTCCATTCAAACTAAGTAACTGCAAGGGTCACTGATCACTTTCTTACCACTAAATCCAACAGATATTTTACAATCCTTATCTTACCTTAGTAGAATATGACAGAATTGAACACACCTCCTTAAAGTCCTTACATCAAGCTAGTCTCATAATGTTTTCCTATTTCTTTTTATCTACTTTTAAATAATGAGTTACTCAGAGTTAAGCACTAGGCCTTTTTCTATACTCTATCCCTAGGTAACCATCCATGTACAGTACTGCTCCTCTAAAGAGCTGGGCTGGTTTGAGAAAGTCAAAAGAAACCAACATGGCTAGAACACAATGAACAAAGGAGAGTTAACACAAAGTGCTGAGAGAGAGAGAGAGAGAGAGAGAGAGAGAGAGAGAGAGAGAGAGGTAGAAGTCACAGTAAAAACAAACAAACCATACTTTTATTCAAAGGGCAGTGTGAAGGCAATGAATGAGTTTCCCGAACCTGCCCCCTCACCCAAAAATACTTCTTAAAAAGAAACAACCCAGCTGCCTGGTGGGGAATATTCTGGAATAAAGCCTATAAGGAGAACATTATAGTGGTCTAGGCAAGAAATAATGGTTGCTTGGGTGAGACAAGAAGAGAAGCAAGAGGGTTCTTCACTTAGTAAGTAGAAATAACTGCAATTGTGACCAAACATAGGGAAAGCACGTGAATTGGTTACTATGACGACAACATTAAAGAACCTAGCTTGAGAAACTCAGTGACTTCACTTATCCAGATAAAGAATAGTGAGAAAGAAACAGAATGATTTGGATGTGGTTTGCTTAACTATGAGATGGATGAGTACAAGCCTGACCTAAGAAAAGTTTGGTCTTAGAAGTACAAATCTTGGCAGCAGATATATTAGTAACACTAAACTCCATAGAACTGACTAAATCATCAGAGACACACAAAATGAGCCAAAGGTCAGGTACTGGTACAGGAACTAGGGTTGGAATCAGTGATGGGGCAGCCAGGAAGGGTAAGAAGAAAAACCAAGAGTCAAATGTCAAGAAAACTAAGAAAATATTTCAAAGAGGAAGTCATCAAAACTACTGAATGCTCCTCAGGCAGTGATTGAGAGCAGAAAAAGAAACCCAACAGATATGACACAATGGAAGAGACTGGTGACCCTGACGAGAGCAACTTCAGAACTGTAGGGGCATATAAAATGGGAGTAAATCGGAAGAGAAGAAATGGGTGTCTGAGTAGGCAACTTAGCTATGGCGGGAACCAAATAAGTGACAGCCCCTTCTTTGAAGAACAGTAGCTACTATGGTATATTTATAATCTGTTATAAATGATTTAATCAAGGAAGGTTGATGAGTAATTAAAAGTTTAGGAAGTGAGGGGGGATGGAATCCAGACTACATGGGGAGGGGTTGGTTTTTAGTAAGTATAAGACAGTGCAGATATAGATGGGTTTGTTAATTTGGTGGCAAAAATGGTGGTTAAAAGATATTCAGATGAAGGGAGTGGGAATATTGAGTGAAAGCATATATAAATCATTGAAGTTTGTGGAGGTTAGTTACAATAAAACCATAAAAAACCTGTCAGGCAGATTTTAGATAAACCTTCCTGGTGTAATCATTTTCTCCCATTCAACTGCTCAGAAGTAGACAGAAGGTTCTAAGACTCTTCTAGATCATGACAGAGAGCGGCATGGTCTCAGGATATTTACAAGGGAGTGTGTTTAACAGTGGGATCTAGTCTCTCAGATGAATAAGCCAATGACACAAGTGAACTGACCAACAGTAAGAAAGTAGTGGTGGTAGGATTAGTTATGATATGGTAAATTCTTTAGTGGAGGTAATCTGAGGTGAACTGGAAAAAATAGTGGTTGGAGAAAGGGAATGTTGAATCCAAGACTTGGAAGTAAGAGGTTTTAAATATAACATCTCGGCAAGAAATAATGGTGGCTTGGGTATAGAGCTCCCATTTATAGGAAGATTATTGAAATGAGAGCACCTTGAGTAAGACCATTGGAAAAATAAGTGATTTGTGAGGCACAGTAAATATAAAAATTAAAAACACATAGAGAATGGGCATGTGACACTTTATTATTATTAATTCTCTCTAATGAGAATTCATGGATGAGTCAGCCATACAAATACAGGAATAAGCATTCCAGACAGATGAGACGATATGAGTAAAGGCCTTGAGATGGGGGAAGATGCTTAGGGTATGTTCAGAGAGATGGAAACATCAGGAAAATGATAGGTAGCTAAGTATTTAGAGAAATTGCCAGGGACTTTGAGTAATAAGATTAGATTTTAATAAAAGTGCATTTAGTTGGCATTCAATAAATACTTAAATGCAGGATGATATTCAAAACATTAATACATTCAATCAACTAGAATGGATAAATTGACCAGTCAGAATAATAACCATTAGTAAACAGCTAATCAAGCCACCTTGGTGCACACCTGCTGATGATCAGTCCTGGCTAAATAAATGCCATTTTAAATCATTTCCCCAAAGTGTGTTCCTTACTACACTAATTTAGTGATATATACCTCAATATTAAAAAACATTGAATAGACCTAACCTTCCAACCCTCTGGTATTTCAGTAAACATTTTGAAAAAGGCTACTTTACTGCTCTACATTTTAACACCTCTCACCACTAGTTTCTCACCTCCATTAACATTCTTTTAGCTGGCTCCCATCATTTTTCACCTGGACTATTTCAAGCCTCCCTGCTTTTTTATTTTGTTTTTTTGTTGTTAATCCTGACTTGAGAATATTTTTTCCATTGATTTTTATTATATGTTTTAAAATATATTTTTTATTGACTTCAGGGAGGAAGGAATGGGAGGGAGAGATAGAAACATCAATGATGAGAATCATTGATCAGCTGCCTCCTGCATGCCCCCTACTGGGGATTGAGCCCACAACCTAGGCATGTGCCCTTGACTAGAATCGAACCCAAGACCCTTCAGTCCACAGGCTGATGCTCTATCCACTGAGCCAAACCAGCTTTTAATCTCCAACTTAGCCAATGTATTCTCTCTATAGTGCCAATTATCTAAAATTGGTACCTGATCAAATTGTTTAATTTAAATGCATTAAGTAACCACTTAAACAATCAAGCAAAAAAAACAAGATAAAGGTTAATATGGCATACAAGAACCTTCATGATCTCACCCATCTGCCTCTTTAGTTTCTCCAACTTCCTTTCCGCATGGACTACTTACAATACTGCAAATGCACTATGCCCCTTTATACCTCCATGCCTAGAATTCCTTTCCCCTCCCTCTTACCATCTGATGTCTACTCATTCATCTTTCAAGACTCATCTTTTCTATGAGACTTTCATAATTGCCAGCCTTCTTTCGCCTTACAAAATAGAGCATTCTTCCTTTGATGTCTCTAGCTATAGTATTTACATACTTTTATTTTAATAGCTATAGCAACTGTATTTGCTAGCTTAATAATCAAAATTTATCTTGTTAAAACTCTACCTGTCTAGCCCTTTAAAATAATTTATGCTGAATTTAACATAGCTGAAAATTTCCCAAACTGTTACATTTCACTTAACACAACAATGTATTTTGAATAAATAACATGTTCTGATCTGTAAGATTCAAATTCTTTGGGTTTAGAAGAGAAAAAAACCCCAAAATAATTTTATAATGATGAAATCTTAGGCAAATTGAGGCTGCAGGAAAAATATATCTCAAGACAAATGACTGAGGAAAAGTATACCATGAAAAATATATTCTTTATGATTCTTTTTTTAATACTTAGGCATTACATTCCATATCAAATTTTACCAACATGCTATTCTATATTCATATTTATTTTATACCATAATTTGATTATTTCTGTTCCATGCTAAAAAGCCCACTCTTCCATATAACTTTGAGCATACAGAACCTGGAATATAAAAAATTTAACTCAATGTTGTCAAACTCTTCTAACATATACGAGAACCATTACAGAAATGTCTAGTGGTCAATGTTCTTAAGTTAATGAGCAAAAGAAAAGCCCCAATACATTCACATTTTCACTTAACAGTGGCTCATCACTAAATTAATCAGAAATAAACCTACTTGCCTCTGCACAATATAGGGAAATTTTGCCAAATGCCTACCTTTAAGAGCTAGATCAACTCTGAAGAAAATTGTACGAAAACGTAAGTTGTTAACAAAAATTTAATATTAAAATTACTCAAAAGTTATTGTTAATATAGGAAAGAAAACATGTCTTAAACACCCACAAGAACTTTTATTTTAATAAATAACAGTGGACTTACCAAAGGGTAGGGATTTTAATGTGTCAAGTTTTATGGATATTGGTAATAAACCTTAAGGAGGTGAAACCAACTATTCAATATAACCCATTAGGCCCTAAAAATAAAACTATAATACTTGTTCATTTATTCAGAGTACCAGCAATTTCAGTTCATGTTAAGTGCTTCATTTTCCTGCAAATCTGATGTTGCACAGGGAATATACACATTTTCATATCATCACAATCTTATTAATATCTCAGGCTAATAATATTGTGAATGCAACTGGTTTATAACAAACACAAAGTCAAAAATCAATGCTACTATTTATGGCAAACAGAAACAAAAGTCAATTTGAAAGGATGTTTTTCTTTTGTTTCCCGTGCTGATTTTAGTTGGACTTCAACTAAACTCTCCTGAAATTAACTTCTATCTCTAGCTGTAAATCCACAGTATAAATATGGTAAATAAAGCCAAACTATAAGAGCTAACTACATACTGAATAACCAAAATAATCAATAATAATAACTAATACTGCTCTGGAGGACCAATCTAATGAAAAAAGTATCATTAGATATGGTGGGAAATACAGACAAATCTGTACAATCTAACATCTATAAACAGTAAAACCGAAACATCCAACTTCCTTATAGAAAGTGTTTCAAAGGACTCTTGCATTTTATAAACACAAGATGGGCTCACTTTGATGATACCAATTTTAAGATTTATAAAAATGTTTAAAAAAATTTTCCACAAAATTTTATACAGTTTAAAGCTATACACCAATCTATAAATCTCAGAAAATGGGGAAAAAAAACCCTTTGTAAGATCACATGTATAAAACAAGAAATGAAATGTGATTTTATTTAAGGCAATACTGGGCTACTTCACAAATCACCACCTCAAATATTTACACTGCTCCACACTACTAGTTTCTATCACATTCACAAAGGATTTTTTTTTATAATACCAAATGTTTAAAATCTTTGATGTAAATTCTTTATTCACATTTCCATTATATATCATGGAATCATATTATCTATATCCAATTAGAAGCACAGGGAGTGGGGGGACTGTAGCTATAGGAAACTGCTAAAGAATCTGCTTTAATTTCACATAAATACCACCCCAAAATCCTGGATGGCAAATTTACAAAGCAGAGCAAGGTGTTGATATAATGTGCCTGCTTTGTGAAAAGTGATTCTGAGATCATCTTGTAAATAAATGCTTTATGTAAAAATTAATGAACTATGGCAGAGTTTCTAGTTTTAGTTTAAAAAATTCTTAATTTAAAACAATAAAAGAAGTTTTAAAAACTTGCTTAGTTAAAAATTAAAATTCCAAATATAAATGTGTCATTTAATAGTTTAGACTTACATACTGCTGGTGGCAGCAAATGATTTACAATAATAAATATATACAAAAAAGATATCTACAAACAAAGAGTACTGTTATACATGAGCAGTGATTGGTGAAACAAATCAATCTCACAGATAATTCATTTTAGTTCATGAAAAGGACAACTGGTTGATAGAAATTTGAGTTTTAGCTCAATATTTACAATAACTTAAGTTTTGATTCTGTTCTTCAAGTCCCATAGGGATAAAGAAAGTTTTACATGACAAACGTCATGCGTGTTCTTTTTTCTTTTTTTTTTTTCCCCCTCCATTTTTTGGCCAGGTTATTTCATGTCAATAACAACAAAAAATAATGAAAAAGTTTTACAATTCTAGCATGCTTGATGGCTATTTAAAATAAAATTCTAAGTGACATATTTATAGCACATTAGTTATCAGTACTGTCCTCTCCCTGTGGCTTTGCCCATACTGATTTCTTTCATAACAGACACAGATCGATCATTTGAATGTACTTCAAGTTTTTTCAGACTGACAGTAGGTTTCATTTCCTGAAGTTGCTTTAAGACAAGCTCGGTGCAGTCTTTTAGAGTCTTGTCTAAAACAATTTTTACATTATCACTGCACTGAAGCTGTGATGGATTGGCAAACTGTACAAAGGTTTCACTTTCTTTATGAGAACATATATGATTTCCACTATTCACAGCAGTCTTGTCAATATTTTTTCTTGAATTTGAATGGGATCCTTTTTTATTTCCACTATTTGAATGCTCTTTGTCAGTATTTTTCTTCTGCTTCACTGCAGACTCCTCAAGAAACTTCAGAAATGATACTTCAAATCCCATCGGTTTAAATGAGCTCCAGTCAAAAGATGCAGGATGCTCCTCAGTGGTTTGAATCGCAACAGCAGTTTCTTCTTCTTTATGCGTATTACTTAACTCAACTGCTGGTGCTGGTTCAGCCTTTTCAACTTTCCTCTTTTTATTTTGGGATACATTTTTTTCTTTATTACCTCTCTTCAAATTACTTCCTTTTTGTTTTTCTTGTTGGCAGGGTTTATTTTCCTGAAAATCATTATTTACATTTGAAGAGGTATGAGCTTGGGTCTCCACACTTGTGCTATCTTCATTTATTAATTTTGTAATAAATAATTCTGTTAGTTCATCCATTTCATCTTTTTCATTTTTTTCAACTTCCTTCTGTGGAACTGTAGTTGTTCTTGCGTTATCACTGCTCTCTGATACACACGTATCAGATTCTTTCACATCATTCTTATCAACGTCTTGCTGAGAAGTTTCCTTTAATTGTGAATTGCAACACTGTTTGAAGACAATAAGAAGATTGCGGTGCTGTGATGTAAATGCTTTAGATAACTTATGACATTTATAATGTCGAATTATATTGCTTTCACTTGTAACAACTGATGTACACCCCTTTATCATACATGGATATTGGGTTACAAATTTGCTTGTACATTCAGATAAGGCATCATTTCTTGCCTTTATAGAATATACATGCTTTCCACGTTTCAGAGAATAAGGCTTATTTTCTTCAATCTGTACAATCTTTGCATTCTTGTTTTCTAAATTATTTTTTTTCCTTCGTTTGATCTTAGGCATTTTGGTTCCTTCCTTTCCAGATCTGTGTTTTGTTCCCCGATATTTAGACTTTGTCTTGTCTTGGTTTGCTTTGCTTGATATATTTTCCTGACCAGATGTTAATCTTCTTGGCCGAATCAAATGAGCTTTATGTTTATCATTATGCTTATTAAAAATGTGTCGAAGGAGATTAGACCGAGTTGCATATATACGGTCACAGCCCTCACAATCACACTTGTATATGCCATCTTCTTCAGTTTTACTCCCCCTTATCCCAATTCCATGGTCTGCCTCAAGATGAACAACATAGTTCAAATATGTGGTAAAGAAAGATTTACACTCTAACTGGTCACACGGAAATTTCCCAACATCCACGGAAGCAGTCATACTTTCAATTTCCTCAGGAGTCATTTCATGAAGTTTCATATAGTGTTGTATTAAGCCAGTAATAGCTTGGAAAATTCTAGAACAGTCACTCACCTGACATCGAAATTCTTTCACCGTTTGTTTAGTTTCAATTTCTTCACTTTCTTTTCCAGTTTCGCTTTCCTCTTCAACCTCTGCAGAAAATGCAGGTAGATCTGATTTGTGTACAGCCTGGTAATGCAGAATTAAGTTCTGCTGTATTGTAAAGGCAGCAAAGCAACCCTGATGAACACATCGGTAAGGTCTGTAAGGACTGTATCTTGTTGGAAACTCAAGGGATTGGGAAACTGGTTTCTTGCGTTTTTTCTCCTCCTTTTCTTTTTTATGTCTCCTGATTTTCCGTCCTTTGGTTTGTATGTTTGTGAGGGAATTGGTATTACACTGTTCTGAAATAACTGTGCTCACTTGTGGAGAACTTTCTGTTTTTTCAGAACTTTTTTTTTCTAGAAGTTGATTTTCTGGAATCACTGCTATATTACTGAAGGCATTTTCCTTCATTGCTCCCAATTCCATAGCAGACTGAAATTCCCTTTTATTTTCCTCTATCATAGCTAGCTGTCTTTTTACTTGTGTTATTCGTGAGACTGACAAACTTTCATTCTGAGATTTTCTCCCATAAGGTCTTTTTATTTTTAACTTTACCATTTCCTCTGTTGTAAAATGATGTACCAACTGACAGTGCGCCCGGAGATTAGAATTTCTTGTAAATGTTTTTGTGCAGGTAGGTACTACACATTTAAATGGAGCAAATTTCAACTGATTCTTCTTAATTTCAAGTATCATCTCTGGAGTGTACTGATGAATTTTACCATAGTGCTTAAATAGTGCATCCTTTGTCATAGCACTGTAATTACAGCCTTGGTTTTGACACACAAAGGGTTTATTAACTTTGTCAATAAACTGAATATTTATCATTTCAGAAACTGGCTGAACAACTGTAACATTTGGAATTACTTTAACAGGAACAGGAGTCAGTGTCATTGATGTATTTGTTAGTACACATTGGGATGCTGGAGTGGATAGGTCATTTTCTAATTTTAATTTCTGTAAGCCTTCTAAAATTTCCTGTATTTGATCCTCCTTATGTAATACTTCAGACTGAGGAATGTTACTTTTTGTCGGCACAACACCTACAAAGGAGGAAAACTGAGAAGAGTCAGGTAATTTGTTATTTTGTACAGTGTTTACTGAAGGAAGTTGAATGTTATAATTTATTTGAGCATTCTGTGATGTTTCACCAATACCCTGAGATCCACTTTTTACCTCAAGTATTTGAGAATTCATAGCACTTTTAATAATTTCAAGCGTCTTTTCAAAGTTTTGTATAACATTGTCTTCAGTAATCTGCAAATCAGAACTTACTGAAGTTGTGCATGAATTCAAAGCCATCATTTGGGAATCACCATTTTCAGTTTTTAATGGTAAAGGGGCTAACACTGTATGAGACTCAAGATTGGTTTTAAAGTTTTCTTTCACATCAGTCAGAAATAACTGATTGTCCACATTACTTAATTTCTGTGTTAGATTTTCCACCAAAGCCTGAGGTTCACAATTTGGAATTACGTTTGAATGAAGGTCAGCTGGTATCTCAATGCTCTTTGCTATAAGTCCCATTGCTGTTAAGTCACTAGTTACCAAGTTTTGGGAAGCATTAGGTGCAATAAGTGGAGGAGTAACTTTCTTTCTTCTCTTAGAAGCACTGTTTCCCTTTTTATTTAAATGACTGGACCTTGTGTTCTGAGGACCACTTATAACTGAAACACGTGAACTGTTACTGGTAAAATTTTGTGATGGCCCACTAGCATTAGGGAATGTACTAGAGCACAAACCATTTTCAACAGTCTTCAGTAGTAAGTCATTTGTTGGAAAAATGGGCAAAGTGCTGCATTCCTCAATGGAGGGAGTTTTGGAGTTTGGTGTTCTATTCTGGCTTGTCAGCAGGGAGTTTGGGTGGCACACAGTCTGCAACAGGGTGGGTGGCACTGCTGGATTTGGTATCACTGTAGCATTTACTTGAGCTGCATCTGAGACACAACCTGTTGGAGCTTGAGAAAGCATTTCAGCACCCTCAAATGTACTGGGAATCCCAGCAGTTTCCAAAGCCTGTTTAATAATTTCACTTCCTTCTTGGCTAACACTTGTATTAAAGTTAGTCACACCAGTCCTAGGAAATGTATTTGGTAAAAATGTTGAAGAGCGATTTTCAGCAGCAAGAAGTTGCAGGAATGATGGATCTTTAAAACATGTTTCTGGATTGAAGGTACACTGTTGTGGCTGCTGCAAATTTATTGCATTTGTGGAGAGAATCATGCTGGCAAGAAGAGAAGGCTGTCCATTACTCTGTAGAAGTTCTTGAGCAATTTCTGCTCCATCCAGAGGTTTACAATAAGATCGCTTAGACAAGTGTCCACCCAGCGATCTGGGATTGGTAAAAGCCCTATAACACCTGCTACAGATAAATTTCCCATCTCTGATAATTGCAGGCCACTTAGCCCTTTTGTTGTGCTTGGGTTTTCTTTCCTTCCCATTTGGGCCCCGCCCACGGTCTTTTTTAACTTTCTCAGGAGCAGATTGTTGCGTACTGGTGCTGCTGAAGTCATTTGCAACATTTACTTGTGAGGGAAAAACTGCATTTTCAACATTACCTCCTTTTAGAAAGGAGGAATTAGTGTTTCCTTCAATCTGTGAGGAAAAATGACTTGTATTGTTTTCCAGTTGGGAAAAAACAGAATTAGTTCCACTATCTGCTGGGGAAGGGAAGAGAGACATTGAACTACTTTCTGCAGGTAAAGGAAGGAAAGGATCTGAGCCACTGTCAATATTCAAAGGCAAAACTGTTTTGGTTAGATCTTCCATTTGTGCTGGTATGGTAGTATTAGACAAATTTTCCATCTGGGAACATAATATACTACCACCCTGTTCATTTTTATCCTGAGAAGGTAAATGTGGATTTATGACACTTTCTACTGAGGGTAACAATGGAGTTGATACACTGGCCAACTGAGCTGGAAAAATGGAAGATGAGACTTGCTGCAACTGATTTGAACAAGTAGAATTTCCATTGGCTTTGGTTTGTGGTGTAAAAAATGCATTGTTAGAGCTGCTCACCTGTGATGGCAAAAAATAAACAAACTTTCCATTATTTGGTACATTTAAGTTGTTAGATTTCTGGCCTTTTTTACTTTTGCATTGCATTTTAAATGCAGCATACTGGTCAGGGTGTGCTGTCTTCATGTGCTTCCCAATACTCTGTGAAGAATTATAGGTTCGAGTACATCCCTCAACCTGGCAACTGAACTTTTGAACTGGCGCTTTTGGAGGCACTGATGGAGTTCCTAAAGAACTACTTAGATTGGGCTGTGGTGGAACAAATGTGATACTTTCTAATGTCTTAAGGGGTAAATTATAAAGATTGGCTGATGTTTTAACATTACCTCCACATTCAAACTTGGATGTTGGCAAACTGTTTTGAAATCCTGTCTGATTTTGCACAGAAAAGGTCATCAAGTTGTTCACTTGTCTTTCTAAGTTTTGTGGGGTAAGGTCACCTATTTTGAGGGTTTCTGAGTTTACTAAAGAATTCTGAGTAATCTGGGCTTCATTAAAGCAATCCTGTTCTTTTCTCTCCTGGAAACTTGAATGACACAAATCATTACAAGTATCTTCAACTACTGTATGTATGTTTGTGACCAGTGATTCTCCAGTATCTTCCACAGTTGAATTTTCTTGCTTTCCAAAGTTATCCTCAATTCCCTGATTGAGGGACACCTTAATGGACACAGCCACTTCACTGGCCTGTAGCAGAGGAGTAGTAGCAGGGTTTTCCAAACCATTTGACAATGGTTCATCAGCTTGCCTGAGCTCAGAAGCAGAAATATGGTCTTGTTTGGCCACAGCTGATTCTGCATTGCTTTTATCCCAAGCATCACTTCTATCTGTTGATAACGTACTTTCAACGTTATTTTGTGAAGGAAGCATAGACCTTTCTTTCTCAGTAGTCCCTTCTGAGTTCTGATTCACTTTGGAAAGCTGAACAGAAGCTCCAGAAGAATTAAGTTGGTCTTCTGGAGGCAGTGCTTTTTCAGGAGTGCTATGATCTTCCAGATGCTTTTCTAGCTCACTCTGAGAACGATATACTTTACCACAACCTGTGAACTTACAAGTATAGGTATTATAATGCTGTGCTTCATGATCGTATAGTAAGTAAGCTTCTGAAAAAATTCTGCCACATTTAGGAAACATACACTTCGCTCTAAAAACTTGATGTTCTTTTCGGTGGGTTAAGAGCTCTGCATAACTATTAAAACCAGCCTTACATTTCATCTGTATACAGATATATGGTTTACTGCCACAATGCATTTGTAAGTGATCATTGAGATGAGTAACACTTACAAAATGACGTCTACAGTACTGGCAAATAACTTTTTTGCTTTGCATTTCAAGAAAGCGCTTGGCATCTTCATTATCCTTATGCCCCTTTACATGAGCAATTAGATTTTTAAAGTACTTAAAGCCCTTTTTACAAAAAGTTACAGGGCAATTAAATTCATTGACAGGTACTGGTTTCTGGACTGGGATGACTTCTGGCTCATACGACTTGTCTTTGTCATCATTTTCATCATCTGAACCATCATTGTCATTAAATACTATAAAGTCTGTTGAATAAAGACTATTCTTTTTTATAGGCCGCTGTTCCTGTTTGGTCACAGCATTAATCTTCTGATTATCATTGGTAGTTGTGATCTTAGGCGGCCTTCCCAATCTTCTTAATGGTTTCATAGCTGCTAGTCTCTCTTTACTAGATTGTTTAACATGCAATGTGACATGAGGGACAAAAGTTTCTTTAGAATTAAAGTTCTTTGCACATATAGGACAACTGTAAATCCCATCTTTGTAATGTTTTTGAGCATGTCGTACTATTCTATGACCAAGAAATTCTTTGTCACATAGCACACAATACTGCATGTAGGCTTGCCAATTCCGAAACCTAGCAGATATAAATCCTCTCTCTCTTAATTGCTTTATCTCTCTCTTCTTCTGCTTTTCATCACAAAGAAGGCCAGAATTAGCACCAACTCCACCAGAAAGTCCATTCACAGAAGTTTCTTTTGTCTCTTCCTGGTAGTCTACTACTTTCTCATAAACTTCACTGTCATTTAGTTCATCAATTGAAGACACAATGGATGCTTCTTCCCCCATTAATGCAAGACATTGTCGTTTTAAGGTTTTCCAGTCCCAGAATTCTGGATCAAAGGGCCACTGAGTTTTTAACACAAGTAAGAGCTCACAGCGTAGAGAATTTGGTATTGGAAGATTCTCTTCATCATATTTCTGGTCTGGCTGGTTATATAACATTTCCACAGCATAATATGCATCTACTGTAGGCTCAATAAGAAATTCGCTCAGTTGACAAGCACGTTTAACTTCCAGATCATCAGGCAACAAACAAGAAATGGTCTTGCAAATAGATATTTTCACTTCAGTATTTTCTGTAGATTCCAAGCGAAGAGCTTTTACGCATAGTTCTATACAGGTAGCAAGTCCAGCACCTTCAGTCTGTGAAAAAACAAATAGGAAATATTAACTTAATCTACACTAATCAACACAGATTTGTGAATTTAGTAATTTAAAATCGAGGTTTCCTTTTCTCAAATTTTGCAACAGCCAATGCATGAAAAGATGCTCCTTATAAAGCACTGCACCATAGCCTGGATTGGTGATGGTGTGTGTGTGTAAAATGAACTGCACAATATAGCAGAAAAAGCATAAGCATTGACAGCCTAGATCAGCTGTGGGCAAACTACGGCCCGCCGGATCCGGCCCGTTCGGCTGTTCTATCCGGCCCGCGGAGCCAAAAGAGCGGAGGGTTCTCTTGCTCTCCCCTCCGCTCCTTCACCAGCAGCAGTGTTAACATGGCAACGTCCGGAAACACGGCCGCAGCTCCTTCTTCTGAGTGGGTGGATTTATATCCGCCCATTCAGTAGAAGGAACAACCTCTCAATCTTCCAGAGGCTCCTTGTAATGCCCGCGGATGCGTCCCCCGACATCACCCTGGGAATGCGTAGACACGTTATCGTGGTGATGTAGGGAGACACGCCCCTGGAGAGCACAGTATCAGAGCATTAGCTAAAAAGGAGACCAACAACACTGTTCCCACTGAAGTTGATGTTTTAAAGACCAAAAACCTTTCAACCCAGTCTACATTGCCATCTACATCTATGTCCCAGGCATAATTTGGAAGTTGCACTAAAGAAAATGTTTAATTTACTGTTTACACATTTTGTTCTTTTCTATTTGTTTTAGTTTTAAATTATTTTATTATATTTAAGTTTAATTTGAAAGGCTTTTGTACCTTTCCTTTGTTAGGCAATTTTATTTTGCCTTTGCCATTTCAATATAAGGTATGTTATTGTGCTATGATTCCTCCATTTTTTGAAGTTTCAAATTATAATAATTAGTGTTTACATTCTTCTTGTTAAAATGTTTGAAATGAATAAAACTATTGAAATAATAAAAAAAAAAAGACCATACCCTTTTATGTAATGATGTTTACTTTGAATTTATATTAGTTCACACAAACACTCCATCCATGCTTTTGTTCTGGCCCTCCAGTCCAGTTTAAGAACCCACTGTGGCCCTCGAGTCAAAAAGTTTGCCCACCCCTGGCCTAGATTATTTAATAGCTAGGCAAACTGTAAAGTTATTTAACTTCTCTCACCTTTCATATCCCACTTATAAACAGAGATAAAAAACCACTAACTTTGTAAAATTGCTGTGAGCATTAATGAATATTATGTATCTAAAGCAGTTGATATAGTTTGTTATAATGCCTGGCACATAGTGATTAATAACTGCCATTAATTTTATCAAAAATCTCATTTCCTAATTTAGCATTTGCAACCCTTCTGAAACAAAATCCTCTTAAACCAATTACAAAATGATAATGTCCTCATATTTCCTAACTGAGTAATAAAACAAGGTTTTCACTTTTAACAGAGTAAAGTTATTTGATCCTTAATAGTGCAGATTCTAGTTCTATCACAAAATTCAATGTCAAATTACCTACCTCATGGCCAGATCAGCTTAAGAATTAAGAGTACAAGGAGACATAACAAACTTTTTCCCTTTTGAATTAGCATCTTGCACTATTATAAGACTAGAGGCCTGGTGCATGGATTCATGCACAGGTGGGGTCCCTCGGCCTGGCCTGCGGGGATTGGGCCAAAACCAGCTCTCTGACATCCCCTGAGGGGTCCCGGATTGCTAAGGGCAGTTCTTGGGTGACGTACCCTGGAATTGGCCTCCTCTCTGGTTCCAGGGTGCATCACCCAAGAACCGCAGCTGCCAAGTCACTGCAGCTCTGCAAGCTCCTGAGTTGAGTGTCTGCCCCCTGGTGGTCAATGTGCGTCATAGCTACTGGTCGGAATGTCTGCCCCCTGGTGGTCATTGCGTGTCAAAGCTACCATTCAGACATTCAGACGGTTGTTTAGGCTTTTATATATATAGATAGCAGTAATGAATGTAAGAGTCATCTGAAAGATACATGAACATAAAATGGGTTTAAAAGGGGAAATATATATGAAAAACAAGCCAGCCAAAATATGTGGCCACATTTATGAGAATGAAATATGTGTTGTATCAGATGAAAAGGCAAGAAAGAAAAGAAGTCAAAATAGCTGACAGGGTCTGTATTTTCACAGATTAAGAAGAAAATTAAATATTTTAATAAACAGAAGCTTAGATTTGTGAGACAAAAATAAGAGCGAGGGAAGGAGGCTGGTATACTGAACTGGACTTAATTTCAAGAAAAGGAAGGGCACAAAGACAAAGAAGAAAACCAAGGAAAAAAACAAACCGGACAAAACAAGAACATAAAACCAATTTTTATAAGTGACAGTGAAGAAAGGACAATTGGGAAAGAGGTGGAATCATATGGCTGTCTCTGGCTTTCACATAAAATTGAATCATTATTTTATACTATTTTGGAATAGATTTAAGCCAGAAAACTTTTACAGTAAAAACTTTTGCATAATTGTTACCTTACGGGCCACTCATAATAGTAGACAATTAGGCCACTCCTATGTTATCATATAGGGTGGGTGGGGGGAGATGAGGTCAGTTTGCCTGGAATTATAGGCTATTTGGGTAGAGGAAAAGGTAAAAAGATGAAGCTAGATGAGATGACACATAGGTTAGATTGTGAAAGCCCTTTTGTATTCCATGCTTAATTATTTTAAATTTTAAAATACATAGGTAACCATTTAAGAATTTTGAAGCAGGATAAGACATAATGCTGTGGAAGGCTAGGGAAAGATTACAGGGATGTACGTGGGGAACTGATATCAGCATGTAAGCCTTGGGTAGCTTTGAGTCAAGGAGACTGGCCAGCCAGAGGAAAGGAACAGAAAAGAGTGGAATTACAAATATAAAACCTTGCATTTTGTTTTAGAAGCTTGCCTGCTGCTATACCAGTGCCAGAAAGAGCCATTTGTCTCTATTCCTCCTTTGAATTGGTATCACTTAGCTTTCTGTTCTATGAGTTATAATTAAGCTGGTGCTATCATTACTTTTATCAAATGAGGTTATAAAGTACATTTTTATGGACGAATTATTTAATTACAGGTACTCATGGGAAACTGATTTCAAACTCAACTTTAAAAACACTTATATAATCAGTTTATGATATATTACTTATAAACTTAATTTTTAATTACACACAGAAAGTTGAATACGCAGAAGAATAAAAATTTTGGTAGTTTATTGTTTTGTTGGTGTTAAGATTTCAACTTTATAACAAAGTTGTTTTGTGTGTATGTGTGTTATTTTTTTGTTAATCCTCACCCAAGGGTATTTTTCCCATAGATTTTTAAAATATCTATATTTTTTATTGTTGGACCCCAAATCTGTGTGGGGGCAGACTAATGGTTATAACTTCTTAGAGGAAACATTTTGTCCTCTGCCTCACAGCACAGTTGAACATGCGTAAGGTTCCCTATCATCCATCTGTGTTAGTAATATTTTTCTAATTTACTTTTCAATTAATTTTTAGTACTTCACCAGTTGGGAGAGGAGGGGAGGGAGACATAGAGCTTAGCTCTAACTCTCCAACTTGACAGAGCCAAGATCTTATCTCCTATCCCCATATTGCTCTTCTGTCCCCATGTAAATATTAAAACTCCAACCCCTTATCTCAATATCCACCAGGAAGGAGAGATCGACCATCAGCTCAAGCTCTCTGCTCCACTCTAAAAGTTCCTCTTCATTTTGAACCTGGGGAATCTCCATAATCCTTGCAATCTCAGCTATTATACATTTTAAAAAAATTGTTTTACTTCAGCAAGTATTTCTGGGTGTTCTGTAGAAGTATTTTTTGTAGAAGAACGTGTGATCTGCCAGATGGCTGGCAAAACCAACCATATATTTCTCTTTATATTCTCTACATTTCTATAGTGGGAAATTATCAAAATAGAATGATACCTATGAGTGAAAATTATAGAATGGTAAACTACAAATATTAAATATATTACTTTTCTAAAGGCTAAGAGCAAACTCCTGGCTCTCGTTTGCATCTTTAAGTTTCTCTGCATCAAATGTTTTAAAGGACTATAAAAAAAAAATCAATGTTCAGACTCCCCAGACGGCGCGACTCCAGCACGGAGCCCACGTCATCTTGAAGGGGAGAACGGCCTTTTTTAGGAACTCATCAACACCACCAACCAGACAGGCCTTGGAACTGCCCCGCGACCCAGCAGCAAATCCAGCCAAAATCCTGCTACCCCAGCTGCAGACCCGCGGACCCTGGGACCTCCACCTCCAAAGGTGCACCGCTCGGCAGCAGTAAGTGCAACCTCCCTCTCCCCAGCGGCAGAACTCTGGAGTAGCGTGTATCCAGCCCCACAGGCAGCCAGGGCACTCCACTCCAGATTCGCGCATATCCAGACTCTCAGGCAGCCAGGGCACTGCACTCCGGATTTGCGCATTTCCAGCTACGCAGGCAGCCAGGGCACTCCACTCCTTAGGCAGCGCTTTGGAGCCGCTAAGAGCCCCCGAGGGTGTGATTCTGCACAGAAAAGGGCACGCGGCCTCGCAGCAGAAATTCTGAATTCCCTCTTCCTGGATAACTGCCCACATTCACCCCAGTGGCTCAACTGCGGTGCCAGGCCCCTTCAGAGGGCATCAGAACTCTGCGCCCGGCAAGCGCACCTCCACAGATGCGAAGTTCCAACAGGCAGGCACCCTGAGCCCATCTACCCACAGGGCGCTAGTGGGAGCCACTGTGAGCTCTCCCTAGGTGCGATCTTGAACAAGCGGGGGCACACTTCCCCCCAGCAGTAGAAGTTTTGAATTCACTCATCCTGGATACCAGCCCACAGGCGCCTCAATTACACGGCTACACTGCCAGGGCCCTTCAGAGTCCTTCAGTGTGCCTCGCTCGCAAACGTACCGCGGGTGCTCTGGTGAGCTGCCACTGGGAGTAAGCGCCTGTCCACCACAGGTGCAACAGCAAAAGCTGGGTCTGCTCACACCATGACTGCAGAACTCTGGGCACCACAGTCATGCCATTCCAGAGAGCAGGCCCCCTGAGCCCCATCACCCCAACAGACGGTTCCTGGGTGCCACTTTGAGTCCCTGCTGGGCATGTGTAATTTCAATTAAGGGTGCAAGACAGCAAAAATTGGGACACTCCCCTCCATGGCAGCTGACTTCTAGACACCGCAGTTGTGTCTCTCAAGCTTGCAGGTCTACATCAAGAGAACCCAAATAGCTCAAGTAGGGAGCTACAGTAGATTAACAAGCCCAGGAGAACTGAGAGATTATGCCAGTAGCACCATCCCCAAAAGAACCTGGGTAGCAAAGCAATTGGATCTACAATTAAAAGATTACAGGAAAACATGGGAAGACAAAAAAGCAATCCCCAAAGGAAAGAAAAAGAGGAACCACCAGAAAGGGAGTTAAATGAATTCGAGGCTAGCAGCTTATCAGAGATAGAATTCAGAGTAATGGTTATAAGGATGTTTAAATGGATGGATGACAAATACACACAACTCAATGAGAACTATAAGGAGCTGAATGAGAATGTCACCAACATGAAAAGAAACCAAGAAGAGATGAAGAACGACATAGCTGCAATGAAGAACACAATGGAAGGCCTAAACAGTAGACTAGAAGAGGCTGAGGATCGCATCAGTGAATTAGAAGACAAGGTAGGAAAAAACACACAAACACAGCAATAACTGGAACAAAGACTTGAAAAGCAAGAGGAGAGCCTAAGGGAACTGTGGGACAACACAAAACAAACAACATTCGCTTAATAGGGATACCAGAAGGAGAGGAAGAGAAGCAAGGAATAGAAAACCTGTTTGAAGAAATAATGACAGAACACTTCCCTGATATTGGCAAGAAAAAAACTATGCAAGTCCAAGAAGTACATAGAGTCCCAAACAAGTTGAACCCCAAAAGACCGACACCAAGACACATAATTAGATTGGCGAACACCAACGACAAAGTAAGAATCTTAAAGGCTGCCAGAGAGAGAGAAAGTTACTTACAAGGGATCTCCTATTAGAATATCAACTGATTTCTCAACAGAAACACAACAGGCCAGAAGGGAATGGAATGAAATATACAAAGTGATGCAAAGCAAGGGACTGAATCCAAGAACACTATACTCGGCAAGGCTATCATTCAAAATTGAAGGTGGAATCAGGAGCTTCACAGACAAAAAAGGGCTAAGAGAGTTTATCACTACCAAGCCAGCAATGCAAGAAATGCTAAAGGAACTGCTGTAAAAAGAAGAAAGAGAAAGGCAAGGAGAAACACAAACACTAAGGAAAAATATGACAACAAACATGTACTTGTCAATAATAACATTAAACGTAAATGGATTAAATGCACCAATCAATAGACATAAGGTAGCTGAATGGATAAGAAAACATGACCCATACATTTGCTGTCTACAAGAGACCCACCTCAGAGCAAAGGATTCACACAGACTGAGAGTGAAGGGATGGAAAAACATTTTTCAGGCAAATGGAAATGAGAAAAAAGCTGAGTTGCGATACTTATATCTGATAAAATAGACCTCAAAGTAAAGGCCATAATAAGAGATAAGGAAGGCCACTACATAATACTAAAGGGAGCAATTCAACAAGAAGATATAACTCTGGTAAACATATATGCACCCAATGCAGGAGCACCCAAATACATAAAAAATCTCCTGGAAGATATCAAGGAAGAGATCGACAACAATACAATCATAGCAGGAGACTTCAATACACCACTGACATCACTGGATAAATCCTCTAGACAAAAAATCAGCAAAGAAACAGCAATTCTAAATGACACACTAGATCAGATGGACCTATAATTGACATCTTCAGAGCATTTCACCCCAAAGCCACGGAATATACGTTCTTCTCAAGTGCACATGGGACATTTTCAAAAATATACCACATATTGGTCACAAGCAAAGTCTCCCCAAATTCAAAAAGATTGAAATCATATCAAGCATTTTCTCAGACCACAATGGCATAATATTAGAAATAAACTACAATAAAAACATTCCAAAAATTCAAACACTTGGAAGCTGAATAGCATGCTACTAAACAATAATTGGGTTATCAATGAGATCAAAGAACAAATTAAAAACATCCTAGAGACTAATGCCAATAAAAACACAACATTGCAAATCCTCTGGGACACAATGAAAGCAGTCCTGAGAGGGAAGTTTATAGCTCTACAGGCCTACTTCAAAAAACAAGAAAAAATGGTAATAAATCATCTGACTCAACAACTCAAAGAATTAGAAAGAGAGCAACAAGAAAAGCCCACAGTGAGAAGGAAGGAAAAAATAAAGATCAGAGCAGAAATGAATGACATAGAGACCAAAAAAAAAAAACCAAAAAAAACAAAACAAAAAAAAAAAAACAAACAACAATACAAAAGATCAACAAAACCAAGAGCTGGTTCTTCAAAAGGATAAACAAGATTGATGAACCTCTAGCCAGGCTCACCAAGAAGCAAAGAGAGGACCCAAATAAACAAAATCAGAAATGAAAGAGGTGAACTAACAACAGACCCCACAGAAATACAAAGGATTGTTAAAAAATACTATGAACAACTCTATTCTAACAAACTAGACAACCTGGAGGAAATGGACACATTCCTAGAAAAATACAACCTTCCAAAACTTACTCAGGAAGATTCTAAAAATCTCAGTAGGCTGATAACTATGGAAGAAATTGAAGCAGTCATCAAAAAATTTCCAGCAAACAAAAGCCCGGTGCCAGACGGCTTCACAGGGGACTTTTACCAAAAATTCAAGTAAGAACTAAAACCTATCCTCCTCACACTATTCCAGAAAATTCAAGAGGAAGGAACACTTCTAAGCTCCTTCTATGAAGCCAGCATCACCCTAATACCAAAACCAGATAAAGATAACACAATGAAAGAGAATTACAGGCCAATATCCCTCATGAAAATAGATGCCAAAATCCTCAACAAAATTCTAGCAAATTGAATCCAGCAGTACATCAGAAAGATCATACACCATGACCAAGTAGGATTTGTCCCGGGGATGCAAGGATGGTACAATATTCGCAAATCAATAAACGTGATACATCACATAAACAAATTGAGAGATAAAAATCACATAGTCATATCAACTGATGCAGAAAAAGCATTTGACAAAATCCAACACCCTTTCTTGATACAAACTCTCAACAAGGTGGGAATAGAAGGATCATACCTCAACATAATAAAAGCCATATATGACAAACCTACAGCCAACATCATACTCAATGGGCAAAAACTAAAACCATTTCCCGTAAGAACAGGAACAAGACAGGGATGCCCACTCTCACCACTCCTGTTAAAAACATAGTGCTGGAAGTACTAGCCATTGTGATCAGAAAAGAAGAAGAAATAAAAGGCATCCAAATTGAAAAAGAAGAAGTAAAACTGTCCTTATTTGCAGATGACATGATACTGTACATAGAAAACCCTAAAGACTCCATCAAAAAATTATTAGACTTAATAAATGAATTTGGCATTGTAGCAGGATACAAAATTAACGCCAAGAAATCCATGGCATTTCTATACACCAATAGTGAACTTACAGAAAGAGAGACTAAAAAAGCAATCCCATTTACCATTGCACCAAAAAAATTTACATACCTAGGAATAAATTTAACTAAGGAGGAAAAAGACCTATACAAGGAAAAGTACATGACACTGAAAAAAGAGATAAAGGAAGACATAAACAGATGGAAGAACATACCATGTTCATGGATTGGTAGAATCAACATCATCAAAATGTCCATACTACCCAAAGCAATCTATAAATTCAATGCACTTCCCATTAAAATACCAACCGCGTATTTCACAGACCTAGAACGAACCTTCAAAAAATTCATCTGGAATAAAAAACGACCCCGAATAGCCACAGCAATCCTGAGAACGAAGAACAAAGTAGGGGGGATCTCAATACCAGATATCAAGCTGTATTACAAAGCCACTGTTCTTAAAACAGCCTGGTACTGGCACAAGAACAGACATATAGACCAATGGAATAGAATAGAGAACCCAGAAATCGACCCAAACCACTATGCCCAATTAATATTTGACAAAGGAGGCATGAACACACAATGGAGTCAAGACAGTCTCTTCAACAAATGGTGTTGGGAAAAATGGACAGATACATGCAAACAAATGAAACTAGATCACCAACTTTCACCATACACAAAAATAAACTCAAAATGGATAAAGGACTTAAAGATAAGACGGGAAACCATAAAAATACTAGGGGAATCCACAGGCAGCAAAATCTCGGACATATGCCAAAGGAACTTCTTCACTGATACTGCTCCTAGGGCAATGGAAAGTAAAAAGAAAAATAAACAAATGGGACTACATCAAAATAAAAAGCTTTTGCACAGCAAAGGAAATCATCAATAAAACAACAAGAAAGCCCACTGCATGGGAGAACATATTTGCCAATGATATCAACGATATGGGTTTAATCTCCAACATTTACAGAGAACTCATACAACTTAACAAATAGAAGATAAACAACCCAATCAAAAAATGGGCAACCGATCTAAATAGACACTTTTCAAAAGAAGACAGAAGGAAGGCCAAGAGACATAAGAAAACCTGCTCAAAGTCACTAATCATCAGAGAGATGTAAATTAAAACAACAATGTGCTACCATCTTACACCTGTCAGAAGGGCTATCATCAACAAATCAACAAACGACAAGTGTTGGCTAGGATGCGGAGAAGAAGAAACTATTTTGCACTGCTGGTGGGAATGCAGACTGGTGCAGCCACTGTGGAGAACAGTATGGAGTTTCCTCAAAAAAACTAAAAATGGAGCTCCCATTTAACCCAGTGATCCCACTTCTAGGAATATATCCGAAGAAACTAGAAACACGAATCAGAAAGGATATATGCACCCCTATGTTCAAAGCACAATTCACCATAGCTAAGATTTGGAAACAGCCTAAATGCCCATCAGCAGATGAGTGGATTAGAAAACTGTGGTACATCTACACAATGGAATACTACGCTGCGGTAAAAAAGAAGGAGTTCCTACCATTTGCAACAACATAGATGGAGATGGAGAGCATTATGCTAAGTGAAATAAGCCAGGCAGAGGAAGATAAATATCACATGATTTCACTCATTTGTGGAATATAATGAACGGCATAGAGTGATGAACAAGAACAGGTCCAGAGACTGAGAAACATCGATCAGAACCTCAAACTTCAGGGAAGGAGGGGGTTAGTGGGAGTAAGGGGAGAGATTAACCATGGGACTTATGTGCATGCATATGAGCCTAATCAACGGACAAAAACAACTGGGGGGTGGGGCATAAGTGGGGGGTGGGGCATAAGTGGGGGGTGGGGTAATGGGGGAATAAGGACACATATGTAAAAAAAAATAATAATAAAAATAATAAATAAATAAATATAGGAAAGAAATTGTGAGGTAACCAGAACCCCAAGAACGCCTGAGAAACTCTTTCTTGCCTTGAGAGCAGTCATCAGCTGTACGGTAATATTACCTGGGGCAAATGGGTAAGTATTTTGGACTTATGTTCCTGACCCTTCATGGGTAAGAGCCCTTACGTGGGCTGATCCCCCGCCTAATGTAGTCACCAATAATACCAAACACCTTGGTCATCCAGGAGGACTATAGGTGGGGCAAGGAAGTATAATTACACAGGGGTCGCCACCCAGCTTCCCTTTTGTATGACACAAAATCAAATCACTGCTCCTTTGTGTGTAAAATTAAAGAGAGGTTTCTGGCTTGCGTGGACACCAAAGGAAGGGAATATCACTACTTGCTCCTGGGAGATGTGCAGAAAATGTAACTAAGACCTTGTCTACACAAAAAGAAATTGACAGCCAGTTTGAAATGGAATTGCCATGGCCTAGAGCAAAGAATATCCTTACATGATATTATTCTACAATGTCATTATAATTTTTCCCAGATTTGTGTTACCCCCATTACCTATAATAGTACCTCGCACCCTTGGGAATCAATAAAAAATCATCTTTATGGTGCTTGGAGACAAAGGTAACACATCTCTTGATATTTTAGAATTACAACAGCATAATGTACAATTATCCCAAACAAACTTACAAACTAATTCTTTGAATGTCTGCCAGTAATTTAAAAAGAACATGAAAGGGTTTAATTCCTTCCACTGTGTAGAGGGCCCCCTGGGGAGGCACCTGAGCATTCTATATTGGCCCCTCTTGCCCTTTTGGCCAAGAGGGTCCCTCTTCTCACAATCCAATTGCCCACAGCTGTTGCCTATGCTTTCTGTTCATGCTGAGGTTGAAACCTCATGATGGCTGGTACCATGGATCTGTCTCTCGCCCAGTGGGGTGAGCTGAGCCCTCCCTGGAGAAGAAACCTGGGTTCCCCAAGATACATGATCAGTGCCGGGGACCCGCCAGCAGGCGAGGGGATCCCAAGGCAGGTGCTCGGCGTGGAGGCCACGGGGGCATAGGCTACCAAGGAGACAGAACTGCACCTTACATCACATTGCTTGGCCCCGGAGGATGGCTGGTTAGCCAGAGACGGGTAAGATTCCTCAGGGAAGGAACAACCTAAGATAGGCACAGTCGCAGAGGGGCCATCAGGAGAGTACTAGGGGGTCAACAGAAGTGGGGCACAGACCCTAACCCCCCCAACTTTGCAGGAGCCTGAACCCTCACCCCTTCTGAGGGAGGTCTCTTGCCCCCATGGCTGCTTCGCTACCCATGCCCGGCTCAAATCGGGACCCAGGTAACAGACAGAGACTTGGCCAACAGCAGCTGCCCTCTCACTGCAACAAGACTTGTTTGAGTTGTCTTGTACCCATGGTGTGGGGAAGTAGGTTTTTGATATCTAAATCTAGCCTAGCACCAGGAATGCTCAGGGCCTACTGAAGAAGGCAATCCTTTCCACTAATATTTACAGGGTAAAATAAAATTGCTGTTAGATTATTAAATTTGACAGTAAAATAGTAGTTAAGTTCTCAGACTAATTTAAATTGGCTAATTGAAATCAGTGAATATTCTAGAAAAATTAATGGTACTGGACAAAGAGCTGTTCCTAAAGTGTTAACTAAAATTTTTATTGGTAGTTCATCTCATGGTAAAATTGTGTAACATGTAATGAACCTAAAGCAGTCATATTTTAGTGCAAAAAATTAAAATTTAAAAGCTATCAAGACTACATTACAAAATTTCCAAAAGCCTCCTAATATTTAAATCAAAAAAGGGGGGATAGTAGAAGAATACCATGTAAGGAAAAATATCCTGTAAGTAAATTACATCTAGAAAATTTTTACTTTAGAAAATTAACTTTCATTTGAAATGCTAACAGCAAGACACCCATGAAAAACACACATGGTGTCGAAACAAGCCAAAGGAAAATCGTTTGGGCAAAAAAATGAAAAAGGATCCCAAGTCAAATTTATAGAAAGGATTCCTTTATTAACTTTTGGTTGAGAATATGTTTGTATATTTTCAGAAAACAACTCCAAGACCATGTGGATTCCTGCAATGGAGAGGAACTGACAGGACTGCTCCAGCCATGAAGACAGAAGAGAAACAGTCCAGAGATGGAAGACGCTGACGACGCCTTACCATACTAGCAGTCAGCAGCTGTGCGTCAAGGCAGGTTGCTCAGGACCAAATCAGAGAGGGTCGGACCTGCAATACCATCATTTGTCCCCCATCCAGAACTGAAATATCATTGCTGACATGTACGCCTAAGGAACTGTTTGACATTGAAATTGGGACTCAAAAGAACTGTTGGCCCAGAAAGAAACTCACTACAGACTGATTCATTTGCCTCTCAGCATAACCATTATTGCTTGTCTCAGTTTCGGTTCTTATAAGTGTATTTCTAGTATCACAAGATCTCACTCATCTAGGGGAAATAATGAACAACATAAACTTATGAAGAAAAACAGACCCGGAGACAGGGAAGCATCGATCAGACTGTCAAACCTCAGAGGGAAGGTAGGGGAGGGTGGGGGTAAGGGGGAGAGATCAACCAAAAGACTTGTATGCATGCATATGAAGCCTAACCAGTGGTCACGGACAACAGGGGGGTGGGAGCATGCGTGGGGAGGGGTTTGGGATGGGAATGGGGGGATGAGGACAAATATGTGATACCTTAATCAATAAAGAAATTAACAAAAAAATCAATGTTCAAAAGCATTAAATGAAATAAAAATCAGTGGAAAATGTGCCAAAATAAAACTCTTATTAAATATACTTTATGTATTTTGAATTAAGAAAAGTCTTACCTCTGAATTAATAACTTTAATCAGGAAGAAAATGTGATATACTGTCTTGGTTAACAAAGAAAGTTGACGACATCTTTCCAGGTACACGTGTACAGATGGTTCTACTCTCTGCTGCAATTTACTCCAAAAGAGAGTGAGTTCCCTAAAAAGGTATAAAAATAAGTTGGAGCAGTAAGGTAATAAACACGGACTATGACAGTGCAGTCATTACATTTGAAATTAAAACTGATTTTATATTTGAATTCTACAGGTATAATTAAGCTTAAGAGCAAAAAAAAAAAAAAAAAAAAATCTCAATTTTTCAAGAGTAAATAAAATCAGGATGTAATTTACCATTTTATTACTATTTTTCAATCTCAGAGAGAAAAGCACTGCCTTTTACTAGGAAAGTACATTTAAATAATTTAAATAAATGGTAACTTTGAGGTACATCTGAATTTTAATAAGAAACACAAAATGTGTGTGTACATATCTATCTATCATTTTGTGTGTGTTCCCTAATAGGCAAATAATCCTATCTAATAAAAGAGTAATATGCAAATTAACCATCACTCTGGCACACCCACAAGCCACGCCCACCAGCCAATGAGGAGAGAGTATGCAAATTAACCCAACCAATATGGCTGCAGCCATGGAGCGAGCAGGAGGCTTGGGTTTCCCCAGCAATGGAGGAAGCCAAGCTTTCCACACACCCTGGCCTGCCTTGGCCTCCGCTGAAGGCTACAAAGTTTCAATTATAGAAAATAAATAAATCCCAGATACCAGGGCCTCTGCTTGGGTCGTCAGGGGGTGTGGCCAGCCTGCAAACCACCACAGGCCCCTCACCCAGGCCGCCCCACGCCCCAAGGGAACCCCCACCCTGATCTGGAACACCCTTCAGTGTAAACCAGCTGGGCCCACCCGTGCACCAGGCCTCTATCCTATCTAATAAAAGAGTAATATGCAAATTGACCATTACTCCAACACACAAGATGGCTGCCCCCATGTGGACACAAGATGGCCAGCAGGGGAGGGTAGTTGTGAGGGACCCAGGCCTGCAGGGGAGAGCAGTTGGGGGTGACCAGGCCGGCAGAGGAGGGAAGTTGGAGGCGACCGGGCCTGCAGGGAAGGGCAGTTGGAGGGGAACCAGACCTGCAGGGGAGAGCAGTTGGGGGGGGACCAGGCCTGCAGGGGAGGGCAGTTAGGGGTGACTAGGCCTGCAGGGGAGGGCAGTTGGGGGTGACCAGGCCTGCAGGGGAGGGCAGTTAGGGGCAAATAGGCTGGCAGGCAGAAGCGGTTAGGGGCAATCAGGAAGGCAGGCAGGCGAGCAGTTGGGAGCCAGCAGTCCTGGATTGTGAGAGGGATGTCCGACTGCCCGGTAGGATCAGGCCTAAATGGGCAGTTGGACATCCCTCGAGGGGTCCCAGATTGGAGAGGGTACAGACTGGGCTGAGGAACACCCCTCTCCCATGCACGAATGTCGTGCACCGGGCCTCTAGCATATAATAAAACCCTAATATGAAAATCGACCGAAGGGCGGAATGACTAGTCGCTATGACACGCAATGACCACTAGGGGGCAGACGCTCAATGCAGGAGCTGTCCCCCAGTTGTCAGTGCGCTCCCACAGGGAGAGCGCTGCTCAGCCAGAAGCCGGGCTCATAGCTGGAGAGCGCAGACTAAGCTGTCAGTTGGACACCCCCCAAGGACTCCCGGACTGTGAGAGGGCACAGGCCAGGCTTAGGGACTCCTACGCCTGCGTGCATGATTTTCGTGCACTGGGCCTCTAATATATATATATATATATATATATATATATATATATATATATATATATATATATATAATGCAGCGATGGTATAATGATTTTTAAAAGGCATTTAATTTTTATCTTTTCCCTTACATTTAAAATTGACTCATTTAATTGGTCAATTAATTTTCAAATTTCAAATAAATTATCATTAGATAAATGTTAAGAATCTATGACACAGAACCTGGAAGTAATTAACTAACTACCCTGTGTCACAGCAGTGAAAAAATAATGGAAATTTTAAAAAATGAACTTTGAAATATATTCAAATGCAATTACAATGTATTTTTCATAGAAAATAATCTTACTGAAATAGTGAATTTTTCTCCCCTTTACCTATCATCCTATTTATCTTCTCTCCTCCCTGGTTAACTTCCACAAAAATCTTCTTTCACCAAGTATTCGCCTCAATACAGGCTTCCTATTAGCATTACCTCAGTTTCCACTCCTAGGAACTCTGATCTTTTACCACCCACTTGAATAACTTGCTCATTTCTGGATTTTAAACTATATACTGAGGACTTCAAAATCTGTCTCTCCAGTCTTTAACACTTTCACCTATTTCTTTATAAGACTTCTCCACTTTGATCTCTTCTGAAACCTGAAACTTAATATATGAAAAAGATGATTAACATTCTTTACAGTTCACCATCTTTCTAACTTATGCATCATTATCACTGACCCTATCAGCCTCTGCTTTTTACTATCCTCAAGACTGTTACCTTATGTTTCTTTTACTACAGCCTACATCTATAAGGAAGCCTTCATAGCCTCCCAGCTGGACTATTATACTGCTATTCATCCTCCCCAATTCTGCCCTCACTGTCCAAGACACTCTCAACTGCTTGTTTTAAACAGTTTTTCTAAACAAAAACTTCTGTTTTGTCCTACTTCTACATTAGGTCTTATAATAAGACTGCTTTCGCTTTTCATATATAACTTTAGATAATTTAGAAAACCAATATAATACATTAATTTATTAGTCATCCATCACTGATACTTGTTATATAAAAAATCTACTTGTCTTCAATAAATACGTTATTTATTCTCTTCAGAATCTTTCTGACTTTTATTTTCTCTATATTGCATATATAATTTTCCATTCATAACAAAGCTCAACTGCTCAGAAAACCTTTATAATTATGCATTGTAAATCTTTGATTACACAACCATTTATTTTTAGCTTGCCTGCTCTATACTTATTTGTATGCCATGTGTCACTTGGTACACCTTCATAAATGTCAGAATTCTATAAAATTAAATATTCTTTTTTATTCCCGTAATACCAAAACAACAATAAAGATTATCAATGCTGTTAACTGACCAGATAAATGGTCAATTTTAGCACTATTTTACGATAGCTGATCATAAAAGTTTTTTTGCGTTAACTGAAGTTAAACTTTCTGTTAGCTATATCTTTCCCTCCCCCCACTCCCAAGGACTAAATATAACAGCCTTTGCCCACTTGGAAATGTACCATATATAAATGGTACATTTTATCCCATACATAAATGACTAACAGTTTCATAGAGTTAAAAGTGTGCAATATGCAGAAGAAGAAAACAGACACATTCAATCATAGGCTGTATAAATATATGAGGAATTATTGTGGCATTAGACAAAATAAACCTTTCTTTCATTTTTCAACATTAAAAAATTTCTCATCAATATGAATCATTACTGGCATATTAAGGAGTTGTATGGTCCTTAATACAAAAAGTTTTCGAAGTTATAGTATGAACTACTTGATAATCAGTTTAAACAGCATATATCTGAAAATAAGCTTTTTGTCTTGATAAGACTTAAAAAGATTTAAAAAAATATGCTCTTAAGTTATCTGAATTTTCACAACCTATCCTGTATTATTACTTAACAAACTTTTCTTTACAAAAGAAAAACAACTCACCAAGCACAATACATTTCTCCTTGTTGGAGCTGACGTGACAAAAACGCAGTACATAAAACAAGAGCACTTTTTTCATCACCCTCAGATTCTAAGTTACAGATCATTTCTAGTGCATCTTTGCAATCAACTTCTGAAATCTATAGGAAAAGGATATAGAAATATGCCATAAGATGGTATTATATTAAGATATATAGTAATATACTTGCAAATTTTCATTAAATATTTACAGATCATTTTCATCAGTAAAACCGCATTAACTCAACCACTATCAATTCATAATTTGTCATTACTAGGCTAGAGTTTACAGAAATAATCTTTCTGCAAGCCAGAAAACCAACTATTTTCAAGAACTTTACAAGCATGCATTTATATGTAAATAACTAATGCTAATTATAAACACCAGCTCTACCCATTAAATCACATTTATGATACTGAAAAAGCTGCAGCATTTGTATTTTCCCCCCTTTATCCAATAATTTAAAAAGCATTAGAATTAGCAAAAATATACAGAAAGGTCTACTGGATATAGACTAATAAAAAAAGTATCTATTCATCTGAGGAAATAAAGTATAAAACATTTTATATAGATGTAACACTTTTAAATTAAGCTCACCTCAGTTTTCTATAAATCTCCAGTATTTTTCTTTTTCATATACAATCGTTCCATCTCAAAGCTTGTCAACAGTCATGCATGCAAAGGTATAATACCTAGATGACGGCAACTCGCTTCCTTTAATTATGCACTTACATCTATTGCTTCTTAAAAAATTAAAATTTACTACCTCATTACAATGACTTACTACATAAAACAAACAAAATTTACCTATGATTTCCATAAGCATTTGCTCTAAGACAAGGATATAACAAATAGCAAACAATGACAAATCACTGGTGTTCCACAGAATAGAAAGACTAATTCCAACATGCATAACTTAACTGAAGATACAGACCATTAGCACCCATGTACCACAGAGGTAAGTAACCATGTCCCTCCTTAGATCTTCTATCTCTCCCCTTCAACTTTTAAATATACGTGTGTGTGTAAGTGTAAAATGTAATGCATTTAGGATTGAAAAAGTGTCTAACTGGAGATGAAGGTATCTTGAAGTTGACCTTTGATAATGAGGATGAAGGTTACCTGGGGATAGATTCAGAGGTTCCACTTTATATATTAAATTGGGCTAGAAAACACTAAAACAAGACCCAATTCCTTGTCTGTGTTTAACAACAATAATTTCTTTAAGTAAGTATGAAGTTAACGGCAGAGTGAAGACTGAAGCCTAAGTGTTGGAACTCCTAGATGCAGTGTTCTTTCCATTGCTCCTCTGTCCGCCTCTTTCTTACAAAGTTACCCCAAACAAACAAACAAAAAGGGCTGAACAATATATGTATGTATACATATACATATACACACATGTATACATTTATACAATCAATATTTTCAAACACCTACAATATTAAATGCATTGTCAGATATTATATATGTTACATTTAATCACAACTTTTCCACTAGGTTGATATTAACACTTTATGTATAATGAATGTGAGGTTCAAATAAATTATGTAATTTACCCGTTACCACCGTTAGTTAAGTGGTAAAACCACAAATCAAGTATGTCTGACTGACATCAAAGATCTGCTCTCTTTTTATTTATCACAGTATCTTTTTATTAAAAGCTGTATTAACTTTAAACAATTACCCTGGCACACACATGCAGACAAATATTAGAAAATCAACCCATGAGCTGTTGTGTGTTTTTTTACTTTTTTCATAAGATGGTAATAACAACAATAACAGATACTATTCATTTATTAATGCCAGCTTCTTAAACAGCATTGCTAGTCAGCACAGTAGTTTGCCTGATAGATACTACAACTTCATTTTAGAGATAAGATTCAGAGAGGTAAAGTTACTTGCTCAAAGGTACATGCTTAATTAGTGGCAGAATCAAGATTTCAACCCAGGTCTAGTTTCAAAGTCTCTGCACTTGCCAGAATTCCACAGGCACAAGCAAACTGAGGCTCTTTATTGTTAAACTAGAGGCCTGATGCACAAAGATTCGTGCAAGAAACAGCATTTCCTTCCCCTGGCTGCCAGCACCACCTTTGCTCCGGCCTGGAGCCGCCTTTCTGCCTTCCCATGCTGCCCAGAGGCCTGGAGCGGCACGGAACACCTGCGTATGCAAAGTAACCCGCCATCTTTGTTGGATTAATTTGCATACTCACTCCTGATTGGCTGGTGGGCGCCACGAAGGTACAGTCAATTTGCATCTTACTCTTTTATTAGTGTAGATATTGATTTTTTTACATTTTCAGGTTTAACAACAATTCTTTTATCTTAAAACTCCGATTTACTTTAATTCTGATTATTTCTTTTTAATCTTCTAAAACCTAAGCCATTCTTGCTAAATGTTCAAATGATATAAAATGTGTACATTATATATAAAGAAATAAATTTATTTTCCTAATGATATTACCTGCATTAGCTTATACTTAATAATTTAAAATATATTTGTATATATTTAAGATAGCCTCTACATATTCTCATATATACAATATACCAACTGAAACATTTGCTATCCCATCTTTAAAAAGGGGAAAAAGTAATATGCAAATTGACCGTCACTCCAACACACAAGATGGCCGCCCCCATGTGGTCAAAGATGGCTGCCCCCATGTGGACACAAGATGCCCGCCACAAGATGGCCGGCAGGGGAGGGCAGTTGTGGGTGATCAGGCCGGCAGGGGAGGGCTGCTGGGGGCAACCAGGCCTGCAAGGGAGGACAGTTAGGGGTGACCTGGCTGGCAGGGGAGGGCAGTTAGGGGCAATCGGGCCGGCAGGGGAGCAGTTAAGCATCGATCAGGTTGGCAGGGGAGTTATTAGGGGGTGATCAGGCTGGCAGGCAGAAGCAGTTAGGGGCAATCAGGCAGGCAGGCAGGCGAGCGGTTGAGAGCCAGCAGTCCTGGATTGTGAGAGGGCAGTCAGACATCCCTTGAGGGGTCCCAGATTGGAGAGGGTGAAGGCTGGGCTGAGGGACACCCCCCACCACCCCCCATGCACGAATTTCGTGCACTGGGCCTCTAATATTCAATAATATAGAAAAACATCACTTTTTATAGGTATACTAAGAAAACAATTGGTACTGTGCATTTGATAGCCTTTATTAAATCCCTGATTTGCCACTAATAGCCCTATTTTAAAAATGTGACACTAAAGAGAATGGCAGGGGAAATGAAACCATATTTAAATTAATGAATGGTTGAGTTAAAATTGTGAAAGTGAAATACATGTCAAATATAGCCATCAATGTCTAAGAATTATTTTTGAAATCCAAGGTAGAGATTACCAACTCTTCTCTACTGCTTTGAAAAGTGAGCAAAGATTTGCCTGGCTAGGTGTGGCTCAGTGATTGAGCATTAACCCAGGAACCAAGAGGTCACTGGTTCAATTCCTGGTAAGGGCATATGCCCAGGTTGCAAGTCCGATCCCCAGTAGGGGGCATGCAGGAGGCAGCCAATCAATGATTCTCCCTCATCACTCATGTTTCTATCTCTCTCTCCCTCTTTCTTCTTCTCTGAAATCAGTAAAAATATATTTTTTAAAGTGAGCAAAAATTTAAATACCAGGAAATTTAGAACTCTGAATAAAATACTTCAAGCCAATTAGATTGAAGTTTGTTAAAGTCATACTATGCTAAATCTGTTTATATAGCAAAAAAAAAAAATCATTTAAAAATGTGAACAATTTTTATGTTTTAATATGGCTCTTTATGCCAGGTATTCAAAAAATACAGAACACTTAATCAATACTTTATTATCTACTTTTACCAAGTGTACTTTTAAAATGTATTTGCTCTACTTACATTTCAAAAATAGTCTTTTGCTTATCAAAATAAAATTGTTTTCATTCCATAAAGGAAGTTAAATGGTAAACCTGTCATACTAAAAAAATGTAAAATCAAATAATGAGCTCCTATTTTTTTTTTTAAACTCTCAGGCTAGCAAAGATTTAAAAGATAGATAACCTTCTAGTATTAAAAAAGAAGAAATTTCATATACTACTTATAAGGGAATAAATTGGCGTAATCTTTTTTGGATGACAGTATGGCTGTGTATTAATTTAAAATGTGTAGATGCTTTGATCCAGCAATTTATCACTTCTAGAAATTTACCCTACCAGTACACCCCCGACAAGAATGAAAGGTTGTATGTACAAGTCAACAATTTAAATGTTCCTTAGTGGCTTAAAGATATTACAAATCCATAAAATGAAATTATGCAGCCATGAGAAAAAATTAGATGAATCTATATGGAATAACATGGAAAGATGTCCATAGTAAGAGATGAAAAGTGACTAGCATCCAGGGTGTGTATATGTATGTTTTAATATATAAAGTATATAATATGTATACACATACACAAAGAAAAATGTCAGAAAGTTTATATATCAAATTTCAAACTTAGTGATTATTTCGGGGAGTATTAACTGAGGAAATGTTGGCTAGAAAGACACAAGATAGAGGATTTTACTATTCAAATTTCTATGTTAATTTTAACAAGAAAAAATAATAAAATACTGGATTTAAAATGAACAGTGCTAATTTGCTTTTTATACCTAAACCAAGAATCCAAGCCAAAACTCATTCCTTCCAGAGATGCCAGATAGACACTAATTTCCCTCAGCAGCAACTCCTCTGCCAGGGCTAGCTGCTATTTTTATCACATTGAAAGGGTCTGGAAAATAGCCAATCCCTTGCCTACTACTGGCTCACTTTGATAAGGATTTCTTCAAAAGGATCACAGCTCCAAGGTATAGTTGACTCTTTCCAATATCTATTTCCACCATACTGTAAGGAATGGGTAAAAAACTCAAATGCCTACAAAAACCAGACAGGTAAAGTAAATGAATGAAGTAGGTCATGTGAGAGAGCAAGCATACCTATTCTGATGGGAACAACTATTCCAAAGTGACTACCTTTACTTGGGGCAAAAATAAGAAAATTTACTTCATAAAACAATAAAGAAAAAGTTTCTATGTTTGTAACAGAAATTTAAAAGAATAATCAAACAATCTCTAAGCAAAAAGGGACTTTTAACAAGAAAATGTGTAGACTTACACATAAATTCTGTCCTGTATTATGTGATCTAGTTTTGTTTCTGGGGTAGGGTACAGAGACTTTAGTGAATTCTGTTTAAGAACATGGAATGGCCCGGCCGGTGTGGCTTGGTGGTTGAGCATCGACCTATGAACCAGGAGGTCATGGTTCGACTCCCAGTCAGGGCATATGCATGGGCTGTGGGCTCGAGCCCCAGTGTGGGGTGTGCAGGAGGCAGCCGATCAATGATCCTCATCATTGATGTTACTATTTCTCTCTCCCTCTCCCTGCCTCTATGAAATCAATAAAAATATATATTTTTAAAAAAGAATATGGAATGTCTTAATTTTTCCTGCTTAACAGGAGAAGGAAAAATAAAATCATTTCATATGACATCAGAACGAGAGTCCACACAGAGAATTTTCTTTAGGGTCTCCCAGAGTAGGTTGAGCTGCTGCTACTCAACTCAGGATAATTAAACCAAAAGGGAATTTAATTTAGGTTCAGTATTGCATAATTTTTAAAATTTAAAACAGCTAAAAATACAATTTTTTTTCCTGGAGATTACAAATTCATAGTCTTCAACTTCAAATAAGACTTCAAAGCTAACCCAACAGCCCTATGTTTAGATAGCTTTCTACTAGAAGGGATGGGATGCTCTTCAGGGCAAAGCCTATGCCTTACTCACCTTTAACTCTCCCCTCCCCCTGTATCCCCTCACCCCCATGCTTAGCACACATCATTCACTAAATAAAAATTGTTACAGGAAAGAAGGACCAATAGACAGACTGACTTAGGGCAGGGACTGAACAGATGAAGGCTTTATGTAGCAGCATAATAACTAATTTAAGAATTAAAAAAAAAATGTTACACACATATCAAAGACTTTCTCAAGAAACTTTATACATCAGCTTATTAACTTGTCTACATAGTTATTCTGAACTAGTAAGAAAACTTCAATCTTCTATTTTGCTCTGCTATACAGTGATTAAAAAGCCAATTACCTGAGATAAAAATAGCAAAGAAAAAAATCTATAGATGAGCCAATGTTCAAATTAATGATATAATTTCCTAAGCTAGAACCCTTTGCTCTACTCCATCCAGCTTAGAAATTGCCTGGACATCACTCTTCTTAGTATCCTCATTATCCTTGCTATACACAACAGGCTTATATCTAATCTTGGTCCATTACAAATACAACCTCTAACTGCATATGGGCATTCAGCTTTCTGTCTGTGGCTATTCTCTTTCTGGACTCTGATTACAATCTCTGTCTACTCAGCTGATCATGCATACTCTGTTAAATGTCCTGTCTTGAATCTCAACTTTTCCGTTTATATATCTTTAAGTTTGTCCCACAATCCCTTTGTTCTCCTCTCCTTTGTTCTGGAGCTAAAGGATACTTATATTAGAGATACAAGACATTTGTACACATTATATTCTCACACAATACTGTCTAACATATTAGTTTTCATTATCTAAATACATATCCTTTCAATACATATTCCCTATTTCTTGAACAACATTTATTTCTCCTACAACTGCCTTCAACTTCACTTTGGAATTATGAATCACCCAAAATGCAAAATTTCCATTTGGACATGATTCTATTCTCAGAATTCTATAATGTAAAACATAAAAATACACGAATACTATGCTTTACGGGAAGCTAGGGGGGAAAAAAGTCATGTGTCACAAAGAAAGCAGTTTTACATTAATATGCAAATATAAAATTTATCCTTACATATAATTAGGAAGAGATACAGACATCTAGCTCTCATGAGAGATACAATATTAAATGAAATGTTTTTTTATACACATTAAAACCACAGAAAGAACTCCTGGGGGAAGTCATATAAATGCTATAAAGTTATTTAAATTAGTCAATTAAAAAAATCTGCAAATATCTGGAAGTCAGGTAAAACTAAGTTAAGGCCCAAATGCTGACAAATAATAAACATTCTACTAAACTGTTAAGTCATCACTACCTTCCCCATAATTCAGCCAAAGCAGTTAAAAGATCCAAATTATTTAAAACAGAAGTTAGATAAAATTATTTTACGTTATAATTCTGAAAGTTGTTTAGAATCACTATCCAAGAGAATACCAAAAATAAGATTAACAATGGTTTTCTCACTAAGAGAAAGAGAAGTCAAAGCATTCTAATCTAACTTAAAAGTTTCTTCAGTTTAAAAAAGAATTACTAACAAAAGAAAACATACTCACCTCTTCGATTAACTTTTCATTTGGTGATGATGTACAAAGACAGACAAGGTAAGTTTGCTTAAAACTACCTTTTGTACCAATCTCTGGATGGTCAGAACACAGCTTTGCTAGAGCAGTTGCTTGACTTAACTGATTTGTTTTGATTAGATGTTTAATTCTCATATCCAACAAGATGGGACCCTCAAAAGCTAAAAATTCATTCACTTTAAAAAACAAGACATAATATATTATTAGTATTTAGTAATAATTCATTTGCAATAAAATACTTATAAGGAGTATTTTTTTTAAAAGCATAGGAACTACCCATTAACATTTGGTAATAATTCATTTGCAATGTAATACTTAAGAGGAATATTTTTTTAAAGCACAGGAACTACCCCAACCCTTCTTTGCAATTAACTATTACTGTTACACAGTTGTCACAAAACACTTGACCTTATAAATAAAATGATATTATATAGCTAACATTTAAAAATTGCATTAAATACCTTTTGCCCCTGAGAGTACCATTTAGAATGAGGTGAATTAACTTCTTGATAAAATAATTTCACATTAAATTCTAATAGTCAATGTTATTAAAATTATACTAATCCACCCCCCCCGCCCCCCCCGGCCCGGCCCCGCATTTATTCTTAAATACCAGGGGTTAGCATCCTTAGAAATTTGCAGTACTAGGGCATTACATACTTATATAGACAATCACAAAAGGATGTTTGGATATTCTAGAAAAGGACATTCAACTAAAATTGTGTTTCAGTACTAAGGACTAAAGTCTATCTTGCTTTAGTAAGTGTTTTAGAACAAATTAAGACATAAAAAATAAATAAAAAGTTGGGGGGAGTCTGCTAGAACTTCTGTGAACTTGTGCTGGGTTTTTTTTAAAACATCAATCAATAAACCTCAACATTTGCTTAAGTACTACTTAAGCATCATACATTTTATTCTTTTCAGATCTTTTAATTTCCTAGTGCTCATTTGATCCACTAAAAATAAGAATTTCATTTTTTTCCTATTTGTGGTTTTAACAAATGCAAGTTTAAATTTTTCCCTAAAGTTTTCTTTACCAGGATGAAAATCATATTGAAAAATTTATTTGGTGATGGCCAACTTGAAACCTTGGAAAGCTTTTAGTAATAAAACTTTAAATGCCCTTTAAATAAAACACACAATTTCACTACCTATGAACATACTGGAAGATATGTCTAGTATGTAATGTGCACATTAGAAGATGAAAAATGAGAGATGCTCTTCCCTTCTTTAAATATTCTTTGCTACCCTCTAGTGTCTATAAGATAGTATGATCAATGCTCCTCAGTATTAAACTATGACCATATAAGCTACTGAACACAGGATGCCAAATTTCATCTTTTTCTTGGTAACTAGACCTTTGTACCTGCTACTCTATAATCTTTACATTAAACTAAACCAAAAAGTATAAAGACTGAAGACAAAGTTTATAAATGCCCAACTCTCTGGTACTTCTGACTATATGTCTTACATATACATGGCATTACTTTTCTTTCTTTAATATCACATGATCCTATTATGTCAATTGTATCTTTTCATAGCTCAGTTCACTATCAAAGCAAAATGTGTAAGGGTTTTAAATAAAAATTTAAGTAAAGTTAAAATAAAGCTATCCTAGCTATAAATAAATCACAGACTTGAAAAAACAGCTTTAGTTTCCTAATACAATAGTTCTCTCAAAAGGAAAATCTGATACAAAGTTTGGGAATTACTTCAAATACTCCCACAAAAGTTCATAATCAATGAACTCTGAAGATCATGCAAAAAAATTATTTACAGGTACCAAGTATTTAAAAAAAACATGATGACAATCTTAACAGGAGAACTGCAAACAGTCCCTAACATCTCAAATATCAGCAAGTTAGAATGACAGATTGTGCAAAAATAATTTCTGTGCTAACTTGATATTTAGGAGAATATACATTAATGTAAATTTCAAAAGCATAGTTGTATGTTTGTTTTTCAACATGGGAAACCACTGCCATACTTAGGGCAAAACTGATTTCAAAGAAATACAGACTATTTCCATATAGGTCATTTTGTCCAGCTCCAAGATTTGGCAGATGAGTAAACTGAGGCTCACAGAAGGCAAGTGACTTCCTAGGTTCAAAAAGCCAGTTAACAACAGAACCAGGAGCAGAAGAATGGAATCTTCTGATTTCCAGCTTTATACAGTGGTGAGAGAAGAAAAAACAAAATCTCATTTGACTACTATATCTAATTAGAACAAGTTTATAGCAGTGAAGAACTGTGAAGAAGTATTAGCTTTAAAAGGAAAAAAAAATATGTATTCTGAAGCTCATGATTCAAATAGATCAAAAGTAGATTACATTCTAATACTCAATTGAGAACCTATTGAAAACTCACTTCCCCCTCCCATCCCTTGTCCATTTCTCGTCAACTGCTTTCTTTCTCCTCCCTTCTTCCATATCTTTCTCTACTTTGCTCCAATCCAGAACATGTTTTTCTTTATAGACTTATAATACCACATCAAAGTCTATCTCTTTCAGAGCTTGCCAGATTTATTTTAAAAGTTTTATGATTTTTATCCTTCAGTAGCTAGTCAATAAACAATCTGAAAAGAATATTAAGAAAAAAATTCCATTTACATTAACAGCAGAGAATAAAATACTTAGGAATAAACTTTGACCAAGAAGATGAAAAATGTGTACACGGGATCCTATAAAATACTGTTAAAAAAATTAAAGACACAATACATAGAAAGATCCCAAGCTCATGGATTAGAAGACTTAATCAATCATGTTAAGATTTACAACTACCATAAGCAAACTACAGATTCAATATAATCCCTATAATAGTCACAATGGCATTTTATGCAGAGATAGAAAAACTTATCCTACAATTATAATCTCCAAGGACCTCAAATAGCCAAAACAATTTCAAAAAAGAACAAAGTTGGAGGTCTCACACTTAAAGTAATCAAAACAGTATGGTACTGGCATAAAGATAGACTATAGGTAATGCAATAAAATAGAAAGCTCAGAAATAAACCCTCAAATGTATGGTCAAATGATGTTCAACAAGGGTGCCAAGACCACTCAATGGAAAAAGGACAGTCTTTATAACAAATGGTGCTGGGAAAACGCTATCTGCATGCAAAAAATAGAGTTGCACTCTTATCTTACCTACACCATATAAAACATTCCAAATGGATTAAAGACCTAAATGTAAAACCTAAAAATATAAACTCCTAGAAGAAAACAAAGGGGAAAAGTTTCAAGACACTGGATTTGGCAATGATTCATTGGATATAACATCAAAGTATAAGCAACAAAAACAGACAGAGGATTACATCAAACTTAACTTTGTTGTATCAAAACAGAAGTGAGACAAAATCAACAGAGTGAAAAGGCAATAGGAGAAAATATTTACAAATTATACATCTGGTAAGGGGTTAATATCCAGAATATATAGGGACTCCTACAACTGAACAACAACAACAAAAATACTATTAAAAAGTGAGCAAAAGACTTGAATAGATATTTCTCCAATGATACACAAATGACTAATAAGCATATAAAAAGATGCTCAACATCACGAATCATCAGAGAAATGTAAATCAAAACAATAAGATATTAGCTCACACCCATCATAATGGCTACTAGAAAAAAACAAAAGTGTCTTTGAGGATGTGACGAAATTGGAACATTTCTGCACTATTGATGGGACTATAAAATGCTGCAACCTCTATGGAAGAACCTGGAAGTTCCTAAAAAAAATAAAAAAGAACTACCAAATGATCTAACTATCCCACTCTGGGTATGGACTCAAAAGAATTGAAAGGAGGCTATTAAAGAGATATTTGCATGCCATGTTTACAGCAGCACTACACACAACAGCCAAGAGGTGGAAGCAATTCAAATGTCCATCAACACATGGATGAATAAACAAAATGTGCTATACACACACACACACACACACACACACACACACACACACACACACACAATAAACTATTATTTACCCCACAGAAAGGAAGGAAATCCTGTCATATCCTATAATACGGAGGACATTTGGCTAAGTTAAATAAGCCAGCCACACAAAAAAGTAAGGATGGTATGATTCCACTTATATGAGGTATAAAGTAGACAAAGTCATAAAAACAAAAAATAGAATGATGGTTATCTAGGGTCTGGAAGTGGAGGGTGGGGGAAAAGGGGAGTTGTTTTGTTATACAGTTTAACTTTTGCAATATAAAAAAGTTCTGAAGATCTGTGTACTTCACATCAATATGATCATACTTAACACTATTAAACTGTACATTTAAAATGATTAAATTATACACTTGATGTTATGTGTTTTTTATGCATTAAAAAAATCAATTCAGCAATGATTGTAAAAAAAAATTCAGCCCTGGCCAGTGTGGCTCAGTTTGTTGGAGCATCATCCCATACACGAAAGGTCATAGGTTCAATTGCTGGACAGAGCACATAACTGGGTTGCAGGTTCAATCCCTGGTCAGGGTACATATGGGAGGCAACCAATCGATGTTTCTCTTTCTCTCTATCAAATCAATGGACATATCCTTGGGTGAGGATTATAAAAAAATTCTAAATTTGGAAATTTAACAAAGGGACCCCCCCCCCAAGTGCACCCCAGGGAAAGGGAAAGGGAAGGGGAAGGGGAAGGCGAAGGGAAGGAAATTATAGGGCTTTTAGATTCAAGAAAAGACTGGCAAGTGATAAAAATACAATTTTTGCAATTGCAAATTATCCTATCTAATTAAAGAGTAATATGCAAATTGACCATCACTCCAAAACACAAGATGGTCACTCCCATGTGGTCAAAGATAGCTGTCCCCATGTGGACACAAGATGGCCACCACAAGATGGCCTGCAGGGGAGGCAGTTGTGGGCAATTAGGGGTGACCAGAGCAGCAGAGGAGGCAGTTGGGGGAGACCAGGTCAGCAGGGAAGGGCAGTTGGGAGGGACCAGAACTGCAGGAGAGGGCAGTTGGGGGAGCCAAGCCTGCAGGGGAGAGCAGTTGGGGGAGACCAGGCCTACAGGGGAGGGCAGTTGGGGGGGCAGGCCTGCAGTGGAGGGCAGTTGGGGGGGGGGAACCAGGCCTGAAGTGGAGGACAGTTGGGCGGGACCCAGGCCTGCAGATGAGGGCAGTTGGGGGAGACCAGGCCTGCAGGGGAGGGCAGTTGGGGAGGACCCAGACCAGTAGGGGAGGGCAGTTGGGGGGGGGACCAGGCCTGCAGGGGAGGGCAGTTGTGGGGGACCAGGCCTGCAGGGGAGGGCAGTTGGGGGGGCAGGCCTGCAGTGGAGGGCAGTTGGGGGGGACCCAGACCAGTAGGGGAGGGCAGTTGGCGGGGGGACCAGGCCTGCAGGAGAGGGTAGTTGTGGGGGACCAGGACTGCAAGGGAGGGCAGTTGGGGGTGACCAGGCCTGCAGGGGAGGGCAGTTGTGGGTGATCAGGCCAGCAGGGAGGACAGTTAGGGGTGACCAGACTGGCAGGGGAGGGCAGTTAGGGGTGACCAGGCCAGCAGGGGAGGGCAGTTAGGGGCAATCGGGCTGGCCAGGGAGCAGTTAGGCGTCGATCAGGCTGGCAGGGGAGTGGTTGGGGGGTGATCAGGTTGGCAGGCAGAAGCGGTTAGGGGCAATCAGGAAGGCAGGCAGGTAAGTGTTTGGGAGCCAGCAGTCCTGGATTTTGAGAGGGATCCCAGATTGGAGAGGGTGAAGGCTGGGCTGAGGAACACCCTCCAACCCGTGCACGAATTTCGTGCACCGGGCCTCTAGTCCCAATATATAAGTAGAAAGGGCTGAAGGGATTCAGTGTGACTGTAATAGAGAGCTCTGTCAGAATTTAATTTTCAAATGATGACATATAGAAGGAAAAGCAGGCTCAGGACCAAGGATACACTGTGAGTATGCAAAACATTATTAAAGCTAAGAGCCAAGATGAATCCTAAGTCACAAAAATGTTGAGAAAAATCAAATTGGTGGAGGTGAGTAACTTTTGAGGAAAAAAAGTCCTGCTGCCTGGGTCTGATGATCTATTACTTATGATGACAAAGAAAAGGAAAATTTCTCTATTTTTATGGTGGTTCTGATAATAAGCTTTATACTGAGAAGGATAGAACAATGGAGGCAAATGAAAACAGATGGTAAAATATAATTTTCAAAATGGGGCTAAAGGTACATTTTGCAAAACTGTAGGCTAGAGGAATAGTTATAATTCTAAGAGTCTCCAAATTAATTATACTAAAAACATGGCTTGTGATTGTTCAGAAAAAGAAGTGTGACTGTGAAGAGCCAAGCAGAGTCACTAAACACAAATTAAGTCACACTTCACAAAAGTTATCTCAAAATGTATCACAGACCCAAATGTAAAACGCAAAAGTATAAAACTTACAGGAGAAAAATATATGACCTTAAGTTTAGTGATAACTTTTTAAATAAAATGCCAAAAACATGGAAAACATTGGTAAGTTGGACTCCATTAAAATTTAAAACTTCTGCTCTGTTACACACATTATTTAAAAAAAGAATAAGCCACAGAGTAAAAGAACATATTTGCACAGCTTGTTTCTGATAAAGTACTTGTATCCAAAATATACGAAGGACTGTTAAAAATCAACAAGAAAATGAACAAATCAATTAAAAAATAGGCAAAAAAACGCAAACATATGCCTCACGAAAAGATATACAGATGGCAAAAATGCATGTTAAAAGATGTTCAATATAATTTGTCATTATAGAAATACAAATTAAAACAACAATGTGTTATCAGTACACACCTATTAGAATGGTTAAAATTCTAAAAACAGACAATAGCAATTGCCGGTGAGGATCTACAGTAACAGTAACTCATTTCATTGCTGGTGAGAATACACAATGGTAAACCACTTTTTTTTTTTTTAAACATTTTTATTGATTTCAGAGAGAGAGAAGGGAGAGGGAGAGAGAGATAGAAACATCAATGAGAATAACACATCGATTGGCTGCCTCTTGCATGCCCCCTGACAGGAACTGAACCAGGGACCTCTCAGTTTAAGGGTCAATGTTCAACTACTGACCCACACCAACTGGGCAGGTACAGCCACTTTTCAAGAGGGTTTACTAGTTTCTTGAAAAACAAAACATAGTCTTACCATATGATCTAGCAATTGTACTCCTAGGTATTTACCCAACTGATGTGAAAACTTATGTCCATACAAAAATATGTATGCAACTGTTTACAGCTTTATTCAACCACCAAAAACTGGTAGTAAACAAGATGTCCTTTCCTAGGTGAACTGATAAACTGTGATACTTTCATACAATGGAATATTATTCAGCAATAAAAACGAATGAGCTGTTAAGCCAAAGACATAGATGAATGTTAAATGCATATTGCTAAGTGAAAGAAACTAGACCAAAAAGGCTTTAATTATGACAATCTCAAAAGAAAAGATGGTGAACAGGTCAGGAACTGTCAGGTGCTCAAGAGAAAGCTAAGTAAAGCAGTTGATTTTCTTAGAGCAGTGAAACTATTCTGTATGATACTGTAATGGTGAATACATGACACCACGTGTTTGTCAAAACCCATAGAACTTTATAGCATAGAGGGAATCCTAAGGTATGGAAATTTTTAAAAAGTTATTTAGGAGGTTTGGGGAGCCCAAGATAGAATGCAAAATATGGCAAAAGAATCTGATTGTATTAGAAATGTTATGAAAGAATTTCACTGAAAGAAGTGGGGGAAAAGGTTCTTAACTAACTTTGGATAGGTGAACTCTATAAAACGGTAAAAGAAAAGTGTATGTAGCACTGTATTCTAATGGATAAATATTTTTCCACAGGGATACAGGTTCTCAATTCTGAAACCATTATACATGTATACTAAAACTGATTAAGTATATGGATGGTCAATGGTAGAAAAAGACAATCTGAAAAGACCACATACTGTAGGATTCCAATTATATAACACTTTGTTGAAGTGAAGGTTATAGGTAAGCAAGAGGAGGATGCTAGAATGATCAATGCGGTATGGATTAGAGTTAGAGACATCAGTATATAGATATGGCTAGTTACACATAGAAATTTATAGATACGTGTACATACACAGATTAGTATACCAACATATGTTTTCTTGCCTTGTCTACTGAGAGGTCCTAGAAACAACGTCATCCCAGTATTAATGAAAACACCCAGCTACCAGGTTTTGGAATCTAATACTATTCTCAATAAAAGAAACCAGGGTTCCTTGGAGAAACTGTTGATTTTAGAACTGGGGCAGGAAATATGTAAGATAAGCCTGAAGCATCTTATAGTGCCAGAAAGCAAGGATGTATGCAAACAAAAAATATAACTCATAATGATGGGGCTATGTCAAAGGGGCACAGAAGTTAACTCCGAGTTCCCAATGGCCAAAGCTGGAATAATTGGCGCAACAAAATAAATAAAGTAGTATTGGATTATGACCAAGTATAAAATAAGTATCCAATGAGTCCTCATGAATATAAATGACTAAGTAAATAAATGGAGACAAAAAGACAAATCTCCTGTGTAAAATTTCAAATAATCTCTGTAGATACTGCCCCCCGCTCAAGGCAATGGAACTTAACTCTCTGCCTTTTAAGTGTGGGCTGCATATAGTAACCTCCTTTCAAAGAGTACAGCATAGAAAGGAGGGGGGGAAATAGTAACTTTATAGTGGAAAACCTGACAAACATACTATCTAAGCCAGGTGATCAAGTTTAACATCAACAGTCAAAAGTAATATGGACAGTATGCATCCTTGATATAATGTAGTGACAATGGCACTTTACCTCTGTGATCTTCCTCCCCCAAACCCACAAGCCCAGTTCTAATCACGAGAGCAACATCAGACAAATCCCAATTGAGGGACGTTCTACAAAATACCTGACCAGTATTCCTCAAAACTGTCAAGGTCATCAAAAACAAGGAAAGTCTGAAAAACTGTCACAGCCAAGAGCAGCCTAAGGAGACATGATGACTAAATGTAATGTGGAATCCTGGATGGGATCCTAGAACAGAAAAGGGACAATAGGTAAAAACTAAGGAAATCTGAATGAAGTATGGACTTTTAATTAATAATAAAGTATCAATATAAACTTATTAATTGTGACAAATATATCATAATATATTAATAGGAAAACTGGTTGTGGGAACTCTTCATAATATTTCTATAAATCTAAATAAAAAGTTCATTTAAAAACAATAAATTAGGTCAGACTAAACCTCATTAAACAGTCTAACTTGACAGAACTCTAGCCAAATAGTATTCATCAAATCCTTATAGACAAAAATGAGAAGCATGGGCCAGACATAAGGAAAAATAGTTGTGTTTGATGAAGCAATAAAAAAAAAATATTGATTAAAGGACTGAAGGCAAGTAGAATGATTTCTATAAGTATCACAGGGACTAGGTATTCTGGACATGATCTTTTCATGATTATTATCAAGGACTTGGATGCTAACAGAATATACACTAGTAAGTCTGCTAATTAGAGGAAACTGGAAAGGATTCTGAATAACAAAATCAAGATTTAAAAGGATTTTGACAAGTTACAGAGACAGAATAAACCTTATTAAAGAGTGAAATTAAAGAGAAAAAAGTAATACCCTATGTGCCAAAAGACAAAGTATAAAAATGTAAAGAATTTAATAGTAGCATTTACTTCAAATAAATATATATATATATATATATATGTACATGTATATGTATATGTATATTGGTGGTTTTAGTGACCTCGTTGAGTTTTGAGAAAGATATGGCTACCCCAAAAGACAATGTCATACTAAGTATAAATTGTTAGGTGAAGGGGAGAGAGTACCAATGGCAGCTCCTATTTAGGGTACATGTTAAGTTCTGAGAATTACACATTAATGAGAACACCAACAAAATACACTCAAAAATTAGGTATCATGATTGTAGATTTAAAAGCATGCCACACCAGGAAGGATTTTAGTCTACAAAAGAAAAGAAGACTAAGTGTTGACATGATGGCAATCTTTAAATATCTCAATTGATATGGCCCAAAAAGAGGGACTTATACTCTTGTTCAGTATGGCTTTAGAGGTAACACTAGATCCAAAAGATGTAAACTCTAAGAATACAGTTTTCACAATGACTATTTTCTAATAGAGGGCTAAGAATGGACTGAACTACAGTTACCATTCTCTAGAAATATTCAAGCAAAGGCCAATGTATTTTTATCAGTGATGTTTAGAAGGGAGCAAAAATTGAGTTTTAAAAAAAAAAAAAAGAGCATTCAGTTGGTCTTTCCAATTCCAAGATTATGATTAAAGAAAAGTACAAGTAATATGTAAGCCTAAAGTTCCTGTGATATTAAAAGGCCATCTACTTGAATTACGTTGGTTTAGTAATTAGAGTTACCTTATTCTAAGAGGCTAACATCTTAAAATGAAATCAGCATTTTAAATTTTGAGTCATGCCCACACCCAATCCCAGAAAGATTTCTTGGTTTAGCTGGGTTTTAGTAGGTCCAAAATCAGTAAAAAAAAAAAAAAAAAAAAAAAAAGATAAATAAAACACACACACTCTAGAGGCCCAGTGCACAAAATTCATGCACGGGGTGTGTGTCCCTCAGCCCAGCCTGCACCCTCTCCAATCTGGGATCCCTCTCACAATCCAGGACTGCTGGCTCCCAACTGCTCGCCTGCCTGCCTGATCACCCCCTAACCACTCCCCTGCCAGCTTGATTGATGCCTAACTGCTCCCCTGCCAGCCTGTTTGCCCCTAACTGCCCTCCCCTGCAGGCCTGGTCCTCCACAACTGCTCTCTCCTGCAGGCCTGGGTTCCCCCCAACTGCCCTTCCCTATAGGCCCGGTTGCCTCCAACTTCCCTCCTCTGCCAGCCTGGTCACCCCTAACTGCCCTCCCTTGCAGTCCTGGTCCCTCCCAACTGCTCTCCCCTGCTGGCCTGATCGCCCACAACTGCCCTCCCTTGCAGGCCTGGTCCCTCCCAACGGCCCTCCCCCGCTGGCCATCTTGTGGCGGCCATCTTGTGTCCACATGGGGGCAGGATCTTTGACCACATGGGGGCAGCCATCTTGTGTATTGGAGTGATGGTCCATTTGCATATTACTCTTTTATTAGATAGGAGGATAGAGGCCTGGTGCACGGGTGGGGGTTCCCTTGGGGTGTGGGGTGGCCTGGGCGAGGGGCCTATGGTGGTTTGCGGGGCAGCCATGCCCCCCTGCGACCCAAGTGGAGGCCCTGGTATCTGGGATTAATGTATCTTCTATAATTGAAACTTTGTAGCCTGGAGCAGAGGAGGCCAAGGCAGGCCAGGGCTGCAGAAGCTTGGCTTCCTCCATCGCCAGGGGCAACTCAAGCCTCCTGCTCTCTCCAGTTCCGTGGCTGCCACCGTTTTTGTTGGGATTTATTTATCTTCTATAATTGAAACTTTGTAGCCTTGAGTGGAGGCCTGGGCCTGCCAGGATGTGCGGAAAGCTTGGCTTCCTCCATTGCTGGAGAAACCCAAGCCTCCTGCTCGCTCTGTAGCTGCAGCCATCTTGGATGGGTTAATTTGCATACTCACTCCTGATTGGCTGGTGGGTGCAGTGGAGTGATGGTTAATTTGTATATTACTCTTTTATTAGATAGGATTTTGTCCATCTGACAAAAAAATAGGTGTAAATTTTTTAAATTCACACCTGATGGCTATTGTTGTGTTGGCTGTTGTCATTTTTTTATTTGACCATCTAAGGGAAAAGCCCCTGACTAAATAATCAGATATTGCATGTTTTAAAAGTTCTTGCAGCACACTGGCATGCCTCTTGTGCCATACCAGTGTGCCACAGCACACCAGTTGAAAATCACTGAAATACTATATCAAAACTCAAGGACTTCACTAATAAACTAATGAGCAAAGCCTACTGACATGTACTTATTGACCTCTGAGCTGAAGCTCCTCTCTTCAAAGTTGGTATAGGTTAGATTAAGTTAAACCAAGGGGCTGAATATCTATAATAATAAAAGTGTAATATGCTAATTAGACCAGACGTCCTTCTGGACGAAGCCAGAGCTGTGAGGGAAGCCCAGGTCCCGGGTGCCGGAGAGAAGCCGATGTCGGCAGCCGGGAGAAAGAAGGTCTACTCTTGCACAAATTTCATGCATTGGGCCTCTAGTATAATATAAAAAGTTAAAAGTTCCCCATTCTTTTGAACCATCAAATTTGAAAATGTAAATAAATTAGCATGTGTGTGTAAAATGTTAGTTCCTTCAACTTTTTCAAAGGAGGAAATGAATAGTTTGTGTGATTATACATAAAATAACTCCCATCAAAGAAGCAGTCTAAAAAATAGAGAACAAAGTAAAGATTATGGCTGCAAAATTCCTTGATCATATAATATTTCTCTGGTTGCTTCATGAGTTATACGAAAGTCTGGCTACCTACAATCTATCTGCTATTGTAGAAACTCCTCTTGGTTGCACAATCCAAATTATCCCAGTGGCTATGTCAGGTGAAGACCAAGAAATAAAGCAGCACAGAGATGGGCAGACATTTGTTAACAGACACAATGTTAGGCATATTTAAACAAGAAAATGGAACGCACTTTTAAAATAAATTTTAAATCTCCGCTAAGGTGAAAGTTTCATTTTCCTAATTTAGCATAATGTGTGAGTTTAGCAAAAATGCTCTTCAGAAAAAAGGAGTTAATTCCTTTTTTATTAATCCTCACCTGAGGATATGATTTTATTGATATTTTAGAAAGGGAGGGAGAAAGAGAAGGAGGGCAAGGGAAGGAGGTAGGGAGAGAGGGAGGGAGAGGGGAAGGGAGAAGGAGAGGGAGAGGGAGAGGGAGGGAGGGAGGGAGGGGGGGGAGAGGGGGAGAGAGAGAGAGAGAGAGAGAGAGAGAGAACATTGATTGTTTGCCTCCCATATGTGCCCCAACCAGGAATTGAACCGTAACCTTTCGGTGCATAAGACAACGCTCCAACCAACTGAGCCAACTGGCCAGGGAAAGGAGTTAATTCTTTATTTAACCTAGATGCAATTTTATTTTATTAGGTTAGGTGCAACAGAGCATATTATAAAAAGGAGATAAGTTAACAATCTCATTTCAATTCTTGCCTCTGCCTCACACCACTGGCAATGTGATACAGAAAAGACAAGTAATCTTTCTGAGCCTCTACTTTCTGATCCATAAAACAGAACAATAAAGAGCCTACCTTTTTTACAGGATCATTGTGAAGGTTAAATGAAACCATGCATATTAAAAGACATTTAAAACTGTTAAAAACTATACAATGTAATTTGATATTATTATTAATATATTACATCCAATATTTTTAAAAGTTGAGAACATTAGATAATACAATTTCATTATAGCAAAACAACAACAACATCATAGTGGTATTAATATAATGGAAAGAAAACTAATATGCCAAAGACAAAAAAAACACACTAAGATTCTCAACTTTTAAATGTTGTTCTTCTTCTTATTTTAAATAATGAGTGTCTATTCTCCATTTCTCTGAGGTATGGAGAACACTGCAGCTAATCTGTGGCTATCCACAAAGGAAGGGGGTACTAAAAATAAACTTCTTGTGAAAATTTAAAAAACAGATAACATTGCTATAAACTATCAGAAAAGCAATGGAGAAATGGTAAGAATGGAGGCCATGTAGGAACAACCAGCCTGGAGAGAAGTTTGGAGATTAGCAGGGGAGCCTTTCAGTAAATATCAAAGTACCAGAAGTGTTTACAAGCAATGGGCTAATTATACTCCCTTCTTAGAGCCTTCATAATTTGCTATCATATTGCAAAATTCTTAGACTCTGCAATCAATCAACAGAAAAAGTTGCAACAAACAATGGAAGCAGCTTATTTAATTCTCTAATTAAATACCTTAGGAAAGGTCAGAGTGAAAACTGGGAACTTTCCAAAATAATCTCAAGTACTAAAGACAACAACTGTGCCCTTCTTTGTGATATATACAATTTTTGGACTCTGAACATTGGTATGCATATTAGTGATTTAGCCATCTACTTCCAACAGGATACCAGCCAGTCTGAGTTTAACTGGGGTCTTTATTGCCTAACTCATACAATAACAACAAAGTTGGATAAAATAAGACTGAGAAATAAGCTGCTTGAGAAACAATACTAATCTTAGAGACAGAAGACTTGAGAGTTCTAGCACTAATTTTGTATTCTATTTTTAAGAAAATCATTTAACTACCCTATTTCTGCATCTCCATCTGTCAAGTAAGTAAGATATTAAATATAAGCCAGATTGCCACCTGTCAGGATGATGTAAAAGAAATACCTCTGTTAAAGAGATGCTGGGAAAAAAAATTAGTTTCTCTGTAATGTATGATTCTAAAGTCCTATAAATACATCTTTCCCCCAAATAAAATAAAAATGAAGGGCCTCAACCATCTCAGATAAAATGTAATTAAATGATCCTTGTTTGGGATATCTTGAGATGAATTATATCAAAACAATTTTAAGTACTTAATTTTTTCTGGTCTAATGATTCTTTTTTTCTCTTTTCTCGCTCTCTCTCTCTCTAGAAAATTTACCTTTATCCTTATCCAATGGTTCCTGGGAAAGAATAGTGCACAGTACCGGGTTTTTCCACACCCCAGTCTCTTGAGCTAGAGTAGCTAAAAAATGCAATTCACAGCTGCCATTCTCCATCAGCTTTTCATGAGCTACCTATAAATATTAAATAAACATCCAAAGAATTACAACAGATTTTTAAAAGCAAGCTTATTAGGCTTTAAATATAATACTAAACTTTTGAAAAATAAGACTTTTATCTTCAAATTTTCATGCCACATTACAAAGTGCTAAATTCCTTTACTTCTGACTTTTGAAGTCAAATCTCAAGGATAAGCTTATATTATTATAAGTTTTAAATAAGAACAATGTATTTTTATAAATAAGTCCATATTAATTTTTCTCCAAAATCTTAAACCAAGAGCAAGGTTATTTCTCAGGGAAGTTACCAAAATATCCATAGCATAAAAGACCTTACACATTTACATCCCGTGTTAGTAAAAAAATTTTCAAAAACTTCTACCATTAATAAATGACAGACCTGCATCAAAGCCCAAGTGACAACTTACACATATTCCAAAAAGAGACTTATGAAAGCAAACCAGCTAAATGTATGATTTTTCATTTATTCACTATATAGCCTTGGCAAAATCCTATTAAAGCTGACATGAACCTTACTTATTCGTTTTTCCAAACGTTCATGCAATTGGCATATTCCATAGACCACCAAAGATCAATAATTTTTATTCAATTAAAAAATGTTTACTGAGAATTTCTATGGACAAAATACTAGGGAAGAGAACAACTAGTCCCTGTGTTTATGGGGCTTATCCTCTAGTGGAGTAAAAAAATATTTAAACAGTTAACACACAGGTAAAATGAAACAAATGTTGTTAAGCAGATATAAAATAACCCTGAGGAAGCTCTAAAATAGGAGAAAAGTGTCATGGAAACTCTTAAAACTGCATGCTATGTTTATACAAAACAGCTATTCCTCAACACCATAAAACTTTCCCACTGCAACAATTTCAAGTGCTTTAAAAAATTTTCTTTGAGCAATTGCTGAAAATATTATAGAGGGATTTAAAGAGTTATTTCCTTCGCATTAACTCACATAAAAAGTATCTATTAGTGCTATTGTTTTAAAAAGGAAAGTTTAGAAGTTTATCTTATACTGACAAAAAAAATAAGTAGCATGAGGGATTCAGTAGTATATTTGTATATAAACAACTTAATTCAGTGTAGAGTATATTTGAATGGCAAACAAAGAAAAGTTCTGAATTATTTACCTAAAAATAAACACACTAGGAAAAAAACCTAAGACACAAGGAATGATATGCTGAAGCAGAAATTGCATGATCAAAAGTTAGTTGCAATGTGACAAACAGGACAAGACACTTTCATTTCAACAAACACTTTTTAAGTATCTATTATGTATAAGACATAATAGAATCCAAAGGTATTAAGATATGAATCCTACCTTCAAGAATTCTGCATTTGATAGAGTTTAATGTTTAATATTAAATAGGAAAATTGATTTCTCTAACTATATTTCACATGCTTCTAAAATTTGAGATTAATCCTCTTTAATACATCCCCTACGAAAAACATAAGGCCAAAGGATATTTTAAGAACTCTGGCTAGAGAAAAAGACAACTATATTTTTTAAAACGAGCGAGCAGGAACATCTCTTTTAACCAATTGATCAAAATTGACTTGAAGCTATAATATATCCAGCACAATCTAGTGCCTGAAACAAAGTTTAATGCTCTTGAAAATGCTCCAAAATAACTAATTGCAAAATTGTGTAGTACTCATCTAAGTAGAATAAAAACCACTAAATAAAAGAAATAAAAAGCATGTGTTTTCAGCTCTAGGAAAAAAAAAAAAGCATGTGCTTTGGAATGAAACACCTGGGTTCAAATAACTACTCTGTGATATTAGCTGCATAAGTACGGGAAAATAAATATTTTAGATCATGAGCCTCAGTTTCCTCACCTTTAAAATGGGAAAAAAACATACCTACCCCCACAAAGTTTTCTTAAGAATTAAGTGAGAGACAAAAAAAAAAAAAAAAAGAAGTGAGATATGTTAAATTCTTATTAAGTATATTGCAGATTTTCAATATTAGTTTAACTGTTCCTTAATACAAATGAGGACATTTTCTTTTGTGTTACCTTACTGCTCTGACAAAGTCCTTTAGTTACCTGATCTTCAAGAACAGTGTATTATTCAACCAAACTACCTAAATGTGTAAATTCACTTAGGAAACATTTATTGAGCATCTACTATATGCAAGACACTAGTGTTAATACAACAGCAATTAAAATTTGTCGTTAGGTGTTTTAAAGTTTAACCCAATAATTTATTAAGAATAAAGAAAACTAACTTAAAATGTACCCATATTAAACCTAACAGGTAAATATTCTCACCTGCACCAGTGTCTGAAATTGTTCCCACTGTTTATCTGATAACTCAACAGGCAGACACAGTAGAAGTTCAACACAGCTTCTAAAAAAAAAGGTAAAGATATATATAATTATTAAAATTTGAAGTAAAAGAAAATGAATTCTAACATTATCAGTAGACGTCCCAAAACTAAATCTATTTAAATTATCATAAGAGCTAAGATATACAATTAAAACAAAAAAAGCTAAACCTAATTTTTATTTACTCAAAGGTGTACTCACAATGCCAAGCGTTCCAGAACCAATGCAACATTTTCACATTCAGAGGTAAGATAAGGTCGGGCTTTAACATAACTTTGGATGGCCACTGTGTATACCTCCAACAAAGGTAAGGGATCTTCTGAAGTTTTCCATTTCTCTGCATATTCAAGGAGTGTCTGTTTTGGAAGGAATAATAAAAAGTATTCAATGTAAATCAAAATACACACTGACTAATCAACTTTTTCTTTCCTCCCTGAGAAATTTTAAAAATAATTTTTTATTTATAAAAACAAAAATTAGTTTATACTGGTTAAAATATTCAAAGTTATAAAACCATAGTCTTGATTTCCAGTTCTCTTTAGGGAGAAAAAAAAAAATAGTGTTAATTCATCCAACAATAGCATCATTTCATAAAGGCTGGTGTTAAATGGTGTAAGCATTATCTCCTTTCTACCCTAGTCAAAATGCCAGCTTTCACTCAAAATTTCTAAGATTTAAGTTATTTTAAATAAAAGACATCTAGGCAAGTAATACTAGACCAGACATGCAATGAAGAATTTAAGAGTATTTGTTTTCTATTTTTTTTGTGTAAGGAATATAAAATTCAACACATAACAAAAAATGAATCACATATAGTCACAAAAAACATGTAATTTTTCAGTTAATAAAAAATTATAGCACATAACATTACTGTCTTTTATGACAAGTTTAACATTTAAAAAATCATCTAAAGACCTTCAACAAATGTAATCAATATTAAAGACTGATTACAAGGTCAAGTGATTTTTGTAATAAAGTGCTTATTTATTAAATTAAAAACACCCCTCATTCCTTAATGAAGTACATATTTCAAATTCACCTTATCACAGAATTGTCAAAAAAATAAACAGCACTTTCATGCTGTTTATCCTACAGAATAAAGAGATGGAAGAAACTGCTACAGTAGTTAAACACCCACATGTTAAGATAACTACTAAAATTACTAAAAACTATTTAAAAGATTCTAGAATTATGCTAAATGACGTAGGGCTCTAATTAAATGTGTTTTTTTTTTAATATAAGACTGACACAATTGGTCCTCTTCACACTTCAAGGTTTAAGATTCATCTCATCACATGTGAAAATTCAGATGTCATTTCCCAGAAAGGATGTGATCTTGAAGGAAAATCCACAAGGGCTTGTGTTCTCTGGCATACAGAAGCAACTTAACCCCCAAAAAACAACTGTAGGTAGTACCTAGGAAGGAAGAAGAGACAGCAGGAAGGAAGGAAAGAGGAAATGAACGTTCAAAAGAAAACACATACTGCCTTATCCTGTCTCTATTAACCTCTAAATAGCAGAAGTAGTAAGTGATCACAGAGAATAAGGAAGAAAGAAAGGAAGAACAAAAAAAAAGGAATCTGGCAAATGAAAGGGCAACACAATAGCCCTGGCCGGCTTAGCTCAGTGGATAGAGTGTCGGCCTGCAAACCAAAGGGCCCTGGGTTCAATTCCGGTCAAGGCAAGTACCTTGGTTGCAGGCTCCTCTCTGGCCCAGGCCCTGGTCTGACCTCGTGCAGGAGGTAACAAATCAATGTGTTTCTCACACATTGAGATTTTTCTCTGTTTTTCCCTCTCTCTAAAAATCAATGGAAAAATACCCTCGAGTGAGAATTCAAAAAAATTATAAATTTTAAAAAGGGGGGCAATATAATAAAAACTCACTTTCTGAGTAATCATATATTCATGGACCCCGATCCCTCTAAGTTGGACAAAAGTGCAGGTAACCTGAAGACCCAGTACTTACAACTGGCATCTGAAGTTAGGGCCACCTTGTGGGACTAAGCCCTTTAACCTGTGGAGTCTGACACTAACTCCAGCTAGTGTCAGAATTGGATTGAACTGTAGGACACCTACTATTTGGTGTCAGAAGTCAAAACAATCTCTCAACAGGACTTACACAATCTAAACAAAACTTACCAAATGAATGGAAAAATCTGTATTCTGGGATTCTTCTGTGATTGTCCCTCTACTTCTAGGAATAAAACTGAGTATGATGTTTTACATCTAAGAAATGTTAGATGAGCCCTAGCTGGTTTTGCTCAGTGGTTAGAGTGTCAGCCATGGACCAAAGGGTCTCGGGTTCAATTTCCAGTCAAGGGCAAGCATCTCAGTTGCAGGTTTGATCCCAGGTCTGGGTTGGAGCATGCAAGAGGCAATGAATTGATGTGTCTCTCTCACATGATGTTTCTCTCTCTCTGTTTCTCCCCCTCCCTTCCACTCTCTCTCTCTAAAAAAATAAAAAATAAATGGAAAAGTATCTCTGGCTTAGGATTAACAACAACAAAAAAGCAAATTATCTGCATAACTGCATAAAGCTATGAGAGTTGATATTCATAACCAGCAAGTATAGTATACTGATGGTAGAGCTTACCTAGTTTCTCAAGACACCAAGATCAGTAGAACCACTGTGAAAATGGAAGCACCCCAAACATGATTGATTAATAAATTATGCTTTCCTCAATTAAAAGTTACTTGTTGCCCTAGCCAGTGTAGTTCAGTTGGTTGGACTGTTGTGTTGTCCTGTACACCAAAGGGGGGCAGGTTTGATCCCCAGTTGGGGTGCATGCAAGAGGCGACCAATCAGTGTTTCTCTCTCACATCGATGTTTCAAAACAATAAAAGAGTTACTTATTTGTACCTACTGCCTTAATCTATACAAGGGCTTTCAGGTGGGAATCCCACAATGCTCAGACTCATTCCTTTCACAGAATTATAAAGATCATTTAATTCTGTTTTAGAGAGGAGTAATTAAAAGATCCAGTGACCTGCACAATATTAATACAATTGGTAATTAGCAAAGCCAGGCAGTCTCACTCTCTGTGAAACATTCTGTCCACTACCAACAGATACTGACTATGGTAATGTAACCGAACTATAAATCTGCAGAATTACTTTACAATTACAACGTGCCTTTTACCTATATTATTTCAATTATTCCTCATAACTCCATGAGGTTACTTTTTATCCAATTTGCCAGCCACAATAGAATAACTTGACTTCTTTATGTATTAAGATTATTTTAGCTAAAAGAAAATGCAACTCAAATCATCGTAACAATAAGAAAGGTTTATCATATAATAGGAAATTAGGAGGAAAGGCCAGTTCCAGGATTGGTTAGTTCAGTAGCTCAACAATGTGTTCAAGGACAAACTGTCTTCAATCTTCCATGGTCAGATGATGCCTCCACCTAACACCCCACCCAAGTGTCAAGAGAGTGAAACAAGCTTCTTACCAAGGGTCAGCAATAACCAGAAGAAAAGATGAGGCCATTTTTCGTGTGTCTCTGTTTTAGGAACAAGGAAACCTTTTCCAGAATACCCCCAACCCAATTCCCATTAGATTTCTCATCAGGTCTCAATGGTCAAAAGTCACACAGCCATACTGGAATCCCATGGCTGACTTTTTTTTTTTTCTTTTTTAAATCCTCATCCGAGGATATTTTTATTGCTTTAACATTGCACCATTTGCCCACCACCCAAAGTAAAAACTTTTCCTGTCACCATATATTAGGACCCTCTGCCCGACTTTTTTTTTTTCTTTTAAGAGAGAGACAGACACATGGAGGTGAGAAAGAAACATCGATCAGTTGCCTCCCGTACTTGCCTGACCAGGGGACTGAATCTGCACCCTAGGTATGTGCCCTGACTGGGTATCGAACCTGAAACCTTTTGGTGTACTAGATGATACTCTAACCAAGTGAGCCACCAATCAGGGCAGTAATATGCTTCTTTTAAAAATGGACAAACTGGAGCACAAACAGGTTAAAGTAATAAGCCCCAAGATCACAGAGCTATTTAAGAGGCAGAGAGAAGATTCAAACCCTACATTTCTGGACAAATGGAAATTTGATTCATAGCCAAAATCACAAATCTGAAAACTTGTCACATAAGAGGCTTATTCTGTGTGGTCTCACAGGGCAAACCAGGAGCTCTAGGTTAAAGTGTGAAGAAGATACATTTCTGCTTTCCATGAGGCAGAAACATCAAACAATTAGAGTTAACCAAAAATAGAACAGGTTAGCCTCCTGGGATAGGAGTACCCAGAACTGGCCAAGATGACTCTGAGTTCAGAAAACTGTATAGGAGTCATATTTTGGAGCCACATTCCTTCATGAAGGGGGCGGCTAGCTCATACAGGTTTTGATTGATGTATACATTGCTTAAAAATGATTTTATTAGTGTCATAATATTAAAAAAGAAAAAAATTCACATAAACCTTAAATTTCTAACTTTTCTTTCTTTAAAATTTTGGAAAATTAGGCAACTCATATTCCAGCATGGCAACTAATGGCTGGAGCTGAGTCATAGATGAGCCAAGCTCCCTGACTGAAACCAGGCATGGACTCTCTGGCTGCTAAAAGCCTCAACAAGCTGCCTCTCTCTTTAAAGAACCTATTGGACCCTAACAAGGTATTTGTGGTTATACCCTCTATTCTACAGTGTGTATTATGGACAGGCCTGAGATAAGAGAAATACAAACCAAAAAAAGGTTAAAGGATCATGCTCAAAGGAGATCTCCAACACAGTGTTTCTCAGTCTCTACTATCATCCGCTCCCAAGGAGCCTTTTAACTTTTTTCCCTAACTGTCCCCCATCCCCACTGACATGTAATACTACAGATATATTATAGTGTATCTGTTTATAGGATATATATATTCTATATAATAAAAGCCCAGCAACCATAATGACCAGAACGACTGCTCAACCAGTTGCTATGAGGTGCATTGACTACCTCTCGTTCCTCCCCCCCTCCCCACTTCCAGCCCGCAGGCTCCAATCGCAGCATGGCGAACAGGGAACCATGGGGAACCAGGTGGGTGGCAGCGGGGCGAGACTGGGAACTGGCAAGTGGGCGGAACGGCTGACCTCTTGGTCCCTCCCCCCAGCCTGCAGGCACTGATTGATTGGTGGTGGCGGCAGGGCGGGACTGGTGAATGGGCAGAAGATGACCCTGATCGTATATCAAGCATCTTCTCAGATCACAGTGGCATAAAACTAGAAATCAACTACAATAAAAACAATTTTAAAAAATTAAACACATGGAGGCTAAATAGCATGCTATTAAACAATAACTGGGCTACCAAAGAGATAAAAGAAAAAATAAAAAGCATCATGGCAACAAACGACAATGAAAACACAACAATCCAAAATCCATGGATCACAGTGAAAGCAGTATTGAGAGGGAAGTTCATAGCTCTACAGGCCTACCTCAAAAATCAAGAAACAATGGTAATAAATTATCTAACCCTACAACTCAAAGAGTTAGAAAGAGAGCAACAAGAAAAGCCCACTGTAAGCAGAAGGAAGGAAATAATAAAGATCAGAGCAGAGATAAATTATACAGAGACAAAACAAAAAAACAAACAAAAAAAACAACCACAATACAAAAGATCAACAAAACCAAGAGCTGGTTCTTCGAAAGGATAAATAAGATTGATGAACCTCTAGCCCAGGGGTGGGCAAACTTTTTGACTCGAGGGCCACAATGGGTTCTTAAACTGGACCGGAGGGCCGGAACAAAAGCATGGATGGAGTGTTTGTGTGAACTAATATAAATTCAAAGTAAAGGAGCGGAGGGGAGAGCAAGAGAACCCTCCACTCTTTCGGCTCTGCGGGCTGGATAGAACAGCCGAACAAGCCGGATCCGGCCCGCAGGCCGTAGTTTGCCCACGGCTGCCAGACTCACCAAGAAGCAAAGAGAGAGGACCTAAATAAACAAAATCAGAAATGAAAGAGGTGAAGTAACAACCGATCCCACAGAAATACAAATGATTATGAAAAAATACTATGAACAACTTTATTCCAACAAAATGGACAACCTAGATGAAATGGACATCTTCTTAGAAAAATACAAGCTCCCAAAACTCAACCAAGAAGAATCAAAAAACCTGAATAGGCCGATAACCGAAGAAATTGAAACAGTGACGATCCCACTTCTAGGAATATATCCCAAGAAACTAGAAACACCAATTAGAAAGGATATATGCACCCCTATGTTCATAGCAGCACAATTCACCATAGCTAAGATTTGGAAACAGCCTAAGTGCCCATCAGCAGATGAGTGGATTAAAAAACTGTGGTACAGCTGAAACCGGTTTGGCTCAGTGGATAGAGAGTCAGCCTGCAGACTGAAAGGTCCCAGGTTCGATTCTGGTCAAGGGCATGTACCTTGGTTGCGGGCACATCCTCAGTAGGAGGTGTGCAGGAAGCAGCTGATCGATGTTTCTTTCTCATCGATGTTTCAAACTATCTCTCTCCCTTCCTCTCTGTAAAAAATCAATAAAATATATTTAAAAACAAACAAACAAACAAAAAAACTGTGGTACATCTACATAATGGAATACTATGCTGCGGTAAAAAACAAGGAGTGCTTACCATTTGCAACAGCATGTATGGAACTGGAGAGCATTATGCTAAGTGAAATAAGCCGCTCAGAGAAAGATAAGTATCACATGATCTCACCCATTTATGGAATATAATGAACAACATAAACTGAAGAACAAAAACAGATCCAGAGACAGAGAAACATCGATCAGACCATCAAACCTCAGAGGGAAGGTAGGGGAGGGTGGGGGTAAGGGCGAGAGATCAACCAAAGGACTTGTATGCATGCATATAAGCCTAACCAATGGACACAGAAAACAGGGGGTGAGGGCATGGGAGGGGGGGATGGGGGGTAATTGGGGAATAAGGACACATATGTAACACCTTAATCAATAAAGAAATTAAAAAAAGAAAAGAAAAGAAAAATCTACCAGCAAACAGAAGTTCTGGTCCGGATGGCTTTACAGGGGAGTTCTACCAAGCATTCAAAGAAGAACTAAAACCTATCCTCTTCAGACTATTCCAAAAAATTCAAGAGGAAGGCACACTTCCAAGCTCTTTCTATGAAGCCAGCATTACCCTAATCCCAAAACCAGATAAAGACACCACACACAAAAAAAGAGAACTACAGGCCAATATCCTTGATGAACATAGATGCTAAAATTCTCAACAAAATTCTAGCAAATTGGATTCAACAATACATTAGAAAGATCATAGACCATGACCAAGTGAGATTTATTCCAGGGATGCAAGGATAATACAATATCCGCAAATCAATAAATGTGATACATCACATAAACAAAGAGACAAAAATCACATAATCGTATCAATTGATGCAGAAAAAGCATTTGACAAAATCCAATACCTTATCTTGATAAAAAAAACTCTCAGCAAAGTGGGAAAAGAAGGATCATACCTCAACATAATAAAAGCCCTATATGACAAACCTACAGCCAACATCATACTCAATGGGCAAAAACTAAAACCATTTCCTCTAAGAACAGGAACAAGACAGGGATGCCCACTTTCACCACTCCTGTTTGACATAGTACTACGAAGTACTAGCCATAGCGATCAGACAAGAAGAAGAAATAAAAGGCATCCAAATTGGAAAAGAAGAAATAAAACTGTCCTTATTTGCAGATGACATGATACTATACATAGAAAACCCAAAGACGCCATAAAAAAACTACTAGACCTAATAAATGAATTTGGCAATGCAGCAGGATACAAAATTAACCCCCAGAAATCTATGGCCTTTTTACATACCAATAATGAACTCACAGAAAAAGAAATGAAAAAAAAATCCCATTTATCACTGCACCAAAAAAAAAAATTAAGATACCTAGGAATAAACTTAACTAAGGACATAAAAGACCTGTACTCGGAAAACTACAGGACATTGAAAAGAGAGATAAAGGAAGACATAAACAAATGGAAGAACGTACCGTGTTCATGGATTGGTAGAATCAACATCATTAAAATGTCCATACTACTTAAAGCAATCTATAGATTCAATGCAATACCCATTAAAATACCAATGATCTAGAACAAACTCTCCAAAAATTCATCTGGAATAAAAAAAAAGACACCGAATAGCCACAGCTATTCTGAGAAAGAAGAACAAAGTTGGAGGAATCACAATACCAGGCATCAAGTTATATTACCAAGCCACAGTTCTCAAAACTGCCTGGTACTGGCACAAGAACAGATATATAAACCAATGGAACAGAATAGAGAACCCAGAAATTGACCCAAGCAATTATAATTAATATTGAGGAGGCAAGAGCATACAATGGAATCAAAACAGTCTCTTTAATAAATGGTGCTAGATATTTAAAAAAAAAAAAAAAAAAAAAAAAAAAGCCCTAACCAGTTTGGCTCAGTGGATAGAGCATTGTCAGCCTGTGGACTGAAGGGTCTCAGGTTCGATTCCGGTCAAGGGCATGTACCTTGGTTGCGGGCACATACCCAGTAGGTAGTGTGCGGGAAGAAGCTGATCAATGTTTCTAATTCTCTATCCCTCTCCCTCGCTCTCTGTAAATATCAATAAAAAATATTTTTAAAAAATGAAAAAATAAAAATAAATGGTGCTAGAAAATTTGGTCAGATACATGCAAAAAAAAAAAAAAAGAAAGAAAGAAAGAAAGAAAGAAACTAGATAATCAACTTACACCATACACAAAACAAACTCAAAATGGCTAAAGGACTTGAATGTAAGTCGGGAAACCATAAAAATCCTACAAGACTCCATAGGCAGCAAAATTGCAGACATATGTCGTAGCAATATCTTTATAGACATAGATCCTAGAGCAAGAGAGACCAAGGAGAAAATAAACAAATGGGACTACATCAAAATAAAAAGCTTCTGCACAGCAAAAGAAACCATCAACAAAACAACAAGAAAGCCCACTGCATGGGAGAGCATATTTGCCAATGTTACTCCGATAAGGGTTTAATATCCAACATTTACAGAGAACTTACACAATTTAACAAAAGGAAGATAAATAATCCAATCAAAAAAATGGGCAAAGGACCTAAACAGACACTTTTCAAAAGAGGATATTCAGAAAGCCAAGAGACATACGAAAACATGCTCAAAGTCACTAATCATCTGAGAGATGTAAATCAAAACAACAATGAGGTTCCACCTTACACCTGTCAGAATGGCTATCATCAACAAATCAACAAATGACAAGTGCTGGCGAGGATGCGGAGAAAAAGGAACCCTCCTTCACTGCTGGTGGGAATGCAGACTGGTGCAGCCATTGTGGAAAACAGTATGGCTCTTCCTCAAAAAATTTAAAAATGAAACTGCCATTTGACCCAGTAATACCACTTCTAGAAATATATCCCAAGAAAACAGAAACACCAATCAAAAAGGATATATGCACCCCTATGTTCATAGCAGCACAATTTACCATAGGTAAGATTTGGAAACAGCCTAAATGCCCATCAGCAGATGAGTGGATTAGAAAACTGTGGTACATCTACACAATGGAATACTACGGTGCAATAAAAAAGAAGGAATTCTTACCATTTGCAGCAGCATGGATGGAACTGGAGAGCATTATGCTAAGTGAAATAAGCCAGTCAGTGAAAGAAAAATACCACATGATCTCACTCATTTATGGAAAATAAAGGACATCATAACCCGATGAACAAAAAGATAGGTAAGAGAGGCAGAGACGCATCAAACAGACTGTCAAATTACAGCAGGAAGGCTAGGGGGGGTTGGGGGCGGGGGGAGAGGTAAGAGATCAACCGAAGGACTTACATGCATGCATATAAGCATAACCAATGGACGCAAGACACTGGGGGCGGGGGGGGGGGGGGGGAGTGGGATGAGGGCATATGCCAGGGGTTAGGGGAGGCCAGGAGAAGGTCAATGGGGAAAAAAAGGAGACATATGTACTACTATTTGTAATACTTTAAACAATAAAAAAAGAATTGTGTACAAATTGAAATGTCTGTGTACTTATCCTCAGAACAACCAATAAAATCTCAATTATGAAATAATTTTTGAAGCACATACACACACACGCACACACACACAAAAATCTGTCAGATCTCAGGATAAATTAAAGCATAGCATTCTACAGAGAAATAGAAGACCAGGAAAATAGTAAGAGATTTCTACCAATTTGACAATGAATATCTTTACTTAAAGAGCTCTTTAAAGAAGGTATCAAAACAACGTGAGTTGTTTTCCTCCCCTTACCATATTGGCCACTTGTACGCACACCCCTTTCCAGATGCATTCAGAAGACGACAATTTCCAGGGATGCAAACGAAGGAGGGAAGCACAGACTGTGATGTTACCATAAAGAACCAAAACTCACTCTAGGGGACAAGTTGTTTTTCATGTACTGTTTCTGGCAAACTACAGACTGACTACTCAAAATATCCAGAAATAAATTCCCCGGACATGTTTTATTTGGCTCATACAGTACATTATTTTCCCCCTAGATATTGTGAATTAGTTGCCAATATTTCAAAATTGGGACATTACTCATAAGAATCTGGATTTCTAGTTATTTCTTTAAAAAATCAGAATCTAGCAACACTGGGCCAGTTAAATCCCATCCCATGTAGCAGTAATAAGCAGGTAGGTAGCACTTGGGTAAATCTATAGGAGCTTTCTAGTTCCTCACTGCTCTTTTCCCATCCAAGTTTGTTACTTTACATTCCTGGGGTTTACAACACTTAACATTGTCACTGCTGGCATAGGCAATTAAGTAGTAAAAGCAGTTTTTAATCCAAGAGAACCAAACTACACTAAGTTATCAGTAAATTAGGTTCATCTAATAGCTCTTCAGCTAAAGATCTGGCTCTGGATATGTCTATTTTTAAGTGGCCAGGCCTTGGAATGCAGAGATTTAATCAAGTGAGATATTAGACAAGATGATTTTTAAAAGTTCATGAATATTTATCATGACTGATCTGGAACCATAATCAACAGTACTTTTTATGTATTTAAGACAGAGAGGGCTTGCCTAATACTGGGAAATGGTGGAAAACCTTTTCTGCATGGCATCCTGTTCCTAGAATACAAAATATTATTAAAGTATACATTGTGAATGAAAAAAGACTTTTGTAATTAGCCTGGAAATTGTACTTCCATTAATAACACAGAAAAAGTATGCTTGAAGTTCTAAAAGAATACAAATAGAACACCTACAAAATAAAAATTATTTTCACTGTCATACTATGTCAACTAAAGGGGCCTTAAAAGCAAAACAGTAACTTTTTAATAAGATACAATATACAGAGTATACTTAAATTTCATATTATATTTTCTTGCACTGGCCAACCTACAAGAAAAAAAGTATTTGATAGCATAATATATTATAAATATTTTTCTCCCTTTTTTTAAATACCAAAGTTAGTTTCCATGGACTAGCAAATGACCCAAATATACCATGTGTATAAGGGAGAAAGTATTGGTACAAATCTACAGCTTTTATGCATAAGTACATATGTATAGTATGTAATTTACCTTGTTTTAGCTCCACAGCATCAGATAGGGTCCAACCAAGAAATAGAACCACACAGTAATTTAATCAGGAAAAGTTTCACATAAAGAGTAATTACAATGAGGAAGCAATTTTCAGCCAATGTGCTGCAAGAATTTTTAAAACATTCACTACCTGACTATTTAGTCAGGGGCACTGACCCCTTTTCCCTTAGATCAGGGGTGGAAAACATCCAGCCAATGGGCCATATAAGGCCCACGAAATCACTTAGTCTGGCCCTGCTAAGGCATTAGGGTGAGTTAATTAAATGTTTAGCCAAATATAGCAGGCGAATTTTTAAGTTGATAATTTTGTATGGCCCACGATTGATGTTATAAATATCCAAATGGCCCTCGGCAGAAGGTTCGCCATCCTGCCTTAGATTATAAAATTTTAAAAAATGGTAACAGCCAACAAAACAGCCATCTGGTGTGAATGAATTAAAATTGTACCTATTTTTTTTTTTTTTTGTCAGATTGGCAAAATATATTTTTGGTGTGCTGCAGAATTTTAGTAATTAGTTTGTGTATGCCATGAGATGAAAAAAGTTGAAAACCATTGCAATAGAGGGTAACATATATAAACATGTCAAGAGAACTCTAAATAATACCTGAAGGCTGTTACAGTACACAAGGAACATACAAACTTGGAAGAGCGCCCTTCCCCAAAGCTAGGGTTTAGACTTTGTTGGAGAAGATGTGGTTGCAATCTACTAGAGTGCAAAGTTGTTCTCCAGGTTGGGTTGGGCCAAAGAGGATGGTGGGTGAGTGCACAATGGGAGTTAGGACACTGAGAACCTGACTGCCAGCAGCATCTGCATAGGAAGGGCCAGGGGAAACAACCATCTGTGACACCACAGACATTCATGAGGAGTTGGGATGTTGACTGGTGGCTTTCCATCAGGAGATATGAGGTTTGGGGTATGCAATGCCCACATCAGGAAAACTGATGAGGTGGTCACTAAGTTGGGGCTGTGAGCTCACAAAATCTGTCCACTCGGCATCCACCTGAATGGCCACATATCCATGCCACTTGCAGCCCTGCAGGAGGAACAAGAAACAAAAACAGAAGCCCCTAACTTGCATAAAGTTCCTTAGGCATCCTCTATTGACAAAGCTTAACTTCATGCAACATAGATGCCTAAAGGGTAAAGCTAATATTGCAGAGCAAGTAATAGAATTGATTTAGAGCTAGAAGGGAATCTGATAACTGCCACACTCAATACTCAGGGATCTACATGAAGGATAAAGCATGACAGAAGCAATAAACTATAAGTATATATTACATTAAATTTGACTAAAAGTTTCAAAAAAAAAATCTGATTGGCTCACTGCTGTCACTTCTCCATTACACTTTGAAAATGGGAAAAATAGCTCAGGCAGTTATTTAACAACATATTTCAGAAACTTCAGCTACTTACAGCACTATAAACTGTGGTTTCCAAAGAGAGAGTATACAATGAAGTATGGGGGTGGGAGGGGATATAGTTTTCTATTAAATTTATTTAAAACAAACTCCTTTTTATTGAATTTATTGGGGTGACACTAGCTATTAAAATTACATAGGTTTCAGGTGTACAATTCTACAACACATCATCTGTCTATTGTATTGTGTGTTTACCACCCCAAGCCAAGTCTCCTTCCATCACCATTTATCTCTTTTATCTCCCCACACTCTTCTCTTAAAACAAACTTTATTATTTAATAAACAGATTCTAACTATATAAACTGAAACTACATATATATGCATATGTGTGTACATCCTATCTAATAAAAGAGTAACATGCAAATTGACCGTACCTCCGCTACACCCACAAGCCACGCCCTCCAGTTATGCCCACCAGCCAATCAGGAGGGAATATGCAAATAAACCCAACCAAGATGGCTGCAGCCACAGAGAGTAAGAGGGAGGCTTGGGTTTCCCTGGCAATTGAGGATGCCAAGCTTTCCGCCTGCCCTTGCTGGCCCAGGCCTCCACTCAATGCTACAAAGTTTCAATTATAGAAGATAAATAAATCCCAACAGAAATGGCGGCAGCCACGGAGCTGGAGAGAGCAGGCTAGGGATGCCCGCGCAGATGCGCAGATGGAGGAAGCCAAGCTTCTGCAGCCCTGGCCTGCTTTGGCCTCCGCTTAAGGCTACAGAGTTTCAATTATAGAAGATACATAAATCCCATCAGAAATGGCTGCCACCACGGAGCGAGCAGAAGGCTTGGCTCCGCTCCAGGCTACAAAGTTTCAATTGTACAAGATAAATAAATCCCATATCCCAGGGCCTCTGCTTGGGTTGCTGGGGGGCATGGCTGGCCTGCAAACCACGACAGGCCCCTCGCCCAGGCCACCCCGCACCCCAAGGGAACCCCCACCCTGATCCGGGACACCCTTTAGGGCAAACCAGCTGGCCCCAACCCATGCACCAGGCCTCTATCCTATCTAATAAAAGAGTAATATGCAGATTGACCATTACTCCAACATACAAGATGGCTGCCCCCATGTGGTCAAAGATCCTGCTGCCATGTGGACACAAGATGGCCACCACAAGATGGCCAGCAGGGGAGGGCAGTTGGGAGGGACCAGGCCTGCAAAGGAGGGCAGTTGTGGGCGATCAAGCCTGCTAGGGAGGGCAGTTAGGGGTGACCAGGCCGGCAGAGGAGGGAAGTTGGGGGTGAATGGGTCTGCAGGGAAGGGCAGTTGGGGGGGGGGGGGAACCCAGGCCTGCAGGGGAGGGCAGTTAGGGGCAAACAGGCTGGCAGGGGAGCAGTTAGACATCAATCAGGCTGGCAGGGGAGTGGTTAGGGGGTGATCAGGCTGGCAGGCAGAAGCGGTTAGGGGCAATCAGGAAGGCAAGCAGGCGAGCAGTCCACTGGAATCGGGCCTAAATGGGCAGTCGGACATCCCTCTAGGCGTCCCAGATTGGAGAGGGTGCAGGCTGGGCTGAGGAACACCCCCCACCATGCACGAATTTCGTGCACCAGGCCTTTAGTATGCTTTATAATTAAACATTGCCATATTGAAGTTTCATATTCAAACTAGGGGCCCAGTGCATGAATTCGTGCACCTAGAAAGAAACTGTGGGCCGTGAGGCTGTGGTAGGCACAGGGGCGAGTCTCGGCTCATCCTCCGCGCCCCCGCTCAGTCCCTCCTGCTGCGGCCCCCGATCCCCTGTCTGCTGGCAACCCCACTCCCACCGCTACCGCTGCTGCTCCCACGCGTGGCCGGCACCGGCCCTGTTCACACGCACTGACAGCGCGAAGCGATTGGGGCTGGCACCAGCAGCGGGTTCAAGCAGGGCTGGCACCGTCAGTGGGTGTGAGTGGCGGCTGCTGCCCTGATCGCCCCTCAGGAGCAAGGGGAGGTGGAGAAGCCCTCAGGGGCGATCAGGGCCAGCAGCCGCCACTCGCACCCACTGATGGCACTGAGTGATCGGGACTGGCGCCGGGCACCAGCAGCAGGTATGAGTGCGAGGCAGGACTGCAGCGTGCAGGAGCAAAGAATTTTCAGTAACCACCAGAGGCTTGCCCTGATGACAGCAACCAGCGCCCAGCCTTGGTCTGACATCCCTGCTCACCTGCTTCACCATCCCACCGTGGTCAACGCCCACCATGTTCTACACACGCCCCCTGGTCGTCAGTGCACATCATAGCGACCGGTTGTTTGGTTGTTCCGCCATTCGGTCTATCTGCATATTAGCCTTTTATTATATAGGATTATTATATAGGATATTTACTAGTATAATACTCAATTAAAAGCAGTTTAAAGACTACTGATGTAGACAATGACCCTACCTTTCCCCATGGATTTTAAGTACATCTTTGCACCATACAAAGAGGCCAAATACTTAAGAAATGCAGATTTTTCAAAATTAGTGCAATGAAATAAAAAATTATACTTGTAGATTAGAAACAGATTTCTTCAAGTTGCTCTCATTGTAGTTCATAAATATGTATTGATTACCTTTAAAAGACCCACATATTACCCAAAAAATCTCAAACTAATCCCCACCACTGCTAAACAAAGAACACTAACACAGTTTTTTAAGTAAGGCTTTCATTGTTGTTCTTTCTGAAGTTTAGTTTCAAGTGATTAATATTGTAAATACCCTTTAAAACAAATTCCATAATCAGCAACCTATGAAAAAATGTTTTACTTAGTTTGGGTTTTGCTTTTGCTTGTTTTTTGAAAATTAAATCCTAGTTACTTGATTTGGGCAAGTTATTACACTTACCTGTGTTTCAGCAGTTTCTCTATATAAACAGGTTAGTAACTACCTACTGAAGATTAAATGAGTTTCTCTCTCTCCTTCCTCTCATACACTCACGTTTGCTTTATAAGAACTACATATATTTGATCAAACTGAATCCTTGTCTGCCCTGAACATAGGTACCCAATGTCAGAATTGAGATGAAACAAGAGTGGTCATAAGAAACCTAACTTCAGTAAGTAATAAACTCTTATGACCAAAAAAATTCACTCCTCCCTCCAAACAATTAAAAACCACCTATTCAAGGAAAAAAAGGAGACAACCATTCAACAAAATTTAATTACTCGCCATTCAGTAAAATAAGGCCTGGCTCCTTCTTTTAAAGAGCTCCAATTTGGGGTAAAGGGATACAGTCATAATACAGAGAAGCTATGATAAAAGCCAGAAAAATACACACTGTCCAATAAAAAAGGATGAAGCATATGTCATTAAATCCATTCAGGATTACTATAAGAACGTCTCTCGAAAAATGTAATAATATACAATAATTTTATCATAGATTGAGGGAAATGTGCAGAAATGGGATTGATAAAAGAAGTTACACTAAAGGAGAGAGCTAAAACCAAAGCAGAGGTGTGGAAGGATGTGTAAACTATACTGTAAAAACAGACTATAAAGGCCCAATGCTACAAAGAAAGTAAGATATGGCTGCCAATCAGCCAGGCTGGCACACTGGGAGTCCTTGAATATAAATAAGGCTACCAGTTAGCTTAAATTTTATTTTTCACAGAATAGCATTTATGTGGTGCTTACTTATGTGATGGGCACCATGCTGATGTCTCATTTAATCCCCACAACCCTAAGAAGTAGGTATTATCATCATTTAATAGGTTAAGAAACTGACCCCCATAGTTGAAACTGAGCAATGCGATTTCAGCTCATGGTGTCCAACCCAGAATCTGAACTCTTCAACATTGTGCTGCCTTTTAAAGTCTTTAAGGACAGAATCTGATACCTGTTTTTTGAAAAGATAACTGATAATCTTAGTAACAATACAGAAGAGGATAGTCTGGAGAAGAGAAGACAAAAAGTACCTTCATTAAAAAACAGTTTTTGTTGAATAGAGTAAACAGTGCATGAGTGAATTTGGCAATTGGGCTGTGGAGGTGAAAGAAGGGGGAGCTAAAAATGATTGGAGATTTCAAAACCTAAATTTGGGGGAGGTCGGGCTGTCACCAATACCAACAGGCTTTCTTTTTGGTGCAGGGTGGGGGAGTGGATGAGTTCAATTTCAGACATGAATATCTGAGCGGAAGAGTTTCACAAGTGGTTGAAAGTAGGAGCCAAGCCAAAAGCTAAGAAAAGTGATAATGTCTAAAACAATGGACATGTAGAAATCCTATCCAGAGTGAGATACAGGGGATGCTGTCAGAGTGGATGACTACTTAAGATATGTATGTAAAGCATGGATTATCAACCAGGACAATATGAGCCACTTGAGGGAGTCCTGTGGTCAGATGCCAAAATGGGTTAGGGAAAACTGTTAAGTTTCACTAATGAAGAGTGAAAAGAAGAAAAGCACATTGAGGAAAATCATACACACACACACACAAATCTTGAATTTAGTTCTTTTAAAATATATTTATACTAGAGGCCCGTGGGGGTCCCTCGGCCTGGCCTGCGCCCTCTTGCAATACAGGACCCCTCAGGGGATGTCAGAAGCCCGATGCATAGATTTGGCCCAATCCCCGCAGGCTAGGCTGAGGGACCCCACTGGTGCACGAATCCGTGCACCGGGCCTCTAGTATGCATATCTCTGGTTAATCTCTTCCTGCCCTCCCCTCTCCCCCCTCCCCTCCCCTCTGAGATTCATCAGTCTGTTCCATGTCTCCATGCCTATGTGTTAAGTGTCTCCCCCCTGGTGGTCAGTGTGTGTCATAGCTATTGGTCGAACAGTCGCTTAGGCTTTTATATATATACTAGAGGCCCGTTGCACAAAGATTCATGCAAACAGGCCTTCCTTCACCTGGCTGCTGGCACCGGTTTTCCTCCGGCACCCGGGACCCAGGCCTTCGCTCTGGTTGCCACCTTCCACCTTCGCTCCGGCTGGAGTCTTCACTCCAGCTGGAGTCTGCAGGCTTCTTGCCCGGAGTCTTCGCTTCACTCTGGGTGGAGTCTTCTCTTTGCTTCACTCAGGCTGGAGTCTTTGCTTCACTCCGGCAGGAGCGTTGCTCCTGTAGCTCCATCCGCCCCCCGCCCTCCCCCTCATAGCAGGCGTCCTGCCCCACCTGGCCACTCCAAGACTGGAGTGGCTGGGCTGCCGCCATCTTTGTCCTGCTAATTTGCATATTCCCTCCTGATTGGCTGGTGGGCATCACGGAGGTACAGTCAATTTACATATTTCTCTTTTATTAGTGTAGATAGACTAGCTAATAATTACTGTGTGTTGCCAGGTGAAAGGAAGAGTTAGTGAAGACATGAGACAATAGAAAATATATATATTGGTCTCTGCCCCTGGTCCCTGGCATAGAGCTCCTAAAACCTTTGTAATTTCCTAAGTGATAACACAAGCAGCATCTCTTGTTCTAATATTTGTCTTTGACCCCATTCCTAACATAGGACTCCCAAAATCCTGTAAATTCCTAAGTGATAAGAGATAAAAGCATTTTTGTTTGTTGTGGGCCAGCATCCTGGAGAGGGAGTATTAGTCACCAGACATCCAAGTCATTATTAAAAGCTTAGGAGTTTCAGCCGAAACCGGTTTGGCTCAGTGGATAGAGCGTCGGCCTGCAGACTGAAAGGTCCCAGGTTCGATTCCGGTCAAGGGCATGTACCTTGGTGGCGGGCATGTCCCCAGTGGGGGGTGTGCAGGAGGCGGCTGATCGATGTTTCTCTCTCATCGATGTTTCTAACTCTCTATTCCTCTCCCTTCCTCTCTGTAAAAAATCAATAAAATATATTTAAAAAAAAAAAAAAAAAAAAAAGCTTAGGAGTTTCAGTCCCATTCCCAATCCATTAGAGAGGGGAGAAGGGCTAGAAATGGAGTTAATAATTAATTACGCCTATATGAGGAAGCCAAAGTGTAGGGTTCACAGAGCTTCCAGGTGGGTGAACACATTCACAGGGAGAGGGTGATGCACCTCAACTCTACAGGGACAGAGAAGCTGCTGTCCTTGGGACTCTCCCAAACCTCACCTTGCCCTATATATCTCTTTATCTAGTTGTTCATTTGTATTCTTTTTTAATTTATTGATAGAGACAGAGGGAGGGGGAGAGAAAGAAACATCAATGTGAGAGTGCAACATCTAACGGCGATATCCTGCACGCCCCTACGGGGGGGGGGGGGGGGGAAACGACAATTCCGCATCCCAGGCATGTGCCCTTGACCCATGCCCGGGAATTGAACCTTTAACCTCCTGGTGCACTGGACAATACCCAATCAACTGCACCACACTGGCCAGCACCATTCTTTATCACATCCTTCTTATTTTAATTACTCACCTGAGGATGTTTTTTATCGATTTTAGAGAGGGAGGGAGAGAGGGAGAGAAAGTGAGAGAGCAAGGGAGAGAAACATCAATGTGAGAGTGCAGTATCAATTGGCTGCCTCCTGCATGCCCCCTACCAGGAATCAAACTCGCCTTGACTGGGAAGCAAACCCACAACTTTTGGTGTACGGGACAATGCTCAAACCGAGTCACACCAGCCAGGGCTCTTTAATGCGTCCTTTAATAAAATAATAAACATAAGCACAGTAAATCTTTCCCCAAGTTCTGTGAGCCACTTTAGCAAATTAATCAAACTGAGGAGGAGGTTGTGGGAACCTCAGATTTATAGCTAATCTAGTCAGAAGTACTGTTGATAATCTGGGCTTGTGACTGGCCTCTGAAGTGGGGTTGGGGTGGGGCAATCATATGGGACTGAGCTCAACCTGTGAAATCTGTCTGACACTTCAGGTGACAGTGTGAGAATTGAATTAAATTGTAGAGCACCCAGCTGGTGTCAGAGACTTGTTGTTATAGGAAAAAGTCCTCATATATCTGGTGACCAGAAGTGTTTTGTGAGTAGTAAAGGAGACTCACAGGGAAGAAACAGTAGGAAAGAACTGGGGTTTTCCCTACATAGGAAAGAAAAAAGGTTTTCCTTTACAGATGACAACTATGGAGCAGTCACACAGGCAATAGAATCAGGAGAGCAGTGTAAATAAATTGAAGGAAGACAAACTTAATCCTCACCTAAAAATATATTTCCATTGATTTTTTAGAGACAGTGGAAGGGAGTGAGAAAGACATCGAAGTGAGAGAGATACATTGATTGGTTGCCTCCACACATGCCCAGACCAGGGCCAGGGATGGAGCCTGCAACCAAGGTACAAGCCCTTGACCAGAATCAAACCCAGGACCCTTCAATCCTAGGGCCGATGCTCTACCACTGAGCCAAACTGGCTAGGGCAGTGGTCGGCAAACCGCGGCTTGCGAGCCACATGCGGCTCTTTGGCCTCTTGAGTGTGGTTCTTCCGCAAAATACCACGGCCTGGGTGAGTCTATTTTGAAGAAGTGGCGTTAGAAGAAGTTTAAGTTTAAAAAATTTGGCTCTCAAAAGAAATTTCAATTGTTGTACTGCTGATATTTGGCTCTGTTGACTAATGAGTTTGCCGACCACTGTGCTAGGGCAAGGTCACAAACATTTTAAAATGCCAACAGGGAGGGTTTAAGCTGGCAGGAACTTCAGCCTGTAACCATGAGTCCAATATTACCATTATCTTCTGATTTTCCAAAAGAGGCCAAACATCCTCATTTCAACATAAAAACATGACTTTTCAAATGCTGACAATTGAATTTTCTTTAACATATTATGTAGGCACATGAAGTAGTCAGAGCTGTTGGACTGCTACTCAGGCCTACAGTTAATGAAGTATTTGTTATAGATATGCCAAGCAAAGGACCTTTAAAAGAACATTTTAAGTGTTGTGAGAGATACAGTCCAAACTGCAATGGAAGGTAAGAAATGAAGGCAATTAATATACCTTTCTAAAAAGTCTGGCCAACAGCCCTAACTGGTTTGGCTCAGTGGATAGAGCGTCGGCCTACGGACTGAAGGGTCCCAGGTTCGATTCCCGTCAAGGGCATGTACCTTGGTTGCGGGCACATCCCCAGTGAGGGGTGTGCAGGAGGCAGCTGATCAATGTTTCTAACTCTCTATCCCTCTCCCTTCCTCTCTGTAAAAAAGCAATAAAATATATATTTTTTTAAAAAGTCTGGCAATAAAGATTAGGGAACAAGAGTTAAAGTATCTTTTAGGATAAGTCCCATATGTAGAGAGAAGGGGTTAGAGAAAAGGGAGAAATCTGAACACAGATTATCAAATGGGGGGGGGGGGGAGAGAGAGAGAGAGAGAGAGAGAGAGAGAAGGAGGGGGAGGGAGGCAGGCGCATATCTATAGATTAAAGGACATGCATATCTATAGATTAAAGGACAGGAATGATGGAAAGAAAACTGATGAAGACAAAGTGGAAAGGTTCTCTGAGGGAAGATCAAGTGCAGAGAGAAAAAGATCCACTTTCCAGAGAATCGCCGCTTCTTTGGAAACCCAAGGAAGAAAATGAAAGATCCAGAGAAAATATAAGATGAAGATGATTTGGAGGAATGCAAATACCTAGATCTTCTTAATGAATTTTCACAAAGAATAAACATTAGCTGGGTATATCTGTGGAACTGTGTGCATAAGTTTTAGTACTTAATATTTATTGTTCATCTCATAAGGTACAATTTCTCTATTCATACTATATGCACGTCAAGTGCCATGCTTCCAGAGAAATAAAGTTATTTTAAATCTCAGGTACAAGAAAGTAAGTTTATTTAATGTGTCTTAGTATGTAAGACAAGAGTAAGCAGCACAATTAAAAGTTTTACAAAATAAAATAAAATATATGAAAGTCTTCAGTAATGGCTTTATTACATCTCTATAACAAAAACATTCATTATCTTTGGGAAAGTACACAGAAAGAAACAGTAGAATGAGGAAAAACCCCAGTTTAAGAAGAAAATGTCAGAAGTATGCTTGAACTCCCGTACATCCTCTAGCAGTGATGCTGTTATATTCTAGATTAGGATTTGTCAAACTGTTCTGCAGAGGTAACTTTTCTGCTGTATACATTAAGCTACCAGGTAAGATTTTGGGGGGAAGGGAGTTCCCCTAATTTTATTTAAGTTGGAAAACTACTACCTAGAAGACAAGAAACTGAAGAGTATTTTACTAACACTAAGATTAATATTCTTTTATGAGGGAAAATTTCAGACCTAGTCCTCTTAAATGCATTAATAGCTAACATTTACTGTGTACTTCCAGCATCATAATATGCAAAGTGCTCAGCACTTTGTGTTGTTTGTGTTTGACTCGCCCTACCCCCAAAAATCTTTCATAGATCTTGTTTTACTTGATGGAAAAACCTACTCTCTAGATTCTTTCATATATACTTTGCTTGACAGCTCATTAGATACTGTGAATTAAAGGCTTGGGATTCTTACGCTGGTTTTAATTTTAACAAAATTGTCTACTGCAACCCACGGCATGCTCCTTATAACTTTTCTTTGTTGCTTTATCCTTGAAATGGAGATGATATAAACCCTTTGTTGTTGTTATAAGAACTGATCAAAGACATAGTTATTTAAAATGATTGTTGTAGTATAAAGTGACATTTTCATTTACACTTAAGAGACTACTTTAGAAACACGTTTGATGATAATACCCTAGAATAATTTTAAAGCAGTGGTTCTCAACCTTTTTAATGCCGCGACCCTTTAATACAGTTTCTCGTGTTGTGGTGACCCCCAGCCATAAAATTATTTTCGTTGCAACTTCATAACTGTAATTTTGCTACTGTTATGAATCGTAATGTGAATATCTGTGTTTTCCGATAGTCTTAGGCGACCCTGCTAGCGGTTCTCAACCTGTGGGTCGCCTAAGACCATCGGAAAACACACATATTCACATTACGATTCATAAAACCCACAGGTTGAGAACCGCTAGCAGGGTCGCCTAAGACCATCGGAAAACACACATATTCACATTACGATTCATAAGACCCACAGGTTGAGAACCGCTAGCAGGGTCGCCTAAGACCATCGGAAAACACATATATTTACATTACGATTCATAACAGTAGCAAAATTATAGTTATGAAGTAGCAACGAAAATAATTTTATGGCTGGGGGGTCACCACAACACGAAACTGTACTAAAGGGTCGCGGCATTAAAAATGTTGAGAACCACTGTTTTAAAGATTAATAATCCTATAATTTTCAAGTCATCTATTGTCATTACTTTGAAAATAACATTACCATAGCCGGTTTTCCCAGTGGTTAGAGCGTCGCCCTGTACCTCAGTTGCTGGCTCAATCCTGGCCCAGTCAGGGCACATGCAGGTGGCAACCAATCAATGTGTCTCTCTCACATCAATGTTTCTCTCTGTGTGTCTCTCCCTCTCCCTTCCACTCTCTTAAAAAAATCAATGGTCCCTAAAGAATCACATCTCCCTGTACCCACAAAGAGGATGGGTTTGACCACTTGATGTAGCCCAGGGGTCCTCAAACTTTTTAAACAGGGGGCCAGTTCACTGTCCCTCAGACCATTGGAGGGCCGGACTATAGTTTAAAAAAAAAACTATGAACAAATTCCTATGCGCACTGCGGGCCCGGGACGAGCCGGCTGCTAAGCAGGACAGGCAGCGGCACCCAGCGTGCTGGATAAATGTCCTCGGCATGTGGCCCGCGGGCCGTAGTTTGAGGACGCCTGATAGCCAATGGGACAATGGCAAAGAGGACACAAGCAGAGCCTGGAAAAGCAGCTGTGCCCTATAACTTGCTTTCTTGCTGTATGGAAAGAAATCCAGGCTACCTTACTAGAGGATAAGAGTGGAGCAGAGATGAGCCGACCCAACTGATGCCCCTCTACCAACCCACTGGACAACCGTAAGACATATGAGCTAGACCAGGGGTGGGCAAACTTTTTGACTCGAGGGCCACAATGGGTTCTTAAACTGGACCGGAGGGCCGGAACAAAAGCATGGATGGAGTGTTTGTGTGAACTAATATAAATTATAAGTAAAGGAGCGGAGGGGAGAGCAAGAGAACCCTCCGCTCTTTCGGCTCCACGGGCCGGACAGAACAGCCGAATGGGCCGGATCTGGCCCGCGGGCCGTAGTTTGCCCACGGCTGAGCTAGACCAATGGTCACCCACTGGTGGTCCTCGAGGTCCGAAAGGTTGGTGACCGCGGAGCTAGACCATCTGGGACCACTGAGCCCCACCCAAAAACCTACCAGCTAACTGCAGAACCACCTAACAGAACCAAAGACTTGAGAATAGTAGTAAAAACATTCATTCTTTTAAAGCCATTAAGTTTTGGGATAGTGTGTTACATGGCAATAATGGATACAAGCTACTTCAAAACAAACAAAGCAAAGCTTCTAACATTCTGAACTTAATTTTATTTCAATACTAGAGGCCCGGTGCATGAATCCGGGGTCCCTTGGCGTGGCCTGCGGCGATCGGGCCAAAAACGGCAGTTCAACATTCCCCAAGGGATGTAGTGCGTGAAGAGGCAGGTGGCTGGGGAGGAGCCCGAGTCCAGGCCAGGGGCCATGCCGCCACTGCTCAGTAGGCTTGCTGCCGCTCCACTGTGGTCTCTGTGCGTCTGTCCTAGGGTGATACTGGCGCGCCCATGACCAAGAAGCAACCGTGGGCTCACGCCCAGTCAGTCCCGATCCCAGTCTGGATGGGGGAGGGGCATGCAGGGTAGTGTCTGTGAGAGAGGCTCACACCCCTGCAGCTGCGTTCGCCAGCCATGAGCTGACATCTAGTGCCCATCAGTCAGCTGAGCGGTGCTCCCACTGTGGGAGTGCACTGACCACCAGGGGGAAGCTCCTGCATTGAGCATCTGCCCCCTGGTGGTCAGTGTGCATCATAGTGACTGGTCGAATGGTTGAATGGTCACTTAGGCTTTTATATATATATATAGACTAGAGGCCTGGTGCACAAAATTCATGCACTGGAGGGAGGGGGGGGGTGTGTCCCTCAGCCCAGCCTGTGCCCTCTCATAGTCTGGGACCCCTTGGGGGATGTAGCTGTGCACCAAGTGGCAGGTGGCCAGGGAAGAGCCTGAATTGGGGCCAGGTGCCTCGCCACTTACACTCATCCCAGCCCGCTGATGTGGAGTCAGAAAAGGCTCCCACGTGGCAGCTGCGCTCGCCAGCCATGAGCCCAGCTTCTGACCACCTGCAGGAGTGCACTGTGGGAGTGCACTGACCACTAGGGAGCAGTTCTGGTTAAAGTAAGTAAGTAAGTAAGTAAGTAAGTAAGTAAATAAATAAATAAATAAATGTAATTGATTGAATTTTAACAAATCTTCTTGGCCAAAAAGTGTATGTACATAAGGACCATTAAAATTTTGTCATGTGAAGTTAAGGGTGAAGATACCTTTTTTTTTTTTTTTTTTACCAACCAGTCGTTCTGGTCGTTCTGCTGTAACGGTCGCTTAGGCTTTTATTATATAGATCCCAAATTTGTAAGGGTGAGTCTTTAGGCAATGTAACCACATATTCTTTACACTTACAAGATTAATTAAAAGTCCTTGGTTTGGATCCTTAACCCTTTGTCTGATTTTTCTATGTAATTTTTCATCCTGAGCCCTGACATTTTTCTGCAAGATGCCAGTTTGAATAGTAGTTTCATTTCTTTCTTTTTTGTTGTTGTTGTTAATCCTCATTCGAGTATATTTTTCCATTGATTTTTAGGGAGGGTAGAAGAGAGAGAAACATCGACGTGAGAGAAACATTGATTGGTTGTCTCCCGAATATGCCCTGACCAGAGCCCAGGTTGGGGAGGAGCCTGCAACCAAGGTATGTGCCCTTGACCGGAATTGAACCCGGGACCCTTTGGTCTGCAGGCCAATGCACCAACTGGCTAGGGATACAGTTGTTTCATTTCTCTGCTTATTCCCATCATTCCCACTTTTTGGTTATACAAATTCATTCAAGACCCAATGTAAAGTGTTTCACTTTCCTGCTCAATTTTTAGCTAAATTAATTTCAAAATGTTATAGTTCTCTTACATTACACTCTTATTATATTTATTACTAGATACTTTACTACCTAATACTGTTGCTTAACTATTAATATGTGCACCAGATTTTGTAAACTCTTTGAAAGAAGGGACCACTCCTTAATTCTCTACAACTCCCTTAGTACTCTTACATAAGAGGAATTTAAGAATCTGATTAAAACCATCCTTTTCTTGGGGTTGCACTACTATCCAATTAACGTCTAATGAGGGCAGTACTGCTAATGCCTAAACAACACATTTGCATCAGGTGGGGCTCTACTTTACCTTGGTGTAATTTTTGGAAAAATAAAAAAATAAAAATAAATCTGGTTAAAGTAAATAAATAGATAGATAGATAGATAGATAGATAGATGTAATTGATTGAATTTTAACAAATCTTCTTGGCCAAACAGTTTATGTACATAAGGACCATTAAAATTTTGTCGTGTGAAGTTAAGGGTGAAGATATCTTTTTTTTTTTTTTTTTTACCCACTGAAATGTACTTTGCAACTTTCAAACCCAAAAGAGAAACAATAAATCAAGTGGCTCTTGGAAAACAATACATAGTTAAAAGTTAAATGAGGTGTGTGACAAACATCAATGAAAAGCAAACTTTGAGGCTACTCACATACTGATTGGTTAATTTTAAGAACTAGATTTATGTGTGGGAATTGGAGAAAATATGGTTAATTTTTCAACCTTGACAGAATCTCAAGGAAAATCAGTACAGCAGCAGTTTCATATAGTATTAATAACATGTATTAAAAAAAAAAAATCCATGGCTTTGCAGGTCAGTAACATAAAATATTATGAAGAGAAATTGCAGAATACATCTTCTCTTCCCCCATTTTAATTTAGACCCAAAAAAGTGTCAAGGAGGAGAGGCAAGCAAAATTTGGCAAAAAGTTTTCCTTTGCTAAAATTGGTAAAATGTGAATTTTACTATCTCCAGCATGCAGTCATACTAATTATGAACACTTGGAAAATTATTTCCCCTGAGCATTATCTAAACTTTTCAAATTTAAATGACTTATTATTCCCTTAATACCTAAAGTAATTATCACTAATTAACAAGCAAGCCATCTTTTTCTTGTGATTTGAAGTGTCCTATAAATTAACTTAAGATATCCTCCAATATGCAAAAGACAAATGTCTAGTTTTTTAGGGAAAATGTTCAAGCATTTTCAAAATCCTTACCACTATAAGTAAAGCTAAGCAAAACATGCAAATAAAGGAATCAACATGTATCAAATAGATGAAACAAAAATATACACAGAAATATTTTAACTACATAATTTAAATACTCTGTGGCTCCCTAATAGTTTTGATTTTTGTTTCTTATACTAATAAGGCACTAAGAATAGTTAATATGGTACTAAGCAGGGGTGGGCAAACTTTTTGACTCGAGGGCCACAATGGGTTCTTAAACTGGACCAGAGGGCCGGAACAAAAGCATGGATGGAGTGTTTGTGTGAACTAATATAAATTCAAAGTAAAGGAGCGGAGGGGAGAGCAAGAGAACCGGATAGAACAGCCGGATCCGGCCCACCGGCCATAGTTTGCCCACGGCTGTACTAAGGTCTAGCAAAAATCATACTTCCTCAGTAAAGCGTTCTGATACCCCAACCTAAAGTGCTTACTACCTACCTTGGACTCTTTATTGAAATTACTACACATAAATTATTCCTCTAAATCAGGGGTGGGGAACCTTTTTTCTGCCAAGGGCCATTTGGATATTTATATCATCATTCATGGTTCAGACAAAACTATCAACTTAAAAATTTGCCTGCTATATTTGGTCAAACATTTAATTAATTCACCCCTAATGCCTTGGCAGGGCCAGACGAAATGATTTCAAGTGCCTTATAGGGCCAGACTTTCCCCACCCCTGCTCTAAATATTCACCAATAATTAACTAATTAATTAGACACAAGCGCAGACTGGAATTATACAATGTAAAACAGAAAGCCATAGATTTTACATGGGTAGCTATGGAATGACCTCAAAGACACTATTTTGGGGTGAAAAACGAAATACAGAGTTTAGTACGTCCTCATCTTTAACTTTTTAAAATATATTTTTATTGATTTCAGAGAGGAAGGGAGTAAGCGAAAGAGAGAGAAACATCAATGATGAGAGAGAATTATTGATCGTCTGCCTCTTGCACGATCAGGAATAGAGCCCGCAACCTGGGCATATGCCCTGACCAAGAATCAAACTGTGACCTCCTGGTTCATAGGTCGACGCTCAACCACTGAGCTACCACAGCTGGGCTTTAAATTTTTTTAAAAAACAGCAACTATTTCTGGAAATATGCATACAAAACTTAGGTAATTATCTTTGTGGAAGGTGACTGGAAGTCTAGTGTGGGAAGGAGATGAAGTTTTTGTTGTATATCCTTTCCTGGTGTTTGAATTTTTAAAAGCCATTTCAATGTACTACATTTTAAATTTTAAAAATAGAGAAAAGAAAATAAAGCAAATTTATTAGTTAATGATACACAACCTTTTGGCATTTCTTGAACTATCACCCTGAAGTGATATTTAAATCTTTCCTCATTATTTTATATCCCACTAGCTTCTCCTGTACCTTATATCCCCTGCTAACATCTAAACCTAGTCCTTGCATTAAATGCTTTTTAAAAGTACAGAATTAAATTATATCAAAAGGTCAAATCGCTGCATCAATCAGGACAATAATATGCTACCCTCTTTAACCTAGTAAAAGTGGAATGTTTTAGTAATTGCTTGTAATTCCTGCTAAGAAAGTAGAAATTTTCTTGACCTTGCAAGCTCAGTGTGAATTTAAATATGGTTGAAGAGCGTTTACCTGGACCTGTTCCAGATTAACTACATTTCTTCATATAACTATATTATCTTAACATGAAAAGAGCATAGTGATTTAAAAAAAACACCTTAATGTATTTTTTTCAATCTGTTCAGTGTTTCTCAAAAGGGTACTGTGGGTATTTAGGGAGGGGATAAATTTCAGTGGAGTGGAACTGTCCTGTTCACTTCAGAAAATTTAGCATCCATGACCTCCCAGTCATTGCAATGACCAAACAACTGACCTCACATATTTGCAAATGCCCTCAAAGAAAGAAATACAGGGGGGAAAGTACTATGCCCAGTTGTGAAGCACTGCTAATACAAACTAAACTATAAAAAGTTTAGGGATACACACACATACATTTCCACAACTGCAATTCAACCTTTTAAAACGATCAGCCACCAGAAGATAAACGACCAGTAAAAGTCGTAACTCATGTATTAATCAGCCAGTCACCCAGCCCAGTATATAATACTATCAACAAACATCATACCTCTCCAAAACATCTTTCTTCAACTAATACAATGGCTGAACTTTTTAAATGAATATTTATTTTAAAATCATTTTAAAACAATTCTTCTGTTGGAATGCTGTTTAAATTTCCCCCCAAAATAACCTTCCATCCACTGTACTAAACTGCACTTACTTCAGAAATAGAAGACACTGCCCTAGCCGGTTTGGCTCAATGGATAGAGCATCTGCCTTCGAACTAAGCAGCCGTGGGCAAACTACGGCCCGCGGGCTGGATCGGGCTGTTCTATCCAGTTCTCTTGCTCTCCCCTCCGCTTCTTTACTTTGAATTTATATTAGTTCACACAAACACTCCATCCATGCTTTTGTTCCGGCCCTCTGGTCCAGTTTAAGAACCCATTGTGGCCCTCGAGTCAAAAAGTTTGCCCACCCCTGATTCCGGCCAAGGGCACATGCCCTGGTTGTGGGCTCGATCCCCCCCTGTAGGGGGCGTGCAGGAGGCAGCCAATCAATGATTCTCTCATCATTGATGTTTCTATTTATCTCCCTTCCTCTCTGAAATCAATAAAAAAAAAAATGTATTAAAAAAAGAAATAAAAGACATAAATCACAGTTTACTATCATTTGTCTACCTTCCTTGGGGAGTGTAGGCTCCTTGAAGCCAGGGACACCATGATCATGCTTGCCTGGCCCAGAGTGTAGGTACTCAGTAACAATACTGAGTGAGTGAGTGAAAACTGGCCCAGTCTAATCCAATAAGTAGTCCAATAAGTTTCAACTACAATCAATTTTTAAATATAGTAACGATCCTGAAACAAGTTAAGAAATTACTTTAAGAAAACTAATAAGTCAATTACATTATCCAGATTAAAGCTAGCTTGTAAAGATATAAGGAATTTAAGGTTTTTTGATTGCCACTTCAAACATGCCCATCCTCTACCACCTTCCCCTCCTCCCAATTAAGCTTTAAGCAAATCTATAATAATAAAAGCACAATATGCTAATTAGACCGGACAGCCTAACAACCTTCCGGACATCCTTCCGGGTGAAGCCAAGGCAAGCCGCTGCAGCTTCGAGGGCCAAGTCCCTTGCACAAATTTTGTGCATCAGGCCTCTAATGTTGATATAAATAAGTGGGACATGCTTTCAGGAAGCAACCTAATATAAAGATCAAAACAATAAGAAAAAATTTAATGTCTTTCATTGTTTTATTTTTTACAATTCAAGAAATGTTATCCTGCCTCATTCAATAAGAAAGAAAATTGCCCTAGCCAGTGTAGCTCAGTGGATAGAGCACCAACCCTCGGACTGAAGGGTCCTGGATTCGATTCTGATCAAGGGCACATACCTTGGGTGCAGGCTCAATCCCCGGCCCCAACTGGGGCACGTACATGTTTCTCTGTCTCCCGACTCCCTTCTACTGTCTCTAAAATTAATAGAAAAATATCCTCAAGTGAGGATTAACCAAAAAAGAAAAGAAAAAAAATCAATAAATTAGAAAGTGTAAGCAACTTCTATTTTTGTAGGTTTCACTATATTCGCTAGAAAATCACCTTTTGCTGAGGTAAAAATTCAGAATGTAAACTAATTCATTTCCAAATAAATGCAACAAATGAGGATTACACAAGCACTAAGCATCAACACTTATAGTCTGTTAACTTTAAAGCCCACTAATTCTGACATTCATTCATCTTTGCCTTCTTGAAGTATTATGAATATCTCAGTTTTACAGGAAAATATTAGATAGAAAAACATTAAATGATAATCTTAAGGTTAGTAACAAAGACAATTTCTAGCTCCTAGTATTTCTAGCACTGCTTTTAGATTGCTTCAATAAATTCTATAATTGTTAACCACTGCTTTGCTCAATTCATATCAAAAGGTTAGCCCTAGCCCAGTGGTCGGCAAACTCATTAGTCAACAGAGCCAAGTATCAGCAGTACAACGATTGAAATTTCTTTTGAGAGCCAAATTTTTTAAACTTAAAGTTCTTCTAACGCCACTTCTTCAAAATAGACTCGCCCAGGCCGTGGTATTTTGTGGAAGAGCTACACTCAAGAGGCCAAAGAGCCGCATGTGGCTCATGAGCCGCAGTTTGCCGACCACGGCCCTAGCCCATTTGGCTCAGTGAATAGAGCGTCAGCCTGAGGACTGAAAGGTCCGAGTTCAATTCTGGTCAAGGGCACATGCCTGGGTTTCGGTCTCAGTCCCCAGTAAGGGATGTGCAGGAGGCAGCTGATCAATGATTCTCTCTCATCATTGATGTTTCTATCTCTCTCTCCCTCTCCTTTTCTCTCTGAAATCAATAAAAATATATTTAAATAATAATGGCCAGAATCCAATTTTAAAGAAGAGAAACTTCAAGTTACTTCTACTTGACAAGATCACTAACAAATAGGTTATTTTAAAAAAAATTACAGAAAACGTTCTAGAGGGGATCAAACATCAGATACACTGTACCTATTCAAATAATGGAGATCACTTTCAAATACATTTAAATTATTGTTGGATTTTAGTGCATGACATCTTTCATTATTTTTGAAATCCACAAACAGCATTTATTTTATTACTGTTTCATATAGCACTGGTCAATAAAAACAATTTATGTGTTGTAAGACTAATAACTTAAAACTAATACAGGAAATTACTTTCTTACTGATAAAAAATGTTTTAACCATTTAAAATGTTTTAGAAGTGATAACTTTATGATATTGCACACCCTCAAAAAAGTCCAACTTGCATGAAATTCCATTTTCCCAGAATTATCAACCCTACTTATAAATATTGCTGGCCAAGAGCATTTACAATAATTATGCCTGGCCAGCGTGACTCAGTGGTGGAAGTCACAGTTCAATTCCCAGCTGGGGCACATGCCTGGGTTGCAGGTGTGATCCCCAGGAGGCAGCTGATCAATGGTTCTCTCTCATCATTGATGTTTGTGTGTCTCTCTCTCTCCCCCTTCCTCTCTGAGATCAATATATATATATATATATACACACACACACACATATATACACACACACACACACATATACACACACACACACACACACACACACACACACATACATATTTTAAAAAAGAGTATTTATAATTAGCCTAAAACCCATCAGGACACTGTCACCTGAAAAAAATGTTTCAGCAAAGTGAGACTTGAATACTTTTCACTGATTAAAAAGCTGACCTAACTTATAAATGAAAGACTTCCTTTTTGGGGCATCTTACTGAAGTATATTTTTATATCTAAATTAAGTCTTTATATCTGAAAGACCAATTAAGAATGAGTGGGTACTACCAGGTTAGTGAAATTTGCAAATTCCAACAATTCTTTCAAACTAGGAATCAAAAGAATGACAGAATCTCTAATTTTGCCAGATATTCACCAGACCTATGTTATCTTAGGGAGCTTTCACATGGCCTATACATCCTCTTAGAAAATCACCACTTGATCTCACAAAATTTTTAAAAAAATATTTTTATTAATTTCAGAGAGGAAGGAAGAGAGAGAGAGAGAGAGAGAGAGAGAGAGAGAGAGAGAGAGAGAGAGAGAGATATCAATGATGAGAATCATTGATTGGCTGCCTCTTGCACGCTCCTCACTGGGGATCAAGCCTGCAACTTGGGCATGTGCCCTTGACCGGAATCGAACCTGGGACCCTTTAGTCCGCAGGTGGATGCTCTATCCACTGAGCCAAACCGGCTAGGGCTGATCTCACAAATTTTAAGATAATTAACAACCACCAAATAATTAGTGACAATAATGTACATACAGCAATGGAGAATTTTTTTTGTATGGTATCAAGTATCCCTGATCTTATAAATGATAAAGAAAAGATTTCAGAACTTAGAGGCTAGGAATTGAGTGAAAATGTAATCTATTCTGAAATGGAAAAAGGGTCATTGTTCCACCTTGAATTCAGTATCGTTCCAAAACAACTTCTCCATGATACATTCACAACCCAACTCTAAATGTGACCTGTACAAATTGTCTTTTTCCTCCCCAAGAAGACAATCTAACGAAAATCTTCACCACAGCCAGCAGTAGCTCCTTGAAATTTCAGACATAACTAGAGGTTTTGTAATCAAGTCCAAATGTAGACCCCAAACCTCCGATTTCTCTCAAAGTGTTATTAACATTCTAAATCCTGGCTAGAACGCAATTACTGGAAAGCAGTGTCCTTATGCAAGAGAAGGGAAGGTCTGGAACTGACAAGAGCACAGGTCCACAGAACCTCAATCCTCTCGGTTTCACCGGGAGGCCAAAGAGGGAAGGCTCCAAGTAATGGGGGGTGAGGGGGTGGGGGGTGGGGACAGGCAACTGCACTCCTAGAAGGGTGAAAGCAAAAGAGAAGCGACTCTAGAAAAGCGGCCCCACGGGGACATTCGAGCTTAGGATACACAGACAGAGTCAGCTCCTCTCGACCGAAAAAAGCAACCTTTACTATGGAAGCGGTGCACCAAGCAAGCAAAGGCAGAAAGGGGCAAGCTGCGCACCCCCACCCCAACCTCTGGCTCAGCCAGAAGGGGTCGGCAGGGACTGCTTCTCCGACCATCAACAAAGGCCCCTTCAGTCCCAAGGCGAAACTCGAACAACAAAGGCCCGCAGACTGCGAGGACAGGGCCGGGGGCGGGACGGATGAAAGCAGGGGAGCAAAGGAATCAAACCAGAGGGGGCGGAGGCCCGTCGGAGTGGAACAGAGACGCGCAGTGGCGGGGGGCGCGGTAATCCCAGTGCACAATAAGAGGAGGTGGGAGAAGGGGACCGGGCCTCCAATCGCCCCTTTCCCTCTCCCTGCGGCGGAGAGGGCTCCCCTTCTCACCGTCTACATCTCCTCGGCCTCGGGGACCGCGCAGCCCGAGTTCGGGAAAGGGAAGGGGAGGGGGGATTTTCCGCCCAGACCACAACTCCCTTCCCCCAGCCGGGAGCTGCCGACAGCAGCCGCCACAACGGCAGCCACACAAAGGCTCCTTCCTCGTACTCCCAGCTCCCGCCGGGCGGCGGCTCCGGAGACGCCAGGGCAGGGACGACCACCGCTCGGCCACTAGGCGCTCGCTCGCCCTCTTCCCCTTCTAGCTGGGGAAAGGGGGAGGGGACCCCAGGCGCTCTCACCTGGCACAGCTGCTGACAGTACTCCGTGGCCGCCTCCACGGCCGGCGCCCGGCTCTCTCTCAGCTCTCGCTCCAGTTCCTGGAGCCGCTCGCCCAGGCGCTGCAGCTCCGCGACGCAGCCGCCTCCGCCGCGACTCAGCCTCTCCTGCTCGGCCTCCTCGTCCGCCATCTTCACACCCCGCTCCGTCGCGTACGCACCTGGGTCACGTGATAACACAATGCCACGTTCGGAGGGGTCACGTGCCGGGCGCGCTCGCACGCCGCCGAGCACGTACAAAGGGCCCGGTGGGGAGGATGGCGGGGCGGAGAGAATGGTGCGAGGGAGTTGGGGGGTGAAGGGAAGGGGAGAGGAGGAGGGCAAGGTGGGGGCGGTGCGGAAAAACCACGGTTTACTTCCCCCCGGCGGGAAGTGGGCAGCAGCGGCCGAAAGGGCGGACCGGTTCTGGCGCTTTCTCGGTCACGTGGGCGACTGGACCAAGGGAAAATCCTGGGGAGGGGCTGCCCTAGGGCGTCCAGATCCCGGCTTGGCTTTCCCAGTCCCCGGAGTCTTCTACGGAGGTGTGCCCCCGTTCCCCAGGAGGACGGGTGTGGGAGAGCTCTGAGTGGGCTGGGGCAAGGGCAGCGTCTGCGGGTGGCCTGTAGGCAGGCCAGAGGCAGGAGGAGAGAGAAGGTAAAACCTACCCATGGACCTCAAGCGTGAGAGCCAAAGCGAGACTGTGAAATGTCAAAATAGACTTCTCACCAGGTTCGGGAGGAGGGATCGAGTGCCTGAGGCACCAGCTCTCTCTCCACTCTCCTCTTCAGCCCCTGGAACGCCTCTCCCCCGGAAAAACAATCTCTGGGAGGCGGAGGCAGCAGAGAAAAATAACAATTGGACCAGAACAGAATGAAGTTCAAATCCTCACCGGGAGAACGGGGCAAATTCATGAAAATCATGGCTTGAAAGATTTCAGACGATGAAAGTGTGGGCACTGTAACAAGATGATTTTTAAGCCACCAAAGTATTTCTAGAATAAGCGATAGCTAACTGATGTGTTTCACTGTGATTTAAGATTCTTTTCTCCTACACACTACAGAAATCACCATCACTGAAAACACGCTATATATGCAAGGACCTAAAAAGAAAGTAGGTCAAGGGGGGGGGGGGGGGAAGCACTAAGGACTCCATTAAAAATCTCAACAAGGAGGATAAGTTGATGCTAAAATAAAAGAACGTGGTTATCGAGAATTAGAAATTCAACAGCATTTTTTTCTGGTGCTGCAAACAGAGATAGCATTCGGAATCATATTTTACTTACAATCTGGAAAGAATGAATACTTGGCACTTGAACAAACAGTAGAAGAGGTACTACCAAAATTCAAGTGGTTAACCCTAAAGTTCAGCATAAAAAAAACTATTTTGTTAGTAGCAGAAAATAAGACAAGAGGCTTATCTTTCTCACAACTGGTCTACAGAAATTCAGAAACAATGGCATTGATGAGGCAACTAGTATTTTCATTATCATATTCCAAGTGAAGTATATATTTCTAGTACAAGCATTTAAAATAAAAAGAATTCCTATTGTGTGCAGCATCCTCCTCCAAGAGATTTCTATCATTATTAGAAAGTGTTCTAATAGTATGTTGTCCAGAATAAATGTTTTGTAATGCATCAGTGGTGATGTTTTTGAAGTGCCTTTATGTAAGGTGAGTGGGCACAACTGAACCCTTTTGAAAGACAGTATCAGCTAAAATATTAGTATAGCATGTGTGCTGATACATATTAACAAGACAGGTTCTTCACATGTTAACAGGTTCTTCACATATTAACAAGACAGGTTCTTCACAGGGAAGAAGCTGGGGAGTACATTCAAAGACTAAGGTACAAGGATATAAAGTATCACTGAGAACTGAAAAAGCAACAATTAAGGTAGCTAATAGATTTTAATATTTGCAGCTCACTTTCCCAAGGTAAGTATTTTAGATATTCAAATCAGGTTTCTCCAACTTATGTTATGATGCCATTGAAAATATAAAAAGTGAGAATATGGGGTTAGCCAAATGTACCAGTAAATCCGAGGACAGATAAGATATCAAAGGTAGGCAAAGTACATTTTCACTTCAAGCATTATGGCTTACACACCTAGTTTATAGCAAGAAAGGAAGAGAGAAAAGAAAGGAAAATATATCCAAATATTTTTTTTTAAATTGCCTGAGAATGTAGGTCACTCCCACCTCCTGCTCATGATAGTCCTAAAACCAAGGAGGTTTGATTAGCAAATTGTTTCTGAGCACCATTACTGTCTTGCAAGTGCCACTCAGCATGGATTATTAAGTCCTTCACTTGTATTTGGTATCTTTAAGGCCTATCTTCCCATTCCTTCATTCCTCTGTTTCAGAATGTAGAAATTTAATAACTAAGAGTGAGTTGTGTAATTAATAATTATTTATTGAGTACTTAGGTGTAGGCATTACTTGGTGGGAAAATCAAAGGTGAGGAAAAACTATCCCTTCCTTAAGGTAATGTACAGTTTTGTGGAAGAGTGACCTGCAATGGTAATATATGCAATATAAGTATTGTATTATGAAAATGCATGTAGATTCAACGCAGAACATCAATGTAGTCTAAGGTGCTGACTACAATGTCCACCAAATCTCTATAGAAGTGCAGGTTTTTAGTTAAATGATAAGGATTGGGTATACTATCCCTTGTCAGATCGACTTTGCCTCAGAGATCTCAAAAATATCATTCTTATTCATAGAAAAGATGTATCAACAAGTACACATGACTTATTGTACCTAAGTCCCAAGCTGTCACTTAAGGGGAATCATTATATATGTACTTACTGAGAAGTTCCTGGGGGATTTCGAAGGCCCATTCCATCGAGAAAACAAGAATAAACTCCAGGGCCAAGAGACTCCGCGTCTCGAAGAAACTGTGCAGCTAGTGCTGGTGCCCATTTCGGACACATTGTGATTGCTACAGGCGAGATGTAACCATATGGACCTTCGCTCTAAAGAGAGTTGATTTCAGAGTAACTGGGAGAGAGAAACAAACCTTTACTCCACCCCCCACGATCACTAAAGCTGGGGAGACCCAGAGGGGACAAATGTGTCTGCATGCAGGCCGAGCGCGCGCCTCCTTGCTTCACGAGTTCTCTGCGCTGCACGGACCCGTACCGCACCGTTGCACATTTTTTCCCTTGAATTCTTGAAATAGCAGGGCCTAGGGGCAGGAACGTAGCTGATTTGTGCCTGCTAACAGAGCCTGGGATGCAACCAGAGCTGCGTTTGCAGATGACGGATCTCTCAGGACTAAGGCCCAGCAGGTCCTTCTGAGCCCCGGTCCAGAGAAACCCCACAGCCCGGCCCGGGCCCTGCGCGCGGGGAGCCAGCGCAAGGCCAGGAGGTGGCGGAGAGCGCGCAGCGCCCTGGATCTGCTGTTTATCTTCCCCCAGCTCTCTCCCTGGGTGGGCCCTGGCGACCGAGAAGGTCCGCAGGACTGGAACCAGGCTAAAAGCTGGCTCCGTTCTGCTCCGCTGACCCTGTCTGCGAATCCCCACTTGCCCGAGGCCAGACTGGGCTCCCGGGGCCGTGGTTCGGTGCGCGCTCGCCCAGCAGCCGCATGGGTGCTCAGAATCGTCGGTCCCGGGCCGCCGGCACTCAGCAGCCTCAACCTCGGCATTTGCAGCCGCGGCTTTTCCACCCAGAGCTGCAAGTCAAGCCCGCAGAACTGCTGTGATTCCTGGCCCCTGTGCAGCGGTTGCCCGGGGCCTCCAGGCCGAAAGATGTTGGAACCTCTCCAGGTCGCGGTGGGGCTCGGGGCCTCTGAAACCAAGGCGCGGGCATGCTGGAGTCTGTCCCGCGGAGGTCGGGGCGCGGGCACTGCTGCGGGGCTCGAAGACTCAATCTGCTCACTTCCAAAGGGCCGGGCGTCCGGCCCCATACTGGCCGCCTCTTAGATCCCAGAAGCGAGGGCTGGAGTCTGTCTGGGGCTTGGTCCAGTAGAAAGTCCTCTTCAGAGTCTGGAAAGCAGTGCTATGCTCACTGACAGAAATAGGGAACACGGGTTAAAGATCTAGTGGAATCGGTTTAAAATGCCACACATATCCAAGGAACACATTTTTCCTTGAGAGGAACAGCGAAGTGGAAACAAAATGTTGAAAACATGAGACAGGTGCTATAACACAGAATTGAAATTATTCCAAAGGCACCAGAAACATTGGACCCACATTTAAGAGGATTCATTTCAGTCCCTAAGTTCTTCCCAGAAAGATGATAACACACACAGTTAAATGAACAGGTAATTAAATGAGGGATATTTGTATTGCCTATTTGGATATTCTGTTTTCTTATCATCGGAGGAAAAGCCAGTGCGAATGAGAAAGTAATAACCTTTTATTATCATTTTTAATCCACATTAGAGGATATGTTTTTATTGAGAGAGAATTGCCTCTTTTTTAAAAATAAATCTTTATTGTTCAGATTATTACAATTGTTCCTCTTTTCCCCCCCATAGCTCCCCTCCACCCAGTTCCCACCTCACCCTCTGCCCTTACCCCCCACCACTGTTCTCATCCATAGGTGTACATTTTTTGTCACGTCTCTTCCCGCACCCCCCCACACCCCTTTTCCCTGAGAATTGTCAGTCCACTCCCTTTCTATGCCCCTGATTCTATTATATTCACCAGTTTATTCTGTTCATCAGATTTTTTATTCACTTGATTTTTAGGTTCACTTGATAGATATGTATTTGTTGTTCATAATTTTTATCTTTACCTTTTTCTTCTTCTTCCTCTTCTTAAAGAATACCTTTCAGCATGTCATATAATACTGGTTTGGCAGTGATGAACTCCTTTAGCTTTTTCTTATCTGTGAAGCTCTTTATCTGCCCTTCAATTCTGAATGATAGCTTTGCTGGGTAGAGTAACCTTGGTTGTAGGTTCTTGCTATTCATCACTTTGAATATTCCTTGCCACTCCCGTCTGGCCTGCATAGTTTCTGTTGAGAAATCAGCTGACAATCGTATGGGTGCTCCCTTGTAGGTAATTAACTGTTTTTCTCTTGCTGCTTTTAATATTCTCTCTTTGTCTTTTGCTCTTGGCATTTTAATTATGATGTGTCTTGGTGTGGTCCTCTTTGGATTCCTTTTGATTGGTGTTCTGTGCACTTCCTGGACTTGTAAGTCTATTTCTTTCACCAGGTCGGGAAAGTTTTCAGTCATTATTTCTTCAAATAGGTTTTCAGTGTCTTGCTCTCTCTCTTCTTCTGGCACCTCCATAATTCAGATGTTGGTATGCTTGAAGTTGTCCCAGAGGCTCCTTACACTATCTTCATATTTTTGGATTCTTTTTTCTTTTTGCTTTTCCAGTTGAGTGTTTTTTGCTTCTTTGTATTTCAAATCTTTGACTTGATTCTTGCGATCCTCTAGTCTGCTGTTGGATCTCTGTATATTATTTTTTTATTTCAGTCAGCGTATGCTTAATTTCTAGTTGGTCCTTTTTCATATCCTCGAGGGTCTCACTAAATTTATCGGCCTTTTCTAGAAAATTCTTGAAAAACCTTATAACCGTGGTTTTGAACTCTATATCCAGTCGTTTGCTTTCCTCCATTTCTTTCATTTGTGACCTGTTTCTTTGTCTCCGTGTTTTGGCTGCTTCCCTGAGTTGATAGAGTGTCTTTGTGTGCTAGGTGTTCTATAGGGCCCAGTGGCTTAGCCTCCCCAGTTACCTGAGGTGGACTCTCTTGGTGCACCCCTTTGTGGGTTATGTGCACAGTCTTGTTGTAGTTAAGCCTTGATTGCTGTTGGTATCACTGGGAGGAATTGACCTCCAGGCCAATTGGCTGTGAGGTTCAGCTGTGTCTACGATGGGAGAACTTCTGTGCTGGAGACACCCTTATGAGGCAAGACTTGCTTCAGTGGGGCTTTGGTGCTCACTGAGTCTGCCCCCTGAGTGTATCCCTTATGTATCTGAGGAGTTGTAATCTGGATGGTCCTACTCTGACCCCTGGGTACAATGGCTCTTGGATCTCCAAGGAGGTGCTAATTTAGCCTCTGCCTGAGGCCACCCAGCAGGAGCTGTGGAGAGATCTGCAGATTCCTCTTCTTTGTTTGGGTTTTGGAGGTGCCCAGATGAGGCCCAGCTGTAAAGCAATGCAAGCTGCTGCAGGGCCTTGGGCCTTCTTTTGGATGTTCTGGGTCTCACTGACTCAGCTGCAGTTTGTTAGGTAAGTTTAGAATTCAAAGGACCAGGCCATTCATATGCAAAAGCCTCTGTGCTCAGCTTGGATGGGGTGGAGTCTCAGGGCGGAGCTAACAGCAATGGCTTCCCATCAGCCCTGCCCTAAGAGGACCCCCATGTCTCAGTGTCCCTCGGTAATTGCTGCAAGCACCTCTGAGAGAAAGCCGCCCTTGAGTTTCGACCGCTGCCAGACAGTCCAGCTTCTCCCCGTATAAGTCTGGGTCCCCAGAGTCTCACTCGGAAATGGAGTTCAGAGCAGTCGGGAGCTTTTGTCTCCCTCCAGCTTGAAAAAGACAGCTGCGTACTCAGTTGCCAGCCCTCTCCGCGTTGCCAGCCCTCTCCTTCCTTTACTTCCGCAGCTCCTCTGAGTCTCAGTGTGCTTTTCTCTTTCCTTCTAGTTGTAGAATTTCCACTCAGCCAGCCTTCCTGTGGTTCTGGATGATGTCCGTTTTGTCTTTTAGTTGTAGTTTTGAAGTTGTTGTGTGAGGCAGCAGTTCAGGTGTTTACCTATGCCGCCATCTTGGTTTCTCTTGAGAGTTGCCTCTTGACCTCGCCCCAACCGGGCATCAAACCTGCAACCCAGGTATGTGCTCTGACCAGAATAGAATCCCCAGTCTTTTGGTGTACCAGACCAGGGATCCAACCAACTGAGCCACCTGGCCAGGGCAAGAATAATAACATTTTTAAAAATGCTTTTAATAGACCCCCAGTCACTCAAACATTTAACTTAACCAAGGTGAAAATATTTGAGAAGTGAAGCAAAATAAAACCTTGTAACAAAATATTTGAGTTGGTTCACAGTATCTCTCCAAAGAAGCAAAGAAAGAAATATAAAAAGTGACTTTCTTTATATTTCTAAGTTTTAATCACTGCATCTCATTGGAAATCCACCAGAAAATAGCTCTTTTGTGGTGGAGAGTGTGCCATGCCCTTTATCTGCTATTTATCTTTATCACACTTTAAGACAACAATTTCTTAGGAGTTTTGCTGATTTCAGTGATTTCTACAGACATATAGCAATAATAATAATAACAACTTAATAATATCATTTTGAGTATTTAGTATTATAGTCATATATTGGAGCAGGATCAGTCCCACCAAGAATTTACCCTCTATCATACCTTTACAAAAATGTTCTTACTAACAGACTGTCCAACCTATGAGGGAAGGTGGGGAGGAGGGGTGAGGGGGTAAGAGATCAACCAAAAGACTTGTATGCATGCATATGAGCATAACCAATGGACACAGACAGTAGGGGGTGAGGGCATGTGCTAGGGGGTGGGGGTGGCTGGGGAGAGGTCAATGGGGGAAAAAGGAGACTTATGTAATACTTTAAACAATAAATAATTTTTTAAAAAATGTTCTTACTCACTATTTCTCTCCCCACAGCCTCATCCTCTCAAGTTCCTTTCTAACCAGAGCTCCTCTGTGAAGACTTCCTTTGCTTGGGTGGATTGAAATCAGGATACAACATCTGTCAGCAGAGTAAATTTGACTGACTTGTTTTGCTTTCCCTTAGTACCCCTTCCCATACAGAAATAACCACTCTTTAAAACTCTGGTATGTTTGATTTACTACTTACTGTATTTTGATTTGGAATCTGTCCTCATGTCTTTTATCATAGTCTGTAGATAAGCCTCACTCACAAACTTGCAAGCCCTTTGAGGGTAGAGACTTTGTCATATCTAGCCTCCCTTCTCTAATACCTTTTGGCACACTGCAAGGTAATAAGTAGTCAGTAAATGCCCGTTGAACTAAATTCAATTTCATTTATCTTTGGCAATCATAGATATGTATTTATACCTATCCTCATTATCTAAAATATCCCAGACTTACCCAGGGAGATGAGATGCTCTCCAAACTGTAGGAGCTTATTTATAACTATCTTTTAAATATTTCAAGGATCTATGTTTTATTAATACAATTTTCTATCATAAGACGTTATAATAGTACTAGAGGCCTGGTGCACGAATTCGTGCACAGGTGGGGTCCCTCAGCCTGGCTGGCGATGGGGGGCTGATCAGGGCCATCTCATCCAGTCCTGATCAGGGCCAAGCAAGGCCGGCCAGCCAGGGGGAAGGACCACAGGAGGTTGGTTGGCCCCAGGAGGTTGGCTGTGAGAGCACACTAAACACCAGGGGACAGCTCCTGTCTTGAGCGTCTGCCCCCAGGTGGTCAGTGTGCATTATAGCGACCGGTGGTTCAGTCATTCGGTGGTTTGGTCGCTTAGGCTTTTATATATAGAGATAATCAAAAGGAGACGAGATATGCTCAGTTGTTTCACTGTAACAGATGCACTGCAAAAATGTGGACTCTAGCTTTCTTTTTCACAAACTTAACCTGTGCTTTAGGCCTAATTTAACTTTGTCTTTGCTCTTATGCTGTGTGACAATATTGATTTTTAAAATCATCTTCTCAAGAGATTCTAAATCTCCAAGCCAATTGTTTTGTTAACATGACTGAATCATTTCTCAATTTCTTCACCATGAATTTACCCACTAATATTTAGTGCACTGCTTCATATGGGTCCTACTACCTTCCTAGAAATCTAAGGAGAACGCTGATGACGCCTTGCCACGCTAGCAGTCAGAAGCTGTGTGACGCAGCAGCGTGCCTAGGACCAAACCAGAGAGGGTTGGACCTGCATTGCCACCATGTGCCCACCATCCAGATATCATTGCTGACATGTACACAGAAGGAACTGTTTGACATTGAAACGGGGAATCAGAACTGTTGGACATTGAAATTGGGACTCAAACATTTTTTGTTATTATATGTTTATTTCTAGTCTGCAGTGGCAAGATTTTTTAAAGGAAAGAAAAGGGGGAAAAATAGATACAGAGGCAAAGAAGCATTGAACAGACTGTCAAACTACAGCAGGAAGGCAGAGGAGGTTTTGGGGTGGGGGCTGTAAGAGATCAACTGAAGGACTTGTGCGCATGCATATAAGCATAACCAATGGATAAAAGACACTGGAGTGGGGGCAGGTAAAGGCATGTACTGGGGGGAAGGGGAGGGTGGGGGGAGGTCAATGGGGGAAAAAAAGAGACATATGTACTACTATTTTTAATACTTCAAACAATATAAATAAATAAATAAATAAATAAATAAATAAATAAATAAATAAAAAGAAATCTAAGGAGAAAATAAATATAAGATTATCTCTGACTCCAGGTAGGACTTATTCTTCAGGATCTGAGTTATCTTAGAGAAGAACCTCTCAAACCTTAGCTCACTTAGACAATCTGACTGAAAAGCAGAATCTCAGATCACACTTCTAGAAAGTCTGATTCTGTAGACTGGGTCCCAGAAATCTGCATTTCTAACCATCCCTTCAGGGTGCTTCAGTTCATATTGCTCTGAACCTATAGTTGTCTAATTCTGCCTTCCCTCCCCTTCCTTCAACTCAGGGCCCTTGCACCATTTTTGTAACAAATTCCTGAACTCCATCCTTCTTGCTTCTCCCACCAGTGGGCACAGGCCACTTTTTAAAAAAGTTATAGCCAGCTCTTCATAATTTGTATGAATCACCCTAATTATCCAAAGCTTTTGTTTTGTGAATCATTTGGATCTTAAACCCCTAGTTTAATGTTTGGCACATAGTAGGTGGTTTCTCAGTAGATGTGCATTTTCAATCCCTTATTCATGCCTTCTCTAGTGATGCTCCTTGTTAAGCAGAACTTGATTATTTCTTAACAACCCTATCAGGAAGTGTGTGCAGGAACAAGTGGAAGATACTTCAAAACCTTTCCTGCATTTATCTGCCTTATTAAAATGCATTTTTATATGCATAAGGATAAGTGAAGCAGAAAGAAACACTTCACTTAAAATTCGATTTGTGAATTCCATGCTTCCAACAGTTCCTGTCATTGTTAATGGGTATCATTAATTTTTAAATTATAAATATAATTCATGTTTGGGGAAGTTTTTCAAGAAGTAAGGAAAGACATGAAATAAAAAATAAAAATCCTCTAACCCCTAGTCCCACCTGTCACTGGACTCAGTAACAGTCTATTTATTCTTAAGAAATTTTTATGTATATATAGGCATTTGTAAGTCACCACTCCACTTTCTTAAACAAATTGATTCATACCACTCATCTGGGTGGTGTTCCACTTTGCTTTTTCCCCTTAATAATTTTTAGAAATTTGCCATATCAGCATTATTTCTAATAGCCACATGGTATTGCACAGTATAAATGCGACAAATTAATTAATTATTTAACAGATATACAATTGGGTTATTTACTTTTTTCCCCACTATAAAAGTACTGCAGTGCCCAGCTGGCGTGGTTCAGTGGTTGAGCATCGAACCAAGAGGTCACAGTTTGATTCCTGGTCAGGAATATTAAGATGTTGCTAATGGCCCTGACTGGTGTGGTTCAGTTGGACTGAAAGGTTGCCGGTTCAATTCCCGGACAGGACACATGACACATGCTCAGGTAGGGGGCAGGCAGGAGGCAGCTGATTGATCTCTCTCTCTCTCTTCCTTCCTCTTCCTCTAAATATATATATATATATTTAGCTAATGTTTATTTCTTATTTAATATTTCTGCCAATATAATACCTTTCTGGTGTGTTATTCCCCTTTTGGATTAGTGATGAGAGGTAAATGTTCCAAGAAGTTACCTATTTGGGGCATGAAATATTCAGTGAAGCAAGAAGGCAACTTCCTTTAACTTTGTTTCAGGATACCAAGACTCACTCTGGCATTTCAGTGCCACTGTAGGGCTTCCTTCTTTGGTGCTCTGCCCTATTTCAAGTGTAGAAAGTAACAAAACACTTACAAACACTCAACGGTCTGCCGCTTTGCTGCATCATTTAGAAAGCAAGACTCATTTCTCACCACACACTCTGTGGCACAACACAGCAGGGGAGTAAAGCTGAAAGATGAAACTATGAGAAATGTATGTTTTCTTTCTGCTTGAGTTTCCTGTCAAATGCATAAGACCAGGACTTCAAAACGAACCAAATATGCTTCAAATGAACTTGCAAGATTAAAGTCAAAACATTATTTTTTAACTTCCAAATGATCAGTATGTGTTGCTCCTCACAGAATTATTAGAAATTGCTCTGTACATATTTGTTTGCACTCATAAGGCTGTAACTATGAAAACTAGTTTTATGACAATTCAATCTTTTGGAGTATTTTGCATTTTTCATATACTTGAGGTCTTTATATGGGAAGAAAAGGCTTAATTAGTTCCCTGTATAAATTTTTTGCATGAAGAATCTTCACAGTTACTCCAGATACTTTTCCCTCAAAGCATAGTGAAAGTAAAGCACCTTAGCTGGCCAGTGTGGCTCAGAGGTTGTGTGTTGACCTATGAACCAAAAGATCATGGTTTGATTCCCAGTCAGGGCACATGCCCCGGTTGTAGGCTCAATCCTAGTAGGGGGCATGCAGGAGGCAGAAACGATCAATGATTCTCTCTCATCATGGATGATTCTCTCTCTCCCTCTCCCTTCCTCTCTCTGAAATCAATAAAAGCATATGAAAAAGAAAGTAAAGCACCTTGTTCTGAGAAAGAGGACAGCAGGACATGTACCTTTCAGTGTGTAGTGCAGAATGCCCAGAAAATCTTCAGTGATGACCTTTATGAATGGAAGCCCAAGGTCCTCACCTTTGATCTCAAAAAGCCATTTTCTGTACAATTATTTTGGAAAAGAACTTCCTTGTGACACCTTTTCACTGTTTAGTTTCTATTTGGGAGGCATATCTTCTAAGATTCTTAAGACCTGAACATCTGTCTTAGTTGCTCAAGATGTTCAGTGATTAATTATTTTCTTTGTTTTTGCCTCCAGTGATAGAACATGGTTCTATTACACTGGATCTTTGATCTCACTAAAAACTCCTTCAGGCTGCTAAATGTTTTTTTTTTTAAGTTTTTGCCATCAACCTTCTCATTATATCCTCTCCTTTGACAATCTCCTTTATTTTATGGCTTTAATTTTTATTTTTATGAACATGACTCTCAAATCAATATCTGCAATCTGAACTTTTCTCTGAGCTTCAGCTTCACACACCCACCTGCATGCTGGACAGCTCCACTGAATGTTTTGCTGGCATCTCAATCCCAAATAAATTCATCAAACTCCCCTCCCACCCTTGCTCTCATCCGGGGTTAAGCTTCCTCTTGCTTTCCTATTTCTGTACAGGGCATTGCTGTCCTTCCAAGTTTCAGATTCCAAACATGGAGTTCAGCTTTGAGTCTTGCTTTCCGTTTTCTTTGTTTTTGCCTTCAGTAATATAATGTGGTTACATCATCTAAGGCAGACGTACCAAAGAAGTCTTTGTATCACATTTTCATTCCCAATGTTGTCCCCAGTGGCTTTCATAAATCTCTCTTTCTCTCTCTTTTTTTAAAAATATATTTGTTAGGTTGCCAAAGGAGGAACGCACGAGGCCAGAGTAGTGAGGGATTATGAATTTATTCGATCATCTGCACACCAGGTGGCTGAGCCTGGATGGCGCCAGCCCCCAGTGACAGGAGTCAGCAGACTTTCAGCGGGATTTTTCTGGGCGGAGACTGCTTTATGTATACCCAGAGGGGAGAGAATGGAATGTGGTCACCACAAGTGAATGTGGTCTTCAGCAAAGGGAATGTCCATAGTGAAATGTCCTGAGAAGCCAGTTCCTGGGGGAATGGTATCAACTCAATTGCTCCATCAAACTTAACAATATTTTTTATTGATTTCAGAGTGGAAGGGAGAGGAAGAGAGAGATAGAAACATCAATGATGAGACTCATTGATCGGTTGCCTCCTGCACGCCCCACACTGGGGATTGAGCTTGTAACCTGGGTATGTGCCCTGACCGGGAATCAAACCTGTGACCTGCTGGTTCATAGGTTGACACTCAACCACTGAGCCATGCTGGCCAGGTTTCTTAACTTGTTTCCTTACCTTCTGCCTCTTCTATTTTGTGCTAAGGATTTCCAGCTAGAATGTCCTTCTCAAGGACAACTCTGACTTTAAGGCAACTTAGTCTGGAAGAGTTGAACCCCTTAAATCTCAAGTGAGCTGTGTAGAGGATTGGTTAAACCATTTTATTTTTTACTCCCTATTTTCTTATCTGTATTGTGGATAATAATTCCTATACTGTTACTGTTGCAATGAATGAAAATATGCATATAAAATGCTTATCCCTGGCACTTAATTAGCACTCAATAGATGTTAACAGTTATTATTGTCATGTGAATTTACCTTTCAAAACTGTCAGTGGTGCCATAATGCCCAACCAATGGTCCAGCTCTAACCTACCTCTCCAGAGTTCCACTTACTGACTTTCACAAACTTTTTTTTGCAGTCGTGCACACCAAACTGTTCTCTATACAGAGTTTATTTGTCATATGGTGTTTTCCTTTTCTTTTAAGACCAGTCATATTGGTGTAGGGCCCACCCTTCATCTTAACTCAATTACATATGCAAAGACCCTATTTTTTAATAAGGTCATACGCACAGGTACCAGGATTAGAACTTCAACATCTTTTTAAGGGACAACCCAGGACAGATTATGACCTATAATGATCTTTTAAAGTTCAAATATACTTTAGCACAAAAATGAATCTGTGAGTATATAATAAATCACATTCAATATTAGAGTGCTGTGCTAGTCAGGATAATGTCCCAAATCCCCTATAGATATCTATGTCCTCATCCCCAGAACCTGTGAATATGTTAGGTTATCTGGCAAGGGGGAACTGAGTTGCAGACAGAATTACAGTTGCTAATCTGACTTTAACATAAGATGATCACTCTCCGAGTAGGCCCAACGTCATCACAATGTCCCTTAAATGTGGAAGATTGATGCAGAAGAGGAGGTCGGAATGACCTGATGTGAGAAAGACTGGTGCAGCCATTGTTGGTTTTGCAGATGAAAGGAGGCTACTAGCCAAGAATGCAGCAACCTCTAGAAACTAGAAAAGGCAAGAAAACAGATTCTCTCCTGAGCCCCCAGAAGGAAGGCAGCCCTGTTGAAACCTTGATTTTAGCACAGTAAGATCCACTTAGGACTTCTGACCTCCAGGACTGTAGGTTAACAAATTTGCATTGTTCTAAGTCACTGAGTTTGTGATCATTTATAACAGCAGTCATAAGAACCTAATGCAAATGTGAATGTTATAAAAAAAGAAAAAGAAGATAGTCGGTAAACTGGTTAATTTTAGTATAATTGGGAACAACAACTTAAAACTTTAAAATAGACATATTTAAGGTAGGCATTTGAAAAAACAACAGTAATCTGGCTCATATATGAATTTATCAAAATAAATTGCTAATGTGTTACTACTGGAGGTAAAGGATGCTACATTAAATGGGCAATATTCTTGATGCAGAGCATGTTTCCACATTTGTTCAGTAGCGTATACTTAGAAGCTAAGAAAGACTTTCAATCACACTATTTGTGCTTTGTTTCTTTTTACCAAAATAAAACTTATGAAAATGATGTGTGTGCCCATTAGAGTGTGTTGCATTCAATCAACATAGCTGGATTTAGAATTTCAATTTCACTAGCAGTATCAGGAAGTTCACCTGGAAGCAGCTTCCTCTGGGAAGATTGCCTTTCTGTGTAATCTAATTTTTATAGTTACATAGAAGAAGAACCTGGCCCCTTGAAAACAAGAATCTACCTTATTCTTATTCATAAAAACTGTTTTTCGTTGCAAGGATTTAAGATTCTGAAAAATCATCCTATTCTAAAGGGATATTGACTAAAGCTTGGAGTGATGCTTGCTACTCTCATTTTGCTTCAAATATTTTACAGATTCCTGTAGATTCAAGTTGTATAGTATTCCCCAAAATAAGACTATCCATAGAGAAGTCAAGAAGTCTCTGGCTCAGACTAGAAGTCCTGACTTTTCATAAACTGCACATTTTAAATGGGCTGTATCCCCTTTTGATTTGCTGGTTCTTTTCAATAAAACATCTCTGATTCTAATTTATAAATCAAAAGCAGAAGAAGGGGGGAAAGGCTAGCTCTCTGAGAGCTTTTATGGAGAGGTCAGAATGACTACAGAAGGATTTATGAATCCAGAGATGTTATGGTTGGTATTATAAAATTCCCAATTTCTTGCAGAGATTTATTTTCAATTGTTAAACTTTATTCTGCAAAGTGTTTACTTCCTTAGTTTCTTTTCCTTTATTATCAAAACATTCCCTGAGAAGTTTCCTCTATATCCTTATATACATGCATATACTTGCAGCATTGCCATTTCAGACAATACCAAGTTCAATTTAGTAAGGGTAATGTGCAAAAATAATTGCTGCAAGTTCCTTTAAGTCTAGGGAGAGTGCTTCTAGAACTGTTAAGGCTGGCTATCCTATATAATAAAAGGCTAATATGCAAACTGATTGAACGGCGGGACGACCGGTTGCTATGATGTGCACTGACCACCAGGGGGCAGACGCTCAATGCAGGAGCTGCCCCCTGGTGTTCAGTGTGCTCCCGCAGGGGGAGCACTGCTCAGCCAGAAGCCCTGAGCCGAGCTCATGATTGTCGAGCGCAGCGGCAGTGGCGGGAGCTTCTCCTGCCTCTGTGAAAGTGCTAAGGATATCCAAATGTTGGCTTAGGCCCCCTCCATGCGGATATCCCCTGAGGGCTCCTGGACTGCAAGAGGGCACAGGTCGGGCTGAGGGACACTCCCCCCCCCCGAGTGCACAAATTTCATGCACTGGGCCTCTAGTGTTAGTTAGTATAAGGGAGAATTATCTATAATAATAAAAGCATAATATGCTAATTAGACTGGATGTCCTTCTGGATGAAGCCACAGTGGCGGGGGCCAAGGCAGAGGCGGCAGAGGCCCCCGGCCGCCGCAGTGGGCAGGGGCCGAGGCAGAGGCAGCCGCTGCCGTGGCAGGGGCCGAGCCTCTTGCACGAATTTCGTGCATTGGGCCTCTAGTTCTTTAATAAACACTCAACCATAAAATTCCTCCTGGTAGGTGGGAGAAACATGCCACTGGCTTCCAGAACCCAAGGAAGTAGTGTAGGTTGGACTATGATGGGCTGTGATGAAGGAAGAGGTTCCCATATTAAGGGGCATTAGACAAAGAAACTGATGTATGAAAAGTGTGAGGTCCTGGCAGAGCAGCTCATTTTTATCATCTCTGTATATTCTATACCTGGAGTTGCCTGGTTTTCATTACCAGGACCTCTGATTGCTGGCTAGATTCTTTTGATCTGTGGGCTCATCTATGGGCATATTTTCAACTTTCCTTATTTCTAACGACATAGTTTTCCTCCTAGTCCCTATTTTAATTAGTGTCATATTCTAATTTAGGTACTACAATCACTTTCATGATTTGACCTTTAAATTTGTAGCTTGTCTCATTTCAGTTTCTTGACTTGGGGCCAGGTAATATAATCAGATAACCAAAGGAAAGTTCATGTTTCAAGGAGCTTTTCCTAAAGATATTAGTTTGGTTTTGCCTTCCTGGAAAGCAAACATTCTATTTCCAACCCTTTTTCTAAGTCAAGGTTTTCTATGTAAAAACTACACAAAATCAAAGTAGTCTAGAAATATTCTGCTGTTCTGTATTGCCAGAAGCAGAGCAAGTATGGAAAAAAGGGGGTTCCACATTTTCACATCCCAGCTATATGCAGGAAATATTTTTTTGAATTATATTTCCTTAAATCTTCTATCAATCAGTATTGAGAATTGCCTTATTTTCTCAGTAAAACAAACCAGAGCCTCTAAAAGAGGCTGCATAAAATATAACAGCAAAGATGAATTCAAATTCAGCTTTAGTAAGTGCTGTGTTAGGTCCTTTGGGTTTTTGATTGATGATAAACCTATGTATATGATTTGTTAAATGTCTATTGATTTCAGCCTCATGGTAAAAATCATTGCTTAGTGGAAAAACAATAGCTGTGAAATGATAAAATGAAAAGCAATATAATATTCATTTTTTTAAAAGATTAATGGGAATTTAATGAATGTAATAAATTCCTTTTGTAACATAGTTGGTTAAATAATAAGAATGTAGAAAATACTGAGAGAAGAATGTAATATAAACACTTCTTAATAAAAAGCCTTATACATCTCTTCACAGCTACATATATCTTCCTACAGCTCTTGGTTTATAAATAATTTTCACTCACACAAACATTTGCACTATTTACAATTAATTCATAATATTATGGTAAGTGAAAATTTGGCAAGAAAATGTTAACTTCCTCCTTGATAACTCCCCTGAGATCAATGACTTAACAAATACATTATTTTTTAGGGATGTATAGCCTCCATTTTTATTTTATTTTTTTAACACCAAGATAACAGCTCTTTATACAGCTATTCTCTTACTTGATTAGGGACAAAATGTCACTTTTGCCAGAAGCAAATCACTACTTTTCACACCAATCAAATGATCAAAATTTCATTTTACAGATAAAAATTGTTAATGAATTTTCATAGAAAAAAAGTTGTTGCTGGAGATAAGAATTGGGGAAACCTTAAGGAATCTGAGACAAACTTAATTTTATGATTCATTTAAAAATAATTATTTAAATTTATTACTAAATCCTATTTTTTTTTTTTTGTAATATAGCTAATGTTTATTAGGCCCATGCCAGGTATCACTTTTTTTAAAAATTGTTGACAGTATTACAGATGTCCCCCAGCCCCCACCCCACCCCAGGCCTTCACCACATTATTGTCTGTGTCCATGGGTCATGTATATATACACATATGTTCTTTGGTTAATCTCTTCCTGTCACCCATCCCACTTCCCCCCGCCATCTGTCAGTATGTTCCATATATCCATGCCTCTGGACCTATTTTGTTCATCAGTTTATTTTGTTTATTAGTTTCTACATATAAGTGAGATCATGTGATATGTTTCTTTCCCTGACTGGCTTAATTTTCTGAGTATAATAATCTCCAGGTCCATCCATGCTGTCACAAAGGTTAAGAGACCCTTATTTTTTACAGCTGCATAGTATTCCACTGTGTAAATATACCACATCTTTTTTATCCACTCATCTACTGATGGACACTTGGGCTGTTTTCAGATCTAACTGTGGTAAGTAATGCTGCTATGAACACAGGGGTGCATATATTATTTTTGATTGGTGTTTCGGGATTTTAGGATATATACCCAGAAGTGGGATCCTTGGGTCAAAAGGCAGTTCCATTTTTAATTTTTTTGAGGAAACTCCATACTGTTTTCTCTAGTGGCTGCACCAATCTGCATTCCCACCAGCAGTATACTAGGATTCCCTAAATCCTGTTTCTTAAAAATATTATTTTAATAACTCCTCCAGTAATTATTAGACTACCTTTGATATTGAACCTAATCACCATAGTCTGCAACTGGATGATGTTTCAAAATATGAATGGATGTGTTCCCCCTCCATTTTCTTTCATTCCCCCACCCTTTCCTCAATAGTGCAACTGGTGTCAGGCCACCATTATCCCAAGGACAACAGATCCAGAGAACCAAGGCAGCAGCTTCCTGTTTTTGTTTCTTTGTTTGCTTGCTTTTTAACATTTTTCCACTTTGCCCCTACCTCCCTTTATTCCCACCTGGGAGCAAATTAACAAAACAACACACACACACACACACACACACACACACACACACACACACATACACACACACACCACACACACACACACACACCACACACACACACACACACACACCCCACACATACACACACATACACACACACACACACACGAAACCTCACGAGGAGAGAAAGAGAACATTGGAAAAAATAATAGTTAGATATTAGTAAGTGGTCCCTTAAAAGGAGGTCTGTACCTCTCAAAACGAAACTCTGGATTGGGAGAGGTGATGGTGACAGACTCTCCAGATAAATTTGGGCATCCAAGAGTGGTTTTGTCTGGTGTCCTGCTTCCTGCCAAGAGGCGATATGGATCAGATTATATGCGTAGGGAAGCATGAGCAATAAAAAGGCTTCCAGGAAGAAGTCCAATTGCATACAACTTGCTCTCTTTTCTGCTCCCTCTCTCTCTTTTTAAAAACTCTACATACAGACACATAATTAATGGACAATAGCTATTTATAAAGCATGCCAATTAATCAATCAAATATGAATTGACTGCTGTTTGTGACCACCTTAGAGAATTCTTGAGAAATTTATTATACAGCCCAAACAATGCACGATTTAAGAGCTAGAGAAAGGAAAAATCAGATTCATGGAGCAGACAGGCCTTGGTGGGAGGTGTAGACATACTGGTTGTTAGTAAAAATAAAACAAATCAAAAACACAAAACCAGGCTCAGAAGGACTAGGTCCTCAAATGGATAATTTTTTATTCCTGGAATTCCCTCTAGACAAAACCCAATCACAACTCCTTTAGCCTGCTTTGTGAAGGCTCAGTGTGGATAGAGATATCTGAGGTGACTTCCCTTCAGCAGGCTAACGGGCTGGGGGAGAACTGCTGCTCCTTATTTTTGCTTCTCCTGTTGGTCTTCAGGCGGAATTGTCAAACAACAACAACAACAACAACAACAACAACAACAACAAAACAAACCCACTCCAAATGATTTTTGCAGTGTAAATTTCCTTCAGAGGATCCACAGACTGCAAAGTGCATTGTTTAAGTCTTGTGGAAAAATAATCCAGTACCCCTAATTACTGTCACATACATAGAGCTAAAGAGTTTTTGCATAATGGGTATATGTAGTTGAACAAGTATAAACGTAAAAAAGCAGTCTACTGCTTATGATATGAACCACCTACCACAGCAAATGCGAGACTCTGTAGTAATGCCTTCTTGGATGGAAAGGGTGGTGTTAAGAACCTGCGGGATGATCAGACTAAATGAATAAACTAATTCCAGATTGGTTAAAGCCTTGAACTCAGTGTGAGGACATGTGCAGGAGGGAAACTGCTTGAGTTATTCAAGCCAAGGACATGAAATCTCAGTCTCACCTTTTGGGGAAAGTCGCATTACCCCATAAATTATGGTGACTGTGTTGCATATACAGAATCTGGGCTGTCTGCATGAAACTAGTGACTAGAAATTATATTTAAAGGCTTGTAGGGTCAGCAATTCTCCCTTAAGTGCAAGTTCCCTTTGTATGAAATTCTAGTATACTTAAATTTTATATTTTGTGTGCATTTTAGTAAGTATGAAAATTTATTTCCAAAATAGGTGAATGATTATTTTGGGGGCAATTAAGGAAAGAGAGAGAATTGGAAACAGAAAAGAGGAAAATGACAAAAGTATTGATGGCAGGTTAGGCGAACAGGATTTTAGAAATCTTGAGCTATAGAAACAAAGATGAAAAAGAAAATCCAGATGTTGGAATCAGCCTGCTACATCTATTAGAACAAAAGATACTGGGATGCCTCTAAAGGGCAGGTGAATCAGGGACCCCTTCAAGCCTACAGTGGGATTCTGGGGGCAAGAGTAAAAGTCCATGCTTTTAAAAAATATATATACATTTTTATTGAATTCAGAAAGGAAGGGAGAAGGAGAAAGAGATAGAAACATCAATGATTAGAGAGAATCATTGATCAGCTGCCTCGTGCACATCCCCTACTGGGGATTGAGCCTGTAATCCAGGCATGTGCCCTTGGCCAGAATTGAACCCGGACCCTTCAGTCCACAGGCTGACACTCTATCCCACTGAGCCATACTGGCTAGGGATAAAAGTCCACAAGAAGAGACTAAGGCAAAGAGAAGAAAGGCTTTAACACTGGGTGAAGAAGCAGACCACAAAAAGGATAATTTTCAGGATGTGTATTATCTCTAGAGAAGTCAATTGCACCACTGGAGAGTGCCTCCTCTTGGCCCTCCTGGTTCCTGCCTAGGTTAAGGTCTTTATCATAAATTTTTATCTATATATATAAAAAGCCAAATGACTGGTCACTATAACGCCCACAGCAGCCAGGAAACTGGCCCAATCAAGGGGTGGGGCTGGCCGGTCAACCTCCTGTGGCCCCTCCTCCCAGCTGGCACCACCCCTAATTGGCTCTCCCACTCCAATTGGCCCGCAGCCCCTCCCCCCCAGCCAGCCCCACCCCCGATGGGACCCCACCCCCCCCATCGGCCCACAGCCCCTCCCCTCAGCCGGCCCCACACCCCGCCATGGGCCCCCACCCTTTTTATCCACCCACAGCCCCTCCTCCCGGCCAGCACCACCCCCAAAGAGCCCCCACCATTCCAATTGGCCTGCAGCCCCTCCTCCCAGCCAGCTCCGCCCCTGATCGCACCCACACACACCAATCAGAGGTGGGGCTGGCTGGCCAACCTCCCCTGGCCCCTCCTCTGGCTGCTGACCCCCGATCGGCCCCCCACCCCATTTGTGGGTGGGGCTGGCTGGCCCACCTCCCACAGCCCCTCCTCCCCACAGCCAGCCCCACCCCTAATTACTCCCCCACCCCAATCTGGGGCAGGGCCACTGGCCAATCACCCATGGCCCTTCCCCCTAGCCAGCCAGGCCCTGATCTGGCCCTGATCGGTGCAGGCCAGCCCGCCAACCTCCCGCCATCTCCTCCTCCCGACAGGCCTGGCCCCAGTCTGCCTCTATTTCCCCAATCTGCCCCGATTGGGGCTGGGCCAGCCAGACCCCACCCATGCACGAATTTGTGCACTGAGCCTCTAGTATAATCATAATAGTTTATGCGTATTGCCATTCATTTTGTGCCTCTCATTGTCTAAGTCCTTTTTGTGTAAATTTACTTTTCAAGTCAATCTTGTAATGTGGTGACTCTCACCTTTTACATGTATCTATGGGTAACTATCATTTATCATTACTTATGACTAGAAGAAGATGAGATTTTTCAGCCTCAGTTCTACTCTATTTTTTTATTTTATTTTAATGATTGAGCTCTGAGAAATCTTTATTCCCATTAGTAATTGGAATGGAAGAAGTTTTATTGTGGCAATATTACTCAATTTTTAAAACTTCTTTCAAGGTATGTGCTAAAAATATTGCAACTGACAACTTGATTGGGTGCTTCTTCAAGTCTGTTGAAAGTGCAGAACTAGAAACCACCTAACTTGCATAGTATTTGTTACTCAGTTATTAGAGTCCTTCATTTTGGGGAAATCTTCCAAAGAGGTTTTACTAAGAGTTATCAAATAAGTGTTAGTTACTCTTACTCGTTCACTTAGAGGCACCTTGATGTATGCAGAAAGGGTTGGGGAAAATTGGAAAACTTTCCCCAATTGTTAATTTATTAATGTCAATTCACCTTTGTGAATATAATATTTTATCTTTTGTGATTTACTTTTAAAAATAATTTTTAAAAATTTTCAATTACAGTTGATGTACAATATTATATTAGTTTCAGTTATACAACCCAGTGATTAGAGTTAGACACTTGCAAAGTGGTCACCCCAATAAATCTAGTACCCATCTGACACCTTACGTAGCTATTACAATATTATTGAATATATGCCCTATACTACACTTTACATCTCCATGATTATTCTGAAACTACTAATTTGTACTTCTTCTTTTTTTTAATACTCACTGGAGAATGTGTTTATTGATTTTTAGAGAGAAACGAAGGTAGGGAGTCTCAGAGAGGGAGAGAGAGAGAGAGAGAGAGAGAGAGAGAGAGAGAGAGAGAGAGAGAGAAGAGAGAGAGAAAGATCTATAGGTTGCCTCCTGTATGTGACCCGACTGGGGATTGAACCTGCAACTTTTTGGTGTATGGGACAATGCTCTAACCAAATGAGCCACCCAGCCAGGTGTACTTTCCAATTTGTACTTTCTAATCACCTCACCCTCTTCACCCATCCCCCAACCTCCTTATCAGGCAACTACTGAAATGTTCTCTGTATCTGAGTCTGTTTCTATCCTACTTGTTCATTTATTTTGTTTATTAGATTCCACATAGAGGTGAAATCATATGGCATTTGTCTTTATCTGATTTATTTCCCTCAGCACAATATCCTCTAGGTCCATCTATGTTGTTGCAGATGGCAAAATTTCATTCTTTTTTATGGCTGAGTCATGTTCCATTGTATATATGCACCACTTCTTCTTTACCCATTAACCTATTGACACTTAAGTTGTTCCCATATTTTGACTATTGTAAATAATGCTGAAATGAACATGTCTTTTCAATTTTATTGTTGTGGGTTTCTTTGGATAAATGGGCAGAAATAGAATTGCTGGGTCGTTCTTTGATTCTTAGTATAGCCTTTGCTTTAAAGTCTATTTTGTCCGGTATAAGTACTGTTAGTTCAGCTTTATTTTGTTTTGTTTCCATTTTCATAAAATATATTTTTCCAATCCTTTACTTTCAGTCTGTCTGTGTCTTTCTATCTGAAGTTGGTCTCTTGTAGACAGCGTATGTAAGGGTCCTGATTTCTTATTGGTTCAGCCACCCTTTGTCTTTTGATGGGAGCATTTAATCCATTTACATTTAAAGTAATTATTGATAGACAGGTATTTATTGTCATTTTATTATTCATATTTTTTATCATTTCCTTTCCTTTTTAAAGAAGACCCTCTAATATTTCATGTAATGCTGATATGGTGGTGATGAACTCCTTTAGCTTTTTCTTGTCTGGGAAGCTCTTATCTGTCCTTCAATTCTAAATAATAGCTTTGCTGAGTAGAGTAATCTTTATTATAGGTCCTTGCTTTTGTCACTTTGAATATTTCGTGCCAATCCCTTCTGTCCTGCAAAGTTTCTGTTGAGAAATCAGCTGACAGACTTTGGGAGCTCCCATATAGGTAACTATCTTTCTCCTGCTGCTTTTAAGATTTCCTCTTTATTTTTATCTCTTTGGCATTTAAATTATGATGTGTTTTGGCGTGGGCCTCTTTGATTTCATCTTGTTTGGAATTCTCTGTGCTCCCTGGACTTGTGTGTCTTTTTCCTTCACTAGGTTCGGGAAGTTTTCAGTCATTATTTCTTCAAATAGGTTCTTAATCCCTGGCTGTTTCTCTTTGCTTTCTGATACCCTTATGAGGCAGGTGTTGTTATGCTTGATGTTGTCCCAAAGGTCTCTTAAACTATCCTCATATTTTAAAATTATTTTTCTTTTTGCCATTTTGATTGAGTGCTTTCTGCTTCCTTATCTTTTAAGACTAGGAATGTGCTTTAGAATAGTGCTTCTTAAATTTTACTGCACATATGAATCTTGATAAAATGAAGATTCTGATTTACTAGGTCTGAGGTAGCGCCTCAGTTTCTGTAGATCCAAGAAGCTCGCAGGTGATGCAGATGTTTCTCGTCTATGGATTTGATTCATGAGAGAAGGGATAGTCTACATATTCTCTGGGAAATACTTTATATGTTTTTCTTTCTGGGAGTTTTGATAGGAATGCATCAAGGTTAAGTGTGAGGTTATACTCCCTGACATGTGTCTGGAAAGCAGCAGTTATTCAATGTGTAGTGTCACCGGCCTTGGCTTTTAGTAGTAAAGTGGCTGCGATGAAAGGTTAGGGGTCCAATAAGGCAGCTACCTAACCTCTGCACAGAGATGGCTGTGGCAGCATATGTAGGCATGGCACAGTTCTTCTCAAAAAGTGCTATTTGGTTATCTCTAAAACACAGACCAAAGAGCTTTCCGAAGGTCAGAATTCTTCACCCTGATCATGTACACAATTATTTTATCCCGGAAAAACTTTAGAGCAGCTATAACTATAAATAGTTTATTTTATTTTATTGATTTTTCACAGAGAGGAAGGGAGAGAGTTAGAGAGTTAGAAACATCGATGAGAGAGAAAGATCGATCAGCTGCCTCCTGCACACCCCGCACTGGGGATGTGCCCGCAACCAAGGTACATGCCCTTGACCGGAATCGAACCTGGGACCCTTCAGTCGGCAGGCCGATGCTCTATCCACTGAGCCAAACTGGTTAGGGCACTATAAATAGTTTTAACCATAAAACTATTTCAGTAAGGATTCAGAGGATATGTAACCTTAAAGAAATATAACTTCCTGATGAACATATTAAATTAAACTAATTATAAACTACAATTAAATGGATTTATAGAGTTTTAAATTATGAACTCATCTAATGTTGGGTAATATTAAAAGAAAATAAGGACTCATTCTAGGATACTTGGTCTCTAGCCTTTTGGATGGAAGTAATGTGATAGGAAGATGATTTCCCTGTCAAGGACAATCTTGGAGTGTTTGGGTAGAGACATGCCATCTCTACATAAGAGAGTGCTTATCTTTCCGTTCTTTATAGTGGCATCATGCATTCAGATCAAAGAAAAGTGGCATCAAATCACAAAGGGAGAGGGATAGGGAGTTAGAAACATCGATGAGAGAGAATCATCTATCAGCTGCCTCCTGCACACCTCCTACTGGGGATGTGCCCACAACCCAGGTACATGGCCTTGACCGTAATCGAACCTGGGACTTATGAGAGGAGAAGGGGGCATTGCAGATTCCTATTTTGCCTCAGTGGACATTACTAGCTGACACAACAAGAAACCAGTCCCTCTCCCTCTCCCCCCGCCCCAGACTCATTCGTAAGCTAGTTCAATATATATAGATTTTAATTAAGCATATAAAACAAAACAAAGTTTTAAAATGTTTCTATTTGAGTAAATTCAGCTTGACAATTTATTTTGTTTTCAAAGGGAAAGAAAGATGGATAAAAGACAAGAAAAGTATGATATTACTGTGGCTGAGACAGTAATACATACCAAATGTTCCATTTGATTTCCTATATTTTTTATCCTCTTTGTACTTTGCAGTTTGTGAGCCCATGTGACTAGTTTTGACCAATGATGGCAGCAAAACTGATATTCAGACTGAGGCAGTAAAAAACCTATATCTTACATTCTAGTCTCTCTCTCCCTATCTCTCTCTCTCTCTCTCTCTCTCTCTCTCTCTCTCTCTCTCTCTCTCTCTTCTTATTGAGGAAGCTCTGTGCTCCATATGGAGCATCTACAAGTTGGTCAGCCTGAGCTCCCGTGTGGAGCAGAGACTTGGCTGACCTGTGATGGACATGTGGTCTGAGCAAGAAATAAATCTCCATTATGTTAAGCCACCAAGAATTCAGGATTAATGTTACCATAGTATAACCCAGTATATCTCAACTAATATGTTTTTGTAATAGATTTTTTCCACAAGCTAATAGAAGAGTTAAATAATATTAATAGGGAAATGGCTTTCTTGAAAGAATCCCTGCTCTTCACAATGAACGTTGGTTTGAGAAAGCCAACCTTAGTTTAAAAGACATGGAACTGGCATACCCATTGGATGGAAGATGTAGTAAATTTGTAGGTTAAAGAATTGTCCTTAGAAAAATGAAATTAAAGTATTGTTAGAATTGGGATCTATATGTGTAGAGTTAATGAAGGTAAACAAATAAGCATACATTCAAAACAGTACTTAAGGCTTAACAATTCTAGTCAGAATCTTGTACTATTTGTTATTTATTTAGGTTGAACTTTTAAAGTCAATATATAACAGATGAAAACAATACTAACACATAGTCAGAGAGCATCTTGGAATGTGGAAAGTTAGGGTTTGGGCTTAAATGTTGGCTCTACTGCTTCTTAGTTTTCTAGGTGCCTTTGTAAAATGGAGATAAAAGTTCCTGGGATTGCCCTAACCGGTTTGGCCCAGTGGATAGTGCGTTGGCCTGTGGACTGAAAGGTCCCAGGTTTGATTATGGTCAAGGGCATGTACTTGGGTTGTGGGCACATCCCCAGTAGGAGGTATGCAGGAGGCAGCTGATAGATGATTCTCTCTCATCGATGTTTCTAACTCCCTATCTCTCTCCCTTCCTCTCTGTAAAAAAATCAATAAAATATATTTTAAAGAAAGTTCCTGGGATTGTCTTTCAGGGTTGTTATGAGAAATAATTATGATAATATAATGTATATCCACTGCTTAGTCTGGGATCTGGCCTTTAGAAATCATTTATAATTGTAAAGATAATAATGATGGTTTTATCAACCAAGATCTGAGATTTCACAACTTAAATCAGAAATTATTTCTTGAGAAACCATCAACAAAACAATGAGAAAGCCCACTGCATGGGAGGACATATTTGCCAATGCTATTTCAGATAAGGGTTTAATCTCCAAAATTTACAGGGAACTCATACAGTTTAACAAAAGGAAGCTAAACAATCCAATCAAAAAATGGGCAAAGGACCTAAATAGACACTTTTTGCAAGAGGACATACAGAAGGCCGAGAGACATATGAAAACATGCTCAAAGTCACTAATCATCTGAGAGATGCAAATCAAAACAAAAGTGAGGTACCATCTCACACCTGTCAGAATGGCTATCATCACCAAATCAACAAACCACAAGTGCTGGCGAGGATGTGGAGAAAAAGGAACCCGAACCCTCGTGCACTGCTGGTGGGAATGCAGACTGGTGCAGCCACTGTGGAGAACAGCATGGAGTTTCCTCAAAAAAGTTAAAAATGGAACTCCCATTTGACCCAGTAATCCCACTTTTAGGAATATATCCCAAGAAATCAGAAATGCCAATCAGAAAGGATATATGTACCCCTGTGTTCATAGCAGCACAATTTACAATAGCTAAGATTTGGAAACAGCCTAAGTGCCCATCAGCAGATGAGTGGATTAGAAAACTGTGGCACATCTACACAATGGAATACTACGCTGCTATAAAAAGAAGGAACTCTTACCATTTGCAACAGCATGTATGGAACTGAGAGCATTACGCTAAGCAAAATAAGCCAGTCAGAGAAAGTTAAATATCACATGATCTCACTCATATGTGGGATATAATGATCAATATAAACTGATGAACAAAAATAGATCCAGAGACAAGATAGCACTGAATAGACCGTCCAACCTCAGAAAGAAGGCGCGGTGGCAGGGGGCGGGGGTGTGCGGGTGCGGGGGGGTGGGAGTGGTTAGAGATCAACCAAAGCACTTGTATGCATGCATAAAAGCATAACCAATGGAACAGACACTGGGGCAGTGGGGGCTTGCCCTTGGCAGTGGGAGTGGCTGGGGGGCGGATCAATCATGCAAAAGGGAGACATGTAATAATTTAAACAATAAAAAGAAAAGAAATTATATCTTGAAAAACTTGGTTCTAGAACCTGCCCTCATTATAAGATCTAATCCAGCCGTGGGCAAACTACGGCCCGCGGGCCAGATCCGGTCCGTTCGGCTGTTCTATCTGGCCTGCGGAGCTGAAAGAGTGGAGGGTTCTCTTGCTCTCCCCTCCGCTCCTTTATTTTGAATTTATATCAGTTCACACAAACACTCCATCCAGGCTTTTGTTCCGGCCCTCCGGTCCAGTTTAAGAACCCATTGTGGCACTCGAGTCAAAAAGTTTGCCCACCCCTGATCTGATAAATAAACTCAGATCCTGTTGTAATCCAAGACATGGTGTGTGTGTGTATGTGTGTGTGTATGTATGTGATTGTGATTTCTTTCTTCCTTTTCAAAAAAGAGAATGAAGGAGCTTAAACCATTTGTAGGGAATAAGAAGCCAATAGCATCTTCTAATTTGTTTCAGATGTCTTATTATTAATTGTGTGGGTTTTTTCTTTTGAGCCCTGCAATCTTTATCAAATGGCTTGCTGGGAGCATCATCAGTTTGCTGAGAGAGAACAGCATATTTGTGATCAGCAGTCCACTGATAGAAGGTGAGAGGAGTAGCCTCACCTTTGAAGTAGCAGTGCTGAATTTGAGAAGTCATTGTATAGCAAGAAGCCACCCACAAAGTCTGGAAGATTCCTGATGCTTTTACCCTTTTCAGAGCCTTAATTTTTACCATTCAATCCCAAGCAGAAATGGCTTCTTGGTAAACTATGTAAAAGAATAAAAAAGGGAGGAGGGATTACCTTATTCTAGTCCAAATATTCAATTTGTGAGAAAGCAGAGGAAATAAGATGTCTACACTAATAAAAGAGAAAGATGCAAATTGACTGTACCTCCGCAACACCCGCCAGCCAATCAGGAGTGAGTATGCAAATTAATCCAACAAAGATGGTAGGTTAATTTGCATATGCAGGCACAGAGCGAAGACTGAAAGGCTCCGCCCGAGCGAAGACTGAAGACAGAAGACTGAAGACTGAAGGCTCTGCTGTGGCCAGAACCAAGCCTGAAGGCTGAAGGCTTGGCTCCCATGAAGGCTGAAGGCTTGGCTCCGCTGAAGGCTGAAGGCTGAAGGCTTGGCTCTGCTGCAGCCCGGGTCCCGGGTGCCAGAGGAAAACTGGTGCCAGTGGAAAACTGGTGCCGGCAGCCAGGGGAAGGAAGGCCTAATGCACAATTCTTCATGCAATGGGCCTCTAGTTTTCTGTAACTATATCTAATGTAGAAATACAGCCAAAGCTTTTCCTAGATTAATATTTTTTACTATTTTTCAGAACAACCAGATTCTGTGCTAAAATACACTTAGGAAGAATTTTTCCTTTTAGATAAATATGTTTTATCTTAAAGTCTGGCTCAGCAGAAAGCTTATGATAGTGCTCCACAGGAAGTCACTATCAATCCTTCATGGCCTATTTAGTATAAATAAAAGATAGAAGAACATAAAAGAGAAGCTACATATCCAAAATTCAGACTGGGTCATTATTAGAGAAATGTAGGCATTAAATTAATTAAGGATAAAAGAAGTAAGCATGGCTAATTCATCTCTATTTTCAATCAATTCCCGCCCCCCCTTGAAAACTGAAGATAAAAAATTTAAACCTTCTCTATTTATTCTGTTTCCCAGTTCAATTTTGTTCTAAGTTTTGTTTCATATTTTTTCTCCTCTTTTCCATTAGGACATTATTACAGTTTATAGTTATGTATTTACTAGAGGCCCAATGCATGAAATTCATGCAAGAGTAGGCCTTCCTTCCCCCGGCTGCTGGCACCAGCTTCCCTCCGGCACTCGAGACCCAGGCTTCCCTCTGGCCGCAGGCAGGCACCTGGGACCTAGGCTTCCCTCACAACCCAGGCTTCATCCAGAAGGTCGTCTAGAAGGATGTCCAGTCTAATTAGCATATTATGCTTTTATTATTATAGATTGGGATTTGCTTATTATTTGTGTACTACTTGACCATAAGCCCTGTGAAGGTAGGGAGCTATACATTTTGTTCACATATAAATTTTTGTTTATCAATCAACAGTATATGGGTGAACAGTGTCTGGTACATGGAGACATTCAGCGAAAGTAATTGAATAGAATATTACATCATATAATATCATCCTATATAATAAAGAGGTAATATGCAAATTGACTGTCATGCCCTTGCACAAGATGGCCGCCCCCATGTCGTCACAAGATGGATGGCAGGGGAGGGCAGTTAGGGGTGACCAGGCCAGCAGGGGAGGGCAGTTGGGAGTGACTGGGCCTGCAGGGGAGGGAAGGAAGTTGGGAGGGGGACCAGGCCTGCAGGGGAGGGCAGTTAGGGATGACCGGGCTGCCAGGGGAGGGCAGTTGTGGGCAACCGAGCTGGCAGGGGAGGGCAGTTGGGGGCGACCAGGCCAGCAGGGGAGGGCAGTTGGGGGCAATTGGGCCTGCAGGGAAGGGCAGTTGGGGGTGATCGGGCTGGCAGGGGAGCAGTTAGGCGTTGATTGGGCTGGCAGGAGAGTGGTTAGGGGGTGATCAGGCTGGCAGGCAGAAGCGGTTAGGGGCAATCAGACAGGCAGGCAAGCGAGCAGTTGGGAGCCAGCAGTCCTGGATTGGAGAGGGTGCAGGCTGGGCTGAGGGACACCCCCCCAGTACATGAATTTCATGCACCACGCCTCTAGTATCCTATATAATAAGAGAGGAATATGCTAATTATCCGTTACACTGTGAGGCATAACGACTGACCATGTAATGACTGGATCACGGATCTGCAGGAGGGTGGGGCAGTGAACTACAAGCGGGTGGTGGAGAGCTACAGGAAGGAGCAGGGCAGCAAGCTATGAGGGGGAGTGAGGGGGGAGGGTGGTGGGGGGAGCTACAGGAGGGCGGCAGTGAGCTACTGGCTACAAGCAGGCGGCAGAGAGCTACAGGAGGGGGCAGAGCAGCAAGCTATGAGGGGAAGGTGGAGGGAGCTACAGGAGGGCAGGGCAGTGGGTGGAGAACTACAGGAGGCAGCAGAGAGCTACTGGTGCACGGATTTGTGTGCAGGGCTACTAGTTATTATATAATATGTTATACTATTTAGTTCTTTTTAAAGAATATACATTAAGCCCTAACCGGTTTGGCTCAGTGGATAGAGTGTCAGCCTGCAGACTCAAGGGTCCCAGGTTCGATTCCGGTCAAGGGCATGTACCTTGGTTGCGGGCACATCCCCAGTAGGGGGTGTGCAAGAGGCAGCTGATCGATGTTTCTCTCTCATCAATGTTTCTAACTCTCTCTCTCCCTTCCTCTCTGTAAAAAATCAATAAAATATATTTTTTAAAAATGAATATACATTAAAACTAGAGGCCCGGTGCATGAAATTTGTGCACTTGGGGGGGGGAGTTCCTCAGCCTAGCTGTGCCCTCTTGCAATCTGAGAGCCCTCAGGGGATATCCAACTGATGGCTTAGGCCCGCTCCCATGTGGAGCGGGCCTAAGCCGGCAGTTGGACAGCCTTAGAGCTGCCGTGGAGGTGGGAGAGGCCTCTGTGCTTGCCAGCCGTGAGCCTGGCTCAGGGCTTCTGGCTGAGCAGAGTTCCCCCTGTGGGAGCGCACCAACCACCAGGAGGCAGCTCCTGCATAGTGACCGGTTGTTCTGCTTTTTGCTCAATTTGCATATTAGCCTTTTATTATATAGGATTATCCATAAAGTCAATATATTAGAATCCTTACCTTTAATTTACCAACTGGTCATATTACAGTAAAGAAATGTTAGATTTTGAGGATACTCAAGGTAGTTTCATAGTTTAAACAAGTAAAAATAACTCCTCAACTGTTGATCCTCCATTAGCTTGGAACATAGACACTCTCTATGGTGGTATTGGTCATAGGAAATCAATCTAAGGCAGAATCTGACTCAAACTGGATAAATCTTAGCTAGTTCACTGATCATATTTGATTGGTGTATTAATTTCCTACTGTTGCTGAAACATAGTGCCACAACACAAATTTATTACCCTACAGTTCTGTAGGTCTGAGTCTAAATCAGTTTCACTGGGATAAAATTGGCAAAGACAGGCTTCCTTCTGGAAGCTATAGGGGAAATGCATTTCCTTGCCTTTTCTAGCTTCTAGAGACTGCTTACATTTCTTGGTTTATGGCCTCTTCTTCCATCTTCAAAGCCAGCAGCATAGCACTTATCTCCTCTCTGACCTCTCTGTTTCTATCCTTACATTTCTCTCTCTCTCTGATCCTCTTGCCTCCCTATTATAAGAACACTTGTGATTATATTGTGCCCATCCTTATAATCCAGGATGATCTCTCTATCTCAAAATCCTTAATTTAATCACATATGCAAAGCCCCTTTTACCAAGTGAGGTACCATAGTCACAGGGTCTGGGGATTAGGATGCACATTACCTTTGGGGCAGGGGCATTATTCAGCCTGCCACAATTGATCCAGGGGTACAATCTGACTGAAGTCAGGCCAGAGCCCTGGATATTTTGCCCTAGCACATAAGAAAAATCCCCCACAGGGATGGAAGCTCTGACAAAAGAGGCTTAGACTCCATTAGCAGTTATATTTCTTATTGATTTCAGAGAAAAAGGGAGAGAGAGTGAGAGATAGAAACATCAATGATGAGAGAGAATCATTGATTGGCTGCCTCCTGTATTGCCCCCTACTGGGGATCGAGCTGGCAACCAGGCATGTGCCCTTGACCGAAATCAAACCTGGGACCCTTCAGTTCTCAGGCTGACACTATCCACTGAGCCAAACCAGCTAGGGCAGCAGTCATATTTTTTGAGGTGTGGAAAAAGCTGGTATGAAAGAAAAAGAAGGGAGTGCCCTGGAAGAGAGACCAAAAGGGGAAATGGAGAGGCTAAGGCCCAGGTGTACTTTTACCTCATGAGTCACCAGTCTCCCAACATTTCCACCTTTTGCCTAAACAATTTGAGAAAACTTTCTAACACTGACAACTAATTCAGTTACGTTCTGAATTACAACTGGGATAACTCACTCTGCTTATTCCAAGCCAAGGTCATGAAAACCAAATTTGCCCATATCTGACTAGTCGACAGACAAGACAGACCTCCTGAGCCACATTCCTGGGCCGGGGTAATCAGTGATTCAGATAAACCAGGACGATACTCAAGATCAAGGCCTGGGCAGTGAAGTGACTGAGAGCAGGTCTCTCAGCCAGGAGAGCCTAGAAAAGATCTGAAGTTTCTGCCAGTCAGGTTATACAATAACGGGGTAGACCTCTTCCCCTTAAGAGGTCCTGGACAAATCGTTATCTTTTCTCTTCGGCAAACTCTAACTCAGTTCTCAAGACCTAACTCAAGACTCTTCTCCCTTTGCTGGTTTGGCTCAGTGGATAGAGCATAGGCCCAGGGACTGAGGTATCTCTGTTGCAGGCTCATCCCCCTCCCCTAACCCACCCCTCGTTGGGGCACATGCGGGAGGCAACCAATCGATGTGTCTCTCTCACATCAATGTTTCTCTCTCCCTGTCTCTCCCCTTCCCTTCCACTCTCTCTGAAAATCAATGGAAAAATATCCTTGGGTGAGGATTAACAACAACAACAAAAGTCTCTTCTCCAGTGAAACCTTCCTTGGATGTCTCCTTTACCTGCTTTCTTCTTCTCTACCACCTCCCACTCTTCCAGAACCAATTGTCCCATCCTGCCATGCTGTGTGTCCCCATGGTAGTTTAAGCATTCTGCTGCTGGTGTCTTTAAAACATGATATATTACATTTGGTTGTCCACCCTCATCCCCCCTTGTATCCCTAACTACTTGCCTTGAAGATGAGTTCCTTGAGAACATGGCATGCTTCAATGTGTGCCAGGACTATGCTATAAAAAAATGCAATAAAAGACAGTCTTCACTCTCAAGAGCTAACAGCCTAATGGGAGGCAGTCAGTAAAATCCTCAATGTGTGTGATGAGTACTGTGGCAGGGGCATTGACAATATCATGGGAGCACTCTTAGGGACACTACTCAGGAGTGCGGGGGCTAGGGATGATTACTAGAAAGATGATGTTGAATATTAGAGGATAATAGGAGTTTTGGGACAGTCCAGGGAAAGAACATTCCAGGCAAAGTCACAGAGGCATGAAAGAACATAGTAGATTCTGTGCAGCATCAGCAGTGTGATACTATAAGAACAAAAAGTTTGTGTAGAAGAGTGATGAGAAATGAGGTTAGGGAGCTGAAAAGGGCAAAATTGAAAAGGTCTCAAGGGTCATGCTAGGGAGTTAAGATTCTATTTCCAAAAGCTATTGCAGTGTCTGGCATAAAATACTGACCATCATGTCGCTGGTGGTTCTAGGGATTGCTCACAATCGATACAGAGATCAAAAGACATGGTCACATAATTGATGTTTGGCATTGCAACTATTGCACTGACATCTTTGCTTTGGGAGAGAAAAATCAATGTTAAAGAACTAGATTTTTCTGCATTTTTAAAATCCAATGATCAAAGACATAAATATGACTGGGTAATAGTACATGAAGGGGATGATAAGTAAAATTGGAAAGCTTGGAAATAATATACACTTAATACTCAGGGCTCCTCTACATTCTTCAGATACTAATTACTATTAGCAGGGACCTTAGCCTGGGGTCTGTTGATGAGCCTCTTGGGGTTCTGAAAACATCTTAAAATTTTTGGCAAAATTTTGAGCATATGTGCATTTGTTTATTTTCCTAGCAATGTGGGTTATGAATTTTTATCAGATTCGAAGAAGTTTAAGATCCACTGGCTTTTACCATAGATAACTAGAACAAAAGAACAATCTGAACAAAACAACTTTGTTTAGATATCGCATGTGAGATTATAGTTGCAAAAAAAATATTTTGGGTGGAGTGTAGAGTTAGTAGGTAGGCCAATACCCAATAGTCTAATAAACAATACTGTAAACCCAGTGCCTTCTTATAATAACACTTTATATCTTGCTCACCTTGAAGATCTATGGAGTCAGTGAGGGAGGGTCTTCTATACACAGTCCTTTAACAAGCAGTTTCCTTCCATGCTGTGGCTTTGCCATCTTCAACATGTCACTTCAAGGGTACTCTGGCATCATCCAGGAAGCACTCAGGAAAAAAAGAGGGAACACACGGGGAAGGCACACACCTCTTAATTGCCTTGATTGGGCATTGAAACATCTCTTCTCACATTTCATTCACCAGAACTGATCATGTGGTTGCATTTCTAAGTGAAAGGCAGTTGGGAAATATCTGGGTACACAGAAAGAGAAAATGTATTTGGTGAATATCTAGCTAATCTTGAAACTGTTTGGATTCTTATTTGCTGGTCATGGTTTTGGTCTAGTTCTAAATGAAAAAGATGGAATGAGACAGGTATCCTTTCTCAAAGACCTTCCTGTGTGTGTATGTTTTTAAAAATGTGTCCTTTCAACCTCAAAAATTCTCTGATTTATCCTCAGAGGTAGTCACCAACCCAATAGCACAGATGGGATGTAAGATAGAGATCTAAGACTTCTCTTTGAAGAAAAAGATTTCTCCCTATACTCTGTTCTATATTGAAAAGAGCTAACCCTTTCAAGGCCTAGTATATTTTATTATCGAATAAGATTCTCTTTCTGCTTTCATTCTGATAAGCTCCGTTCTAAAGCATTAGTCCAGGAGCTCAACTCAAACCGCAGAATGAGTTAATTCCAGAGGGGAACAGAAAGATAAAGTGATGTAGATCCTCTAAGAACCAGAGCATATTAAAATGCTTCACTTTGAAAGTCATGTTCAAGTGACTACTTTAATCATATAAAAATTTTGCTAATTAAACAGCCAATTTAAATGCCAGCTCTACTAACTGAATTTTCAGTTGCATTTAATTTTAATTCTTTCTGTTCTCTAAAAATATACATCAGAGCTTTTTCGTTTTAATTCCACATTTAATGCAGCAGTTAACTCTCCCACGCAGTCAGCTCCTGCAGTCGCAAAAGCAGAAATAAGTGCTTGCTGAAGGTACAGTTTCCCAGTTTTTTAAAAATCCACCTGTTGAACTGTTTAGATTGAATTCTGCCCAGCACAGTATCTTACCAGACTCACAAAAACCAAGCAGACAGTGTGGTCTGTAAAAATGTCATCGTGGTTCAATTCTGACTTTACATAGTCTACTTCTGACTTTATTTTATTTATTTATGTTTCTTTATTGATTAAGGTATTACATATGTGTTATTTCTGACTTTAAATAACTTTTTATCCATTAAAAATAGTCCTACCTCTTCTTCTTGACTGAAAACCAATATTCTGGCTGTCTTTATTTACTTAAAAAATGTAGAGTATAAAAAATCTTCTACTTAGCTGTGTGACCTTAGACAAATCACTGTGCATTATGGAGCCATGTTTTTTTGTTTGTTTTTTTTAATCTTTAAAATAGGAATAGTCTCATAGATTTGTTGAAAAGACTTCAAGCCAGATGATGAATGGGAAAATTCTTTGAAATCTTTAAAGAGCTGTAGAATTATAAGCTACAATTATTAATATAACCACTAAAACCCAAAATGGGTGAAACAATAAGTGTTGCAGAGCTCAAAGGAGAAAGAAAGTGTAACTTGAAGAATCTTACTGAGAGTAAGAGGTGAGAATAGGGAGGTAAGACTTGTGCTGGGTCATGGTGGAAGAGGAGGATTTAAAATGTAAAAAGGAAACTGGGGGTGGGGGGCGGGCAGGATGGTAAGGAGGGCACTTCCAACGGAATTGTAAGATGTCTTGAGGAAAATGCAAACAGGTGGGAATGGACAACTCAAGCTGGCTGGCTGAAGCAGACTGTTGTCCTGGTTGAATTAAGGAATAAAAAGTAGACTAGGCCCTAGCCAGTGTGGCTCAGTGGATAGAGTGACTGCCCGCAGACTGAAGGGTCCTGGGTTCAATTCCGGTCAATCAAGGGCATATACCTTGTTTGCAGGCTCTATCCCCAGCCCTAGTCAGGGTGTGCAAAGGGCAACCAATCAATGTGTCTCTCTCACATTGATGATTCTCTCTCTCTGTCTCTCCCCCTCCCTTTCATTCTCTTTTAAAAAAAAAATCAATGGAAAAATAATCCTTGGGTGAGGATTAACAACAACAACAACAAAAAGTAGATTAGGATCAGGTGGAGAGAGTCTTTTCATTGACAAGGACTTTGAGTCAATTTTTGGTTAGGAAGTGGTGAGAGTAGGTTGGTATTTTCAGAAGACTTATCTGGAAAGAAAAGAGAGTGACCAGATACATTAAGACCAGTTAGAGGGCTGCATGCCAGTCCTGGAGAGAAGAAATAAAAGCCTGAACTATATGAAAGCACTGGGATAAGAAAGAATAGTATGTGAGAGAAATCGAAAACCTTTCGGTGTCAGTGTACCACCACTGCCACCACCAAAACCCACAAAAACTAAGGTACTGAAAGAGAGTTGCAAGGATTTGGTAGGACAGATAAGGGAAGCAGTCAAGAATGAATCTAGCTTTACAGTTCAGTGACTAGGAAAATGACATCATCAACAGGCAAGATGGTACTTTTCCAGGAGAGAGGGATGCAGCCGATAGTGTAGGATATATTGAGTTTGAGGTGAAAGCTGGAGATGCAGGTGAAAAGCTCAGGGTTCCATTGCTTGCCACTCATTGCTTTGAATGTTATGTACCTGTAATGTTGAACAGCTGTAGTCTCTTTTTTTGCATGCACCACCACACTGTCATGCTTCCATGCCTTTTCTCTTGCTTTCATCTCTGATTGGAATGCCCTTCCCACCTTTGAAAATTATTTTTAATCGGATCTCTGTCCTGCTAGTTGCTTTCCTTAATTTCATATATACAGAGTTATACTGTGTATAGCATTTTGTGTCAGGTTTCCTTACTTAGCATAATGATTTTGAGATTCAGTCATGTGTTGCATGTATGAGTAGTTCGTTTCTTTTTATTGCTGAATAGCATCCCTCTGTATGGATCTGCTATACTTTGTATTGTTAAGGAACAAAATTCAACTGAGTAAATTTGAAGATTTAATTGGCTTGAATTGTGCAGTAACCCATCTAGCAACTAGAAGGGAGTGCTGAGGGGTTGTACAAAATAGAAGGTTTTATAGGAAGAAGGGTGGGGCAAGGGACCTGTTCATAAAAAAAAAAAAAAAAAAGGATTATTTTTTGACCAGGACATCTTCTTTTGGGGGAAGGGTTTTTATCAGACAGATTGCCTCTTCTTTTAATTGGCAACAGGGAGATGGAGAGATATGACAGACTATCTCATTGGTGTTGACCAGAACATTTCAGACTGGTTGATTAAGATTATGTTTTGGAGAGAGTCTGAAACAGCAATTAGGTCAGGTATTAAATTTACTAGTATACATTCACCAGTTGAAGAACAATTGAATTATTTTTAGTTTTTGGCTATGATGCTTAAAGCTAGTATAAAATTTCATGTACAGTTGCATGAACATATGTTTTAATTTCTTTTGGATAAATACCTAGGAGAGAGGTTTCTGGATCCTAATGTAAATATATATATTTAATGTTATAAGACACTAGAGGACCGGTGCACGAAATTCGTGCATGGGGGAGGAGGGTTGTCCTTCAGCCCAGCCTGCACCCTCTCCAATCTGGGACCACTGAGATCGGGCCTAAACGGGTGGTTGGACATCCCTCTCACAATCCAGGACTGCTGGCTCCAAACTGCTCACCTGCCTCTGCCTGATTGCCCCTAACTGCTTCTGCCTGCCAGCCTGATCACCCCCTAACCACTCCCCTGCCAGCCTGATCGACGCCTAACTGCTCCCTGGCTGGCCCGATTGCCCCTAATGGCCCTCCCCTACTGGCCTGGTCACCCCTAACTGCCCTCCCTTGAGGGCCTGGATCTCCACCCCAACTGTCCTCCCCTGCAGGCCTGCCCCCCCCCCCCAACTGCCCTCCCCTGCTGGCTTGGTCTTCCCCAACTACCTTCCTCCACTGGCCTGGTCCCCCCAAATAGTCCTCCCCTGCAGGCCTGGTCCCCCCCAACTGCCTTCCCCTGCAGACCTGATCGCCCCCAACTGCCCACCCCTGCAGGCCTGGTCCCCCCCAACTGCCCTCCCTTGCTGGCCATCTTGTGGTGGCCATCTTGTGTCCACATGGGGGCAGCCATCTTTGACCACATGGGGGCAGCCATCTTGTGTCTTGGAGTGACGGTCAATTTGCATATTACTCTTTTATTAGATAGGAATGCCAAACTGTTTACTCAAATAATGATATTATTTATATTCCCACCAATAATGTATGAGAGCTCCAGTTACTCTGTATCCTCATGAGCAGTGGCTATTTTGGGTGCCTTCTCTCTCTCTGGGGGAAGCCAGAAGTCCTATGGAGAGGCCCACGTGGTAACCAGCCTGTCTCAGCTCAACAGCCAGTGAGGAACTATGGTTTGCCAGTCACCTTGTGAATGAGTTCAGAACTGGGTTCTCTGCCTAACAGAGCCTTAAGATGATAGCAGCCCCATCTGATGATAGCTTGGCTGCAATCTCATGAGAGATCTTAATTCAGAACCACTGAGCTAAGATACTTCCAAATTTCTGCCCTGAGCAACTATGTGAGATAATATTTGTTGTTTCAAGCTGCTAAGTTTGGGGTAATTGGTTACACAGCAATAGATAGCACACTGAACTAAAACACTAGCATGAAGCTCAAGGGAGCTGCCAGGTCTGGAACAGATTTCACATGAAACTATGAGAGAGGATGAGTTTGGCATACTTTGTGCTTGAGGCCAGAGCTTCTAACCCTACTTCTGGGACCAAATCCAGAATACCTCTATCTCAAAGAATATAAATGATGAAACAAAATTAATTTTATTTTATTTTTAAAATATATTTTATTGATTTTTTTACAGAGAGGAAGGGAGAGGGATAAAGAGTTAGAAACATCGATGAGAGAGAAACATCTATCAGCTGCCTCCTGCACACCCCCTACTGGGGATGTGCCTGCAACCAAGGTACATGCCCTTGACCGGAATCGAACCTGTGACCCTTCAGTCCGCAGGTGGACGCTCTATCCACTGAGCCAAACCAGCTAGGGCTAATTTTAAAAACACAGTATTTGAGGCTTAGGGAGAGAAGGCCACATACTCAATTAATGATTATGTTATCTCAATTCTCTGAACTTTAGGAGTCAACTTCCACACTGGTTTCTGTCTTTTTATCAACAACTCCTATGCTATATTTATGGTGTTCTATTCCTTTGGCAATTTTCAGGTATATGCAAATTCTCTTCCTTTTCTCCCCCTCATCTCTTCTTCCTGGAACCCAGTTTAAATGTTTCACAGAGTGACCCAAGTTAAAGCCACTCCATGGAATCTGATGAGGCACTGAGGTAACTGAAGTGAGAGAAACCTTTACTCGCTATTCCCATTTGCCCCCCACTCCAAATCTCAGAGAGTACATTTACCCTAGAGATGTGAGTGTGGGGAATGTATGGGTCTAGAGAATGCTTGGTGGGTAATGGCTGATTTATACTGCCTTGTACATGCTGGAGAAATGTGGAGGCACCAATGTGAACAGCTGAATATCCCACTGTCTGAACAATGACTGGAACTTGATCTGTTCAAATGAGGCTTGGGCAGCATTTAGAGGCTGAGATTAGACAGAATATTCCTACCCTCCAGTTCAGCTAGAGTTCAGGGGTTGGGGTGGTTGAGTACATGGGGAGAGGGTGTTGGGATAATGTTTTTGACAATGTCTTCTTTTTTTCCTTATACATATTTTTCAGTGACTAGAAGCCAAGATTTCAGGCTGGACAACTGGCACTTCTGGCTCCTTCTTCTTGTAGGAACTATGGTATTCCTGTGATCTAAAGCATCATCCAAAGGAAAGCTTCTTTACTTGATAAAACTGGGTCTGATTCCCTCCTTCCAAGTTCTTCACTCTCTCTAAAGTGACACATGGTCATTCATACAAATGAGAAGGAAACTACGCAGAGCTTTCTGAATGCAGCACCCTTACCTCTCATGGCAAAATAGCTATGTTCTTTAGGCAAACCCACATGATATCTAAATCTCCTACGACTTCCCCTGCAAAATCAGGGCAGAAAGGTCTTTCTGGCTTCATCTCTATCCCCCTCCCATACTGCACTATAAATATAACTGAACCACTCTATCAATACAGTTGCTTCTTTTTGGATTCTTGCACAAAGCCCACTTCTCTGAAGTCTTTCATTGATAGTTCATTACTGAAAGCTTTCTGAGTGGAAGTGCGAGGATATATGTGCAAAGCAAAAAGAAATGGGAAAATGTTAAACAAATTACCTTCACCTGTGAGATTTTCCTTCCATTCTTCCCAGCATTATTTGCCTAATCCATTGACATTTCAGACTAGAGGAAGATTATGCATAATTGTACCAGCAGTTTCTTTCTCTCTCTGAGGGTTCAAGTGACAGAGGTTGTTAGTCTGAGAAACAGGATGTTTGCATTATTGATTAGGTCACACTCTCTGGGCTGAAATAGCAGTGAATATTCTTGGCTGATTTGCATGTGTCAAGTTGGCCTGCTTCTTGTCCATCAATTCTGGGGAGATTTTGTTGCTGCTGTATGTGTTAGACATCACGTCTCAGGATGTTCTTCCAGACTGTCAGTCACCTTACCTGCTGCTGCTGATTACAAACCTTATCTCAACCAGCAAACTGTCTGCCGCTTGTTTTTGTGTCTGTGACCACGGATAGTTGTTTGGTGCTTTGGGCAATGCTTATCATAGGTTCCCATTGCTGGGAGTTTCAGCTGTTTGTGCGGAGTGGAGGCTCACATAGCTGAACAAATGGCTTTACCATTTTCAATTTAGTTGTGCTACAGGGCAGCTGAAGATGAAAACAAACCACATTGCCCCTTAACTACATTTCTGGCTTACTAAACAATGCTGTAGCAGTCATGCTTCTCAAGCTTTGGTATATAAAATGCAAATTTCTCAGCTGAACTGACAGAGATTTTGATCCAGTAGGTCCCAGAAGGGACCCTGGAAATCTGTATTTTAAACAAATAGTCTGGTAATTCTGATTTAGATGAAACATGGGATATAATGCAAGAAACATAGCTATATAGCATTAAAGAGTCTAGTGGAGGTTAAAAAATCAGGTTCTGTCTTAGCCTCGTGACAAGTCAAAGATAATATTGAGGGAAAAATCTCACTACTTCTCTCATTTATAGCAACCAGATTGTTAGCAACTTAAAGATATGATTTATGTCTAATTTTCCTTTGGCAATGCACTTTGGTTGATACACTCGGTAGATGGGCACTAAATAATTAAATCTAATAGTGATCTTAATTAATGTAAATATTTATTATCATTTATTGAACATTTTTATTAATATAAATCATAATAGAGAACCCAAAACTAGACCCCCATCCCCCAAATATTTGGGAATTTAGTAGCATTTCAAATTAAGTCAAGAAAAAAGGCTTCAATATTCTGTACGTGGTGTTATAACAACTGGCTTGCCATTTAGATTTCAAAAGAAGCTGGATTTCTACTTCACTCCTCACCCCAAATAAACTATACATGAATTAAAGATCTAAAACAAAAAATATAAAGCTGGATACATGCTAGAATAAAGTACAGATACTTCTTTTTAGTATCTTGGCATTGCATAAAACCAAGTCTAAAAATTAAAGATAGACATATTTGACTATATGAAAACTATTGTATGGCAAAAATGTCATAAAAGAGTAAATAACAAGAAAAAGATTTTTGAACAGAAAAATAACCCATAAATGACCTATAATTTATGAAATGAAGTTCAACCCTGCTCAGAATTATGCAAATGAAAATAAGATATGATTTTTCATCTATTTTAACATATTTCATGGATCAGCTTTGAGAAAGGATGGAAAATAGCACTTGAGCAGTCTCTATACAATTTTAAAATACATTCTTTGACCCAGCAATTCCACTTCTAAAGATGTATCCTTGAAGTATAATTGTACATGTAATCAGAACAAGGATGATAAGTATAGTATTTTTTGTAATAGTAAAAAAATGGAAATAATGCTAATAATCACTGATAGAGGCTGGATAAAAATTAATAACCCATAATACTTTGTAATATTTAAAAAGTCTGGTTATTAGATTTGAATATTTGATATGGAAAAGCCACCAAGATTCATTGTTAGAGTTAAAAAAAAAGAAAGAAAAAAGACAGAGCACTAATGTGTAAATTATTTCTATTTGTAAACAGCAAAACCTCAAAAAGTGTGTGCACACACATAAGAAAATTTCTGGCAACATTAAGAAATTGTTAAAAATGGGTACCTTTGGGAATGGGAGTAAAGATTTTGGAGTTGGAGGAAGACTTGTTTTTTATACTCTTATATTGCTTGAAAATTTTAAATAATGTATCATTGAAATTACTGAATAAAAAGCTACTTGAAAAAGCAAGGATTTTATATATTTTAGCTGTTCTTCTGGTTAAGCATAATGTTTGTGATAATCATACTTCACTATGAAAAAGATAAAATTATACTTAATAAAACAAGTAAAGTAAGCACGTGTAACATTTACAAGGTGGTTCTTTTTTTAAAAGTGGCAGAGTACATTTCTTTTTTATTTTATTTATTTTTATTATTATGATGATGGAAAACATATAACTTACAATTTTCCATTTTTCCCCATTATAGTTCATATTCAATATTATTCTGTATTAGTTTCAGGTGCACAATATAGTGGTTAGACAATCATATACTTTACAGAGTGGTCCCCCTAATATTTCAAGTACCACCCCGCCACCTGTACATAGCTATTACAATATTATTTTTTTTTCCTCCATTGACCTCTCTCCGGTCACTCCCACCCACCAGCAAATGCCCTCACCCCCTAGCGACTGTGTCCATTGGTAATGCTTTTTTTTTTTAAATGTATAACTAGTGAAATATATAATTGTATAAATAATGATATAGCCACAATTTGAATCAAGATACAGGTAGATTAAAACATTGTATGCAAAATCACATGGTTCTACCATAAACAATGTCTCTAAACTGTAAAGTTATTATTAATATTACTCCAATTTCTCTTTAAGGTGTCCATATTATTGGAATGTTTGTGACAATCCTGAATTCTGCCCCAGTTTCCCATTGAATTTATTTTTATTTATTTATTTATTTATTTTATTTTTTTTAATTGTTTGAAGTATTAAAAATAGTAGTACATATGTCTCTTTTTTCCCCCATTGACTTCCCCCCACCCTCCCCTTCCCCCCAGTACATGCCTTTACCTGCCCCCCCCCAGTGTCTTTTATCCATTGGCTATGCTTATATGCATGAGTACAAGTCCTTCAGTTGATCTCTTACAGCCCCCCACCCCAAAACCTCCTCTGCCTTCCTGCTGTAGTTTGACAGTCTGTTCAATGCTTCTTTGCTTCTTTATCTATTTTTCCCCCTTTTCTTTCCTTTAAAAAATCTTGCCTCTGCAGACTAGAAATAAACATATAATAACAAAAAATGTTTGAGTCCCAATTTCAATGTCCAACAGTTCTGATTCCCCGTTTCAATGTCAAACAGTTCCTTAAGTGTACATGTCAGCAATGATATCTGGATGGTGGGCACATGGTGGCAATGCAGGTCCAACCCTCTCTGGTTTGGTCCTAGGCACGCTGCTGCGTCACACAGCTTCTGACTGCTAGCGTGGCAAGGCGTCATCAGCGTCTCCCATCTCTGGACTGTTTCTCCTCTTGTCTTCGTGGTTGGAGCAGACCTGTCAATTCCTCTCTGTTGCAGGAATCCACATGGTCTTGGAGTTGTTTTCTGAAAATATACAAACATATTCTCGACCGAAAGTTAATAAAGGAATCTTTTCTATATAATTGATTTGGGATCCTTTTTATTTTTGCCCAAACGATTTTCCTTTGTCTTATTTAGACGCCATGTGTGTTTTTCATGGGTGTCTTGCTGTTAGCATTACAAATAAAAATTAATTTTGCAAAGTAAAAATTTTCTAGATGTAATTTACTTATAGGATATTTTTCCTTACATGATATTACCCTACTATCCCCCCTTTTTTGATTAATGGAGGCTTTTGTAAATTTTATAATGCAGTCTTGATAACTTTAAATTTTAATTTTTTGCACAAAAATATGACTGCTTTAGTTTCATTGCATGTTCAGGAATTTTACCATGAGGTGAACTACCAATAGAAATTTTAGTTAACACTTTAGGAACAGCTTTTTGTCCAGTACAATTAAATTTTCTTGAATATTCACTTATTTGAATTAGCCTATTTAAATTAATCTGAAAACTTGATTATTATTTTACTGTCAAATTTAATACTCTACCAACAATCTTAGTTTACCCTGTAAATATTAGTGGAAAGGATTATTTGCATTCTTGAGTAGGCCCTGAGCATTCCTGGTGCTAGGCTGGATTTAGATATAGGGCAGCTGCTGTCGGCCAAGTCTCTGTCTGTCACCTGTGACCCGATCTGAGCTGGGCGTGGGAAGCAAAGCAGCCATGGGAGCAGGAGACCTCCCTCAGACAGGGCGAGGGTTCAGGCCCCTGCAAGGTTGGGAGGGTGGGGGTCTGTGCCCCACCTTTGATGATCCCCAAGTTCTCTCCTGATGGTCCCTCTGCGACTGTGCCTGTCTTAGGTTGTTCCTTCCCTGAGGAATCTTACCCGTCTCTGGCTAACCAGTCATCCTCCGGGGCCAAGCAGGGTGATGTGAGGTTCAGTTCTGTCTCCTTGGTAGCCTATGCCCCCGTGGCCTCCACACCCAGCACCTGCCTTGGGATCCCCTGGCCTGCTGGCGGGGCCCCAGAACTGATCACATATCTCGGGGAACTTAGGTTTCTTCTCCAGGGAGGGCCCAGCTCACACAATTGGGCGAGAGACAGATCCATGGTACCAGCCACCACGAGGCTTCAAGCTCAGCATGAAAAGAAAGCTCAGGCAACAGCTGAGGGCAACTGGATTGTGAGAAGAGGGTCCTTCTTGGCACAAAAAGCAAGAGGGGCCAATATAGAATGCTCAAGTGCCTTCCCAGCGCCTTAATTCCTTCTGAAAGGGATTAAATCCTTTCATGTCCTCTTTTTTTTTTTTTTTTTTTTTTTTTTTTTTTAAATTGCTGCCAAACATTCCAAGAATTAGTTTGTAAGTTTGTTTGGGATAATTGTACAATATGCTGTTGTAAAATATCTAAAATTATAATGACATTGTAGAATAATATCATGTAAGGAGAGGGGAGAGGGGGAAAGAGATCAACCAAAGGACTTGTATGCAGGCATATAAGCACAACCAATGGACACAAGACACTGGGGGGTGTGGTGGTGGGATGAGGGCATGCGACAGGGGGTGGGGAGACTGGGGGAAGGTCAATGGGGGAAAAGGGAGATATGTGTACTACTATGTGTAATACTTTAAACAATAAAATTAAATTAAAAATAAATAAGTAAATTTAAAAAATAAATATTTTATGTAGCTGCTTTCATGTATTTTTGACAGTTTTATCCCGTTCCTAGCAGTTCTATTTTCCCCATCTGGAGTAACTGGTAGAGCTGGTGGGTAAGATGCAAATCACTCATCATTCATTTACAGTTACCTCCCAGATGCTAAGATCTGGAGTGTCAATTACCAAGAGGATAGACAGGCTGAAGACACTGGCATGACATGGCAAATAGTTGCCTTTACTAGGCAAAGTCCTAAAAGCATGTTATGCTACAGAGGATGTATCAGGAACATCTTTTCGAAGCAATATGACAAAGTGGGATACATACAGGCTGTGCCAACTGCATGAATTTTTCCTAATGAAGTTTTGTCATTTACACACTGAATTTTGAAAAAGAACCACCCCATTTCCCCTAAGAACAGGAACAAGACAAGGTTGCCCACTCTCACCACTCTTGTTCAACATAGTACTGGAAGTGCTAGCCATAGCAATTAGACAAGAAGAAGAAATAAAGGGCATCCAAATTGGAAAAGAAGAAGTAAAACTGTCATTATTTGCAGATGACCTGATATTGTACTTAGAAAACCCTAAAGACTCCAGTGTATTAATGTCTCCATGGCTGGGAAATATCATGAGTACAATTTGCTATCAGTTTCTAAAAGTTTTCAAATCATTTGGAATACCAGGTTGCTCAAACTTAGTTCTGAGTATGTTGTACCTTTAATTTTGTATATCAAATTGGCATTTTAAAAATGGGTCTATATTTACCTGGATATAATAACAGTGCCTGCCACCACCACCAGACAGACCTGGTGCTCTAATGCCGAGTTACACACGGGGCTATTGCTAGCATGTCTTCATTGGCACTGTAAAGCTGGCCCAGAAGACAAGCTTGCAGAGTAAGAAGTCCATATTGGTGGTTAAGAAACTCAGGTTAGGAGTACTTTTGTCTCTTAAGTACCAGCTATTTAGCTTATCATTCTCAAATGAGACCCATCTGTGTGAATCTGGGCAATATGATGGACTCTGCTCTGTCTGCTAGATGCCATTGTGCATAGAACAACATTTTGAGAAGCTACCCAATGCCTAAGCTTTTTAGTGCTGTAAAATACAGTAGCTGAAATTAAATGCCAGTTAATTTCTCCAGGATGTTTTTAATTTCTTCTTTGATCTCGTTGATCACCCAATCATTGTTTAATAGCATGCTATTCAGCTTCCAAGTGTTTGAATTTTTTGGAATGTTTTTATTATAGTTTATTTCTAATATTATGCCATTGTGGTCTAAGAAAATGCTTGATATGATTTTAATCTTTTTGAATTTGGGGAGACTTTGCTTGTGACCCAGTATGTGGTCTATTTTTGAAAATGTCCCATGTGCACTTGAGAAGAACGTATATTCCGTGGCTTTGGGGTGAAATGCTCTGAAGATGTCAATTAGGTCCATTTGATCTAGTGCGTCATTTAGAATTGCTGTTTCTTTGCTGATTTTTTGTCTAGAGGATTTATCCAGTGATGTCAGTGGTGTATTAAAGTCTCCTACTATGATTGTATTGTTGTCGATCTCTCCCTTGATGTCTTCTAGGAGTTCTTTTATGTATTTGGGTGCTCCTGCATTGGGTGCATATATGTTTACCAGAGTTACATCTTCTTGTTGAATTGCTCCCTTCAGTATTATGTAGTGGCCTTCCTTATCTCTTGTTATGGCCTTTACTTTGAGGTCTATTTTATCAGAGATAAGTATCGCAACCCCAGCTTTTTTCTCATTTCCATTTGCCTGAAAAATGTTTTTCCATCCCTTCACTCTCAGTCTGTGTGAATCCTTTGCTCTGAGGTGGGTCTCTTGTAGACAGCAAATATATGGGTCATGTTTTCTTATCCATTCAGCTACCCTATGTCTTTTGATTGGTGCATTTAATCCATTTACGTTTAATGTTATTATTGACAAGTACATGTTTGTTGTCATACTTTTCCTTAGTGTTTGTGTTTCTTTTTGCCTTTCTCTTTCTTCTTTTTACAGCAGTTCCTTTAGCATCTCTTGCATTGCTGGCTTGGTAGTGATAAACTCTCTTAGCCCTTTTTTGTCTGTGAAGCTCCTGATTCCACCTTCAATTTTGAATGATAGCCTTGCTGGGTATAGTATTCTTGGATTTAAACCCTTGCTTTGCATCACTTTGTATATTTCATTCCATCCCCTTCTGGCCTGGTGTGTTTCTGTTGAGAAATCAGTTGATATTCTAATAGGAGAGCCCTTGTAGGTAACTTTCTGTCTCTCTCTGGCAGCCTTTAAGATTCTTACTTTGTCGTTAGTGTTCGCCAATTTAATTATGATGTGTCTTGGTGTTGGTCTTTTGGGGTTCAACCTGTTTGGGACTCTATGTACTTCTTGGACTTGCATAGTTTTTTTCTTGCCAATATCAGGGAAGTTTTCTGTCATTATTTCTTCAAACAGGTTTTCTATTCCTTGCTTCTCTTCTTCTCCTTCTGGTATCCCTATTATTCTAATATTGTTTCATTTTGTGTTTTCCCAAAGCTCCCTTAGGCTCTCCTCTTGCTTTTTAAGTCTTCTTTCCAGTTGCTGCTGTGTTTGTGTGTTTTTTCCTACCTTGTCTTCTAATTCGCTGATGCGGTCCTCAGCCTCTTCTAGTCTACTGTTTAAGCCTTCCAATGTGTTCTTTATTGCAGCTATGTCATTTTTCATCTCTTCTTGGTTTCTTTTCATGTTGGTGACATTCTCATTCAGCTCCTTATAGTTCTCATTGAGTTGTGTGTATTTGTCATTGAGTTGTGTGTATTTGTCATTCATCCGTTTAAACATCCTTATAACCATTACTCTGAATTCTTTCTCTGTTAAGCTACTAGCCTCAATTTCATTTAACTCCCTCTCTGGTGATCCCTTTTTTTCCTTCCTTTGGGAGTTGCTTTTTTGTCTCCCCATGTTTTCCTGTAATGTTTTAATTGTAGATCCAATTGCTTTGCTACCCAGGTTCTTTTGGGGATGGTGCTACTGGTGTAATCTCCCAGTTCTCCTGGGCTTGGTAATCTAGTGTAGCTCCCTACTTGAGCTATTTGGGTTCTCTTGATGTAGGCCTGCGAGCTTGAGAGGCACAACTGCGGTATCTAGAAGTCAGCAGCCGTGGAGGGGAGTATCTCAATTTTTGCTGTCTTGCACCCTTAATTAAAATCACGCGTGCCCAGTGGGGACTCACAGTGGCACCAAGGAACTGTCTGTCGGGGTGATGTGGCTCAGGGGTCTTCACTCTGGAAAGGAGTGACTGTGGTGTCCAGAGTTCTGTAGTTGTGGGATGGGCAGACTCAGCTTTCGCTGCTGCACCTGTGGTGGATAGGCGCTTACTCCCAGTGGCGGCTCACAGGAGCACCCGCTGTAAGTTTGCCAGTGAGGCACACTGAAGCACTCTGAAGGGCTCTGGCAGTGTAGCTGTGTAATTGAGGTGCTTCACTTCTAAAGATTTCTCTTTAGGGCAGATCCTATGGCCTCAGGGAGTATTTAGATTCCATGGTGTTAATCAGGGTGGGATCTGGGTGTGGCTATATTGGTTGCCTGGAGACTGGAGGGAGGGGCTATCTCTCAGGAGAAAATGGCAGCGGGGCTTAGATATGACTCAGCACCAGACTCGCTTCCACCTCTCCTGGACCGTCCGCTGCCTACTCTCCCCAGATTCCACAACCCCACTCCCTCTTCTGCACCTCAACCACAGGTAAGCGTCTGTATCCTAAGGGTCCTACGAACCAGGTTCAGTGGAGAAAGGCGCAGGCCCCAGCGCGAGGAGGGACCGCGTCTCTGCAAGTTCCTTTCTTGCCGGTACTGCGCGGTCTGGCAGCTCTTCAGGGCTGCCTTAGAGCTCAGATCCCAAATCCAGACTCCAAGGTCTAAAATCCCCTATCTCCCGCAGTCCTGTGGACCCTTTTTTTTTTTTTTTTTTTTTTTAGTCAGATGCTTTGCCTGTCCTCAGGGACGCGGCTTGGCGCTGTGTAGTTTCTCCCTGACCTGGGCTCAGAGGTCCAGCAGATTCTATTGCCTAGATCTTTGACTTTACCTTTATCGGGGGATCTCTGCCCTTCCCAGCTGCAAACTGTCTCACCAGCTGCGCCTCCTTCGCCATTTCAGGCTGGATTCCACTCGTTTCAGCTGCTCCCTCTATCTGCTCTGGGACAAGACTCCTGGTAATGCTTATATGCATGCATACAAGTCCTTTGGTTGATCTCTTATGCCCTCCCCCTCCACCCCCCGCCTTCCCTCTGAGGTTTGACAGATAGTTCAATGCTTCTCTGTCTCTGGATCTATTTTTCTGTATCAGTTTATGTTGTTCACTGTATTCCACAGATGAGTGAGATCATGTGATATTTATCTTTTTCCAATTGGCTTATTTCGCTTAACAGTGGTCGGCAAACCGCGGCTCACGAGCCACATGCGGCTTGCGAGCTGCAATTTGCCGCTCTGTTGACTAATGAGTTTGCCAACCACTGGACTAGACTAAATGTTACCATGTAGTTGGAAGCTGCGAGGATTAGGCAATTGTGGCATATTGTGTGCAAAGAGGTAAAGGGTAGTATATGCTCTCCAGTTTCATCCATGCTGTTGCAAATGGTAAGAGTTCCATCTTTTTTTATAGTGGCATAGTGTTTCATTGTGTAGATGTACCACTATTTTTAATCCACTCATCTGCTGATGGGCACTTAGGCTGTTTCCAAATCTTAGCTTTTGTAAATTGTGCTGCTATGAACATAGGGGTGCATATGTCCTTTCCGATAGGTGTTTCTGATTTCTTGGGATATATTCCTAGAAGTGGAATACTGGGTCAAATTTTTTGAGGAAAGTTCATACTGTTTTCCACAGTGGCTGCACCAGTCTGCATTCCCATCAGCAATGCACAGGGTTCCTTTTTGTCCACATCCTCGCCAGCACTTGTTTGTTGATTTATTGATGATAGCATTCTGACAGGTGAGATGGTACCTCATTGGGCTTTCTTGTTGTTTTGTTGATGGTTTCTTTTGCTGTGCAGAAGCTTTTTATTTTTATTATTAATTTTTAAACTTTATGTTCCTTTATTGGAGCATGATTTCTAACTAGTATATAGTGATATATTCACTAAACAGAGACCTGTGCAGAAATTACATACTATCCATCTAGATAAGTTTTATTATACTTTGCCTATTGATGGAATAGTTCTACTTATAAAGTTTTATACATCATATAGCTTTGAATTTGACCAGGCTGTCCATCTCTGAAAAAATTAACTGGCATTTAATTTCAGCTACTGTATTTTACAGCACTAAAAAGCTTAGGCATTAGGTAGCTTCTCAAAATGTTGTTCTATGCACAATGGCATCTAGCAGACAGAGCAGAGTCCATCATATTGCCCAGATTCACACAGATGGGTCTCATTTGAGAATGATAAGCTAAATAGCTGGTACTTAAGAGACAAAAGTACTCCTAACCTGAGTTTCTTAACCACCAATATGGACTTCTTACTCTGCAAGCTTGTCTTCTGGGCCAGCTTTACAGTGCCAATGAAGACATGCTAGCAATAGCCCCGTGTGTAACTCGGCATTAGAGCACCAGGTCTGTCTGGTGGTGGTGGCAGGCACTGTTATTATATCCAGGTAAATATAGACCCATTTTTAAAATGCCAATTTGATATACAAAATTAAAGGTACAACATACTCAGAACTAAGTTTGAGCAACCTGGTATTCCAAATGATTTGAAAACTTTTAGAAACTGATAGCAAATTGTACTCATGATATTTCCCAGCCATGGAGACATTAATACACTGGAGTCTTTAGGGTTTTCTAAGTACAATATCAGGTCATCTGCAAATAATGACAGTTTTACTTCTTCTTTTCCAATTTGGATGCCCTTTATTTCTTCTTCTTGTCTAATTGCTATGGCTAGCACTTCCAGTACTATGTTGAACAAGAGTGGTGAGAGTGGGCAACCTTGTCTTGTTCCTGTTCTTAGGGGAAATGGGGTGGTTCTTTTTCAAAATTCAGTGTGTAAATGACAAAACTTCATTAGGAAAAATTCATGCAGTTGGCACAGCCTGTATGTATCCCACTTTGTCATATTGCTTCGAAAAGATGTTCCTGATACATCCTCTGTAGCATAACATGCTTTTAGGACTTTGCCTAGTAAAGGCAACTATTTGCCATGTCATGCCAGTGTCTTCAGCCTGTCTATCCTCTTGGTAATTGACACTCCAGATCTTAGCATCTGGGAGGTAACTGTAAATGAATGATGAGTGATTTGCATCTTACCCACCAGCTCTACCAGTTACTCCAGATGGGGAAAATAGAACTGCTAGGAACGGGATAAAACTGTCAAAAATACATGAAAGCAGCTACATAAAATATTTATTTTTTAAATTTACTTATTTATTTTTAATTTAATTTTATTGTTTAAAGTATTACACATAGTAGTACACATATCTCCCTTTTCCCCCATTGACCTTCCCCCAGTCTCCCCACCCCCTGTCGCATGCCCTCATCCCACCACCACACCCCCCAGTGTCTTGTGTCCATTGGTTGTGCTTATATGCCTGCATACAAGTCCTTTGATTGATCTCTTTCCCCCTCTCCCCAACACTCCCCAGCCCTCCCGCTGTAATTTGACAGTCTGTTTGATGTTTTACTGCCTCTGTATCTATCTTTTTGTTCATCAGGTTATAATGATCTTTATTTTCCATAAATTAGTGAGATCATGTGGTAATTTTGTTTCATTGCCTGGCTTATTTCACTTAGCATAATGCTCTCCAGTTCCATCCATGCTGCTGCAAATGGTAAGAATTCTTTCTTTTTTTATAGCAGTGTAGTATTCCATAGTGTAGATGTACCATAGTTTTCTAATCCACTCATCTGCTGATGGGCACTTAGGCTGTTTCCAAATTTTAGCTATGGTGAATTGTGCTGCTATGAACATAGGGGTGCATATATCCTTTCTGATTGGTGTTTCTAGTTTCTTGGGATATATTCCTAGAAGTGGGATTACTGAGTCAAATGGGAGTTCCAATTTTAGTTTTTTGGGGAAACTCCATACAGTTCTCCACAGTGGCTGCACCAGTCTGCATTCCTACCAGCAGTGCACGAGGGTTCCTTTTTCTCAGCGTCCTCGCCAGCACTTGTCGTTTGTTGATTTGTTGATGATTGCCATTCTGACAGGTGTGAGATGGTACCGCATTGTCGTTTTGATTTGCATCTCTTGGTTAATTAATGATTTTGAGCATGTTTTCATATGTCTCTTGGCCTTCCTTCTGTCTTTTTTTGAAAAGTTTCTCTTTAGGTCCATTGCCCACTTTTTTATTGGATCATTTATCTTCCTTTTATTAAGTTGTATGAGTTCCCTGTAAATGTTGGAGATTAAACCTTTATCAGTGATAACATTTGCAAATATGTTCTCCCATACAGTGGGCTTTCTTGTTGTTTTTTTGATGGTTTCTTTTACTGTGCAAAAGGTTTTTATTTTGATGTAGTCCCATTTGTTTATTTTCTCTTTAGTTTCCATTGCCTCAGGAGCAGTATCGGTGAAGAAATTGCTTCGGCATATGTCTGAGATTTCATTGCTTGTGGATTCCTCTAGTATTTTTATGGCTTCTTGTCTTATGTTTAAGTCTTTTATCCATTTTTAGTTTATTTTTGTGTATGGTTTAAGTTAGTGGTCTAGTTTCATTTTTTTGCATGTATCTGTCCAATTTTCCCAACACCATTTATTGAATAGATTGTCTTGACTCTATTGTATGTTCAAGCCTCCTTTGTCAAATATTAATAGAACATAGTGGTGTGGGTTGATATCTGGGTTCTCTATTCTATTCCATTGGTCTATATGTCTGTTCTTGTGCCAGTACCAGGCTGTTCTGAGGACAGTGGCTTTGTAATACAGCTTGAAATCTGGTATTGAGATCCCACCTTCTTTGTTCTTCTTTCTCAGGATTGCTGTGGCTATTCTGGGTCTTTTTTTTTTTATTCCAGATGAATTTTTGGAGAGTTCGTTTTAGGTCTGTGAAATATGCCATTGGTATTTTAATGGGGAGTGCATTGAATCTATAGATTGCTTTGGGTAGTATGGACATTTTAATGATGTTGATTATATCAATCCATGAACATGGTATGTTCTTCCATCTGTTTACGTCTTCCTCTATCTCTTTTTTCAGTGTCCTGTAGTTTTCCTTGTATAGGTCTTTTACCTCCTTAGTTAAGTTTATTCCTAGGTATCGATTTTTTTTGGTGCGATGGTAAATGGGATTGCTTTTTTAGTCTCTCTTTCTGTAAGTTCACTATTGGTGTATAGAAATGCCATAGATTTCTTGGCATTAATTTTGTATCCTGCTACATTGCCGAATTCATTTATTAAGTCTAATAGGATTTTGATGGAGTCTTTAGGTTTTTTTTTTTTTAATGTACAATATCATGTCATCTGCGAATAAGGACAGTTTTACTTCTTCTTTTCCAATTTGGATGCCTATTATTTCTTCTTCTTGTCTAATCACATGGCTAATATTTCCAATACTATGTTGAACAGGAGTGGTGAGAGTGGGCATCCCTGTCTTGTTCCTGTTCTTAGGGGAAATAGTTTTAGTTTTTGCCCATTGAGTATGATATTGGCTGTGGGTTTGTCATATATGGCTTTTATTATGTTGAGGTATGATTCTTCTCTTCCTACCTTGCTGAGAGTTTTTATCAAAAATGGCTGTTGGATTTTGTCAAATGCTTTTTCTGCATCAATTGGTACGACTAGGTGGTTTTTATCTCTCAATTTGTTTATGTGATGTATCACATTTATTGATTTGCGGATATTATATCAACCTTGCATTCCTGGGATAAATCCTACTTGGTCATGGTGTATGTTCTTTCTGATGTACTGCTGGATCCAATTTGCTAGAATTTTGTTGAGGATTTTGGCATCTATGTTCATGAGGGATATTGGCCATAATTCTCTTTCATTGCGTTGTCTTTATCTGGTTTTGGTATTAGGGTGATGCTGGCTTCATAGAATGAGCTTAGAAGTGTTCTTTCCTCTTGAATGTTTTGGAATAGTCTGAGGAGGATAGGTTTTAGTTCTTCCTTGAATGTTTGGTAAAACTCCCCTGTGAAGCTGTCTGGCCCTGGGCTTTTGTTTGCTGGAAGCTTTTTGATGACTGCTTCAATTTCTTCCATACTTATTGGCCTATTGAGATGTTTAGATTCTTCCTGATTGAGTTTTAAAAGGTTGTATTTTTCTAGGAATATGTCCATTTCCTCCAGGTTTTCCAGTTTGTTGGAATAGAGTTGTTCATAGTATTTTTTAACAATCCTTTGTATTTCGGTGTGATCTGTTGTTATTTCTCCTCTTTCATTTCTGATTTTGTTTATTTGGGTCCTCTCTCTCTTTGCTTCTTTGTGAGCCTGGCTAGAGGTTCATCAATCTTGTTTATCCTTTCAAAGAACCAGCTCTTGGTTTTGTTGATCTTTTGTATTGTCTTTTTGGTCTCTATGTTGTTTATCTCCGCTCTGTTTTTTATTATTTCCTTCCTTCTGCTTACACTGGGATTTTCTTGTTGCTCTCTTTCTAACTCTTTGAGTTGTAGGGTTAGGTTATTTATTACCACAGTTTCCTGTTTATTGCAGTAGGCTTGTAGAGCTATGAACTTCCCTCTCAAGACTGCTTTCGCTATGTCCCATAGATTTTGGATTGTTGTGTTTTCATTGTCGTTTGTTGCCATAATGTTTTTTATTTCTTCTTTGATCTCTCTGGTAAACCAGTCATGGTTTAATAGCATGCTGTTTAGTCTCCTTGTGTTTGATTTTTTTGGATTGTTTTTATTGTAGTTGATTTCCAGTTTTATGCCATTGTGATCTGAGAAGATGCTTGATATGATTTCTTTCTTCTTGAATTTGAAGAGACTTTGCCTGTGACCCAATATGTGGTCTATCTTTGAAAATGACCCATGTGCACTTGAGAAGAATGTATATTCTGTGGCTTTGGGGTGAAATGTTCTGAAGATGTCAATTAATTCCATCTGATCTAGTGAGTCATTTAGGACTTATGTTTCTTTGCTGATTTTTTGTTTAGAGAATTTGTCCAATGGTGATAGTGGGGTATTAAAGTCCCCTGCTATGATTGTATTGCTGTGAATCTCTCCCTTGTTATCCTCCAGAAGTTTTTTTATGTATTTGGGTGCTCCTGTATTGGGTGCGTATATATTTACCGGAGTTATTTCTTCTTGCTGGATTGCTCCCTTTAGTATAATGAAGTGGCCTTCCTTATCTCTTGTTATGTCCTTCACTTTGAGATCTAATTTGTCAGACATAAATATTGCTACCCCAGCTTTTTTTTTCATTTCCATTCGCCTGAAAAACCTTTTTCCATTCCTTCACCTTCAGTCTGTGTGTGTCTTTTTTTTCTGAGATGGGTTTCCTGTAGACAGCAGATATATGGGTCATGTTTTCTTATCCACTCAGTTACCCTATGTCTTTTGATTGGGGCATTTAATCCACTTAAATTTAAAGTTATTATTGATAGGTACTTGTTTGTCGCCATTTTTATTCTTTACCCCTGTGTTCCTTCTTCACTTCCTATTTCTTTTATTTCTTTCTTTCTTTTTTTCAGCAGACCCTTTAGCATTTCTTGCATATCTGGTTTGGTTGTAATAAACTCCCTTAGTCCTTTATTGTCTGTGAAGCTCCTGATTTCACCTTCAATTTTGATTGATAGCCTTGCTGGGTACCGTATTCTTGGATTCAGATCCTTCCTTTGCATGACTTTGTATTTTTCATTCCATTCCCTTCTGGCCTGATGTGTTTCTGTTGATAAATCAGTCACTAGTCTGATGGGGGATCCTTTGTAGGTAACTTTCTGTCTCTCTCTGGCTGCTTTTAAGATTCTTACTTTGTCGTTGGTGTTTGTCAATTTAATTATAATGTGCCTTGGCATCAGTCTTTTGGGGTTCATTTTGTTTGGGACTCTGTGAGCTTCTTGGATTTGTGTGAGTTTTTTCTTCCCTATATCAGGGAAGTTTTCTGTCATTATTTCTTCAAACAGATTTTCTATTTCTTGCTCAGTTTCCTCTCCTTCTGGAACCCCTATTATACGGATGTTGTTTTGTTTCATGTTGTCCCAAAGTTCTCTTAGGCTCGCCTCCTGCTTTTTAATTTTTTTTTCTAGAAGCTGCTCTGCTTGGGTATATTTTTCCTATCTTGTCTTTTAGCTCACTGATGTAGTCCTCTGCTTCTTCTATTCTACTGTTGATGCTTTCTATTGCGTTTTTTATAGCAGCGATGTCATTTTTCATTTCTTCTTAGTTCTTCTTCATTTCCTCTTGGTTCTTACACATATTGTCGAATTTGTCTTCCATTCTTTTCATCCATTTTATGACCATTTCTCTGATAGGTTGCTTGCCTCCATTTCGTTTACTTCCTTTTCTGGTGATGACTGCTTTTCTTTCATATGCGGGCTGTTTCTTTGTCTCCTTGTGATTTCTCTTCTCTGGGTGTCTGGTTATGTAGTTCTCTCTCTCCTTATCCCAGGTGAAATCTGACCTTTCTGTGAGGGGGTGTAGAGCTTCTCCGAATCCGTGTGCTTGCGCCCGTTGGGGACCAGTGCTCCTGGGTTTGCAGCTGTTTGCTGGGTGCAGTTCTATATAAAATATTTAAACTTAAAACACTTTTGGTAACTGCACTTTACCCAATTGTAATTAAAAATCACATTTCCCCAATTAACTAAAAATGATATTCCCAATTATAATTAAAAGTAATATGTACCATTTTAGAGAGCATAGGAAGTATAACGTATACTATATTAACAGAAAGAAATTTCTCCACAGTATAAACACAAATGCAGAGTTTTTTCATATGAATTCCCTGATATTCTTTTTTTTTCTTTTTTAAATTTCTTTATTGATTAAGGTATTACATATGTGTCCTTATTTCCCCATTTCCCCCCACCTCTCATTCATGCCCCCACCCCCTTGTTGTCTGTGTCCATTGATTAGGCTTATATGCATACATATAAGTCTCCCTGATATTCTTATAAAAATTCTTAAATTCATATAAAATATATGAAATAAAAATAAAGCCCATTATTAACTAAATCACAAATAATATGAAAATGGTTAATAAGAACACACAAGAAACAACATTTCTTCTTAATCATCCAAATAAAAAAGAAAAAAGGGTTGAAAGGAGGACAAATGGAGGGGAGAGAATAGAATAAAGGAGAGTGAAGTGCCTTAATGGGAGGAGGGAAGTGAGAAGGCTAACCCTTATTTTTTAAAACTACTGTTTGAAATTATCTAAATAGTCCCTTATTCTGTAAAGTCAACTCTGCTATTTTTAGAGAGCCCCTTATTCTGCAAAAATAACTTTGCTTTCTAGCCTGTTTGAATAATAAGAAAAATTAAGTTAGCTGTCTGATCTAGTAGGCCAGAGACTAGATACTCCTGTGCTCTCATGCCATGTCAGATGTATTTTTTAATTGAATAGAACTGTGTTATTTTCAAGGTCACAAGCTTCCAGTGAGGTAACTACTAAGCACACATAGGGCTGGCTCTTTAATAAAAAGGAAACTTCTGCTTGTTGCTTTGCCCAGAATTTGGAAGACATTTTTCTCTGGGACCATGCTCCAATCTCTCTAAGTGTTGCTTGGTTTTCTCTGGTCTTCTGCAATAGAAGGAGAAGGAATTTTTTCATGACTTGAAAGGTGTCCTTCCCCTGAAACTATGAAGGCTCCAGATCTCTAAAATAAGTCTGCTACTTTGAAAATATGCTGCTAATCCTTTGAGATTTATTAAATCCTCACCTGAGAATATTTTATTGGATAGAGAGAGAAAGAGGAGAGAGAGAGAGAGAGAGATGAAAGAGAGAGAGGAGAGAGATCGACGTGAGAGAGAAACATGGATAGGTTGCCTCCCATAAGCGCCCAAACCCAGATCCAACCTGAATCCAACCCACAACCTTTTTGATGTTGGGACCATGGTCCAAGCAATCCACCCACCCAGCTGAGGCATTTGAGGTTTGAATGACAGAAATTCATGAATAACGGTGACACCAATAGTTACCAGGAAAAGGTGAATGGATAGTGTAGACACTGGGAGGAACCATCAGAAGGAGATGATGGAAATTTGAAAAAGGTTTAAGAACAGAAACAAATCAATTTATCACAGGTTTTAAATTTCAAAACAACTTTCTTTAGCCAATTTCTTTGTGTTAAACAAGAGTTGATTTTCTATTACAAGAATCTTCCAAGCTCTCCCTTGGGACAGTTGCTGGTAACACGAATCTAAACCAGTCCCTACAGGAATGGCCCTGAGCCCAGTAGATGGAGACTAATCTCTGTCTTTTAGGATCCTAATCTCTATGGGGATAAAATCAGCGCAGCCGAAGCCTGAGGAGCTGGGTAGGTTTTAGAGAGACACTGTACTGGGAATCTTGGAGTTCAATGTCCCACAGCTGACAAACCATAATAGTGTTTATCTTCTGCTTAGGAAGAAACTGAGCTTTACCAACGTGAAGTCAGATGGGGGAACAAGGCACAAAGGTTGAGCCACAACCAGTGCCTCTCAGAACTGCGTCATACCTTCTCCCTGCATCCTTATGAAATCCAGATGTACCTTTGATTTTTGAAAAGTCTAAACAGGCATGTGTTTTATTTTTCTGTTTCCTACCGGAATAGTGTTGCACGCCTGGCAATGCTTTGTATCTGCGATCTGAAATGTACAGCTCTTCTCCTGCTTTAAGTAAACATAAGGTACTTAGCTAATTAAATGTCAGACCCGTAGGGTCTTGTTTATAGGAAAGTGTCAGCTTTCAGGATGTTGTGTGTAAGTCTCCATAAAACTACGTAGAAAATGACTGCGTGCTCTCGTTTCATAGGCTGACCTTGAGGCCATCACCGCCTGAAAATGGCTCAAAACTAAAAAATGATCTGAGGGTTGAAACAAGATAAGATCAAATTGATGTCATGGTAATTACACGGAGTACCATTCAGTCATTAGGTAGATTTTGCTGTTGATCCCTGGGCTTAGATGCCGGTGGGAACATGCAGGTTTTATTTCTCTGCAGATATAAAAGCAGGTGAGGACTTTGTTTAACTGCAGTTACTGAGAAACCACAAAACGAAGCTAAAATTCTTCAGACCCACAATCAACTACCCGGAACACATCCCGAAAAAAGTCCGGAGGAAGGTAAAGTAAAATGAAAAAAAAAAAAAATGGGGGATTTTAATTGAGTGAAGAGTAAAATATTTGAAAATATAGGGGAGCTGTGCATAAACCTTAGAAAAAGAGGGAGCGGCATTTACACATTCTCTTTCCAGCACTCATGATTGAATTGGGAGGAAGTCTGTAATATTGTGGTCTATGATCACAGCCTAAGATGTTATCTAACAGAAGCCAGAAACCAAATGTCTCCTGCTGAGATGTGTGAGTGCCTGTCAATATCTAAAAATTTTCCTCAAGAAATACTGGAGTCATTTGAAAGGCATTCTTTTGAGTGGCTTCCAAGGGGTCAGGCAGAGGGCGAGTAGACATTACGTAAGTTGCTGATACTGTTTTATCATCAGTTTTTAAATGACGCATAACTGAGAAAGCCGCCCACTGATAAAGCAGCTCACCTGTTCAGCTAAAATGACATAGCTCCTGATATGTTTTGAAAAGAGGTTCTTGTCTAGATTTGAATAGTAATACTGAAATCTCTTGAACAACATTGTTTCAATTTTTTTTTCATAAAATGCTACAAAAATAAGAGTCAGTAGTATTTCTCAACTGTTACTGATGACCTTGCCATTCTAAATCACTTGCCCAAGTCTGATGGGTTTGTTCCAAAAAGAGTTTCTTGGTTATCTTTCTTAATTCTTCCACTTCTGCCCTTCCTATCTCAGTCTTGTCTTGATTTCCTGCTGCAGTCTCCCATTTGAATTGATAACTGAACCAAGGCAAGCAAAACCTTTAACAGTTTCAATGTCCTTATTGTCTATGTTAAAGTTGTGTATTTCTTCTGTGGTCATGGTATTTGTCTTCTTGATGTTCAAATGCAGTCCTCTTTGGCACTTTCTTCTTTAACTTTCATCAGAAGTCATTTCAAATGATTGTTATTTTCTGCCAGTAAAATGGTGTCATCTGCATATATTGTTACTGATAGTTCTTCCACCAATTTTCAAGGTATAAGTTATTATTATTACCAAATTCAGTATTGCAGATACTGTGTAAAATTCTAAGTCTAATTTTTTTTTCACATTTTGTTACATTTCCCCTAATAGATTAGTTGAATAGGTGTTATATAAATAACACTTCACAGGAAGAAAGTATCAGGAGAAAGGAGAGAGGTAAGATAGGGATCCCGTATCTCAGATGCTGGAGGAGAAATTTTTGTTATAAGGGAGAGCAGTTGTTCCTGTTGTGTAACAAATTACCCAAAAACTTAGTGGGTAAAACAAGTATTGCTTGTTATCTCTCAAGGTTCTATAGGTGGACTAGGCTCATCTGGGCAGCTCTTAACATGAGTTTCCAGATAGTGGCTGGGGCTGGAGTCATCCGAAGGCTCAACTGGACTGGTCATCCTGGATGATTTCTTCACTCATTGCTTCTTGGCCTCTTTCTTGCTTCCCATGTGGCATCTCATTCGTCAGGGCCTTTCCCTGTGGCTTAGCCTTTTTATCCTCTGATGATCTCCGAGTAGTAACATTTCTTACATGGTAACTGGCTTCTGAGAGATGGAAGAAGAAACTTCCAGGTCAATGCAGGGATACTGACCCAGTGTTGCTCCTGTCATATTCTATTAGCCCAGTGTTGCTCCTTCCAAATTCTATTGGCCGAGTGTTTCCCCTCCCATATCCTATTGGCCTAAATAGTCATAGGGCCCACCTGTATCAAGTGGAGGTGCAAATATAGACTTTCCACTTTTTGATATGGAAGTGGCATGGTCACATTGCAGAGGAAATAAAGACTAAGAAATACTTTTGTGGCCACTTTTGGAAAGTACAAAGCATTGAAAACTTAGGGGCAATGAACAACAAGGAGGCTTCTCTTTGCAGCGCCTCTGCTCTGTTTTTATTACACAGTTAAAATCCTTGTAAGGTAACATTCCAGGACTGAGAAATCTATAATTCCGGTTTGTCTATTCTATTATTGAAAGACTTCAAGGAAAATTAAATATGATTTTATGCATTAGTGCTTTTAACTAGAATGATACTTGGTGTATCAAAAGATTGCCTGAAAATAGCTCAAATAAACACAAAAAATTTGGTGCACAAATTTAAAAAGTTACAAGGAAGAGTTTTATATTACCATAATAATCCTCCACATAAAACTTTATTGGCCTTTGGATGTTTTATTTTTCTGAGTGACAAATTGACACTATCTAATATTTTATTCCTGATAAGCATATGTTACTGAAATGTTAATTTTAAAAATTGGGTATTTTAAAACAACAAACCTTTTAATTTCTCATTTAAAATAATATTTCATGTTGCATAGAGTTTGTTCTATCAAAAAATTTTTATTGATTTAGTGTGAAGACAATTTTGAAAAATGCTGATGTGCTAGGAAAACCAGAAGGGTGATAGAAAAACCAAGACTTGCATTACAAAATTATGTTAACATTGTAAAGTGCCTTTAAATTAAGGTAGAGTGTACATCTTATTATAAGTCCCTTCTATTTAGTTAATTAAAAAAAAGAAACTTCTCAAAATGTGATTATTATAAGAATGGTCATAAAGAAATTGAAATCATTTTTATAATTCTATGAACCTTTCAGTTTTCTTCTAGATACTGCCTGCTGTTTTAATTTATTTTTAAAATAAATATTTTAAGGTCATCTTTTGTTCTGTTTTTCTTTATGGAAAACCTGTTTGTGAATGCATAGCTATGCTGTATAAGCTATGCTATGTATTTCCCTTGTCATGGGACTTCTTTTTCACTTCTTTTCTTTCTATTTCATCTGGAAAACAAGTTGGCTCCCTTTTAAAATTTTGTGAAGGCACAAAATAGTCTTAACTGATGGGTAAACAGAAATCCCAACCCAAATACTGCTGTTGAACTTGTGTGATTTCACTTGGCCTTATTTTCCTCTGGATACCAGGGCACTCTGGGGACAAACTATTTGTCCTCTACTTTCTGGGGAAATTATGAGGACTACTGAATACATGAAGGTCCTGCACAAATGTCAAAACAATAAAATACATGTTCTTTATTCTCATTAGTTTTTCATCTCTCCATTTTCATGTACCCAGACTACCAAGGCTCTCAATGTCTACAGGTGCATTTATTACAGCATTCATCACTTTAACTTGTAGTTATTTGTTTTTGTATCTGGGTCAGATAGGAGGAAACATTCATATTTGTATTACTTATACTTTGACACAGTGCCTGACATGTAGCAGGTAGTTATTCAAAGTTTCTAAATCTTCCAAGTGTTCAATTTAAATCTTAAATTTGGCACTTAACAACATTGAACGCTTGTCAAATTACCTCAAACTCATCTTTTTATTTATTTATTTATTTTTAAAAATATATTTTATTGATTTTTTTTCAGAGAGGAAGGGAGAGGGATAGAGAGTTAGAAACATTGATGAGAGAGAAACATGGATCAGCTGCCTCCTGCACACCCCCTACTGGGGATGTGCCCACAACCAAGGTACATGACCGGAATTTAACCTAGGACCCTTGAGTCTGCAAGCCAATGCTCTATCCACTGAGCCAAACCGGTTAGGGCCAAATTCATCTTTTTATAAGAAAGAACACACTAATTCTCCATATCAAAGATGGATGAGGGGATTTGAGATGGATCTTGGGAGTGTTAACAAGGCTCTCCTAATCCATCTTCCCAATCTCTCAGGTATTCCCTGTCTACCTTGGAGAAAACTATCAGTGAAGGTATTAATGGGTTTCAAGGTCACTCTAGTGCCTGGGAACAATGTTTGAATGTCTACTTGGAAAAACTAGGGACCTGGAGGAGGATTATTGAAGTTGGGGGCTGGAGCATGGAATTATGGAGACACTGCCTGCTAGGCTGGTGGTTCAAAACATGCCACAGAACAGGGTAAAAACCCACTTACTGCAACTAGAGCGCATGAGTAAAGAAAACTAGAAGACATGGCCACTCCAAGCTGAATTTCCTGACCACTGACCCCAAACTCTTTAAATTCGTGCACCAGAGACAGAGGTGATGGCTTGGTGGGAAGCAGAGATGAGCCTGTTCAGGGGTCTGCTCTCTGGGCGGTGGTGGAATGGAGGATCCCAAACATTCTGCTCTCCCTTGTGACTTTCCATCTTCAAACCTTTCATCAGGCTGAACTATTGCTGTCTTCTCTGGAAAGATGCTAAAACTTACAGGCCTATTTTCTGTTTAACAATTATTGAATACCTATCTCATGTCAGACAGTATGCTGGGGATTAAAGGCTGAACTTTCAAGGTTCCCTTTCATTAATTGCTGTTCTCTGAAGGGGCCTACTTTTCCCCTCCTTGGTAGCTAGCTGGGTTAGATGAGGTAATGAGGTGAACTATTAGGTTAACCCTCTAGAAGTCAGTTAGATTTAATCTGTTTTGTTAAAGAATTATGCCTGTTATCCTAGCAGTCATCTAAAAAAATGTGCTATGAGTAAGCTGGGCTTCCTGGTATGGAGAGTAGAGATGAGTCACGCCATCTATCACACCATCAGAAAAACGGAAAACCTTACTCTCTGGCAGTGGGGAGCAATGGCAGCATCTTTGTAAGTGAAGGGCAGGATGTCACATTGCAACAAAATACTTAAAGTCTTCTTGGAACAATCTTTTATATATATGTATATGTACATACATACAGACATACCCACTTATTTTTCTATCTAATATAAAAAAAACACGTTAAATTTGCCTTCAGGTCTTTCAATAATGGGATAGACAGGCCAAGATGATAGATTTCTCAATCCTGGCACTTTTTAAGGATTTTTGTGTGTGATAAAAACAGAGCAGAGGAGCTTCAGAGAGAAGCCCCCTCACTGTTCATTGCCCCATGAGGATTTACTGCTATGGCAGGTTGTACTTTCCAAAGATGGCCACAAAAATATCTCTCAGCCTACATTTCCTCTGCAAAGATAGACACTCCCACATCAAAAAGTGGTGTGTCTATCTTTGTACCCCATATGTATATGTGTGTGTGTGTATATATATATATATATATATATATATATATATATATATAGCTCTTTAAAGGACTCTGAGGTAGATGGGCTGAGAGTGAAGAAAGGCGGTACAGGACAAGTTGAGAAAACAACACAGTCTCTTGGATTCAGATCATCCTGATGTGGCAGGTGGCAGGAGCTAAGGGCATGTTCAGTGGATGTTAGAAATGGACTGTGGGGTTGAATGTAGAGAGTCTGTGGTGTCTACTTGGAATACTAAGAGGTTGTGGTCAGCAAATCTGATTTAGATTGTGCATATTTTTCAAAATAGCATAAATCTCAGCTGAACATTATTTTTCCTGCCCTGGTTTATAATGTTTTTCTTTCAGATTCGGAAACAAAAAGACATAAAGGTGATTAGCATGATAAAAACATTTATTTAAATGTTTTAAAAAACACCTAGAATTTAAGGTTTAGTCCTTTTCTGCTTGGTTAATCTTATTATTATTTTTTAAGTTAAGACAAAGCTGTTTCTGTTGTTCAGCAATTCGGACTTGAGTTCTGTTCTTTTCAATCTTCTCTTTCCTTTATCATAAAGCAAATTCTAAAATGTGGATTGACTTTATGCTCTCACATTCAGTAATCTTGTTATAAATGTTTTTTCCTGAATTAATTCTGATATATGTTCACTGCATAATGCTGAATTTTCATAATATATGAGCTGCAATATCAAAGCACAAAAGTGGTGCTAGTTTAAAAAGGAAACCACTTTTAATTCTGAAATTTTCCTTGTGGCTTTGTACATCACTTAAGCAGTGGCTCTCAGACTTTTTGGTCTCAAGACCTGTTTATGCTCTTAAAAATTATTGAAGAGCCCAAATATCTTTTAAAAATCAAGTTATATTCATCAATATTTACTGACTTAGAAATTATGTCAGTAAAAGTTTCAAAAATACTTATTCTTTTAAGAGCAAGAACATCAAACCCATCACATGTTAACGCAAATAACATATCTACACTAATAAAAGAGAAACATGCAAATTAACCATCACTCTGCTATACCCACAAACCACGCCCACCAGCCAATCAGGAGCAAGTATGCAAAGTAACCCAACCAAGATGGCAGCCGGCCACAGAGCTGGAGCAAGCAGGAGGCTTGGGTTGCCCTGGCGATGGAGGAAGCAAAGCTTCCCACCCAACCTGGCCGGCCCTGGCCTCTGCTCAAGGCTACGAAGTTTCAATTATAGAAGATAAATAAATCCTAGATACTTGCTTCCAGCTGGCCCTGGCCTCCGCTCAAGGAGGCACTGAAAAAAAAAAAAGAAAAATAAAAAAAGGAGGGGCTGGGACCTTGGGTTGCTAGGGGCTGATCAGGCCAGGATGGGATGGCAGGGGCCATTGGGGGTAAGCAGACCAGCAGGGGGGCCAGTTGGGGGTGAGCAGGCTGTCAGTGGGGATCAGTTGGAGGTGATCAGGACAGCGGGGGGGGGGGCAGTTTGGAGTGAGCAGGCCAGCAGGGGGGCAGTTGGGGGTGAGCAGGCTGGCACAGGGGGCAGTTGGGGGTGAGCAGGCTGGCACAGGGGGCAGTTGGGGGTGATCAGGCTGGTGGGGGGCATTTGGGGGCGAGCAGGCTGGCAGCTGGGGGCAGTTGGGGGTGAGCCGGCCGGCAGGCAGAGTGGTTAGGGGCAATCAGGCAGGCAGGCAGGTAGGTGAGCGGCTGGAGCCAGCAGTCCCGGATTGTGAGAGGGATGTGTGACTGGCGGTTTAGGCCCGATCCCTGTAAACCAGCAGTAGGACATCCTTCGAGGGGTCCCAGATTGGAGAGGGTGCAGTCCGGGCTGAGGAACACCCCCCCCCCCTGCACGAATTTCGTGCACCGGGCCACTAGTATTTATAATAAAAATGACAATTTCCAAAACAAACAAACAAAAAACAATGAGAAGAGAGGCATTGTTTTATCTTTATGAAAAATTTAAAAGACTGGCCTAATAGAACATAGCTACATTCGTATGTGTTTCTTTGTTTAGTCTGTTGCAATATCACATGTTATGTAAGCTCTAGAAAATTTCTTTGAACACTCATGAGAGGATCAGAGTGAAAAAGGCAAATAGCATCTTAGTATTATCATGAAAATCATTTTAACCTCTCAGACCCACTGAAAGTGTTTAGGGCCTCCAAATCACACTTGGAGATCCACTGACTTAGAATATTTATTTAGTTAATTATGGCTGAAGATAAAACTGATAGTTACTTGTGTATAAGTACATACATCAGATAGAAATGACGTGCATATGTTTTAGCCTTACCTATACTCATACAGCCTATTTTTCTGTATTATAAACTGTTAGTTTTACTGTTTGACAAATCATTCTTATGAGATATAAACATCTAGCAAAACCATGGTCTTATATGTCAGTCTACATGAAAAATAACTATAAGTTTTGACTCACATGCAATTTTAAATTTCATTCTGAAATGTCTTTTTTTTTAAACTTTTTGTTTTGAATAAGTATAGATTTAGAAGAAGTTGCAAAAAAATGTACAGGGAAGTCCTGGCTACCCTTTAGCCAGTTCCCTCAATGATAATATCTTGCTTAATTGCATAGTACAATGAGAATACCAGGAAATTGACATTGGTACAACCCAGGAAGCTTATTCAGATTTCACTAGCATTGTGTGTGTGCATGTGTTGTGCATGTGTGTGTGTGTGTGTGTAGTTCTATGAAATTTTACCCATGTACAGATTAGTGTGACAACTACCACTTCAAGATACAGAGCTGTTCCATCACCACAAGGCTCCCTTGTGCTATACCCCTTATCTCCCTCCCCAACGCTAACTACACATAAGGACAGTGAGGCTTCTTTATAGGATATTTAAAAAGGAAAATTTATTGTTGCTGTCATTAAGCCCGATTCTACTGGTTGATGTGAAAAATGAGAAGATGCAAATTCCCACCTCTTTCCAAAAGACAAATTGTTGTTTTATACATGGCTTTAGAGTATGTTGGGAGCTGTAAGCAGAGGGATCAAGGCACTGATGACTGTTATTAGTAGCACTGTTAAGACTACTGATTGTTTTTATGACTGGTAAGCCAATTTTAGAGTTAACTTTTCCCCCCATCCTGTTTTGCAGAAGAGCCATGGATTACTACAGAAAGCATGCAGCTGTCATTCTGGCCACATTGTCTGTGTTTCTGCACATTCTCCATTCCTTTCCTGATGGAGAGTTTACAATGCAGGGTGTGTGACCCCACTTGCATTTGCAGTAATAAGAAAACCAGATGTACATTAATAACTCCACTGATTATATATCCACCTCCTTTATAATTGTGGTAAATCCTGGCTGCTGGATACATATCTAGGAACTTGCAGATTGTGAACATAAATTATGTTCCAATGAAAATGGTATCTTACATATCTACTTAAATAGCAGCCTATATATTTTCATCTGAAATACATTCCTGATTATTCTTTATCTGAGTTTTATAAGCAGAAAATGTTTCTTATTCAATTTAGCTCAGTTTTGGTGGGCTTTTTTTTTTTTTACATTTCTCTTGGAAGACTTGAGAAAGATGAAGTTTCACAGCAGTTAATGAGTGAGAAAGGCAAAATCATTTTTATGCAGTAAATTTGTTTTGCTGTCTTTTTTGAAACATTTTATAGAGTAGCTGATATAATTCCACCTGCTGTGAAATTGTGAGCTACTATTGATTCGAGTTTTTCTCTAGACAAGTGGTAATATTTTAATCGCAGATCCCGCATGCAGATGTCCCCTCTAATATCAGGCTCTCTGCTCTCACCAAGCTTGCTTAAGTCTGACATCGTTTTCTCTATCAATATTTGGAGTTTCTTTGGGAAAGAACAATAGCAGATTTTAAAGGGGAAAATAGTTTGCATTTGGGCAAAATTCTCCTTTCAGATGAACATGATGTTTTCATCTATCAAACTGTGTTTCCTTATAGGCATACTATTAGTACTGGGATAGAGAAGTCATGCTGGGAGAGAGACTGCTGCTATTGAGATTTTCCATGAATATCTGTCAAAATTGTTTTCCCACAAAAATAACTCTAATTCATATAATTAGTTATTATGTATGAAGATTACATATACAGTATTCAAAAAGTATTTATTCTAGTCCCAATGGAAAAAAGACTACCACCCCATAATAAGGAAAAATTTATAGTTTCTTTTTGAGTTGTGTTCGGATTATTTTATTCTTTGCCTTTTCTTTTTCTTTTTGGCAATAGTTTGCCCAGAATGCAAGCTAAAGGAGAACAAATACTTCTCCAAGCTGGGTGCCCCAGTTTACCAATGCATGGGCTGCTGCTTCTCCAGAGCGTACCCCACTCCAGCAAGGTCCAAGAAGACGATGTTGGTTCCTAAGAACATCACCTCAGAAGCCACATGCTGTGTGGCCAAAGCATTTACCAAGGTGTGAACCTAAAGGGCTCCAGAAGCTTTCTAACTGTCTAACCGAAAAAATGTCCCCAGTGTATATTCACGGGGTTTAATGTCAGAGGCATCTAATGACACATCCTTGTTGGGTATTAACGCTGGGACGGGTTGCATTTGTCCTTTTTAATCAGAGTCAGCAACATTGTGGGTACAGGCTGGTTTTATTTAGAATGAAGAGAATAGGGGCAGAGGTAGTGAGGGGCAGATTGGGAGAGAGTATGATGCTCACACAATGCACATTGTGTGCACTCTCCTTTTAGAGTCAAAATATCAGAATGAGAGAAAATGCAAATCTAACAAGCATCTATTTAGCTCATTTGGCTACAGATATTTTTATTTAACAGTTTTTAATTTTGCCTATTGTCTATCTATCATCTATCTATCTATCTATCTATCTATCTATCTATCTATCTACCTATCTATCTAATTATCTGTCTTTGTTTTGTTCCCCTTTAGGCCACAGTAATGGGAAATGTCAAAGTGGAGAACCACACGGAGTGCCACTGCAGTACTTGTTATTATCACAAATCTTAAATGTTTTGCAAAGTGCCGTGTTGATGACTGCTGATTTGATGGAATGGAAAATTAATTTGTTCAGTGTTTCTGGCCTTGTGAGATAACACTCTCCTTTTCCTTACCACACTGCCTTTGACATGATTCAAGGATATGCTGCAGCTTTATTGCTTTTCTCTATCCTACAGGATAATCAGTAGTTAGTTCTTTTCATTTGGAATGAAATACAGCATTTAGCATGACTATAAAAAGCTGGTTCTGCTGGAAATAAAGTCTTTTAAATCATCATTCTATCATTGAATTCTAATTTTTTTCTTCAAAGCTTAAAGCCCGTTGATTTTGATAGAATTCATTGAAGGAAGTGAGCCCAGTGGTGAGCGGGAGCCACATTCGCTGAGTGACCTGACCCTTGGAGAACCTTGTTCTCACAGAGCCTTCCAGAGCAAGGAACCCGTCAGCCAGTGGGCAAGTTATAAATCATTGGGATGAGGGAAGAAAACATAACTTGCATTTTTATTCATTTTTATAGCATCCCTTGATGGTTGACGAATTTTGTAAAAGTATAGATACATTAGTATGTAATTATGCATATTTGGGGATGTACCAACTTTTACTGGTAGAAGTTTTCAATCAGGAAAAAAAACACCACCACAAAACACTGCCCCATAGTTTGAAAGAGACAGAATCCTTCCCAGCCTGAAGTTTCTATCCACTTGCCTTATGTTTAGCAAAAAAGAAAAGTGCATCTTATTAGTCCCTTGCAGCCAGGTTGTAACTGAATGGGGTGGCTCAGGAAAAGATACCACTATCCTCAACTGAAAATGGGCATTGCTCTGAAATTCCAGCGGCATCAGCTTTTACATGCCACGTTTAGATCTGAGTGGGAATGAGTACACGACAAGCAAAGTATTCACCGAGTGTTCACTGTGGGCTAGATGGAGTACCAAGCACTTTCACTTAGTCCATGCAAATGCTTAAGAGATGACATGCTTCAAAGTCACATTTATTGAGAAGTTATACATAAAAACAGAGATTGTTCTTACTTTGAGGACCATGGTTATTACTCAAGGCCACCCAAAAGTTCTAGTTCTAAAGGAACCTAAAACTAGGGGGAAAATCATGCTAGTCAGAGATAAAGTTTTCAGAAAAAGTTTTCAGTCATCACCAATTTGTCAAGATTCCATTTCTGAGTGAAAAGTCCCTTCTTAAGAGTTTGGTAAATACACCACGTGTCAGGGTAAAAAATTAAAATGAGAGCATGTACTTTTTAAGAAGCACTGAATTCCACATGATCATATTACTTCACTTATTTATCAGCATTTATTTAATGTCTAGTAAGTGCTGGAAGGTTGTTAGATCATGGGGATTCAGAGATATCAGGATTCTCTGGAAGATAAGACTGAGAAAAAATGCAGCTTAATTAGAAAGAATAATGATGCTGACCATTCAAATATTTAACAGGTATTCATTGAGATCTTCTATGGGTCATGTCTTGAGAGCTTGTTTGGATGAGTCAGCAGGAGAAGAAATCTACTGATACACCCTTGACTGGAGTGCCCTCTGGGATCATCCCATTTGACAGAGGGGATGGAAGAAGTAATGAGAGATGAAGAGGATATCCTCATGGTCAATCAGATCAGCCAAATCAACCCTGGTGAGCATTAGGGTGAAATGTATTGGCCATATTTGCCTCCCATCTTGCCACGTGCCAGGCGTAGTGCTGGTCCTGGGAAGGTCAACATGAGTAAGACACAGACCTGCCCTGAAGCAACTCACAGTCCAGTGGGGGAAGAGAGACATAAACAAGGAGTTAGAATCTAATGAGATATCTACTGTTGGAGAGGTGTGGACTTTGATGGCATAAAGGAAGGGACGGCTAACTCTGTCTGGTTCTTCACAGAGAATTCCTAGGGCAGGCAATTCTTGAGTTAGGTCTAGATAGATGGGGGAGGAGTTCATTCTAGTTTGAGGAAACAGCAGAGGTACATGTCCTGAGATGAGAACCAGTACGATAGTCACAGAATCATAAGAAGTCCAGTGTGACGAGACTGTAGGTAGCTGGTTGGAAGGTTGGAGCTGCAGAGACAAATGGACACCTGTCAAGAAGGTCATGCAAAAAAAAAAAAAGTTCATTTTATCTAAGACCCTAGCTTCTCAAACTAGAGGGCCTGAGGGTTTCTGAAAGCCACAGGGTAAACATGTACCTTTTTGCAGGATCAATTTTGCTTGACAATTTGGGGGAAACGTTATTTTGCTTTCAAAACAAAAACTGATCTATTATAAAACAGAATGCAAAATTGCAAAAATGGGGTTAAAAATTGTGACTTAAAAAGAAATTTCATGTTGTAAGTGAGGACTTCTGGATCCTGCTCTTCTGACCCTCCCAAACGTCCTGGGAGCTTTTTCACTCTTCTTACACAAGGAGTACTTAAGTGGAGGAGTTCGAGAGGTTCTGTTAAAGGAATAATATGCTCAGCTTTGCATAAGCCATTGTGGCAGCAGTAGAGGGTGATTTGAGAAAGTGGGAGACTGGATACAAGATCACGAATCTAGGCCTTTGAAATTATCTTGGCAAGAACTGGTGATGGACTTTGGCAGTGAGGGCAAGGGTAAAAGGAAGGGATGGATTTGGGAGGAATTGTGAGAAAATAAAGAGATGATTGAGGGTGTGGCACCTTTTTTGGGGGTGGCTGGTGGATGACTGTGCCAATATTTGGGAAATGGAAAAGTGTGACATGGCAGCAGAAGGGAGATGACAAATTCAGTTGGGGACCTGCAGACTTGAGGCTCTAAGGAGCAGGTGAGCCTGTCCAACAGGCAGCGTGTTCAGTGATACAGAGCCCAGGAAAGGTCTCCAGCCTGGAGGTATAGGCATGAGGAGAACCAGTGGCCAGTGGAATCAAAACCACAGGAGTAGCTAGGATTGCTCAGGAGTGTGTGAGGGTGTGAGGAAGAGAAGATGCTGGACCACCAAGGATAGATTCTGAACCAATCTGGCTGAGAAAATAGGTGCCATGTCTTTTGGGATAATTAGAAAGCTGTGACAGGAGCCCTCTCTAGAGAAAAATATTATAATCTCAGAGTTATAAGCAGTGAAGAGAGGCAGATATGCAGGCTGGGAATTTTGCTTCAAGCCTATCTGTGAAAAATGCCTGAAAGAATAGAGGTAGAGCCAGCACATGTTTGAGGGGTGCTTCTTTCAGAAAATGTTCTATCATTCACCTCAGCTGGAGGGCTGCATGAAATTCTCCTGTTTGAGATTCCTTCCTTATAGCTAAAACACGGTATTTCAGGCACCTTCCTTTAAAATAGCAACACATCTGACTGAGGCAACACACTTAGCCATTAATATCACAAGGTAAGTTAACAGACCACTTGTCTGTCTGCACTGGGGGTCCTGGATCCTGGTTACCAGAGAGAGAGCGGGAGTCTGGCTGCTCTTTTGTAATTGTGTCCAGAATTGACCATGAGGAGAAACTCCTAAGTGATCACAAGGATGTCACTGATGATGAGGGCTCAAGGAAGCGGTCAATAAAACAAACAGGGACGGCTCCTGTGCCTCAGCCTGTCTCCTGGGAGTGAGAGGAAAGGGCAGGAAAATATGAGAGAGAGAAAGAGGACAGGGAAGAGAAAGAAGAATGAGGAGGGCATAAAATTTTCATTAAGCAGAAGGAAAACGTGCGAGAAGATGGAGAGGCTAGAAGGGCTGCTGGAGAAGTCTGCAGCCTCAGAGGAGGCTGACCGGGACTGAAGCAGAGAGAGAAAGCCTTCACTTTCCTTGCTTCCACCTCCCCCACCCACTACTGTCAGAGTCTAAGTAATCACCCAGTCAGGACCTCTAGCCTATATGAAGCTTTTGTGCAAACGGAAAAAGATGCCCTCTGTGGGTAATGCACCTGGAGTAAATGCTTCATGATTAAATGGCACAGAAAAGTGGGTATCAATGAATCCTTAACCCTTGGCTGGTCACCTTTGTGTAATATGCAAACTGTGCCATCTTACATGACAGCCCTGCCCATAATCTCTTCATCCTCAAATGACCACTGTTGCAATTTGGAGAGATCACATCTTAAATTGGCAAGAATCTTAGTTGACAGTGAAGATTCCAAATACTGATATCTTAATTATTCTTATACTGCTGGGAGGCTGCTGGAGAAAAATATTGCCCCAAATAGTTCTGTGTTGCTCTTGCCATCTATGGGGAAACTAGATGAGCTGCCCATAATCTGGTCCCAATAGGAAGATAAAACCAAAGAATCCACGTGTAAATGCCCATGAAGCTGACGTGAAGAAGTTGGTTAGGACCACAAACCTCAAGAAATTCAGAGAGGTCCACTGAATTGGCAAAAAAAATTAATCGACACCAAACCACCTGAGATGAGTACAGCACTTTTACTTTCTCAGAGCTTTCTGTGCCTAATGTGTCATGAGTCTCAATCAGCCCCTTGTGGACCACAAGTCAGGGCAGGTGGCACCATCTCCATTGGACAATTTAATAAATGGAGGAATAAAAAGCATTGGCTGTACAGGGACTGAGACCATGTGGAACCCTGGGTCTCCACTATCTTCAGTTTTGTGCTGCTTCCTTTAAATTCCAATTTCTTCTCAAGGCAAATAACTTAGTTCTTCCTGGATACTGAATAGGAGGGCTCTCTTGGGGATTTGCCCAGGGTGAGAAGCCATCATATTAAAATAAATGAAGCCTGAATTGTGAATTAATTGTCCATTGATGTTTTTTGTCTGGAAGCTCAGACTTCAGTGTCACCTTCACAGATCCTCTTGATTTACTCATTGCCTCCTTCAGACATGTTCCTTTTAAGCTGAATCAGGAGGAACACAAAGAGATTTCTCTGTTCTGAAAACCAAGTAGGATTTTCATATTTTCCTATTCAAAACTGGATAGCATATGGAATTGTAAATATGAAATACTGTTTTCACAAAGAACGGAAGCTGGGTCTGAGTTTCCTTGGAGCAAAGAGAGAAGTTAATTATTGCATCAAACTTCAAAACAGGAGACATAAAAAGAAACTAACTGTTGGATGTTTTTTTAATGAATTCTGCTTCTGAACCCCAGAAGACCACATGCTCAACAGAAAAGCACTTTCCTATTGAACCTGACTTCCAGGATTTGCCTGTCTGGAGGACCGGAAAGCTCGGGTTTTGGGAAGAGAGTGAGGAAAATGGGAATCAGGATAGAATCTCTGAAGAAGAAGCCAAAAGCTTGGCACATAATTAAAAATTTTCAAGAATGTTTCTCACAAAGATGTTCTGCTGTTTTAAAGCCATTTCCACTAATATTTTCAGAAAGTAGGATAGGAGAGTGAAAAGCCCAAAAAACTGTATCAATTTTCTCCAAATGCTCTTGATTAGAAAGTGTGTTTGAATTATAGTCTCTCTACTGTAAATTGTGAACAGTAATTGATTATTGACTAAGTTGACAGTAAGTAGAATTTCAGCATGTGTAAATTCCCTTCCACACACCCTTTTTCTCAATTACAACTCACGTTGGGGAAAAGTAGGAAAAGCCAGTATTAGGGGTAGGCTGGGATATGGAAGGGAACTGGGAGGGCAGAGCAGAAGTAGTGGTTTGCCCAAGACAGCTTCAGAGAGATAAAGGAAGAGGAAGAAAGAAAACCTGGGATTGACCTAGAAATGCACTGCAGCTTTGAGAAGTTGAAGGAAGTGAGATGGGCATGTGTCCAAGGAGTTGTCAGCAGATACACAGTTGGGTTGAAGTTATGATGAAAGGAACTAAAGTCTTAACCTTGGGTATTAGGGAGAGAACTTATTAACTATCTAAACCATGGTTATGCTGGTGACTGTATGTCTCTGGTATCACCACTCTCTGACATGGAAGAGAATCACTTGCCTGGGCAAAGTGAGCTCTAGGTGCACCCTGTGGTTCCTGAGGCTGACGATACCAGTGCTCACCACAGCATCAGCATCGCGAAGCTTGAGCGTAGCCAGACAGAGGCTCTGGGCATGTCAAATCCTCTGTTCGTCAGCTGCAGAGGCACTGCTGCCCCTAGTGGACAGCGTCACATGGAGCTTTTTGAAGGGTTAGTCAATGAGGTTGTGGAGTGTGTGTGCTTTTCCACGGATGCCTGGTACCACGGGTCTACCTGACTGAGTACATTTGTCTTCATGTTGATGGGATCCTTCCATTCATTTACCTCTGATGTGCCCTTTTAGTAGCATCTAACTGGCGGCAGGGGGACAGCTCTAATGCATGGGCATTCAGCAAAATACAGTTTCCACATCACTTAGAAAGATTTGATAAGCTAAAATTGAAGCTCAAAATCCATTCACATTATTATACGAATTTCAACATGGCATTTGTCAATGAGATAAAAAGAAAAGCTATTAGGTCCTTTAAATACAATTTAAACTAGTATAAAGTTGGAATGGTTATGAAATAATTGTTTCAAGAATTTGTTATTACCTGTATTGCACTTTTTTTTCTTTTTGCTGATAGTGACTGTCAAGAATCTGAAGAGACTGTCATAAAAGTCTTGATGATGAATTTTATGTTGCCATTTCCATCATAAAACCTGACAAAAAGCTCAAATTTCCTATTGAAATATTGGAAAATGTTTTACTTGAATGTTTTACATAAATCTGATACTTTGTATTTTTCTCATAACTATTCTTTTTTAAAGCCAAGCCTCATAAAGGCATCCCCCAAAACCTTCCAGTTTACCCCATTTTTTTTTTCCTGTGTGCCATGACATGGAAGGTTGGAAAACAGTGGTATAGAGAACTAGATTTAAAAAAAAAAAAAAGGACTTGTTGCCATCTTATAACAACATACAGCATACACAAACGCCTCTCCTGAACATCAGGAAAGGGAGGCACTGAAAATGTTTAGCAAGCTAAGGATGGGAAATTGTAACCTGTTATTACTAGATTAAGATGTGTGACAGCCGTTAACATTACCTTCCTTTGGTATGCTGTCTTCATTGTTTTACACAGGGAACATACAAATATTTACAAGTGCTTTTTATAGTTGATTTTGCAAAATCCATTTTCTCTCCTGCGGTTGGGAGAAGGGTCACTAAATATTTTTTTCATATCTATGGGCTCATTTAACTCACGTGTCTCTACTTGAAATTGAGAGCTGAGTTTGGACAGGATGGTAAAAATAATTTGCTATTAAGGTTTCAGAGAGTTCTGGGTCTTGTTTATTGCAGAGGAAAACTAAAGCAAGACCAGTGGCTCCTGGCCTTTGAAAGACATCGTTTTGCTCCACCTGTCTATACACTGTTTGCTGGTGATTTACACGAGGGGTTTGCAGCTGGACCCCTTTGCTGCCCTAGTTGGCCCTCCCTACTCCCTCAGGAGGGAAGAGGACAAAAAGAAGGCAAAGGGGTGGTTGAGAGAGAGGAAAGTTGGGCAGGTCTTTTACTGGGCACTCCACGAACTTCTCTCTCAAAGAATTCTACCCCATCTGAGCAGAATTTCAGCATGTGCAAATGCCCCCCGATAGGATGTGCTTTGAAAAAATTCAGTTACCACTTGCACAACTTTCCTATGGGCAGCAGCCAGTTGCATCAACATTTGAAGTATTTGATGTATGGGAGTGGGGTGGGGGGGGGCAATGGTAAGGTATGTACACATATAATACCTTAATAAAAATATATATAAAAGGAAAAAAAAAAGAAGAAAAAGGAGAAAAAGGAAAAAAAACACATTTGAAGTATTTGGGCTCTTTTATTCCAGATATCAGAACCTTAATAAATCTTTGATTATATTTCAGATAGAAATAATATACTTTTACTTTTTATCATGACAAATTTCAACTCAAAAATGGGGAGCAGTAATTTGTGGTGAAAATTGGGGGTGAGGGAGACCTTCCTAAAGGCTGATGCTTACCCCACACCAGGGATATTAAAATCTCGGAAACTCTCCTAGCTCCCCAGACAGACCCACTGTAACCCCAGGTGGCCCCTTTGCTTGCTCTCTCACCCACCCTCATACCCACTTGTAAGATGGCAGTAGATAATTAAAATCATACTGTGCACTTTATGGCAGCCTTTGACGTTACCCAAAGCTCCCAATCAGTCTGTTTCAAGGTTTGAGAAAGAAATGGAGGAGTATCAGAGTCGAGCATTGTAGTATAATCTTTCCACAAGGCTGGTTTATTTTAAAATGCAAAATCAAGTCTGTAAATTAGAAACTCACCCTGAGTTGAAAAGCACAGGAACCAATCTGAAAGAACTCCCAGTGGCCTAAGCTGAAACAATGTGAACAACAAAATAAATAACAATAATAATGAATTATTACCCATAAGACAAATATCTATGAATCCATACTGATATAAATGTGGAACTATATATGTAAATGAGAAGAGACAGACTGCCTTACAGAAAAATTCCAATAATAAATGTGGAAGGAGGAAAATCACAAACAGAGCAATCATTATTGTAGGCAGGCCCACTGTTGGATGCTAAAATTAAAAGTGGGCAGAAATTTGAGGAGAAACAAGATATTTGCAAAAAGTATCTTCTTCAATATATTTATTACAAAGGGAAAAGTTCACAGTGGAGAAAGCTGGCAGATACTGCCTTAACCAAGTGATCAAGTAATAAGGTGTTATCAGCATCATAAGCCCCTCAATATGATTTGCAAGAAGGACCCAAAATGCATGACCTCAATCTAAGTATGAGAAGGCATCAGAAAAACCCAAACTGAGGGACAATCTACAAAATAACTGGCCAGTACTCTTTAAAGGCGTCAGTCATGAAAGACGCGGGAAGGGGAGGAGCTGCCACAGATGGGAGGAAACTAAGGAGGCATAACAACTAAATGCAAAGTGGGATTCTTAGATGGGATCCCAGAGCAGAAAAAGAACATCAGTGGAAAAACTGGTGAAATCCAAACAAAATCTGTACTTTAGTTAATAATATTGTACCAATGTTAATTTCTTGGTTTTGATCATTGTACTATGGTTTTGCAAGACGTTGACATTAGGGGGAGCTGAGTGAAGGGTATATGGGAACTCTCTATTCTATTTTTGCTACTTTTCTGCAAGCCTAAAATTATTTCAAAATAAAGTTAAGCCTAGCTGGTTGGGGCCATGCTGGGGTTGTGGACTCAATCCCCACTGGGGGGTGTGCAGGAGGTAACTGAAATTTCTCTCTCCCTCTCCCTCCTTCTCTCTCTAAAAGTCAATTAAAAATATAAAATAAATAGTTAACAAAAATCCCCCTTTTATCTGATTTCTGCATCCCCTACGGTATTGAGTTTCTTTCTATTCATTGTTGACCTGTCTACTTGCCAAATTCTATTGTTTTTGTCTCTCGGACATTCTTGCCCTCTTCCTCTTGTAAATAATAATAATAATAATAATAATAATAATAATAATAATGGAGCCACTTTAAAATGGAGTCTGAGTTGCCATTCTGTAGGGCCTGCTTTGCACGTCTTGTGCCTCAAAACTTTGGAATGTGAAACAGGGCAAAATAACTTTAGAACTGGGCCTAAAGCAGTATTTAGCCCACACCACTGTTTGCAAAGATAACAAGAAAGCCGATATTATGATTACTGGACTGATAACCACCAGACTGAAAATTTAAAGCATTCTTAATTTCAAAACACTGCTTCAAAGTTCTGTATTTTGCATTTCTTCTTCTTTAAGTCTCTTGGATAAACATCTTGAGCATCAGCAAGAGATAGCAGTTATAACTATTGCCTTTAGTCCCTGGAGTTTTGGCTTCACTCAAATTAGAGGAATTCCCTGATAGGTTCATTTGTCATGCCACTTCACATTTTCATGCAAAGAAAGCTGGTTATAGAGTTCTTATTAATGCATGTTCTTTCTCTTAGGACACAGGTACTAAAAAATCACCACCACCACAAATAACATCATAAAATCACAGCACAAATGAAAATGCTAAGTTTTAAACTTTACTTTTGACCCAACACATTCAAGTGTTTATTATTTAACCTTCCTATACTGGTAAAGAGAATATGTTTTACTTAGTCCCATTGTATAACCATTTTATTAATAAAAATATCAAAGAAGGCCTAGATGATTAATTAATTCAACTCAAAGAGACAGATATTAATGGTGTTTAGAAGAAATTTAATTTCCCGGTCCAGGAATTAAACATACTGAAGTCATCTGCTTGGACTCTCTATTTTCCCCTGTGTGACATTTAACTACATTGTTGAGTTTACTATTGTTTTCCAGAAGCAACCAATACTAATATTCATTAGAGGAAAAATGCAGAGCAGTGTGTCTGAGACATTTTGGGTAAACACAGGAATGCTCACCAAGAGTGTGTACATTCCCCCCTCACAGGTAGGTAGAGCCATGTGACCATTCCTGGCCAATGAGCTGTGAGTGAAACTGACTTGCCACTTCTGGGCTGGTGTGAATTTTCTTTGCCTTCCACAGGGACTATTACAGAGTGATGTTCCAGATGATGGAGCCTCTATGAGCCTGGGTCCCTGACTATGAGTAGCAGGCTCCCCATCTACAATGGACATGTGGCATAAGTGAAAAATTAACTTTGTTCCCTTGAACCTCTGAGATTGTGGGATTGGTCACTGTACTCTTGCCTACCCAGACTTGACCAACACAGACACTGTGAGATATAAAACACACACACACACACACACACACACACACACACACACACACACACACCAGGACATGGGCTTCCTTGCTATGTTTGCTTCAGAGTAATGAGTATTTGGAAGATCAAAATCAAACCTCTGGGAGGGCATGCAAATTAAAGCAAGCACATGTTTCATTTTACAAACATTTTGGCCAGAGGATGCTGATACTTACAGAATAGCTCCTTATTCAAGAATGTTAAAAACACTAAGAAAAATACTGTATGTCCTTCTTTGATCATTTCTAACATTTCTCAGTGCTGGCAGTCTTCTATCACAACCTTAGAGGTTGCTAGAGTGTTTTGTTAGCTAGAGCCTGCAGGAAAAATCCATCTGTTTGGTGCTCGGTGCCAACCATACTTTGCTACCTTAGGAAATCCAGAAGGACCAAGTACTTTACACACACCTTCTTAGAAGCTTCCACTTAAGTATTCAGGCTCTCTGGATCATGACAGACCCCTGTTAGCCTGGGGGAGGAGTTCTCTCCAGCTTTGTTCTGGGGAAAAGTTCCGTCAGTGCTTCCCATATACCAGCCACAGAAATTAATATACACAATTAAACAGCCCTTGCCCTCAGATTGCTTATAATCTGCCATAAAACAGGAGTAAAATAACAATAAAACAAGTGAATAAGTGCAGTGCAGAGAAATGCATGACTATAACCCCCCCCCCCCAACTCTGTGGGAATTTCTACTTAAAAAAATTACTTCAGGATGAGGGAAAATAGAATTTAACCTATGTTGTATATGATGCCACCCTCTGACAGATGAGGGTGGGCATAAAGGCATGTGGAATGGTGTGTACAAAAGCATGGTATGGTCATGAGATATGTTTGGAATAAGGCAAGAATGGGGGAGAAAAGTTTAGCAAGGTTGGTTGAAAGCAGATTATGGAAAAGCATTGGATTTTAGACTAAGAATATAAAACTTCAGTTTCTAGATAATGGAGAGTCATGATTTTTTTTTTTAATATGGAGAGTGTCATAAACTGGATGGCATGTTAGTGGCACTAGTCTACAGCCAGCTGCAAGGTTCTTTGGAGAGGTTGGGACCTGGAAGTGAAGATGCTTTCATGGTAAAGCAGGAGCCATGTGTGGAGAGAGGAGGAGGTAAAGAGGCTGTGATTAGAAAAGGGGCTGCAAATCTGGAGATGCCGGCTTAATGACAGCGTTAAGAGTCAACATTTATTGCTTCCTACAGTGTGCCAGGCATTAGAAGCATTATATATATTAACTTGTTTAATTCACACAACAACCTATGAGAGAGGTATTGTTATTGTTGGTTTAAAGATTTACAAATGAGGTTAAGTAACAAGTCTTATAGCTAGATTTAGGGAGCTTTCCAGTGACGGCCATGGGATGGCAATCAAGGTCAGCAGAATCAAGTTGTCTGATGAGCCTCTTCACTGGATGCAGAGGAGATGCTGAGCTAACTGGGGTGAGACATCCCTTTGGAAGCCAGGGTGTGGTCTTCCTTCATTCTCAGATCATAGTGCTGCTCTGTGGGACCTGAGGAAGGGTCAGCAAGGTAGCTCATAACCAAGACACCTTCCCTCAGGCTGAATTCTTAACGAGGACATCCTGAAATCTCAGTGAAACGTGCTTACAGAAAACGAAGAGCATGCACTTTGGCGCAGAGATGCATCTGAGCCAGGCACTGCCTTTTCCTAGCTGTGTACACTTGCATAGGTTAATTAACCCTGCCGAGGCTTCATTTTCAACTTGCAAAGTGGAGATAATAATAATCCCTTCCTCATAGGATTGCTGTGAGTATTAAAGGGCGCAAGGAGGTAAATTGCTCAGCACCTGCCATGTAATAAAGGCTCATTATTTTAAGTGTCAGCAATTTTTCAATGACTTAGCACCACCAGCTATTTTGTTATTACCTAACTATATCTTGTTAGACATGTATTAGGTAAACCAGAACAATAAAAAGATACTGAAAATTGGAAACATGTTAGCATAGTTACAAAAGAAATGCTAGAGCCAGTCAAGACACACCCAATTTCCATCTTCTCTTTGTTAAAGGACCTTTCAGTGCATGCTCTATAGATAATGAAAAGCTCATTATTCTCCCGCCCTCTGCTCTGCAGCCCTTCCTTTCAGGAGTTTGACAAGGGGAAAGTGCAAGCTGCCTTATCTAAAACAGCGCAATACATGATTGTCTGAGTGGTATTTTGTATTTGATTTTCCCAAGGGGATAGTTCTGGAGCCAGACGGACCGTCTGGACCTCAAGGGCAGCCCTGGCCTTCTTTGTAGAAACGTATTTAACACATAAGATTTATACATCCACAAGGTGTACACATGCAGAAGACAGCTGCAGAAGAGGCAAGCACCTTTGTGCAACTGAAAAAAACACCAAAAAACACCAAAAAGAAAACCCCACCAACAAACCTTTGGTCAATGACCTCAATTCTGTCATTATTGTAAGCGGCCAATTACACCCCCAGCTAAAGGAGATTGCACAATATTGATCTCTGAAACTGCTTCAGCAACCTCTTTCCTAGCTGGCTGGTTTTGTTGCTGTTTGTGTGTGTGTGTGTGTATATGTGTGTGTGTGTGTATGTGTGTGTGTGTGTGTGTTGTGTGTGTGTGTTGTGTGTGTGTGTGTGTGTGTTGTGTGTTTCAGTTGCCGAGATTTATTTTTAATTTATTTTTATTGATTTTAGAGAGGAAGGGAATAGAGATAGAAACATCAATGATAAGAGAGAATCATTGATCGGCTGTCTCCTGCACACCCCCTACTAGGGATCGAGCCGCAACCCAGGCATATGCCCTTGGCTGGAATCAAACCTGGGACCGACCCTTCAGTCTGCAGGCCAACGCTCTATCTGCTGAGCCAAACCGGCTAGGGCTCTTTTTCTTTTTAAAGATGACCACTTCCTTTATTTTCATGTTTGTGCTTCTTTGTACATCACTAAGAGAGAAAATATTTTAAATGTTTTGTGTGTGAGTCTGAAAACCAGTCAGTGGCCGCCTGCTTTTATTTACCTGCTTTTTGTAGTTCCAGATATTTTGTGGACTTTGAGCACCACCCAGTGGCAATGTGTAGTCAAAAACTTAAAAAAAAAAAAAGAATTTGGAGATGGAAGAAAACAACAGAAGCAATTGATGATTTTCTTTCAAATGAATTAGAGAAATGGGTGCTTCCAAATCAGGACTATGATCAAGTCATTGCAATAACCATGACTGTAATCCAGACCTTTTCTTTCTTCTTGCTTTTGTTCCTTTGGTTATTTTGTGCCATTTTATTACATTGTTGCTGCCATGTGTTAAAATTAAAACAAAACCAAACCAAGTTTTTGTGATGGTTTGTAGTTCCTATTCTCTGGGGCTATTATTGAAATAGACATTTTAGCAGTTTGAAGATTGGATTGAGCCCTAGCTGATTTGGCTGAGTGGATAGAGCTTCAGCCTGCAGACTGAAGGGTCACAGGTTTGATTCCAGTTAAGGGCACATGCCAGGATTGCGAGCTTGATCCCCAGTAGGGGGTGTGCAGGAGTCAGCCGATCAATGATTCTCTCTCATTGATGTTTCTACCTCTCTCTCCCTTCCTCTCTAAATTCAATAAAAATATATTTTAAAAAAAGAAAACGGGATTAATATCTGCGTGATCCAAGTTTGTATATAATGACTATCACTTTGTGAGGATCTCTGAGAATGGTAATGGGACTCTAATGAGGAGAGAGCTATCTGCTCTGTGTATTGCAGCTGGGGCCTGCCACATCAGTTTTCTCTGATGCCAATCTTGTCAAGTACCCTAAATTTGCATCTGTTAGGGCTCTCACAAACTGTTAGCACATATCAAACTCAAAGCCACGTGGGTCTTTTTAGACTTGATGCTTAGTCCAGTGTCAAGTGCAAATGTCAGAAAGATCAAGCACAGGCCCTTCTTTTTACTCATCAAATTTCACCTTGTTGGTTTTGGTTCCATTGACCTTGGGGACCCCTGAAATGTTTTATCATCGGGTCCAGTTTTATGTCATCTAGAAATTTCATACATCTCTCAAGCTATTGATAAAAATGTTGAATAGGACAGAGGTAATAAGTGTGGTGGCAGCACAGTAGATTCTGTTCAGGACCCTTACTCAACATTTTAGGAGTGACTTCAGGAGTTTAGCTGGCTATCGTGATATTTAAAAAAAAAATCACAACTACACTGTTTGGATCATCTTTTACATCTAGGCCTTGGTAGGTCCCTTGACATGTATTATTTTGAAGGTTCATGGCATTTATGCAAAACAGGGATTATTATCCTCATTTTTAAAGATATCAAACAGAAGAATGGAGGCATCTATAATAATAAAAGTATAATATGCTAATTAGACCAGATGTCCTTCCGGACGACCTTCTGGACGAAGCCAGGGCTGTGAGGGAAGCCTGGGTCCCAAGTGCCTGCCGGCGGCCGGAGGGAAAGAAGGCCTACCTTTGCATGAATTTCGTGCATCAGGCCTCTAGTTAAGTGATATGCCCCAGGTCATACCCAACTTGGATGTGAAGACACACCTGGCTGACTTCAAGGTTGTACTCTTTTCACTGTTCCAAATTGCCTCATTGACTCATCTTTTGAGGGCATTGGTCTCTAAAAGGTAATTCATTTTCAAAAGAAGCAGAGAAATAGGATTACAAGGCCAAAAAAGCTCAGTTCGAAACAATTAGTATTGTTGGTGCAATTAATTCATTATGAAAGGAAGTTGGAACTGCATATTCCTAATTGTTCCTGGGAATATGACAAAGTCACATTGTGATGGGAATGTCAGTCTAGCTTTTGTCAACATAATAAATGGAGCAGGTACCAACTATTTGTTAGTGAGTTAAATGTTTTCAACTTTATTTACAGACGAAGACTGGCAATGACAGTGCATCCTTGCACCTCTCCTGACTCTAATGGGGATGCTGTTAACTTTCTGCTCTTACTTGTGCTGCTTAATGCATGTTTCTGTTTGCTAGCTTTCATTGGGGTGAGGAAGTTTCTTTCTATATCTGGCTTGCTGAAAGGATTTTTTAAAAAAGCAAATGTCTTTTACGTGTCTAATGAAATGGTCATCTTAAACATTTTCATTGTAAAATACATCATGTATAGGGAAGAAGTCTATAAAACATATGAGTACAGTCCAAAGAACAATATTAAAGTGAACCCCCATGCCTGAACCCACTTGTCAGGTAAAGAAGTAGTGCTGGAGAAACCAAGATGGCGGCATAGGTAAACACCTAAACTGCTGCCTCGCACAACAATATCAAAACTACAACTAAAAGAAAAAACGGACACCATCGAGAACCACAGGAAAGCTGGCTGAGTGGAAATTCTACAATTAGAAGAAAAGAGGAAAGCGCATTGAGACTCAGAGGAGCTGCAAAAGGCTGAGTTACGGAGACTTGCACACGGAGAGGACGGGCAGCTGTGTGCACGGGTGGCGGAGTGCGCGGCTGGCTTTCTAAAGCGGGAGGGAGAAGGAAGCTCCCAACTGCACTGAACTCCAGTCCCAGGCGAGATGCTGGGAAACCAGACTCATTCAGGGAGAAACTGGACTGTCTGGCAGTGGGCGAAACTTGAGGGTGGCTTTCTCTCAGAGGTGCTTGCAGCAATTACCATGGGACACTGAGACCCAGGGGCCTATTAGGGCAGGGCTGATGGGAAACCAAGGCTGTCTGCTCCGCCCTGAGACTCCGCCCCATCCAAGCTGAGCACAGAGGCTTTTGAAATTTTGCAAGTCTTGTCTCATAAGAGTGTTTCCAGCACAGAAGTTCTCCCAGCGTAGACACAGCTGATCCTCATAGCCAATTGGCCTGGAGGTCAATTCCTCCCAGTGATACCAACAACAATCAAGACTTAACTACAACAAGGCTGAGCACACAGTCCACAAAGGGGTTCACCAAGAGTGTCCACCTCAGGTAACTGGGGAGGCTGAGCCACTGGGCCCTAGAGGACACCTACCACACAAAGCTACTCTACCAACTCAGGGAAGCAGCGAAAATGCAGACACAAAGAAACAAATCACAAATGAAAGAAATGGAGGAAAGCAAACGACTGGATATAGAGTTCAAACCACGGTTATAAGGTTTTTCAAGAATTTCTTAGAAAAGGTTGATAAATTTAGTGAGATCCTCGAGGATATGAAAAAGGACCAACTAGAAATTAAACATACACTGACTGAAATAAAAAATATATATTTTTAAAATATATTTTATTGATATTTTACAGAGAGGAAGGGAGAGGGATAGAGAGTTAGAAACATTGATTAGAGATAAACATCGATCAGCTGCCTCCTGGACACCTCCTACTGGGGATGTGCCCGCAACCAAGGTACATGCCCTTGACCGGAATTGAACCTGGGACCTTTCAGTCCACAGGCCGACGCTCTATCCACTGAGCCAAACCAGTTTCGGCTGAAATAAAAAATATTATACAGAAACCTAACAGCAGACTAGAGGACCACAAGAATCAAGTCAAAGAGTTGAAATACAAAGAAGCGAAAAACACTCAGCCGGAGAAGCAAAAAGAAAAAAGAATCCAAAAATTTGAAGATAGTGTAAGGAGCCTCTGGGACAACCTCAAGCGTACCAACATCCAAATTATGGGAGTGCCCGAAGAAGAGAGAGAGCAAGATACTGAAAACCTATTTGAAGAAATAATGACAGAAAACTTCCCCCACCTGGTGAAAGAAATAGACTTACAAGTCCAGGAAGTGCACAGAACACCAAACAAAAGGAATCCAAAGAGGACCACACCAAGACACATCATAATTAAAATGCCAAGAGCAAAAGACAAAGAGAGAATATTAAAAGCAGCAAGAGAAAAACAGTTAATTACCTACAAGGGAGCACCCATACAATTGTCAGCTGATTTCTCAACAGAAACTATGCAGGCCAGATGGGAGTGGCAAGAAATATTCAAAGTGATGAATAGCAAGAACCTACAACCAAGATTACTCTACCCAGCAAAGCTATCATTCAGAATTGAAGGACAGATAAAGAGCTTCACAGATAAGAAAAAGCTAAAGAAGTTCATCACCACCAAACCAGTATTATATGAAATGCTGAAAGGTATTCTTTAAGAGGAAGAAGAAGAAAAAGGTAAAGATAAAAATTATGAACAACAAATACATGTCTATCAACAAGTGAATCTGAAAATCAAGTGAATAAAAAAATCTGATGAACAGAATAAACTGGTGAATATAATAGAATCAGGGGCATAGAAAGGAGTGGACTGACAATTCTCGGGGGGAAGGGGGTGTGGGAGTGCGGTCAGAGACTGGACAAAAAGCATACACCTATGGTTGAGGATAGTGCGGCGGGGAGGTAAGGGCAGAGGGTGGAGTGGGAACTGGGTGGAGGGGAGCTATGGGGGGAAAAAAGAGGAACAATTGTAATAATCTGAACAATAAAGATTTATTAAATTAAAAAACAAAGTAGTGCTATCAGTCCCTTAGAAGTCCTATAAGATTCTTCTCTTTGATTTTCTTTAAGTTTTCACCATCCATGTACATATCATTAAGAATATATAATCTAATTTTGCCAATACTTGAACTTGATACACGGAAACACTATTTCATTATTCTTCTGCAACTTCCTTTTTAAGTCCTAACATTGTTTGAGTTTCATCCATGTTAATGCACTGTAGCTGTAGCCTTTTCACTGCTGAAAAGCTTTTCACTGTATGCCCGTGCCACTGTGTCTTCATTCATGCTCCTGCTGATGGGCACCTGTGTTGTTTCTAGTTTGGGGTTATTATCAACACTGTGCTACAAATATTCTTTTATATATGTCTTAGAACACATACCCCGTTTCTTCCCTATGACCACCATGGAAGGGCTCTGCTCATAGTCCTTCAAGAGAATCAGCCAGGAGGAGTGTGCCTGATTGACAGCCCCTGCTGCAGCACATTTGGATCTAGGTTGGGTTCACACCAGGCCACGCCCAGCATCCCTCATCCTGAGTTGCTCCCAGCCAAAGACTCAGTGCAGTGTAGGTGCAAGAACTGTAGGACTGCAGACTGTTCTGAGACAGAATTTTAGTTCGGGGCCTTACCATCAGCCTGGCTGAGATTTCTCAGAATTACACTGCTGTCTGACACTCTTCCTATCCATTCCTCCCCCACCTACCCTGCCTGACTTCCAGTTAGGTCCTGGGCCCATATACGGAAGGCAAGGGGAAACATCTGAAGCATCTAAAACCTCCCTGCCCCAGCCACTAGTAACACAAAATCATATCACATCTCAGGCACTGGTGCCACAGGAAACAAGGGTTGCAGGGATGGTGGTCCTTATTTCCATATACAGTTGACCCTACCCAACATGGGTTTGAGCTGTGTGGGTCAACTTATATGCAGATTTTTTTCCCAATAAATATACAGTTGGCCCTTCTATCTCCCCAGGTATCGAATCCATGGATTCAACCAACCTTGGATCCAAGACTGTAGTTTGGAAATCTGTGGATGCAGATGGCTGACCATATGCATTTTAGATCAGAGACTCAAACATCCACAGATTTTGGTATCTGCCAGGGAGTGGAGTGGTGACTGGAACCAAGGGGCAACTGTAGTTATGTTTTTTGGGGGTAAAAAGTTATACATGGATTTTCAATTTGTTTTTATTTCTACTACATGAAACTCAATGCCCTTAACGCTTGCATTGTTCAGAGGTCAATTGTATTTGATTCTGAAAGCTGATATTTTCTCATTGATATAGAAAGCCCCTATACTCCCCTTGCAACCAGATTGCCAGATGCTTTGTTCTGACTCAAGTCTCTCCCTTCTCCTTCCTACTTTCCACAGATATAATACACTAGTGACCCGGTGCATGAATTTGTGCACATTGAAAGAAAATTAATTAGAAGGTGGCCAGCGGGGCGGGACTGGGTGAGATGGGCTGGACATGGCCTGAAGCCAACATCCTTCGGTCCCTCCTGGGCGTCTGCAGAGTGAGCGGGGTCCCTCCGGCAGGTGGGGTCCTTCGGCCTGGCCTGCAGGGATCAGGCCGAAATCAGCTCTCAGATATCCCCTGAGGGGTCCCGAAGTATGAAAGGGCATTCTGCAAAGTTGCTGCTGTACAGGGTGTGTAACACAAACTCAAGTGTGCAGTAAACCAGATTTGGGGCTGACAGTGCCCAGCAACAACATAACCCATTGCCAAAGGTTGAATAGTACGGCCCCATGAGGAATCAGGCTCCCTCTTCTCTGGTTTCGGGGTGGGTCACCTGAGAACCACCACTGCCAAGTCACTGCAGCTCGGCAGCTCCTGCATTGACCATCTGCCCCCTGGTGGTCAGTGCACGTCATAGCAACCAGTTGGACGGTCGGACACTTAGCATATTAGCCTTTTATATATATAGTAGTATGTTCCTCTAATTCTGACCTTTGTATGCAACACAAGTTTTTTATGATATCACACAGCAAGCTACATAATTTGCAGGACCCAGTACAAAATGAAAATTTGGGGACCCTATTTTTAAAAAGCAGGAAAAGATATGAAGCTTTTTTCTTGCTTCCACAGTCTCTTGCTTCAGTTATTATAGTGATTTCATTTGCTACTTAATGGCATTCTAAGTAAAGAAAATTAAAATTTTAAATTGTCATGAATATTATTCATCTTACGTTGTGTGATGCCAGTTTTTAAGTGAAAGAGCATTTATCTAGTATGTTGAATCACAGAAATTACACTATTTGTATTTTGTTCTTCACTCAAGCATATATATATTTGCTTCTCTTTAGTACAGTGGAAACATTTCATAAAACGAATTCAACTTTTTTTCTTTCACTTTTGGAAACACATCTACCAACACTTCCTATCTTCATTTACTGATGAGTAAGGAAGGACCGAAATGAAAAGAACTATGCGATACTTTTTTTTCTCTCACTTCCTTTCTGAGTCACCATTTTCAGCTTAAGTGGTTGACTAATACAGAGAAGTAACAGTAAGGAAATATCATAGGGGCCCTTGGTCACTGATGTTTCTTAGAATGCCATTGCCTCCTTTCTGTGTTCAAAGCAAGTTCTGGTTGGAACAGAAAATGTAGCCTCTTGGGGCTACTATAAATCTCTCCAAATCCCTGTGGAGGAAACAGGAAACCTCATTGTGCTAAAGAGGAAACTAAGGCTAAGATAGTTATAGAATATAGGTTTGTTATTGTTTGTTTATCGATAGACACTGGAACCCGGGAACACTTCCCCTTTTATTTTAAATACATGTAAACTTAATCAAGCAGTACAACCACACTCCACCTGTACAGAGTAAGTAAGATGTTGGCTGGGGAGTTAAAAGATGACTTGAAGGCCACACCTTAAAGCTCAGGAGAGACCACTTAAACAACTTAGTTTCTACTCCAGGTACTATTTTGCACAATCCTCTTTCTCCCTTATGTCCTTGTTGTCCCCCCCCCCCCCCCCCGCATTCTTCTGGAGCCCAGCTATTGATTTACTATGAAGAAATCGGCAATCAGTTAACTCCTTGGACTTGATAAAGTTTAAAAACTATTTACTCAGAAGTGTGCAGCTTAAGGGCACTGATTCTGGAGCGCAGTGAGTTGAACTCCAGGTTCGCCCACTTAATTTGTTTGGTAACTTGTAGGCGAAGTTATCTAACTTCCCTGAGCTTCAGTGTCCCCATGTAAAGCAGGAGTCATGGTAATTCCTACCTCATAGGGTTGAGATGATTAAATGAGTAAAATGTGTAGAACAATATCTGGATCTAGTAAGACTTCAATAAATATTAGTTACTCTTATTATACATTAAGAGTCTGAAATGTGAAATTATATAAAGGGTGCAAAGAAGGAGTACTTGTACCCTTAGTATAAGAGACAGAGCTTCCATATTGACAAGATGTATTTTGAAGTGATCTGGATCACACATATACAAAAAGTATGTGTTTAGGAAAGGAAAATTTATCATAGGTGTTTGTTAAAGTTTCTGTTGATTTTATTTTTGATGTAATGGTCTCTCCATTCCCTCTTATTTTTCTTAGATTCTTTGGAGCAGGCGTCCTCAAACTACGGCCCGCGAGCCACACGCGGCCCGCCGAGGACATTTATCTGGCCCACCAGGTGCCGCTGCCTGTCCTGCTTAGCAGCCGACTTGTCCCGGGCCCGCAGTGTGCATAGGAATTTGTTCATAGTTTTTTTTTTAAACTATAGTCCGGCCCTCCAACGGTCTGAGGGACAGTGAACTGGCCCCCTGTTTAAAAAGTTTGAGGACCCCTGCTTTGGAGGTAGTGTGGAGAACCTGAAACTTCTGGTCCTGATTTTAAATCAATTGGTCTGGGGTAGAGTCCAGTCAGGCATTTTTATTAACCTTTAAATCAGCCAGGTTTGAGAACCATTGACTGCATGATCTATGCATTCAGATTATTACTAGCAAAATGAACATACCCATTCTCTACCCCAGTCTTTTCATACAAAACATGGGAACATTGGGTGAGACACTTTTAAATTAATCTTTCGGTTGAAGCATCCTAAGTTTGGCTAGCAACCATTTCTCTTCTAGGCATGAACATTTCTACAAACTTGACCCTTAAAAATTATAGAAGTAATTTATTTTCATTAGAAAATGTTAGAAATAAAGATAGAGAGAAAAAGAACAAAAGACATTTTTGACATTTCATAAGCTTTCTATACTTTCAGAATAAGTATACATGTCTGTTAAACTCATCATTATTATTAGTTGTTTGAGAGACATTTTTAAAACAATACCTGTCTGATATATTAAATGAAAACTAATTAGAATAACATATCAATAGTTTACTTTACACTGTTGGTGAGAATGTAAATTTGTACAGCCTCTATGGAAAATGGTGTGAAGGTTCCTCAGAAAATTAAAAGTAGAACTACCATCTGATCCAGCAATTCCACTTCTGGGTATTTATCCAAAGGAAAAGAAAACACTAACTCAAAAAGATATCTGCACCCCCATGTTCATTGTAGTGTTATTTACAATAACCAAGACATGGAAACCTTAGTGTCCATCAATAGATGAATGGATAAAGAAGATGTGATGTATATACAATGATATATTATTCAGCCATAAAAAAGAAGGCTATCCTGCTATTTGCAACAACATGGATGAAACTTGAGGGTGTTATGCTAAGTGAAATAAGTCAGACAGAGAAATACAAATAAAGTATGATCTCACTTATATGTGAAATATTTAAAAAAACCCTCATTGATACACAAAGAACAGATTCATAGTTGCTGGAGGCGGGTGGTGGTGGTGAAGGGTGGATGAAATGGGTAAAGGTGGTCAAAAGGTATAAGCACCCAGTTACCCAGTTATAGGATAAGTAAGTTGGGAATATAATGTGCAGTATGACGACTATAGTTAATAACACTCTTTTGTGTGTTTGAAAAATTTCTTAAAAGTTCTCATATCAAGAAAAAATTATAAGTATGTATCATGATGGGTATTAATTAGACTTACTGTGGTGATCATTTTTCAATATATACATATATAAAATCAGTATGTTGTACACCTGAAATGAACATCATTCTACTTTTTGAAAAAGGAATATACACCCTTCATAAAAGCTTGAGGCATGAAGTACTTCAAGGGAATTCACAATTGTTTCTTTGTCCACAGAATCCACTGGAGTGGAACTACAAACATTATTTCTTACAATATTTTCTTCTGCTTTTTTTTTTTCATTTTTGATCTCTATCTAGCATGCAATTCTCACACAAAGACACTTACTACCAAAACCTGGTATATATGGACTGCATAATTTCCCTGGGTTATTATTCCTCCTGCTACTGCTCTTTTTAAATATATAAATCAAATTTTAAAACTGAGTTTTAAAGAACAGTTAGTTCTTTGAATAATATGTCATATAGTAGTGCCATCTGCCATCAATAACATGTTTTCCCCCTTCTCTGCCTAACTAGGAACTTGCAAATGTTGTTTAAGTGGGAGTTAGGTTTCTGGACTAGAATTAGTATTACCTTATTTCATCATTTAGCATAGCCATCTATTGAGATCTTGTAAGAGCCATTGTAAAAGGTAAGTTGTTAGTTTAAGGGATCATTGGTATTCTTGACTCCTGTCATATTGCTAGTATGTTCATTCAATAAGGATAGCCCTTGCTAGAAAGTGTTAGAATGTGAAATTCATATCTACTTATTCAACAAACATCTATTGAGAACCAATAGTGTTCAATATGAGATGATGTCTTTTTTTATCATTTGCTAATTGATTATGAAAAATATTGATATAAAGAAATAAAATCATAATTAACAATCCAAGTGTAACTATAACTCCAATTTTAATAGTTTTGTCACTTCCTACTTCAGATGCTATCCACAAGTCTGTGCTATTTGTATTTTTAAACCTTCTCTTAACACCATCCATATGACCAGAGCTTCTCTTCTTGAGGCCACCAATGATGTCTATGTTCTTAAATCCCTGGATAATTCTAAATCTCTGTATCAGTAGCATCTGGCAGTTGATCATTTCCTTATTCTAGAAACACTTCTTCATTTGGCTTCCAAGATACCACACTCTTCTGATTTTTCTCCTACCTCACTAGCCGCCTTTTCTGTTTTCTTTTGCTGGTAGATATATCAATTCAGTGAGATAGGATGAATTATTTTTTTTTTTAATTTTTTATTGATTTTTTACAGAGAGGAAGGAAGAGGGATAGATAGTCAGAAACATCGATGAGAGAGAAACATCGATCAGCTGCCTCTTGCACACCTCCTACTGGGGATGTGCCCGCAACCAAGTTACATGCCCCTGACCGGAATCGAACCCGGGACCTTTCAGTCCGCAGGCTGACGCTCTATCCACTGAGCCAAACCGGTTTTGGCAGGATGAATTATTTAGTAAATAATTACTTTCATCCTCATCTTAAATCAAAACATAAATTTTCAAATGGATTAAAAATTTAATGTAAAAATATTAATATCTTGTGGGAACCAATCTAGGTGACTATGTGAAAGATCTGGGGGCTGGAAACATCTTCCCCATGACTGGAAATCTAGAAACCATTAAAGAAAAGATAGAATATTTGAATATATAAATATGGCAAAAGATGCTATAAACTAGGTCAAAATGCAAATGAAATATTTTGGAAAATATTTGGAATACAGAGAGAAAACAGAGAGTTAATATTTATAATACTCAAAGATCTCTTATAAATTAAAACAAGTTCTCAAATACCGTAGTAGAGATGTAATTAAAAATCACGAACAAAGAATTCACAGGAGAGAAAATTCAGATGGGTAGCAAACATGGAAAGATTCTCAAAATCACTAGTGATCCAGATATGCATATGAAAGTTAACACCAAGATATCATTTAATTACTCAGACAGATTAAATTAAAAAGCACAATAACACCTATTGCTGATGGAGACACAGGGTAAAGGGTTCTACCATTCACTAAAAGTAAAAATACGCATTGTTATAGCCTTTTGGTAATATAACATCTGGTAACAATATAAAAATTATAAATATAAAATGATAAACACATATTATAAGTACAATACATATACTAGGTGTACCAGTTAATAATGCGGATTTTTTTCAATAGATGGAGTTACACATATGTTGATATATATGCGATTTGATATGTATGCTATTTTGTTATATTGACAGCAAGTTGCAAAATTTCATATGTCAAATTTGCTGAAGGTGTTAACATCATAGATATTTTTATGCTTAAAAATGTCGAATTTTGTGCCAAAAAAAAGAGCATTTGTGGGAAGTTTTAATTCATTATTTTGAAGTAAAAGTTATCGTATACTTTGGGAAACTTATGGTGAACATGCTCCATCTCAAGATACTTGTGAACACTGGTTTAAACGCGTTAAAAATGAAAGAATGTCCAGGTCAACCAAAAAAGTTTGAAGACCAAAAATTACAAGCATTATTGGATGAAGATGCATGTCAAACTCAAAAACAACTTGCAGAAAGATTAAACGTTGCTCAGCAAACAATTTCCAAAAGTTTACAAGCAATGGGAAAGATTTCAAAGGAAGGAAAATGGGTGCCACATCAACTGAATGAAAGACAAATGGAAAACTGAAAAGTCATCAGTAAAATGTTGCTTCAGCGGCACGAAAGAGTCTTTTTTGCATTGAATTGTGACTGGCGATGAAAAGTGGATTTCTTCCCTCTTCTCCATGTGGCCTCTTCCAGCAGTTTCTCCTGCAGGGTAGCTGATTCTGTATTACATGTGGCTCAGAGTTCCCAAATACACAAAAGTAGAAACTGCTGAGCCTTCTTAAAGCTTAGGCTTAGACAACAAATGTCACCTTCACCACATTTATGGTTAAAGTTAGTCATAAGAGAGGGAATAATGGCGGCGGAATAGACAGACGTGTTCCGAGCCTTGTCCCGGAGCAGAAAGAAAGAACAGCTGAGGGTCGCGCAAGGAGTGTTTGTTGGCTGGTTGGGAGACAACTGAATTCCAGAAGGAGGTGGGGGACTGCTGAACGGGGTTCCCCTGACCTGGCAGCACGAACTGCGGCTGGGTCCCCTCCCGGAGCTGCGGGCTTGGACGCGGAGTCTGCGCCATCTTGATCCGGAAAGTGGAGCTTATCTGAAGCCTGAGAATCCACAACTGCGGCACCCCAGGAACAGCTGCGAGCCCCAGAACAACGCTCCCCAACTGGCGCAAGCACACGGGTTCAGAGAAGCTCTACACTCCACCACGGAAAGGTCAGATTTCGCCTGGGATAAGGTGAGGTCTCTGGTCCCGGCGGGAGAGAGGAACGCGCGTTTTGCGGGAGCTGGAGGACCAGGGAAGTCTGTGCCTAGAAAAATCCGTAGCTGTAGGGGCTGGCGTGATCTGTGACTGTGGAAAGGGGTCCTCAGAGCTGCCAAGAGAAGGGCACTCTAAAAAGCAACCCATTTTGATCTGAAGTGCAGGGACACCCTAAGAATTTCAGGCAGTCCAGACTTACGCGCAGCCCGTGTGCTCCCTGGGTGCCTGGGCTTACTCGCAGTCCCGGAGTTCGCACACTTGGGCTTTTTCCTCTTCAAATCCTTGCTTCTGATTACTAAGCCCAATACATAGGATCACCCAGTTGGGGACACCCTGGGAGACTGCAGGGGAAGGTTGTTTTTCTGGAACCTGGGGATCGGAGCGGGGAGTGACCATCAGAGAGTCAGCTCTGAGGCAGACCACTCCCACAGGCCCGTGGCCAGTGCCACAGGGAAAGAAGGCTCTAACACTGCCTAGAGAGGCCATAGATAGACCCGGAAGTCAATCCAGAAACACTGCCACCCAGGGGCTGAATCACAAATTGACTCTTGTGTAATCAAAAATAAAGGAATACGAGAAATTAAGACACACCGCCTGCTTAAAATCAGGACTGGCTTACAACACCGAAGAGCAGTGGATCGCAGGGAACTGCAATACTGTCTGGACTGAGAAACAGGCGTGCCCAACAGAAAAACAGAGGAAGTGAATGACCTTCACTACTCCACATTTTATTTTTACCTTTTATTTTTTTTATTTTTTTATTTTTTTTTAATTTTCATTTTTTGCATCTTTTAATCAAGAAACTTTTTTTTCTTTTTTCATCACTTGATTTTACCTTTTTAATGATTACATTTTTATTTTCAATCCATATTATTACTACTGCTATTTTATCTTTTCTTTTTTTTTAAGTGTCATTTTATTTTCTCTTCATTTTATTTTGGGATTAGGGTTCTACATTCTATTTTTTATCTTTCCTTTAGCATCATTTTACTCTATCTCAACTCTACCTTTAGGCCATCACTCTCTTCCTAACCTCCCCCTTTTCAGTGTCCTGTTTGTCTTACCCTTTTACTGCTTTAGATTTTCCCTATTCTTTCTGTTTACCCCTTGTTAAAATTTCACCCTACTTACATATCTAATCTCCAATCCCCTGCTCTAAGTCCACATACACCTCTCCCTTCGCTGTCTGAGTTATCCATAAACTTGTCCTTATCTCTGTCCTTTTGTTGTTGTTTGCTTGAATGTAGATTATATCCAATTTTTATGCTTTTTTTGTGAGATTGTTTTGCTTATTCTTCTTTTGTTTATTTTTTTGTTTGTTTTGTGCTTCAGCTTTCCCTTGCCTCACTCCATATTAGTTGGTGTTGTAGTTTGTACTAATCCCCAGGCACTTGTTGCTGGCATTTGCTGGGATTAGTGATTGTTCTATTGGAGTTTTATCCCCAATATATATAGTCTGTTCCCCTTTCTCTCTTAGTCAATTTCTTGTCTCTCTTACTTTTTTTTTTCTCTTTACTTTCCCTTTTCCCAATTTCATTTTCACACTCCTTTTTTCTTTTTTTCTTTCTTTCTTTCTTTTTTCCTCTTCTTCTTTCTCTCCTATCACCTAATTTGCCTTTCTCTGGTGGTCACCTTTATTGGAGGTTATTAATATCGTGAATACATTCCTGTTCAGTGCCTTGTGAGTTGTACCTGGTAGTGCTGTATTTTGTGCCTTTAAATCAACCCAGGAGAGAGAGAACTACATAACCAGACACCCAGAGAAGAGAGACCATGGGGAGACAAAGAGGCAGCCCGCATATGAAAGAAAAGCAGGCATCACCAGAAAAGGAAGTAAACGAAATGGAGGCAAGCAACCTTCCAGAAAAAGAATTCAGAGAAATGGTCATAAGGTGGCTGAAAAGAATGGAAGACAAATTCGACAATATGAGCAAGAACCAAGAGGAAATGAAGAAGAACCAAGAAGAAATGAAAAATGACATCGCTGCTGTAAAGAACTCAATAGAAAGCATCAAGAGTAGACTAGAAGAAGCAGAGGACCGCATCAGTGAGCTAGAAGACAAGATGGAAAAAAATACCCAAGAAAAGCAACTTCTAGAAAAAAAAATTAAAAGGCAGGAGGAGAGTCTAAGGGAACTTTGGGACAACACGAAACAAAACAACATCCGCATAATAGGGGTTCCAGAAGGAAAGGAAGCTGAGCAAGAAATAGAAAACCTCTTTGAAGAAATAATGACAGAAAATTTCCCAGATATAGGGAAGAAAAAACCCACACAAATCCAAGAAGCTCACAGAGTCCCAAGCAAAATGAACCCCAAAAGACCGACGCCAAGGCACATTATAATTAAATTGGCAAACACCAACGACAAAGTAAGAATCTTAAAAGCAGCAAGAGAGAGACAGAAAGTTACATACAAAGGAACCCCCATCAGACTAGCAACTGATTTCTCAACAGAAACTCATCAGGCCAGAAGGGAATGGAATGAAATATACAAAGTCATGCAAAGGAAGGGTCTGAATCCAAGAATACTGTACCCAGCAAGGCTGTCAATCAAAATTGAAGGTGAAATCAGGAGCTTCACAGACAAAAAAGGACTAAGGGAATTTATTACCACCAAACCAGCAATGCAAGAAATGCTAAAGGGTCTACTGTAAAAAAAAAAAAAAAGAAAGAAAGAAAGAAAGAAAGAAACAGGAAGCGAAGAAGTAACACAGGGGTAAAAAATAGAAATGGCGACAAATAAGTACCTATCAATAATAACTTTAAATGTAAATGGATTAAATGCCCCAATCAAAAGACATAGGGTAACAGATTGGATAAGAAAACACGACCCATATATCTGCTGTCTACAAGAAACCCACCTCAGAAAAAAAGACGCACACAGACTGAGGGTGAAGGGATGGAAAAAGGTTTTCCAGGCAAATGGAACTGATAAAAAAGCTGGGGTAGCAATACTTATTTCTGACAAATTAGATCTCAAACTGAAGAACATAACAAGAGATAAGGAAGGCCATTTCATAATACTAAAGGGAGCAATCCAACAAGAAGAAATAACTCTGGTAAACATATATGCACCCAATACAGGAGCACCCAAATACATAAAAAAACTCCTGGAGGATATCAAGGGAGACATTGACAGCAATACAATCATAGTAGGAGACTTTAATACCCCACTATCACCATTGGACAAATCCTCTAAACAAAACATCAGCAAAGAAACATCAATCCTAAATGACTCACTAGACCAGATGGAATTAATTGACATCTTCAGAACATTTCACCCCAAAGCCACAGAATATACATTCTTCTCAAGCGCACATGGGTCATTTTCAAAGATAGACCATATGTTGGGACATAGGCAAAGTCTCTTCAAATTCAAGAAGATAGAAATCATATCAAGCATCTTCTCAGACCACAGTGGCATAAAACTGGAAATCAACTACAATAAAAACAACCCAAAGAAATCAAACACATGGAGACTAAACAGCATGCTATTAAACCATGACTGGGTTACCAGAGAGATCAAAGAAGAAATAAAAAACATCATGACAACAAATGACAATGAAAACACTACAATCCAAAATCTATGGGACATAGCGAAAGCAGTCTTGAGAGGGAAGTTCATAGCTCTACAAGCCTACTGCAAAAAACAAGAAACAGGGGTAATAAATTACCTAACCCAACAACTCAAAGAGTTAGAAAAAGAGCAACAAGAAAAGCCCAGTGTAAGCAGAAGGAAGGAAATAATAAAGATCAGAGCACAGATAAACGACATAGAGACCAAAGAAACAATACAAAAGATCAACAAAACCAAGAGCTGGTTCTTTGAAAGGATAAACAAGATTGATGAACCTCTAGCCAGGCTCACCAAGAAGCAAAGGGAGAGGACCCAAATAAACAAGATCAGAAATGAAAGAGGTGAAATAACAACAGATCCCGCCGAAATACAAAGGATTGTTAAAAAATACTACGAACAACTCTATTCCAACAAACTGGACAACCTGGAGGAAATGGACATATTCCTAGAAAAATATAACCTTCCAAAACTCAATCAGGAAGAATCTAAACAGCTTAACATGCCAGTAACTATGGAAGAAATTGAAGCAGTCATCAAAGAGCTTCTGGCAAACAAAAGCCCGGGGCCAGACGGCTTCACAGGAGAGTTCTACCAAACATTCAAGGAAGAACTAAAACCTATCCTCCTCAGACTATTCCAAAAAATTCAAGAGGAAGGAACACTTCCAAGCTCCTTCTATGAAGCCAGCATCACCCTAATACCAAAACCAGATAAAGACAACACAATGAAAGAGAATTACAGGCCAATATCCCTCATGAATGTAGATGCCAAAATCCTCAACAAAATTCTAGCAAATAGGATCCAGCAGTACATCAGAAAGATCATACACCATGACCAAGTAGGGTTTATCCCAGGAATGCAAGGATGGTTCAATATCCGCAAATCAATAAATGTGATACATCACATAAACAAATTGAGAGATAAAAATCACATAGTCATATCAATTGATGCAGAAAAAGCATTTGACAAAATCCAACACCCTTTCTTGATAAAAACTCTCAACAAGGTGGGAATAGAAGGATCATACCTCAACATCATAAAAGCTATATATGATAAACCCACAGCTAACATCATACTCAATGGGCAAAAACTAAAACCATTTCCCCTAAGAACAGGAACAAGACAGGGATGCCCACTCTCACCACTCCTGTTTGACATAGTACTGGAAGTATTAGCCACTGCAATTAGACAAGAAGAAGAAATAAAAGGCATCCAAATTGGAAAAGAAGAAGTAAAGCTGTCCTTATTTGCAGATGACATGATATTGTACATAAAAAACCCGAAAGACTCCATCAAAAAACTAACAGACTTAATAAATGAATTCGGCAATGTAGCAGGATACAAAATTAACACTAAGAAATCTATGGCATTTCTATACACCAACAATGAACTTACAGAAAGAGAGACTAAAAAAGCAATCCCATTTTCCATCGCACCAAAAAAATTAAGATACTTAGGAATAAACCTAACCAAGGAGGTAAAAGACCTATATGCGGAAAACTACAGGACACTGAAAAAAGAGATAGAGGAAGATGTAAACAGATGGAAGAACATACCATGTTCATGGATTGGCAGAATCAACATCATTAAAATGTCCATACTACCCAAAGCAATCTATAGATTCAATGCACTCCCCATTAAAATACCAACGGCGTATTTCACAGACCTAGAAAGAACTCTCCAAAAATTCATCTGGAATGAAAAAAGACCCCGAATAGCCACAGCAATCCTGAGAAAGAAGAATAAAGTAGGAGGGCTCTCAATACCAGATTTCAAGCTGTATTACAAAGCCACTGTCATCAAAACAGCCTGGTACTGGCACAAGAACAGACATATAGATCAATGGAACAGAATAGAGAATCCAGATATCGACCCAAACCAATATGCGCATTTAATATTTGACAAAGGAGGCATGAGCATACAATGGAGTCAAGACAGTCTCTTTAATAAATGGTGTTGGGAAAATTGGACAGATACATGCAAAAAAATGAAACTAGATCACCAACTTACACCATACACAAAAATAAACTCAAAATGGGTACAGGACTTAAATATAAGACGGGAAACCATAAAAATACTAGAGGAATCCACAGGCAGCAAAATCTCAGACATATGCCAAAAGAACTTTTTCAGTGATACTGCCCCTAGGGCAATGGAAGCCAAACAGAAAATAAACAAATGGGACTACATCAAAATAAAAAGCTTTTGCACAGCAAAAGAAACCATCAACAAAACAACAAGAAACCCCACTGTATGGGAGAACATATTTGCAAATGGTATCACTGATAAAGGTTTAATTTCCAACATCTACAGGCAGCTTATACAACTTAATAAAAGGAAGATAAATGATCCAATAAAAAAATGGGCAACGGATCTAAATAGAAGCTTTTCGAAAGAAGACAGAAGGAAGGCCAAGAGACACATGAAAACATGCTCAAAGTCACTAATTATCCGAGAGATGCAAATCAAAACAACAATGCGATACCATCTCACACCTGTCAGAATGGCTATCATCAACAAATCAACAAACGACAAGTGTTGGCGAGGATGCGGAGAAAAAGGAACCCTCGTGCACTGCTGGTGGGAATGCAGACTGGTGCAGCCACTGTGGAGAACAGTATGGAGTTTCCTCAAAAAACTGAAAATGGAACTCCCATTTGACCCAGTAATCCCACTCCTAGGAATATATCCTAAGAAACCAGAAACACCAATCAGAAAGGATATATGCACCCCTATGTTCATAGCAGCACAATTTACAATAGCTAAGATTTGGAAACAGCCTAGGTGCCCATCAGCAGATGACTGGATCAGAAAACTATGGTACATCTACACAATGGAATACTATGCTGCCGTAAAAAAGAAGGAATTACTACCATTTGTAGGCACTTGGATGGAATTAGAGAACATTATGCTAAGTGAAATAAGCCAGTCAATGAAAGAAAAATACCACATGATCCCACTCATTTGGGGATAATGAAAAACATTATAAACTGATGAACAAAAAGATAGTTACAGAGGCAGTAAAGCATCAAACAGACTGTCAAATTACAGTGGTAAGGTTAGGGAGAGGTGGGGGAAATAAGAGATCAACTGAAGGACTTATATGCATGTATATAAGAGTAACCAACGGATGCAAAACATTGGGGGGTGAGGGCATGTATGGGAGTGGGGTGGGGGTGGGGGGCAATGGTAAGATATGTACACATATAATACCTTAATAAATATTTGAAAAAAAAAAAAAAAAAGAAAAGTGGATTTCTTTTGAGAATTCCAAATGCACAAAATCATACGTTGATCCAGGTCAACCATCAACATCGACTGCAAGGCTAAATCGCTTCAGAAAGAAGACAATGCTCTGCGTTTGGTGGGATCAGGAAGGTGTGGTGTATTATGAGCTTCTAAAACGAGGTGAAACCGTTAATACTGATCGCTACCGACAACAAATAATCAATTTGAACCATGCTTTGATTGTGAAATGACCAGAATGTTCCAGAAGACACAGCAAAGTAATTTTGCTTCATGATAATGCACCATCACACACTTCAAAACCAGTTAAAGACATGTTAAAAGATCTTGCCTGGGAAGTATTAACCCACCCTCTGTATTCACCAGACCTTGCTCCTTCATATTACCACTTGTTCCGATCGACGGCACACGCATTTTCTGAGCAGCACTTCAAAACATATGAAGAAGTGGAAAATTGGGTCTCTGAATGGTTTTCCTCAAAACAAAAAAAGTTCTATTGGGACAGTATCCACAAATTACCTGAAAGATGGGGGAAATGTGTAGCTAGAAATGGACATTACTTTGAATAAAGCACTTTTGATATTTGGAATACAGAGAGAAAACAGAAATTATCATGTTTTCTTTGATTACAAAATCCGCCATTATTAACTGGTACACCTGGTAAATGGACCCAGAAATTTCACTCCAGAGAGTCTATTTCTTTTTTTTTTTTAAATAAATCTTTATTCAGATTATTACAATTATTTCTCCTTTTTTCCCCCATAGCTCCCCTCTACCCGGTTCTCACCCCACCTTCTGCCCTTACCTACCCCCCACTGTCCTCATCCATAGGTGTATGATTTTTGTCCAGTCTCTTCATGAACCCCCCATACCCCTTTCCCCCTGAGAATTATCAGTCCACTCCCTTTCTATGCCCCTGATTCTATTATATTCACCAGATTATTCTGTTCCTCAGGTTTTTAATTCACTTGATTTTTAGGTTCACTTGTTGATAGATATGTATTTGTTGTTCATAATTTTTATCTTTCCTTTTTTCTTCTTCCTCTTCTTTAAGAATACCTTTCAGCATTTCATATAATACTGGTTTGGTGGTGATGAACTCCTTTAGCTTTTTCTTGTCTGTGAAACTCTTTATCTGCCCTTCAATTCTGAATGATAGCTTTGCTGGGTAGAGTAATCTTGGTTGTAGGTTCTTGCTATTCATCACTTTGAAAATTTCTTGCACTCCCGTCTGGCCTGCATAGTTTCTGTTGAAAAGTCAGCTGACAGTCGTATGGGTGCTCCCTTGAGGTAACTAACTGTTTTTCTCTTGCTGCTTTTAATATTCTCTCTTTGTCTTTTGCTCTTGGCATTTTAATTATGATGTGTCTTGGTGTAGTCCTCTTTGGATTCCTTTTGTTTGGGGTTCTGTGGGCTTCCTGGACTTGTAAGTCTATTTCTTTCACCAGGTGGGGGAAGTTTTCGGTCATTATTTCTTCAAATAGGTTTTCAGTATCTTGCTCTCTCTCTTCTTCTGGCACCCCCATAATTCTGATGTTGGTACGCTTGAAGTTTTCCCAGAGTCTTCTTACATTATCTTCAACTTTTTGGATTTTTTTTTTTGCTTTTTGCTTTTTCGGTTGAGTGTTTTTTGCTTCTTTGTATTTCAATTCTTTGACTTGATTTTTGTGTTCCTCTTGTCTGTTTTGGGGTCTCTGTATAATATTTTTTATTTCAGTCAGTGTGTGTTTAATTTCTAGTTGGTCCTTTTTCATCTCTTCGAGGGTCTCGTTATATTTATCGGCCTTTTCTAGGATATTCTTAAAAAGCCTTATAACCGTGGTTTTGAATTCTATATCCAGTCGTTTGTTTTCCTCCATTTCTTTCGTTTGTGATCTGATTCTTAGACGCCGCATTTTCACTGCTTCCCTGAGTTGGTAGATTTGTGTGCTAGGTTTCCAATTTGGCCCAGTGGGTCTGCCTCCCCAGTTAACCTGAGGTGGACACTCTTGGTGCACACCTTTGTGGACTGTGTGTACAGCCTTGTTGTAATTAAGTCTTTATTGTTGTTGGTATTACTGGGAAGAATTGACCTCCAGGCCAGTTGGCTGTAAGGATCAGCTGTGTCTATGCTGGGAGAAGTCCGGTGCTGGAGACAGCCTTATAGGATTAGACTTGCCAAATTGCAATAGCCTCTGTGCTCAGCTTGGATGGGGTGGAGTCTCAGTCTTGGCTTCCAGTCAGCCTTGCCCTTGCGCGCACGTGTGTGCCTTCAGTCCTCTGCCTTCCCGGCTTCCGATTCTCTGCCCGAGAGTCCAGACTCCCCCCACAAGAGCGTGGGTCCCCAGGGGCTCGCCTGGAACTGGGGTTCACTGCAGTCAGAACTGGGGCTCACTTCAGTCAGAACTGGGGTTCAGTGCCGTCAGGAGCCTCTGACTCCCTTCCGCTAGGGAAAGCCTGTGGCAACCTCCGCAGCCTTTGTGTGCACTGGCGTGAGCGGACTTTCAGTCCTCCGCCTTCCCCGGCTCCCGAGTCTCCGCCTGAGAGTCCAGACTCACCCCACATGAGCGTGGGTCTCCAGGGGCTCGCCTGGAACTGGGGTTCACTGCAGTCAGAACTGGGGCTCAGTGCCGTCAGGAGCCTCTCACTCCCTTCCGCTAGGGAAAGCCTGTGGCAACCTCCGCAGCCTTTGTGCGCACTGGCGCGAGGGGACCTTCAGTCCTCCGCCTTCCCCGGCTCCCGAGTCTCCGCCTGAGAGTCCAGACTCCCCCCACAAGAGCGTGGGTCCCCAGGGGCTCGCCCGGAACAGGGGTTCAGTGCAGTCAGAACTGGGGTTCAGTGTGGTCGGGGGCTCCCTTCCCCCTTCCGCCAGAGAAAGTCAGCCAGGCTCTCAGCCGCCCTTCCTCTCTGCGCGCACAAAGACCATTTGCCGTACCTCCAATTCTCTGTGAGCTTTTCTCTATCCTTCTAGTTGTAGAATTTTCACTCAGTCAGCTTTCCTGCGGTTCTGGATGGTGTCCGTTCTGTCTTTTAGTTGTAGTTTTGAAATTGTTGTGCGAGGCAGCAGTTTAGGTGTTTACCTATGCCGCCATCTTGGTTTCTCCGAGAGTCTATTTCTTATAAATAAAAGCACTACTACTTAAAATATCCATCCAATCATGTTTACTGTAGCATAGTTGATCAGTAGAGAAAATCTAGAAGCATAATGCATGCCCATCATGCAATAGCCAGATTGAGAAATTTTATGCAGCCATTATGAAGAATGAGTTAGATATGCCTATTCCAGTTAGTTTCATGAGGTAACCTGAGGAAAGAAAGATGTCCAAGAGTGTGTAAAATAATCCATTTTTTATAAAACAAACAATTACAAACTCCCAAGTGTGTATATGATTGATACGTTCCTCATGTGCTTATATGAGAAAGAAGACATGGTGTGCTAGATTGTTAATGGGGTAACTAAGGCAAAAAGGGGAGTAAATGAGGAATGGGGAGTTAAGCAAAGAAGAAAAAACATTAAGGGAAAATGAAAGTATATTGATACAGTCACATTTGTGCACTTATGTACATTTCTATATATCCTATCTAATAAAAGAGTAATATGCAAATTGACCATACCTCCATTACACCCACAAGCCACGCCCACCAGCAAACCACCACAGGCCCCTCACCCAGGCCACCCCATGCCCCAAGGGAACCCCACCCTGATCCAGGACACCCTTCAGGACAAACCAGCCAGCCCCCACCCATGCACCAGGCCTCTATCCTATCTAATAAAAGAGTAATATGCAAATTGACCGTAACTCCAACACACAAGATGGCTGCCCCCATGTGGTCAAAGATCCTGCCCCCATGTGGACACAAGATGGCCGCCACAAGATGGCCAGCAGGGGAGGGCAGTTGGGAGGGACCAGGCCTGAAAGGGAGGACAGTTGGGGGTGATCAAGCCTGCAGGGGAGGGCAGTTAGGGGTGACCAGGCTGGCAGAGCAGAGAAGTTGGGGGTGACTGGGCCTGCAGGGAAGGGCAGTTGGGGGGGGACCCAGGCCTGCAGGGGAGAGCAGTTGGGGGGCACCAGGCCTGCAGGGGAGGGCAGTTAGGGGTGACCAGGCCTGCAGGGGAGGGCAGTTAGGGGCAAACAGGCTGGCAGGGGAGCAGTTAGTCATCAATCAGGCTGGCAGGGGAGTGGTTAGGGCAGCCGTGGGCAAACTATGGCCCGCAGGCCAGATCCGGCCCGTTCGACTGTTCTATCCAGCCCATGGAGCTGAAAGAGTGGAGGATTCTCTTGCTCTCCCCTCCGCTCCTTTACTTTGAATTTATATTAGTTCACACAAACACTTCATCCATGCTTTTGTTCCAGCCCTCCAGTCCAGTTTAAGAACTCATTGTGGCCCTCGAGTCAAAAAGTTTGCCCACCCCTGGGTTAGGGGGTGATCAGGCTGGCAGGCAGAAGTGATTAGGGGCAATCAGGAAGGCAGGCAGGCGAGCAAGCAGTTGGGAGCCAGCAGTCCTGGATTGTGAGAGGGATGCCCGACTGCCCGTTTAGGCCCGATCCCGGTAGGATTGGGCCTAAACAGGCAGTTGGACATCCCTCGAGGGGTCCCAGATTTAAGAGGGTGCAGGCTGGGCTGAGGGACACACCCCCTGTGCACGAATTTTGTGCACCGGGCCTCTAGTTTACTTATAAAGGTGAAATAAAATGACATCAAATGTGATAAAACAAAATAAGATATACTACATAAAATTGTCCCTCCCTCACCTTTTCTCTCCTCCCACCAATTTTCTGCCTCTTTTCTTTATTTTGATTTGCTTATGTAAGTAACTAGAGGTCTGGTGCATGAAATTCATTCACGGGTAGGGTCCCTAGGCCTGGCTGGCGATCAGGGCCCATCTGCGGGGTGACTGGTGGGGTGATCAGGGGCCCCTGCTGGCACCCACCTTAGCTGGCCTAGGGCATGCTGGCTGGGGACAGCTCCTGCATTGAGCATCTGCCCCCCTAGTGGTCAGTGTGTGTAATAGAGACTGGTCGTTCCCCTGTCATTCCACCATTCAGTCAATTTGCATATTAGGCTTTTATTATATAGGATGATTCTATATCATATATTGGTAGTTGCCTAGCCCAGAACTGGGAGTGGGGCTGGGGAAACTCACCTTCTGCATGTAATAGAGACCAAAGCTATGAATAAAGCATAGGCTGTACTGACTTACTGGAGACATGCAGTAGGCCTTCCTTAGTGGTCCTATAATCTAGTCTGAAGGATGAGTAGAAATTAGCCTAAATTGTGCCCTAATTAAACCAGTGCCTTTTTTCTAAATCTCATTTGAGAGTTCTGTATGATCATTCTACATGGAATTTTCAGTATGTACTCACATTTCATTCAGCAATCATCCATATTTCCTTAGTGCCTATTGTATGCCAAACATTGGACTAAGCACTATGATTTATATAAAAATAAATGATGCCCACGGTCAGTTCTTAAGGATATTTTGGCTTGAGGTGAGAGACAACCACTTAACATTTAAATTAAATGGATAAATGCTAAAATAGCTTTATTTAACAAAGTGGGTGGGAGATGAAGGAGAGTGAGAAACCAGGGAATGCTTTAGAAGCATTGATGGCTGGCCTGGCCAGGATGGCTGATGGAACAACACAAACAAACCTTGGAATCATAATGGTACCCCATGGCTTTGGGAAATGGGGAGTTGTCCAATGTGTGTGGGTACAGAGCATGTGGACAGGCAACAACTGCAGGGTTGTTTGAGATCAGGTCATAGACAGCCCTGAATTCTATGCTAAGGATTTAGAATAGGGACATAATATGATCTGACTCATGTATTTTAGGAACCTCAGTCTAGGTTAGTCTTTGGGATGAATTGAAGAATAGAGGGGATGCTGAAGGTGGAGGTAAGCAAGGTTTAAACTTATATAGAAGTCTCTGTGATAGACATGAGAGGTGATGAGATCCTGGACCAGGGCTGAAGAAATAGAAATGGAATAGTTAGGAAGAGGTGGATGAGTGGGATTTTGAAATGACTTAAAATAATTTGACAGTTGACAAAGGGATGAAGGGAAGTTTTGTTGGAAGTAAATGAAATTTTTGGTCTGAATGAGTGGGAGGAAGCAGATGCTACTAACAAGTATAGGAAAGAAGAGAAGCAGATTTGTGGAAGATAAGGAGTTTTATGTAAGGTGCTAGTGGGGCAATCATTCATTCACTCCTTCATTTATTCCATTCAACAGGTAATAATTGAGTGGTTATTTTGCACCAGTTATGATTTAGGTACCCAGGATGTAGAATTCAAAAAAGCAGAGAAAATTCCTGCCCTCAGGAGCTTGAATGGAGAAATAGACAATAAACAAGATAAATAAGTGAAACCTATGTTTTACAGGTGGTAAGTGCTATGGAGAATTATAAGGCAAGGAAAGGGAATAGGGAATACAGGGATCTGGAGTGGTGTGTATTGCAGTTTTAAAGAGTGTGGTCAGGAAGATCTCATTGACATTAGAGAAAGATGTGAAAGAGTCGAGGATGTAAGCCATGCATATGAAGGGAAATAGTGCTCCAAGCAGAGAACGCAGGTACAAAGGCCTAGAGGTGGGAATTTGCCTGGCATATGCAAAGAACAACAACAAAACAAGTCTAGGCCATTCTAATGACTGAGTAAATACATCCTATCTAATAAAAGGGTAATATGTAAATTAACCACCACTCCGTCACAAAGATAGTGGAGCCCATAGCCACAGATGGTGGTGCCCAGTCCTTTCAGCCCCACTGGAGTCCCCAGTCCTGGGCAAGGGGGGGGGGGTTTGCGGCCGCTGAGAGCGGGCAGTGTGAGTGGCTTGGCGGAATGCTTGCCTTGTTGCCGCGGTGATGAGGCAAGCATTCCGTGCCCAGCCGTGGATGGGCCTCTGGGCCGCGGAGAGTGTCTGGGCAGTGGGCGCAGAGCAGCCAGGCCCCACAGAGAGTTACTGGTGCATGGATTCATGCGCAGGGCTACTAGTCCTATCTAATAAAAAAGAAACATGCAAATTGACCATACCTCCGCTATGCCCACAAGCCACGCCCACCAGCCAATCAGGAGCGAGCATGCAAATTAACCCAACAAATATGGTGGCGGCCACGGAGCTGGAGCAAGCAGGAGGCTTGGGTTGCCCCCAGTGATGGAGGAAGCCAAGCTTCCCACCTGCCCTGGTTGGCCCTGGCCTCCGCTCAAGGCTACAAAGTTTCAATTATAGAAGATAAATAAATCCCAGATACCAGGGCCTCTGCTTGGGTTGCCGGGGGGCATGGCCAGCCTGCAAACCACCACAGGCCCCTCTCCCAGGCTGCCCCACGCCCCAAGGGAACCCCCACCTTGATCCGGGACACCCTTCAGGGCAAACCAGCCAGCCCCCACCCATGCACCAGGCCTCTATCCTATCTAATAAAAGAGTAATATGCAAATTGACCATCACTTCAAGACACAAGATGGCTGCCCCCATGTGGTCAAAGATGGCTGCCCCCATGTGGACACAAGATGGCCACCACAAGATGGCCAGCAGGGAAGGGCAGTTGGGAGGGACCAGGCCTGCAAGGGAGGGCAGTTGTGGGTGATCAGGCCAGCAGGGAAGGGCAGTTGGGAGGGACCAGGCCTGCAAGGGAGGGCAGTTGGGGGTGATCAAGCCTGCAGGGGAGGGCAGTTAGGGGTGATCAGGCCTGCGGGGGAGGGCAGTTAGAGGCAATAAGGCTGGCAGGGGAGCAGTTAGTCATCAATCAGGCTGGCAGGGGAGTGGTTAGGGGGTGATCAGACTGGCAGGCAGAAGCGGTTAGGGGCAATCAGGAAGGCAGGCAGGTGAGCAGTTGGGAGCCAGCAGTCCTGGATTGTGAGCGGGATGTCCAACTGGGATTGGGCCTACAGATCCTACTGGGATTGGGCCTAAATGGGCAGTAGGACATCCCTCAAGGGGTCCCAGATTGGAGAGGGTGCAGGCTGGGCTGAGGGACACCCCTCCCCCCTGTTCACGAATTTTGTGCACCAGGCCTCTAGTTGATAAATAAAGATGCAAACATAATGAGGCTAAAAACAAAGAGGGACATTTGAGCTGGTGATACAGATTCAGAATCAACTCCACAGACATAATGGTGGAAGCCAAGAGAACACGGAGAGAGAAAAAGAAGGTGAGTGGGAGACTCTTCCAGAGGTCCCAATTGTAAGATGTGGGCAGAGTCAGAGGAGCTGGTGAAGGATGCTGAGAGGAAGTGGATGGGCTAGGATATTGTCATGAAGACTTCGTATGAAATTCCATGAACAGGACAGACTTAAATTTATTTACTTAATTAATTTCTAAGCTATGATTATTAAAAATAATAGTATATTCAAAATTATCCTGGAAAATAGCTTATAGATAGTATCTTGTCTAATTAGAGTAAGCTTTGCCAGAATGCCAAGTCCAGCATTCGCAAAGATCCTACCTCCCTGTAATTTCTGTCAATTCCCCGTGTTTTCCTTTGTACCTCTTGTTATTACCTTTGAAAGCAGGAGAATTAAGTTATTCTGAGCAGTTACTAGGTAAGTGTAGATGGTTTTGTGTCGTTGCTGGGTGGCAAGCTCTGTGACTCAAATATATACTCATAAACCAAGTTTGTCCAAAGCGTGGAGCATATCACCTCTTTACAGGAGCTCTATTTCACCAACCAGTTTTTCCATTTCTCTCTCCCACTCAACTATAGCAAAGCACCTGAGTGAATTCTCATGTATCATGATCAATAATCTCTTCCTTGCTCCTGGAAACATATCCATTTTTTCTGTTTGTTCCTGAGTACTTTTCACATGCAATAAACCCAGCTGACATATGGTTCCATTGATTAGGTGTGTGGCAGCTCAGTGACTGAGGGTACCTAAGGAAACTATTACTGAGGATCAGGTCTAATAGTGTTTGCTCATAGTGTAAATCAACTGTTGTAGTCTCTCTTTATGGACCAAGCAAACTAGTTAAATGTGAGTTACATCCACAAAACCCATGGTCTTTTAGTTTCCTCATTGCTACCTCTTTTGTAAAGAGGAAGGTACTGGTTAAGAACATGTCATTGGCAAAACCCTTCTTTGGTCCAAATCCTGTTTTATTATTTATAAGCTGTGTGATCATGAGCAAGTTGTCTTAGCTCCTTAACCTCAATTTTCTCATCTATCTCCCAGGGTTGTTTGTACAGATTAAGGCATAATACAGTGTCAGCAGCTGCAAAAAATTTGGAAGAGGTTATATCTGCCAAAATAAAGTCACACCCACCAAAAAAGAAAGTCCAACAGAGTTGCTTTTCTGTCCACCTAATTACTGGATTCGGAAAAAAGGGGCTATAATTATTCATTACTTGATAAGAGTCTTGAGGGAGTGAGTTCATGTTTATGTAATAGGAAACCACAGAAATCCCAGATTGAACAGACCTGGCTTTCTTTTTGTTCTTTAGCTCTGAAAGATCTTCTCTCATGAAGGAGGTTCATTGGATTACTTGTTTTCACAATGTGAACTCAAGCCTGTGATCACGAAGCACCCAGTTCGCTAACTGACAGGAAGTTATGGTGTTTTAACTGCAGAAAAGTTAGAGTATAATTTCCAACAACTTCCTTTTGTGTCAGTATCCATTTCTAATAATTATGAAATTAATTTCAGTCTGTTCCCCCCAGGATGTAATGAGCCGTTAAATAACATTTAATCATTAGAAAATGGGGAGGGAGGAATCCATTTTTCATTTTTTATTGAGTTATGCCCTTAAGTATTTCCTCAGGAAAATTTCCTCATCCAATGCACAAGAAAAGTCACTACTATTTTAATATAAATATTTTGGTCTGTTCAACTTGAGAATGTTGGTTTTTATTCTATAAATGGCTGGCGTGTAGTCAGAAGCTTCCCTGATCTAACTGACCTGCCTACCAGACAGCTGCATTTTAAAGGGAACGTTTCTTCCTTCTGTTTATTTTGGCATCATGTGAGCAGAGTTTCTGAAATGCTGGTGGAAAAATAGTCTTCAGAGAAGGAGAAGTCCAGTATCTCATTCAAGATTCCACTGAAAATACTAAAGCTCTTTTATCTTTTAATTCCACCAAGTGAAATGAGCATAAAAGAGGCAGGACAGAAAACTTGAGAAATAATAACACTGCCTGAAGACTTTGAAATGTGACAAGGATTCTCCCCAGCATATTTGTTTGTGATGAGATTCCACTTAGGTTGTCTATTTTTGCCTCCTCATTGGCTGATGAGAAGAATAAGTCAGTGTAAGTTTTGGTATGGAGGTGAATTTCAACTTGGAAAAATTTTGGGGGAAAACTATTTAAATAATCAAATGTTAAACAAGAATCACCATCAAGTATGCAAAATTAAAAAAACACATCATCTATATATATAAAAGCCTAAGCGACCGATCGACTGGTCAACCATTCGACTGGTTACTATGACGCTCACTGACCACCAGGGGGCAGATGCTCAACGCAGGAGCTGCCTCCAGCCCACAGGCTCCAGGCCAGCCAAGGCGGGTGTCAGCAGGGGCCCCCTGATCGCCCTGCTGGTCGCCCCACAGATGGGCCCTGATCGCAGGCCAGGCCTAGGGACCCACCCATGAATGAATTTCATGCACCAGGCCTCTAGTTATAACTATAATACCATTAAACCAAGATGATTTTTATCTGTGACATAAATGAATAATTTATTTTGGATATATGTGCTACAACTTAGTTTTATGATTCCCCCTTCCTTCAATTTTGGAATCTCTAGTACAAAAACAAGAGATATTTGGTGGGGGTATGGGGGGGGGGTGCTTTGATTCAGGGTTAACCCACAAAACTGTTAAATTACTGAAATTTGAATGTTCTTTTTTTTTTCTTTGTCTATAGTATGCCATCTGCTTGGTGTATTTAACAAAACAAAGGAAAAGTCTCTTTCTACTTGAAAGCTTTCATTGTTTCACTATATTTCAAATAACTTTGCAAGTAAAATATGGTGGACTTTGGTGCTTGTATTTCAGCCATTTGGAATACACCACAGCTGAATATTAGTAAAAACAAGCTGGTGAAATCTTTTGCATTTCCAGACTCCCATGTATGAGACAATCTCTTGAATCTCTGAATTGGGGTCTAGTCAGCAATCCCATAATCCCCTGTGCTTAGGAAAAATTAAAAGATCTAGCAATGACCAATTTAAACAAGGGATCATAAGAGTTGAATTCAAGAGGTGGGGGAATAGTAGGCTATTATTTGAAATCTCATGGTGTGTCAACTAGCTTTTACTGAATAATGAACCACTACACAACTTAGTGGTTTAAATCAGCACCCATCTATTTAGCTCATACTTCTTTGCAGGAGTAGTTTGAATGTGCTGTGGTCGGCAAACTCATTAGTCAACAGAGCCAAATATCAACAGTACAACGATTGGAATTTCTTTTGAGAGCCAAATTTTTTAAACTTAAACTTCTTCTAACGCCACTTCTTCAAAATAGACTCACCCAGGCCGTGGTATTTTGTGGAAGAGCCACACTCAAGGGGCCAAAGAGCCACATGTGGCTCGTGAGCCGCAGTTTGCCGACCATGGTGCTAGGCAATTTTCCTGGCTTAGGCTTGCTCTCATGTATCTGTAGTCAGCTCTGCTTCTGGGTGTGGGGTGGTTCTTGGATTGGGTGGTAGGGCTAACTGGACCACATGACTTTTATTATATAATAGTCTTGTTTGGGTTTCTTCACATGGTGGTGGTGGTAGTGGCATGAGGGGAAGTCCCAGTGCACAAGTGATTTTCAAGCCTTTGCTTGCATCAGGTTTGCTAACATCTCATTGGTCAAAGCACATCCAAAGGCCAACCTCAGAGTCAAGTCTGAGGGCATCCAAGCTTACATGACAAGGGGGGATATGAGTAAAGTGAGAGGAATCATGTGTAGCCAGTTTTCCAACTTAGTGCATATGGTTTACTAAGTAAGATCAACCTTGAATTAAATGGGAAACCTGTTGTATAATTTGGCACAAACTAAAAGCTATCATTTAAAAAATGTTTGGAGATGAGTCAAAGGTAGGCTTAATGTCAAATAATAGATAAGTTCAGCTAAAATAAATACTTAGCCCCAAAACTTTTGAGAATGCTGTTTGGATTATCAGACCATGCGGAATTCAGTCAGAGGGAGTTTCGAGCTCTCTGCTTGGAGTTATACAGTTTGTATTAGAAAGTGTTGCGAATCTCTGTTTAGGTTCTAGCATGGTTATCTTAGGCAATTCAGTGAAATCCATCCAATCCTTTTGTGTCTAGAATTTTAGTAAAATATGTATTTTTAGCTTATATGTTCTAAGTGTGTATATAATTATACCACAGATGACTTTTAGTGGGGTGGTAGTTGTAAGGGCAGCTAGAATAAGAAACTGTAATTCTTCAGGGTTGAGAATTGTTGATTCAGAGCTAAAAGGCAATTTTCATCACTGCCTAATCTGCTCTTAGATGATAGGATTCAAATGAAAAAAATTCAATCACTATCCCACTCCCATTCTACTTCAGCCCACTGTACCCCAAATATTACTTTAATACTTCAGAAAATTAAAAAGGTTTGAATTCATTTTGTTTTAAGGAAAGAAACTAATTTTGTTCTGATTATCTAATTAGCACTAATTGCTTCTCCACTTAGTATTTCAAGTAAAACTTTTTTTTTTTTTTTTTTTTTTTTTTTTACCAGAAGAGTATGAAAAAGTTTATTACTCACATGATGAGGTTTTTGGGGGAGAGTAGGGTAGATCTCAGAGTAGGTCCCAAAATGACTGCGAGCCCAGGAAAAAGGAACTAGCTTGTGGTATTCATGGTGGTTCCTGTGTGCTATTGGTGGGAGCCGGCTGACACTAATAGAAGCTTGCTTGATTGGAACTTCCCCCCTGCATCAAAGGATGGAGCACCTGGACTATCACATCAGCTTTCCCAGGTGTAAGGTTAGGGAGGAAAGAAGGGTGAGTCCTAAAAGCTTTCCACATTCAAACATCAAAACTGGAATCAGGAACTTTATTGTAAGTGTTCCTTCAATAACAAGGAGCACATACAAAATTTCCTCAAGTTGTTCATCATTTGACTCTGATGGTACTGATTGTAAGAGATTCTGAAGAAGATGAACTGAAAAAATAAGGCATAATTTTTCTGTAAATGTATCAGTGAATCTATACAAGTATGACCTGTTATTCAAATTATAAAATGAAACCTCTCCCAACTCACAGTCCAGAAAACTGCCAATCTTTTTATTTTTTAAAATGTATTTTTATTGATTTCAGAGAGGAAGGGAGAGGGATAGAGAGTTAGAAACATTGATGAGAGAGAAACATCAATCAGCTGCCTCCTGCACACCCCCTAACTGGGGATGTGCCTGCAACCAAGGTATATGCCCTTGACTGGAATCGAACCTGGGACCCTTCAGTCTGCAGGCCGGTGCTCTATCCACTGAGCCAAATCAGTTAGGGCTAAAAAGCCAATCTTAAGAGCATTTTTTTTTCTACAGTAAAACTGTCCTAAGTGACTCCTCCTTTGACTACTGCTCAGTGATCCTTTCCACCTCTTCTACGGAATTTGTCAATTTTCAAAGCTCTTTCATGTTTCTCCTTGCTATCACACACTTGTTGGTCCAGAATTGGTTGTGATGTCAAGCATGAATAAAATGCCAGCTGCAGCACCACTTCAGTAATTACCATTAGTTGAGAAGATTGATTTGAAGTAGTGAAAGGTTTGAACTCAAGCCACTTTGGAGAGAAAAATATTTATCAAATGATGTTTCCACACTTTGTTGAACTCTTTGGATGTGTAAAAAACAGTAAAGTCAACGTTGCCTCACTTGAAGGAATTTTCAGTCCATTATAAGACCTGTTTATGAAAATTAGGTAGGAAGAAAAGCTGTACTGAGTAGCGGGGAGTGGGGGAAGTGGATCTTGAAATAAAGAGAAGAGCAACTCCTTAAAAATGAGTAGGAAAACCAGCCTTTCTTTCAAGCAGCTAGGACTTATAGGAAGTGGGAGTTCTCAAAATGAAAGTGATTATGGAACTGAGACCCAAAATCCTGGCTATTGGAGTCCTGAGCAAGGGATACATCTTTATTCGAGAAAGCAGCACTTGCTTTCTCCAATGTGTGAGGTCCTTAGGCACTAAGGACAGAAGGGGCAAGCCAAGGATGAACTGCCAGGGATGCCCAGGGGCCACAAGAAGAGTGGTCGGATGGAAGTAGGGCGTCATACTGGGGAGAAATGGGAGCCAGTGGTGGGTACATAAATAGGACTGAATTAAGGAGGGCCTTGACTATCCAAATGAGGATCTTGGATGTGATTTCTATACAGTAAGAATTCAGGAGTGTTTGAAAAAAATATTTTTAAGATTAGAACACTGACTTTATAGTTATTTGACTGAAGATAGGCAGTGAGTGCTTGAAGGGAGAGACTGCCTGCTTTTATGACCAGAAGAGGGGAATTAGAAACCAGCTCATTACTTACACAGCAATGGCAGAAGTTAAAATTTATTCTCTGTTGGTTTCCCAACTTTTCTGCAATCTTATTAATACTTGCAATTGCCTCAGTAATTCCTTTTGCCTATATGGTACAAATGGAAGGTTCAGATTCTTTAGTGAAACAGCACCAATTTCAAATTAGTGGTATCTGAATCAATAAGGCATTACATATGTTGAATAGTTATCCTAGACCAGTGGTCGGCAAACCACGGCTCGCGAGCCGCATGGGGCTTGCCGCTCTGTTGACCAATGAGTTTGCCGACCACTGTCATATACTACCCTTTACCTCTTTGCACACAATATGCCACAATTGCCTAATCCTCACAGCTTCCAACTACACTGTAACATTTAGTTTAGTCCAGTGGTCGGCAAACTCATTAGTCAACAGAGCGGCAAACCGCGGCTCACGAGCCACGGTTTGCCGACCACTGTCCTAGACCTTTGAAGAGCTAGAGAACAGAATTCAATTCTGCATGCCTATCTCCGGCAGTCATAGCATTAATCTGTTATAGAAAAGGTAGTGTTATCGATGGAACTGTGTCCTCCCTACCCCGCCCCGGCTCCCAGATAAAATCATATGTTAAAATCTTAAACCCCAGTGTAACACTATTTGGAGACAGGCCCTTTAGGGAGGTAAATAAGGTTAAGTAAGGTCATAGGGTGGGGCCTTAACCTAATAGGGTTGGTGTCAGTATAAGGAGAGGAAGAGACACCTGAGAGCTCTCTCAGTGTGAGTACAGAGGAAAGGCCATTGAGGACACAAAGAGAAGGTGGCCATCTACAAGCCAGGGAGAGAGATCTCAGCAGAAATGGAATTTTCTGACATGTTGATCTTGGACTTCTAGCTTCCAGAACTGGGAGAAGATAAATTCCTGTTATTTAAGCCACCCAGTCGGTGACACAGTGGCCTACCCTTATGTGCAGTTTCGATTTCTGGGGTTTCAGTAACTTCGGGTCAACTGCATTTTGAAAATATAAAAGTAAAAATCCCAGAAATAAACAATTCACAAGTCTTTTTTTTTTTTTAAATATATTTTATTGATTTTTACAGAGAGGAAGGGAGAGGGATAGAGAGTTAGAAACATCAATCAGCTGCCTCCTGCACACCCCCTACTGGGGATGTGCCGGCAACCAAGGTACATGCCCTTGACTGGAATTAAACCTGGGACCTTTCAGTCCACAGGCCGATGCTCTATCCACTGAGCCAAACCGGCTAGGGCCATAAGTCTTAAATTGTGCACTGTTCTGAGTAGTGTGGTGAAATCTCATTCCCACTCTGTCCGCCTGGGATGTGAATCCCCTCTCTGTCCAGCATATCCAGGCTGTATATCCTCCCTGCCCATCAGTGATCAGACTGACTGCCCAGCATCGCAGCGCTTGTGTTCAGGTAGCCCTTCTTTTACTTAATAATAATAGAGTAGTTTAAACTTTATCACAGGTATGTGTGCATAGGAAAAAGCATAGTTTATATAGGGCTCAGTACTAATCGCAGTTTCAGGCCTCCGCTGGGGGTTTGGGACATATCCCCTTGGATAAGGGGATTATTGTGCTCCATCCCCTAGCAAATTAATACAGGTAGTGACCCTCAAAATTAAGAACTTTAGGGCATGTGGGCCGTGGCCTACAGCTGCTTAATTTGCCTTATTGTTCATACTGAGTTGTAGGCATGGGAAGTATCTAGGGTTGCAGGTTTCTGTTAGAATTACTGTAAAGAGTGGGAGATCCCAGATCTTGACTTTGTCATCATTATGTCCATATAGCTGTCAAGTGTCAGGAGAAAATTTCTTCACAATACCTTGGCAAGGACTATTGTAAATTTTGGTCACGGGTGAGAAATTCATGAGATAATTTCCCTGAGGAAATCTGGACTTTTGTGCTGATGGGAGTAATTATGCTTCTTAAAGCAGAGTATTGATTCACGGGCTCTAATTGAAGTTGGCGAACGACTGATTTCTTGACAGTAGCAGGGACTGACACATCTACTTGCATAGCAAGTAGGTTTCCATTTGGTTGATGGGCATTATTTGATACTATGCCAACAAGCTCTTTATCTTGCACAAACCTGCGTTACAATTTCTATTTGCATAATGGTTGGTTTCCAGGCAGAATCAATATGATTTTGAAAGGTGATTCTCACCTATGTATCCTAGAACTCTTTCGGGTTTTCCATTCCCTTCCAAATCAATTTGTGTGATTCGAAGGTTAAAGCTGATCTGCCAGAAACTATGTATTTTTTCCACTGGATGAATAATAATTATAATAATAATAATAATGTCTCCACTCTTTCCTCCTAGAATGCTACCTGTTTTGTTTTGTTTTTCTCTCTTTGGCATGGAAAAAAATCTATTAATTCAAGCAGACCTTATTAAGACACCTTGTTTTCATGTTTTTTAAAAAATTATTTTAGTAGGAAAGTTACAACATTTTCAAGATCAGTTCTGGTCATTTGGGACAGAAGCAATTCGGCCTCACCTTGCCCGACTGTAACCTGAAATTGGTGTTCTCTGTGTGACTCATGCCCAAATGCTGGTTTGTCTCTCATGGAGCATTTCATGAATCTTTCAGACACCCCTCCTGCTCCCTGGCCAGAGCCTTCCACCACTCCCTGAAGCTGGCTTGCTGTTCCCTGGCTGACCCCTGGAATGCCTGCTCTTGGCTGTGCCTGGCGGTCTCTTTCCATGGGGCTCGCCTCATCTCTCTGGCAGTGCTTTGTGGGCAGGGCCCCTTAGAAGTCGCTCAGGCTGACTCTCTTCTCCTGTGCCCACTCCAGCCCTTTGGAAACACACTCCCTTGGCCCACTATGGGTGCAAGTGCAGCTTTCTCGAATGCTAGCCTTTTCTCCTGCCCCTGCAGTCAAAAGCCACTCCACCCAGCTTCTAACATTCAGATTTTCCAGATAAGAACAGGTCCCGGTGTCTGAACTCTCCACCCCAGAGGACAGAGGTCAACCTCTCCCATGGCTGCACCAGGCAGACTAACACAAGCCTGCTTCTTCTCTTTCCCTGCCCGTCCCCAAGGCTATTTTATTCAATTAAACACACAGTTTTTGAGGTCCACCAAGCCCCAGGTCATTAAGCATGATACCGGGGTCAGTTAAACATAGATAATATTTACACCACACATTCTTTTAGGCACCTAGTCTGAAAGCTCTTATAGGATATGTATATGAAGTGCCAAACTGCAGGGAACATATAAGAGAGTACAACTTGGCAAAGCATTCACATCAATAGTGCAGCATCGATTCTGGGTTTATTTAGTGCCACATCTAAGATAATGAGATTGTCAATTGGGCTTACAATGAAACACATGTGAATGAATGAATGAAATGCACCAACATTTTTATAAGTAACAGTAAAAGTTGATAGAACAGTAACAGGTTTTTAAAAATTCTTTTTAAGTAAATTTTTTATTTTAGAATAGTTTTAGATTCAGGGAAGAGTTGCAAAGATAGTACAGATAGTTCTCACCTACTCTGTATCCTGTTTCTTCTACTGCTTCTATTTTATATAAGTATGATACATTTGTCACAACTAGTGTATATATAGTGCATGTAATGCTAATGATACATTAACTGAAGTCAGTGTTTTATTCAGATTTCCTTAGTTTTTAACCTATGTTTTTCCTGTCCCAGGATCCTATCCAAATGCCACATTACATTTAGTCATCCATCATGTCTCCTTAGGCCCTTCTTGAATGTGACAGTTTCTCAGACTTTATTTATTTTTGATGACTTTGACAGGTTTGAGGAATATTGTAGAATGTTATTACATTTCGATCTCCCTAATTAGACTGGGGATATGGGTTTTGGGAGGGAGACCACAGAGGTAAAATGCTATTCTCATCGCATCATGTTAAGGATACATGCTATCATTATGACTTGTCACTGTTGATGTTTACCCTTGAGCATCCGCTGAGGGAGTGTCTGTCAGGTTTCTTCACTGGTACAGTTACTCTTTTGTCCCACTTTCCACACTGTACTCTTTGGAAGGAAGTCACTATACCCAGCCCACACTTAAGTGATGGGGAATTATGCTCATCATTGACTATTTGGAATTCTGTGTGAGAGCTTTTCTATTCTATCTCATTTACTTATTTATTCAATTATTTATACCATTTTGGAGTCACAGATATTTATTTTATTTTGGACTATAATCTAATACTGCATTATTTATTTTGTTGCTAAAATTGTTCCAGCTTTGGCCATTGAGAGTTGTCGGTTGGCTCCTGTATCTCTTTGACATACTCCCATCATTGCGCTTTTTGAACAGATCTTTGCTTTCTAGAACTACAAGATGCTTTAGGCTCATCTTGTATGGTCCCCGATTCAGCCCTAGAATCAGCCATATGGGCTTCCATAAGGAGCCCAAATTCCCTTTATTAGAGAATATTAGAAACCAAGATCTGGGCACTGGGCATACTCCTTGCTACGGAGGACTAGTTGTATATTTACACTCTGGAATTTCTGTGGCATCAGGAAAAGAAGTAAAAATAGTAGTAATGGTTGTGTGCATGTGATCTATCTGTGTGGGTCAGAGATCAATGAAGAAACTTCCAGCAACACTGGTACCTGGAGACCACACCTGAGAGAGGTTTTAAGTATTAAAGGTTGAGGACCTTCAAGGCAATCAGGATAGACTTCTGAATTGGGAGTAGAGACTTTTGTTTTGAGGAGAAGTAGGAAATGTACCAACCTTCAAGAGCTGAATTGCCTGGGACTGTGAGGACAAAGAGGTGGGTGTTCCCAGCAGTGCTGGATGCCAAAGCATAATGGCATTAGCATGAAAGTGCAAAAGAGACATTGGAAAGCCAATGGACCTTAATGTCAGCAGGGCTGAAACCAGCACAAGATTGCTCCCGCTGTGATTGCGATGGCTCGAGGAAATTTCCTGACCTGATCATCTTTACATTGTTTACCAAACTTTACCTGTGATCGGCCTGCATGCATTGCTAAAGGACAAATGTGTAATCAAACTGAATAAAAAGCAGGCTGGACCCGGACTTGTGGTTCCTCTTCATGAAAGAGGTTTCCACTTGGCCCCCCAATGCCTTCAAAATTCATATTTCTTGTTTAGTGTATTCATTGTGTGTTGTCGGCCCTCCTGCAAGTCGTCCTGAACTGGCCATGCAGGTGGCGGCACTGTGTCCTACTTATATGTATGTAGCATTTAAGAGATGGTAGGATCTTGGATGGGCACCTTGGTGGGCACTCTCCTAAGACTGGAGACCTTGGGTTACCTTAGAAGCCCCATAGCAGAATGGCACCAGGAAAATATAATGACTGTGAAATAAGACACCTTCAATGGTCCATATAGTTTGGGAAAGGATAGTGACCTGAGAATACGGCTCTCTTTCTTATTTTTCTGGAGTACAAAGCCCTGAGTTCATTTATGTTTCCGTGCATTCATTCCAAACAGCAACGTTTATTTCTTCTTAAGAAGCAAAAACGAGCCCTGGCTGGTGTTGCTCAGTGATTAGAGCTCAGACCACACACTGAAGGGTCTCAGGTTCGATTTCTGGTCAAGGGACACATACTTGGGTTGCAGGTTTGATCCCTGGCCCCAATGGGGGCACCTTCTGGAGGCAGCCAAATGATTTCTCTCTCGCCCCTTTCTCCCTTCCATTCTCTCTAAAAATCAATGAGAAAAAATATCATTGAGTGAAGTTTAACAACAACAACAAAAAGAAGTAAAAGCGAGTCAGCCTAAATTTTAGGAAGTGTGTCTATACACTTGTGTTTCAGTTTCACGAGTTTCCTGTTTTCTGTGCGCTTTTGTTAGAAACATATCTTACAAACATCTAAGTCATGAATAAATGTGATTGCTAGAGCTTTCCCATGTTTAGCAGACTGGGACAAGGTCAGGAACTTGGGGTAACAAGAGATACTGAAATTGAGTGGAGTAATGTTCTGGTTACTATTTCTGCATTAGAAATTAACCCAAAATGTATTAGGTCAAAACAGTCACTTTATTTGCTTACAATTTTATGGGCAAATACTGCAAGAAGGGTTGGGGCAGGCAGTTTTTGCTTGAGGTGTCTCACACATTTGCTATTGGATGTCTGCTAGGGCGGCAGTCATCTGAAGGCTCGAGACTCCTGGACGTACAATGGCTCACTCTCATGGCCGTTGACACTGGCTGTCAGCTGGGAGCTCATCTGAGGCTGCCAACCGGAGCGCCGGTCTGAACTCTCAGCCTAGTAGTCTCAGGGAAGGCAGATTTCTTCCGTGGCAGCTGACTTCCTCCAGAGTGAGCATACCAAGAGGCCTAGGTAGAAAACTGATGGTCTTTTCTGACCTGGCCTAGGAAGTCAGAGTATACGTTTGTCCCACTCTTTTGGTTTCGGCAATCACAAACCCATCTAGATTCAAAGACAGAGGACTATATTCTGCCTCAAGATGGGAGCAGTATCCTATAGTTTGGGGACTATGTTTTAAAACTGCCACCAGCAACAAAGTGTTTTCAATTTTGAATGTATTTATTACCTCAGTCTATGTAAGTGTGTCTGTCTAGCATTTAAATTTTGATTCTGAATTTCACCGAAGAATTTGTACTTGTCCCATCTCTTTGAGGCATGGACTAATGTTCAGGGATGAGTAATAAGAGAGACAAGGCAGTAGATGGATTAGCTGTTATAACTTGGGGTGTGGACAGGGCATGGCAGTGCATGAGGCTTGGTGAAGAACATGAGCTTTGGCATGAGAAAGCCCTGAGCCCTAGCTCTGACCCTTACTGGATATGTGACCATGAGCAAGCTGCTTAATTTTTATGAGTTGACACATTTTATCTGTAAAATAAGGACAATTATAATCTTCATTAATTAATTTATTTATACAATTACTGAGCATCTATTTTGCACCAAATTTACAGCATTATAATGAGAATTATGCATGAGAAGCACTTGTGGCACTTGAAAAAGGACTAGAACTCAGTGACATTTAAAATTATTATTAAAAGCAGTAGTAGTATTTTGGAAGCCCGATGTAGACAAGGAGGAAGGTGAACCTGTGATTCAGCTGCAGACCCAGCCAGTAGCCCAGAGGAACCAATATAAAGCTCTGTTGCCAAGGTCGGTCACATTCTGTGTTCAGGGAAGAAGTGCTGGTAGAGTCAAGCCACAATCAGAAGCTCAGCTTGCGTGGGCAGGTGGGAGGGGCTCACCCTGCCAGCAGAACATCTGCGCAGGGATCCTCAGTCACTCATGAGGTCTTGCTCCCTGCGGCCTCTTAGGTATTCATTGGTGTTAGGGGTTAAATTGTGCTCCCCTCAAGGTTCATATGTTGAAGCCCCAACCCCCACTACTTCAGACTGTGACTTTATTTGGTGATAGTGCCTTTAAAGAGGTGGTTAAGTTAATATGAGGTGATTAGGGTGGACCCTAATCCAATCTGACTGTCCTTAAAAGCAGAGGAAATTTGGACACACAGAGAGACACCAGGGGAAAACCATAGGAGGAAACAGCAAGAAGGCAAGCCAAGGAGAGAAGCCTTAGGAGAAACTAAACTTGCTGACACCTTGACCTTGGACTTCCAGGCTCCAGGACTGTGAGGAAATACATTTCTGCTTTTTAAGCCACCCAGTCTGAGATATTTTGTTACGGCAGTCCTAAAAATGAATACTGACATTGGGCTGGGGATGTGAGGGACAGGTAGAATAAGGGAGGCAGGTAGGAAGCAAAACAGAAGTCTGGGACTAAGAATTGGGGTCCACAGGGTTATTTTGCTGAGTGATAATTTTGGATCTCAGTAATTATATACATGCCTTAGTTATATATTTTCAAAAATAAGAGTAGCTCTTACTTATGTTGACATGGAAATTGTTGAATTTTGACATTCCTAGGAAAAATAGAAGGTGCTAAATTTCAAAATAAATAGTGTGATTTCTAACGTTCTAAATATGTATATACAGCCTCTTAGTGCCTTAGTCTTATCTTCTCTTAAATGTGGAAGACTGAGGAGATACTCTTCACAGTCTTTTTTCGTTTATCATAATGTGACAGATGAGTCTGTTCACCTCTGCAAACAGGAGAATGTAGATGCGTCCTGCAAATCTGCCACTAGGGGGCTCCCTCGATCAAAGCAGAACTTGTATTAAAAGTGCCATACAGTTTCTGGACATTGTGTGTCTGATTTCTTAGCATTATTCATCAAAATAGAACACTTATTGCATTGCATTATATTATGAAGTTTTAGAGATTTTTCTGATTTCACTTCCTATCCCCTGCAATCCTCTCTCCACTCCTGACCCCCCAGTTTTGCAGTTCACCAAAGCAACCTTTTTGAGTATTATGTCATTTAAGTCTCACAACAATCTGAGAAGTAAATATTTTCACTCCTGATTTTATGGATGGAGAAACTGAGGCTCCAAGAGATTAAACAAGTTTTCCCAGTGTCACTCAATAATTTTGGAATGGATATTTAAGTCTAGTTTGTCTTAAGTCTAGTTTGTCCAGTATTCTTTTCAGTCTATCCGAGTAAGTCCCATTTCTCTTTAAATGGGTTTGGATGATAATTCCCTAGACTGAGTTATGCAATCCTATGTCATGCAGAGTGTGGTCCCTAGACCAGAAACATCAACATCACCTGGGAACTTGTTAGAAATTCATAATCTCAGGTCTCACTCCAGACCTACCAAATCAGAAGTACGAGAAATACTGTCCTTTACTGCCTTTTAACACACTGTATTGAAAATCCTTCTTTAAATGATCTCTCTCTTTCATTAGACTGAAACTTTAGTTAGGCAAGGAATCTGTATTCTTTAGTTTACCACTGAATATCTATGATCTAGCATAATTCCTGGCACATAGTAAATATTTGTTGAGTGATACATGAATGGATATCTGCTGGAGTAAGGGTTGTTTGCTTAACTGAGTTGTTAAGTAACCAATGTGTTTAGAAGGGCTCAATGAAAGAGTATTGCTAACCGTGCAGACCAATCAAGTGTGGAATGAACACCTCTGATCCTATTGTTATTTCCTAGAAGAGATTTTATGTCCAGTTGACTATGGTTAACAAAGGTAGACAGTCTCCAACATAGAAAAAGCGTTGGATTATTTGTCCAAGAAGATTACTCTTGCTGTCTACTATATCCTCAAATTGTGAATTTATGATCTGCTGCTGAAATTACTCCATGTTCCCCCTGGCAGTCTGAAACTTTGTTGTCTTTCAATTTTAAAAGGTCGTATTCCAGTTAAACCAACTGATTTGTCTTCCCTCCATTTTTATCTCTAAAATCTAAAATCTCCCCACGCTCTCTTGCCCCTCACTTTCCTTTTTTTCCCTAGTACCGACTCTCCCTTCTCACACTCTGGCTTATTCCAACACCTGTCTTCCTGCGCTTCATTCTTTATCCTCTTTGATTCAAGGATGCTTCCAGAACAGCAGATTTGGTCATGTTCTCCTTTGGTTAAATCCTTGGGCAATTTTTTGCTGTCTCAGGATAAGATCCAATGTCCCCAGTGAGGCGTTTAACCCTTCACAGACGTGCCTGCCCAGCCAGCCTCCACACCTGCTTTTCTCTTTCCCACCCAACACTCTGGCCACACAGACCACTTCTCATCCCCCAAACACCATTTGGATCTCTGCATCTCCAGGCCTTTGTCCATGCTGTTTATCTGAATAAATAAATTGTCAGCTCAGTGAACTCTTCTATCATGTTCTAGTTCAAATGTTCAGTGAAGGCTCCTTTCCCATCCTCCACAGAACTGTGCATTTCTTCTCTGTGCTTACATAGCACATTGTACACAATGTGCTCTGTTACGCAATGTATCACACTTTATTTCAATCGCTTGTTTCCTTGGCTTTCTCTTTTGATAGACCATATTTTTCTTAAGGGCTGGGGGTCTGTCTGACTCACAACACAATATGTTGCAAAGCTTCACACACAGATGTTAAGAAATGTTTGTTGATTAAATGAACTTTATCTTCAAATTATTTTTTTAGTAAATTCCACCCCCCCCTGCTCGATTTTACTCATTTTTACTGTTTGTTTCTATTAAGAAAAAGCTCATCTCACTGGAAATGTGCCTACTTTCTGGAGTATATTCAGATCTAAAACATCTTTATAGGATTAAAGGAGATAATTCTATTCCCAGGATGGTTGTGACTGAGCAAAGCCTGGCGAAGTACATAGTGGTTGTTAATGTCACAACTCTGCTCCCCAAAGCTCTCAAAACACTCAGAGAGGTTGCAAGTGGAACTGGCAAACCCTGGTTCACAAGCCATTTGGAGATGCTTGTTAGTGCTTGTCATGGACTGAATATTGCATCTGCATCTCCCCCAAATTCATCTATGGAAACCCTCTCCTCCCAATGCAATGGTATTGGGAGGTGGGGCCTTTGGGAGATAATGATTACTTGAAGTCATGATGATGCAGTCCTCATGAATGGGATTAGTGCCCTTTTGAGAGTCACAAGAGAGCTTGCTTCCTTGTGAGAATTCAAGGAGATGTCAGTGGTCTGCACCCAGAAGAGGGCTCTCCCCAGAATTAACCAGGCTGGCAACCTGATCTCAGACTTCTAGCCTCCGAACTGTGAGAAATAAATTCCTGCTGTTTATAAGCCAAAAAGTGTATAGTGTTTTTGTTATAGAATCCTGAACAAACTAAGACAGTACTTTGATCTCTCTGCCCACTGTCACTCCCCCCCGCAACCCCTTTCCCCTCCTTTCCACGCCCAAGAAAAAACAAATAACAACAACCTCCAAAACACAACAACAAACAATCTATGATAGATAGAATTGAAATCTATGGAGTAAAAACTTAAACGGAGAAATTTAGTTTCATGAAGGGAACAAAAGGGTATCAGGGAATAATGGAAACTATGTACATTTCCACACTAGAAAGGTCAGTGGAAATGAAAAGATCTGAATCTGGTCCAATAGCACTTACTGTCCAGATGGAGCCGGCGTGCCTGTCCCAGACGCTCACAGCTCAGACACCTAGGGGCTCCTTTGGTTGGAAGAAAGAGCAATGCAGGTTACTTCAAGTGGTGGTGGTTGATTGTAATGGTAACTGTTAGAATAAGGGAGAAATGAATTTCTGGAATATTCTTATGGCTAAACCTCAAGGATCCGGAGCATAGTTTGGGAAGCAGAAGACCATCTGGGATTGTAAGAGGCAGCGCCAGAGGACAGGCAACACTGTTAGTTTCTCAGCAGCAGGAAGAGACCTTCATTCTTCTGCTTTGCCATGGACCCACGCCAGCTGCTCTTTTTGTTTCAGCCTCACTTTGCTTACCTTTCTACTGTTGCTTCCACTGGCAATGGGATGTCTCTTCACACAGTTGTTGTTTAAATTCTTGAGTGGTAGAATGCATCCTTGCAACTAATCACCTTCTTTCTGAGGGGAGCTTTTGTGCCTCATAGCACATGCCCAGCCTATAGATCTGGCTGTTCCTGGGCCATAGGTCCAACTGCCCCAACCAATCAGCTGTGGGTAGGGGAGGGCGGCGCGTCTTTGTGTGTGTGTGTGTGTGCATGAGACATGGTGTCACATGGTGCTACATGGTGGGTTATGCTTAAAGAACCACCTAGAGCTGCTTTTCTCAGCAGGAGCTGCCTTGGAACCCAGTTAGAAGGGGTTTGTGGTCAGGCAGCCATTCTAAGGCAAGATCTCTTCCATACAGATATATTTTGGAAACTCTGATAATGATTTCTCCTAAGTTTCACCAATGAGGCTGATATCTTCATATCCTCTTGTCCTTTGCTTTCTTGTGCTCATATCCTCTCTTCTGCTCTCCTTACCAGGGTTGAAAGCATTGTTTTTGTTTCTATGTACACATGAGTGATTAGAAGGTGAAGTCAGGCCTTAGTTTTTAATTAATAAAAAACTGATAAATAAGAAATAATCAGGTAAAGTTGTCAGGTAAAAAACTGTATGCTGCCTCAAAGGTTCATATGTCAACACCATTTGCATTATGGTTGTTCTTAGAGTTCTCTATAAAGCATCCCTTTTCCGTCTCTTCCCTACCCCTAAAGTACAGAAAGAAAGGATGGCCCATGATTTAGCTTGCCGCCTCAGCTTTTCATAAAGTGCTTCGTATCTTTGGATTCATATTTTATTAGCATCTTTCTTACTGACTTATGTAAATACTTCTGTTATGTTGTCAACTTGTTCTCCTTTGCCACCAACATCTGACTCAGGCTTGATCACTTACCTGAGTAATTAGTTTATTCATTTACCAATCCCTTGTTAAACTGAGTGCTTAACCACAAACCAGAGCCACTTGGGGTCCCAAGTCTGCTTATTATTATTAGGCTGCTTATAAGTCTAAATTTCCCTTAGAGAACTGTTGCCATCATCATTCCTTTGGATGTTTTCAAATTAGTTTTTCTTAAATCATCCCTTGATGACGGATGATACCATACAAACTGGAAAAACATGTCCATATGACCTTATTTCTTGTGCCCATGTTGTTTTAACATTTTCTTTGAAGAACTGTCCATCCCCCCAATTCTTCTGAGTTTCTGGTATCACCTTCATTCCCCTGAGGTGCACATGTGCAAGATGCTCTCCTTTGATCCTTGATCCTCACCCTCTTAAGCAAAAACAAAGTTTATCCAAATAGAAAATAAATATAATCAGCTTTCTACAAATCTGCTCTGAAGATCTGGGTCTCATCGTTTTTCACCTGGATTATCTGTCCTCTTCCCTCTCCCTTTTCCCCTTACAGAGATCCCAGTGCCTGGTATAATGCCAAACTCATGGCAGATGCTTAATTTGTGTTTGTGGATCCCAAACCACTCCCAATGCTATCTCCCAACCTTTCCTCTTTTTATTGCTGTATTTTTTATTTATATCATTGTTCTTATACCTCCTTTTCAACTAAAAGTTTTCATAATCCACTCAAACTCATGGCAAGTGAGCAATCAACATTTTTTGATGACCTAAAACTCTGCTGATACTATCTTTTAACTTCTGTTGCTGTTTCTTTTGTGTCATCACTGTCCTGATGCCTCTCTTTCATTTAAACATTTTAAAATATTTGACAACTCCACTTCCAAATCATTCTGAAGGGAGAATTGCTTCAGTAAAATATTGTAATACTAGTAGCCATGCGCACCAATCTGTGCACCAGCAGCTCACCAGTAGTTCGCTGTTGCCCTCCAGTAGCTCTCCACCCTCTGCCCCACCCTCTTGTAGCTCCCCCTGCCTCCCCTCCTCCTTACCCACCACATAGTTCTGCTCCTGAAGTCTGTAATCAGTATCTTCCTTCCAATGGAGTCCAACAGACATACATCATGTAAATTGAATGCCATTCTGCATCACCCTTTATACTAGGTTATAAGAGCTTCCAGGAATCCTATATAATAAAGATGTAATATGCAAATGGTCATTTTGCCGTGAATCGTAATGACCAACCGCGTAACGACCGGATTACAGATCAGCAGGAGGGTGGGACTGCGAGCTACAAGTGGGCGGTGGAGAGCTACAGGAGGGGGCAGGGCAGCAAGCTATGAGGGGGGGGGGTGGAGGGAGCTACAGGAGGGTGGAGAGCTACAGGAGGGGGCAGGACAGCAAGCTATAAGAGGGGTTGGAGGGAGCTACAGGAGGGTGGAGCAGCGGGTGGAGAGCTACAGGAGGGGCAGAGCAGCAAGCTATGGGGCGGGCAAGGGGGAGGGGAGGCAGGGGGAGCTACAAGAGGGTGGGGCAGAGGGTGGAGAGCTACTGGAGGGCAGCAGCGAGCTACTGGTGAGCTATTGGCCCACAGATTGGTGCACATGGCTACTAGTATTACAATATTTTACTGAAGCAATTCTCCCTTCAGAATGATTCTCTTCTATTCGTAGTAAAATAATTTCATACTATTGTGTGTGTGTGTGTGTGGCGAGGCTGAAACCTGCTGTGTATTCTCCAGGGTAGGGTTTATGGGGAGACAGGAAGTTCCCTGTATAATTTAAGGGTGCAAGGAACATCCAATTTCTTTCTACTATTTGAAATATCCCCTCTTCCTACTGACAGGTGCTGGAGATTGCACTTTAATTCTAAGTCTGGGGTGACTTAGGCCTTTCCATCCAATAAGGATGTAAGTCAATCTTCTGAAGCATCACTACCATGCATGCATTCCTCCTGGCTGATAGACACTTCCTGAGTCCCTTTTGTTAATGATCTCTGCTAATGTCCTGGGAAGCTCTTTAACCAATGTGGTGCCTGTATTTGGACCCTCACTTTGATATTGGGTAGATTCAAATTGTCCTTGAGCCTTAAAACCCTCACGGCTTGTAATCACAGTTCATAAGCAGCACTTTCACCATGTTCAGATTTTACGTTCTCAAATCACCCCTAGCTGACACCTGAATTAACATTAGGCTTTGAGCATCCCATGTTGATGCTGATACTCCTGAGTTTCTTAGTAGGCAGTCACATTGGCATTTGGGGTAGTGCAATTCTTAATTGAGTGGGCCTGACTTCTTTTTTATTGCAGGATTTAGCCACCTGGTCTCCTACCACAAAAATGCTATTAGTGTTCTCTGTTGGGATAACTAAACATGCCTACACATATTCTCAAACACTGTTTAACCATCAGACATTTCCCATCTCATTAGTCACTTTTCCTTATTTCCAGCTGATTATAGCCTATAATTTAGGTAGAGTGCCTTTTCACATGTAGCATATGGTGGCCCTTGAAAACTAACCAAATGTGATCATGTTCTTATATATAATGGTTGTCATTTTCTCAGCTATTTTAATAAAAAAATTACCTTTACTTGTACTTTTATTGTAGTCATATGCTTCTTTTCACTAACTTTTCTGATGCTCTCACTACATTTGCAAATGCTGTCTGTAATGAAGTTAAAATTTGTTGTGTGTAGAAAACCTTAAAAAAGAAGCAAACACAGCCAACACACATTAGCAGACTAAGACCAATGTGATAGTTGAAACTAAAATTCTTTGTGCTAGTACCTAGCACAGTTGTTGGATCTCACGCTCAAACTTACCTTGTATATACTAGTAATTATCAGTTTGTAAACTGAAGTTCATTAGGTATAGGAGGCCTATACAGTATCCAAAGTAGATGTGCTAATAGGGGTTCTTATCGCTACCAATTATAATCAAAGCATCTACTAGGTCTACAAGGGTGTGATTTATGTTCAAGAATTTCACTATACACAGACCAGGAAGTCCTAATTTATTAGTTAATGGAGGTGATTAAAATTTCACCTCTGGAGTTTACTTTTAATCTGTTAATGTTTACACAGGAAAAACAGACATAGAAGGTTCTGTTACTTTACTCAAGCTTTCATGTAAATGGGCAAGAGTGGTCAATAGTAGCTAGCATAGCCCTATTGGTTAAATAAGTAAATCAAACAACAGATTTTTTTCAATAGGTTTGATTTATATAGGAAATATATAGAGATTCTTCTTTGTTAATGGCAGAAGTAGGTATGAGAGAAATGCCTTTGATTGGGACTTATCTAGTAAATTAGTTGTAAGTAAAAATTAGTTATGCATCTCCATTTTGCTTTTTATTTACTTAGACTTTTAAAATTTTAAAATTCTTATAATTGCTAAGATAATATGTGGAAGATGATGAGAAAGTGAGTTCCTCATAAACACTGAGTGGCCAGATTATTATGATCTCTGAACGCATAATAATCTGGCCACTCAGTGTATATCCTATATAATAAAAGGCTAATATGCAAATTGTCCCCTCGATCAGGAGTTCAACCAGCAGGCAGGCTGGCCAACTGCCCATGTCCCCTCTCCCTGGCCAGGCTGGCCGGACCCCACCCATGCACGAATTCATACACCGGGCCTCTAATGTGTATATATATATCTATATATATATAGATATATATATATATATCTATATATATCTATATAGATATATATATCTATATAGATATATATATATACTGAGTGGTGTATATATATATATATATATATATATATATATATATATATATATATACACACACACACACACTGAGTGGCCAGATTATTATGTGTTCATAGATCATAATAATCTGGCCACTCAGTGTAATTTCTAGATATTATACATATTATGGTCATAATAAATACTGGATTTTCAGCTAATAATGCACAACCTCAGTCAATTTACCTGTAATTTAAGTCTCAACTTTTTTATATGTAGATGACCTTGAGCTGGGAAGCCATTTGACTTGCCCTGTATTATTTGAGCTGCACATACAAAAACCCATATTCTCTTGTGGCAGAGACTGCCCATTGTCCCCTTGTATCCGTCCTCACCTTCCTTTTATTATAAGGTTCTCATTTTTAGCAAGGCACATGACTGCCCAGCTAGAGCTTTACTCTCCTATTCTCTCTTACTACTTGGTGTGGCCAGATGACCAAGTTATTGCCAATGGAATGCAAGTAGAAGTGATGTGTACGACTTCTTTAAAAGGAAATTGTTTGCTCTCTTCCTTCCTATGGACTGGAATGTGGGTGTGATGGGGAGTCAGCTTTGGCCATGCAGGTGAGGACAAGCCCTGAGGGGAAGGCAGAACCACCGATGGAAGGAACACGAGACCCTGGGTGACTTTGTAGAGTACAGCCTCCAACTCACTCTGGCTGCCCCCCTATTTCTTGACCATCATGTGAGAGAGATAGAAACTATCTGGTCTGCGCTGCACTATTATGTTTGGGGATCTTGTCTTTAAGAGCAGCTTAACCTGAATCTTAACTAATAAAGGACATTCATTTATATTCAATGAAATGTTCCATTTCCTTTCCATGTGAAAGCATATGTTAGCTTTTTTTTTTTTTAAGTGGCAGGGAATTTGAGGAAAAAGGAAATCAGCGTTGCATCACGAGATTTTAGAAGTTTGGTTTTCTCACTGAGAGAAGATGGCACATTTACATTTTTCTCTTCCAAGGACATAATTTCATTCACATTAATAAATATTTATTGAGTGCCTGCTGTGTGTAAAACACAGTTGGAGTCCTGAGGAATACAGAGATGAAACAGACATAGTTCCTGTCCTGAAGAAACTCACAAACAAGCAGAGATACACAAACAAATGCACTACAAGATTGGTTTGCTATAGTAATAGAGATGCAGGTGAGTTCTATGGGGGCAGAGAGCTGGGAGAGAGAACTTCCACAGAGAAGGAAGGAGGGTCTCAGGAAGACTTGACAGAGAGATTGCATTTGAACTGCATGATGAAGAATTTGTGGAAGAAGATGGGAGGGCACAGGGACAGGTTTCTGAAATGCAGTGGGAAAAAATATTAGGGGAGCTCAGGAAACAAGGAAATATCCAGATGTTTTTGGAGTTTGAGGTGGTAAAATATAACTTTAGAAAGGTAGTTTGAGGCCACATAGTGAAAGAGCCTTGAATATTATACTAAAGAATCTAAATTTATTTTATACTGATGAGAAAATAGTAGATGATTTTGAGTATGGCAATTAAAAATCCATGGTGATTCTTAAACTATAGCATGCACAAGAATCTCCTGGAGGGTTTGTTAAAACAGAGATTGATGGGCTCCCCACTCAGAACTTCTGACTGAGTAGGTCTTCAGTGGGGCACTGGATTTTGCATTTTGAACAAGTTCCCAGATGGTGCTAATGCTGCTGGTCTGGAGATGCCACTCTGAGAAACACTGTTCTAGGAAGACCTTATCTGGCAGTGTAAAAGAGCAAAGTTGCAGGTTGAGTCCACAGATTAGTGGATCAGATGAAGAAATGAGTCCAGGTGAGAGAACCAAAATATTGCAAAAGAAAGGGGAATCTACAAACATTCCTGCAGAGGTAAATGGACAAGGCTTTAAGACTATCTGGATGTGAGGGACTAGCCACAAAGAGAGAGAATCATATTTATCTAACTTGAATAAGCAAAATGGCAATCCTGTTATCTGAGACTGAGCAAGTAGAAAGAGAAAAAGGTTTTAGTATGGAAAAATGATTATGAGTTCAGTTTAGAAAGGTTGTGTTTGAGGCACTGACCAAATAGTAATAGGGAGATGTTCACCAGACCTAACTTATAGATCTGGAGTGTAAGAAAGAAGAAATCAGAATTAAAGAAACACATTGAAAAGCCATAGGCATAGAACTAATTGTTGAAATGATGGAGTACAAAAATACAGGAGGTGAGAGCTGAGGACAGGCCTCAAAAAAGAAGACAAAGAATGAGGAGGTAGTAAGAGACCAGGAGAGTAAAGTATCTTAGAAGGCATGGCTTAAAACAAGTAAGGGATAGCTAGCTGTTTTAATTGATGAGAGAATGGAAGGTAGATAAGGACAAAGGGAAGACAAGTCACCAATGACTTTTGGGAGATCCATTTTAAAAGAACTGGGAGAAGCATACTTAGATGGCAAGGAACAGAACATTCAGTGGAAGGTGAGAGTAGAATGAGTGGATTGATGATTGTAAAAACTTAGGTGGGAGATTTAGGAGAAAGATAAAGCAGGTGCTTGAGGGGGAAGTAGGACCACAGGAAGTTTACTCTAGTGTTCAAGAGACTTGAGCAAATTAATATGTGAGATTAAAGAAGAAGGGGTGGGATCTAGCCAGTTTTGCTCAGTGGATAAAGCATTGGCCTGGTGAATAACGGGTCCCAGGTTTGATTCCAGTCAAGAGCCTGTACTTGGTGGCAGGCTCAATCCCTGGCCCTGGTTGGGGTGTGTGCAGGAGGCAACCAATCAATGTGTCTCTCTCACATCAATGTTTTTCTCTCTCTGTCTCTCTTCCTCTCTTCCACTCTCTCTAAAAATCAATGGAAAAATATCCTTGGGTGAGGATTAAAGAAAAGAAGAAGAAGAAGGGGTGGGAGGGAGAAAGAAAGGGATGGGGGGGGGGGAGAGAGAGAGAGAGAGAGAGAGAGAGAGAGAGAGAGAGAGAGAGAGAGAGAGGGAGAGAGAGAGAGATAAGATTACAGAAAAGTTGGGAGGGGGTAGAGTTAAGGGCTAAAACGTGGAGGTGGAGAGGGGGCAAATTAATGTGTTCTTGGCAAACAAAGTAAAGGGACAATCTGTGGAGACTAAAGACATGAGGAGAGGCTGTGGGTGAAAGACAAGGAGCAGAGGTTTAGAATAGTCACTTTCTTAGGTGTATACAAGACTTTACAAACTTTCAGTCCTCTCTGTTATCACTCTCAATTTAGTGATGAGCTCCTCCACATGACTTAGAGTGGTCACTCCAGGCCAGGGGAGGCTGAGTCAGGCCATAGTGTGGCCACATGTCTCCCCATCCAGCCTCCTGGCATGGATGCCATGGAGATTCTAGGAGACACAATTCCATACTTGTTTCCTGATGGGTGGCCTTTGCTATAAACATAAATGTTCAACTTTTAGTTTTCTTTTTCAGTTGCACAATTGCATTAGTAACTTTCTCCAATAAAGTTCTTCAGATAATATATCCCCTCATTTAATCACTGCACCCCATTCAAAGTTCCCCAAATTTGACATGTACTCTCACCTTACTCCTGCTAGAGTGAGAGAATGTATTTGAGTCTTACCTGGGACACTTAGAATGGGAGGAGACCCCATGTGTCTTTCAAGTATTATAGCAACTCATTGACTAAAACAGATTTAGATTATTTCTTATTTGCTTATGTTTCATATTCATAATCAAAGAACTAGGAAATTATTCACTCTAGGTTCTTTTTAGAGAATGATGAAGCTTATATAATCAGGAACTGAAAAGGCACGCTATCTGTACTATTTATGCTTGAAAGGAGTGAGCTATGTAGTCAGAGTAAATGGTTTTGGCTCATGTCTGCAAGCAGTAGATGGCAGCACATCCCTTTTGTGTGCTTTGTGTAGGCATGCAATACCCCTTGGAATTTGTAAGCATTTGGAGCCATAACCTCGGATTTAATGCCACTCGAGGACCAGTTATCAGACATTTGATTTATAAGTAATAAGGAATTCTGCAAATAAAGATTTATTTTGACATTCTTTAATTGCAGGGTTCACTGAAATGGCTAATAAAAAGTATTTACTAGTTCACTTTATTATTACTTTTATGAAATACCTGTTTTTGTATGATAATGTTTATTTGAAATTATGTACCACAAACAAGACCAGAAGTAGAAAACAGCACACCAAATAACAAGCCTCAAACAAAACAGAACAAACGAATAAAACAAGACCACACATACTTACAAACTCTCCTGAACCAACAATGTTCAAGAATTAACCCCATCAGCGCAGGAGGCTGGTCAAATTCATGCCTTTTGGTTTTTTACAATCTAAGTATGTTCTCGGCACCTAATGAGCTTTTTAAAAGCCAGCTTAAAGTCTTCATTAAAACTAGTGTAGAGCAGAGGGTTGATCAGAGAATTAACATAACCAAGCCATGTAAAAAAATCGGCCACTTCAGAAGACACAGTATAGATGCTCAGACCTACAATCAACTCTTTGATGAAAAATGGCAGCCATGACAAAATGAATGCACCCAAAATCAGCCCCAGGATGCGTGCTGCCTTGCGCTCCCTGGTACTAGAGATCTGCTGGCGCTCTCCCGGGTGATCTAGATCATTGTCAAAGGGAGGGATCCTGATGGAGGTGTGGAACTTTTCAAACTCTGTGGTAGGGTCTGAGGTGGAGAAGTCAGACACACAGAAAGTCTGTGTAAGTTTACAACTCGCAAATGAATTTTGGCTGTCTGTGCTTCTGTTGCTTAAGTGCCGGCTTGACCCTCTTTTCTGGTAAAGGCTCTTGGCTGCGTGGTAAATCCGGTAATAGAGAATCAGTATCAAAGTCAAGGGGATATAAAATGCCCCAAGAGTGGAGTAAATAGTGTAGATGACATGGTCATGCTGGATGGTGCACTGACTGGGGGGCGGGCTGAGTTGGCGGTGGCTCCTCCAGAACAGAGGGGGCATGGAGATGAAGATGGAGATCGTCCAGACAGTGAGGATCATCAGTCCTGCCCTCCTGGCGGTCCTCTTCCTGGCATACTCAATAGCATTGGTGATGGCCCAGTACCTGTCCAGGGCAATCACACAGAGATGGAGGATGGAGCAGGTGCAGCAGGTCATGTCCACACTCAGCCACACCTCGCAGATGAAGTACCCTAGCTTCCAGCTGTCCATGACAATGTACATGATGCTCAAGGGCATGACTAGCACTGCCACCAGGAGGTCTGTCACGGCCAGAGAACAGATCAGGTAGTTGGCGGGCTGGTGGAGCTTCTTGGTGGTGCAGATGGCCATGATCACGGCCAAGTTTAGCAACATGGTCAGGATGGTGATGATGACCAGAGTCATGGATATGAGCATCTTCTCAGTGATGGTCTTGGCTCTCCCAGCCACACTGGCTTCTGAGGTACAGTTAGTGATATTCATGTTTTCCCCGTTCCAGTCGACCCTATGAAGAAGCTGTTGGTTATTTTCCTTCAGCTGGAAACTACTTAGACTTGAATGTCCCTCATTTGTGGGGAGGTTGTAATTTCTTCAGCTATGTAGTCTCCTGTGTTCCATTTTGGGTGGGTAAAGGAAAGCACCACAGCATCTCTTCTGAATGGAGGGGTCCTGGAAAATAGTATGCTCCTGGTTAATTAATGAAAAAACCATATTGTTTTTCCTGTAGTATGTGATAATATGTTGGTATTAATAAAATGTTTACACAATTTTGATATAACTTTCTTTTCCCTCTCTGAATGTAAACTTCATCTTTACATTATTCCTCAATGGATACTTTTTTAAAGTACCCAAACACTTTCTGATAAAGACATTACCAAATTTAAGTCTGTTTTCCACCTGAATTTCTTTCTTATTTATATTTATTCTTTTATACACAGTACACATCTATTTATATAAACAGGTAATACGCAAATTAGCTGGGCATCACGACTGGCTCAGGAGGGGGCTGCATGACAACTGCTCAGGAGGAGCTGCATGCGCACATGGGCGGGAGGGGACTGAGTGTAGCCCCCAGCCCCAGCGGACACACACCAGGGGTGGGAGCATGCTCTGAGTGGCCATGGCACGGCTCAGAGCACGCCCCCTATGGGTGGCAGCAGCGGCCAGAGCAAAGCAGTCCCGGTCCCAGATGCCTGGCAGCAGCCAGAGCAAAGCAGCCCAGGTCCTGGGTGCCAGAAGGAAGCTGGTGCCAGCAGCCAGGGGAAGGAAGGCCTATTCTTGCATGAATATTTGTGCATCGGGCCTCTAGTTTATATATAAAAGGCTTTCTTTTACATTTGAAAAAATACGTTCACATTATATCATGCTTATTTGGGACCATTACATTGAAAAATTAAAATTGTTTGTAATAAGCATCCTCCAAAACAGATTTTATAGTTTCATAGCAAATATTCAACTCCAGAGATATTTTAGTGTCTCAGTGGGATTGTTCGATTTTGTCTAATTATTTCTGACATTTTATATATCCAACTGTGCACTTCAATGGAGAAAAGAGAGAGAAAAGCTTATCAGGTTACTTTGATGCTCATGACAAATTGTTCTTAGAGTAATACAGTAAACCCACTGTGAAGGAGCACCATCCTAAGCTCGAAGATCTCTGCATTTAAAAAGTGTGTTTAGCTTTGGTGAATATTTCTGTTCTATTTCTATTATCTATCTATCTATCCATCCCTATTTTTTGGATAGCTATGATTAAGTTGGGTAGTGAATGAGATAGTGACACTTACTGAATGCATAGCTGTAAGGAATTTTTAAAAAGTAAAGTTAAATATAAATGTATATTCACAAGACAATGAAAACCCACATAGAGATATTCACAGCTAATGGCTGCTGGTCAGAACACCAATCAAATAATTTGATTAGACTCTATGGTTTAGGTCCAGGAAAACTGAAGAAAAACTGCTGTTTCATCATTTTTAAGATGATGTAGATTAGGGCTAACAGACACAATGATTTCAGCAAAAGATGAGGGCAGAAGCAGGTGAGCGGTGTGTGAATGGGAGTGAAAGTGGTGAGGTTCTTTGGGTGGAGGGGGGACAAGAAGTCAGGGGGCAGGAATAAAAATCTCTAGCCTAAGTGAAAAGAGGGGAGATAGGTGTCATTTATCCTTTAGATATAGAAACTGAAAGAAAACAATAATGACTTCACTAAAGACCAAAAATAGAGCATTTGTTTTAAAGACAGTTTCTGTCTTTCAGCAGTTAAAAGAGAAACATTCTGCCTCTGTTTCCATTATGCTTTTACAGTGTTTTCTGCGGACTACCCTCTTTCGGATGTCTTGTGTTTCTCTAGTTCTTCCAAGGGACTTGTTCTACCAACAATCCCCTTTTTCTTGTAAATTGGATGTGTTTTGTTTTTCCCACCGGTACCTTGCCCTCCTTTTATAATCAGTTTAAATGTGCATTTACGTTTGAGACCAGGCTTAAACATTGAAAAAGTATGGGCTCTGGAATCAGACAGACCTGGCTTCCGATTGCAGCTGAGCCAACTGCCAGCTGCCAGCTGCTTGGGGCAACCTCTCTCTATTTTCCCCTGTGTCCCATATGTTTATTTCTCAATTTTGACCTCTTTTTCTTTAATAAAATTAAATAATTTTTTCTGTAAATATTAATCTATAGTTATGTTTTTCTTGGGTTCTTGAGGTTTGCCGGAATGAATAGTTCTCAATTGAAAGGCTTTCCAACTGAGCCTGTAAGATTGAGTATAGAGAACAGCATGAATAAGGGACAGAAAACTTTAGAAATTTCTATTTGATAATAGAGGCAATTAAGAAATGTAATTATTTTGAAAGCATGCAGTAAAAATAATCAGAAATAATTCAGCTTCATAGAACTTTTAAAAGCTGCTCTATTTTTCTGAGCTCCCATAACTTCTAATTATCATTTCTCTGATGACACCATTTAGTTCCTATTTTGTAACTATTTTTCATTTCCCCCTCAGCAGACTATACATTTCCGGAGGGTGGGGTGTGTGCCTGATTCATCTTTTTAACTCCCTCTAGTTAAATTAGCAAAAACATTGCCGCTTGGTGGGACCGACACTGTTAGCTCTTTAATGTGACTTCCTGGTTTATTTTGTGCCCAAGCCTTGCAGAGCAGGAGTTAGGTTTTGTATCCTTGTGCTGTCAGTCCCCCAAACTTCTGCACACATCCAGCTTGCCATCTTTTATTTCATACTGACACATTCTTTGGAATGGTGGGGTGAGTTGGATTGAATTGGGCCCTGGAGCTCTTCACTGCTTTAAAGGTCAGGTAGGTAAGGAGGAACCCACACAGCAAAGAACAGCTACCGAGGTGGAAGAGAATGATGGCGGATCATTCCATTGCATGTGAAGAAAGTGTATCAAATAAGAAAGAGTGATCAAAGGCTGAATGTAGTTCCAAGAAAGAACTGGAGGAGCGGAACTAGAGAGTGAATAAGAGCAATTTAAGAGTTTTGCTGATAAGGGGAGCAGAAAAATAAGGTAGTAACTGTGGAGGAGATATGGGGTCCCGGTTGTGTTCATTTTACCTAGGCTATTTGTTATTTTCTTTGGTGCTGCACTCCGTATCCTTTACATTGGGACAAAGAGCATTTTTGTAGTGAAATGTAAAAGAGGAAGCAGGAAAGCAGTAACGGAGGAGGCTGGTAGTCAGTCAGTGGGGCCTGGGGACCCCAAAGGAAGGAGGTTTTCTTGAGTAATTTAAGGGATCATACTGGGGGCAGTGAAGAGGCCAAAGAAACAGCCATACTAAAAAAATGATCTAACCTCAATTGTCTTGGCTTCCTTTTAACCTTCTTAAGGAAATGACACATGGTTATAATCACTACCAACTCCTTAGGAGGTAGTATGATTTCTAATTCGAACAGTGCTGGTTAAATAGTCCCCGAAAATCTCTTAGGTCTCTTTAGCTTTTCATGTAGTAGGGGAGGAAGGACTATATTAACACTTAACTCAAGACACATTCTGCAGAACCAATACAAATATTAACAAAAACACAGCAAACTTTTATTAGTCCATCAGAATGGAAAATTAACTGCAATAATCATAGTTAAAACAGACATAGCCTATCCGGAGTTGATGCAGGAGCTTCTTGGAGGTTTGTGACTTTCAGTTTCTGCTCTAATTATGACATGGAAAGTACCAGTGTAGTCCAAAACCGTATTTCAATGATTTTTCATTAAAAAAATGAGGAGTAGGAGAGAATCACTCTAAACCAAGTGGTTAGTGCATGCTGCTCCCATTAGCCAGAGCCTCTGGTGATACTGTCCCAGTGACGGTCAGAGCATCAGGGAGATGAGGGAGGCCATGAGCACACTCAACTCATTTTTTTGATTTGTTTGTTAAAATCTTCACCTGAGGATATTTTTTTCACTAATTTTTAGAGAGAGTGGAAGGGAGGGAGGGGAAATTCAAGAGAGAGAGAGAGAGAGGGGAGAGAGAGAGAGAGAGAGAGAGAGAGAGAGAGAGAGAGAGAGAGAGAGATATCTTGGTTGTCTCCTGCACATGCCTAACCAGGGCTGGGATCAAACCCAAGTACGTGCTCTTGACTGGGAATCAACCTGTGACCCTTTGGTTTGTGGGCCAATGGTCTATCCACTGAGTCACGCCAGCTAGGACTCAACTTACTTTTAATTTCACTATCTTATCTAGTTTTCTATTGGTTTTCAATAACTATTAATAATTCACCATATTCTTTCATCACTTCTTTGGTTGTTTTCATTTTGCCCAAAGTTCTTTAAATCATTTTTAGACAAACTCTCCAATATTTGCCAACTTATTTTTTTGTTATTTCAGGAGTGACAGCTTGCCCTCATATTACTAATTTTATCTAATTGTTTGTTAAATTCACTTCCTCAGCCTTCACAAATATTTTTTTTTTTGTCTGTCCAAGCAAAGGAAGGGTGGATAGTAGAATGTTTCTCAATTTGATCTTCAGTAGGAGCAAAGGAAGATGTAAAGGAGATATTAGAGTGTGGGTTCCTATTCATTTATTTAAACTGTGATTGGGACATAATGTAGTTGTTATGAGTTTATTATATTCATACTAATAGGAAAACATTATCATTGTAAAGTTCAAACAAAACAGAGTACATATAGTTTAAGGAGATGTTTATATATTCTGGACAGAAGTCCACATATAAAATCATTTGTCAAAATGAAAAAAAATTCCTTTTGCAATTACTACCAAAAGAATAAAATACGTAGGAATAAACTTAACAAAGAACACAGAAGGCCTATATACTGAAAATTACAAAGAATTATTAAAAGTGATGGAAAAAGTAACAACAAAATGGAAAAATATTCCATGCTCATGGATTAGAAGAATCAACATAGTTAAAATGGCCATATTACCCAAAGCAATATATAAATTTAATGCAATTCCCATCAAAGAAATAGAATGAGAAATTTAAAGAAATAGAATGAGAATTTTAAAGAAATAGAATGAGAAATCATCAGATTTGTATGGAACCACAAAAGACTCCAAATAGCCAAACAAATTCTGAGAAAAAGAAAGAAGCTGGAGGTATCATGTTATCTAACTTCAAATTATACTACAGTGCTACCATAATCAAAACATGTGTCCTGATCAGAAGTCGAACCCTGAGCCACACCGGCCGGGCAAGTTCTATTAATTTCTGAGTCATGTGTTTTGAAGATCTGTTATTAGATACTTACTCATTTAGAATTATGTCTTCTTGATGAATTGACCCTTACATCATTATGTAATGTGTCCATTTGTCCCTTATAATATTCTGATGTTTATTTTGTATGATATTAAGATAGCTATTCCAACTTTCTTTTAATTAATGTTAGTATGTGTTTTTTTTCTATCCTTCTACTTTTAGCCTATCTATGTTTAATAGACAACGTCTACTTAGGTTTTGCATTTTATCTGATCTGACATTCTCTTCCTTTTCATTAGGATATTTTGATCATTTAAACTTAATGTAGTTATTGATGTACTTGGTTTTAATTCTATCATCTTTTTATTTATTCTTCAAGTTTCCTTTTATGTCCTTAGTATTTTATAAATTTTAGCATAAACTCCTGCACATGTTATGTTAAATTTATATCTAAGTATTTGATTTTCTTTGGAGTGAATGTAAATGGCATCGTGTTTTTAATTGCAGTTTCCGCATGTTTATTTTTATAATATAGAAATGTAATTGATTTTGTGTGTTGATCTCATGTTATGCAACCTTGCTTAATTCACTTATTAATTATAGGACTAAATAGGACTTTTGGAGTAGATTCTTGGAGTTTTCTACATAGATGATCATGTCATTTGCAAATTGGAACACTTTTATTTCTTCTCTCTCATCTGTACGCCTTTTCTTGCCTTATTGAAGTAGCTAGACCTTCCAATACTATGTTGATTATCAGTAGTGAGAATAGACATTTTTATCTTATATTTTATCTTGGGAGAAAACATTTAGTCTTTCCATATTAATGGAATAGGTGTCATTTTGGGGGAATGGAAAGTAAGCAGAAGTGGTATGTGGCACTTTTAGGCCTGGTCTACAAAAACTTCTAATGAACCATCCCTATGCTCAGTCTCTATTCCTCAGTTGGATGGGATGGAAGTATCATGGGTCCCCTTCTGGCTTGCATTAGATAATGATATAAGTGAGAAATAACATTTTATTTTATTAAACCAGTAATATTTTGGAGTTTGTCAGTGAAAGTGGCTAATATTATTTTATTTAAGTAACACATCAATTATCCTTTGGGTGATCAATCTTTGGAAGTTTGGTCTCACAATTTGAAAAGATGAAGATGATTTTACCTACCTTATGTATTTGAGAGAGAATAAAATGGGATAGCACCTGCCAAAGTACTTGCACATTTCCTGACACCTAAGTACTCAATAAACATTTGTTCAGTCTATTGTTTGCTAAGCATGTTCATGTGTTGACATACTAATGGATATTTTATCTCCATATTGAACTAAGGGGTATTTACTTGTGTTTGTGTCTTTGAATGTTTAATCTAGCCCTTTAAAATTTATTCTTCAGTGGTAAAAGTGATGAAATGTAATGCAAACCCAATATATATTGATCAAAATATTATGCACTTGTCAGCCCACTTGACATAGTTCCTTAGTAAACATTCATAGTTGTCTTGTGAATTAGACTTTAAGAACATATGTCACAAACTATGCCCATGTTTTCCTTGGATCTTTTGCTTGTTTCTAAGCAAAGATGAGGAGAAAAGGGGCAAGTTATACAGGTAGTTTCCCCCATTGACATAAAGCTTACGTGGAAAGCAGATATATACCCCCTTACTCATAAATCAGGTCCATTCATTCAAAATGTCATTTTGAAGAGATTATTTAGAAGACAAATCCAGAAAAGGTGCCAAATGCAAGAAGGTGGTTGAGAATTCTTTAATGAGGCCAGGGAATCTGTAGATGTGATGGATGGAGTAGAGAGGTTGCGTAGGGAATGAAATCTTCAGAGTTAAATGCCTGAGGGAAAATAGAAAGTAATTTAGAGGACTGGGTGCCATGAACTTGATACAATTTATTGGCCAAGTGATTTTAGTACTTTGGTGATAATAATATAAAAGTTGGGTATTATAATAATATCTTAAATAACTCATAAAGAGAATTTGAGGAATTTGTCTAAAACATATTTGAGAAATTTGTCTAAAACATATTTTTCATCTGAGTCTTTTCTACCATTAAAAATAGTCCTTTTTGGATAGCCAACACACAGTTGTGTTTCTGTGTACTCTGGTTTACATATTGGTTTGGGCTTTTACCTTACCACTTTTGCTGACCTAAAGAGGAAGACCTCAATTTTTGTTATGATCAGAACATATTCTGCTTCTCAGACTACTACACAAATAATACTTAGTTTGTTCAGTGCTTTTTCTTTCATTCTACAGTCTGTTGTTGCCACTCCACCCCTGGCTGTTGAACTCATTTAGCTTTCTAAACCCTTTAACTGTGCTTCTTGGATTTGGCAATTCATTAGCTATAAAATTCTGCCATGCTCCAGGCAGGAGCATACAATAAGATAAATTTGTGGTATCAACTTTTCAATAAATATTTAAATTTTGGTATAATTTTAGATTTATAGAAAAGTTGTAAAGACAAATAGGCAGTTTCTGTATACCCCTCACCTATTTCATCCATTGTTAACTTACTACATTATCATAGTACATTTATCAAAACTAAGAAAGCTGCATTGATTCATTACTAAATTCCAGACTATCTTTGGATTTAACCAGTTTTTCCATTAATGTCCTCTCTCTGTTTCAATCCATGGTATCCACATTGTAATTAGTTATATCTTCTCAGTGGTCTTTGGTCTGTGACAATTTCTCAATCTTTGCTTGTTTTTCAGGTCCTTAATGGTCTTGGCCAGGTATCCTGAGAATATCACCCAAATTGGTTTGTCTGATGTTTTTTTCATGATTAAACTGGGGTATGGGTTTTTAGGAAAGAATACAGTACCGTGGAGGTAAAGTGCCCCTTTCATTACATCCCATCAGGAGTACATAACATCCATGACACCAATGGAGGTGTTAACATTCGTCACTTGGTTAAGGGAGCGTTTGCCAGGATTCTATTTTTCCCTTTCCCAACTCGTTTTTATTTTTAAATTTAATAAATCTTTATTGTTCAGATTATTACAATCGTTCCTCTTTTCCCCCCCATAGCTCCCCTCCACCCAGTTCCCACCCCACCCTCTGCCCTTACCTCCGCCCCCACCACTGTCCTCATCCATAGGTGTATGATTTTTGTCCAGTCCCTTCCCGCACCCCCCACACCCCTTTCCCCCTGAGAATTGTCAGTCCACTCCCTTTCTATGCCCCTGATTCTATTATATTCACCAGTTTATTCTGTTCATCTGATGCTTTTTATTCACTTGATTTTTAGATTCACTTGTTGCTAGATATGTATTTGTTGTTCATAATTTTTATCTTTACCTTTTTCTTCTTCTTCCTCTTCGCAGAGAATGCCTTTCAGCATTTCATATAATACTGGTTTGGTGGTGATGAACTCCTTTAGCTTTTTCTTATCTGTGAAACTCTTTATCTGCCCTTCAATTCTGAATGATAGCTTTGCTGGGTAGAGTAATCTTGGTTGTTGGTTCTTGCTATTCATCACTTTGAATATTTCTTGCCACTCCTGTCTGGCCTGCATAGTTTCTGTTGAGAAATAGGCTGACAGTCATATGGGTGCTCCCTTGTAGGTAACTAACTGTTTTTCTCTTGCTGCTTTTAATATTCTCTCTTTGTCTTTTGCTCTTGGCATTTTAATTATGATGTGTCTTGGTGTGGTCCTCTTTGGATTCCTTTTGTTTGGGGTTCTGTGCGCTTCCTGGACTTGTAAGTCTATTTCTTTCACCAGATGGGGCAAGTTTTCTGTCATTATTTCTTCAAATAGGTTTTCAGTATCTTGCTCTCTCTCTTCTTCTGGCACCCCCATAATTCGGATGTTGGTACGCTTGAAGTTGTCCCAGAGGCTCCTTACACTATCTTCATATTTTGGGATTCTTTTTTCTTTTTGCTTTTCCGGTTGACTGTTTTTTGCTTCTTTGTATTTCAGATCTTTGACTTGATTCTTGTGATCCTCTAGTCTGCTGTTAGATCTCTGTATAATATTTTTTATTTCAGTGTATGCTTAATTTCTAGTTGGTCCTTTTTCATATCCTTGAGGGTCTCACTAAATTTATCATCCTTTTCTAGGAAATTCTTGAAAAACCTTATAACCGTGGTTTTGAACTCTATACCCAGTCGTTTGCTTTCCTCCATTTCTTTCATTTGTGATCTGTTTCTTTGTCTCTACATTTTGGTTGCTACCCTGAGTTGATAGAGTGGCTTTGTGTGGTAGGTGTCCTATAGGGCCCAGTGGCTCAGCCTCCCCAGTTACCTGAGGTGGACACTCTTGGTGCACCCATTTGTGGGCTGTGTGCACAGTCTTGTTGTAGTTAAGCCTTGATTTCTGTTGGTATCACTGGGAGAAATTGACCTCTAGGCCAATTGGCTGTGAGGATCAGCTGTGTCTACGCTGGGAGAACTTCTATGCTGGAGACACCCTTATGAGACAAGACTTGCAAAAGCCTCTGTGCTCAGTTTGGATGGGGCAGAGTCTCAGGGCGGAGCAGACAGTATTGGTTTCCCTCAGCCCTGCCCTAATAGGCCCCTGTGTCTCAGTGTCCCGTGGTAATTGCTGCAAGCACTTCTGAGAGAAAGCCGCCCTTGATGTTTCACCCGCTGCCAGACATTCCAGTTTCTCCCCAAATGAGTTGGGTCCCCAGAGTCTCACCTAGAACTGGAGTTCAGTGCAGTTGGGAGCTTTTGTCTCCCTCCTGCTTGAGAAAGCCAGCCGTGCACTCAGTTGCCCACCCTCTCTGCGCTCGTGCCTTGATACCTCTGCCTCCTGCAGCTCCTCTGAGTCTCAGTGTGCTTTTCTCTTTCCTTATAGTTGTAGAATTTCCACTCAGTCAGCCTTCCTGTGGTTCTGGATGATGTCCATTTTGTCTTTTAGTTGTAGTTTTGAAATTGTTGTGTGAGGCAGCAGTTTAGGTGTTTACCTATGCTGCCATCTTGGTTTCTCCCCTCCCAAATTGGTTTTTTAGAAGTGAGTCAATAACGCTAGCCCACCTTCAAGGATTGGAGGGGGGGGAGGGGTTAAGCTCCACCTCCAAGAGGGGGGAATATGTACATATATGATTTAGAATTCTTCTGTAAGGGATTTGTCTTTTTACTACTTAGTTACTTTCAGTAATTTATATTTATATGTACATACATTTATGATTCAGTCCCAAGGGGATAGTAGCTGCTAGTTTTAAGGAAATTACCTTTAGAAAAGTGCTCTTGATACCAATTTATATCATTTACTATTTATGTCAGTATGGACCAGGGACATGTATTTTATTCTTTGGGTTATAATCCAAGACCACATCACTTGTTTATTGTTCAAACTGTTCCAGCTTTGGCCATTGGTCAGCTCCTGTTGCACCATCTCTTTTATGAGTCTTGTTTTCCTTTGTCCCCTGTGGACAGGCTACATCTCTTTAAAAGGTGATGGGAAAAACAATCTGTCTTGTGAAGTACACGTAAGGTTTTAGTCAATAGAGAGTCTATTCCAGGCAAATAAAGCCTTTCAATATGAAGGGCACCTGTAGAAGTGTTATTTACTTTTCAGCCAAGGAAAATAAAAAATGAACTTTATGAAGTACCTGTTGTTTAAGCTAGCTGGTGCTTGAGGTTGTATTAGTAAATTAAAAAAAAAAAGAAATGACTTTTTAAAAAAAAACTCAGCTTAATGACACAACTGAAGTACTCAATTCCTCAGAGGAGATCTAGGCACCTTCCTGTGTGTGCATAGATTTTTCTTTGAAATCTGCAGTGTAATGTGCCTTTGTGGCAGACCCAGTGGAATGAGTATTTAAGCTGCCTTCAGGGCTAAAGTTGCACACTGTGCTTCCACCTAGGGAAGCATTGTTATCTTAGATCACTTGGCATGGCCCCAGCTGCCTCTGAAAGTATGTCCTACAAAGGGCGGTTTGCAGGTATCTGCCTTTTTCTAAACATACTTCAGCTTGAGAAGCAAGAGCTCGTGTGTTGCATGGAAATGGTAGGGTCAAGAGTACAGACCTCCTGTGAATGCATCTCAGATGTACTGGATGTATTGATGGTTGGTTATGTGTCCCTGAAAAAGATACACCATGCCTTTGGGTCTCAGAAGTAATGAAGAGCATCTTTCAGGTCTAACATCCTATGATTTTTATGCTCTGATTTTATGGTGACTGGAAGAAGGGTATGCACATGTATTTATGTTTCAGTTCCAAGAGAAAAGTAGCCTATAGCTTTGGAAATTATATTATAAACTAGAGGCCTGTTGCACGATATTCATGCAAGAATAGGCCTTCCTTCCACTGGCTTTGCTCCCAGCCGCCTGGGAGCCTGCAAGTCCTTGCTCCTGGCCGGAGCACTGTTCCTGTATCTCCCTGCACTGCCTCCCCTCCCCCTCATAGCAGGTGTCCCGCCCCTCCTGGCTGCTCTGCACCTGTATATGCAAATTAACCTTCTAGCTTTGTCAGGTTAATTTGCATACTCACTCCTGATTGGCTGTGGGCGTAGCAGAGGTACAGTCAATTTACATGTTTGTCTATTATTAGGTAAGATGTGCTGTTGATGCCCAATAAAAATGCCAAGGGTTTCTGACATTTATGTAATATTGCTATTTTTCAAATTTACTTTCACATTAATTTTCTGTTTTACCTTTAAACACAGAATCTTTCTATCAAACATACATTATCCCTACGCTTCGACTCTCAAGTTGATATTTAGCTACCTCTCTTTAGATGGCTGGCTTTCTCTTGATTTTTCAATAGTCATGGGTGCTGTGTGGTCTCTGATATTTATGCAAATCTTGGGGTTGACTTTGCTCCAAACTATCATTTCAAGGATATTTATATAAAGAATAGCCTAGCCCAACCAGTATGGCTCAGTGGTTGAACATCAACCTATGAACCAAGAGGTCACAGTTCTATTCCTGGTCAGGGCACATGCCCAGGTTGCAGGCTTGATCCCCAGTAGGGAGTGTGCAGGAGGCAGCAGATCAATGATTCTCTCTCAGCATTGATGTTTCTGTCTCTCTCTTCCTCCCCCTTCCTCTCTGAAATCAATAAAAATATATAAAAAATAAAAAAATAAATGAAGAATATCTTTGAATGACAGGAACTGGGAAAGGGAGGCATGCTTACTGTCTAGCATGCTAAAGCAAGCTGCCCCTTTTGGAGTAAGTGGCAGGATGCTTACTGCCCTTTATAAAAGACTAGTGCACCAGTGCACGGATTCATGCACATTGAAAGGAAATTAATTAGAAGGTGGCCAGTGGTGCGGGACTGGGCGAGAAGGGCTGGACATGCCCTGGAGCCAACCTCCTGCTGTCCCTCCCTGGCTGGCAGCACCTGGGGTGGTGCTGCGGCTCAGCTTGAAGGGCATCTGCGGAGTGAGTGGGGTCTCTCTGGTAGGTGGGGTCCTTTGGCCTGGCCTGTGGAGGATTGGGCTGGAACCGGCTCTCCGACATCCCCTGAGGGGTCCCGAATTGTGAGAGGGCAGTTCTCAGGTGATGCACCCTGAAATTGGGCTCCTTCCTCTCTGGTTCCAGAGTTTATCACCTGAGAACCACTGCTGCCAAGTCACTGCAGCTCAGTAGCTCCTGCATTGAGCATCTGCCCCCTGGTGGTCATTGTGCATCATAGTTACCATTTGGTTGCTTAGCCTTTTATATATATAGCTTTTGTTTCCCTAAGATCAGTATGTGACCTGTAATGCACTCATTGCATGCAAGAGTCATGTAGCTCTCTTTGCATCACTTGGTGGGAATTTGAGCTTGGGAAATTGGTGCAAAAAAATGCTAATATTCTGGCAACTGCTATTACTATAATCAAGTCGGTTACTCTATGACATAGGAGTTTTCTGTCTTCTGATTGTTCCATGTAACTGTGGCATTTGTTAGCTTACAGATAGGGTAAAATCTCAGATTTCCAGTTAGTTCTTTGCAGTGTACTGCCCATTGTAAAGTTTTAGTGGGTTGTATAGAACCACTGATTTTGGGGAGATGGTACTCTCGATTCATACTTGCCTTGAGCTTGATGAGGTTTGATAAAAAGAGCTGAGAACTTGGATTCCAAAAGCACTGGATTCAAGTACACTTTGGTCACTTTCTAGCTTTGTAACACTGGCAAAGTCACTCAGCATCTCTGCACTTCTTTCCTTCTCCTTTTAGTGAAGATGACCTACTTCACAAGGTTATCATGAAGATCAAAAACGATAATACATACATGTGCTATCCAACATGGCAACCATACATGACTATTTATATTAAAATTAAATTAAAAATCAGTTCCTCACTTATACTAGTACCACTTTTCAAATGTTCAATAGTCACACATGTGATTAGATAAAACATATATAACATTTCTATTACTGTCCTCAATTATATTGGACAGTGCTAACAAAGCTCTTTATATGTATTATAGAAAGATAAGATTGTTTTGTTGTTCTATTGCTATTATTGGGAGGTTGGATGGTACCAGTGCACCTGCCTTGTTAACTTGTGGCAAGTTTTAAGACTCACATGTGCCATGGAGAGCCCTGGTTTTCTATATACAGGAAAAACTTAGGTGGAGTTTGGTAACAGAAGTAAGGCTGGGAATAAAAATGAAGTCTCATTTCTTTATTATTTTTTTTTTAAATGTAATTTTATTCATTTCAGAGAGGAAAGGAGAGGGAGAGAGAGATAGAAATATCCATGATAAGAGAGAATCACTGATCAGCTGCCTCCTGCAAGGCCCCTACTAGAGATTGAGCCCGCAACCCAGGCATGTGCCCTTGACCGGAATAAAACCTGGGACCCTTCAGTCTGAAGGCCAACGCTCTATCCACTGAGCCAAACTGATTAGGGTGAAGTCTCATTTCATGTACCAGGGGTTGCACAAAGTGATGTGTTGAATTTTCCAAGGATACATATATGCTCAGTGTGAGATTTCTGTGAAAAAGGTAAGTGACTTTTGCTATGGGTATGCACCCTATGTATTTGCTTTTTTTGTCCTATATTTGTTTGTTTACTTTGTATTTGGCTGTCTTGTTTCAAAAAATAAATGTGGTTTGACTTTCCTATAGTTATATTGTCTGACTCCCAAATTTACAATATTTATCTTGTCAATTTTTGCCTCCTTTTCTTTTTTTCTTCTTCAATATTATAATTATTAAGGGCATTGAGAGGACTTCTAAAATTTTTTATCTCTGATGATCCCTTTTAGTTGCTAAGCTATTATCCACCAGTCCCTTCCAGGATATAGTTAATTAGATTTCACTAGTTTCCAGCGGTGTTAAAAGAGTCTATAGGGATTAGTAGCACTAATCAGAATTTTAAAGGGCACTGATATTTCTGTAAATATTATAGGATTATATTTATTTTTTTCTTCTCAAACTGCTACAGGTGAAGTACTTCAGATATAATAGGAAAAGCAAATAATTTCACCATATATAAACTCCGACTTGTGGGTGCTGGCTCCTGGAGTGTTAGGCTGATTCAGAGGTGGTGTCTAGACTCAGCAGAAGACACTTATGAATTATTAGTGGTCAATAACAAGTAATTGGCCTAAATTGGTGTCTGAAAAGCTAAGAATTTTTATTTCCCTAGAATTAAAAAAAAAAAAATCATTGTCCTTCCAAATGGCAGCAAAGATTGTGAGGGCCATCATTTTGAGTCAGTCTAATTTCAATCTCAATTCTACCTAGAGAAAACCAAATTCTTCCAGTTACCATGCTTGTGAATTCAAGCTCTTATCAGAAAACTGATAGGATTGTGACCCTCCATGCCACTTTTTTCTAGTTTTTGAGAAGCACAACAAGGTGGTGATATAACTTTTCTCCTCTCTGTACAACAGCACAAACAGTAAGTAGCAGCCCTCTAGACACTGGAAATTGTAAATGTTATCAGAATTTGTTCTACAAAATGTGACAAATGGCACAATAAATTTTAACTAACAGTTTCCCAATTCTTCAGATGTTCAGGAATAAACATGTTCAATAAGCATTTGTTGAACAGATAATGGCAGTTTTCTGGGGTAAAGACTGTGTGGAGAAAAATATCTCATATTTATCACAAAAGTAAGTGGGGCTGGCAGAAGGAGAAATGTACAGAGAAGAAATTTAATTTGTGATAAAAGTCAGAAGCATTCCAATCCCATCTGATAAGAGTGTTCACCTTCCTTCCATCCCAACCCAACAACACATGGTTTTTGAAGTCAAGATCTGATTTAAAAATTTCCCCCTTACCATAGAGTTTGTAAGAAGTAAGTGAATCCAGACACCAATTTCATTCAATTCTCCAAACCTGGGTAGACACTTACAATTGGAGTTAAAGGATGACTATGGTCTTTGCCCTTGAGGTGCTCACAGCTCACCAGGGAAGACAGGCCTGATTTGTCTAACTCATAGGCTGAGTGAGGATCCCACCTCCCCCCATGACAACTGATCATTCCTGGTCGTAATGGTAGCCTGACCCTGTCTACTGACTAGCCCAATTCAAGTTCTTTGACCTAACACACCTTCCCTCATTTCCTCTCCTCCTTTGAACCCTACTCTTTCCAAGGCACCCAAATCCTATCCCATTTAGTGAGGTCTTTTCTGACACTCCTTTAGATATTTTTTTAAAGATCTAAGACCAAGTCAAGACACAAAGGCCTCAGGCATTCTAAAAATATATTTTTTTAAATAAATCTTTATTCAGATTATTACAATTGTTTCTCCTTTTTCCCCCCATAGCTCCCCTCCACCAGGTTCTCACCCCACCTTCTGCCCTTACCTCCCCCACACTGTCCTCATCCATAGGTGTATGATTTTTGTCCAGTCTCTTCCTGAACGCCCCCATACCCTTTTCCCCCTGAGAATTATCAGTCCACTCCCTTTCTATGCCCCTGATTCTATTATATTCACCAGATTATTCTGTTCCTCAGGTTTTTAATTCACTTGATTTTTAGGTTCACTTGTTGATAGATATGTATTTGTTGTTCATAATTTTTATCTTTACTTTTATCTTCTTCCTCTTCTTACAGAATACCTTTCAGCATTTCATATAATACTGGTTTGGTGGTGATGAACTCCTTTAGCTTTTTCTTATCTGTGAAGCTCTTTATCTGCCCTTCAATTCTGAATGATAGCTTTGCTGGGTAGAGTAATCTTGATTGTAGGTTCTTGCTATTCATCACTTTGAAAATTTCTTGCCACTCCCGTCTGGCCTGCATAGTTTCTGTTGAGAAATCAGCTGACAATCGTATGGGTGCTCCCTTGTAGGGAACTAACTATTTTTCTCTTGCTGCTTTTAATATTCTCTCTCTGTCTTTTGCTCTTGGCATTTTAATTATGATGTGTCTTGGTGTGGTCCTCTTTGGATTCCTTTTGTTTGGGGTTCTGTGCGCTTCCTGGACTTGTAAGTCTATTTCTTTCACCAGGTGGGTGAAGTTTTCTGTCATTATTTCTTCAAATAGGTTTTCAGTATCTTGTTCTCTCTCTTCTTCTGGCACCTCCATAATTCTGATGTTGGTATGCTTGAAGTTGTCCCAGAGGCTTCTTACACTATCTTCAACTTTTTGGATTCTTTTTTCTTTTTGCTTTTCCGGTTGAGTGTTTTTTGCTTCTTTGTATTTCAGTTCTTTGACTTGATTCTTGTGTTCCTCTAGTCTGTTGTTGGGTCTCTGTATAATATTTTTTATTTCAGTTAGTGTATGTTTAATTTCTAGTTGGTCCTTTTTCATATCTTCGAGGGTCTCGTTATATTTATCGGCCTTTTCTAGGATATTCTTAAAAAGCCTTATAACCGTGGTTTTGAATTCTATATCCAGTCGTTTGTTTTCCTCCATTTCTTTCATTTGTGATCTGTTTCTTTGATGCCGCATTTTCACTGCTTCCCTGAGTTGGTAGGGTAGGTTTGTGTGCTAGGTTTCCTATATGGCCCAGTGGGTCAGCCTCCCCAGTTAACCTGAGGTGGACACTCTTGGTGCACCCCTTTGTGGACTGTGTGTACAGCCTTGTTGTAGTTAAGTCTTGACTGTTGTTGGTATCACTGGAGGAATTGACCTCCAGGCCAGTTGGCTGTAAGGATCAGCTGTGTCTACGCTGGGAGAAGTTCGGTGCTGGAGACAGCCTTATAGGATTAGACTTGCCAAACTGCAATAGCCTCTGTGCTCAGCTTGGATGGGGTGGAGTCTCAGGGCAGAGCAGACAGTCTTGGCTTCCAGTCAGCCTTGCCCTTGCGTGCATGCGCGCGCCTTCAGACCTCTGCCTTCCCTGGCTCCCGAGTCTCTGCCCGAGAGTCCAGATTCCTCCCACAAGAGCATGGGTCCCCAGGGGCTTGCTTGGAACTGGGGTTCAGTGCAGTAGGAACTGGGGCTCAGTGCAGTCAGGAGCTTCTGACTCCCTTCCACTAGGGAAAGCCTGTGGCAACCCCCGCAGCCTTTGTGCGCACTGGGAGGTGCGCGCCTCCAGACCTCTGCCTTCCCCGGCTCCCGAGTCTCCGCTCGAGAGTCCAGATCCCCCCCGTAAGAGCGTGGGTCCCCAGGGGCTCGCCTGGAACTGGGGTTCAGTGCAGTCAGAACTGGGATTCAGTGCAGTCAGGAGCTTCCGACTCCCTTCTGTTAGGGAAAGCCTGTGGCAACCTCCGCAGCCTTTGTGCACACTGGCACGCTTGCCTCCAGACCCCTGCCCCGCGGGTCTCCCCCGGGTCTCTGAGTCTTTGGGTGCCTTTCTCTCTACCTGACAGTCCAGACTCCCCCTGTATGAGCCTGAGTCCACGGGTTTTCGCCCAGGACTGGGATTCAATGCAGTCAGAACTGGGGTTCAGTGCGGTCAGGGGCTTCCTTCCCCCTTCCGCCAGAGAAAGTCAGCCAGGCTCTCAGCCACCCTTCCTCTCTGCGTGTACAAAGACCCTTTGCCATACCTCCAATTCTCTGTGAGCTTTTCTCTTTTCTTCTAGTTGTAGAATTTTCACTCAGCCAGCTTTCCTGTGGTTCTGGATGGTGTCCGTTCTGTCTTTTAGTTGTAGTTTTGAAATTGTTGTGCGAGGCAGCAGTTTAGGTGCTTACCTATGCCGCCATCTTGGTTTCTCTCCTCAAGCCCTCTGACATTCTAAAAATATTTTGATGTTCCTTCTACAGGTAATGAAAAAAATTCTAAACAATTTAAGTAAGTATAAGGAAGTCCCACAATGTTGTTACATTTCTTTTGATTACCATTTTAATGCCTTTTAAGGACATATCAAAGATCAAATTGTCTCAGAAGTTTTCTTTAGAGAAAAAAAGAGACAGAGAAGACTCTATGTTTGGGGCTCCTACATTGGAACTCTTAAACATGTGCAGGCCTGTAATCCTGTCTCATACACTGGTGTGAAAGCATTATCCTTGATTCCTTAGTTCCAGCCCTGAAAGTGGCACACAATCGATGTTCAATAAGCATTTGTTGAATGATTGAGTGAATAAATTGCAGTTAATTATTGTCACTTCACATGTGCTGTCTTTTTTTATTAACACAGTATCCAGAACAAAACAGGTGTTAATAAATTGCTATGATTTTGTCATTATTTCTCATCAATGAAATATGAGCAAAAGCAATGGGTGTTACTTCTGGGCCATGGCTTTAAAGAAGCAGAGGTGTTTCCCCATGCTTTCTCCTTTCATTGGCTGAACACAGAAGATTATGTGGCCTTCAGTGGCAGGGCCAAAAGACAAAGGAGCCTGTCTGAAATCACCAAGTAGAGGAGAGCAAGCTGTTAATCAGTTCCCAAACTGGACCTTTATCTGAGAAAGAAATAAAATTCTGTTGTTCAAGCTACTGAGATTTCAGGGATTTTTGTTATAGTACTTAGGGTTTAACCTATAAGAAATTGTAGTTAAGGCCCTGGCTGGGTAGCTCAACTGGTTAGAGCATCATCCCAATATGCCAAGGTTGCGGGTTCGATGTTCAGTCAGGGCACATACAAGAATCAACAAATAAATGCATAAATAAGTGGAACAACAAATTGATGTTTCTCTCTCCCTTCCTCTCTCTCTCTCTCAAAATAAATAAGTCAATAACAATTCAAGAAAATTGTAATTAAGTGCTTAATGTAGTGTCCCTGTTTTTTCCTTTTTTAAAAAATTTATCTTTATTGTTGAAAGTATTACAGGTGTCCTCTTCTCCCCCTCACTGACCTCCTCCAACCTGCTCCCGCCCCCTCCCTAAGCCTTCACTGCACTATTGTCTGTCCATGGTTTATGCATATCTATATATACAAAAGGCTAAGTGACCAACTGTCTGTCCATCCGTCCAACTGACTGTCCGGTACATATGACGCGCACTGGCAACATAAAAATATATTTGCTTAGTGAGATAGGTGGGTTTATTTAGTCAGAAATAGGAAAAGAATTTGATGTGAAACATTTGCATATTATTGAAGTGCATTTCTTTGATGATTATTTAATTTTTACTATACGCTGGTTACATTTTCATGGGCAATGAAATTATTCAGAACTATATGAATCTAATAATGAATACAACTATAAAAGTAACCAAACTCATTAGAAAACAAAATTGAGATGGGTAAGCTGAAAGGATGCTCTTGCTCCATGAGTGTTAGTGGGAACAACTTTTGTTGATTTGGAAAACAAATATTAACTACTTAAATTGGACCCCTGAACCATCACAACAAATAGTGAAACAAACAAACAAAAAAGAAGTAACATCTCAAGGGGTACTCAGGAAAATCTGTCCACAGGAAATAGAAGATAGATGAGATGGATGTCATTATTTGAAGTAATTACTAGTTTATTCAAAACTAAAGTGATTTTTCTCATGATTATATGCGATATTGATGCTACTTAACATTTTTCAATTTTTTACTTGATCAGGAAGCATTACAGCAGAAACAAAAGTCCCCAGTCTCAAAGACACACTAGTAGGGTCCAGAATTGGTAGGACTTTGGGATCTTCTTAATTCCCATTCTACCCCCATCTCAAATTCCACTATAATAAATCACAGAAGCTCTTACTATAATTGCAATTGAAGAGTTTATTGGTGGGAGAATAGCTGAAGAGATCAGAGCCTACATGAGAGGTTAGATACTAAACTCTAAATTCCCATAGTGAAATTGTTCAAAATAACTTTAAAGAAATACAGTACAGTGAATCATTCAAGCTAGTCATTAAAAAACCCACAAAATAAATTAGAGGAAAGACTTCCTCTAACTGCATTAGACTGATAAGACAGGTGATGTGCAGTCAAATTTATTCATACCCTGCAATTTGAGCCTGTTAATAATAAACAGTAAGGTGAAAACTACATGAACGAGCACATATTAATTATGTGTATATCTTTCTTTAGTGGAAAATAAAGCAATAGGCAGTTTTATATTGGAATACTTGTTGAATGAAGACTGGTAAAAAATACAAATAGGAGAATAATGTAGCATCTGCTCCTGATTCTGATACTCACCAAAGCAAAACACTAGTGCTCTGGGCACAACTGGCAACTATAAACAGAAGATGTTTTATCCTGTTATTCAAAATAACAAGTACTTATTGAATAATGGGAATGTACCAGAGTCAAACTCAAATTTTAAATATGCTGATGTGAGCTGAAGTACAATTACAATATTTTACTCTTTTCTTTTTTGGTGTTCACTTCATCCCTTAACTTGGCTTGGAAAGAAATGGTTTGAATAATATGTTTTCAGCACACCTGGCAAGAAATGGGAGAAAGAATCCAGTTAAGGCATGAAAGCATTTTGAGAAGAGTTTCAAGGGTTTTGAAGTTTCAGCTTTCAGGAAGCTTGTCTGAGAGGAAGGTCTCCAGGCAGGTAGCTTGAGTACGATGTGGGCTGCTGTCAGCATACTAGGACTCAAGACCTGCCTTTGCTACCTGCCAGTTCTTTGACTTTGAAAGAGGTACGAAGCCTACCTGGTCCTCAGTTTTCCTCATTTGGCTGTTGGAGATATTGGGAGTAGGATGGACTGACCCACTCACATTTTCCCCTGCAGTTTCCTGGAAGCATGGGGGGGGGGGCGGGGTGAGGGGGGCGTATCTACATTACTTCCTGGAAGACAGAAGCATCATTTTCGGTAACAATTTTCCACCCACTGACAAAACTTGTGAGCCATCAGTGAAATTGGGGAACTCTTGACATTCACACCTGCTCCATCTCCTCAGCTCATCGACAAGCCGGGGCCTAAGTGAGGCCTGGAGCTCCCACATTCAGGCTCTGTCAGTACAAGACCCCAGAGCACACAAGCCTGTTCCTGTCAGATCTCAAGTCTCTGTTCCAGCTTTCCAGAATGGCAATGGGTGGCAAGGTCCAGGTGGTCATTCCTTGATTATCTTCAACTCAGGAGAGAGGGACAAAAAGTGCAAGTTTGTATCAGGTAGAAACTGAATTTGCTAACCTGCTTTAATAAAGCAGATGCCTTGCCTCCTATTCGGACACTTGTGATTGTTGTCAGGAGTAAATGAGTTAACAGATGTTAAAGCATGTAGATAGTACTTGGCACATAAATAAATGCTAGTTAGGTGCTAGCTATGATTATTGCTATTATTATTATTTTCAATTGATTAAGTTGCAAAAGGTTGTGATTAGTATTCCCAAACTTCTAACATGATTCAGTACCATTACCTGAATCACAAGATTGTCCTGAGCATTAATCTAGATATACTGTACATATCAACGTGCTTTGTGAAAACTATGAAGCACAGTATACAGCAGTAATGACTGTCATATTTATGGTCTTCGTGTGTTTACGTGGAGTAATCTTTGCCAAGTTCTCTTGTCTCTCTTGAGTTCTCCAGGTTCATTTCAATCTCTTGGTCAAATAATAGAGTTAAGTAGTACAGCGGAATTAGTAAGCATTTTGTTGATTTCCCAGCATGAATAATTCATGGTAAAGGCATTTCACAAACAGACCATCTCTTAACTCTCTATTGAAACAAAGCTGTCATGGTTCTGGGCTTATTATGCCTGTTGTGCTATTTTAAAAGATTTCAGAACATTTATGTAAGAACCCAAAATTGTGAATAGAATTTGGACAGATATCAATAGAGTGTTTCATTGTTAACCCAAACCTGGATTGAACTTTGTTTTAAATACTTGCTAGTTCTCTTTCTAAGACAAAGTACATTTGTTGAATGACCAGGATCATTTCTTGGTTTTAGTATTGTGTTATAGTTCTCACTGACCTTGTCCTAATTTATTAATTCAACACATATTTAATGAGCACCTACTCTGTGCCAGTTCCACTTGATAGGGAGATGGTGTAAATAAAACAGATAAGAAACTTTGCGGCCCATAAGTTGATATCCTGTTCCTAGCAAATTTATTTAAAATGAAATATTAATTGTGGTTTTGTTAGACACAGACTTGACAATTCATTTTATATAATTTCTAGGAGACTATAAATTATGGGAAATGTTTTAAACATAACCACATACGTACTCTTTATTCTTTTTTAAAAAATTGATTTCAGAGAGAAAAGGAGAGGGAGAGAGGGATAGAAACCTCAATGATGAGAACCAATGATCAGCTGCCTCCTGCATGCTCCCTACTGGGGATCAAACCGTGACCTTCTAGTTCATAGGTCAACCACTGAGCCACATTAGCAGGGTACCCTTCATTCTTTATTTGGAGGGTTTATTGAGTTATTAATTTATTTAATCAAATTAACTTAACAGCATTATTTGCATATTTATTGTTATAGTTTACCCTTGAACAACATGGGTTTGAATTGTGTGGATCCACTTATATGTGGAATTTTTTCAATAAATACTGTAAATATATTTTCTCTTCCTTAATTAATTTTTTAATAATTTTTTCTCTAGCTCACTTTATGTAAAAATAAGGGACTAATACATATAACATACAAAACATGTATTAATTGTTATCGATAAGGCTTCTGGTTAACAGTTAAGTTTTTGATGAGTCAAAAGCTATACATAGATCTTTGACTGTCTAGGGCAGGGGTGGGCAAACTTTTTGACTCGAGGGCCACAGTGGGTTCTTAAACTGGACCGGAGGGCTGGAACAAAAGCATGGATGGAGTGTTTGTGTGAACTAATATAAATTCAAAGTAAAGGAGCGGAGGGGAGAGCAAGAGAACCCTCCGCTCTTTCGGCTCCAGGGGCCTGATAGAACAGCCGAATGGGCCGGATCCGGCCCGCGGGCCGTAGTTTGCCCACGGCTGGTCTAGGGGGTTGGTGTCTCCAACTCCTATGTTGTTCAGGGTCAACTGCAATCTCCTATTAAGACAAAAATAGATAATTGTTTTCAACATAAACACTAGTAATACCACTGATGTGTTTGATTCAATACGTTTAAGTACGAGCTTTACATTTTCCCTAACATAATTCAGTAACTAAAACCTCCTATCTTAGAAATTGAGGTATAGATATATATTTTGAACGAATATCTTTAAAGTTTGACCTGAAGAACCTAGTAATAATGATAATAATGATATGTATGTTCCTAAATTTAGCAACTCTCAAATCAACCTTTGTAGAAATTAATTATTTCTTAGGAAAGAATTTTCTTTCTAGGTGTTGCTAAGTTCAATTGAAGCAACGAAGAGTTACAAGTTAAATTAGATCTGAAAATGGTTCTCTTTGTTACAAATTGTAAATGGCTCAAGTTGAGGAAATATGAAAGGGAAAGATATTCTTACTAATAGTTTAAGATCAAACCAAGTTTATTTATAGAAAATAAAAGATGAATTTCCACCATTTCTTTTACATATTAAAAATGTTTCTGAATTTGCAATGCATTCTGCCATCCTTATTTAAGCTTCTCTTACATGGCATATCTCTCTCTCTCTCTCTCTCTCTCTCTCTCTCTCTCTCTCTCTCTCTCTCTCTTTCTCTCTCTCTCTCTCTCTCTCTCTCTCTCTCTCTCTCTGTCTCCTTTGTCTTAATCACATAATACAGACTTCACACTAAAAGGTTTAGGGTGTGAAAATTGCATAGTAAGTAGACTATAATTAAATTATGTGGCCTGATAATGAATCAGTAATATGCTATATTCCACATAGATTTGACTGGCTTTCATTCAAATCACCCAATTTCATCCTAGTATTTTTAGAACTTTGATATTTCATAATCTTTCTTTGTTCCATTTAGTTTCCCAGAGAGAGAGCTCAAATGCTTTTAAATTCTGCACAGTCAGATTCCACACTAGTTTTCAGAACCTTAAAAGCTGGGAGAGGAACGGGTAATTAAACTGAAGACACAAATTAGGTCCACCAATGGGACAGAGTATAGTTATGCGGCTCACCCAAGTTCCCTCTTTAGAGCTGATCCATCCCTGGGTCCTGCCTCCCTCAGTCCTTTCCTCATATCCTTGTAGGTGAGTCTCCTGAGAGGATTCCCCAGCCAAACTTCTGCACACAGTTCTCCATCTCAGTCTGTTCCCAGGAGACCCAACCTAAGACAGAAGGGGCGTGGTCTAGGACAGTGCCTCCAATCTTTCTGTATTCTCGTAGACCAGTAAAGGTGTAAAATTTTCTAAAGCACATTTGGAAGGGAGATGGTTTCTAGAGAGAATTGAAATAAGAAATAGGTTATTTGGACAATTGGTTAATTGTGGTGGAAGGAGAGAAGAGGTAGATATTTATGGGGAAAATGTCTATAACTAAGAAGAGAGAAAAGAAATAGAGCCTTAAAAAAAAAAAAAAAAAAAAAAAAGAAGAAGAAGAAGATGAACCAGCAACCTTTCGGTGCATTGGACGAAGCCCAACCAACTGAGCCACACCTGCCAGGGCAAGAAATAGGGCTTTTAATGCCTATAGGCAAGCCTCTTTGAGGTGTCAGTTACCCCTGTTAGTTGAGAACACTGACATTTGTGGCCATCTAGTTCTCATTCCTGACGGAGTGGTGGGTATTAGACGGACATGTGGAGGGGCTCAGGGTGTTGAGGCATCGATCAAGGGGAAAGCAAAATTAGGCAGAAAGCTTCATTTTCTATGAAAAACGAATAAAATATTTGAGATGTAGTGGATATGTCTGATCAGTTTTGCTGGAGACACTTGGTAACAAGTACAAAGGCATCAGCTGTAGAATCTTAGGTTCAAATCCTGGTTCTATCACTTTTATCTTTGGTTAAGTTACTTGACTTATTTGAGACCATTAAATTTGACTTAATACCAAAGGACAGTTGTGAGAATTAACAAGTGAGTGTAATACACTGAATATAGTGTGTAGTAGGTATTAAACACACAGGCAGCTGTTTATTCATACTATGCAGGAATGTTGTGCACGCACCCAGGTGACAGCTTGCATAGAATATTTTAACCCCAGAAGTGGCTGCATACTCTTTCCTTTGTTCTAGGACACAAGACGATACTAAGGATATTAAGGAGAGTTTCTTCAATGCAGTTGAATGACAAAGTTCAGATCTACTCTAGGGCACAAGCTATCCTCCTCATTCCTCATAGCTTTGTAGAGTCACTACTTAGGCATGTAAATATTTACATATGAAATGGTAAACATAATTTATGCAGTTCAGGGAAATGCCAAGGTTCATGAGAGGCTATAAGTGTTAGACTCTCAAAAAGGCACAGGGGATTTGCTGCATTTTAATGTCATCTGCTGGTTTCTTTATCTAAAAAAGAAAAAAAAAAAAAAGAGATAGCTTTAGCCGGTTTGGCTCAGTGGATAGAGAGTCTACCTGTGGACCAAAGGGTCCTAGGTTCCATTCTGGTCAAGGGCACATGCCTGGGTTGTGGGCTCGATCCCCAGTAGGGGGCGTGCAGGAGGCAGCTGACCAATGATTCTCTCTCATTGATGTTTCTATCTTTCTCTCCCTCTTCCTCTCTGAAATCAATAAAAATATATATTTTTAAAAAGCAGTCTCTTCCCATAAATAAAATTTAAAAAAGGAAATATTTTAATTTAAATTAGAGTATTTAGCTTTCTCTACATTAGCTAAAAGCCCTTTCAAGCTAAAGCAGCCAATAGGCAGCCAAACTGATGGTTCTTGGTAGGTATGATAATTAAGGGCATGCAGAGAACCACAAGATTCGAAAGCTGGAGGTGACTTCAGAGCCTTTGTTGCCTCGACCCCTTTTATGGAAATAAAAGAAGCAGAAGCATTGAGGAGACTTGCCCGAGTCCAGCAGTTTATTAATGAAAAGTCAGATCAGAACCAGTGCCTCCAGACATAATGTCTAGAATGCTTTCCATGGCACCAGACAACCTCCGCAACCAGTCTGAAGACACAGACGGGAGCGTGGTGGCATTTCAGATCCCTATTCACATTTATTTGCACTCATCTACCCACAGATGCAATATATGCTCATAGCAACTCAAAAGACAAATGTGAATGTAATGTGAGCTAGGATGGTTGGAGATAGAATCAAAGCAAATTATCTTGTTTACATAAACTCTCTGCTCTTTGACACTGATAAAGTACTGCCAGGATTATGGAACTAGAAGAGTACTTTTGTCTGAGGGAAAAAGGATTGGTTTTACTGTCAGAAAGTTAATGTTTATGAAATAGTTATTTGTTTATATTCAAAATGTTGTCAGCATGAAGTATAAGGACTAAAACTAACATTAACAAAATGAAAATGATTCTAAAACATACCTCTCAATAACAAAGCTGCTGGGGAACCAAATATTTCCTTTTTTAAGATATTATTTATGGGAAGAGACTGCTTTTTTTAAATTTAATAAATCTTTATTGTTCAGATTATTACAATTGTTCCTTTTTATCTCCCCATAGCTCCCCTCCACCCGGTTCCCACCCCACCCTCTGCCCTTACCCCCGCCACTGTCCTTATCCATAGGTGTACGATTTTTGTCCAGTCCCTTCCCGCACCCCCCACACCCCTTTCCCCCCAAGAATTGTCAGTCCACTCCCTTTCTATGCCCCTGATTCTATTATATTCACCAGTTTATTCTGTTCATCTGATGCTTTTTATTCACTTGATTTTTAGATTCACTTGTTGATAGATATGTATTTGTTGTTCATAATTTTTATCTTTACCTTTTTCTTCTTCTTCCTCTTCTTAAAGAATACCTTTCAGCATTTCATATAATAGTGGTGAACTCCTTTAGCCTTTTCTTATCTGTGAAGCTCTTTATCTGCCCTTCAATTCTGAATGATAGCTTTGCTGGGTAGAGTAATCTTGGTTGTAGGTTCTTGCTATTCATCACTTTGAATATTTCTTGCCACTCCCATCTGGCCTGCATAGTTTCTGTTGAGAAATAGGCTGACAGTCATATGGGTGCTCCCTTGTAGGTAACTAACTGTTTTACTCTTGCTACTTTTAATATTCTCTCTTTGTCTTTTGCTCTTGGCATTTTAATTATGATGTGTCTTGGTGTGGTCCTCTTTGGATTCCTTTTGTTTGGGGTTCTGTGGGCTTCCTGGACTTGTAAGTCTATTTCTTTCACCAGGTGGGGGAAGTTTTCTGTCATTATTTCTTCAAATAGGTTTTCAGTATCTTGCTCTCTCTCTTCTTCTGGCACCCCCATAATTCTGATGTTGGTATGCTTGAAGTTGTCCCAGAGGCTCCTTACACTATCTTCATATTTTGGGATTCTTTTTTCTTTTTGCTTTTCCGGTTGACTGTTTTTTGCTTCTTTGTATTTCAGATCTTTGACTTGATTCTTGTGATCCTCTAGTCTGCTGTTAGATCTCTGTATAATATTTTTTATTTCAGTCAGTGTATGCTTAATTTCTAGTTGGTCCTTTTTCATATCCTCGAGGGTCTCACTAAATTTATCAGCCTTTTCTAGGAAATTCTTGAAAAACCTTATAACCGTGGTTTTGAACTCTATTCCCAATCTTTTGCTTTCCTCCATTTCTTTCATTTGTGATCTGTTCCTTTGTCTCCACATTTTGGCTGCTTCCCAGAGTTGATAGAGTAGCTTTGTGTGGTAGGTGTCCTATAGGGCCCAGTGGCTCAGCCTCCCCAGTTACCTGAGGTGGACCCTCTTGGTGCACCCATTTGTGGGCTGTGTGCACAGTCTTGTAGTTAAGCCTTGATTGCTGTTGGTATCACTGGGAGGAATTGACCTCCAGGCCAATTGGCTGTGAGGATCAGCTGTGTCTACGCTGGGAGAACTTCTGTGCTGGAGACACCCTTATGAGACAAGACTTGCAAAAGCCTCTATGCTCAGCTTGGATAGGGTGGAGTCTCAGGGCAGAGCTGACAGCATTGGTTTCCCATCTGCCTTACCCTAATAGGCCCCTGTGTCTCAGTGTCCCGTGGTAATCGCTGCAAGCACCTCTGAGAGAAAGCCACACTCGAGTTTCGCCTGCTGCCAGACAGTCCAGTTTCTCCCCGAATGAGTCTGGTTCCCCAGAGTCTCGCCTGGAACTGGAGTTCAGCGCAGTCAGGAGATTTTGTCTCCCTCCCGCTTGAGAAAGCCAGCCGCATACTCAGTTGCCAGTCCTCTCCGCACGTGTGCCTCGGTACCTCTACCTCCTGCAGCTCCTCTGAGTCTCAGTGTGCTTTTCTCTTCCCTTCTAGTTGTAGAATTTCCACTCATCCAGCCTTCCTGTGGTTCTGGATAATGTCCGTTTTGTCTTTTAGTTGTAGTTTTGAAATTGTTGTGCGAGGCAGCAGTTTAGGTGTTTACCTATGCTGCCATCTTGGTTTCTCTGAGACTGCTTTTTAAAAAAATATATTTTTATTGATTTCAGAAAGGAAGAGGTAGAGAGAGATAGAAACATCAATGAGAGAGAATCATTGATTGGCTACCTCCTGCACGCCCCCTATTGGGGATCAAGCCCACACCCCAGGCATGTGCCCTTGACTGGAATCGAACCTGGAACCCTTTGGTCCACAGGTAGACACTCTATCCACTGAGCCAAACCAGCTAGGGCTATTTCCTTTTTTTTTTTTTTTTAATCCTCACCCAAGAATATATTTTTACTGATTTTAGAGAGGAAGGCAAAGAAAGAGAGAGAGAGAGAGAGAGAGAGAGAGAGAGAGAGAGAGAGAGAGAGAACATTGATGTGAGAGAGAAACATCAACGCATTGCCTCCCATAGGTGTCCCATCTGGGGATCCAATGCACAACCTAGGTATGTGCTCTGACTGGGAATAGAACCCACCACCTTTTAGTGTACAGGACAATGTTCCAACCAACTGAGCCACTGGCCAGGGCTCTCCATTTTTTAATGAGAGTCCTTTCCGTGCTGTTATTTGGGCAGTGTCTGTGTTGGGTGGTGTCTGTTTCCTGTCAGGTCTTTCTCTAATTTTGACCCTATTTGGGGTCAAAAGGGATTGCCCTCCTACAGCTTTTGTGTGCCTGTGGTCAACGAGAGGCTCTGACAGTAATGGTCAGAGGATGTGGAAAGAGTGACGTTGGGGCATTTATGTTCTGGGCTCCTTGTCGGGCTGCGATTTCAGCATCCCTCTTCCTAAGGTCATAGCTCCTGCCGGGCACCCTGGTCCTACTGCTATGACTTTTACAAGGCTAGCTTCTGAGAAAACTTACTCCTCTAGCCTCTTCAGGCTTGGGAGTGAGAGCAAATGGCTTTTACTGGTGTCAGTCCTAGGCTCCTTCACCACTTCCTTGATTTCCCTTAATCCTATCCACTATTTTGTAAATATCTCTTTCATAAAAATCTCTTAAGTTACCCTTTTTGATTGTGCCTTGGGTTTCCTTCCAGGACTTTGATCCAGGCATGCACCTAATTACTACATGCACTGCAATTAGTTTTCATTAAATATGGTAAAGCCTTCAGTGGCTTCTTATGCACTTGCTACCCACCAGACTGTAATTGACTCAGTTACATACACTGAGTGACCAGATTATTACGATTTCTGAATGCATAATAATCTGGCCACTCGTGTGTGTGTGTGTGTGTGTGTGTGTGTGTGTGTGTGTGTGTGTGTGTATACACAGGCCCGGAGCATGAATTTGTGTATGGGTGGGGTCCAGCCAGCCTGGCCGGGGGGTGGGGGTGGGGAGACATGGGCAGTTGGCCGGCCTGCCTGCTGGTCGAACTCGTGGTGGAGGGGACAATTTGCATATTAGCCTTTTATTATATAGGATATACACTGAGTGGCCAGATTATTATGCGTTCAGAAATCGTAATAATCTGGCCACTCAGTGTATATTACCACTTTGCCATATCCAGGAGGCAGTTTCCTTATACCTGTTCTTCCTTATATCTGTCCATGTCAAAGCTCTTTAAATACATCTTACTTGATTCCTTGGATCTCCTTTCCCCTTTCATGGTAATTTCTCTGACCTCCTACAGTTATTACTCAGTCCCCAGCAACAGTTTTAGCTTTTGAGTCATGATTTCTTTGTGAATGAGATGAAAATAAAAATTTTCTCCCCAGAAAAGTATGTAAAAACATATACATAATAAATTTGCATATGATTTACTTTACTAAATTGGACATTGATTTTTTGACTATGGAATAATTTATTCATAAAAAGTAAAACATAATGGTGACATTTTAGAAATAATTGAAGTAAATATAATTTGTGCAAATGAAAAAAAAAGCCCCCTACAAAGTAATGTAAACATTAACTCTGCCCATATTAAGGCATTTGCTGTTAAACTTGAATAAGAGGTTGACACAGCAATGTGAAAGTTGTCTTAGGAAACAAATTGATTTTGACATTTTTATTTTGATGGCAACTGGTGCTAAAAACTGTGACTCAAAGGTGTTTTGTCAAAGATCATCAGAATTTTCCAAAATTCTTTTGGGTTGAATTATATAGCATCATTTCCTTTGTCCTTGAATCAATGAGTTTACCTTTGCCAAGCTGGCATCATTGTTTCTCTCTCTATGCTAGAATAAGGTGATGGGTATTTTAAAGCGGTCAAAACAGAAGGAATCTGCAGAAAAATTCTCCAGTGTTTCCAACTGTTTTCTAATTTGTAGGGATACTGGGAAGCCTTTTTAACTCTTGGCTCTAACCTGTAAAAAGGCACTTTTCCCAGCATTGTGAGCTTGGCCTGGATGTCTGCCTACAATCTCAGCTTTCAGATTGGAGCTTGGACATGGTTTGACCAACCTGGATGCTTCTGGCTGCAAATTCAAAAGCCCAATGTAATGAAGAATGATATAGTGAAGACGTTTATTATCTCACATAACAGAGAGTCCAGAAGAACAGTTAGATTTGGAAGGTGGTTGACTCAGTAAGTCAATAATGTCATCATGGATCCAGATTTTTCCCATACTCTCGCTCTGCTTTCCTCAGGGTGACAGTGCTGAATTCAGGCTGGCTTCTCTTATGGTTGCGCGACAGACACTCCCTGTACTATCTGATTCAACAGTACTATCTGATTCAACATATATTCCTGTTCACATCCTAAAAGAGAGAGAAAACTTTCCCTCAAGTATGATTGAGCCAGTGTAGGCCACGTAACTTCTCTGTTTACAAGAGGTAGTGCTGACTGCAGGGACAACTTGATCATGAGGTTGTTTTTCCTCAGACATTTGGGGAGGGGTCTCCAAACAAAACCGGGGTTCTACTAGTAAGGAAAAAAGAAATGGATGCTGGGAAGGTAACTAATGTTTTCTACTGATATTTTCAGTAGTATTTACAATAGCACCTGTAGGAAGTACGTAGAAAGATTTACTTTAGCTAAAAAATAAAGCAAACTATGAATTCACTATTGGTGTATAGAAATGCCATAGATTTCTTGGAGTTAATTTTGTATCCTGCTACATTGCCAAATTCATTTATTAAGTCTAATAATTTTTTGATGGATTCTTTAGGGTTTTTTATGTACAATATCATGTCATCTGTGAATAAGGACAGTTTTACTTCTTTTCCAATTTGGCTGCCTTTTATTTCTTCTTGTGTAATTGCAATGGCTAATACTTCCAGTACTATGTTAAACAGGAGTGGTGAGAGTGGGCATCCCTGTCTTGTTCCTGTTCTTAAGGGAAATGGTTTTAGTTTTTGCCCATTGAGTATGATGTTAGCTGTGGGTTTATCATATATGGCTTTTATTATGTTGAGGTATGATCCTTCTATTCCCACCTTGCTGAGAGTTTTTATCAAGAAAGGGTGTTGGATTTTGTCAAATGCTTTTTCTGCATCAATTGATATGACTATGTGATTTTTATCTCTCAATTTGTTTATGTGATGTATCACATTTATTGATTTGTGGATATTGTACCATCCTTGCATCCCTGGGATAAAGTATCGAACAGACTGTCAAATTAAAGCGGGAAGGCTGGGGAGTGTTGGGGAGGGGGGGAAAGAGATCAACCGAAGGACTTGTATGCATGCATATAAGTGCAACCAATGGACACAAGACACTGGTGGGATGAGGGCATGTACCAGGGGGTAGGGGAGGCTAGGGGAAGGTCAATGGGGGAAAGAAGGAGATATATGTACTACTATTTGTAATACTTTAAACAATAAAATAAAATTTAAAAAAATAAAGCAAACTATGAATTAACTGTCTATCAAGTTACTCTTTTTCTCTAAAACTTTTGCCTTAAGTACTATGATGTTTCAAGAATACTTTTTGGAAATCCAGCAATCTTAGGTGTAGTAGAAAAGAACTTCATATCCTGTTACAGTTTTTGAACCAAAACTGTTTAAAAGGCAATGGTTTAATACCCTGGCTTTGACAAGACCATGGCATTAGGCAAGGTATCTTTCTGGATGGTTGGTAGGGAATTGATTCTGAAACACTGGAATCATGAGTTACAGGATATGTAGTTTCATTCTTAATCAAAGCAGTAAAATTAGATGTGATGTTAAAAATTGCAGGTGTTCCATTTATACATGTAATATCAGCATTTTTCCTTATTAAAGTTTTGGTCAGCCAGGACCTTCTCATCATTTTGCAGATGTTGATGCTTCTGTGGTTTCCAAAAGTGACTCTCAAAATAGGGATTATTTAAAGGTGTCAGTAAGCAAATATGTAGACAAAATGTAGAAGTTGGCTGTACCAAGCTTCTGGATGTCAGTTTTATTCAGTTGTGTGTTAAAGGAAGCATATGAAGTAACAGTTTCCCCATTACTTATTTAGACATATCAGTGATCTTATATTCCCCCCGAATCCCTGCCACCCACTCCCCTCCCCACATCTATATTCATTTTGACAGTAGCACTGCTTTGGGATTGAGTGTAGGTTAGAGCCCTTTTCCATTAGATTTGGTGGCTAAGTCAGACTCTCCTCAATGCCCTTGACCACTCTCTTGTCCCATTCCTCCCGTTTAGCCTCCTTCTGCCTTTTCTTTCCTAGGTCTCCGCTTTGCATCTCTCTCCTTGCTACCTTCCCCAGTCCCACCTTTTCACTTTCTTATTTTCTCATCTCTCTTCTTCCTGTCTTCCATAATACCTTCCTTGATTCCCTTTGTTGCTGCCATGATTCTTGTTGCATCAGAAGAATCTTTCCAGCAAAGGTAATAGGCAGTGTTTTCCATTAGTATATCAACAATTTGATTTTCTTTTGCCAATTTTTGATCCACAGAGGAATTAGTGAGAGTGAAGGAAACTCTCATGGTGAAGGAGATTGAGTGTGTGTACAATGTGTGACATTTAATAGTGAAAAACTGATAAACTTTCTCTTTTAAAGAATGATTACACTGGTGACTGGTCTGGTGGTAGAAAAGAAGGAATCTCTCTTCCTTGCGTATGTTTCAAATATTCTAATAAAGTCATGGTCTGGCCAAGGACTTTAAGATATTAGACTGTCCCTAGACTCAATATTCTACCAGTATCTCTTTTCCTTATATTAAAAATTTTTATTATTTGTAAATGGAGTGAAGAGGGTGCCCATGTATGGGGCAGTCCAGAGGAGTGAGGAGGGCACATGTATAGATGGCCTGGGGTGGGGTATCAGAGCCTAAGCAGGGTGAAGAGGGCATCCACAGAACGTTAGCAGCCTTGTATGGTGGAGTCAGACAATGTTTACATATGGGGAGGGTGCCTTGGCATGGAATCTCAGTAACTGAATAGGGTGGGGAGCACATCAATGTATGGTAATGGTCTGAGTGGCATGAGAAGGACATCTATGTGGGAGAGTGGGTAGTTTCAGAGATATGAGACTGGTTACAAATAGGGGGAAGTGTTTAAATAAGTAACTATATTAAGGTTCATGGGAGCCAGGTTTCTCACTGTTGGACAAAGGAATTACAAATATGGAAAGGGAGAAAACTGGAATAAACTCAGTAGAGTTGGAAGATTTATGTGTGAATGCTTGTTTTCATATAAGTAGATATTTTTAAAATTATAGATGACAATGTGTGTGGAGATATATATATAATTTTCCTCCCAAGAAGACTAATCTCTGTCCACTGAGATGGCCTGGCATCAGGGACACTCCAAAAGCAATACGAACTCCTAAGGCTCAGACTTTGGCTTCTAAGTCCCATTGTTTTTTTATCCTCACTCAAGGATATTTTTCCCATTGATTTTTTTTTTAGAGAGAGCAGAGGGGGGAGGGGAGGGGAAGAGAGTGAGAGAGAGAGAAACATTGATGTGAGAGAGATGTATAGATTGGTTGCCTCCCACAAGTGCCCCTACCACCAGGCGAGCGATCAAACGTACAACCAAGGTACGTTCCCTTGACTTGGAATCTAACCTGTGATCCTTTGGTACTTGATCCAATGCTCTAACCACTGTGCAAAACTGCCCAGGGCCTTTTAATTATTTTCTTAAGATAACTCCTCAAAATGTAATCGAGTCAAATGCTAAATATTGGAAAACTGCCCTACAGAAGTAATACATATCCACCACCACCCATGAAAAGGGGTACCAGAGACTTGGAAAAGTTGGTCACTTCACCAACTTTTTTTTTTTAAATGCTCAAAGAATATCTTCAAATATTCTGCTTGGCCTTTAAACCCTGCATAGCAGAAAATATAAAGGGTGAAAAATGCATGAAAAAAAATTGAATACATTTTACTCACAATTTAAAGAGCATTAACTTATGAACAGAATGAATAATGCTTTAGCCATCACTTACACTATTTTAAGACGATGGTAATTGAAACATGAGATTATTCAAGTGTTATAAAATTTTATAGCTAATGAAATTTTCACTAACTAAAGTAGATAAGGTTTTCTTTTTCTTTTTAATTGATTTCAGAGAGAAAGGGAGAGGGAGAGATAAAAACATCAATGATGAGAATCATTGATTGGCTGCCTCCTGCACGCCTTCTACTGGGGATCCAGCCAGCAACCCAGACATGTTCCCTGTCCCAGGACTTGAACTGTGACCTCCTGGTTCATGGGTTGATGCTCAACCACTGAGTAACACTGGCCAGGCAAGATTGTTTTTAATCATTGCATAATAAAAGTTATAATGCTATAATAAAATAATGATGCAGTAGAATACAAAAATTTCTTATACTCTGCTGTCATTAATCACTCTGCTTCATGGATTATCTGCTTTTAGGATTACATGAAGTGAAATTTTAAAATACTTTAATATGGTTTCTGTTCCTGTCCAGCACAATAATAATCTCCTTTATCACCCAATCAACATATGCTCAGACAATCCACACTCATTTTGGTGCCGCTGTAGGCAAAATACAATTAGGAAGAAAAGTTTACTGCTGAGCACACCATAGAACAGGGTCCCCAAACACTTTTAAATAACTTCAGATTATCCACTACTTTGCCTTCGCTCATTAGCAGAGACAATTGGAAGCAAAATAAAAACATAATTCTATTTGCAAAAATCAGAGTTAACTCTCATTGTGAGGATGCCTTCCTTTCGGAGTTGAGAGAGTTCTATGAGGTTTTTATAATCCACAAGATTCTGAAGAGCAAGAGAAAGGGGGGAAATAATCAGTTTTAAGAATAAGTATTTGTTAGGTGTACTTATTATTAGTGTGTGTGTGTGTGTGTGTGTTCCAATAAAGCTTATTTAAAAAACAAAAGGCAGCAGGGTAGATGTGGCTTATGGGCTGTATTTGCCATCCACTACCCTCCATGACACTCAGGAGATGACCTGGCTTCCAGAGGGGACCATGGCCCACTCTGCTCCTTTGTGAATGGAAACCACCCAAGGGGCTGGCGTGGTGCTGAGAGTTGCCCATGTGGGCAGAACAGGGCACCGAGCGGGGAAGTTTCTGACCGAGTGGTGGGTGCAGGAGCCAGAGTGTGAGGGCTGTTCTGGAACAGGCTGAGCCTTCCTCATAAGAAGCACCAATTGCTTCAGTCCAGATCAGGCCCAACTGGCCTCATTCCACCACATAGGGTCCCTGGGTAGCACTGTGCTCCAAGTCCCCAGGAGCTTCTGTGCTTTGGCCTGGCCACCAGCCTCTCCGTGGTGATGATCCATTTGTAGCTCTTCAGGGAGCCCAATGCTTTTCTGATTCCCGGCTCCAGGGCCCTCAGGTGAGGAAATATTTCTCTTCCTCCAGCAACTGTAGCACCTCGAGCCCTTTGAGTTGTGTGCGCCCCAGCCTGCTCCTCACGGGTCTGACCAGTCCTCTTCTTGGCCCGTGCCCTTTCCCCGGTCTATGGCTGCTCCTGCTCCCGCACCTCCTGCTATAGCTGGTGCTGATTCTCTGCCTGGTTCCAGGCCATCAGCTCCCAGAGCTCAGTGGCATCTTCCAGGGCATTGCAGCCTGCCAGGACCTGGGCCTGGCCTCTTGCAGCCCTCCACCCCAAGCCTGCACCCCCTTGCATGAACTCCAGCCAGGTGGTGCTGCAGTGACACCAGGTCAGCACCTGGAACTCCACAGAATCCACCATGGGTGGGTCCCCATGCACATGGACTTGGCCTTCTGGTAGTGGGGGCCAATGGCCGGCTGGAGAGCTGTGCCCCCAGGCCCTATTATCATTACTTTTATATTGAACCTCAAAGTAGGTATTATAGTTACCATTTCATGGATGAGAAAAACAAGGATTTGACCCAGATGAGTCCTGAATTTGAATCCAGGCTCTGTCATCAGCTCACTCAGTGATCTTTTGCAAGCAGAATATCAATACATGGAAACAATTGTTACTTTAGGATCTAAAAGAACTTTATCAGATTGTTTATTCTTTTTTTTTTTCTTGTGTATTTAATCAGTGCTGCTATGCTCCAGGCATGTGCCAGGAACACAATAGCATTAAGATAGTTTCTGCCCTTAAGAAGCTTAACCTTTAGGAGCTTTTAAGAAGTTGCCCTTGGGAGTGACAGGAAATCCAATTTAAAGTGACTTGAGAAAAAATAGAGAATTTGTTAACTCACATAACATTAAACAGTTCAGGGAAAGATTGGTTTCAGATTTGACCCAGGGCTTCAAGTGATGCTCTCTCCATTCCTCGTCTGCTCCTTCAATTTTGATCCATTCTGCATCTTGTGTTGTAAGATGACTTCTGGTGTGAGTTGTCATTCAGGATCCCCAGCCTAAGTTTCACTGTGTTCTATTAGCTGTCTGAGGACACATACCACTCCTGAACTACGCACTGGGGCTTGGAGAAGGAGTCGTGCTAATGGCTTTGCTCGATCATGTGTGGGACCTCTGGGTGGAGTCAACAGCACCAGAATCGCAGGAGTTTATTTAAGCAAAGGGGCAGTCCCCGGAGAGAAACTGAGTTACTAGGAGAAAGAGAAATAGAAGCTGGGAGTGTATGAAACTAGACTATTAAACTCTATACTGCACAGAGTCCTGCAGAGATGCAGCAGAGTTCCTTACTCACTCTTGGCCAGGTCAGGGAGTAGCCCCAGGGAATAATGCTCAGGCTGGAACCTAAAGACAAGTAGGAGGTAACCTACCCCTGGGCAGGAGAGGTAAACAGAGGCCAGATCAGAGAGGTCTGGGAGTTCACATGCTGGAATCTGGACTTTATCATGAGAGCAATTGGAATAGGTCCCTTCCCATCACCTCTGCATCACTAAAGCATTTGTTTTGGAATCTTTCCCATGTTTTCCCTCATATTTTTATCTTAACTTTTCTCTGTTCCTATTTGCTGTCTTACTTCGGCAAGGCACTCTGCCCGTTTCCTGCATGTTACTTTTTCTGGGTTACTTGTCACACACATCTACTTGGATTTAGTAGGTTGTATCTAGCATCAGCTCCAGTGAATTGGCCCAGGGGAGTTTCTAGATCCCTAAACTGAATAATGGCTTTAACAAAGCACTACTTTCTATAAGAGAACTTGATATATGACGGAGGTGGCACTTCATATTGTAGGGGAAAGGTGAATTATTCATGAATGCAGTGGGGCCACTTAGTAACCATCAAGATAAAACCCATAGTTAGATTCTTACCTCACACAAAATAAACATCAGGTAGATCAATAATTTGCAAATAAAAACCATAGTATTAAATGAAAATGAGGGAATTTCTTTTAGAAATAATCTTGTATTAATAAAAATCTTTATAAATATGAAAAAATCACTTAAGATTAATGAATTCAATAATTTAATAAACTAGACAATTCTGTAAGGCAAATATCATTAACAAAGCCAAAAGACAAATGACATACTAGAAAAAATATAGGGTATCCCCCAAAAATGTACACATAAAGGCAGTGTTTATTAAACTACATTTCATTTTCAAAATTGAGCTATCAGCTGTTAAAGTGTGTATACATTTTTTTTGGATACCCTGTATATGCAACGCAGATTACCTAAGGACTAATTTCATTAATATTAAAAGAGTTCTCCTAAATCAATCAGAAAAAGAATAGCTACCTCAAAAGAAAAACTGAGAGAGGATATAAAGAGTTGAGATAAAAAAAAATACTGCTTTTTAAACTATGAAAAAATGCTCAGTCTCATAATTAGAAGGAAGGCAAATGAAACTACCACAAGATCCTGTTTTTCATTTAATCAGCCTATCAAACATCAAAAATTTCGATAATACATTGTGTTAGTGACAGTGGGGAAATAGGCACTCCAATACATTTCTGCTGAAATTTCAATCAATAGAGATTTTCCAGAAGGGAGTTTGGCATTAGCTATCAAAATGACCAATTCATGTACACTTGGGCCCAGCAATTCCACTTATAGGAAACTACAGGCTCTGTGCATGAAATCTGTGCACGGGTAGGGTCCCTAGTGGCTGCCAACTGTCGGCCAGGCCTCCCTTCCCTGGCTGCCAGCTGTTGGCCGGGGCCTTCCTTTGTTTCATGCCACCCCCTGGTGGTCAGTGCACGTCATAGCGAGCGATCAAACTCCTGGTTGGTCGAACTCCCAAGGGGACGCTTTGCATATTAGGTTTTTATATATAGAGATTACCTTCTATATACTATATATGTGTGTGTGTGTGTATATATATATATATATATATATATATATATATATACACACACACACACACACACACATATCTATATATATATACTTGCAGAGTTGTTTCTACAAGGCTATTTATTAAGTAATTTATCACTGTGATAATAGAAGTTTGCAAAAACAAAGAAACAAACAACAAAAAGAACCCCTAAATACTTTAAAGAGCAGGTTCATTGAATAAATTATGGTACATTTATGCCTGAAATATGATGCAACCAGATAGGTTAATAATTTACAAATAAAAACCATAGCACCAAATGAAAATGAGGGAAATATGATGCAACCATTAAAAATAATAATGCAGCATGAAATAATCTCCAAAGTTTATCATCAAAGAAAGAAATGGGGTATACAACAATGCATAGAGTACGACACCACCTGTGTAAACTGTAGCTAGTGTGTGAATTTGGTATCTCTTGGAAGGATACAGAAGAAATTGGTTACAATCACCAGTGCCAGGGAGGGAACCTAGTGGCTGAAAGGCACAGGTGGGAAGTGAATAATTTTGTGCCTGTGTTGCCTATCTGAGAAATCTCTCTCCTCCCTCAAAGTGCAGCTGCCCTTTGATGCTCCGACAGGCCAGCTGACTCCTCCCATGGTTTTGGTCTTCTCTTGAAATAAAACGACTTCTCTTTAACATTCACACTTCCAGAGACTGCTAAGTTATCTAACAAGATATGTATACAAAACCCTCAGTAAAGTATAAAGCACTGAATAGCCGTAAGGAATAACTGTTATGAGTACTGGTGTAATATCTTGAACGACGTCAATTTGACAAGCAAAGCAAGGACAAGTTGGAGTAAACACATATATTTCCCTGATCCTACATAGACCTAAGCTTTCTTCTCTTCTGTATATTTAATCTTTGCTTGTCAAAGAAAAAACCACATCTTTCCCAAGTTGAGTACATTGCTTAGCTCACTGTGGGTGTTTAACGAAGATTAAATAGTAATAATAATAATAATAGCTATTTATGGATCACTGCACCATTTGATAATACTTTCCCTCTATTGAATCACACATTTTAGCAAGCCATTTTTAAAACATATTCCTAACTAAATTAAGGTGCAATAACTCACAGTGAGAACTGAGAGTTATATAAAAAAGAGAACTGGCACAGAACCAATGATTTAAACTGCAACTTTCCAGTTCTTCCTTGGTGGCATTAATAATGGTGCCCTTTTGAAATGTCTTCTCTTCTTCCAAATACCTTATTATAATTGTGATAGGCTGGCTAGAGGGTATAGTCTTCCCGTTTGCTGTTTTCCCCCTTCCCTTTGCTTTTATATTTTGTGATCTGCCATGGGGGAAGGGCGTCACAGGGACTAGTCACCTAATTTTAACCTTTAATTGTCCCTGCTCTTTAACTGGGCTCTGGTTTCTCAGTGCTCCCGCTCACTATGCTGTATCACTCCTCAGCCATGGCACCTGTGGGCCAGGGGGCCGAGTTCAATCACCTTGGAGGGTTTCTCCAAAAAAGAAAAAGAAAAAAAAAGAGGTACATTTTATGTGCCTGTGGGTATTAAGAATGATGTCTGTTCATTAAGCTTGAATATAATATTAACCCTTTAAAAAGATAAAAATTCTCTAGGTCCTTTAAGAATATGTCTGTGTTGCCGAAACCGGTTTGGCTCAGTGGATAGAGCATCGGCCTGTGGACTGGAAGGTCCCAGGTTCGATTCCGGTCAAGGGCATGTACATTGGTTGCGGGCACATCCCAGTAGGAGGTGTGTGATCGATGTTCTCTCTCATCGATGTTTCTAACTCTCTATCTCTCTCCCTTCCTCTCTGTAAAAAATTAATAAAATACATTAAAAGAAAAAGAATATGTCTGTGGAGCTGCATTTTAGAAATCCCAGCGTAATGAAAACGCACATTCATATTGAAGCCTTCACATATACCATAGTCCCCCCTTATCCATGGGGGTATGTCCCTAAATCCCCAGTGGACGCCTGAAACTGTAAATAGTACTGAGTCCTACATATACTATGTTTTTTATGTATATATAAAATACCTATGATAAAGTTTAATTTATAAATTAGGCACAGTAAAAGATTAACAACAATAACTAATAATAAAATAGAACAATTATAGCAATATACTGTAATAAAAGTTATATGAATGTAGTGTGTGTCTCTCTCTCAGCATGTACTCACCTTTTCATTTAAAGTACTTTCTGGCTTCCCTTTGGCATATCTGAATTGCCAGCATCACATTCTTGCACTTTGGGGCTGTTATTAAGTTAAATAAGGGTGACTTGAACATAAGCACTGCGATAGTATGATGGCTGACCTGATACTCAGAGGCTACTAAGTATAGGTAGGTAGCGTGTACAGGGTGGATACGCTGGACAAAGGGATGATTCCCATCCTAGGCGGGATGGAGCGGGCCGCGTGAGATTTCATCACGCTACACAGAAAGGCAAGGACTTTAAAACTTAGGAATTGTTTATTTCTGGAATTTTCTATTTAATATTTTCAGAGAGCAGTTGACCACAGGTACTGTAACCCAGAAAGCAAAATCAGAGATCAGGGGGACTAACTGTATTGGCCATCCTACCTGGAATGCCCTTCCTCTCCCTGGCAAACTCCTCCTCAGCCTTCAGAACTCAGCACGAACACACGGCATCTCCTTCCCGAGTCCCCAACGGGGTGCGAGTAGCTCTCTTCTCTGCTCCCATACTGCCTGAGCACTTCTCTCCAGCTTTATTATCTGCCTTTGTGACTGTACTTCCCATAGGACTGTGAGCTCCTTATCAGTAAGAGTGTTTCCTATTCATCTTTGAATCCCCAGTGGCTGGAACATAGAAAATGCTCAACAAGTGCTTCCTGAAGGAATACATGAGTAAATTATTGGAAGTAAGGAGTCTTGGGTTTCAGTCCCAGCTCTGCGGCTAATAATGTGTGGTCCTGAGCAACTTGGTTAACTATTCCAGACTTCACTTTCCTCAAGTATAAAGTGAAGGGTAGGGTGCCCACAGTACTGAGTCCCTCAAGTTAGGACTGGTCTGGAAGGCTGCACATGGGGTAGGGAGTGGGTGCAGTGAAGGGGAAATTGACCTACAGAGGCAACAGAAACAAGGCAGAAAGTGATATTAATTGAGCAGATTTAGTTGTAAAGCAACAGCCTGAACAACACAATCTGGAAGTGGATGAAGCAAAGTAAATTCAGAGAATATGTCTCTACTGATGTTCCTTTTATGTAATTTCTATATTGATTTCCTTTATTAAACTTAATTGTTAACTGTTATTTTATGTGGAAGTTACAATGTCTACAAATGAATAATTATTTGTAATTGTAGATCATTAAAAATCTAAGGACACTAAAATTAAAAAACATCAGTTATTTGTGAAGGTTCATTTGACTGCTGTTTTATTTTTTTCTTCAATACTGTGAATCACTATTTTAAGAGAATTTAAGCTATTTCAAAGACATTTGTTAAAATTGTAACTTACTACTGTTTTAAAGAGAAGTCATAGTAATACAGTGTAATCAAACTATGTGCTCATTTAACTTAGACCAATCTAACTACCCACACTTGAAAAAATAAAATAAAGGCAGAGGTAGGAAGAAATAATTTAAATCCTGCAAACAGTTCTGCTATATCCCAAAATGAGCTTATGACCCTCCTCACATTCTCCCTGTGTCTCTCACCCTCAGAGCACTTGCAATGCTGAATGTGACTCTTGTGTTTATGACTTACACCACATATTTATGCATATTTATTACTGAATATAGTTATAGCATAAACTTGCATCTATTCATATACACAGTATTTTATGGGCAACATGCATGAATTTTACAAATAGTTTTAAGTTGTAAATTGATTTTTGTCTTGTGCCTGGCTATTAGCACATTACCCAGAGATACTGTTCTAATGCATACAGTTTATTCCTACAGATGAGTTTAGCAGCTTTCATGATCATGTGACAATTTGGCTTTTAGAGCTGGAGGGCTGGATATTGTTAGAAAACCACCTCTAGCGTGCAGTGCCCAGGTAAGGTGCCTCTCCCCTGAACCCACAGCCCCCAGTGCACACTTCTGTTCTAGGATTTTCTAGAATTATGCCCTGGACTGCACAGCAACTTTTGCTTGTTCATTTGTTTCACCCCTAAGACTATGAGGGACTTGACAAGAGAGTCTGTTCCTTGTGTTTCCAGTGCCGGCATAATGGTTGGCATAGAATAGGTGCTCAGCAAGCATTTATAGGATAAATGATTGTATTAATCTCTTCATATCTATGTCTGAGCAGTCTCACAGCTAGTTAAGATCATTTGCATCCCATTCCTGTCATTTCAGACCAGGCAACTTCAGGCAAATAGTTCTTCAATTTTTTCCTTATGTGACCCAGGTTTGGAGACCACACAGCCACATTTTACAAACCATTTCATCGTTTACCACTAAGAATTTCTTAATCACAAACAGACTCTCACCTACTCTATACTCCCTTCTTCTTTGCTCATTCTGTGTGGACAGGTAAAGGTACTGGTATATGGGGAAAACGCTCCCAGGAAGGCCGTTCTTACTTGGAAGATTAGCCATGGGAATTAAAGGCAAAATAGAAGCACAGGGCATGGTTTGCCAACGTATTCTTTCTTCATGATTGATGTTAGCCTCTGTACAGTTTTTGATGGCAGTAGTACCCTTCCACATGGATGTATTCATGTCCATGCATCTGTTTTCCCACACATTTTTAGTGTTGGCAGACCATGTATGAAGCTGAGTCATGTACCCAGAATGCACCTTCGGGAAGGAGTAAAGAAACCTACCGAGGGTAGCAGTGGACCCTCGGGGGGACATGTTCACACACCTTCCACAGGCAGGTGCCACACACACCACTTTATATGTAATGTGTCTCCATTCTTAATTCCAGGCACTTACATGATATTCATATTTTTTAAGCAGGTCTGACATTTCCCTCAATACCAGTCATAACCATGTATGCCTGAGGCTTGATCTTGTACCACATGTTCATGCATTTCTTACTGATCTTCCCGGCTGTAGATGTCAGCCTGTGACTTTGCTGTGACAGCAGAGTCATAAGTAGCAGAGTGCTAAGGAAATGTGGAGTAATTAGAGCACTCTGATTTGAAAGGGTTACTCAGATGAAGCTCTACAAAGGAGCTGAATTTAGCCTAGTTTAAAAATGTGGAATATGCCTTGTCTTCACTCGCCACTCATTACTGACAAGGATATATACAATGATGCATATATAGGGTGTCCCAAAAAATGTATACACACTTTAACAGCTGATAGCTTAATTTTGAAAATGAAATGTATTTTAATAAACACTGCCTATATAATTATACAAAGTGTGCATATACTTTTTGGGGGGACATCCTATATATTTGTGTGTGTGTGTGGGTACATTACAAAACCCCAAGGCACAATGAAGGTCACGGTCACTGCTCAAAGCCATGACCTCATCCCTCTTCTGCTCAGCACACTGCTTGTTTCTTCATTCAGGGTCAGAGCTTCTTAACAGCCATGGAGACACGTCTGGCTACCAATTGTGCTCTGACGCACTTGGCAAAAGCTGGGCATGGAAGTGAATCATTAAATTCGCTGATAAGGAGAAGAACATTAATTAGAATAACCAGATGCTCAGGAAAAGAGTAATAAAATTTTATCCCGAGTTTGGGCAAATTAAACTCATATAATTGATTTCAGTCACACTTTGGTCGCATCCAAGTGGGATGTGAAAGAATGGGAAAGAGTTAATGTCTGGTACAATAATAAACTTAGAAAAAGTATTCTCTTTTATTTCACACGTGACCACGCATTCACTCATTTGGCATTATAATTAGGTCTGACTTTTAATTGTAAAGGCATGAAGAGAGAATTTTAAAACAGATGCAAAAACCCAGTCAACTTCCATAGCAACAAGAGAGTTCCTGAATCGAGTGAGCAACAGGAATATTAAAACAGAAAAACCGACTCCCCGGGTATTGGAAACTGATTTGAAACCAAACTATTAAAGAATATAATAGGATTTGGAAATATGACCAGATTCTCTTGATAGTTTCTAGCTTCATTTTTATCACTGGCACAGTCTTATTTTCTATTTATAATTAGATAAACATGCAGTTTACGTGTAAAGCAATTCAGAACCTGTATTCTGACTCACCATTGTGGGAAAAATAAGTGTTTTTAAATATTGGTTTTTAAATTACTCAAGTGGTAGAAATACAATCAACAGCAGCAGTAGCGGATATGAGAAGGCACACAGGGTTAGCTTTCGGCATGAAGAGAGGGGCCTGGGGGCCTTATGGCCAGTCAAGCGTCTGAGATTAGATATCCCATGAAATTGTAGGGCTGGGAGCGAATCAGAGAGGAAACTGAAGTTGAAAGATCAAGTGACTTGTCCCAAATTACCCAGAGAGGTCTTAAACCTGTTGGAATTCTGTTCCTCTAATACCCAGTCCAGCCTTCCTTGCAGAGGCCCCCACGTTCCTGGACTGGCTGTCCCTGATCAACCCTCTTGCCACCTGCATCTCAACAGAGCCTGAGGAACACCTGTGGTAACAGAACATCTGCCCGAGTGAAAAAAGACTAAAGGTCACCAGCTGGAATCATGGAAACCCCAAATATAAGCTTTCAAACTTGCCTGCCAAATCTTATCTTTTCCAGTGTGCCAAGTCAGTTTGCTTGTTGAGACAGTTGACACTTCAATTTACTTGTCAGTAAATCGGTTGCCTTCCTTACTAGTACTCAAGAATATATGACACTGAGAAGAGTGTCCCTGCAGGCAAAGCTGGGGACTCAGAGCTCTTGGGTCTCCGTCAACTGTTTCATCTTGGCTCTTGGCTGAGATGAGCCTCGAAAGCTGGGGCTCCCACGGCCGAACTTGGCTCTACCTCCCGATTCTCTTTCTAATCATTGCATAAGAGGGTCAAAAGAGATTCACAACCCGTCAGGAATTTACATAAAAGTTGCCCCTTCTTCCTCACTCGTGCTCTTGTTTTTAATCTTTTCACCACAGGAACCTCTAGCCCGCCTGCATCTGTGGAAGCTCTGTCTGCATCATTAACTTGGCTAGGCCATGGAATCCAGATATTTGGTCAAACACTAGACAGGCTGTTTCTGTAACTCATTTCTTTAGATGAGTTAACAAATGAAGCAGCAGACTTGAGTAAAGCAGATCACCCTCTAGAACAGGGGTGGGCAAACTTTTTGACTCGAGGGCCACAATGGGTTCTTAAACTGGACCGGAGGGCCGGAACAAAAGCATGGATGGAGTGTTTGTGTGAACTAATATAAATTCAAAGTAAAGGAGCGGAGGGGAGAGCAAGAGAACCCTCCACTCTTTCGGCTCCGTGGGCCGGATAGAACAGCCGAACGGGCCAGCCGGATCCCACGGCTGCTCTAGAATGATGTGGCCTCATTCATGCAGGTGAAGACCTGGAGGGAGAAGAGACGGAGGGCTCCCAAGGAAGAGAGCACTCTGCCCACTGCCCACTGCCCGCTGCCCGCTGCCCGCTGCCCGTCTTTGGGCTCCAACCACAGCGTCAGCTCTGCCCTGGGTCTCCAGCCTCTGAGCTATGAGAATAAGATGATAAGGCACATGAAGATGCTCAGCACATTATTTGGTCATGTTAGTAGACTGTAAAGTTAGGTTTTTGTTTATTGGTTTGTTCGATTCTTATTTTCACAAAGAAAATACAACAAAAGGTGTATATAATGTGTAGTACAAGGTCATAGGGCAAGCAAGTAGTATCTCAGCTCTTTCTGACTATTAAAAAAACATGCTTTAGCCCAGCCAATATAGCTCAGTGGTTGAGCATCGACCTATGACCCAGGAGGTTGCGGTTTGATTCCCGGTCAGGGCACATGCTTGCGTTTTGGGCTCGATCTCCGGAGGGGCGGGGAAGGGGGTATGCAGGAGGCAGCTGATCAATGATTCTCTTTTATCATTGATGTTTCTATCTCTCTCTCCCTCTCCCTTTCTCTCTGAAATCAATAAAAATAGATTAAAAACAAAAAAAAAATGCTTCATAAATGTAGTTTTTTAATGCATTTCGTTTTTCTCTTTCACACACGTTCTCTCACTCAAGCCTACTAAACTACCACAGACTTAGCAGCCTAAAGCCATACAAAACCAGAATGGCCCAGAAGACATGGCAAAAGTAATTTTGCTTCATGATAATGCACCATCACACACTTCAAAACCAGTTAAAGACACGTTAAAAGATCTTACTGGTATAGTTTCTCTGATCAGGAGTCTGAGCATGACCTAGCTGAGGCCTTTGCTTAGGATTGACAAGGCTTCAATTGTGTCTATCTGTCAGGACTGCATTCTCATCACAGACTGAAGTGCAGGAAGACCCACTTTCAAGCTTCCTCAAGTGATCGGCAAAATTAGTTTCCTTGTAGCTGTAGGATTCATGGCAGCCTGCTTCTTTAAAGCCCACAATAAGGAGAGACTCCAGAGCTTCAGTTTTTTGTTTGGTTGGTTTTGCTGACTGTTGGCCAGAGGCTGCCTCAGTTCGTAGAAGGCCTCCCCCGCCCCCCCCCCCCCCCCCGGGCCCATTCTCTGCCATGTGCTCACTCTGTAGTTCACCACATAACTTTGCTTCTTCAAGTCCAGTAGGAGAGAAAGTTAGTCCACTAGCAAGACTCAGTCTTATACTGGTATATTGTAAGGGAATGACATGTCTTTACCAGTATTTTACTGGTTAGAATCAAGTCCTAGGTCTCACATTCAAGGGAGGAGAGTACAGAAGACAGAATCATAGGGAATCACCTAAGATCTGTCCACCATAAATACTTTTCCAAGTGTTTAAACTGTGAGATACTGGGCCTGATGGGATCCTCTCCCTGTAGCCCTTACAAGCACCAATTGCAGAAGTGGCTGTTACATAAACCCAGTTGAAAAGCCATCACATTTTTATTAGTGCTTAAATAGACAGAGCCCAATGGAACAGAATAAAAACTCCCCAAATAGACTCAAGTGCACATTAAAATTTTGAATGTGATAAAAGTGGCATCTAAAATCACTGAGAAAATGATAGACTTATAAATAAATGTTGTTGGGACAACTGGATAGCAATTTGAAAAAAGATAAAATTAGATCCATACCAGAATGCTAAATTAATCAGAGTTCGACATGTAAAAATTTATCTATAAAAGATCAGAAGGAAATATAGGTCAACTCCTTTGTAGGCCAGGGCAAAGCCTTTATAATGTTGCTTCAGAATCCATATGCAATAAAAGAAAATATTAGTAAACTTGACTATATTAAAAAAGTTACATGGCAAAACACAGACATATACACAGAGAAAATATTTGTGGCATGTATTAAAGATAGAGGTCCAAATTATATAACATAAAAAGAGCTCTTAAAATTAAGTAAAAAAGACTCAAACCCAATATAAAAAATGGGCCAAAGATATGAATTGACAGTTTATAGAAAAGATATATAGACGACCTTTAAATGTGTGAAAACATGTTCAAATTTACTCATAATTAGAGAAAAGCAAAAAAATAGCTGCATTGAAATATAATTTCTTACCTAGCAGATTGGCAAAAATATTAAAAAATTGACAATATACTCTATTGGGCAAGGTTTAGAGAAAACACCACTCTCCCACAATGCTGATAGGGCATTAAACAATATCTAACAAACCTACATATAGATTTACATTCTGACTTAGTAATTCAGTTTCTAGGAATTCACTATACAAGTATGTTTAACCCTCATCTTAGTAATCCTACTCGTATGAATTTACCTCTAAAGTATTGAGAGCCCAACATTAAGCATTGCAACATTATTTTAAAAGTGAAATGCTAGAAACAACTTTAAAGCTCTTGTATGTGCTACTGGTTGAATAAACTATGGTTCATCCACAAAACCGAGTACTATGTGGTCATGAAAAATAATCAAGAGAAAGATCTCTTTGAACTGACATGGAACTATTTCCAAGATATACTGATAAGCAAAAAAAAAAAAATCACGTTATAAAAAAATATATCTTATATGCTACATTTTGCATAAAAGGGAAATGTATATCTAGTTTACAAAAAAGACACACAAGAAAGATAATCCAGAAACTAATGTAAATGGTTACCTATGGAGAGTGTAAATGAGGTAAGAAGAGTAGGCATATTTACTTCTCTAAGTGTACTTTTTAAAGAATATATTCTGACCTTGGAACTTTGTAAATATTTTATGTGTTCAAAAATAATGAATGGAAAAAAAGCAAATTATAAAATAGGGTATAAATAGAAACAAGTGTTTCTAATTATGCTGATAATACAGGGTGGGAAAAAAGTGGGTTTACAGTTGTTCATATGGAAAATAATACAATAGTCCTATCTAATGAAGAGGGAATATGCAAATTGACCATCACACCATCACAAAGATGGCGGCACCCAGTCCACTCAGCCCTGTCGGAGTCCTCCAGTCCTTTTAGCCTCGCTGGAGGGTGGCAGGCATGTGGTGTGGCCGGATCCACCCTCAGGCCGTCAGCTGCCCAGGGCCGGCCCGAGGTGCAAGCAAGCCTCAGATGTCAGCTGCCCGGCTGCCCAGGGTGGGCCCGAGGTGCAGGCAAGCCTCGGATGGCACTGCTCAGCTGCCCAGGGCTGCCCAAGGCTCAGGTAACCAGCACTGACCAAGGCTTGTGCTGCCGGCAGTGGCAGCAGCAGAGGTGTGATGGGGGCATTGCCTTCCCCTGATTGCCGGTTCGCCTCCCACCCCTGAGGGCTCCGGGACTGTGAGAGGGGGCAGGCCGGGCTGAGGGACCCTCCCCTCCAGTGCATGAATTTTCATGCATCGGGCCTCTAGTTAATAAATAATAATACAAGAATAAACTCTGTTTAGCAGCGTAGTATTCCATTGCGTAGATGTACCATAGTTTTCTAATCCACTCATCTGCTGATGGGCATTTAGGCTGTTTCCAAATCTTAGCTATGGTGAATTGTGCTGCTATGAAGATAGGGGTGCATGTATCCTTTCTGATTCGTGTTTCTGGTTTCTTGGGATATATTCCTAGAAGTGGGATTACTGGGTCAAATGAGAGCTCCATTTTTAGTTTTCTGAGGAAACTCCATACTGGAATTTTTATCATTTGCAGCAGCATGGATGGACCTGGAGAGCATTATGTTAAGTGAAATAAGCCAGGCAAAGAAAGAAAAATACCACATGATCTCACTCATTTATGGAAAATAAAGAACATTATAACCTGATGAAGAAAAAGATAGATACAGAGGCAGTAAAGTACCGAACAGACTGTCAAATTACAGCGGGAAGGCTGGGGAGTGTTGGAGAGGGAAGGAAATATATCAACCAAAGGACTTGTATGCATGCATATAAGCACAACCAATGGACAAGACACTGGGGGGGGGGTGGGATGAGGGTATGCGACAGGGGATAGGGGAGGCTGGGGGAAGGTCAATGGGGAAAAAAAAGGAGATATATGTACTAATATATGTAATATTTTAAACAGTAAAAAAAATTTTAAAAAGAATAAACTCTGTTTCACATACTCACAACTATAAACCTACTTTTGCCCCACCTGTATAGTGATGCATACTATATAATACTAAGTGGTATATATTCTAAGGGGGAAAAAAGAACTGCAAAGAAATCTTGACCTTACTCAGAAGCTTTATTGCTAGCAGTGGTATTGGTAGGGTGATTCTGAAACTATTTTGTGCATACAGCAGGATAGAACACATGAGTAAATAGACTAATGTTGGAAACAAGAGTTCTCACTGTGAAAGAAGGGATACACAGATATGAACGGGGTGGTGAGAAAGAACCCTGGGATGCTAGATCTGAATTTGAAACATTAATATAAACTCACAATTTAAAATTGTTTTCCTAGTTCTGTTCAATGAGAAGGCCTAGAAGCAATGAAACTTTGGTGACAGTATACCTAGAGCTCAGATTGTGGTTTCTAAGTACTATTCCCCATCAAAAGAAAACAGTACTCCTTGGAGAAATGGATGATTACAAATTGGGAAGAGATCAACCAAATAACTTGAATGCATATATGCATAACCCATAGACACAATAGGGTGGTGAAGGCCTGGGCGGGGGGCGTGCCTAGAAGGAGTCAATAGGGGAAAAAGAGGACACGTGTAATACTTTCAGTAAAGATTAAAAAAAAACACAGCACAAATTGGTGTAGAGAAAATCCAAAATGAGTGCAGAATATATGTATAATTCAACCTATACATATATGTGTACACATACACACATAGACATATATGAATACGCACAAGTTAATTATGCTTATTTTGGGTGGGTATACACACACACACACACACACACACATATATATATATATATATATATATATATATATATATATATGTATAGAGAGAGAGAGAGAGGAGAGAGTCAGAAGGCAAATAAATGTAGGAAAATGTTAACAATTGTCAACTAGAAGAATATACCCATGTTCATCTTCCTAGTGTTTCAGTTTTTCTGTAGATTTGACACATCAAAATAAAATGTTGGAGTAGGGAAAAATTTCAAGTGTTAGAATTAAAAATAATAGGAAAAGATACTACATTCAGAACATAATTTGAAGGTTGGGTGTTCTAGCATTTTACAATTTTGAGTGCTCTTGACATTTGGAAGTAATTTCAAGGATGGGAAAGCATTATCTGTTAAAAGTTCAAAGGAAATCAGAGGAAACAATAATGACAAACTTAGGAGAAAACTATGGAAGAGATATCAGAAGGCGAGTGGGCCAAATGGCATCTAAACCAGAATAGTGTGACAGGTCATCATTGAACCCACAGGCAGACATCCTGGAGGCTTTTTCTGGGAGAACCAAATTTTGTTAAGTTCTCATGCCTTCAACTTTTTTCTGATGGGCTTATTCAAATGTCCCTACCTGAAGAGGAAAGCTCAGAGGAAAACCGCCAAGGTGCTGCAAGGAGCAGCAGCAAGCCTGGGTGGCAGAGCAAAAATTCCACGTGTGGTCACCTATGTTTCCAAGGTGGGATTTTACTTCTGCACTCAGACACTGGGCATAAAATGACCTTTCACAACTGATCTCACTACCAAGTGTCTGTGACGGGGTTCCATTTCTTTACACGCACAGAACATGCTACTGTTTTCAAGGAGCTACCACATATAGGTGTGGTCTCATTTGATCTTGATGACAAACACAGGCAGTATCAGCAAGAGCAGACAACTTAAATCTCGATTTTGCAGGGGCCACGATGACAGAGAGGAGGCTCTGCTTGAGGCCACATGATTGGCAAGTGCAGGTGGGAAGATAAGATGCATGGGGCCCATGTTCCCTCGCAATCACTCTGTAGGAAAGAAGTGGTGGGGCCAGCAAGAGATATCATTTGCCCCAACAAGAGTGGTTGGCTGGACCTCCAGGAAGTATTAGGAAAGTGTGGAGAGATCTTAAGACATGGGCTCAGGGAAGCTCCTGAAAAGTCAAGCTTACTATCAGGAAGCAGAGAGCCCATTCGCTCTGGTTTATGCTGCACTCATTTTCCAGATGCATCCTGTGATGGTGCCCTGAACTATTTCTGTCATTACGGATGCTCCCAAGATAAGGGGGAAACATCAGGTAAAAAAAAGTAAAAAGATAAAAATAAAAAAATGCTGCAGACCACATTTGACTTCCACTAAATATTGTTTACACACCTTCTAAAAGAGGGATTTACAGGTGCTTCAGATTCAGAAGGAATAAAACAAAATGACAAGCTTGTCTTTAATTTTTGTTGCACATGCCTGCTACTGAGTTGGTAATAGAGCACTTACTTGTCTTTTTCACACACACTGGCTTTGTCAATACATGCCGTGATAGAACGTGCCTCTGAGAAGGATCCCACAGCATCCCTTGCCACAGGGTGGGCTCCCAGCAACCACAGCTGAAAACACCTTGTCTAGTATCTGGATGTTGAGAACCACATGCCCACCTGCTTCCTCTACGCCAGCAGACAGCCTGCCAACCCCATAAATATGAGAACACACTGGATCATCATGCTTGCAAGTGACCTGTCAGCTGTGTGCAGAGCAATCTCAACAGAGCAGCTGGACTGGACCAGAGCAGAAAAATTACTCAAGCTTATCTCCAAAATTGAGTTAAATAAAGGGTGCTGTTTTATGTCATCAAATTTTGGGTATATGCTTTTACTTGCAACCTAAGAATTTTGACTAAGAGAGAAACTGTATCAACAGAGAAGGCTACAATTAATAGAGCTACGGAGAGAAGGTGGAACTGATGGGCTGAGTCACCTACGGTGGCTTAAAGAGAGAATATCCTCACTTGCATCATGTTATGATGAAACAGTTGATTAAACAAGGAACACACCCACCATAATACCAGTGGATGCTCACAAAATATGTTATACTCCTCACTTTCCAGTCCTTGTCCTGTGAGATGCAATTAATTCTCTGCTCTGGTAGCCAATGTACGGTGTTACAGAAAGGACTTTTGTTTTTTGCTTCTTTTTCTAAGTGGGAGTGTTTGTGGTTCTGTAAGCAAATTTTTCCATGTAACCACTGCATTGCAGGATGGAAAGGTGTGTTGTCTGAACAAAATGGAGTGTGATCTAGAGAAAAATATGGACTAATTGGGAAATTGTTCACTTTGAGAAGAGGTGCCCATTGACAACAATTTTTGTTTCAGCTGCCAGATATGAGTGATTGGATTAGCTCCCTTTAGAAAGAGGGTGGTGAGAGTGTAGTTTAATGTAACATGGTTGAATCATGTACAGCAGAGAGAGCTCTTAATAAATGGAAAGAGAGGGTGTGTGTGTGTGTGTGTGTGTGTGTGTGTGTGTGTGTGTGTGTAAGTTAAAAGGAAGAATTGTCAGTCAAAAGGAAGAATAGACAACTTTTGGGGGAGTATATCTACAATCCATATCCTCCTTATTTTCTTTCCACACACTATTTCCCTCTTGCTGGGACTAGATTCTCAGTAGCCATGTTTGGGTTCCATAATCTCACATCCTGGACATTGTTGATTGGGTCATAATCTCACATCCTGGACATTGTTGATTGGGTCACCTAACTATAGCTGGGCTAATCAGTCTCTTTTCTAAAAATCTGAAACTGTGAGTAAGAGATGCTGAGTTGTTTGAATCTGGACATCTAAACTGAGGAGCTCAGAAAACCTGCATTTAGCCATGTGCATGCAGAAGCATTGGAAGCTAATTCAGAGAGAGGATAAGAGGGGAAGGGAGGGAGTGGAGAGGAGGTAGGAAAGAGAGGGGAGGAGAAAAGGGAGACATATTCACACTGGGTTCCAGATTCTTGATAATTGCCTAGCAGCGCGCTCTGGCTCTTGGGTCCCATCAAATGTCCTAGCACATTCTAATAAATTCCCTTCAGATTAGGCTACCAGTAATTAAAAAATGGGAATATGTTTCTTGTAATCAAGAGAGCCTCAACTAAGAAGAATTCACATAACAAAAAGACAGTTATTATGAGTTTCTTAACAATCAACTAAACGTATAACTGCCAATGCTTGGCAGTACCTAGTTTCTATCTTATTTCCTGGTGTACTTAGGCCAGTAGTCAATCTGGGGGCCAAAAATATTGTGTGCCACTAAAATTCCATTTATATTATTAGAAGAAAAGCATTTTTTTCAGTCTCACAGGATATATTTAAATAGACATACCTATTGTTTATTCTTCCGGTGAACTGAGTTTTGAATATATCCTTTATCGATCTACAATTCTTTTTTGAAAAGTGAGTATAAACATCAGTTAATACATCAACACCTGCTATAAGAGGGTCATTATTATTATTAGTTTAAAATCTACTTAACAGCTAAAGCTCCTCTACCCTATCTCTTCCCCTAGAGTGCATACATGAATATCACTATAGTTATTCACATAGAAAATGACACTAGTTTTAAAAATTGCATCATTTAAGGAAAAAATAGTTATCAATTTAGATTTAATGATGATGTCTGGAGGCTTTCAGAGTATAAGCTGAAAGCATGCCATTTAATTTCTTACTTTGGAGTCTAGGCAAAAAAAAATTAAAGCTCTTTATGAAAAGAAAAACATAGATACTTCCAAGGCTGTTTTGGTGAAGTACAAAGTTAAAGGCTACTAAGGAGATTTTCAGGTTAGCTTGATCAGTGTAGACATATAGACAGTGTATCCAACACACACTCCACCTAAACAACTGGGAGAGAAAATCTGTATTAGCGATCCTCAGGAACCAAGTTTGTATTTGAATTGGTTTCTTTTGCCTGAGTTGTCAACATCACGGGGCTCTTTGATTATGATAAAGCGTCATTGCGGAATCTGAAATAAATGTCAATAATACTAGTAAAGGCATCATGATGAGGGCAGTTCTGCAATGAAGCACTGAACTGTCCTCTCCAAACCAGTGCTGAAAAATCTGAGCACCGGCTGGATGCTAAGTCATGAATGGATGAATCTTGCTATTTTACCTGAGAAGACTGATTAGTCCTGGAGAATGAATGCAGCTCAATTTCACTGTGAAACAGCAGGTTAAGAAATTCTCCCAACTTTGACACTGTTACAGATTTTTGGTATACTCCAACACCTATGGGCGTTGTCAAAGCATTTTAAACTGAAAAGGTATTTTATACAGTATCTGATACAAGTTACTGGTGAAGGTGACAAGACTGAGGCCCAGAAAAGTTTGATAATGTTCCCAAGGTTACAAAGATAACCCAGCAAAACTCTAGAGTCAATGACAAAGCAGCTCTCGTTATCTTTGCGTGCTTATTATGCAGCAGGTGCTATGCTAACAGCACTGTATGCCGTTTCCCATTTTGATTCCAACAATCCTATGAGGTTTGTATTATCATCATCATTGCATGATGTTCTTGCTACCATTTTACAGATGAGAAAACTAAGGCAGAGGGAGATAAGCACCTTGCTCTGTACCAGGCAGCCAAGACATGACAAGGATGTTCTTGAACATTGACCTGACTTTCCAAAGCTCTAAGCCATGGACCTTCCCACCACACTATCATTCTTCCATGTCCTCCATTTCTATCAGAACTCTACAAGGCCTTACGGAAAGCTTTAATAAGCTGCACTGCCTGAAATTACTTAATAATAGAATTTAAAAGGCAGGCTGGGCTTGGATAGTATGACGTTGAATACTAGGTAACATGTACGTTTTAAAGTTAGATAGTGCGACTTTGTTATTATTGAAGGGAATGACCTGACTCTTTAACAGTGATGAGGAATTTAAACATAATATTCTTATTTAGATGTTTTATTCACTGTGCATTTAGGTATTAGACTAATTCTTAGTGGAAAAATTTACCAGGCAGCTGTGTATTCATTTGCCATATGCCACATTCTCTCTGAGCAGATGCAATGAAATCTGATTTCCATTTGGGAGAGACCAGCTGCCTCCCCAGCAAACACGTCTACCCAGTGTTCAGTAGCTAATGGGAGATCACTAATTGAATGCTGAATGATTTAAGCATTCTGCAAGAGCAACTGGTTTAATGGGAAGGTATATTTTATTTAAAATAGCTGGGAAAGGTACCAAGTATTTATTTTTCATTGTAATAATAAAAATTACAATAAGATGTATTTTAATTAAAAATAAAGTTAACACCCTGGCCTGTTTTGCTCAGTGGTTAGAGTGTCAGCCCATGAACCAAAGGGTTGCAGGTTTGATTCCAAGTCAAGGTCATGTACCTCGTACCTCAGTTGCGGGTTCATTCCCTGACACCAGTCGGTGTGCGTGCGGGAGGCAACCAATCAATGTGTCTCATGTCCATGTTTCTCTCTCTCTCTCTCTCTCTCTCTCTCTCTCTCTCTCTCTCTCTCTCTCTCATCTCTCTCTCCCCCCATCCCTCCCTCCCACCCTGTCTGAAAATCAATGGAAAAAATATCCTCAGGTGCGGATTAAAAAATAAAATAAAAATAACATTAACAATAAATTTAACTTTATTATAATAAGAGATATTGTTACAAATTATAACCTGCAGTCCTAACAACAGGATCTAGTCACTGCTAGTAACATAGACCTATTTAGTGGGCTCTAGACGTCCCTCAAATGCTTTTGAAAGAAATATACAGATATGTGGACAAAAACCTTCTTAAAGCTTAATGCTTAAATCTCTGTCATAAAGATGCTAACATGGTTAAGTGTTGAAAAGGCCCACTGAGAAGAGAAGAGGAGAGGAGAGGAGAGGAGAGGAGAGGAGAGGAGAGGAGAGGAGAGGAGAGGAGAGGAGAGGAGAGGAGAGGAGAGGAGAGGAGAGGAGAGGAGAGGAGAGAAGAAGAGAAGAGAAGAGAAGAGAAGAGAAGAGAAGAGAAGAGAAGAGAAGAGAAGAGAAGAGAAGAGAAGAGAAGAGAAGAGAAGAGAAGAGAAGAGAAGAGAGGAGAACTAAGTTTGAATTTTAGCTTGGCCAGTAAATCTCTGCATGAGTGAAATTCACCCTCCTGTGTTTCACTTTCTGCCTTCAAAATAACAACAGTGGCATCAGGGACATACTTATATAACACTTAGAAGGTGCAAGGCACTGCTCTAAGCACTTTTCACATATTACGTTATCTAACCCTTCTTTTGAGGTAAGTATTAGCATTCTCCTCATTGTAGAAGTAAGGAAGCCGAGGTGGGGAAAGGCCATGTGACGTGAGTGATGGGACTAGGGTTCAGCCCCGGATCTGTTTTAACCACAACTCATAAAGTTCTAAAGTATGTATCTACACTATCTTTTTTAAAAATTCTTTATTGTTGAAAGTATTACATATGTTCCCCCTTTCCCCCATTGACACCCTCTTGCCTGCCCCTGCCCCTCACCCCAGGCCTTCCCTACACTATCTTAATCATAACTCATTTTCATCATTTGAGAGTAGAAGATCATTGGATTAATAATGATCTTTTCAAACACAAATGGCAGAAATCCTCTTAAATTGGCTTTTGCAAAAAAAGAGAATGTATTTGCTTGGGAAAATTCAATATTCAGGCACCAGTGGGTCCAGAGATTCAAACAGTGCAATCAAGAATCTTTCTCTGCCCTGATTGGGTAGCTCTGCTGGTTGGAGCATTATCCTGTAAACCAAAAGGTGGTGGGTTCAATTCCCAGTCAGGGCACATACCTAGGTTGTGGGTTTGATACCCAGTTGGGGTGTGTACAGGAGACAACCAATAGATGTCTGTCTGTCTCTCTCTCTCTCTCTCTCTCTCTCTCTCTCTCTCTCTCTCTCTCTCTCTCCCTGTCTCGAAATAAATTTAAAAACAAAAAGAATCTCCCTCCATGTAAGCTTTTATCTATAGGAGGCTCTGCCCGCATGCCAGGTCCCAGCAGTTCCAGGCATACATCCTCAAACTTCCAAAGTCAGTGTAGATATAGGGCCTTGTCTGTACTTGTAAACCCTAAACTGAGTTTCAGTGATTGTGATTGGTCTGACCTGGATCACTGAGTATCCCTAAACCAACCACAATGGCTGGGAGAACAAGATGCTGTGATTGGTCTGGGTTACATGTAACTATTGGAGCAAACAGATGGTCACCCAAATAGATTGTTGCTTTACCAACTTCCAGCACTAAAAGCATATACATTTTTGCTAAATGAAGGAAGGGAGGGAAGGGGGAAGAAAGGATACTATGATGTGTATATCAATTCTATCCACACTTAAATTACCAAACTTCATTTTCCCCTAGAGACTTCAAGAACTCCTTTGCTAATGAATTTTTATTAAAATAATTAGAATAATGAAGGACAAAGATTTATGTAAAAAATTTCTTTTGACATTATAATTTTATAATGCTGTACTTAAAAAAACGGTGACAACCTAAAAGTGCAATAGTAATAATTGGTTAAATAAATTATGGTATATCCTCACAATAGAATATTATATACTTATTAGAACTAATTTTTAAAAATTTACTTTGAGCCCTGACCAGTTTGGCTCAGTAGATAGAGCATCGGCCTGCGGACTAAAGGGTCCCAGGTTTGATTCCGGTCAAGGGCAAGCACCTTGGTTGTGGGGGAGTGCAGGAGGCAGCTAATCGATGTTTCTCTCTCATCGATGTTTCTAACTCTCTATCCCTCTCCCTTCCTTCCCTATAAAAAATCAATAAAATATATTTTAAAAAAATAAAAATTTATTTTGATTACCTTTTTATTTTTAGAGAGAGACGAAAGGAGAGGGAGAGGGAGAAGGAAAGGGAGAGAGAGAAAGAGAGAAAATTGATATGAGAGGGAAACATCAATTGGCTGCCTCCTGCATGCCCCCTAAGGGGATTAAGCCAGCAACCTCAGGCATGTGCCCTGAGTGGGAATCGAACCAGCAACCTTTTGGTGTATGGGAGGATGCCCAAATAACTGAGCCACACTGGCCAGAGCTAGAAGTAATGTTTTTAAATAATATTTTAATTATATGTAAAATATTGAAGCTATAATGTTCATTGAAAAAGGTTAATTGGATAAAAAATACTTAGTATGCTTCTAATTTTATCTAAAAAGAAACATCTATTTTCTGCCCGTATAGATGAACAGCACTGTGGGAGTGGGGATCAGAAATACATCTAAGTATCAATAATAGCTCTCTCTTGGTGACGGGGTTTTGAAAATTTTAATTCAATTCTGGATACTTTTCTATATTTTCTACAATGAATATGTAATTCATTTATAATCAGGGGAAAAACCTTAAAGTAGCTGAACAGAGGATTTGAACTTTACTTGTTAAATTTGTGTCAGAGTAGAGTGAGAAAAGAAATGTAATAAAACAAGAATCAAACATAAAACATTGAGATAACAAAGAATTTGTTATATTTGCCTACTTCAAAAGGTTGTTCTGTGAGTTCTTTAATAACTGTAAGGCTTCATTATATACTAGAAGAATATTTGCACAGGTGTGCTCAATTCTAGAGCACTTGATATAATGTCAGAAAATTCAAGCTAATTGAAGATAATGATTTATGTCAGAAAAATGCTAATTACATTATCTCACATGAATTTTAAAATTCCACTAAATATATGGAAACTCCCTCTGTGCATTTTAATTATGGGTTAGTTTCCAAAAAAATCTATTCTCATCCACTTTTCAGGACAACATATCTGATGTGCAATGCAAGGTAATATTGAGCCATAGGAAATTACTGTAAAAACTGGAAGTAGCAGAATTTGATACAAATACTTAAAAACATGAAAATCACATCTGTTTAGTTCAATTGTCAACAAAGGAACAAGAAGCAGTAGATGAAATATATAATTTTTTATTATTATTGTTGCCATTATCATCATCACCATCATTTAATTTTTAGGTTTCAGCATAATTTTATGTGATACTAGTTCATTTTATCCTGGTAAGGCTGTTACCATCATTGCTCTTAGAAGAGAACTAAGGAATGAAATAAATCAATGGTTTTTCCCAGGTCACACACAGAACAAGGTATACAACTCAGATCTCTTAATCTTTTGGTTGCTGTTCTTGTATTACCATTTGCAATTTGGAACAAGATTATCAACATTAATAAAATCTTGGTTCTGCATGAAAATTTACCTTTTACAAATTTCTGTTACCCAGATTATCTAATTCCAGTCTACAAACAGTACTATGAGGTAATAATATCAGCAGCTGATACTAAATTGAGTCTTTATCAAACAGCTTTTCATGTTATCATATTGTGCTAGGCAGCCTTAAGAATAGATCCAAGATATAAAGAAGCATGGAGCAGACTGAGGAATCTTAGAGGGAAGGTGGGGGTGGGTGAGTGGGGATTAGCCAAAGAATTTATATGTTTATATGCATAACCCATGGACACAGACAATGGTGTGGTGAAGGCCTAGAAGTGGTGGTGGGTGGGATGCTGGGTGGAAGTGGTCAAAGGGGTGGCGGGGGGGGGGGGGCGGGGGAAGGGACATCTGTAATACTTTCAACAATAAAGATAAATTACAAAAAAGAGAGAGACAGGTCTCAATGATCCCTTCCATAATCTGTAAATAATAATACAGCCTGACCAAAATTTATAAATTTATAACACCTTTCTTTTCTTTTTCTTTTTTCTCTTCTTTTTGTTACCTTTCCTTCTTTTTTGTTTGCTTTCTGTCTAGTGCATTGATCAAAACATTCAGATGAGTGTTAAATAATGGCGGTTGTTTTATCTTTATAGTACTTTACCAATAAGCATGATGTCAGCTATTGTTTCAGAAAGGTTTTTATTGTGAGAAACTGTTCTGTTCTATAGGGTGTCCCAAAAATGTATACATACTTTAAATTATTATAAAGACAGTGTTTATTAAAATACATTTCATTTTCAAAATGTAATTGAATCTATAGACACTGTGTGTATACATTTTTGGGGATACCCTGTATTTCTAGTTTATTAAGAAATTTATTTCTTCTATTTCTAGTTTGCTAGGTTTTTTTTTTAATCTGACTATATATTGAATTTTGTAAACTTCTGACAGCCTTTGAGAGGAGCATTGATTGGCTTATGGATGTGATATTCTTGCCCACTTTTAAAGGCAGTTTGCTTTCCTCATGAAGGCTGTCTTGACCCAGTCAAGTTTTGTATGTCATGCTGACCCCTGCAGATCTGTGCTCCCCAAAATGTGGTTTGCAGACTAACAGCATCAGCATCACCTGGGAGTTTGTGAAAAATGTAAATTCTTGGCCTCACACTACCCTACTGATTATTAGCTTTGCAGGTGGGGACCAGGAACCTAAGGCACACGAAGGTTTGAGAGGCACCACTACAGAGCATGCAGAAATTGTGACTTTTTGGGTGCAGAGCAATTGCAAATGGAAATCGAGTCACATGCTGGGATCGGTTTCTTCTCCTGTATCTATAAAGGAGGGATGTGAATAAATTCAGTGTGTAGATTCAGTGATTGGAGAAAGTAGCACCCAAGGGCATTCTCTGGGGCTTGAGAACATACCTGATCAGAGGCAACGTGTAGCAAATAAAAGAGAAAAGTTCCTGCCAATAGGGTTCAGGGCAGTGGAACGCAGCCTGGACCCATCTCTCTATTTTCTGCAAGGCCAGCATCACATTCTTCACCTAAATTTACATTATTTCTACCACACAAGAATAATGATAAAAATAATAATTATAACAATACAAACATTTTCTCACAGCCTATGTTGCACTACCTTTTCTTTATTCCTCACAGTATGTCTACAAGGCAGGAATTACCACTCACATTTTAGAGATGGGAGAGCGGAGGCACAGAGCAATTAAAGAATTTACTTTAGGTGATAAGAACAAAGTGAGGGAGAGCATAAGATTATAACCAATAAAGCAAACTGAAGAATTAAAGTAAAAATGTTACAGAAAACTAATATAACAAGGCCCCCCAAACTAGTGACATTTTCTTAAAAGACCATGTTTCTTTGATAATAATGTTTTGCAGACACCAAAACTATTTCTGAAAGAAGACCAAACTATGGGAGAAAAAGCAAACAATACTCAAGAATGGAGCTGGGATCAGACCATTAAAATTTTGTGGTGTGGCTCTTGGTAGGAATTCACTAAGTACAGTTGTGGGGGAGCCGGAGTAGCATCCCCAGAATTGAAGGCAAAGATGGAATGAATCCCAAGGTCAGAGGCAGCGTCTCCAGTTCAGGGGCTGTTGTGTCTGCTGTGAGAACAGGATTTCCCAGCAGAATCTGCTGAGAGGTCTTTCAGGCTGACAAGTATCAGCCAGTCCTTTGTTAAAAGTGTACAGCACAAAATCCCTTTGCAGGGCACTGTGTTACTGAGTCGAATAGGCTGAGATAGTAAGGAAAGGTTTTTTACGAGCAGTTTTTCAGTTATACTTCAGTTGTAGTGCAGGTCCAATCATAATGGAGCAGTTATAGTGAACTCTTTTTAAAGCATTAAATACAGGCATTACCAACACACACACACACACACACACACACACACACACACACACACACACAGTCCCTTTATGATCATCTAAAAATTCCTTCTGAAGACGGTTGGCAGTATACCCTCTCTACCTTCATATGAGAAATTCTGCATCAAGGAGCCAGGTATGTTTATTATAAGGGGTCTTGCCACCCATCCATTTTGAGTGGTATATTTCCTTGCTGAAATGGAAGGGAGGAGAGATGAAAGGCAAAATGGCAAATCACTTATAACAATTTGTAAGTTCTCAGTGGCTTAGAAACCTTGGTATAATGAAATAAGTCAGTGTAGATCTCAGAGTTGGAAGGAGCCTGGAAAGTTATCTGGTTTAGTCCTCTGCAGTTGAAATCCATATAAAAATGTCCTGGGATGGAACAGACATGCTACCCAGATCCTTCCTCAAAAAAGGGCAACTGTACACTTGAAACCTATATAGCCTTGTTGACCAAAGTCACCCCAATACATTTAATAATTTTAAAAAAGTACATGTAAAAAATAGCCAAAACCGGTTTGGCTCAGTGGATAGAGCGTCGGCCTGCGGACTGAAGGGTCCCAGGTTTGATTCCGGTCAGGGGCACGTACCTTGGTTGCGGGCACATCCCCAGTAGTGGGTGTGCAGGAGGCAGCTGATCGATGTTTCTCTCTCATCGATGTTTCTAACTCTCTATCCCTCTTCCTTCCTCTCTGTAAAAAATCAATAAAATATATAAAAAAAAAAAGTACATGTAAAAAATATAAAGAAGAAAGGGCTTGTAGCCCAGCTTCTGGGATTGGGTCAAGACAGCCTTCAACTGTCCGCCCTTTAAGGATGTCCTCAGAGGCAGAGAAGTGCCTCCCCCAAGATCATGACAGTCACGTGTAGCCTGAATTCACTTCCTGATGCGAAGGGGTTGAAAAGCCCAATCCTTTTGACCTAGCTTGGGACAACTCTGCTGCATTATTTTAACTCAGACCACCCACCATGGGGTTGGCTGAGCCTGTTGTTGGGTCCACTTTGCAGCTCAACTTCTCCCTCTGACGAATCCTGCTTCCTTCCCTTCCTCCAGTGTGGTTCCCAAGGGCATTCCCTAATAAACATCCTGCACAGGAAGTCCCACTGTAGAGTATGTTTCTCTTAGAGTAAGGAGAACCCAACCTGTGACGTGCCCCTAAAGACATTGCACTTCCCAGTGACGCTGAGGCCACACCTCCCAGGCAGCCTAAGGGCATTAGACAGTCCTTCCAGGAAGTGTTGGAACCTGCCTTCCTGCACATTTGTTAACTGGGTCTGTCCTCCCTGTCCTCCTGATCAACCAGAACAACACAAGGCTGTCTACGTGCTATTTCCTTTATTTCCAGTCTCTTGTTCTGAATTCTGTCTTGCAGTCTTAAAAGGTAAAATAAAATAAAATAAAATAAAGTTTTAGCTGATTCATCATCATCTCCTTCTTTTCTTGTGATTATGTTGCTAAAAGGAGACAAAATTGAAGGGAAAAGCAAATGATTCATAGGTCGACAGTTCAGGAAATGTGAAGTAGTTGTTGTTCCTTTTTAGGTGGCTACCCATTACAAATCGGAGGTGTGAGGGGTGCTGCTGCAGGAGGAAGGGGCATGGTGGCAGCCCGGGAAAAGAAAGTGCTTTGCAACAGAAACACAGATTCGGAGTCATCTTGGGCAATTCTTTTAACCTCCTTCTTAAAAAATATTTTTTTTACTGATTTCAAAGAGAGGAAGCGAAAAGGAGAGAGAGAGAGAAACATCCATGATGAGAGAGAATCATTGACTGGCTGCCTCCTGCACGCCCCCTACTGGGGATAGAGCCTGCAACCCGGGCATGTGCCCTGACTGGGAATCTAACCCTGACCTCCTGGTTCATAGGTCGACACTCAACCACTGAACCACACTGGCCAGACTCTATTCATCTTCTGAGATCCAACAAATAGGTTCTTTTTCATTTTCCTGTGTTCTCAGTTTTGGTGAAAGAAAACATTATTTACCAGGTCTAGAAACCTGGGAATTGTCCTGCATTCCATACTTTCCTTCACTCCTTGCATCCACTTACTCCCTGCATGTCATACTTTCCTTCTTCCCCTACAGCCTCAGTTCATCTTGTTTCCATTTCCCTCTCTCCATGTCTACTGCTATGGCCTAGTTTGGGCTCTCATGGTACCTGCCTCTTCCAGACCCATTCTCTTCCACTCCTTACTGCAGCCAGGGTGAGCTCTCTATAACACCAAACTAATTATTTTGGGCAACAGCTTAAAATACTATAATGAAGCATTACTTATTATAGCAGAAACCTGGAAACACCTCAAATATCCATCAATAGCAGAATGGATAATGAAACAGTGGCACCTTTGTACAACATAATGCCATATTTCAACAACAACAATGAATGAACAAGCTACTGGCCTAACCATACACATAAATGAATCTTATGAGTAGAACGTTGAACTGAATCACAAAAGAGATCATTCTGTACAACTTATGTGTATATAAAGCTCAAAGTAAGCTAGGATGTTGGAACGCAGGTCGTGGTGACATCTAGGGAGGAGGATGCAGTCCTGACTGGGAGGGGACAGGAAGGGAGCTTGTGTGGTGGGGATGTTCCATTTCTTATCTTGCTGGTAGTTACTTACAAGGGTGTGCTCACTTTGGGAAAAGTTGCTGAGCTTAACACTTCTGATTTGCACATTTTCCTGTATGCATGTTGTTCTTAATAAATACTTTTTAAAACGATTCCTGGAGGTTTTCAGGGTAAAGTCCAAATTCACAGGAGCTCCTCTATAAGCAGCACACTCCTCAAACCTTTTCTTTAGCTAATCCTCTTGTGTGCTCTCACTCTGGCTTGTTAGTAGCTCCCTGAAAAGGATGGCAGGTCAGGCGTTTGGATGAAAAAAAAATACAGGGTTTTAATGAATCAGTAAGTTGTGGGGCTGATAATGTTTACCCTGCAGTGCTTTTGCAAGGATTAAATAAAAGAGTTCTTATCACAGGTCCTGAAGCATAGCAGACACTCATCATATGTTAGTTCCTTCCTCCTGTCCCCCTCCTCCCAGTGCAGATGAATGAACTTACGATAACTCTGAACATCATTAGGGTATCATAGCTGAAGGCACTTTTTAGAAGGTATTGCTTATCAATCTCACTATCCATTTGGTGCAGTTTACTTCTCAACGATGCTCTGGCTTGTCTTTGATTCCCAAGAATACAGTTTGACACAGATTTGACTTTCTTGTGGGAACTGTCCCAACAAAACCCTACTTTAACCTCAAGTCAGATCCTTCCCAAATCCCTTGGAAATATTAGGACATGCCAGCTGATTATCTAGATGATAAGGAGATAAAGAACAGCTGCAGCAAAGGGGTCTGTTTTTGCTTTACTTGGGCATTTTAGGTAGATGGGGGTCATAGAAGGATCTGGGAGTTTAAAACTGTAATCTGCTACTGCTACTGGTTTCTATTTTTCAAAATTTTATCTTCTTGCTATAAAAATGCTTTTCTTCTCATGTCAGATTTTCATAAAGACCTTCCATCTGGTCTATACTGATAACCAAAATCTTGAGATACTCATTCCTCATATAATTTGCAGTTTAAAATGATCTAGATTGGGTTTTCACAGGTTCTTCTAAAGGAGTTTGTCTTCCTAATCCTACAACTGAATGTGTTGAGCACTGACCAACAGGAGAGAGCTCTAACAATGAACCTATTATACATGTTCGCTGACTACAGATTTTTCATTTCACATGTCTTAGGGGAATAAAATCATGAAAAAAAGTATTGACATCTGTTAGGACAAGGACCACAGTGAACCAGGTGATTGGTAATCCATAGTGGGTGAGACACCCTCCCCACCTCCCCCCCCCAAAAAAAAAGAACTAATAAAATTAGAATTAAACTGTATTAGAATTCTCAAGGATTTTACCAATTTGTTGTGATCCAGGAATATACCAATGGACTGAATGATCTTTATAAATTCTGGCTCTTAGTCTCTTAATTCACAAAAAATAGAAAGGTATACCAAGTCATAAAAAGTAGATTGGATACGGATGAAAGTCCTTTTATTCCCAGGAAGATGAACTTTGGTAAGTCAACTCACCTGGACCCCAAGCTTTAGGGCCCACAGTGCTGGTTCCACAAAATGACTCAGGGAGGAGAAAACAAAGAAGTCAGCTGCCCACTGCTCACTACCCACTGCTCCATTGCCCCTTTTCTCTTTCCTGTCCATCCATCTTCCCTCCCCCATTTAGCATACTTACCTTCTGTGTTTCCCTGGACTTTATTTTCATATAATTTCACATGTATAAACATATGGGAGGTGGAGAAGAAAGAAGCCCAAGGCATAAGATGTTCAGATTCACCTCTGTCCTGAAAGATGGCCTTGATAACATATGGTATGAATAATAAATCCCTATTTGGTTGAAATTCACCTCTTGAACAGCCTCAAGCTTCTTATGTAATGAGCCAATAGAAATAGAGGGAAGGCCTCCCCATATTAAAGTATTAGATTTAGATTTTTTTTTACTTTTAAAGGGTAGTATAGAAATAAAATTCCAAGAAGGACCACAGAAACATGGAAAAATAACGATCTGAGTGTTAAGGTGAGAAGGAGGGAACAGGTGGTGGAGGTGGTGGTGGTGGTGGTGGAGGTGGTGGTGGAGGTGGAGGTGATGGTGGTGGTGGTGGTGGAGGTGGTGGAGGTGGTAGAGGTGGTGGAGGTGGTGGAGGTGGTGGTGGTGGAGGTGGTGGAGGTGGTGCAGGTGGTGGTGGAGGTGGTGGAGGTGGTGGAGGTGGTGGAGGTGGTGGAGGTGGTGGTGGTGGTGGAGGTGGTAGTGGTGGTGGTAGTGGTGGTAGAGGTGGTGGTAGAGGTGGTGGTGGTGGTGGTGGTGGTGGTAGTGGTGGTAGAGGTGGTGGTGGAGGTGGTGGTGGTGGTGGTGGTGTAATATGTTGACAGAGAGGAGCCTGAGCCAGGTGGGGATGAGGTGCTGCTAGTGATGCATCTCATTGGCTCTCTAATAATAACTTCATCAAGCAGCAGGGAGTGGGAACATACTCCAGTGTCACCTAGGCTAGAGATGTGTCCTGGATGTTGTCTCTTCCTAAATACCATCTCTGAGAAATCCTAACTTGGTGATTTTCCTCCAAAGAAATTCACTTACATGATCAATGCTGACCAGGCATCAATAAAAAGAAATGGGAGCAAATGTTTGGAACAGATACCACAACAGCTAACAAAGGTGATATCAGGGTGAGATGCAAGGGAGGCTGTGACTCCAGTCTCAACACATGCCCAAGGGAATGGTGTGTCCAGGAGGATCCCCAGAAGCACTTGGTCTAGGAACAGAACTCTGAGTAAGGCCTCCGTGGTCAGGAGAAGAGAAAGAATGAAAACTCGAGTTTACTATGCTTGTGATGTTGATTTCTGTAGCATTTAAAACAGCTGGTGGTAATAAATGGTTAATTTGAATGCTTTTTGATATAATAACAATCTGTGAAGTCTTCATCCCTGGAAATCTTCATGAGAGAAACAATGACTACTTAAAGGGACATGTAGGCATGCATATACCAATTTTCTGAGGACCAGTCTTGACTACATTATTTTTTGAGCTCCTTTCCAGCTGTAGCATCACAAGTCTCAATTTATACAGCAATCTGTAGCAATCCTTGGGCTTCAACAGCCCATATTGGGTGATGACAACATAATCGTTAAGTTCTATCAACAATGACGAATCAGGATTTGAAGGAGTTTCTCTGGATCGCTCTCTACTAGTGATGACATACCTGAGCAAAAGCACTTCTCCCACCTCTGGGCAGCAAGATGATTCGTTGTGGAGCTGCTATGCCATTTCAGAAACAAGTAACATACTTGGCTTTAAACATGATACAGAAATTGAGCTGAATCCCACTTAGGTGGCCCACTTCATTTTCAGAGATCTGTTGTCTGGGGGCTAAAGTTCTGAAGGGAGGAGAAAGACAGGCAGGCATACTTTCTGAAATTGCTAAGTGGGCCTCAAATGCCTCCACTCGCTTATTTGTGGAAGACAGGGTCATGTCATTTAATTCAGCAGGAATACAAGTGCACCCACAGAGAAAGGCTGGCTCATAATCCCCTCTTTTATTTGAAATATGTATTTCAAAGGGATTTCAAAGATGCTCCCCAGGGAAATGGCAGCACGGGAAGCCAGACCCCGGCCCCTACTTGCTGCACCAGGAACAAGGTTAACTCAGGAAAGCCCCTAACTCACAAGCCCACCCTGGTGTTTAAGGTCACGTCTGAATGTGTAACTATTGGCAAATATGTATTCTGGAGCAATGTCAAGTTTGGAGCAGGAGCACATACTGCTTGGAGCTAAGGGTAAAAGAAGAATGGTAGGAGAACTCTGAATAATTGGGGAAACACACCCCTCCTCCAACCCATTTGTCCATCTATTATTATTCCCCCTGGGACTCAGATTTGGTGCAGGAGGCGGGGAAGGACAACGAGGAAGGTTAGGAAGAAGCTCCCTGGGATGCTGACACCCTCGGCCTCATCCTTCTAACCCAAGGACAAGCAGAGTTGGGTTGAATAGAAGGTCCTATCCAAAACTGGACGCAGGCAGAAACATACAAAGTCTATTTGAAGAATGCAAAACCATCTATGATCCCGTGATAGCAGAAACCACTTCCACTTAGCCTCCATTCCCTTTCATTTTCACTAGGAAGGGGAGCTCGTCTCCCACCTTGCATATTTCCTGGAGTGGAAATTGCCTAAGACAAAACTTCCCTTCTTCACTCGCACTTCCAAGCTTTATTCTGTAATTTAAGAAAACGAGTCAGCCCCATCACTTCCCCACCAGAGTGTTTTCTTTATCAGGACTAAGCACACCATTATTTTGTGAGGGCTGGAGCAGCCTTGCCATCCTTTCTAATCAAAGGTTTTCCGTTGCCTTTGAAATCGCCTCCTCCTCCAGAGGTTCCCGAAGCACAGCACCCCCCGCACCCCCCGCGTGATTTCCACTCAAGTTTTTCCTCCTAGAACCCCTTTCCCATTGATTTCATTTTTAAGCCTCTTCAACTCCATACGCAAGGAAGCAGGATAAAATTCATAAACCACAGTTATATGCAATGTCGACATTCAAGTTCACACGGTTGGGGAGAGGGGGAGCTTGCCCGAGAAACGCGTTCCTTATTAAGAGGTCCGGGGGCAGGCACCATGCCCAGGCGACCCCGTAGTTCCCCGCCCCCTGCCCCAATCCCGTCGCCTGTGCGCCTCAGAGAGAGCAAAAATACCCCAGGCAGACCTTGAGCCCCTGGCCTGGGGTGGGGGTGGGCAGGGAAGCCGAGGTCGGCCGGGTCAGGCGTGCGCCCCTCACCTGGTGGACGGACGGTGCGAGCAGCCGCGTCGACTGGGCGAGCTGGGGCGCCCCGCTGGCTCCAGAAGTCTCTCCCGGAACCCGCTCCTTTTTCTCGCAACACCCGGCTGTGGGGTACGCTGAGTCCCGGGGTACTGTCCCCTCCAGCGTCCTGTGCCCGTGCCGGTGCCCCTGGGCTGCGGCGAGACGGAGCAAGGCGCACAGGGCGGCGGGCGCAGCGCTTCGCCAAGTCTGGGCGCGCGACTGCTAGAGGAGGCGAGAGCCGGGAAGAGGAGGAGCAGCAGGAGCGCCGGCCAGTCTATTAAATCAACGGACAGGTTGCAGCTGCCCCGGACGCCGCTGAACGGAGAAGGGGTGGGTGTGATGAAAAGGTGAGTCGGGTGCAAAGAGGGCGGCGGTGGTGGAGGAGACCTGGAGGTCGCAGCTCTGATGAGCTTCAGGTCTTGCTTAGGCTGTGAAAGAGAAATTCTGGAGCTGATGGCGCCCTCAGGGCTCTCGGTTGGAGACGCTAGAGGGCAGCGCTGTCCACGCTATAAACCTGGCCGGGGGTTTGGAGGTGTGGACAAAGGGTCACACCTCTGGAGCCCACTGTTAGCTGCGGCTCAGGCAGAGAAAGGGCCAGTCAGTGCTGGGAGAGGCAGACTCCTTTGCCTCTCCTGGGGCCAGCCTGAGGAGGGGAGAGGGATGAGAGCGGGGTGGGGAGAGAAGAGCTGGCAGGTTTGGACTTTGCCTTTGTGGCTCCTCTAGGCAAAGCCTCTGCTCTCCTAGAGGGAAACATCACAGGCAACCTCCAATGGGTGCTTTAAGGAGAGGGAAGGGAAGAAGTGGAACCAGACAACCAAGGGTTCTGGGCTGCCTGTCACTACTTGAGCCAATTAAGCAGAGACAGGGCTTAATCATATATGAGTGTTTACACCAATAATGCTAGTGGTATGGGAGAGCAGCAGGTCATCCACAAAAATCTGCTCTGCCCCTCCCTATAAGCCAGCTGCTTATATTGGGTAGAAGGGCAAAGATTACGTGGGAAAGTAAGAATTACAGGCATGGGAAAGTAGGCAAGATAAGGGTTACAGGTTGCAGACAATGCGGGCTGGGAGGTCGGAGAGGGCGGGTGCCTCTTGGCGCCTCCGGGACCAGATTACAGGCAATGGGGTTGGGGGTTGCAAAGGGTGGGTGTCTCCAGGGCTACATTTATTTCAGCCACGAGGTAGTAAATCTTTCCATAATGATAGGCAGTTCTTGGGAAAGGAGGATGGACTGCATTCTGATGTTAGTTCTTATGTCCCAGGGCACACAACTCTCAGCCAAGTTAGAATGTGCTTTCCCTAATCAGAACAGAACAATCAAGGTTAATAGAGCTTATAATTTCTTATAATTATAGCTAGTCCCTAATATTCTATTTCTGCTCCTAAAAGAAGGATATGAAGAACAAATGGAGAAAATTAGGGAGGGGAAAAGTATAAGGGGGCGGAGAGGTGGAGAGAGCAGAGAAGAAAAGGAGAAGGGGTGGGTGGTTGGAGCTGATATTTCAGGTTGGCTGAGGGCTTCCTGCTCTTCCTCCTGTTCCAGGAGTGACCACCTGCTGAAGGCCAGAGAAGGTAGCTTGGGAGGGACCTTTTATAGAATCCTGGCACTGCTGGCGGGAGCTTCTGGAGGGCTCGTTGGTTACTTCCTGTCAGGAACTTGTGTGGCTCTGAAACCCTGAAGTTGTTTTTTTTTTAAAAAAAATATTTTTATTGATTTCAGAGAGGAAGGGAGAGGGAGAGAGAGAGAGATAGAAACATCAATGATGAGAGAGAACCATTGATCGGCTGCCTCCTGCACGCCCCCCACTGGGGACCAAGCCCGCAACCCAGGCATGTGCCCTTGCCTGGAATCGAACCCGGAACCCTTCAGTCCGCAGGCTGACGCTCTATCCACTGAGCCCAAACAGCCAGGGCACCCTGAAGTTTTATGTAGGCAGATTCCTTGGTATTTTTTTTTTTGGGGGGGGGGTAAAACTCAAATTATTTGAACTACAATCTTGGCAGATGGGAGAGAAGAGATGGGGAGCCATAAAATGAAATAGGAAATCTGATGCAAACAATACGTTATGTAGACAGCTTGCTACAATCTTTGGGTTGAAAGGCCCCTGGAACCTCTATAGATAACTCATGTTGTTCCCCAAATTCCTGCCTCACACTTGCCTTTTGTGTGTGTGTGTGTGTGGTTTTGAAATATTTTATTTTATTTTTTAATATTTTTTATTGTTTAAAGTATTACATATATTAGTACATATATCTCCTTTTTTTCCCCCATTGACCTTCCCCCAACCTCCCCTACCCCTTGTCACATGCCCTCATCCCTCCCACACCCCCCAGTATCTTGTGTCCATTGGTGTGCTTATATGCCTGCATACAAGTCCTTTGGTTGATCTATTTCCCTCCCTCCCCAACACTCCCCAGCCTTCCCGCTGTAATTTGACAGTCTGTTCGGTGCTTTACTGCCTCTGTATCTATCTTTTTATTCGTCAGGTTATAACGTTCTTTATTTTCCATAAATGAGTGAGATCATGTGGTATTTTTCTTTCATTGCCTGGCTTATTTCCATTAACATAATGCTCTCCAGGTCCATCCATGCTGTGCAAATGGTAAGAATTCCTTCTTTTTTATAGCAGCGTAGTATTCCATTGTGTAGATGTACCATAGTTTTCTAATCCACTCATCTGCTGATGGGCATTTGGGCTGTTTCCAAATCTTAGCTATGGTGAATTGTGCTGCTATGAACATAGGGGTGCATATATCCTTTCTGATTGGTGTTTCTACACTTGCCTTTCTTGTGTGCAGCCTTATTACTGAATTGAGAAGGCTTTTTCTCTTTTTTTGGTAACTTGGCAATTGTAAAACAAATGAAATCCTACTTCAATTCAGAAAGCAAACATGTGTGCCCTTCTTGCTGCCTTCTGGAGTGCCTCTCAGCATCAGCAGCGGCTGGGTAATGGGTGTGAAGGGGAATTTTGCTGAACAAGAGAAAGAAAGGTTGGTAAACTGTAGTTTTGAATTGTGATTTGCTTCTATTCATCCTACTACACTGAGAGAAAAGACTTAAGTGGACTAAAACCCAATAGGAGGATGGGCTGGAAGGATGTTTTACTACCAAAGAAAGATGGTGCTTCCAAATCATTATTTTGAAATGTGTTTGATGAAAGAGGTGTTATATAAAAATCAACAGAACAAGAGTCACTCCTCATCTTTAAAAAGAACCTCATAGGCTCAAAGTTTTTAGATATCTCAGGAGCAAGTAAGGACACTGGCAACTCTGGAGTCTTTCCAAAAGATGAAGGAAATTGGAGTTCATTCTGTTTTTTTTTTAGTAAATTAGCTTGCCAATTCATTGGTTATTGCAGTGTAAGCAACTATAGAAACATATATGAGACTTGGAAACTCTTCTGAACATACCTCAGAATACCTTGCCTTCTCAAGCTATTAATTAACTTCTGGGATATATTTTACCAGTATTAATGAAAGTCAACATCTGCTTAATTAGGAGCTGATAATTCAATTTGTGGCTTGTTCATTTGAATTTCCATGGGGCTCTATGAGTGCTTTAAGATTGCAGGTAGATGTAAATCACATGCCAATTTCATAATGAAGAATTCCTTGTCCATTAAAAAACATCTATAAGGATTGAGTGGAGCCCCAGGCACATGGCCTAACATATTCATCAACTTGCAGGGAGAACTCAAAAGTCATTATGAAGGAATTAATTGATCAAATTTATTCATTCATTCTAATAATGTTGGTTAACACCCACCCTGTACCAGGCATAAGACAGCTTCTAGGAATACAATAAAGAAGATATAACTTCTTTTTTTAAAAAAATATATTTTATTGATTTTTTACAGAGAGGAAGGAAGAAGGATAGATAGTCAGAAACATCGATGAGAGAGAAACATCGATCAGCTGCCTCTTGCACACCTCCTACTGGGGATGTGCCCGCAACCAAGGTACATTCCCTTGACCGGAATCGAACCCAGGACCTTTCAGTCCGCAGGCCGACGCTCTATCCACTGAGCCAAACCGGTTTTGGCTATAACTTCTTCTTTTACAGATTGTAGGATCTAGTGGAAAGACCAATTTATAAACTAGTAAATCCAATCCAAAGTAATGATTGGGAGAAGAGGGAGTTCAGGGTGCTGTGGGAAGCACAGAGGAGGGCAATCTAAACCAGCCAGGAGGGTCGGGAAATATCAGCTGGAGGTGGGGGCCCCATAATGTGTGTATAGGAGGAGAGGTGGTTGGCAGTTGTGGGGAGTAAGAAAATGATGAACAATGGCTTGAATCCAGCTCCAAGACACATCCTAATCACATTTGCTAGCTTTCCATTTGGATGCTGGAAACGTACTTCAGTGTATGAGGAAATAAGCATGCATATGGTGCATTTCGTAGGAGAAATTAGTCTAGAAGCTTCATAAGGTAGGGACTGTGTATGACCTGTCCATATCACCAGTCCAGGAAAAAAGTCAAGACCCTAGTAGACATTTGCCTGTGGTTTCTCACCTCCATCATGAAAGTGGGAATAAAATAGGAAGGGAAGGAGTTCTGGTGGGAGGAACTCACACAATCCTAGGTGCTCTCCATGTGTTATCCCACCAGATAATTGCAATAACCCTATGACATATTTTTTAAAAATCTCTTTTACTGTTGCTTTCAAAGAATGAGCTTCAAATTTCATTCTATGTCTGTGGTGTAACAAAGGCCAGAGGGAGATTATGAAATATCTATAGGTAGCTTTCTGCATTAGTCCACTGTCAGTAAGTTATGCTATCGTTACAAATTATAACCCCCAGTTATCAGTAGCTTACTATACATAGCAAAGTTTTATATCTTGCTCACAGTACATATTAGCTATGGATTGGCTCTAGGGATGGGCCTGGGAATGACAGAATATTGTGAGCATATTATTCAATTGACAACAATTTTCAGCAAAACTTTTGAAAAAATACATTTTTTCTTTAAAATACTTATTTGTAGACTCTATTAGCTAATGGTGTTCACTAACCTCAGAATATAGGGAGCAAAATAATGAATCTAGGTTAACTTAATTGATTGGAACATGTCCTTAAGGTCCAACCATTATGGAACAGTTGGCCTTGCACTAAGAAAAAGCTCCATTCAGTGGCCACAAACTGGCTATTTCTTCATGTTGGCACATGTTAATATTTGTTTCCATAAGAAAATAAGTAAGACAGACTAGGGTTGTCAGGAGCAATCTAGCATGGAACAAAACCTCCAGCGCAAGTATGGACAGTGGCTCATCCTCACACATTTCCTGAGAGCTTGTGTGGAGGTTCTGGAAGGGGAACACAGCTACTCTTGTATACCTTTGACTGGAGAACGGTCCTCTCCTCCATGGGGGAAGGTTATCCTCTTTGACTGAGCCCACAGCAATGAGGGAGGAAGGGGACACCAGCCTAGCCAGCCAGATAAGCCCAGTCAACGCTGGCAATAAATGGGTGACAGATGTTAGCCAGATCTCCCTCACATTCGACACAATTTTTCATTGAAAGTGATCATGACAAACAGCTTACTTGGTTAAAAGTGGAAATAGTTGACACATTTTTACTAAATATTTCTTGAATACCTCCAACCCGAAGTTTGAAAGGGATGTACCTGGTTCCTGCCCTCCAGGAGCTCAAAGTCAAGGTAAGTGAAGGCACTTTCATGAATTACTACATGAAAGTGCTGGGGAGCAGAGGAGCCTAGGTGGAGGAATTGGGACTAACCTGGATTTGGAAAGTTGTGTAGAATATGACTAGGCTTGCTCAGTGTAGGGCTAATCTTTCTGCCTCAATGCCTGTCTTCCCACCTTCTGGAAAAGGAGGACCTCAGGGGTAAATACTTTGCCTCCAGACATGTAGGTGGTAAGTGGCTGAGGTGAGGTTTGAACACATGGCTGGCTCTAAAGCCTGTTCTTATCTATTCCACTGACTAGACAGTGTGTTCCAGGGATGGACTAAGGGAGTTCCAAGGAGAGCTTGGCTATGGAATGAGGAGGCTGTGGGACTCAAGTTCACCAAAGCGGAGGATTTCTGTGGGAGTGTCTGATAGTGAAGGTGTATATGTGTTAGGGGTAGTGGTGGACCAATCACAGAATCCTTAAAATGCATACAGTATTATTTTTTTATTAGTAATATTATTTACTTGTGTATTACTTTGAAAGACATAACTTTCAAAGCACTTTCACTGTTTTCACAAAACCTAGCAACTTCAAATAATTTGTGCGTTTCTTTAAAACACGGTTTACAACTAACATAGTAGGTGATAATTACTCTTTAACATTATATTTACTTATTTAAATACCTTTATTGAGGTATAATTTATATAATATAACATTCACACATTGTGAGTGGACAGTTCAGTGGTTTATTAAATTACAGAGTGATGCGGTAGCACCACAATCCAGTGGTAAAGCATTTCCATTGCCCTAAGAAGTGCCCTCCTCCCCTGCTCCCACCCCCTGTCCTAGGCAACCACTGATATGCTTTCTGTCTCTTTAAATGTGCGGATTGGTGGGGGTAAGTAGGCAATATTTTGTGTCTGGCTTTGGGTTCATCCGCACATAGCTTGTAGCAGTACTTCCTATCAATTACTGAATTGTTTTCCGTTGTATGGATTCGGCACCTTTTAAAAAATCCAGTCACCAGCTGCTGAACATTTCTATAAACCCTTAACTTAAAATATCACTTTTACATTTACAAATCACTTTGACTTATATTATCATGAATCATGGGAAGAGTTCAAAGCAGGTTGTTATTCTCATTTTATCATGATAATAAGGATGGTAAGAGTAGCTGACATTTATTGAGCTCTTACTATTTGTGCTCCACACATGTCTGTATGTTAATTCATTTCATCTTTGCAACAACCTTATGGGGAGATAGTCTCATCTTTTAGACTGGTATACTGGTTCAAAGAGGTTAAGTTCTGAAATCTTTGCAGCCAGTGGCTAGCAAAACGGGGATTGAAAACCAGGCAATGTGGCACAAGTAGTGAAACCTAGCGAAGTGAAGAGATGATTTGACTTATCCAAGGCCACGCCTGGTAAATGGAGGTGTTTCTCCACTCTCAATATAAATAATATATTTGGTATAAATTTATTTATCAGATCCCAGAGAATTTTAGACACCTTGGACATTAGCATATAGTATACTTTATTTCTGTATAGATGAGGATACTGCCTGAGAAAAGGAAGATGTATATGACCTTTTCCAAAGTCACACATCTGGTCAGAGGCAGGGCTGGATTAGATCCCAGTTCTCCTGACTCCAGCGTTGGTACTTTTGTCATTAGCTTCCTTCTTAAAGATCTATACAAAGCCTGATGTGATGGGAGACTGAAAAAGAGTGAGATTGTATTGAGGAGGAAGATCCTGGAACAGGAAGGAAAAGCATGGAGGAGACAATTGCTTTTCTTTGAGTTTGGGATGCAAAGAAAGCATGTCTGACAGAGCTCCCCAAACCGACTTCAGTTCCAGTGGCTTCTTGAATTAAAGGGTCCCTCCCTTGGGAGATGGTTTAAGCCTGCCCCTCGCTGCCTGCCATACAGCAGGAGCCAAAGTCTGCAGAGCTGACTTGCTCCAGGCACCAGCCTCTCCCTTCATTGAGGCCTCATCAGACTCTTTGCTTTACATCCCAGGCTTCCGAGGCACAAGTTCAAGGCTTGGTTTTTACCTCCCCACACTCTTTTCTTACCAAGAACAGGCCTATCCAGAGATTTGAGTTATTCACAAAAATTACCTTTTCCCTGTTATCCCTACAGGGGAAGATTTGTAGCATTTCACAGAGGAGGCAGCATTTAGGATGGTCTGGAAGGAAGGATGAGTATGATTGGACAAGTTTTAGGGAAATCATATTCCAAGCAGAATGGCAATTTACAATAGGAAACGTGTGAAATTCATTTGTACCATGAGATAAGATGTTCAGAGAATAAAATAGTTTCAGCATGACTGGCCCTGGGATGTGCATTTCTGGCTTGGTTTCTGCTGTGGAAGTTAATCCAGAAAGAAGGAAAAGCCCTGCCTGAAGCTGTGAGGAATACAAAGGGCCTTAATCTGGATTAGATCATAGAAGGTCATGACTGTAAGCAATGAAAACCAGAGCAATTGCAATAATTACATGTGAAATCATAGGAATTGGAAATATGCCAGAGGTTGTGGGTAGATACTGTGGAGAGAGATAAGGAAGAATTTGAAAGAAACTTAAAAAGGCAAAATCAAGAGGATTTGGTGACTAATTAGAGCTGAGGTGCAAGAGGGAAAAGGGATGTTGGCATTTTCACTTGTTTCTAGGCTGAGAGACAAAAACTATGGTTTTAAAATGCAAAAGTGAAAAGAAAGTAAACAGACTAATCCAGAAGGCCATTTGAGTACAAGTATCTAGAGGTCTGTTGCAGGTCTGTCGGGCAGGCAGCATTACTTCTGGGGCTTCCTGAGGGTTTTGTCTTGCTCGGGTGCATACCATCTCATTTTTGGACCAGAGAGTGACGAGTTTCTTGTTCATCAGAAAATTTCTACCACTGATTACAATTCAACACCCTGATTCATTTAAGCCCATTTTCTTGGTAAGAAAAAAGGTGGGTGGGGGATAGGCAGGTTTAGAGAGAAGAGGGCATTTCATTCATTACTTCTATTTTTTCTGAGGTGTTACAAAGGTTCCCAGATTTGGTTGTGCATCAGAATCATCTGGAGAATGTGAAAATGACAACAACGAGATCCAGACCCTGTTCCAGACCTCCTGAATCAAAATCTCTGAGCATGTAGCCCAGAAATCTGTGTTTTACAAAGTCTTCCCCAAATGACTCCTTCATGTGTTAAAAAGAAAACCAAAATATTGCTAAAAGACTCAGACACAATGTATTTCCAAGAAAGTAGTTTTGTCTTGGAATAGCTTTTCTCAAACTGTTCATACTATGCAGTCCTTCTTTCATCCTGCCAGACATCCAGTGTTTGTCTTAGTCTGCTCAGGCTGCCATAAAAAAAAAAAAATAGCATAGACTGGGTGGCTTAAACAAAAGGAATTAATTTTTTTCATGGTTTTGGAAGTTGAAAAGTTCAAGACCAAGGGTCTAGCAGAATTTCAATTTCTGGTGAGACTTCTCTTTCTGGCTTGTGTTTCTCCATGCCCTCACATTGGGGCATGGAGGGTGGGAAGGGGAAGGAGAGAGAGAGAGAGAGAGAGAGAGAGAGAGAGAGAGAGAGAGAGAGAGAGAGAGGGAAATCTGATGTCTCTTCCCTTTTGCAATGATACCAGTTCTTTTGATCAGGGCTCCACATTCAGGATTCATTTAAACGTAATCACCTCCTTAAAGGTGAAATTTAACATGTGAATTTTAGGGGGACAGTTCAGTCCACAGCAGTGGTCGACAAAACCAAACTTACTGTCATAATAAGATTTTCAACAATAGTTTTCAACATGCAAAGTGCTTTCTAGTTTCTCCATTATTACTAACACTTGCTTCTTTCCTTAACACTGTTTTAACACATTTGCAAAGCAGAAATTAAAAAAAAATCAATGATATCATGAAACAAAGTGATACAATCAATTATTACTAGTAATAATTATTACAGAGTAATACTAATAGTTTAGAATAGTGGAGTAGTCCCAAGTCTTGATTCTCGAACCACTTGCACAGAATTATATACTTTTACAATTTGTTTAGGGATTAAAGTAATCATTTTGTAATTCAGGTAAAAATATTTTAAGTTAATCATAATATACATGTAGCAGAGTTGTGGCAAAACCAAGATCCAAATCAAGGGTTTCTGAGACAAATTTCATGTTGTTTCCCAGTTTAGCCCGACTCCCGTTTCCCGCCATTGTTATAATACAATATTATTTTGTTTCTTAGAGTATTATAACAGAGTACCACAAACTAGATGACTTAAAACAATAGAAATTTATTCCCCCCACAGTTTTTTTAGGCTGAAAGTTCAAAATCAAGGTGTAAGCAGGGTGATGTTTGATCTGAGACTTTGAGTAAAATTCTTCCTTGTCTCTTCCTAGCTTCTGGCGGTGGAGGGCAATCCAGTCCCTGACATTCCATGGTTTACAGCTGCATCACTCCAATCTCTGCCTGTGCCACCCCTGTGTGTCTCTGCCTTCACATGGCATTCTCCTCTTATAACGATACTGGATTAGAGTCCTCTCTAATAACCTCATCTTAACTACATTATGTCCGCAATGATCCTGTTTCTGAATGAGATCATACTTATAGGCACAAGTGATTGGGGCTTCACTTATTTTTCTGGGGATACAATTCAATCCATAACACCTGGTAACCCAGTAAGAGCTCCTGAATTTCTGCATCCGACAGTCATCTTTGTCTCCATATGAACACAGTATGCTAACCCACGGAGGACACTGCTCTGTAATGTAGAGAACATGACTAATTTTGAAAAATCTTTAAACTAAAAAGAAAATGTCTAGTTAATTTCTGTTTGATGGCTTTTAGAAATAGAAAGTGTTATTTTGTGGTGGAAAAAAGGTAATGGGAACGCTCACCTTCTTTATGAGCTTGGGGCAAGCCGATCCAATGCCTGCGTTCAGAAGGGCTTTCATGTATCTATGGGAACACAAACTCTGGAATCATGGAGTTAGAATTTTTGTTCTCAATATAACCATGGACATTGAGCTCAATGGTACCACTGATAGTAGGTTTCTTCTATTTTTAAAGTTTTTGTCAAATCTCTGCAGTGTGCAAGGGCTCTCACAGAACAAATCTGACGCTGTCTACCTTCAAATGACACTCACCGTTGCTTTCCTTCTAGAGGCAGAAAAGCACCAACACAAACTATCTTTGCCCTTGGCAAAGCATCACGTCAAAGGGTGTACTGTACCAAATAGGAAAGAGTTGGAAGATAAACAGGGGGGTAGGGGGGATATAGTAATAATCCTATTGCAGTCATGTTCAGATAACTTATTTCATTGCTTAGAGAGGCATTGATAATACTTTTTTGTTGTCTCATTATTTTTAATACTCTCTTTACACTTGAATCCATCTTTGCTTCTAACCCCTTTTTAACGCCAGGACTGATGTTGTCTCTCTGTGACCCAGCTTCATGAACTGGTAGATAAAATTTATAACCTGGAGCTGACAGTTAAGAGGCTGATATGACTGGACTGATGTGGATATAATGGTTGTTCTAAGTCACCCGAGATTATGCCACATTTCAGTGTCACATCTAAAATTCAGAGTACATTGCCAGATTGAGGTGACACAATCTGATGGACATAAATGAGACCAGATAAAGACAATATTTTGTATCTTATCTCAAATAAGATTGTAGAGAGTACTGTACAAATTGATACTAAACATTCAAGGTTGCTTAGTAAGCTTAGAAGAGCTTCTGCCCTTGTATTTCATTAGTTATCCTCAATATATTCATAGTCACTGGACCATGCATTTGAACAGATTTTGATCTAGATGGACAAGTCAAAAATCTGACTCTTGATGTTCCTAGAAGTACTTGAATGCTGACCTACTAACAAACAAACCAACAAACCAATATTTAAAAAGTCTCTATTGGCAAGGATCATGTAGTTGGGCTAGTCTAATTCTGTAGAGATACAAATGGAATAGTTTTTCAAAAAAGCAGAGCTGACCTTGGTTCATCCTGCCATGCAGCCAGTGCTGGTGAGCACTGAAGTGGCTTGCTAGCTTAGCCACTGATTTATTCCATTTTGCTTATTCACTCTCCTTAGGTGAACTTGTGCTGCTTGCTATGGGTCCTAGCTAATACCATGATTTAACTTTGGGCATTGTTATATAACTCATACAAAAAACAATTATATGCACATTACCCATTGTTTTTTTACAGGACAAAGTCCAAATGTCTTAGCCTTGCACTCAACACCCTGCCCAAATGTATCCCTTTACCTGTGCCTGAAGCTTCAGCCAATCCAGCTCATTGTTCTTTGGACAGGTGATGAACTTTCTCTATACCAACCCTTTGTGCATCCTGTGTATCCCACTTGAAATAAATCACAGTTAATTTAAATTCTACCCCTCCTTCAAGTTTATCTCCTTCATGAAGTCTGTAAGCAATATCTCTTCAATTTAGCCTTGCAATGATCTCATCTAGGGGATTTATTTGAAAAAGGCAAAGGAGACTTTAACCTTGGCATAGATGTTTTCTTTTGAATATATTTTCCCTTCCCTTGAAAAGAGTTGAAGACTAGCATTCAAGTCTTTTGGCTCCAAAAGTATCAGGGATTATGAGGTAACATTGCATTGGTCAGCAGTGTATTGGTCAGGAGGGCCCAGCCAGAAAAATGTTCTGGTTTAGTAAACTTGTTGTTAGTTCATTCAAGCAGCTAGACATCCTGACCTCCTCTTGGTCTTAGGAAGAAGAAAGCCAATAACAGATTTCCTCCCTTGCAGCATTTCTGAGATAACTGATTTAGGGCAGACACTTGATCATTAGTCACCGCTGGTTTTCCTCTGGAAGACAGAAGTCAAGGAGGCAGGGACAGTTTTCATGGTCCACAGCCCTGGGCTGCTTCAGCATTATAACCGTTCTCCTGTAGATACAGAATTCTAAAGCCTGAAGAGTTTTATCCTTTAGCTTAGGCGTTGGTGTGCTCTTCAACACTATCAACTTCAAGGCTGAAGTTTTGAGGACATTTGAGATAATGGCTCCAGCAGGAAGTCACATCTCCAGTCTTGTCATTACCAGCAGATGCACTTTCCATCTGAAATCCCTTTAAGGCTGTAGTTGTACAGACACTTGTTACTGCAGCTCTGGTTGAACACACAGAAGAGTGGTTGCTCTTCCAGCTTGGAGGCTTTGAACTAGGGGCCTCTCATTCAACTTAGATTGCAGACCTTGGGCAGAGAACGCTTTCCTTGCTAAGCCTATGTTTCTTTTAATCTCAGTTTGCAGACTTGATAGCTCTGGCCTGAGTTTATTTCTCCATTGTAGGTTCTGCTAAAAGTGATGAGAAAGAGCCAACACATGAATCGTTATGAATATTCCAACCATTTCCCTGAACACTGAAGTCTTGATCAGCACATGGGCATTCTTCCAAAGTACAGAGGCAAGTATTTAACTAAGTGTTTTCCTACCTCATTCTAAGGATCGCCAGCTTCCCAGATGATTTGCCTCCACTGAGCCTTGACGTATGTTGGCTTAAGTTCTTAGTAGCACCACACTTTCAGGACCAGGTTCTGCATCACTAAGATTTTATTTGGCTGTTTATAAGAAAAATCCAAATACACAACACAAGCAATATAGAAGTAAAAGAAGTCTGGAGGCAGGCAGTTTGGGACCAGAATTCAGTCTACAATTTGTCCACTATGCCATCCTTTCTACCGAGATTTCACCTTTTTTAGGTTACCTCATGGTACAAAGTGGCAGCTGGGGTTCCAGACATCTTGTCTGAATTTTATACAGAAAGAATGCAGAGAGCAGAAGGGCAGAAAGGATCTCCTCCCTGTTGAGTCTGCTTCCCTAAGCATGAGTAGGGAGTATAGTCTTCCAGCTGGCATGCTGAGGTCTATAATTAAACCAGAATTCTATTAGTAGGTAGAAGAAAATTGGATATTATGTAGAAAACTATCCCACTATCCTAATTATTTCTCTAGCATTTAACCATCTATTATGCCAAATACTAAAAATATTAGTTAGCCTCTGAAGATACATCTTAGAAATACAAAATAAAAATGTCCCAAACTATTCATGGCAAAATGACTTGTATTAGTAAAATACTGAAAACAAACTAAATATCCATTGTTATATTAGTTGAAGAGCCACAAAATGGGGTAATTTTTCACCATAATAATGACAAGATCTTTATAAAACTATATAGAATGAATTCCAGGATATATTTTGAAATAAAGAAAGCAAGATGCGAAAGGGGTAGGTAGAGCAAACTACGCTTTTTTGTAATAAAGAATAAATAAATATGACACCCCATCCCCCACAAACATGTTGCTAAGTTTTTCTTTTTTTAAAAAAATATATTTTTATTGATTTCAGAGAGGAAGGGAGAAGTCTAGAGAGAGAGAAACATCAATGATGAGAGAGAGTCATTGATTGGCTGCCTCCTGCACACCTCACACTGGGCATCGAGCCTGCAACCTGGGCATATGCCCTGATCGGGAATTGAACCATGACCTCCTGGTTCAGAGGTCGATGCTCAACTACTGAGCCAGGCCGGCTTGGGCTGTTGCTTAGTTTTTCAAAAAAGAAACACAACAATGATAAATTAGAAACTAATGAAAGTGGTTCCATAGCAGGCAGGTGAGAATTGAGTAAGGGATAGGGCTGGGAACTAGAATTCTATGAATTTACTTTCACATAGTTCTGACTTTTGTAATACTTTATATATTCATGTAAAATTTAAAGAGCAAAAAAATACTAAAACTGAATATAAATACAATCCATATTTATTATGTATAAAGTTGATATCATCATACACAGAAAAAGGAATTCAAGTAACTTTTCAACGCAGTGTTTTGATCATAGATACTTAGAGGAATATATTCCAAAGGACAAAAACAATTACAAAATACTCTTGAGCTCTTCTTAGGTTTGCTGTTGCTAGTGATATTGATATAAGTCTCAAACTTACATCAATATTTTGCTTGAGTAGTAGGACATAGCAAATGAGTAAATATGTAGATTGGGGAGAGTGGTAGAACAAGAATTTTCATTGTGGGAGAAGGGGACTAGAAATATGGAATGGGAGAAGTTAAGGAAGAACCCTGGGATGTTGGATTTGAATTAGAGATAGCAGCACTGCTGGTTACTCAAAATGAAGATCTATTGAGTAAAAGAAAAGGAAAGAAAAAAAATATGGGTTAAAAATAAACTGGAATTAGAACAAAGATTTTGTATCCTTGAATCTTCTCATTAATCATTAATGATTCCAAATTTTACAATGCTGTAGCCTGGCACATGTATGTTACCAGGTCTTGAACATGCACATAGAATGCATTGTCAGTATGGACACATCGCCCCTAATCTCTGGGAAATGCTGTGGTATTATTTCTCTGAAATTCCATTTGTAAACATTAGAGGAAGAAATGGCTGGCCTGAGAGGCTCAGTCACACAACTTAGAAGAAAAAATGCAGGAGGCAACACTTTGCATTAATACCAGCCCTTAATTACATACAATTGGTTGTGTATGTGACTAATTTAATGATAATTCCTTGACAGATACTCCACACCTAATTATTATCTTGTTTCTGAGGTTACAACTTGAACTTGTTTAATACTGTCTTTTCCAGAATCACACCACAGCAATAATGACAAATATTGACATATCTATATTAAAATAACTTCAAATAGTATTTTAATTTAAAATCATTGATTTGTATCTATCTTGGACACAATAGTGAGGAAATTCTCTTATGGTGAAATGATTGTATCTCTTAGAAGTGGGGAGGAAAAAAGAGCAGGTGTGAAGGGATTTAATGGGGGAACAGTGGCCTCATTTTCTCTCCAGGCGTATATGAGGATGGCATGGTGCCTCAGAGTCCTGGTGAGCTGTTATTTATTTAGTTTTATGTAATACTCTGTGTTTACTTCCTTGTTGTCCTAGAGTCTTTTAAAGTCTTGGTGAATTTTCAGGTTTTTTGTTTTTTTTCTTCTGTGTTGTTGGTTATGAGTGGTGGTCAATGCTTGAAGGCAGCAAGGAGATGGCAGGAATGTTCGAAGGAGGATCTCAAGATGAGAACTGGGACTCCACTCTCAATAGGAGATTGTCCCTCTATTGTGAAGCTTGCAATCATTGGCTGGTATGTTTTAAAAGAAAGGAGCAAGCCATCATTCAAGACATATGGGTGAACAACCTCAGCTTACTCATGTATGTAGAGCTCAGAAAAGATGTTCATCTCTGCTTCTAATTTAAAACTTGAACCATTGAAAATAAGATTTTAGTCTTCTGTTGCTATAGAACTACAGTGCTCTTTTTAAAATATTCTTTCATAACAGCAATAATGAATGAACTGTTTTATGAAATTAGATTCATGTCAAATAGTCAAGGTACCTTGTGATTAGAAGACAGCCTGGCTGTAATTACTTTGACCTAACCATTTCTTCTCTCCTGCCAGACAGTATTTCATAATAAATGATTCCTACCCAAATCACAGTATTATAGAGAACATTATGTTAATTCACTGTCAGATTCCTTAGACAAATTTTTCAAGGTCTTTGACAATAAGAATTAAATAGAAATGAAATTAAATAAACATAAAAAGAACTTGTATAAAAGATGGTATATATTTATATTTTTTTTAACATTGATTTCAGAGAGGTAGAGGGAGAGAGATAGAATCATCAATGATGAGAGAGAATCATTGATGAGCTGCCTCCTGCATGCCCCACACTGGGATTGAGCATGTGCCCCAACTGGGAATGGAACTGCAGCATCCTGGTTCATAGGTCAAGGCTCAATAACTGAGCCACGCCAGCTGGGCTAAAATATGATATTTTTAAATCACAGGATTATTATTATTTTTCAAACATTTGGATGAAAATTTTCACGTAACTGTCTAAAGCACTTCAAAGAGGGTAAGGATTTCAAAGACACATCTAATCTTTAAGTTTTAACTTAAATATCATCTATGTTAGGGGTCTTCCATGAGTTCCTATGCTATCTGACAACTATAGCATGCTATCTGCACTCCACATATCACTTCTCACTATCTACTCCCTAATATGGCTATATAGATAAATATTATACTTTTTCTTATAAAATTGTAAGTTGCCTGGGGATGAAATGCATGTCTTAGTCACCTTTGTTACTCCCTACATATAGTGAGCACTAAAAACAAAAGGAATGACTGATTGAAGAACTATTCAAATGACCTATTTCGTAGAAGAGAGGTCTACAAACTTTGCCTATAAAGGGCCCCATAGTAGCTACTTAGGCTTTGTAGGCCATATGGTCTCCATCTCAACTACTCAACTTTACCATTGTAATGTGAATGCAGCCATAGGTAATATGTAAAGATGAGCATGGTGGTGTTTCTATAAAAAATCCTATATAATAAAAGCCTAATATGCTAAGTGTCCAGTTGGCAGGTCGGCTGTTCAACCAATCAACGCGTAATATGCAAATGATATGCTAAGGCTGCTCAATCACTCGCTATGACATGCATTGACCACCAGGGGGCAGACAGTTGACTGGTCGACCAGTCACCATGATGTGCACTGACCACCAGGGGGCAGACACTCCAACCAGTAGGTTAGCTTGCTGCAGGGGTCTGGCCAATTGGGACTGAGCGAGACAGGCTGGACACACCCTGGAGCTCTCCCTTGATCCCTCCTCCGGCTGGCCAACCTCCCGCGTTCCTCCCCAGCCCTGATTGTGCACTGGTGGGGTCCCTTGGCCTGGCCTGCACCCTCTTGCAATCTGGGACCCCTCAGGGGATGTCAGAGAGCTGGTTTTGGCCCGATCCCTCAGGCCATGCCCAGGGACCCCACTGGTGTACGAATTCGTGCACTGGGTCTCTAGTTTATTTATAAAAATTGTGGGTGGGTAGGCTGGATTTGGCCCATGGGCTGTAGTTTGCTGACCCCTGTTGTAGAGCCTGTATTCATTGGATCTTCATACAGAAATATATTGACAATTTTATAAAATAGAGTAAGTACCCTTCAGTTGTAATGGTATAATTCTCCCTGACTTTCTTGAAACCCCCTTCTAAAACACACACACACACACACACACACACACACTTACTTCTTAGATCTCTGCTGATCTTTGGATCTCTCTCCTCATATTTAAATGAGGGGAGCTATAAAGCTGATTTGAAGCTTTATGCCTGAGAGCAGAATCTGTTGATAGTTCACTTAATTGCTGGGAGACCTGAATGAGACATTTCATCAGGAAATTTAGATGGTATCTTTAGGCTTTCTTTCTTGAGCTGATAAGATTCCCCAGAAAAGAATCTTCTAAATTTTTTCATATACTAGTACAAGGGCTGGAGGTGGGGGAGGATAAGTAAACACAATGAGGAAACTGTGGTAAAAGTCTCAAAATATGCTTAGTCCACATTACATGGAGATGAAAGAGCCATGAACTTACCATGATACTATGAACATTTTGCAAGCATAAGTGATATCCCCTTTATGTTGTGCCACACAGGGTCGATGCTCAGCAGATGTCTGTCGGATAATTGGAGCACATAAGGATGAGAAAGCTGGGAACGATATTTCTCTAGACCTGATCATTGGGAATCTAGACATCTGGTCTTCTAATTCTATTATGTTTTCACATCTTTCTTAATTGTGTGGATGAAAAAGGGGCTACATGCTAACCTGACAAGCTTGGGAAGGCCTGCTTAGTGGTCATGCAAACTCAAAGACCTAAAGTAACCACAAAGGATGATCTGAAATGAAAACTTTAACTATGAGTAGTGACTTCCTAGGCTGGTATCTTCCTTGACAAAGGTCAATCTTTACCTTTACAGAGCCTATTGTCTTTTTGCATCTAAGATAACATACCTGTGAAATGTCAGGGTAACTTGTAACTTCCTTTTTTCTGGACCTCTCAGGGCACAACCTAATGCTCTGGGTGCCAGGACAGATACCACAAATCCCCTCATTGTTATTGAGTTAATTGTTGACTGTTAACTATCCTGTACTGACCTACGTAAAAGAAGTATGTGTCTATCATTTTATTTTTTATCTAATCCCAGAGGTTTCCCCCAATTTGCTTTCTCCCACCTCCCTAATCTATCACCAATGGATTTCATGTAACCCACTTACGTCTCCTCCTTTGATTGTAATGTATATATTAAAAAAAAAGGGAAAAACTGCCATTCTCTGGAGCATTATCCCAGTATGTTGAGATTCTGGTTCTCAGCAATTGTGGACAGTTTGGCTCAAATAAACTCACAAAAATTCTTTACAGGTTTGAATGTTTTTACATTAACAAGTGTAATTTGAAATGAGAATGAACCCATACTTCTTACATGTATTTCTTATTATGGGGCTTGTCATTCTCCTAATTGTAGGAGAATGAGCAAAAATAGGAAAATAATTATGTTCAAGTAAAATGCTGATTTATACTTGTTCTTTCATTAATTTATATTTTTAAAGTACTGTATACTTGTTGATCAACTGTTTTAAAACCACTTACAATCATTTCTTAAAATTAATTTAGGGTACTTTAAATTTATTTCAGCAGTTTCTCATCTATTCTTAATGATTACTTAATTCAATTAGATTTTAACTATGTGCCAAATAAAATGGTAAATTAGAACAACTCCACTTCTTTTCCATAGTCAGCTCTCACCCATTTTTCACATGGGTGTTTCCCACATTCTCTACTTTTCTCAGATTTTCCATTGTGCCCCTCCTACTCTCTACTCAATACTCTGCGCAGATAACGTCTCCTGCTTTGAACAGAGATTAGTTGTGAGGAAATCTACTACAAACTCATTGCTCCATTCTTACACCCTCTCTCCACCTTCCCTTCTGTGACAATGGCCCTCCTGCTCTCTAAAGCTTATCCCTCCACCTCTGCTTGGCGAAGTTTCCTCTTTCGCTTTACACCTCTACTCTGACATACAATGTCTCTCTTACATCTTTTTTTTTCCCCTTTAATTCTTTGTTGTTTAAAGTATTACATCTGTCTCCTTTCCCACCCATTGACCTCTCCCTAACTCCCACCCCCCAGCACATGCCCTCACCACCCTAGTGTCTGTGTCCATTGGTTATGCTTATATGTATGCATATAAGTCCTTTGGTTGATCCCTCCACAACCCCTCCCCGCAACCCTCTCCAACCCCCTCCCCCTGCCCTCCAGCCTTCCCTCTGAGGTTTAATGGTCTGTTCAATGTTTCTCTGTCTTTGGATCTATTTTTGTTCATCAGTTTATGTTGTTCATTATATTCCACAAATGAGTGAGATCATGTGATATTTATCTTTCTCTGACTGGCTTATTTTGCTTAGCATAATGCTCTCCAGCTCCATCCATGCTGCTGCAAATGGTAAGAGTTCCTTCTTTTTCACTGCGGTGTAGTATTCCATTGGGTAGATGTACCACATGTGTGTTTTTTTAAACTTTTTTTTTATTGTTTAAAGTATTACATATAGTAGTACATATATCTCCTTTTTTTTCCTCATTGACCTTCCCCCAGCCTCCCCTACCCCCTATCACATGCCCTCATCCCCGCTCCCCAGTGTCTTGTGTCCATTGGTTGTGCTTATATGCATGCATACAAGTCCTTCGGTTGATCTATTTCCCCCCTTCCCCAACACTCCCCAGCCTTCCCGCTATAATTTGACAGTCTGTTCGATGTTTTACTGCCTCTGTATCTATCTTTTTGTTTATTAGGTTATAATGTTCTTTATTTTCCATAAATGAGTGAGATCATGTGGTATTTTTCTTTCATTGCCTGGCTTATTTCTCTTAACATAATGCTCTGCAGATCCATCCATGCTTGTGCAGGTAAGAATTCCTTCTTTTTTATAGCAGCATAGTATTCCATTGTATAGATGTACCATAGTTTTCTAATCCACTCATCTGCTGATGGGCATTTAGGCTGTTTCCAAATCTTAGCTATGGTGAATTGTGCTGCTATGAACATAAGGGTGTATATATTCTTTCTGATTGGTGTTTCTGATTTCTTGGGATATATTCCTAGAAGTGGGATTACTCAGTCAAATGGAAGTTCCATTTTTAATTTTTTGAGGAAACTCCATACTGGTTTCCATAGTGGCTGCACCAGTCTGCATTCCCACCAGCAATGCTCGAGGGTTCCTTTTTCTCCGCATCCTCGCCAGCACTTGTCATTTGTTGATTTGGTGATGATAGCCATTCTGATAAGTTTGAGATGGTACCTCATGTTGTTTTGATTTGCATCTCTCGGATGATTAGTGACATGTTTTCATATGTCTCTTGGCCTTCTGTATGTCCACTTTTGAAAAGTATTTAGGTCCTTTGCCTATGTTTTGATTGTATTGTTTATTTTCCTTTTGTTAATATGTATGAGTTACCTATAAATTTTGGAGAATTATAATTTGCCCTTATCAGATATAACTGGCAAATATGTTCTCCTGTGCAGTGGGCTTTCTTGTTGTTTTCTTGATCATTTCTATTCTGCAGAAGCTTTTTATTTTTATGAAGTCCCATTTGTTTATTTTCTCCTTAGTTTCCATTGTCCTAGGAGCTGTATCAGTAAAGATATTGCTATGACATATGTCTGATATCAAGCTATATTACAAAGCCACTGTTCTCAAAACTGCCTAGTACTGGCACAAGAACAGACATATAGACCAATGGAACAGAACAGAGAACCCAGAAATTGACCCAAGCCATTATGCTCAATTAATATTTGACTGATGAGGCAAGAGTATACAATGGAGTCAAGATAGTTTCTTCAATAAATGGTGTTAGGAATATTGTACAGATACATGCCAAAAAAAAAAAAAAAAAGAAACTAGACCACCAACTTGCAGCATACACAAAAATAAACTCAAAATGGATAAAGGACTTAAACGTAAGAAGGGAAACCATAAAAATCTTTAGAAGAATCCACAGGCAGCAAAATATCTCTTACATCTTAAAGCATTGCTCTTGTGCCCAGGCTTTCCCTATCATTTGAAAACTGTCCAAATCCTCCTTATGTTAAAAGAACATGCCAGTGGGATTTTGATGGAGATTGCACCAAATCTGTATATTGCTTTAAATCTATTTACTGCCATTTTGAACTATGTTGATCCTTCCAATCCATGAACACAGAATATCTTTCCTTTTGTGTGTGTGTGCCTTCCTCAGTTTCTTTCAACAATGTCTTGTAGTTTTCAGCGGAGAGGTCCTTTACCTCCTTTGTTAAGTTATTCCTAGGTATCTTATTCTTTTTGTTGCAATTGCAAATGGAAATGATACAGGTGATATATTATAAAACTGTATACTTGAAACGTATATAGTGTTATTCACCACTGTCACCGCAGTACATTTAATGAAAACAACCTCTCCGAAACAACAGCCCATGTGGCCTCTCCAGCTACTGCCTTTCTCTTCACCTGTTTATATTCAAATTTCTTCTCTTTTTTCATCTTCCATTACTTCTCAAGCCATAGCATTCTGTCATGTTACCAATGCTGGGAGAAACCTCTCACCAGCAAACACTTTGCCTCAAATTCAGCCCCATGCCTTAGTCTTTTTTTTTTTTTACTTTCATTTGGCAACATTTTTCACCTTTAATACTCTCTTTTGGACTTACTTTCCAGAACCCCATTCTACTCTAGATGTTCCTTGTCTCTGGTGATCTCTCTCAGTCTCTATTGCAAGCTCCTGTTCTGAACCATCCCTGAAGTGTTGGTGTTCCTTTCTTAGCTCCTGTGCCCCAGTATAAGTCTCCACACTTTCACTACACTCACTCCCACAGCTTCAACTCTCATGTCTATGCCAAAGACCCTCCACTTCGATATCTGGCCTTGCTTGGATTCTGAGCTGTAGACGCCTATATGTCTAACTGGCTCAGTCTCTGTATGTCCCAATCTGAACTTTTTGCCTTTTACTCCAAGCCTGTTCACCTTTTTCTTTCCCCATTTGGTGACTCTGCCGTCCATACCTCTGTTTAGATCCAACAAATTCCCAAGTCTGGAAGATTCCAACAATTACAATCATGAATCTTTTCACTTCTCCTTATTCCTGCTACAAATACTATCATTTCATCTCAACATTATCTTTCACCTACAATACTTCAGTCTTCCCAAGTGCATTTTGGGTTTTAATGCCCTTTAATCTACCCATTCCCTACACTGCCACCAGAGGGAGCATTCTACAATTTAAATCTGATCATGTAAGAAGATTAAAACTCACTGATGCTGCTCCTAAGGCAATGGAAACTAAAGAGAAAATAAACAAATGGGACTACATCAAAATAAAAAGCTTTTTCACAGCAAAAGAAACCATCAACAAAACAACAAGAAAGCCCACTGCATGGGAGAACATATTTGCCAATGTTATCACTGAAAGGTTTAATCTCCACTATCTACAGGGAACTTATACAACTTAACAAAAGGAAGATAAACAACCCAATCAAAAAATGGGCAACGGACCTAAATAGATACTTTTCGAAAGAAGACAGAAGGAAGGCCAAGAGGCATATGAAAACATGCTCAAAGTCACCAATCATCCGAGAGATGCAAATCAAAACGACAATGAGGTACCATCTCACACCTGTCAGAATGGCTATCATCACCAAATCAACAAATGACAAATGCTGGCGAGGATGCAGAGAAAAAGGAACCCTTGTGCACTGCTGGTGGGAATGCAGACTGGTGCAGCCACTGTGGAAAACAGTATGGAGTTTCCTCAAAAAACTAAAAATGGAACTGCCATTTGACCCAGTAATCCCACTTCTAGGAATATATCCCAAGAAACTAGAAACACCAATCAGAAAGGATATATGCACCCCTATGTTCATAGCAGCACAATTTACAATAGCTAAGATTTGGAAACAGCCTAAATGCCCATCAGCAGATGAATGGATTTAAAAACTGTGGTACATCTACACAGTGGAATACTATGCTGCGGTAAAAAAGAAGGAGTTCTTATCATTTGCAACAGCATGGATGGAACTGGAGAGCATTATGCTAAGTGAGATAAACCAGGCAGAGAAAGATAAATATCACATGATCTCACTCATTTGTGGAATATAATGAACAACATAAACTGATGAACAAAAATAGATCCAGAGACAGAGAAACATCGATCAGACCATTAAACCTCAGAGGGAAGGTAGGGAAGGGTGGGGATGAGGGGGAGAGATCAACCAAAGGACTTGTATGCATGCATATAAGCCTAACCAATGGACACAGACAACAGGGGTGTGAGGGCATGAGGGGCGGGGATAGGGGGGGTAACACCGTAATCAATAAAAAAATGAAAAAAAAAAAGATTAAAACTCGATGGCTTCCATTGCTTTAGGAATCAGTCCTAGAGATTGATTACAAGGTCCTTCATGACATAGTCTCAGTTAATTAGTCCAGGCTTCTGTCTACTGCTTATTCCTTTGTACTTGATTTTCCAGTCATAATCAAATTAATTGACTTCTTTAAATAAAGCATGTGTACTCACCTAGCATGTTTGGCTAAGTGGATAGAGCGTCGGCCTATGGACTGAAGGGCCCCAGGTTTGATTCTGGTCAAGGGCACATGCCCGGATTGTGGGCTCAATACCCAGTAGGGGGTGTGCAAGAGGCAGCCAATCAATGATTCTCATCACTGATGTTTCTATTTCTCTCTTCCTCTCTGAAATCAATAAAAATATATTATAAAAAAAGAAAAAATTGTTTAAAAAACACATGTGCACTCTCTTCTAAGCCTAGTAATAAATGAGTGAATAAATCCTATTTGTTTTAATCAATTGAAAAATACACTCATTTTCTTAATGTGAGGAAAATTTGTTTACATTTACATACGATAACAATATATGATAAAGTAAAAATCTTCTGCAAATCTCTTTTATTTATTTATTTATTTCATCCTCACCCAAGGCTATGTTTATTGATTTTAGAGAGAGGAAGTGGGGGGGAAAAGAGAGAGAGAGAGAGAGAGGGAAACATCAATGTGAGAGAAAAACATTAATTAGTTGCTTGCCATACATGCCCCAACTGGGAGTGGAACCTGCAACGTTTTGGTGTATGGGATGTTGCTTCAACCAACTGAGCCACATCCACTCTCTAAGATAAGGGCATATTCCATCTATTTCTCCTAATTTCTCAAAACACTGACCATTATACTCCTTATAGAAAGGCCTATACAATTGACATCGACAAACTTTAACTCTACAAGAAGCACGAATATACTATAAAGTACAAAAAGCTCTACTCTGATATAAATCTAGCCCAATGACATAATATCTATAATAAATATAAATTAAGCACTTAATTAAAAGCAATTTTCTTACCTTCTTAACATTTAGAAGGACTTTTAGAAGTATGTTTTTATGGGACGAATCTTCTTAAATGCCATCCAGGGAACTATGGATTGAATTTTCTTTCAGTAATTTTCCCCTTGACAAATAAAGGTGGTTCAAGCTGTTACAAATATCATTAATTTACTAATAAGCCATCATGATACCTTGGGGAAGAAAGAACACTAGTCTCAGGAAATAGGGATCCTGGACCCTGGTTCTAGATCTTCCACTAACATGTTGTTTGATCATAAACCTCAGTGTGTGTGTGTGTGCGCGCGCACGCTTAAATGTCAGAATGTTAAACAGGTTTCACTCTGAAGACTAATTTCAACTGATGACAATTTCCTGAAGTTTTGCATAATTCCACGGACACTACAGGCATTTGTGAGAAAGGGTGCTATGACTGGTTTAGAATACCTGCTATACACATAGATGAGGTATGTTGTATATTTATCAACCCATATGATAAAAAGAATTATGTTGTCAGTATTTGGTCTTCTGGTACATGTGCTGTGTGTGTTTCTTCCTTCCTAAATAGGGATTCATTAAAAAAAAAAAGAAGAAGAAGTCAAGAGCAATTATATTCCTTTAATTAGTGTTGCAGTGGTTGCCACTTAAGGAGTTTTTCAGAATAACTGTCAAGATCACCTCACCATTCCCTAAACTTAACAGCTCTCAAGAAGTCCACTGAAGAGAGCTAGAAATGCATTTATAGGAGTCTGAGGGAAGGCCAATGAGGTTGCTGTTTGGGAGACAATTCCATCATAGTTAGAGTCATCGTTTTCTATTGTTTGTCGCATTCCTTGTAGGTCTAGAACAAGATTTGCTTGGTTAAACAAGATATTATTGTCTCTCAATGACAGACTCACTGTTATTAAATGCATATGCATCTCATGCATAATAACATATATATAATTTATGCTGTTGTCAGACCTTCCAAGATAGGCTCTTCCCAGTATCAATGTATCTAGGAAATAAAATTATTACTGATCAGAAGTAAAGAATGGAATTGTAGTCCTGAATGTAGAATGTATTGAAATAGCATTAAAAAGGATCAAATGGTGTGCTGGGCACCTGGCTTAAGGGGCAATGAACTATAACCAGTAGGGGACTTGCTTTCTATTTTATCTTAGAATGTTGTCTGGCACATTTATATGACTGTGTTCTGAGTAGTAATATTCCCATGAGTCATAATTTTGGTGTTTGTGGAACTTGGGGAGGATAATATCTGGGCTGAAAGGTTGCCAAAACCCAGATCCATCTGCAGACTGTGCTCTTACAAATGTGCTGTGTGACACAGAATTTCAACATAAGGAAAAGATAATAAAGGCAATTTTCAAGTACAAACATTCCAAAATGGAAGCAATAGACTTACATGCTCTGTTGCTTCCTTCTTTCTTCCTTTTTATGGGATGTGAAATATTATGGAGAATGGGAGGCTGACCAGAGACTGTATAATGTGTGGGGTTTGTAATTTATGAAAACTCATCAATGGTGAGTCTTTGGGTTTCTATTTGAGATACTTTGCTTTGCAGAATCTTAGACATCCAGGTTAAAACAAGGAACCAAAATGGTGGAGTAACAGTGGGCTGGGATTCTGAAATGCCCATGATTGCTCTTTACTAACCAGTTTCTCTTTTCTTTCTACTAATATAATCCCTCTCCTGCCAGTGTTAGTGGAACAGGTGGTGACCCCGACAGAGAACACATTTGGATTGAGCTATGGCCATGTAAATAAGTTTAAGCCAATGGAATATGAGCAGAAATGTGTGTAATTTCTAGGTCACCTCTTTAAAGAATACTTTTGGTTGTATTGTGTTGTCTCTTCCCCCTTGTCTGCTGGCTGGGAAATGGTGACAACTGGAACAACCTTGAAGGCCATGTGAAACCAATGAGAGAGCCACCATGCAAGCTGAAGACTGCCTTGTAGGAAAGTAATGAGCTTCATTCTTAGTGTAAGCCACTCTGTTTTGGGGCCTTTTGTCATAACAGCTAATTAATACAGGAAATGATACCCGGAACTGAGGTCCTACATAACAATAAATAAAACTATGCTTAGCAGTCCAATAGTAGGTTGTAAGCAACAAATACTGCAGGTTCTCATGATGCTGAGTGTAGACTGTTGAAAAATAATTGGTGAAATTTAATCTATAATAACTTGGAAGACAGACTACATGCTTACTAAGTCTGTTGGTCTATAGTAACTACATGAAAAAGTGTTTGATGTTTATTAGTTTCTTCTTGCTGGTTTTTGCAAAAGAGAGATGAAAGCAGACAAGTTTAGCCAGTTTTGGAAGCAGAGCTGGAAAGGAATATAAATCTGCTAAAGGAAAGTCCGTCTGCCTGTGACCTGCAGGTTAAATATGGAATTCACAGAATTGGAAATTTAACAAACTTCTGAAGATAAAACTGTCACTCAGATCTTTCCTCAGAGACCTGTTAAGATATCATATCCAAACCAGGGAGAAACTCGGTAGCAAGGGTCTGATTAAGGGCATTGCTTTCCCTCCCAATCTACTGTTTTGAACGGCCTGAGGGTAGTAGTCATGCAATTGATACAGAGGTCCTAGACACATTTTTTCCCCTGATGCTGACTGGGGAATGGTGAGGACTGGGACAACGCTTACCATCATATGTAAGGAATGGTACAGTGGGCTCCACCAGGCCTAGGTTATTCACATCCAGACTGCTCTGCAAGAGAATAAGACACCTCGGTTTTATTCAGGCCACTGTATTTTGGGGTTGTTTGAGGTCCTTTGTTAGAGTAGACTAATGTTTTTCTCCTCATGTTGCTCAAGTAACTCTGGTGTGCTAGAGGTAGTAATAACAGAATGGCTTGTTGGGATGTTTCCACTAAGCTATGAGGAAGTGTGATAACATGTTAGCAGACCTCAGTGGAGACTATCTCTCTAGTGGTGGGATTGCTTGTGTCTGTCTTGAACAGTGTTAGATAAACAATGACTGAATCTGGTATTATTCTGAATCTGGTATTATTAGCTTGATTACATTTTTTCTGGTGAGACTTTCATTAAAGGCTTATATAACTTATTATTTCTTTTTAGGGCTGGAGGGCATTCTGTGAAATCCCAATATGTATTTCTATGATTAGTCCAACCTCAAGCATTCTTGGAGAATCTTACACTGTAACAGAACAAATTAATGAAGAGATGACCTTTAATGAGCAGCAACAACAAAAATGGAATGAGATTCACCAAATAATGGATGCTGTATGAATTCTACCATAATTATATTATAACAATATCTCTCAAATAAGGTTATAGAAAGTAATTTACCTATCATTTTATATTTGAAATAAGTGGAAAATGTACATTAATGTTATTTTTAAAATAAATTATGGTTTATAATAGAACCTGACTCCCTTGGACATCTATAAGACAATCTCTTGCCACATCCATATTTGGGGACACAAAGAGAGAGAGAGAGGCTGATTCAAGAGAGTCCTATTTTTTAACTTAGCCAAAATTGTGGCTATCTACTTCAAAGTATGATTTTAATGAGGGAAGGGTCTATCATAGTTATTACTAACTGGTTAATTTTATATATATATATATATATACACACATACACATATATATATATGTGTGTGTGTGTGTGTGTGTATACATATATGTATATGTATATATATATATATATATCATACATATAAGGAACTTGTTTGTATAAGTATGATGCATGGTGGGGGATGTACACATTCTTATACCCACAATCACATTAATATTCCCAAGACTATAAGTAGTAGGTAGTTTTCAAATATACACTGACAAGTGGATTAATATTTGTAATAATTAACCCAGAAAAATACTGTAAAATTGACACTCCAAGATGTTTTGAGATAGGCCATAATTATACATACCCATGGAGAAGATACAACAAAAGTGGAATTTGAGAGAGATCAAAATAAAGATAGTTTTCTTATTATTGAGAAACTTTTCCAGTTTGAATAACTGATTTCCAAGAGCTTAGGTTATTATAATCACAACCAATAAGGTAGCTTTGAATGTTGGTTATGAAGTCATGCCATATGAAATATTACCATGATCTGCTTTTTACTATGTACAGAGATCATGGTGTCTGACCCACTGCTCAGAGAGGGGCTCATTGAATTGCTGTTGGAAGTAACTGCATTGGCTGTGAGGCTCTAAGTTCCCTTCTCTCCCCTCTCATAGTGAGGGACACGTGTTCACAAGACAGTGGGTGGGTGCTAAAGAGAAACTGGTTGGCTTTAGTGTTAGGTTTGAACTTTTTGTATTCAGTTTATAAACTCAGGTTCTAACCCACCCAGTTAGCTTATGAGTCCACACACTAAGTAATTATTATGCTTTTGAATCTGGCACATATTGTTTTCCTGTAATAAAAATCTTGTTAATCTGGGAAATCAGACATAACAGGAAAACATCACTTTGTTTATAGCTCTGTCCTAATAGTTTTCAAAGCAGTATAAAGACACAGAAGTAAATGCTTACTTTATTTTTTTTTAAATTTCTTTATTGATTAAGGTATCACATATTTGTCCTCATCCCCCCATTCCCATCCCAAACACCTCCCCACACATGCCCCCACCCCCCTGTTGTCTGTGACCATTGATTAGGCTTATATGCATGCATACAAGTCCTTTGGTTGATCTCTCCCCCTTACCCCCACCCTCCCCTACCTTCCCTCTGAGGTTTGACAGTCTGATCGATGCTTCCCAGTCTCCGGGTCTGTTTTTGTTCATCAGTTTATGTTGTTCATTATTTCCCCCAGATGAGTGAGATCATGTGATACTAGAAATACACTTATGAGAACTGAAAATGAGACAAGCAATAATGGTTATGCTGAGAGGCAAATGAATCAGTCTGTAGTGAGTTTCTTTCTGGGCCAACAGTTCTTTTGAGTCCCAATTTCAATGTCAAACAGTTCCTTATGTGTACATGTCAGCAATGATATTTCAGTTCTGGATGGTGGACAAATGGTGGTAATGCAGGTCCGACCCTCTCTGGTTTGGTCCTGGGCAACCTGCCGTGACGCACAGCTGCTGACTGCTAGTATGGCAAGGCGTCGTCAGCGTCTTCCATCTCTGGACTGTTTCTCTTCTGTCTTCATGGCTAGAGCAATTCCTCTCTGTTGCAGGAATCCACATGGTCTTGGAGGTGTTTTCTGAAAATATACAAACATATTCTCGACCAAAAGTTAATAAAGGAATCTTTTCTATAAATTTGACTTGGGATCCTTTTTCATTTTTTGCCCAAACGATTTTCCTTTGGCTTGTTTTGACACCATGGGTGTTTTTCATGGGTGTCTTGCTGTTAGCATTTCAAATGAAAGTTAATTTTGTAAAGTAAAAATTCTCTAGATGTAATTTACTTACAGGATATTTTTCCTTACATGATATTCTTCTACTATCCCCTCTTTTTTGATTTAAATATTAGGAGGCTTTTGGAAATTTTATAATATAGTCTTGATAGCTTTTAAATTTTAATTTTTTTGCACTAAAATATGACTGCTTTAGGTTCATTACATGTTATGCAATTTTACCATGAGATGAACTACCAGTAAAAATTTTAGTTAACACTTTAGGAACAGCTCTTTGTCCAGTACCATTAATTTTTCTAGAATATTCGCATATTTCAATTAGCCAATTTAAATTAGTCTGAAAACTTGACTACTATTTTACTGTCAAATTTAATACTCTAACAACAATCTTATTTTACCCTGTAAATATTAGTGGAAAAGATTATTTGCCTTCTTGAGTAGGCCCTGAGCATTCCTGGTGCTAGGCTGGATTTAGATATCAAAAACCCACTTCCCCACACCTAAATGCTTACTTTAAATATTTTCCTATGATAGATCCCATATATATTATTTAATTTAATGCCCTGAAATTTAGAAAGGTCATTTCAACAGTGAGTACAAGAACCTTTTCAATTTTCTGTATTTGAGCTCATTGACATTTAAATGTTCTCAGTACTCCTTTGAAAAACAGAATAAAAACTTTTCTTTCCTATTCCATTTTTTCTTTCCATCTCCTTATAACTTTTGGTGAACCACCTGGCCTGTATCTAAGGTCCACTGATGTGGTTTTATGTACAGATATTTCAAGGGGCAGAGTTGGAAGTTTTGCAATCTACAGTGCTAAGTCATATCATTAATTTAATGCAGATACAAATTAAGTTTTTCCACATGAAGATTCTGTTATTTTTTATTTATAGCAAATAACAATCTTAATAAAACTTATAGGCTTATAGTTCTACTAGAGGCCCAGTGCACGAAATTTGTGCACTGAGGAGGGGGTTGCCTCAGCCCAGCCTGCACCCTCTCCAATCTGGGACATCCCTCTCACAATCCAGGGCTGCTGGCTCCTAACCACTCACCTGCCTGGCTGCCTGATTGCCCCTAACCACTCTGCCTGCCAGCCTGATAGCCCCCTAACCACTCCCCTGCCAGCTTGATTGACACCTAACTGCTCCCCTGCTGACCCGATCACCCCCAACTGCCCTCCCCTGCAGGCCTGGTCCCCCCCAACTGCCCTCCCCGGCAGGCCTGGTTCTCCCCAACTGCCCTCCCCTGCAGGCCTGGTCACCCCCAACTACCCTCCCCTGCAGTTCTGGTCACCCCCAACTGCCCTCCTCTGCTGGCCATCTTGTGACAATATGGGGGCGGCCATCTTGTGACGATGTGGGGGCAGCCATCTTGTGGTGGCCATCTTGTGACGACATGGGGGAGGCCATCTTGTGAAGTTATGGGGGTGGACATCTTGTGACGTGAGGGTGTGAGGGTCAATTTGCATATTACCTATTTATTATATAGGACAGGCTGACATTCTGAATCACTAAACTATGACAGTTCACGCTTTCTTTCTGCCCAGTGTGTTGGGATGACCCAGAAAGAATGCTAGAGATGTTGAACTTGATGTTTTCTCTCCCTCAACACATTCGGTGTCATGAACAGCCTTGGCTCTGGTAGTGAGTTTATTTTATATCTCTGTAACTATGGAGATTGATTTTAGAGAGGAGGAGTTACTGGTGATGGAGCAGTGGAGTATTTTGGCCAATGCTATACTTAAGTTAAAACGTATAGGGTCATAGAATTGAAAAATGCAAAGGACCTCACAGATTATGAAATTGCTCATTTTTTAGGGTGGGTTAAATTGAGCTTGTGTGACAGCCTGCTAGTCCCAGTGGTTAAAAAAAGCTTGCAGCACTGCATAGGTCAAAATCTGGGCATGTTACCTAAAAAGTTCAGGCCCTATTCTCTCTGCTGGTGACTGGTTTATCATCTCCACATGGCCTCTTCCTACATTTCATCATCAATGCAGACCTGTCTTTAGTCCATCCATAATGAGAAGTGTGCAAACAGCTTTCCCCTAAGCCTTTCATATGCCTAACATCCATACCACCAAAGGCCTCATTACCATCTGTCTCTTCTTCCTTAGAAATGTGTTGAGAATGGAGAAGAGAAGAAACAGGAAGGGAAGGAAGTATCTTGCAATGATGACTCTCTATCTCAAGGAGACACACCATTCCTCCTTCCTCTGCTTCCTTCCTCTCTGAGTTGTACCTGTCCACACTCCAGCACAGTGAGCACTCTGGCTCACGTCCCTCTACGCCACAGAAACTGACCCGGAATAGGTCGCTAGTCACTCCTTGATTGCCAAACCCAATGGACACTTTTCTAAGCCTTTTCTGTACATGGACATACTTTCAAATGTCCTCCATAAAATTGTTCCTCCTTTGGCTTTTGTAACAAGACTGACTTTCTCCTCATCTTCTTACTCCTTAAATATTTATGTTCTTGACCCATGTGCATCTCTCCCAAGACTGAACCATTAACTGGGAGGCAGGATAATATAGTGACTAAGAGCTGGGATTCTGTAGCCAGATCACATGGGCTTGAACACTGGCTGTCCCACTTGGATCAGTTACTTAGTTTCTTGGTGCCTCGGTTTTATTCTCTAAAAAATGGGATATTACTAATACATCATAGCATTGTGAAATGAAATGATTTAATATATGTAAAGTGCTAAGAATGGTGCCTGGCAAATAGTAAATGCTTTGTAAGTCTCAATTAAGAGAGAGATAGAGAGATTGATTGATTTGATTAAGGATAGCTGACAAGGTTTCAAGATCCATACTTAAGAGACACAGGAAGCCTAACTCACATACATATTTATTTTTCCTTTCAAATTTCAAAGTTATGATACTGGGTTTGACTACTCAAGTCCCGGACAATGTGTTCACTATGTATCAACCCCGTCCTGGCTGCCTGCTCATATTCCCCCATTGAATATCAAGCCCTCCCCAAATTTGGAACTTTTAACTCACTATACTTAGTCTAACCTTAAATAAAAGTGATGGGATAAAAATTATTAACATGGAATCTACAACTTTCTCCCACCCCACAGAGGACAGGGGAGGTGTTTGTCACAATTATCACAAGAAAAAACATCGGGAGCAGAAGACCACTGATATTCCCAGAGGTCTGGGTGCAGGAGGCTGTTGTTGATGGTGGTGGTAGTGGTGATAGCCTGGTGGGGGTGGGGTGGGGTTGTACTCCCAGATGCTTGACCCTCCAACTTTGTGGTGAAGAGAGGGGTGACATACTTATGGGCTGTTTCCAGCCAGATGAATTCCAGATGAATAAGAAATATTCTTCAGGACTACAGTGATATGTGAGCTAAGAACTAAGGGGTGCAGATACAAATCAAGTTAACAAAATTTTACTGTGGTCTACATATACCTCTCACAGTGTTCAATAAAAGCAAGTAAAGAACTCAAGATATTTTTGAAATGACATTTGTCTATTGCACCCTTGAAACGGAACCATGTAGTTCTTCTTAGGTGCCTCATAGGTTTTATATAAGCCAGTATCTTCTCAAAGCATGAAACATCTTTTGTTCATCACCAAAACATACTCCTCTGTTTGTGTAGCTCCAGAACTTATTTCTGCTTTACAGTTGTCCATAATTCCCCACCCTGGCCCTTTAGCCATTATTGAGGACACTAGCTTCATGTCTGTGGTCTGATTCTTCCCACTGAGAGTCATTAATCATTCATTCATCAATATGAGTCTTTAAAATTCATTTTGAAATTATAAACTTCTTATGGATAGAAAAAATGTTTGGTATATTCTTTGCCTCTTTGAATATTTTATATAGTTTATTTTTGTATTTTTATTAGTGATTTTAGGGCATGTTTCACATATCTTATCTTAGTAAGTCCTCGATAAAACCTTTTGTGCAGTAAAGTTGGAGGATATTTACATTTTAGTTAAAGATGAGTCTAACTATAAGAAGTAAGCTATCCAAGGTGATGTGGCTAATAAGTGGCACATGTGTGTTTTTTAGTTTTTACCCAGCTGTATCATGACAGATTGGACAGTTATCTGTATCTTTCCTCATTTGATACTTTAAGGACCACAAAGGAAAAAAGGGAAAAGAAAAGGAGAGAAAAGAACTCTCAGTGAATTATATTTCTGTGAGTGAACAGTGTCTGAATATTATCTTAGGATCTCTGAAAACACCTGATTTCAAACTTTTCATTATGCTTCCACTTCATATTACACTGAAGATGAATCACCAGGCAACTTCTCAAAATTTTGCAAAGTATCTCAGTGTATGTGTGGGAAAATGATTGTGCATGATAGAGGGGCATACATCATATGAATTGTGAGGAAGTTAAATATTTTAGGTTTCTAAAGAGATAGCTACTAATTATTGGGTTTGGGGGAAATGTTGATGGTGAGAACTTGATGCTGACACTGAATTTTGAAGTCTGTGATTATAATGGGAATTGTAAAAGGGAATACATAGTTTCAACAAAGTAGGTAGTATTGTAGCAGGCTAGCTTTCCAGGAAGGCTGTTACAGTTTTGCTGACACTTCGATTTTCTGTGGGCTTAATTGAACACCTCTTGTGCTTACCCTCAGAATCATAGCGTCATGAACAACTGGGCCAATTAATGACAAGTATATTGGCTGTATCAGTAATAAATATTAGAATCACATGACTCAGTGAGGGCCTAACTTCACTTATTACTGAATGAGTCACTTAGCACTTAGGCCTGCTGTAATGATTTAAATTAATTTCCACAAATAGTGCCTATTGCCTTTCAAGCTTATTTTTTTAGGTGATGCCAGGCTTACAAGGATAAGTGACACAAAATTGCTGTCTTCTAGTGCTTCACTATTTAGTAGCAGAACAGGATTCATGCAAAATTTGTTAAAATAGAAGGCCCGGAGTGTTGGATTAAAATAGCAAAATGAATCCATACCATGTGTTTATACAATCTAATCTATTGAGAGAGAAAAAAAATGGCGGCAGAATAGACAGACGTGTTCCGAGCCTTGTCCCGGAGCAGAAAGAAAGAACAGCTGAGGGTCGCACTAGGAGTGTTTGTTGGCAAGTTGGGGGACAGCTGAACTCCAGAAGAAGGTGGGAGACTGCTAGACGGGGTTCCCCTGACCTGGCAGCCCCCACTGCGGCTGGGTCCCCTCCCGGAGCTGCGGGCTTGGACGCGGAGTCTGTGCCATCTTGAACCGGAAAGTGGAGCTTATCGGAAGCCTGAGAATCCACAACTGCAGCACCCACGGAACAGCTGTGAGCCCCAGAACAACGCTCCCCAATTGGCGCAAACACACCGGTTCAGAGGAGCTCTACACTCCACCACGGAAAGGGCAGATTTTGCCTAGGATAAGATGAGGTCTCTGGTCCCGGGTGGGGGGGGAGAGAGGAACGTGCATTTTGCGGGAGCTGGAGGACCAGGGAAGTCTGTGCCTAGAAAAATCCGTGGCTGTTGGGGCTGGCGTGATCTGTGAATGTGGAAGGGGGTCCTCAGAGCTGCTAACAGAAGGGCTCTCTAAAAAGCAACCCATTTTGATCTGACGTGCAGGGACACCCTAAGAATTTCAGGGGTGTGCTAGACTTACGCACAGCCATGGAGTGCGCACACTTGGGCTTTTTCCTCTTGAAATTCTTGCTTCTGATTACTAAGCCCAATACATAGGATCACCCAGTTGGGGATACCCTGGGAGACTGCAGGGGAAAGTTGTTTTTCTGGAACCTGGGGATTGGAGCAGGGAGTGACCATCAGAGAGCCAGCTCTGAGGCAGCCCACTCCCACAAACCGGTAGTGAGTGCCACAGGGAAAGAAGGCTCTAACACTCCCTAGAGAGGCCATAGATAAACCCGGAAGTCAATCCAGAAACACTGCCACCCAGGGGCTGAATCACAAATTGACTCTTGTGTAATAAAAAATAAAGGAATACGAATTAAGACACACCGCCTGCTTAAAATCAGGACTGGCTTACATCACTGAAGAGCAGTGGAACGCAGGGAACTGCAATACTGTCCGGACTGAGAAACAGGCGTGCCAAACAGAACAACAGAGGAAATGAATGACCTTCACTACTCCACATTTTATTTTTATTTTTTATTTTTTTATTTTCATTTTTTGCATCTTTTACTCAAGAAACTAATTTTTTTTCTTTTTTCCTCACTTGATTTTACCTTTTTAATTATTACATTTTTATTTTCAATCTGTATTATTACTACTGCTATTTTATCTTTTTTTTTTAAGTGTCATTTTATTTTCTCTTCATTTTATTTTGGGATTAATGTTCTACATTCTATTTTTATCTTACCTTTAGCATCATTTTACTCTATCTCAACTCTACCTTTATGCCATCACTCTCTTCCTCACTTTTCCCTTTTCGGTGTCCTGTTTATCTTAACCCTTTCCTGCTTTAGATTTTCCCTATTCTTTCTGCTTACTCCCATTAAAATTTCACCCTACTTATATATCCAATCTCCAATCCCCTGCTCCAAGTCCATACACACCTCTCTCTTCGCTGTCTTAACTATCCCAAAATTGTTTTTCTCTCTGTCCTTTTGTTGTTGTTCGCTTGAATGTAGATTTTATAGAATTTTTATGCTTTTTTGTGAGATTGTTTTGCTTATTCTTCTTTTGTTTATTTTTTTGTTTGTTTAGTGCTTCTGTTTTCCCTTGCCTGACTCAATATTAGTTGGTGTTGTAGTTTGTATTAATCCCCAGGTACTTGTTGCTGGCATTTGCTGGGATAAGTGATTGTTCTATTGGAGTTTTATCCCCAATATATATAGTCTGTTTCCCTTTCTCTCTTAGTCTCTTTCTTGTCTCTCTTACATTTTATCTTCTTTTTTTCCCTTTTCCCAATTTCATTTTGACACTCCTTTTTTTCTTCTTCTTCTTCTTCCTTTCTTTTTCCTCTTCTTCTTTCTCTCCTATCCCCTAATTTGCCTTTCTTAGGTGGTCACCTTTATTGGAGGTTATTAATATCGTGAATACATTTCTGTTCAGTGCCTTGTGTGTTGTACCTGGTAGTGCTGTATTTTGTGCCTTTAAATCAACGCAGGAGAGAGAGAACTACATAACCAGACACCCAGAGAAGAGAGACCATGGGGAGACAAAGACACAGCCCGCATATGAAAGAAAAGCAGGCATCACCAGAAAAGGAAGTAAACGAAATGGAGGCAAGCAACCTTCCAGAAAAAGAATTCAGAGAAATGGTCATAAGGTGGCTGAAAAGAATGGAAGACAAATTCGACAATATGAGCAAGAACCAAGAGGAAATGAAGAAGAACCAAGAAGAAATGAAAAATGACATCGCTGCTGTAAAGAACTCAATAGAAAGCATCAAGAGTAGACTAGAAGAAGCAGAGGACTGCATCAGTGAGCTAGAAGACAAGATGGGAAAAAATACCCAAGTAGAGCAACTTCTAGAAAAAAAAAATTAAAAGGCAGGAGGAGAGCCTAAGGGAACTTTGGGACAACACGAAACAAAACAACATCCGCATAATAGGGGTTCCAGAAGGAAAGGAAGCTGAGCAAGGAATAGAAAACCTCTTTGAAGAAATAATGACAGAAAATTTCCCTGATATAGAGAAGAAAAAACCCACACAAATCCAAGAAGCTCACAGAGTCCCAAGCAAAATGAACCCCAAAAGACCGACGCCAAGGCACATTATAATTAAATTGGCAAACACCAATGACAAAGTAAGAATCTTAAAAGCGGCCAGAGAGAGACAGAAAGTTACATACAAAGGAACCCCCATCAGACTAGCAACTGATTTCTCAACAGAAACTCATCAGGCCAGAAGGGAATGGAATGAAATATACAAAGTCATGCAAAGGAAGGGTCTGAATCCAAGAATACTGTACCCAGCAAGGCTGTCAATCAAAATTGAAGGTGAAATCAGGAGCTTCACAGACAAAAAAGGACTTTATTACCACCAAACCAGCAATGCAAGAAATGCTAAAGGGTCTGCTGTAAAAAAAAAGAAATAGGAAGCAAAGAAGGAACACAGGTGTAAAGAATAGGAATGGCGACAAATAAGTACCTATCAATAATAACTTTAAATGTAAACGGATTAAATGCCCCAATCAAAAGACGTAGGGTAATGGACTGGATAAGAAAACATGACCCATATATCTGCTGTCTACAAGAAACCCACCTCAGAAAAAAAGACGCACACAGACTGAGGGTGAAGGGATGGAAAAAGGTTTTCCAGGCAAATGGAACTGAAAAAAAAGCTGGGGTAGCAATACTTATATCTGACAAATTAGATCTCAAACTGAAGGACATAACAAGAGATAAGGAAGGCCACTTCGTAATACTAAAGGGAGCAATCCAACAAGAAGAAATAACTCTGGTAAACATATATGCACCCAATACAGCAGCACCCAAATACATAAAAAAACTCCTGGAGGATATCAAGGCAGAGATTGACAGCAATACAATCATAGTAGGAGACTTTAATACCCCACTATCACCATTGGACAAATCCTCTAAACAAAAAAATCAGCAAAGAAACATCAATCCTAAATGACTCACTAGACCAGATGGAATTAATTGACATCTTCAGAACATTTCACCCCAAAGCCACAGAATATACATTCTTCTCAAGTGCACATGGGTCATTTTCAAAGATAGACCATATGTTGGGACATAGGCAAAGTCTCCTCAAATTCAAAAAGATAGAAATCATATCAAGCATCTTCTCAGACCACAGTGGCATAAAACTGGAAATCAACTACAATAAAAACAACCCAAAGAAATCAAACACATGGAGGCTAAACAACATGCTATTAAACCATGACTGGGTTACCAGAGAGATCAAAGAAGAAATAAAAAACATCATGGCAACAAATGACAATGAAAACACTACAATTCAAAATCTGTGGGACACAGCGAAAGCAGTCTTGAGAGGGAAGTTCATAGCTCTACAAGCCTACTGCAAAAAACAAGAAACAATGGTAATAAATTACCTAACCCAACAACTCAAAGAGTTAGAAAAAGAGCAACAAGAAAAGCCCAGTGTAAGCAGAAGGAAGGAAATAATAAAGATCAGAGCACAGATAAACGACATAGAGACCAAAGAAACAATACAAAAGATCAACAAAACCAAGAGCTGGTTCTTTGAAAGGATAAACAAGATTGATGAACCTCTAGCCAGGCTCACCAAGAAGCAAAGAGAGAGGACCCAAATAAACAAAATCAGAAATGAAAGAGGTGAAATAACAACAGATCCCGCCGAAATACAAAGGATTGTTAAAAAATACTACGAACTACTCTATTCCAACAAACTGGACAACCTGGAGGAAATGGACATATTCCTAGAAAAATATAACCTTCCAAAACTCAATCAAGAAGAATCTAAACAGCTCAATATGCCAGTAACTATGGAAGAAATTGAAGCAGTCATCAAAGAGCTTCCGGCAAACAAAAGCCCGGGGCCAGACGGCTTCACAGGAGAGTTTTACCAAACATTCAAGGAAGAACTAAAACCTACCCTCCTCAGACTATTCCAAAAAATTCAGGAGGAAGGAACACTTCCAAGCTCCTTCTATGAAGCCAGCATCACCCTAATACCAAAACCAGATAAAGACAACACAATGAAGGAGAATTACAGGCCAATATCCCTCATGAATGTAGATGCCAAAATCCTCAACAAAATTCTAGCAAATCGGATCCAGCAGTACATCAGAAAGATCATACACCATGACCAAGTAGGGTTTATCCCAGGAATGCAAGGATGGTACAATATCCGCAAATCAATAAATGTGATACATCACATAAACAAATTGAGAGATAAAAATCACATAGTCATATCCATTGATGCAGAAAAAGCATTTGACAAAATCCAACAGCCTTTCTTGATAAAAACTCTCAACAAGGTGGGAATAGAAGGATCATACCTCAACATAATAAAAGCTATATATGATAAACCCACAGCTAACATCATACTCAATGGGCAAAAACTAAAACCATTTCCCCTAAGAACAGGAACAAGACAAGGATGCCCACTCTCACCACTCCTGTTTGACACAGTACTGGAAGTTTTAGCCATTGCAATTAGACAAGAAGAAGAAATAAAAGGCATCCAAATTGGAAAAGAAGAAGTAAAGCTGTCCTTATTTGCAGATGACATGATATTGTACATAAAAAACCCGAGAGACTCCATCAAAAAACTAATAGACTTAATAAATGAATTCGGCAAAGTAGCAGGATACAAAATTAATGCCAAGAAATCTATGGCATTTCTATACACCAGCAGTGAACTTACAGAAAGAGAGACTAAAAAAGCAATCCCATTTTCCGTCGCACCAAAAAGATTAAGATACTTAGGAATAAACCTAACCAAGGAGTTAAAAGACCTATATGCGGAAAACTACAGGACACTGAAAAAAGAGTTAGAGGAAGATGTAAACAGATGGAAGAACATACCATGTTCATGGATTGGTAGAATCAACATCATCAAAATGTCCATACTACCCAAAGCAATCTATAGATTCAATGCACTCCCCATTAAAATACCAACGACATATTTCACAGACCTAGAAAGAACTCTCCAAAAATTCATCTGGAATAAAAAAAGACCCCGAATAGCCACAGCAATCCTGAGAAAGAAGAATAAAGTAGGAGGGATCTCAATACCAGATTTCAAGCTGTATTACAAAGCCACTGTCCTCAAAACAGCCTGGTACTGGCACAAGAACAGACATATAGATCAATGGAATAGAATAGAGAATCCAGATATTGACCCAAACCACTATGCACAATTAATATTTGACAAAGGAGGCATGAGCATACAATGGAGTCAAGACAGTCTCTTCAATAAATGGTGTTGGGAAAATTGGACAGATACATGCAAAAAAAATGAAACTAGATCACCAACTTACACCATACACAAAAATAAACTCAAAATGGATACAGGACTTAAATATAAGACGGGAAACCATAAAAATACTAGAGGAATCCACAGGCAGCAAAATCTCAGACATATGCCAAAAGAACTTTTTCAGCGATACTGCCCCTAGGGCAATGGAAGCCAAAGAGAAAATAAACAAATGGGACTACATCAAAATAAAAAGCTTTTGCACAGCAAAAGAAACCATCAACAAAACAACAGGAAACCCCACTGTATGGGAGGACATATTTGCAAATGGTATCACTGATAAAGGTTTAATCTCCAACATCTACAGGCAGCTTATACAACTTAATAAAAGGAAGATAAATGATCCAATAAAAAAATGGGCAAAGGACCTAAATAGAATATTTTCGAAAGAAGACAGAAGGAAGGCCAAGAGACACATGAAAACATGCTCAAAGTCACTAATTATCCGAGAGATGCAAATCAAAACGACAATGCAATACCATCTCACACCTGTCAGAATGGCTATCATCAACAAATCAACAAACGACAAGTGTTGGCGAGGATGCGGAGAAAAAGGAACCCTCGTGCACTGCTGGTGGGAATGCAGACTGGTGCAGCCACTGTGGAGAACAGTATGGATTTTCCTCAAAAAACTGAAAATGGAACTCCCATTTGACCCAGTAATCCCACTCCTAGGAATATATCCTAAGAAACCAGAAACAATCAGAAAGGATATATGCACCCCTATGTTCATAGCAGCACAATTTACAATAGCTAAGATTTGGAAACAGCCTAGGTGCCCATCAGCAGATGACTGGATCAGAAAACTATGGTACATCTACACAATGGAATACTATGCTGCCATAAAAAAGAAGGAATTACTACCATTTGTAAGCACCTGGATGGAATTAGAGAACATTATGCTAAGTGAAATAAGCCAGTCAATGAAAGAAAAATACCATATGATCCCACTCATTTGGGGATAATGAAAAACATTATAAACTGATAAACCAAAAGATAGTTACAGAGGCAGTAAAGCATCAAACAGAGTGTCTAATTACAGCGGGAAGGTTAGGGAGAGGTGGGGGAAATAAGAGATCAACTGAAGGACTTGTATGCATGCATATAAGAGTAACCAACGGATGCAAAACATTGGGGGGTGAGGGCATGTATGGGAGTGGGGTGGGGGGGGGCAATGGTAAGATATGTACACATATACCTTAATAAAAATTTGGAAAAAAAAATCTAATCTATTAATCTACATATTCAATTGTTTGTAAAAAAAAAGAAACCCACCATTTGTTTTACTTTTCTTTTAGTTGACATACAACATTGTATTAGTTTTAGGTATACAACGTAAGGATTCAATATTTATATATATTGCGAAATGGTTATACAATAAGTCTAATTAACATCTGTCACCGTACATAACTACAAAAATATTTTTTCTTGTGATGAGAACTTTTAAGATTTAGCATACTCTTAGCAACTTTCATATTAAACTGTTAGGACAACACTTTCTGTAATGTTCAGCTGAAATGTGAAATGTTTCCTAGGTTTTGGGGGCTCTGGGGTATATACATAAATCCTGCTCTCACTGTAGGGAGAGAGATGCAAACACACATGGTGGGAAGGGCAACAATGGGATCTGTGAAGCTATGGAGGGGACACAGCGAAGGAGTGACCAGCTACTTCTGGGCATGAGGGGGAAGTAAGGAGAAAAAGAGAAGCTCTGGAGAGAAGTAAGTTATGATGGTGAAAGAAAAGCTCACCAGTGGGCAAGGAATAGAGAGACATGCTGGGTGGAAGGGATGGCATGTGCCTTCCATGTTAGACCCACCTTAAATGCGTGCTTGAAGATAAATCGACACCATTTTACATTTAGAGCTTACTCAGCAAACATAGTCTAGATTTGATTTCTCAACTTTTTATAATTGCAGAAGCAAAATTATTTCACTCTCATGCCAGTGTGAAAACGGAATTATATAGGCATTGGAAATGAAGCCGAAGTTAAGAATTGAAATAATATTTAAGGTAACATCTAGATACTGATTACTTTGTAAAGTGCTGAAGTTTTTGGTAACTATGAGATACAAGGTGTGATGTTAAGTCAGAGAACTGAATTTTATTAATGTTTGGAAGTCTTATTTTAGAGCCAAAACTTTGTTTGAAACTCCCCTCTTCCTTTCTTCTTATTGCAATCTTTACGCACTATAATCTTTTCTGGAAATATTCATTAAATGGCACAGTAAACCACTGTCACATGTTCTTACTCTCCTCTGAAAAGATATACTCCTTTTAAAAAAGAGAAAATAAGACATGCTAAAATAATCTGAAAACATGGTTATGATAGACCTTTTAAAGCAGAATGTAGGTTATGAGATTGGAAATGTAAGCCATAACAAGGGAAAAGACACAGAAGTAATAGTATAAATGATAATACTTATTAGTTGTTTTTAAAATGTTCAGCCTTACCTTCATTTTTTTTAAAAAGAGAGAGGAAAAGAGAGAAAAATTTAAATATCTTTATTGTGTGGCCTTTCTTATTATTTCTCAGATTTTAGTAATAATAGCATTTACTGAGTGTTTACTCTGTGCCACCCTAAACCAATTTCTGAGGTAGATACTGTTATTATACTCATTTTTTGGTGTTTTTATTTTATTTTTATTTTTTATTTTTATTGTTTAAAGTATTACAAATAGTAGTACATATGTCTCCTTTTTTCCCCCCCATTGACCTCCCCCTGGCCTCCCCTACCCCCCAGTACATGCCTTTACCTGCCCCCCCACCCCCCGCCACCCCAGTGTCTTGTATCCATTGGTTATGCTTATATGCATGCGTACAAGTCCTTCGGTTGATCTCTTACAGCGCCCCCCCCCCCCCCCCCCGCAACCTCCCCTGCCTTCCTGCTGTAGTTTGACAGTCTGTTCAATGCTTCTTTGCCTCTGTATCTGTTTTTCCCCATTTCTTTCCTTTAAAAAAATCTTGCCTCTGCAGACTAGAAATAAACATATAATAACAAAAATTTTACAGTTGAGGAAACTAAGGCCCAGAGAAGTTAAGCCACAGGCCCGAGATCACTAGGCTTGCGTGTGGAAGAACTGAACTTGAGCCCACATTGTCCAGGGGTGCAAGCCAGTGGAGGCTCTGCCCTCTTGCAGCTGCACCATCAGGAACATGTAGAGCCTTCATTTATCCATTGTGTGGGGGGAGCCAGAGGATCACAGGCTGGCTCTTCAGTGCTTCCTCTTAGCAATGACAAAAGCCACTTCTGCTGGTGGTCTATTGGCCACAGCTGGTCAAGTGGTCCCTCCTGACTGCAAGAAGGTGGGTAATGTGAGGGCTCAAAGAATACTTGATGAGCAGCAAATGTCACTGCCACAGCTATTCTCATACAAACTTCTTTGGAAGTTTTAAGTAACAGAAAGCCATTGAATAACATGAATTTCAAACATTAAGTGAGGAGAGAACCTGTATTAGATAATCAGAATTTTTGGGCAACCTCAGCCTGCCCAACCTCTTTACCTCACCCATTCTGTCTGATGTGGCATTCCTTTCTCTGGGTGGGGATTCAAGACTGTGGGTTATACTTACTTCTTGATTTAGTTTTCTGGCACTTTCTGGACTCCATGGGATATGTGACATCTTAGAATGACTGACATTCTCTCTCAGCTTTGCTCCTGTGGTTCTTCCCTTCTGACTGAGATTTGGTCCTGCCTTATAAAAGGCCAACTGTCATGGTAAAGCGTTTGTCTTTTTGCTGAAAATCTAAAACACACACACACACACACACACACACACACACACAACCACACTAAAAACATATAACAAATCTATTTCCAAAACTGGCAAAAAACAACAACAACAAGAAAATCCCACGAAATGCTACTTATTTGATTTTCCCCCCAATTGCATTCTCTCCATCCCTCCATTATATTTTATGACCATTGGTTCTTCCAAGGATGTTTTTACCCACTCCATCCATCCAAAAAATATTTATTAAGTTCTTTTTTAAAAATATATTTTTATTGATTTCAGAGAGGAAGGGAGAGGGAGAGAGAGATAGAAACATCAGTGATGAGAGGAAATCATTGATTGGCTGCCTATTGCAGGCCTCCCAATGGGGGCGGAGCCTGTAGCCTGGGCATGTGCCCTGACCCAGAATCGAACTGTGTCCTCTTGGTTTATAGGTCAATGCTCAACCACTGAGCCACATCAGTTGGGTTATTAAGTTCTTACTGGGTGTAATTCTGTTAGATGAGTCTCCTTTGTATCACTTTTTGATCCTTAATTTCATTAAAGACTCTCTTGGAAATGAACATCTGGTGTTATTTCAGCCGCAGCCACTTGCTCAGGGAACAAACAGCTTGCCCTGCATTGTGCCCAGCCCAGGGGATTTCCCTCAGGAACTTGGCCATGGTCAATACTCAACAGACATTCAGTCCCTAGAAATGCTGAGAAAAGAAAATGTCATATGAATCCTTAGTATTCATTTGAGGTAGCAGACACAAGGCAGAATTCTTGATTTAAAATACCATTGTTATGCAACCAAGGCAGGACTGGTGAAAACACAAGCCATAAAAATCACTTATAAAACTGAAATATTAGAGGTACAAAGGAGGTTAGACTAGACACTGACACTGGAAACATTTTTCAGTGAAAGGTACATCTAGAATAAATGCCATAATATAAACATACTGATGGTTTCAGTAATGGATTTGCTAACACTGGTGCTTTTGTCAGGCTAAACTGAGCATTCAACCAGATCAACCTTGGACACATTATGACTTTTGGTTTTTAGTTTGGTTTTTGGTGGCCACTACAGCATCAAAAATGGTATAATAGAATTTTACACAGGCCTCAGGTTGGGGATTATTGATACTCAACCAAATTTGTGTGGGCAGGAGGATGGATTTGAGGGACAGAGGGAGACCTTGTGCCTAAGACAGCCTTTGTACTTAAAAATCTGTGGGGAAAACCACTTTCCCCAGATACTCCTCTGCCCTTCCTCACAGTGCCACTAATAGTATGCCATGTTCACTTAGTCTTAGCAACCTAAAATTCCACTAATTAGGGATTAATTTATGTTAACAAAAATCCTTTTTAAGATGCAATTACCTCAGAATGACAATTGCTAACTCACAGGTTCATGCAAATTTTCTTAACACCTAGCAGATTGTCTTGGAAGGAAAATTTGGAATTTGGTGGTGTTGGGGGTAGAGGTGTGTGGAGAGTAGAGACAGGAGAAAAAAGGGTAATTAAAAACATGTTTTTCCACTTATGAAAATCCTTCATGCAGTTCAGTGGAGTGCTTAAGAGTATAGGCTCTGGAGCTAGCCCATTCTCGCCAGCCCTATGACCGAGCAAATTGCTTCACTCCCAATTACCTCAGTAATAGGAGAATGATACTATTGCTTACATCGGAGGGTTTTGTTGTTGCTAGATTAAATTAATTAATGCATGTAAAGAGTTTAGTATACAAGAAGCACTCAATAAATATTAGCTATTTTGAATAATTTTGAAAATACAACAGAAAATGAACCCAAAGTTCCATTGTACTAGTATATCTCCAGGACATCATACCTTAAAGTGGGCACTATTAACATTCAGTATATTTATATACCACGTGCAGGTATACATATAAATTGGGATTACATTGCAGTTACATTTTAGTGTTCTGAGTTTTCTTCTTCAGATAATATTAGCTTATGAGCACTTTGGTGAGGGCTTTATGGAGGAGGTGGTCAGTAAATGTATGTGAGTTTCCAGTCAGATATGAAAGGAGTTTCCAGTCTAGGGGTACAGTATAAACAAAAGCACAAGACAGGAAGCTCAGAAAGAAATGAGGACGCCAAGGTGGGCCAGGAGGCTCAGGAGGTTGAAGGAGATTTTGGGTCTGATTATGGAAGAAGAATGCTTACCTTTGGGCACTGAGAGGGTTGGTGGGGAGGAAAGTTTAGGGAGTAAATTGTTAGCAGTAAATTAGCAGCAAATTGTAATAATCCAGGGCAGAAGGGGTGAAAGGCTGAAATGGGGCCTGACCTATTTCTGTTGGAATAAAGAGGACGCTATGGATGTGAGAGGCAGTGTGTCTAAGCTATGGATGTGAGAGGCAGTGTGTCTAATCTTGACAAAGATTAGATAAAGGGCTGTTGGAGGCAAAGGAAAGAGATAAAGAAGACTGAGAATTCTAGAAAATATGACTGGGAAGGTGTTGTACTACTCAGACCTTTGAGAGGAGACTTTTAGATTAATGAAGAGTAGTAAATAGAAATTGGATTACAAGATTAACAGCACATGACTAAGGAGTTTAGGAAATGAGTATGGATAACTCTTTTAAAGGCTTGATGTAAAAAATGATATAACATGGAATGGTAATGTAAAAAAAAGAATGAAATGGAGGTAAGTTTTTGTTTTGTTTGCTTCTGGTTTATTTATTTTCTTAGGAATAAGGAAGAGTTTCATTTCATGCAAAGGGAACACACGATGATGAAGAAGAAGAGACGATAGGGAGTGTGGAAAGAAAAGGAACACCAGGTGGAAGAGTCCACTTTGGAAAGGAAGAGCTTTCTACATTTGCACCTTCTACTGAAAAAGAGCGATGATGAGAAGATAGGGGAAGGGGGCCAGTGGTTGGAGAGATATTGCCATGGAAGGAACTGAAGGAGATCAGGTCATTGGCTAAGGGTAGAAGGCAATGTGGGATTGGAGATTTTCATAGAATGGAAAAGATTTTGAGTAACCATAGGGAAAAGATAGACTAAGGTTGAGAATGAAAAAAGAAAAAGATAATGTAGAGCTTTGATGCTTATTTTATTCAATTAAAGGAGCACATATGCCAATTTTGAGCAAGACTTAAAATTAGATCCATATGCTATACAAATGCTTTAGTTACGTAAGCCTAATGGTTGTTGCAGACATCTTTCATTGCAGCAGTAAGAGGAAATGTAAATCTTTACTAAAGTTATATGTTAATTAAGTCCTCCTTAAAATTCTTGCTTGAATGATGTCTATAGGAAAAAGAGTAGCTTCTATGTCTATCTTAGGAGTCAATTATACAGAGTTCTTCCATTTGCCTAGTAATTTTCAATCTATAAAATATGTTCACTCAAATTATCTCACATGCTGAAAGGGCCGGAAGGGATAGAAATCTTGAATGTAAATCATACTGCAAAAATATTTCCAAAGAAAGGGAAGAGTCTCTTCATGCTGAGTAACTGCTATTTCCAGAAATGATGTACAGGAAAGAGAATTAATACTCAAGGGGAACTCGGAATTCCTCTAAAACCTTGCTAAAGAAGTCTTCTTCAGTGAGGCACATGCTCATGAGGTTTGGTTATTTGCCAGTAGATGTAATATTTCCTTCTCCTTGAATTTATGCAGGCTGTCCAGAAGGCTCTGAGCTTCTTGAAATTTCAATTGGGGCTTTCAGATAGTACAGCAATAATATTTCTTAAACAGTTTTGTTCTTTTTTCTAGGAACAGTGATGAGTTTTTTGTAGATTAGGACAAATTTCTGTGTAAGCAGTGTGTTTGACATTTGAATAGGCTATTGGTGCTTATGATTAACTGGAATCACTAATCACTCCTAGGATTCTGAAGGATTACCTTTAGTCTTAACACAATTAGAAAAAACGAGTCAGCATCCTTGTGGAGGGCTCCCTAAGGCCTTCTACACTAGATTATAATGCTACTCTTTTTACTCGTTCACATTTGAAACTTGGGAATGTGAATTGTTGGATTTTCCTTATGTATAAGTTATTTATAATAATCACTTTCTGTTTTATATCCTTTATAGTTTTATATACTGAATTTCACTTGCTCCTCACATATTCCTATGAACTATACAGGGCAGTGCAATTCCATTTTTTCAACATGCAAGTAAACCTGTAATGAGATGATTTGCCCAAGTTCTCACTGCTAATCAGTGTGGAAGTCAGGATTTGAATCCACCTCATCTGATATCTGCTCTTAACCTTTTAATCTGACATTTTGATACTATTTATCATGTGACTTGATTAAAGAGTAATAATGGAAACTAATTTTATTTTAATAGATGGAATAATATACATTTTCTATTTTTCTATGTATAAAGTGGTTTACTATTGGCAATATCATGTGTTTCTACCCAATATAGGCAGCAAAGTCCTGTGTGGAGTGTATGTCGACTTTGGAGTCAGAAGAACCTACGCTAGAAGCCCAGTCTGTCCCAGGTAAGAATTATTGCTTCGATAACATTATTTAAGCTCCTTAAGCCTTTGTTTCCTTATCTTTAAAAAAAAGGGTTGATAGTGCTACCTACTTTGGAGGTTCTTATGAAGATCACATAGTACAATATTTGCAAAAAAAACCACACACAAAAAAAACACCCCAAACCTGTTTTGTATATTGTGAATTCTAAGTTATAAATAAATCACAGAAAATATTATTGATAATAAGAGTTAAAAATACTACTTTGGAAAATAAAACCATCATTTTAATTGTTTATGGTGTGTTTAGCATTGTACTCTAAGATAAGAACTAATTTGTCATTATTTTTTAGTACTGGTGTGCTTTTAATCCATAGATTACTTGGATGTGTGTGGAAGGAAGGGGTATTAGCAATCATTTTACTTCTTTTTTCATATATACATTTTCTTATTTTCCATAATAAGCAAATATAGATTCTTTATTTAATATATAGAAATAAGTAATATATTTGGCATTTAAAATCTTACAAAAGATGCTATGAATAGGTATCCACTGTCATGTCACTAAAAGCCTTGTGCTATTTATTATTAAAGAAACTAATAATCAAAAGAACTCACACAGGAACAATAAAATAAGTTTTTATGAAAAAAATGTTTACCTGTGATAAAGAAAACCATAACTGAAATTTGAGAAATTCTTTAAATGATCAACAGCTCTTGACCTGTTATGAGTGGTTCACTGTGCATGGCACAGGCCCAAAGAATATATATATATATATTTTTCTCCCATGATGTGGGTTAAAGTAAAAACATTATCTAGTCATTATTTTAAGGCTGAATTAAGTGGTATTGGTACTTATCATTTATGGTAAATATTGTGAATTAAAAATATTTTTAGATGGTGCCTGGCAGTGCAGTTTAAGTTCTGTTTCTGTCCTAATTAGTTGTATACCCTTAGGCAGGTCACTAATTCTGAGCTTCAGTTTTCTCATCTATTAATGAAATACAGTGGTTTCTAAGATACAGGATCATTGTGAGAATTAAATGAGGGAAGATAAGGAACATGCCTAGAACATATCCAGGAGACAGATGAGATTCAAAAATGTTACCCCTTTCATTAAAAAAAAAATATTTGATTTATAGGCTATATGGTTTTCAAAGATTTATAATGATTCTAATTCTGCTTTTAGGAATTTCTTAGAATCATATTTTTTTTCTGTTGTGGAAATGTATAACTAAGTTTATATAAAAGTCAAATGGGTTATACAATTTAATTCCATAAATTTACTTTTCTTTGCAGCTGGCATCTTAAGAAAATGTCTTTCTTCTTCTTCTTCTTCTTCTTCTTCTTCTTCTTCTTCTTCTTCTTCTTCTTCTTCTTCTTCTTCTTCTTCTTCTTCTTCTTCTGCTAGAGAGAGAGAGAGAGAGGTGATGCCATTGTAATTAGCTAGTTATTAACAATAGGAAACGAACAAAGGGGGAAGCCAGACATTACGGGCATGTCATTTGGGCAGCTTCACCAGAAAACTGCAATTTCACACTGCCCAGGAAACCACCAGCCCATTCCCTGCAGAATACTGGGGATGGAAACTGGACAAAGAGGAAGATGGGTGCATGTGCAATGAGTCGGGGTGACATTGAGTAAGTACTTTCCTGTCAGTCACATCTGGGAAGAGATTATTGGCCAGAGTGGGCTTGGGTACTGCAAGCCCATGAAAATCTGGGAATACATAGTCACCTAGACAAAGGAGCTCTCTCTCTCTCCCTACCCCCCTTCTTTGCTCTTGGCTGAATGAATGCCTATGTAAATCAAAATGCAAATGAAAGGTTGAGGCTAGAATACACATTTGGGAGCCATTAGCATACAGATGGTGTGGAAAGTTCCAGGGGTTACTAAGATGATCCACAGGAGAGTATGAAATATGCAAAGAAGAGGTCCAGAACTTAGTGCTAAGGCACTCCCGATATTTAGAGACTGGGTTGAGGAGGTAGGGGGAGGATCAAAGCCAAATAGTGACAAAGAAGGTGACAATTGGAGAAGACTAGAAGATCTGGAAGGAAATAAAAGAAGCTTAGAGATGTGATTCCAAAAAGTGAGTGCTATTGGAAGGCAAAAGCAACCCCTTCTTGGTTTTTATCTTTTCTCCAATAAAATTATTTTTCAGTTATCACATTATTTCTCAAAGTTAATTTCTCTACATTGAGACTACTCATTGTAAATTGAGAGAAAATTGTCAAGTAATTAATCTGCTATTATATATAATAATTATAATCCTTTCATTAGCTGTTTTCCCCAATACTATTTATTGAGATACCTAGTACTAAATACTTAAAAATATTTCATCTTTAACTTGCTCCATAAGATTATTTTTGTTTCTACTGCCTGTCCTTTTGTCTTTGTGCAGATATCATCATATAGCTGTAATCACTGCTGGGCTGGGGGAACAGTGGATAGATGAGTGAAATCAAGGTAGCATCTAAATAATTGGGCCATTAAAGAAAATAGTATTATTTATCTTTGATTGCTTACATATCAGTTCCTAAAAGTTAAAAATACAGTATGAAGAGATCATAAAAGTTGTTTGAAAAATAGTGGGATGGATACTAATAATTTAGCTATTCAGCTAATATAGATTTAATAAATCAACTTTTTAGGCTGGGTGCTACTTAAACAAAGCTAAGTTTGTTTTGATTTTTCTAAAACATTTTCAGAAATTTAATTTTCCTTTATTGTTGATGTTGCCCAATAATTTCCTTGCTTTTGAACTACTCCAAGGAAGTATTAAATAAGTAGAACCAAACATGAATTTTCTTTTTAAAAAAAACATTTTTATTGATTTCGGAGATGCAGGGAGATGAGAGAGAGAGATAAAAACATCAATGAGGAGAGAGAATTATTGATTGGCTGCCTCCTGTACACCCACACTGGGTGATCAAGCCCACAACCCCGGCATGTGCCCTGACTGGAAATAAATCGTGACTTCCTGGTTCATAGGCCGACGCTCAACCACTGAGCCATCTGGCTGAATAAACATGAATTTTCATAGTTAATTTTATCTGTCCTCTTGTTAACTGTAGTGTTAGACCTCAGTTCTTGAGTTTGGTTAAGAAAGAATTCAGAGCCAAGAACTCTAGCACAAGAAGTTTATTTAGAAAGTCATAGAGGTAGAATAAATGAGCCAGCTGGGCTATGTGGATTTAGGAAGGAAATTACAGGGGCAAAGGAAGGGCCCTTGGAGCTTAGGAGAAAGAAAGTGAAGGTTACCTACCTAAGGAAAGAAGGGGGGAAAGATGCAGGTGTGCTGTAGAGAGAGCATGTGCCCACACTGGGTCCTTTGTTTTGAGGGTGTTTTTCCGTTTTCTACAGGCATGAATTCTAGAGAAGATCTCAGGGGGAGAATCTCAATGGAATATTTATCAGCTTTCCAAGTGTGTCCTTTCAGGGTCATGGACTCTACTGATTGGTTAGTGCTAGGGTAGGGTGTCATTAGTCATTGCATCTGGTCCTGATGTCAGCCATGGCATCACTTTGTCTGGGTTTGCTGCTTTTCTGGGTTTGAAGCTGAAACACAACTGAGGCCTAGATGTTATCTCTGTTTGTGGTCAGCAGACCTGAGACTTTGTTCCTAGATTATTTGATGAGTGTTATAACCTTGTTTTCCTGAGGACTTAATGCTTAAAGGAATGGCAGTGCAAAGGCTTGTGTGAGAGCTGTAGAGGCTATTCTCCAGTCCCCTTTCTCCTCCTCTAAGGGAGTCTAAATCACATGACAAACTACATGCTAGGGGAGGAGAGGTCAACCTGGGGGCCATGGGCTCTAATAGATATTTTCTCTAGTTTTTCCCATTGCTAGGTGCTGGAGGCTAATTCCAGCATGTCATAATAAATGCAAGAAGTCCTCAAAAGTTGATGGGCTTCTATATTCAGCAGGGCTGAATACATGTTATTGCCTACTGGAATAGCCGAAAGCATTTCCCCAAACCTGAAGATTTGCATATATTATTGCCTGTTACCAGACAGCTGAGGGCATTTCAATTTACATGTTATTGCCTCCTGCTGGCCAAACAGCTGAACAGCCAAGGGCATTTCCCCCAACCTGACAATGCCTACTGTATACTAAACCTTACCTTTGATATGTTTATCTACTTTGCTATAGGACAAAATGTGGGAATAAAAAGAGCCCTGGGTCTGGAGATAGAGAGAATTTAGGTACTACAGCTAAGCTTCCTCTGGCTCCCCCATGGATTACAAATTTATATTGTATTTCTAGTCTCTTTATTAATTTACCCGCAGCCCTTGTCCAGATTCCCGAACCCTTCTAGATGCCGAGAAAGACACCGGCATTAGCTAGGCACCTGGGACTTTTACTAGTGTGACATTCCATACCTGGCCTATCATTCCTGCTCTGCTCATGCCTACTCTATCACGCTAATATCCTGACATTATTTAGCAATGTGTTTGAAGCCACAGTCACCTTGGCCACTGGTAAAATGCATATTATTTGTTTCTCTCAGAAGAAACTGTTCTTTCAATTTAGATATCACATTGTGTTTCAACATTGTTCTCTTGAAAATACTATACTCTCTGGTATTATGGAAAATCATATACAATTATGAAAGTCAGCTTTTTCTTGAACTTATTTTTTACTGGTCCAGACAGTGTTGATCATTGCATATAGAATGCTTTAGTTTTAGAAAATTTTAAAACCAATTTTTATTAGCTTTAAGATATTAGCAAATTGGTTTCTCATATAATTATTTTTGATACAGTAGAACAAAGTGTTCTAAATTTGTACCTTAGTGATAATTTCAGCTTGAAAATGTAGGAAAGGAAAGCCTAAAAACCTGATTTTTATCACTATACATCGAATCAATCTCTCTCCTTTCCTCCCTCTGTTACTCTCCTCTTTCTTTCTCTTCCGTTTCACAAAGATTTTAGGTGGCATACAAAGATACAAAGAAATAGTTAAAATAAATATAAGACCAGTGAGAAATATGAGGCAAAGGAAAACACAAAGGATAGAAAAGTAAAAGGGAATTTGGATGAGGTTAAGTGCCCAAATTCTAGCCACAATTTCCACATAACTGAGAGGCAGGTTCTGAATGTGAACCCAAGACTCCTAAGTGCCAATACGTGGAAGAGAATGCAGTAAGTTTTTCTAAAAGGAAAACCAAGCCAGTCACCTACGATAACAATCATTTTTCCTGACAGTGTGACCAGAAAGGCGTTTTCTAACCCTAGCCCCATACAGGGGACATTATGTAGTATAATGAACAAAGTATTTCACAACATTCTCAATTAACGTAAGGATCATTCTCATACAGGCATATGGCATTAAGCCAAAGTACAACTCAGGAAAAGCAATTCAGATCCATGAAGGTGGGGGCATGGGAGGGGGTGCTTATCATATAACATGGTCAAGGTGAAGTACTCCATAAGGATCTATTGTCACTTGGATTACATAATATGTAGATGAAAGGCAAGTTTTATATCCTTTAGGGCATTGATTTTCAAATTATATGTTTCATCTGTTAGTGGATAGTAAAATTAATCCAGTTGGTGGTAACTAACTTTTAAAGAGGAAAAAATAGAACAGAAGAGTATGGAATAGAAAAATCAGTATCTTGAGAAATGTTTTATTGTTTCTTTCAAATGTGTTACTAAGTCATGATGCAAAATGTATTTCTTACTGTGAATCTAGTTAAAAGGTTTGAAAACCCCTGCATTGAGGCAATTCTCAAAGGCTATCTCCCTTGCCTAATTTTGCAGAAGGTATTGCTTGGCCGTAACTAAGATCATATCCCTTGGCATGCACCTAAGAACTGCAATTTTTATTTTAATCATCAACTGGGAGCTAGGGGTGGAGTGCAGAGGTGGGGGGTGCAGAGAGAAGCATTGAAATACACTTGGAAAAATGGAGGCCACTGACAAATCCTTCACGATGCTAAAATGATAGTGAACCAAGATAGTTTGCACAAGAGGAGCATGAGGCTCTCTGGAGACAAAAGGAAAGCCCATATAACTAAATGCACAGCTTACTATGGAGCCACAGCTATAACCCAGTTTCAAGTTGAAAGTCACCCATCCAACATAATAATTTGGTCCTTTCTGTAGGTGGTAAGTATACTGCAGGTCTGGTGATATATAATAAATTGGCTGCATAATTGTGATAAAATTATAGCATTTACTACGAGAGAATAACATTAAAAGTATCCTTGGTTTCTTACAAGGTATGTCTCCCTGATGCTAAAGACTATTTCAATTCTTTAAAGTTTGAATAGATTTCACCAACTACTATTGGAAAATTCAATCTGTTTCACTCTCACAAGCTTTATAAGTGATTTCCTATGGGTTGAAGTGCCACAATTAGAAATGCCTCATAAAATATGACTCCATACATGATCATTCCTACATTTCATTTGCCCCATAATTAAATCTAAGAAGAATCATATATGGAGAGGTTATAACAGTGCAGGTCTTATGAAGTCTTCTATTTTTTAAGAAAAGTACACTGGGTTATTGTGAATTGTCTTTTCACTGGTCTAGCCTTATCCACCATCTGAAGACTCCCTGAGGTCAGCAATAAGATAGTATACTTTTAAAAAGGGTGTTTTGACTAAAACTCAACGACCAAAGAATTTTTAAGCTTACTTTTTTTTCTTATAATTTGTATAATTTAAAGCAATATATAAGTGACCTTTTTATTTATACTCAACCTTTGACCTAAGAACATGTAATGTGTAAGCGTGACTCTTACGCCAATTTTACTACCAAGGCATAGAATTACTGGGACTGGAGTGAACTCGAGAGGTTATACCTTCCAGTGTCTACCTCCAAGAATGACTGCATTTTAACAATTCCAGGGATATGTCCATCTTCTATATTTTTCAAAATCTCCAGGGAAGATGTTACAACTTGCCTTAACAATTTGCTCTGGTGTATAATACCTCTTGTTTTACTCATAATTGAAATCTCAGGTGAGAGGGAAATAAAACCTAATTTCCCAGCTTCTCAGTCAATGCTCTTACCCAGGTGTGGTTATAAAACAACCACAAAAATAAGTAGATGAGGAAAAAAGATATTCTGATAACAAAAATTTCCAATGTCTAGTCAACTATTCACCTGTTTCAAGCAATAATTATTTTGAAAACAATCTGGTATAATGAAAAAAAGAGTGAGTTTATTAATGTATAATTTATGTACAGTGGAATTCACTCTTTTATGTGTATAGTTCTAATAAATTTTGAAAAATGTATGCTGTGTTGTGTAATCATCACAGATATCAAGCTATAGAACTCTTTGACAACAAGAATATTGCCTTTTTAATTATTCCTCTTTCGGCAGTCCTGGCCCTTGGCAACCACTGATCTGTTTTATTTTTTATTTTTTTTATTGTTTAAAGTATTACATGTAGTAGTACATATATTTCCTTTTTTTCCCCCATTGACCTTCCCCCAGCCTCCCCTACCCCCAGTCGCATGCCCTCATCCTCCCCCTCCCCCACAGTGTCTTGTGTCCGTTGGTGTGCTTATATGCATGCATACAAGTCCTTTGGTTGATCTCTTCCCCCGCCTTGCCAACACTCCCCTGCTTTCCCACTGTAATTTGACAGTCTGTTCAGTGCTTTACTGCCTCTGTATCTATCTTTTTGTTCATCAGGTTATAATGTTCTTTATTTTCCATAAATGAGATCATGTGGTATTTTTCTTTCATTGCCTGGCTTATTTCACTTAACAAAATGGTCTCCAGGTCCATCCATGCTGCTGCAAATGGTAAGAATTCCTTCTTTTTTATAGCAGCATAGTATTCTATTGTGTAGATGTACCATCATTTTCTAATCCACTCATCTGCTGAGATTTCTCTGCCTGTGGATTCCTCTAGTATATTTATGGTTTCCCGTCTTATGTTTAAGTCCTTTATCCATTTTGAGTTTATTTTTGTGTATGATGTAAGTTGGTGGTCTAGTTTCGTTTTTTTTCATGTATCTATCCAATTTTCCCAGCACCATTTATTGAAGAGATTGTCTTGACTCCATTGTATGTTCATGCCTCCTTTGTCAAATATTAATTGAGCATAGTGGTTTGAGTCGATATCTGGATTCTCTATTCTATTCCATTGGTCTATATGTCTGTTCTTGTGCCAGTTACCAGGCTGTTTTGAGAACAGTGGCTTTGTAATACAGCTTGAAATCTGGTATTGAGATCCCACCTACTTTGTTCTTTTTTTCTCAGGATTGCTGTGGCTATTCGGGGTCTTTTTTTATTCCAGATGAATTTTTGGAGAGTTCGTTCTAGGTCTGTGAAATATGCCGTTGGTATTTTAATGGGGAGTGCATTGAATCTATAGATGGTTTGGGTAGTATGGACATTTTAATGATGTTGATTCTCCCAATCCATGAACATGGTATGTTCTTCCATCTGTTTACGTCTTCCTCTATCTCTTTTTTCAGTGTCCTGTAGTTTTCCGCGTATAGGTCTTTTACCTCCTTAGTTAAGTTTCCTCCTAGGTATCAATTTTTTTGGTGTGATGGTAAATGGGATTGCTTTTTCAGTCTCTCTTTCTTTAAGTTCACTATTGGTGTATAGAAATGCCATAGATTTCTTGGCGTTAATTTTGTATCCTGCTACATTGCTGAATTCATTTATTAAGTCTAATAATTTTTTGAGGGAGTCTTTTGGGTTTTTTTATGTGCAGTATCATGTCATCTGCAAATAAGGACAGCTTTACTTCTTCTTTTCCAATTTGGATGCCTTTTATTTCTTCTTCTTGTCTGATAGCAATGGCTAGTACTTCCAATACTATGTCGAACAGGAGTGGTGAGAGAGGGCATCCCTGTCTTGTTCCTGTTCTTACAGGAAATGGTTTGTTTTTGCCCATTGATTATGATGTTAGCTGTGGGTTTATCATATATGGCTTTTATTATGTTGAGGTATGATCCTTCTATTGCCACTTTGTTGAGAGTTTTTATCAAGAAAAGGTGTTGGATTTTGTCAAATGCTTTTTCTGCATCAATTGATATGACTATGTGATTTTTATCTCTCAATTTGTTTATGTGATGTATCACATTTATTGATTTGTGGATATTGTACCATCCTTGCATTCCTGGGATAAATCCTACTTGGTCATGGTGTATGATCTTTCTGATGTAGTGCTGGATCCAATTTGCTAGAAATTTGTTGAGGATTTTGGCATCTATGTTCATGAGGGATATTGGCCTGTAATTCTCTTTCCTTATCTGGTTTTGGTATTAGGGTGATGCTGGCTTCATAGAAAGAGCTTGGAAGTGTTCCTTCCTCTTGAATTTTTTGGAATAGTCTGAGGAGGGTAGGTTTTAGTTCTTCCTTGAATGTTTGATAAAACTCCCTGTGAAGCCGTCTGGCCCTGGGCTTTTGTTTGCTGGAAGCGTTTTGATGACTGCTTCAATTTCCTCCATAGTTATTGGCCTATTGAGATTTTTAGATTCTTCCTGATTGAGTTTTAGATTATATTTTTCTAGAAATATGTCCATTTCCTCCAGGTTGTCCAGTTTGTTGGAATAGAGGTGTTCATAGTATTTTTTAACAATCCTTTGTATTTCTGTGGGGTCTGTTGTTATTTCACCTCTTTCATTTCTGATTTTGTTTATTTGGGTCCTCTCTCTTTGCTTCTTGTTGAGTCTGGCTAGAGGTTCATCAATCTTGTTTATCCTTTCAAAGATCCAGCTCTTGGTTTTGTTGATCTTTTGTATTGTCTTTTTGGTCTCTATGTCGTTTATCTCCGCTCTGATCTTTATTATTTCCTTCCTTCTGCTTACACTGGGCTTTTCTTGTTGCTCTCTTTCTAACTCTTTAAGTTGTAGGGTTACGTAATTTATTACCATTGTTTCTTGTTTATTGCAATAGGCTTGTAGAGCTATGAACTTCCCTCTCAAGACTGCTTTTGCTATTTCCCATAGATTTTGGATTGTTGTGTTTTCATTGTTGTTTGTTGCCATAATGTTTTTTTATTTCTTCTTTGATCTCTCTGGTAACCCAGTCATTGTTTAATAGCATTCTATTTAGTCTCCTTGTGTTTGATTTTTTTGGATTGTTTTTATTGTAGTTGATTTCCAGTTTTATGCCATTGTGATCTGAGAAGATGCTTGATATGATTTCTTTCTTCTTGAATTTGAAGAGACTTTGCCTGTGACCCAATATATAGTTTATCTTTGAAAATGGCCCATGTGCACTTGAGAAGAATGTATATTCTGTGGCTTTGGGGTGAAATGTTCTGAAGATGTCAATTAATTCCACCTTATCTAGTGAGCCATTTAGGACTGATGTTTCTTTGCTGATTTTTTGTTTAGAGAATTTGTCCAATGGTGATAGTGGGGTATTAAAGTCCCCTGCTATGATTGTATTGCTGTCAATCTCTCCCTTGATATCCTCCAGAAGTTTTTTTATGTATTTGGGTGCTCCTGTATTGGTGCGTATATATTTACCAGAGTTATTTCTTCTTGCTGGATTGCTCCCTTTAGTATTATGAAGTGGTCTTCCTTATCTCTTGTTATGTCCTTCACTTTGAGATCTAATTTGTCAGATATAAGTATTGCTACCCCAGCTTTTTTTTCATTTCCATTTGCCTGTAAAACCTTTTTCCATCCCTTCACCCTCAGTCTGTTTGCGTCTTTTTTTCTGAGGTGGGTTTCTTGTAGACAGCAGATATATGGGTCATGTTTTCTTATCCAGTCCATTACCCTATGTCTTTTGATTGGGGCATTTAATCCATTTACATTTAAAGTTATTATTGACTAGAGGCCCGGTGCATGAAATTTGTGCACGGGGGTGTGTGTCCCTCAGCCTAGCCTGCACCCTCTCCAATCTGGGACCCTTTGAGGGATGTCTGACTGCCCGTTTAGGCCCGATCCGGTGGGATTGGGCCTAAACCAGCAGTCGGACATCCCTCTCACAATCCAGGACTGCTGGCTCCCAACTGCTCCCCTGCCTGCCTTCCTGATTGCCCCTAACCGCTTCTGCCTGCCAGCCTGATCACCCCCTAACCACTCCCCCGCCAGCCTGATTGATGGTTAACTGCTCCCCTGCCAGCCTGTTTTCCCCTAACTGCCCTCCCCTGCAGGCCTGGTCACCCCTAACTGCCCTCCCCTGCAGGCCTGGTCACCCCTAACTGCCCTCCCCTGCAGGCCTGGGTCCCTCCCAACTGCCTTTCCCTGCAGGACTGGTTGCTCCCAACTTTCCTCCTCTGCCGGCTTGGTCACCCCTAACTGCCCTCCCCTGCTGGCCTGATCGCCCACAACTGCCCTCCCTTGCAGGCCTGGTCCCTCCCAACTGCCCTCCCCTGCTGCCCATCTTGTGGTGGCCATCTTGTGTCCACATGGGGGCAGAATCTTTGACCACATGGGGGCAGCCATCTTGTGTGTTGGAGTGATGGTCAATCTGCATATTACTCTTTTATTAGATAGGATAGAGGCCTGGTGCATGGGTGGGGGCCAGCTGGTTTGCCCTGAAGGGTGTCCCGGATCAGGGTGGGGGTTCCCTTTGGGCATTTGGTGGCCTGGGTGAGGGGCCTGTGGTGGTTTGCAGGCTGGCCACACCCCCTGGCGACCCAAGCAGAGGCCCTGGTATCTGGGATTTATTTATCTTCTACAATTGAAACTTTGTAGCCTGGAGCAGAGCCAAGCCTTCTGCTTGCTCCATGGCAGCAGCCATTTCTATTGGGATTTATGTATCTTCTATAATTGAAACTTTGTAGCCTTAAGCAAGGCCTGGGCCGGCCAGGGTGTGCAGAAAGCTTGGCTTCCTTCATCGCTGGGGGCAACCCTAGCCTCCTGCTCTTTCCAGCTCCATGGCTGCCGCCATTTCTGTTTGGATTTATGTATCTTCTATCATTGAAACTTTGTAGCCTTGAGTGGAGGCCTAGGCCGGCAAGGGCAGGCGGAAAGCTTGGCTTCCTCCATCGCCGGGGAAACGCAAGCCTCCCTCCTGCTCTCTGTGGCTGTAGCCATCTTGGTTGGGGTTATTTGCATATTCGCTCCTGATTGGCTTGTGGGCGTGACTTGTGGGCGTGGCTTGTGGGTGTAGTGGAGTGATGGTTAATTTTCATATTACTCTTTTATTAGATAGGATAGGTACTTATTTGTCGCCATTTTTATTCTTTACCCCTGTGTTCCCTCTTCACTTCCTATTTCTTTTTTTTACAGCAGACCCTTTAGCATTTCTTGAATTGCTGGTTTGGTGGTAATAAACACCCTTAGTCCTTTTTTGTCTGTGAAGCTCCTGATTTCACCTTCAATTTTGATTGATATCCTTGCTGGGTACAGTATTCTTGTATTCAGACCCTTCTTTTGCATGACTTTATATATTTCATTCCATTCCCTTCTGGCCTGATGAGTTTCTATTGAGAAATCAGTTGCTAGTCTGATGCGGTTTCCTTTGTAGGTAACTTTCTGTCTCTCTCTGGCCGCTTTTAAGATTCTTACTTTGTCATTGGTGTTTGCCAATTTAATTATAATGTGCCTTGGCGTCGGTCTTTTGGGGTTCATTTTGCTTGGGACTCTGTGAGCTTCTTGGATTTGTGTGGGTTTTTTCTTCCCTATATCAGGGAAGTTTTCTGTCATTATTTCTTCAAACAGGTTTTCTATTCCTTGCTCAGTTTCCTCTCCTTCTGGAACGCCTATTATGCAGATGTTTTTTGGTTTGTGTTGTCCCTAAGTTCCCTTAGGCTCTCCTCCTGCTTTTTAATTTTTTTTTTCTAGAAGCTGCTCTACTTGGGTATTTTTTCCCATCTTGTCTTCTAGCTCACTGATGCGGTCCTCTGCTTCTTCTAGTCTACTCTTGATGCTTTCTATTGAGTTCTTTACAGCAGCAATGTCATTTTTCATTTCTTCTTGGTTCTTCTTCATTTCCTCTTGCTTCTTACACATTTTGTCAAATTTGTCTTCCATTCTTTTCAGCCACCTTATGACCATTTCTCGGAATTCTTTCTCTGACAGGTTGCTTGCCTCCATTTTGTTTACTTGCTTTTCTGGTGATGCCTGCTTTTCTTTCATATGTGGGCTGTTTCTTTGTCTCCCCATGGTCTCTCTTCTCTGGGTGTCTGGTTATGTAGTTCTCTCTCTCCTGCGTTGATTTAAAGGCACAAAATACAACACAACCAGGTACAACACACAAGGCACTGAACAGAAATGTATTCACGATATTAATCACCCCAAATAAAGGTGACCACCAGAGAAAGGCAAATTAGAGGATAGAAGAGAAAGAAAAATGAGTGCAAAAATGAAATTGGGAAAAGGAAAAAAAAGTAAGAGAGAAAAGAAAGAGAATAAGAAAGAAGAGGGGAACAAACTATATGGGGAGAAAACTCCAATAGAACAGCCACTAATTCCAATAAATGCCATCAACAAGTACCTGGAGATGAATGCAAGCTAAAAACAACAAGTAATATCAAGCGAGGTGAGGGAAAACATAAGCAAAAAACAAACAAAAACAAAACAAAGAAAAAATAATAAGCAAAATAATCTCACAAACAAACATCAAAAATCCATATAATCAACAATCAAGCAAACAACAACAAAAGGACAAAGAGAAAAAATTTTTGGATAGTGAAGAAAAAGAAGAGAGTGGTGTGTATGGACTTGGAGCAGGGGATTGGAAATTAGATGTATAAGTAGGGTGAAATTTTAACGGGGTAAAAAGAAGGAATAGGGAAAATCTAAAGCAGGAATAGGGTAAGAGAAACAGGATAACAAAAGGGGAAAAGTTAGGAAGAAAGTGATTGCATAAAGGTAAAGGTGAGATAGAGTAAAATGATGCTAAAGGAAAGATGAAAATAGAATGTAGAACACTAATCCCAAAGTAAAATAAAGAGAAAATAAAATGACACTTAAAAAAAAAAAGGTAAAATAGTAGTAGTAATAATACTGATTGAAAATAAAAATGTAATAATTAAAAAGGTAAAATCAAGTGAGGAAAAAAGAAAAAAAATAGTTTCTTAAGTAAAAGATAAAAAAATAAAAATAAAAATGTGCAGTAGTGAAGATCATTCACTTCCTCTACTGTTTTGTTTGACTCATCTGTTTCCTAGTAAGGACAGTATTGAAGTTCCCTGAGGTCCCTGCTCCTCAGTGTTCTAAGCCAGTCTTGATTTTTAAGCAGGCATTGTGTCCTAATTTCTTGTATTCCTTTATTTGTGTTTTCACAAGAGTCAATTTGTGATTAAGCCACTGGGTGGCAGTGTTTCTGGATTGACCTCCGGGTCTGTAGGTCCTTTCTAGCCAGTGCTTAGATCCTGCTTTCCCTGTGGCACTCAATACCGGTTTGTGGGAGTGGGTTGTCCCAGAGCTGGTTCTCTGATGGTTATTCCCCACTCTGATCCCCAGGTTCCAGAAAAACAACTTTCCCCTGCAGTCTCTTAGGGTGTCCCCAATTGGGTGATCCTATGTATTGGGCTTAATAATCAGAAGCAAGGATTTAAAGAGGAAAAAGAAAAAAGAAAAAAAAAAAAGAGAGCCAGCATAAGTGTGTGAACTCCGGGGCTGTGTGCAAGTCTGTGCAGTCTTTTTTTTTCCCTTGGGTCTAAGCAGTTGGCACACTTTTAAAATTTTTACGCTGTCCTTTTGCGTTACATCAAAATAGGTTGCTTTTTAGAGCTCCCTTCTGTTAGGACCCCCTTCCACATTCATGGATAGCGCCAGCCCCAACGCTGCGGATTTTTCTAGGGGCAGACTTCCCCAGATTCTCCAGCTCCTGCATGCGCATTTCTCTCTCCTGCCAAGAGCAGAGACCTCACCTTATCTCAGGTGAAATCTGACCTTTCCATGGTGGAGTGTAGAGCTCCTCTGAATCCACGTGCTTGTGCCAATTGGGGACCGGTGTTCTAGGGCAGTGGTCAGCAAACTGCGGCTCATGAGCCACATGCGGTTCATGAGTTGCAGTTTGACGCTCTGTTGACTAATGAGTTTGCCGACCACTGGGATAGGGGTTTAATCACAAGGGACAACAACAGCCTCTAATTATTGGAATTGCGAGCCTAGGTCAGTAGTCGGCAAACTCATTAGTCAACAGAGCGGCAAACTGCGGCTCGTGAGCCGCATGTGGCTCATGAGCCGCAGTTTGCTGACCACTGTTCTAGGGTTCGCAGCTGTTTGGTGGGTGCCATATTTGTAGATTCCCTGGGCTTTTCAGGTGTCCAATAACATCCACTTTCCCCTTCAAGATGGCGTGGTCTCTGCCCCACTGATCTCTTTTAGTTAGTGTTATACTTTCGCCTCTTTCAAAATGCATTCAAATGGAATCATACAATATGTAGGGTTGAGTCTTTTTCTTTTTACTTATATAATGCTTTGAGACTCATCCATGTTGTTACAGGTATGGGTAGTTTCTCCCCTTTTAATGCTGAGTTGTATTCCATATAAAACTTACTTATCCATTCACCAGTGGATGGACATTTGTGTTTCTTTTCAGTATTTAGTGGTAGTATCTAAAGCTATTATCAACACTTATGTTTGTGGGAACATATATCTTCATTTCTCTGGGGGGAAAAATGCCTAGTTGGAGTATTGTCAGGCCATATAGTGAATGTATATAACTTTATAAGAGCAAGTTCTTCTTGACTAAAGTCAGTCATTGACTATTTTTGGCCAAGGATCAATGCTGATATGGAAGAAATTGGGTACATATAAATGAAACCACTATCAGCCATCAATCCCAATGAAATTATTTCCAGAAAACACAGGAAAATTGACTGAAACCTCCTTAGTTACCGTGGTTACTCTGAATTAGCTGCTAATAAACAGTGAAATGGCTCAAAGGCAGCAGAAAGCAAGTTACAGAAGCAACCAAAATTGTGCTAAATCCATAAATTGGAAAATAAATATCTAGAAAAGTAAGGATTAACTATATTGTTGGCAAATCATGCAGGATGCTTGCTTTTATCATCTTCATACTTTGAGTTAGAAAATTAACAATATTTTAAAGATTCTGACTTTAAGTTAAAGGAGTTACATTCATGTGAAAGGAGCATAAAAGTGACCTAGATTATTCTTTTTGAAAATGTGAACTAAAAAATCAATTTTGTATTTATTGTGTTAAATTTGAGCCACTTGAACAGAGACATGTTAACAAATGCTGTCAGATTGAAATACTGCTTGATCTTCAAGTGTTTCAATGTATTGTGACAAACAGGAATCCAGCCCCAATAAGAAATTCACATTTTAATCAAATACTTTCTGTCGAAATTTCCAATGTGTCTTTCCTTGTGGTTTTATATCAGTAAGATCTCTGTTAATTATTTTGACCAAGGCTCAAAACTCCATCAACTCAATCAAAAACTATTTTATGTCTTTAGTGTTTAGATGAATTTTTCCAACTAAGTCAGTTGTCCAAAACCAGTTTGAAGAAATATTGTTCACTGTAGAAATCAGGATTCACAAATGCAAAAATTACGAGAATGATAATTAGCTTTACTCTTCTTTAACAATCAATGTGATATGGGGATTTACTCACACAGAAAACTCTCCGGCTATTAAACATTTTTAAATGATGGACTTTTCAAATCATGCATTAAATTGTGCACTGTAGCCTATGCACTTATTCATGGCCACTGTGTTTGAAAGACAGATAACAGGGTCATGGAAGAGGAAGTCAGATCATACTTGGGAGACAATATTAAATTATCACACACACAGTCATCCAATGGTGGTTAGCTGGGCCAGCGCATGAGTTATTAAAGCCTTTTGTTTGGCTAAGAAAGAATTCAGTGCCAAGACTCAAATACACATGAAAATTTATTTAGAAAGTCAAAGGGGTAAAAGTGAGCTGTGGAGGAAGTGAGCCAGCTGGGCTGGGTAGACTCAGGAAACAAGTTACAGTGGCAAAAAAAGGGCCCTGTGTGATTTTCTCCATTAGTGTTCAGCTGTTTGGTTAACTGTGTTAAATATTGGCATTAGCCAAGGATTTTATTTTCTACTGATACTTAAATTTAGTAAAAGCCGGGGTGGGGGGGGCGGGGAGGCAAAGAAGATGGCCTGGTAGTGAGAAAATGGTGAGGTTTATGGAGGTCTTGATAAGGTTAAAAATTTTTTAAAAAATAATTTTAGTGAAGTTATATATTTCTAATAATGCAGGGAAGAATTAAGTAACATGTGATTTAAATTCAGAAACAGGGTCTATGAGGTTCAAAAATTTTGAACAGTAAGTTAGAAGGGCTGGAAGTGGTGATTGGAGAATTAAGTGCTTGAAAGAGAGATTTTGAAGGTGGAGAAATTTGTGCTGATGAAACATAGGACTAGGATATAACTGTAGTGTGTGTGGCTGGGGTAGAAACATAGGACTAGGATATAACTGTAGTGTGTAGTGTGTGTGGCATGCATTAGAGATGGTATTATTAAGGAAACTAGGTGAATAATCTGGTGAATGTTTAAGTAATCATGAATGATGACAGTAGTTTCAGAGAAAGGGGGGATGATAAAAGCCTTAGTAGATGACAGCAAACAGGAGAATAATAAGGTGGTTTATGTAGGTGGCTTACTCATCAAGGGAGCAGAATGTGTGCTCCATCCTCCTCCACCCTCAAGATGACATCTGCACCACCACTGAGAAATGAATTCAAGCTCTTTAACTTTTGTAATGGCTTACAAGGCTCTGCATGATCTGGTTCTCATTATCTAAGACACCATCTTTTATTTTTTTAATTTATCTTTATTATTGAAAGTATTACAGATGACCCCATTTTTTAGTATATTTCTGTATATTACCCAGAATCCAGTCACAATGGCCTTCTCTCAGTTTCGTGAGGAAGTCAAGGTCTTCTATCTCAGGGCCTTGGCACATGCTATTTCCTGTACCTTAAACTCTTTTACACGGATAGGCCCTTCTCAGCCTCAGCTTAAATACTATTTCTGTTCCCTGACCTCACAAATTAAGGTATTCCTTCTTATAATACTTTATTCCTTTTCTTTGTTGCACTTATCAAAATTTAAAGTGTATCTTACATAATAAAAGCCTAATATGCTAAGTGTCTGGTTGACTGGTCAGCCATTCAACCAATCAAAGCATAATATGCTAATGATATGCTAAGGCTTCTCAACTGCTTGCTATGATCTGCACTGACCACCAGGAGGCAGGCGCTTCGACCGGTATGTTAGCTTGCAGCTGGGGTCTGGCCAATTGGGACTGAGCAAGATGGGCCAGACATGCCCTGGAGCCCTTCCATGGTCCCTCCCCAGCTGGCCAACCTCCCATATCCCTCCCAGCCCCGATCATTCACCAGTGGGGTCCCTCAGCCTGGCCTGCACCCTCTCACAATCCAAGACCCCTCAGGGGATGTCGGAGAGCCAGTTTTTGCCAGGCCGAGGGACCCCATTGGTGCATGAATTAGTGCACCAGGCCTCTAGTTTTATGTAATTGGCTTACTTTTCATTGTTTATATTAGCTCCATGAAAGTAGGATTGTCTCCCCCTCTACTGTATTTATAGAAGTTGGTCGAGGGCTGGACACTTGGCAGAGGAGTACAGCCTAATGGTTAGGAGTGCAGGCTCTGAGGTTAGGTAGCCTGAGTTCAAATCCCAGCCCCAGCAGTGCAATTTACGTGACCATGGGAAGATTACTTTGCCTCTTGGAGACTTTGTCCTTTCTTACCCAATTTGTAAAATAAAGAAAGCAGTATTTATCTCATAGAGTAGATATGAGGATTAGAAATATATGCAATTGCAATACCTACCACAAACTAAGTGCTTGATAATTGTTTGCTAAAGGAACATTCAATGATCAAACTTTCTGTTGTGTAAAAATCTGTGATAGAAAGAAAGCTCTTTTAGTTGCATAACCACATTGTCTCTAACATTAAGTAATCAAACCTCCCTAATGTTCAGTTTCTTCAACTACAGAATGACAAAGCTGGGTATTGTCATTTCTGTTTTTTGTTTTTTTTTCTGGTTCTAAAATCCTCAGTTATATGATTGTAAAATAGGTTTTGTTTTCTTCCTTTGATTTGTCATTAAAGTAGTCATGCTAAATTACTTAAAACAGTGAGGCTTTTTGTTTATTTGTTTTAATGTGTTAGGGGTAGTGGAATCATTTAGGAAGGTTTTTTAAATGACAGATATTTTTCCCCTTTCTTTGCCTCTGATTCTGGCCATGTGGGCAGGTGGTGTTGTGGTTTAAATACTTCACCAGCTAAATTAAATCTCCTCTGAGGTCTCCCACTGATCACCTTCTGCTACCTGTCCTATTGAGACCCATTGCTTTAGCAGGTGCCATGAAAGAAGAGATGCTTAGCATCATTGCTTGTATATGAGCCAAACATAACAGGTTTTCCTTTTTGGACAATGTGATGACTATGACCATGTACCATTTATTCTCCCTAATCAGAACTGCGATGAATGTCACTGTCCTGAAAATGATTCTGGTCACAACTCTGCAACTACATCACTCTAATCCTTAGAACTTCTGGATCAAGTGGCATTTTATTATCACAAATCTATCTAAAAATATTACACTATGATAGAATATGAAATAATTTTAATCACTTAAATTTCCTTGTATTTTATTTCAATAAAATTCCCTTTAGATCTTAAAAGACATTTTATCTTTGAAATACGTTGCAATCAAATCTCAATGAAAAATCACAACAAATCTAGGTTTCAAATATAAAATTTTGAATAAATGTCTTATTCTGCTTCATATCTGGTCTGCTTCAGCTGTTTTCACTTACTTCCCAACCAAATGGAGAAAAGGAGGAGGCAGATTCATAAACAGCAGGAGACATGGCATTGGGTCTGATGTAGATGTGCTTGGCCTTAGTAACCACCAAGCTTTGGGGCCAGGAAAGTCTGAGGTGGCGTTTAGCTCCCTTGATGGTGAGAATTGATTGTTGGCTTAGATGGTGGTTACCAACCTGGCTCACTTCAAGGCACTTACTCTGCTTAGATAGATATTCTGTGAAGCTCCTGTTTTCTGCAGTTGCAGCCAGGGAATTTGCTATAGCTCTGGGCAGACTACTCTACAAAAGCCAGCCGAGCATTTGTGGCAGCATGGATGGAGGGTATTATGCTAAGTGAAAAAGTCAGGCAGAGAAAGACAAACACCATATGATTTCACTTATTTGTGGAATCTAAAGAACAATATAAACTGACAAACAAAATAGAAACAGATTCATAGATACAGAGAACAGACTGATAGTTTCTGGAGGGGAGGAATGTGGGTGAAAAAAAAATGAAGGAATTAAGAAGTACAAATTGGTAATTACAGAATAGTCACAGGGATGTAAAGTGAAGCATGGGGAATATAGTCAATAATATTGTAATAACTATGTATGGTGCCAGGTGGGTACTGGAATTATCGGGGGGAACACTTTGCAAAGTATATGAGTGTCTAACCACCATGCTACATACCTGAAACTAATACAAAATAATAGTAAATTGTAATGGAAAAATAATGTGTGTGTGTGTGTGTTTTTAAAGGGACACATTCAAAAGAAAACTCTGAAACCTAGTCTTACTTGCATTCTATTTTTCTTATAGTCTTACATTTTCAATTATAATCTATTTTGTTTGGTGAAATTTCCACTTTAATCAGCACCTGTCCAAAAAGCTTTCAGGATTATTTCTAATTTATACCTACGAAAGCCAGCTCCTGTTTGCAAGGGGTTTGGATAGGAGAACTGAGGAATCTTTTTGCCCATTCTTGTCTACACTTGATGTTGCAGATGTAATCGCAGCTCTAAGAATCTCATCTCAACATTCTCTTAAAAAACCTCTCAGTGTTTCTGATCACTGAACATTTGAAATAGAAATTAAAAAGTTCTATGAAACTTTGAAGAGAAAACCCAAACTGGCTGTCCATTCCTTAGTGCTGAAAAAGCTCAGGCAATGGTGCTAAATCAGGGCCATCCCGTGACATAGCAAATAACAATCCATCTGAGTAAGTACAAAGGTCAATATGTCTGCACCAATTATTAACCTGAGTTGAATCACCAACCTAACCATTTATTTCCAAATAGACTTGTAGATGTTATTATATGGTTTTATAGCTCTCTCAATATTGAGACTTCCAGTTCTTCTCTTTGGAATTTATTAGTTAGATTTAGATAGCACATGTGCTAGAGGTATTAATAAAATGACTAAGTCTTGACTAAAAAATAGTCTATAATCATTCTATTTTTAGCATCGTTCAGTTCCTGCTTAGCAAGGCAAAAGCTTAGAAACATGACTCAATGAAACAGAAAATAAACATTTAGTATACTGCATACTATGCTGAAACAAACAAACAAACCCTGGTATCCTGGGCATAGGTATAGGAGTAATTACCATAATAGAAAAAGACACAGTGTACGTAGGTAAAGAAATACTGGTAGTGTAGGCTTCTCATTTTGTACAGTAATGTGCAATAGCCAAACAGTGTACATCTCCAGGTAACTTTAGTAGAAGGACACCATCCTATGTCATTCAGCTTATAGTTAGAGGCTAAAATTCTACAAACAATAGAGAATACCATTGGTATTAGGCCATTTTTGGCCACTTCTATGTGATACCATGAAAACAGAAGGGATTAAAATGAATTTGCATGGTGTTTACTAGCAAATGCCAAGTAGCAGTAATTTAAATTACGTTCATTTTCAGACACCTTGTTAATATTATGCAAAGATTTCAAAGCACACATCAAAGAGTCCTTCATTGATCTATACAAATGCTGTACATAAAAATTTCTTGCACTTAATAAGCCACATTGCAAGATCAATTTGGAATTTTCTTGTTGTGCTAAAAATATGAGATAAATACTCAGTTCCAAAGATCTCAGCAGAGTATGTGTAATTTGAGAGAAAAAAAATACAATAATGCCAAAGCAAACATATTTGGGGGTTCTCTTGAGGTCTGCTTTCTGATTCCTGTCCTAAATAGAGGGTTGTCCTGAGGACACCTTAAGAAGGACCCTTCTGAGTTACATTAACAATAGGCAAAGTACACTGACACCTATAACTTTATGTACATATATCATGTATGACAGTGATTCAGCTGTGAGCAAGTGCTCTGGAGCATTTATTATATAGCACTTTTAATGCTGAGCAGCTGTGTACCTGTGCCATAGCCTTGTCTTATCCTCAGATGAGAATCAGAACCACCTTATCTGTTCTTACTGAACCTCCCTACTCCTACCACATCATTATCTCTTTGAGCAGTGCCTGTGAAACTGGTATACTGAATGAGCTGGGAGCAGGAAACTGAGATGCTAAAGCTATTTTTTTCTTATCACTTCATTTAAACTTAGTCTCCCATTTTGTTCTTCCATACTCCTAGATAAAAAAAAAAAAAAAAAAAAAAAAAAAAAAAAAAAAAAAAAATTCCAAGGCAAGTTCTAGAATTTTTGAGACTATCCTATCTAATAAAAGAGTAATACGCAAATTGACTGTCACTCCAAGACACAAGATGGCAGCCTCCATGTGGTCAAAGATGGCTGCACCCATGTGGACACAAGATGGCAGCCACAAGATGGCCTGCAGGGGGGAGCAATTGGGGGGGACCAGGCCAGCAGGGGAGGGCAGTTAGGGGTGACCGGGCCAGCAGAAGAGGGCAGTTGGGGGGACCAGGCCTGCAGGGCAGGGCAGTTGTGGGCGATCAGACCAGCAGGGAGGGCAGATAGGGGTGACAGGGCCAGCAGGGGAGGGCAGTTGGGGGGGAAGACGAGGCCTGCAGGTAGGGCAGTTGGGGAGGGGCAGGCCTGCAGGGGAGGGCAGTTAGGGGTGACCGGGCCAGCAGGGGAGGGCAGTTGGAGGGGACCAGGTCTGCAGGGCAGGGCAGTTGTGGGCGATCAGACCAGCAGGGAGGGCAGTTAGGGGTGACAGGGCCAGCAGGGGAGGGCAGTTGGGGGGGAAGACGAGGCCTGCAGGTAGGGCAGTTGGGGAGGGGCAGGCCTGCAGGGGAGGGCAGTTAGGGGTGACCAGGCCAGCAGGGGAGGGCAGTTGGGGGAAACAAGGCCTGCAGGGGAGGGCAGTTGTGGGGACCAGGCCTGCAGGGGAGGGCAGTTGGGGGTGACCAGGCCTGCAGGGGAGGGCAGTTAGGGGTGACCGGGCCAGCAGGGGAGGGCAGTTGGGGGGGAGGGCAGGCCTGCAGGGGAGGGCAGTTAGGGGTGACAGGGCCAGCAGGGGAGGGCAGTTAGGGGTGACCGGACCCGCAGGGGAGGACAGTTGGGGGAAACAAGGCCTAGAGGGGAGGGCAGTTGTGGGGACCAGGCCTGCAGGGGAGGGCAGTTGGGGTGGACCAGGTCTGCAGGGGAGGGCAGTTGTGGGTGATCAGACCAGCAGGGAGGGCAGTTAGGGGTGACCAGACCGGCAGGGGAGGGCAGTTGGGGGGGTAGGCCTACAGAGGAGGGCAGTTAGGGGTGACAGGGCCAGCAGGGGAGGGCAGTTAGGGGTGACCAGACCAGCAGGGGAGGGCAGTTTGGGCCTATCAGGCCAGCCAGGGAGCAGTTAGGCGTCGATCAGGCTGGCAGGGGAGTGGTTAGTGGTGATCAGGCTGGCAGGCAGAAATGGTTAGGGGCAATCAGGCACAGGCAGGCGAGCGGTTGGGAGCCAGTAGTCCTGGATTGTGAGATGGATGTCAAACTGCCTATTTAGCACCCCTTCCCCCCTTACGAATTTCGTGCACCGGTCTTCTAGTAAAACTATAAACAGGTTCATTTTTGTAATTAAAATGTCCAGTTGAGTGGAATAGACAAGACTCCTATCCTCATTTGATTTACATCCCCTCTCTCCTCTAGCTCTGGCCTGATTCTGGCTGTGGGCTTGTAAGGAGGAGGCCATGTGATTGGCTTCTCTCTAAGGACCGTGGCCTCCATTCCTCAGCTGTTATGTGAGGTATCTGACCTCTTTGGTCTTGAGCCAAGGGGGAGAGGGAATTAACAAAAGGCATGGCTTGTCCATTTTAAGGTGGTTCTAACACTGCCCTTATTCCTTCTGGATGTGGTAGAGGCACTGTGGCCAGCTCTTTCTTCAATAGTGTGTGTGTGTGTGTGTGTGTGTGTGTGTGTGTGTGTGTGTGTGTGTCCAGTGTGGGTACAAGGCATCACCTTCAAATCCAGGCCCAAAGGGCCCCTGCTCTGGCCTCCACTCTGTAGTGTACCCTCTTCCAGCTATGCAGAATGCGGACTCCACAAATTCAAGGAGACTACAAGCCCACCTTCCAGACCCCTTCTCAGTCCCTGGAACCCTGGGATTCCTTTTCCAAATGGCCCCGACATTTCTTTCCAGTTCCTCTTCAGGCCCTTCTCCAGGTCTCTATTCCAAGAGCAGGCCACACCCACTGTGTACATTACTATGCCCAAGGGATGGCCAAGGGTGACTTTTTGCTGGGGGTGGTAAGTGGGCAGAGCTTGGTGGTTTGGGTTTGAGTGTTCATATGCATGCACATGGGTCTTCTGGCATTGGGGAGAGGAATCAGGATGAGGGATCTGGGCTGGAGACTGGGGCTTCTCCCACCCCCACCTCTCATGCTGCCCTGGTCTGTCATGGAACTCAGAGGAGTCTAAATTGTAAATCAGAACCTGGTCTTCCAGATCATTCTGAAATTATACTTTTAAGTGAGGAGATGAAACATATTCTATTTAACAATTTATTAGTTTCATTTATACTTTTAAATATTTAGGTCATGATAGGTGGCTTTCCAATTATATTCTTGCCCGCTATGCTCTTCAAATGTGTGTGTGTGTGTGTGTGTGTGTGTGTGTGTGTGTGTGTGTGTGTGATTTATTTCCTAGGGACCTCTGATTATAGTAGCATTGCTGTAGTCAATGCCATATATATATATATATATATATATATATATATATATATATATATATATATATATATATAGTTTTTTTTTTAACTTTCTCTAGCTCAACCACTGGATTTCTTATAGACCATCCCAAACAAATGCTCTCTGTTGGGTCCCTTCATGCTTTCAAGCAGAGGGAGGAACCTTTTAAAATAAATGAAGGAGGCTCTGGCTGGGTGGCTCATTTGGTTGGAGGGTCATCTCGGGCACCAGAAGGTTGCGGATTCTATTCCTGGTCAGTGCATATACTCAGGTTGCAGGTTTGATCCCTGGTTGGGACATATACAGGAGGCAACTGTTTCTCTCTCCCTGACTCTCTCTCCTAAAATCAATAAACATATCCTTGTGTGAGGATAAAAAACAATAAAAATAAAATAAAATAAATGAAGACCAACTTCTTATGGTAGGTTCCTTTGGCCATGAGAAATCTCAGGCATCCTTTTGCCATCCTCAAAGGAAGTAAACCTCAACACTTGGAGGTTCTCTTGCTCCTTAGTCCTAGGTGGGTGGTTCTGGGTACAATCTCTCTCTTAATTTCCTGCTGGCAAGAGTAAGTCTCTATACTCTCAAATGCCAGGGCTCTTGGGACAAGTCATCCCAGTGGTTCTCTCAGTCACTCTCGCTTGGCCTGAAATCATGGGGAAAGACCTCTCTTGCATTCTCTATGGGGGTGTGAAGTTTTGCAGTCCACAACAGTCTTTCCTCCCTGGCATCTCTGACATCACCCCCATTAGGCTGGAGGTGGGAAAGCATTCATGCTGGCCCAAGTGGGTCCCCCCTCTCTTAGCTTGCCAACCATAGGTCGTTAGGGCCTCCCATTAAGGAGCCCTTTTCATTATTTTTATGGACCCTTGGGGTCTTTGCAAAAGTTCCTCAATACCAGGAAAAGCCAATTTTAACATCCTGTTACATTTGCATTTGAGGGAGCCCAAATCCCATGTCCGTATTTCTCGCACCATGGGCAGGAGTCGGGATAGGGCTGGTAAAATCAGAAAGAACATCAAATATGTAAGAAAAATAAACGTTTATATTCCCAAACAAAGGGGAAGTAAAGATAAAATAATGCTAAAATTTACCAAGTAATGTTAGACTTACATGCAGAAGATGAAACCACAGATGAGGTTATCACATAAAATGCATGCAGAGGACTTATCACACTGGCTACACTTGGGCCACAGATTTGCCTTTGAGTTTTCTAGTGGACACCCCAGGGAGAAAAATATACAATTTTCTGTGCATATAATAAAAACACATTTGCTCAAACACATTCTTGATGTTTTATTCTGGTGGGAATGCCTTTTGTGTTTTCATAAAGATTATTTGTCTTTTAATATGACAAGCTGCTGTGTATTTTTAAATTCAGGACAAAATATCCTTTTGAAGAACTCTTTCATCTGGAGACATATCTGTGGCCTCTTTGCTCTGAAAACTGAGATGAATGATCTCAAATGTGGTTTCTTGCCTTTGAATGTATTAATAGAAAATATGTTGGAAGCTAAAGAACACACCACAAAGAAAAAGTGGTAAACATTTATTTAAAATAAACATTACATTTATTATAAAAATGGAATAAATAGCTAAAATAGTCACATCCCATATCTTCCATTTTATATTAGAGATTTAATCAAATAAATTATTTTTTGTGATACTTATTGCATGGAAAGCATATTAGGAAAGAGAAAAATTGTTACATTTTCATCATTCAAAACACAACTGTTGTTATCTTACCAGTAAAAAGATATCAGTCAGAAGGTGTTTTGTCTTATTACATATTTTATTTCATAATTATTGTCTATAGCACGAATTGAATTATTTTGAAGTTAAAGGGTATGTAATTTTCACATACTTAAGAAATATTCACAAAGATTATGAGAAACAGGTGTTATATAACCTTAAAATTACCATAGAAACAGGCTGCAAAGCTATGCTGTCAGAGGCATAGCAGATGCGTGTGATGATGTGTCACACACCAGGAAGACTCGGCTTTGGGGAGCTGTGCTGAGTGTTTTTCTACCTTTCCAAATGACAGAAATTGTATGAAGATAATTCCAAGTAAAATAAAAATGTGAAAAGGTTTTCTCAGCTGTACTTTATGATTAGCAAAACACTAGTTTTTTTTGATACGAGATGGAAAGACTCTGATTTTTGCTAGAGCTAAATATTTGGGAGCTCAATGCCAGATACTTCCTAACTCTCTCCTGACAATGGCCTCATAAAGTGGGAAAAAGACCAAGTGACAAATCAAACACTAGATACCTATTAGGCACTTGTGAGATACGTACAAGACAGTGCAAGAGAAGGAAGAAGAGTAAAACATGATTCCCGTTCTTGAAGTTCTTACATTATTGCTGAGAGATGCACAGGAAAAGATAGTGAATTCAAGGGGCCAGACAAATACCTAATAAGGGACTGTGCATTTATCAAATGGTTTCTATCAATGATGAGGTTAATAGGTCATTAATGGAAGGCTTTGGATTAGGGTCAAAATCAGAGGAGTGATTGCAGCAGGATTCCAAAAGATGGACGGTATTTAGATCTACACAGGGAGGATCATGGGCAGCATACTAAGGCAGGGGAAGTAGGAGTATGGGAGATAGATAATTAAGTCTTAGAACCCTAGGATCCTGGGATTCTTTCCTGCAAAGCACCCTTCTCTGCTATGAACAGCTCATCTCTGGGCTGGTCCACACTCCCCATCCCAGACTGAACCACAGGCAGGCAATACTAATTCTTTTTCCTTAAACTGAATCTTATATTGATACTAGAGGCCCAGTGCATGAAAATTTATGCACTTGGGTGGGGGGAGGGGGGCACAGTCCCTCAGCCCAGCCTGTGCCTTCTCACAGTCCAGGAGGCCTCGGAGGATGTCCACCTGCTGGCTTAGGCCTGCTCCCCAGGGGGTTGGTCCTAAGCTGGCAGTCAGACATCCCTCTGGCAGCCTGGGAGACCTCAGGGGATGTCTGACTGACAGCTTAGGCCGCAGTTGGACATCCTTAGAGTTGTGGAGGAGGCAGGAGCTGCTGCACAGACAGTCATCAGCCTGGCTTGTGGCTGAGCAGAGCTCCCCCTGTGGGAGAGCACTGACCACCAGGGGGCAGCTCCTGCGTTGAGCATCTACCCCCTGGTGGTCAGTGCGCGTCATAGTGACTGGTCATTCCCGGTTGTTCCGCCATTAGGGTCAATTTGCATATTACCCTTTTATTATATAGGATGATACCTGCTTCCTTTGGATTCCATACACTGGTTCTACTTTTACCTTAATAAATAGAGAAGATATCAACATCATTTTTCTTTAAAATATTTCATAATGGTGGATTGAGTTCTTAATGCCTTCACAAATATCTTATTTTTTAAGTCAAACATTTCCTATTTCATCAAACATTTTTTAAATAAAAAATATCCTTTTCAAATTACTTCATCAATCTGGTTACCCTCTTCTAGCCTAATATTTAATGGTCCCCTGTTATCTAAAACTTAATAAAATAGTTAAGAGTAACTTGACTTGCACTGTGCTCCATATAACTAAAACCTCTAATTTTCATTTGAATTAAGGAAACTTTCTTCTAGCCTACATTTGTGTCATGAATTATTTATTTATTTGTTTGTTTGTCTGTTTAAATCTTTATTGTTGAAAGTATTTCATATATCCCCTTTTCCCCCGTTGACCCCTTCTAGCCCACTCCCACCCCTGCCCCAGGTCTTCACCACCCTATTGTCTGTGTCCATGTGATATATATATATGTATGTGTGTGTGTATATATATATATGTGTGTGTGTATATATATATACAAATTTTTTGGTTGATCACTTTCCACCCACCTTCCCCTACCTCCCTCAGAGGTGTGCTTTGAATTTTTAAAACAAATTTTAGGATTTTACAATAATCTTTGTTTAAAATTTATTTTTACACTTCAAGATACTGAAGTATTTTGAAACAATATTGAATATTTATTTTGCCAGCCATTGAAATAAGTATATTCTAAATTGTGTTCAAAAGATACTGAAAGGCCATTATCATGCCATCTTTGTCTTTATCCATTCACTGGGAGAATGATAGAAAGTCATAGAAAACAACATTTTTCTAGGACACAACTCTTCTGACTTCAGTAATTTGACATCAATCCATTAATTTACATTTTTTATTTTATTTTATTTTATTTTTATTTATTTATTTATTTATTTTTTAATTGTTTGAAGTATTACAAATAGTAGTACATATGTCTCTTTTTTTCCCCCATTGACCTCCCCCCAGCCTCCCCTTCCCCCCAGTACATGCCTTTACCTGCCCCCCCGCAGTGTCTTTTATCCATTGGTTATGCTTATATGCATGTGTACAAGTCCTTCAGTTGATCTCTTACAGCCCCCCCCCAAAACCTCCTCTGCCTTCCCGCTGTAGTTTGACAGTCTGTTCAATGCTTCTTTGCTTCTGTATCTATTTTTCCCCTTTTCTTTCCTTTAAAAAATCTTGCCTCTGCAGACTAGAAATAAACATATAATAACAAAAAATGTTTGAGTCCCAATTTCAATGTCCAACAGTTCTGAGTCCCCGTTTCAATGTCAAACAGTTCCTTATGTGTACATGTCAGCAATGATATCTGGATGGTGGGCACATGGTGGCAATATAGGTCCGACCCTCTCTGGTTTGGTCCTAGGCACGCTGCTGCGTCACACAGCTTCTGACTGCTAGCGTGGCAAGGCGTCGTCAGCGTCTCCCATCTCTGGACTGTTTCTCTTGTCTTCGTGGTTGGAGCAGACCTGTCAATTCCTCTCTGTTGCAGGAATACACATGGTCTTGGAGTTGTTTTCTGAAAATATACAAACATATTCTCGACCAAAAGTTAATAAAGGAATCTTTTCTATATAATTGATTTGGGATCCTTTTTATTTTTGCCCAAACGATTTTCCTTTGTCTTATTTAGACCATGTGTGTTTTTCATGGGTGTCTTGCTGTTAGCATTACAAATAAAAATTAATTTTGTAAAGTAAAAATTTTCTAGATGTAATTTACTTATAGGATATTTTTCCTCACATGATATTACCCTACTACCCCCCCTTTTTTGATTAATGGAGGCTTTTGTAAATTTTATAATGCAGTCTTGATAACTTTAAATTTTAATTTTTTGCACAAAAATATGACTGCTTAATGATAATTGCTTATCAAGTGCAAGGTGCTTCAATACTTGCATTGCATGCATTATTTAACATAGTACAACAACTCAATAAATATGGTAGTACATTATTATTTCATTCTTATGGTTGAAAAAAATAAAAGCAAACTAATCTCAGGGTCACATGCAAATGAGCTATGGAACTAAGATTTTAACCCAGATAATCTGAGACTGAGCCCATGCTCTTAACTACTGAATAGTCTTTATTTGAGCTATCAAATTATATTATCATTCAACACTTTTCCTTTTGATCTCAAGGATGTAATCGAGTATTTTGTCCAACAAGGGCCTAAAATTCATTTTCAAAATATTTGTTATTGCTCTGGTTTACGGATAACTTACCTCAATTAAGAAGAAAAGAAATTAATCTATGTGAATGGCATTTAAGTTTCTTTATTTTAAGGTTTTTGCCTTTAATGTGATGTAAATACACAAAGTCCATTTGGATCACTTATTTGTCAACATGAGTGAGACTGGCTTTGATTAGAAAAAGAAGATAAAGTATCATTCTTCATTATCTATGTTCCAATCAGAAATGGTGTTGAGGCATAAAAGTAACTCCAATCAGGATAGAATAAATAGAAGTTATTTAAAGAATGTAATTTTAAATCTCACAATATTTGGGGAGCAAATTTAAAAATTAATTTAGGGAAATTTTGTCAAATGAAAAGAGGAAAGAAATTAAGGCATCCATAATTTCACCATTTAAAGATAATCCCTCTTAGCAGAAATATGTGTATTCCAGACATTTTTCTATGTTTTCCGTTTTACATTAAAAAATTAATCAACTCCTTTTTAATGCAGTTTTAGATTCATAGCAAAATTGAGTGGAAAGTATAGAGTTTCCATATGCCCCTAGTCCCCACACATGCACAACCTCCCCAACTATGGACATCCTGCACGGAGTGGTGCATTTATTATTATCAATGAACCTACAATTGACTCATCATAGTTATCTAAAGTTCATAGTTAACATTTGCATTCATGCTTGGTGTTATACATTCTTTGGGTTTAGACAAATTTTTTCATAATTATAGTAGCATACAGAATAGTTTCACTGCCCTAAAATTCTCTGTACTCTGCCTATTTATCCCTCCAGTCAAAACTATTTTTACTGTCTCCATAATGTTGCCTTTTCCAGGATGTTGTATAGTTGGAATCATATAGTATGAAGCCTTTTCAGTCTGGCTTCTTTCACTTAGCAGTATACATTTATGGTTCCTCAATGTCTTTTCATGGCTTGATAGCTCATATCTTTATAATGCTGAGTAATATTTTATTGTGTGATTGTTAAATAGTTTATTTATCCATTCACCACCTGAAGGACATTCTGGTTGCTTTTAAGTTTTGGCAATTATGAATAAAGCTGCTATAAAAATCCATGTGCAGGTCATTGTGTGGACATAAGTTTTCAGTTCATTTGGCTAAATACCAAGTAGCACAATTGTGGGATCATATGGTAAGAGTATTTGTACTTGACAAACTTATTTTAAGTTCAGCTGAGCTGTACAGAGGTTTGAATTGCAAAGTTAGATTTCTTCAGGGCTCCTGGTGCTTCATCTCTCTTTCTCTTATTTTTGACTTTCTTCTCCAGCCTGACTTTTCTGTTCTGGTGCTCTCTTGTAATTTTGGCTGGTATGTGGTGCTGATCCAACACAGACTCAACACATAACCTTCCTTGTGCATATCATCCTCCAGTGGTCTCTGTTCAAATTCAGGAAGGTAGCAGTCTGATTGGTTCAACCTGCCTATGGATTAATTGGTTCCCTCTAGCTTTGGTGTCCAATCAGTACCCAGGACAAGGCCAATGACCTTAGATCTGCCCTTCAGGAGAGGCTTAGGGGTAGCCTGGAGGTTAGGGTGTTAATTTCAAATCAAAGAGTTTAAACTAGAAGGTTATGCTAGGTCTAAACCATTAAAGACTACTGGCTTCCATTACCTGTTTCTCTGCTAATTATTAACAATAGCAGTCCCTTTTAATTTCAGAACTATCTTTGTTTAGAGGGTAAATTATATATGGATCCTAAGTACAACCTACTTAAAAGTTTTGACAGAGATTATCTGTGGCTTTCAGATACATGTTCTGGAGGTTTCCTAAAAATCTTCTCTCCTGAAGGCTTCTCTGTATGTTTTGGGAGAAGTAAGCTGCACATGATAAGAAAACAAGAAAAAGAAAAAACAAACTAGGCTCCATATTATAGTCTACAGGAGTTCAATTATATTTTGTTTCTGACTAAATAACTACCAGTTCTTATAGGAAAACATAAAATAGTTCAGAAATTTTCAGAAGAAGCTCTCTTCCATTATTAATTTACTTTAGTTGAATTCAAATGAACATAAAAGTAAATGTCTTTTTGGTCTAATTTACTTGTTAATTAACTTGCTCCTATTCTTTTTTTTTTTTTTTTTTTTGCATCCTTCCAATATTTGAGCACAACAGCCATTTGACAATAGTTCTATCATATAAATTCAATAGTTCTTCCTGAAGGGTAATTAACATGCAAATAGTTGACTTTTGTACCCATTTAACCAGAGTGCTCTTTCTTTTCTTTTTTGTTTTAATTTCTTTCTCTGGCATGTTTTACTTTAAGCATCCTTTAATGGATTCTAACCAGTTCTACATTAAGTATAGTTTTAGCTTTCTAGGATTACTTTAAATTTATTTTAGCTTTAATCTTGTAATCCTAAAAAAAGAGAGAGAAAATAAGGAGTGGATGCTATACACTATATTGGTCTTTTTCATAGGCAACAAACATATTTAAGATATGACTAAGGAGATATACATGAGGTGATGACAACTCTGTTGTTTTTAAGGATAAATATTCTAATGACAATAAATATGTATCCTTTCACATTGTTCTCTTATCTTTTATGATATTCCTAAAGTAAGTCACAGAGGATAAAACAAAGCTCAAATTGGAACTTGATTATTAAAAGTTTGAGAGATGGTTGTTTTATTTTAATTCTGTGCACTGGTATTATTTCAAAATCCTCTTAGGAAAAAGTCTATATAGACAGCTCTGAGGATATGAGTATTGTAAACAGTAATTTTGACAATCTGCTTGACACTAGCCAAGTGATAAAAGGGACGAGTGTGTTCCAAAGTGGAATGATAAAAAAAAGTTATGGAAGAGTGCTGGTTTCCAAGTGTGATGAGCCTTACAGATAGAATCACCAATTTACCAAGTACTGTTATAATACCCAATTCAACATAATAGGGCTTTTCCCATAGTCTGGCCTACAGCCCATGCCAGCATTGCTTTTTTTTTTCTTTTTCTTTTTAAATATTCAGTCTTTTAAAAAAATATTAGAGGCCTGGTGCATGAAATTTGTGCACTGGTCGGGGGGGGTGTCCCTCAGCCTGGCCTGTGCCCTCTCAGAGTCCAGGAGCCCCATGATCGATTGCCCCAAAGAGGTAGGCCCCGCCCACCCAGCCGGGGCTCCGCGATGGATTGCCCCCACAGAGGGAGGCCCAGGCTACCTGCTGCAGTGCCAGGTAGCCTGGGCCTCCCTCTTTGGGGTGATTGATCACGCCCAGCAGAGGGAGGCCCCCCATCCACCCCCCAGAGCCTGCCGGTTGGTGGCCTGGGCCTCCCTCTTTGGGGCAATCGTGGAGGCCCTCAATTGATCAATTGCCCCACCAGCCGGTGGTCTGGGTCTCCCTCTGCCGGGCAATCATGGGGCGATGGCTGGGCCCCCTACCAATCGCATCGCACCTGCCTTGGCTGGCCTGGCGCCAGTGGGTGTCATAGCGTGGTAGTCCAGAAAGTTGTCCAGACGGTCATTCTGCTGTTCGTTCATTCGGTCGATTTTCATATTACACTTTTATTATTATAGATATTTTTATTGATTTCAGAGAGGAAGGGAAAGAGAGAGAAAGAGTTAGAAACATCAATGATGAGAGAGAATCATTGACTGGCTGCCTCCTGCTTGCCCCCTCCTGGGGATCAAGCCCAAAACCCAGTCATGTGCCCTTGACTGGAATCAAACCTGGGACCCTTGAGTCCACAGGCCAACACTCTATACACTGAGCCAAACAAGCTATGGTCAGCATTGCTTTTCTTATGTCAATACAAAGAAATCCATTACACTAGAAACTTATATAAGAGCAATGAATGTTGATTTTCAAATTTCAGTGGACTACTATTAGATGGAGGCATTGTCCTCTTGAAAAGGAGTTGAGTACACTAACTCCTGTAGTAAAATGGGAGATATTCTTAATGCATTTTGACATGTCCTCTGACCCAGCCCCACTGTGGCTGATTGCATTTATGTCTCACAGAGTTAGGCTCAAATTATATCTCCTTACAGATGATTTCCCTGACCATTTCACCACTTCCAGCTAACTTTTGGACTCTCCACCCTTTTACCACTTCTGTGTCTTAACATGGCCACAATAAGCAGTAATTCATCAGGAATTACTCTTTAGTTGTTTTACATGTGTATATGGCTGATCACTTGTCAAGGGCCATGTGTTATAGTAATTTGTATTCTTTAAATGTCAGGTATTCTATTGAACATATAGAAATCACTGTTGAATGCAGAATAAAGAAAGTTAGAGGCCACATGGTCTTTAAATTTTTTTTCTACTGACCAGAGGGGAGGGAGAAAGGGCTGGGTGGAGCAGGGCAAAGGGGAGAGGGGAAATGGAGACATCTATTATAGTGTCAACAATAAAGTAAACAAAACAGGTACTCAGGGATGGATTTAATGTGAAGCTAATTAAGCTTAAACTTTAGGGCCTCTCTTTGCATGGCCCCCTATAAAGCATAGAGTGGACTCAGCATGTGTTCACATGGTCATATGATTTATAAAATTTGCAATAGTTGTCACTTTAACCTTAATAATTTAAGACTGTTGTCTCCTTCCACTTATGCCTCCCCCCCTGTCACATTTCCTCTCATACTGAGTGGTGTTGTAGTGGCTACAGATATTTCAGGATCCAGCTAAGGGGAATTTGATTTAGTTTGGGGTAAGTGGGATATACTTATATGGCTTGCAGTCATTTTTGACTCTAGATTAGCTATTGTTAGTTGTTCAGGAATATGTGCATGACTCTTTGTACTGAATTACGAAGGGGCAGGGCTAGAGGCTGTGTCATAATGTCCTATAGCACCCAACTCTGGATGTGTTGAGAGTGGAAGAGAGGTAAGGTTTGAAATGTATGGAACCAGAAGATAGTATAAGAGAGAAACTTCTAAGAATTAGAGCTTATAAATGAACAACACATATACACTGAGTGGCCAGATTATTATGACCACCTGACATTTGTAAGTAAATTAGCCATACGCTGCATCGTATGGGATATGAAAGCCGAAGGCCTGTTCAAACACCTTTGCTGTCTGCAGTTACCAAGATAAAATGTCTTCAATTTGCACAGGAACACAAAGATTGGGCAGTCAAGCATTGGAAAAAAGTCATGTGGTCCAATGAATCACGTTTCCAGTTGCATCATGCAGATGGCAGAGTGAGAATTTCACGGAAACAGCATGAAAGCATTCATCCCACATGCATGAGTACAACCCTTCAAGCTGGTGGAGGCAGTGTTATGGTTTGGGGCATGTTTTCCTGGCATGATTTGGGCCCTATAATTTGTGTGGAACAATATCTGAATAGCACAACATACCTAAGTATTGTTGCTGATCAAGTTCATAACAAGACAATGCGCCATGCCACGGTGCTTGTATTATGCAGGAGTGGTTTCAAGAACATGAGGGAGGCTTTACCTTGCTTAGATGGCCCCCACAATCACCAGATCTCAATCCAGTTGAGCATTTGTGGGACAAAGTTGAAAGAACCATCAGGCAGCTGGTTCCACCACCATCAAATCTCACAGAACTGGACAGTGCTATTCATCAGGCTTGGTGTCAGATTCCTCGCATCACCTTTTAACATCTCGTGGAGTTAATGCCAAGAAGAATCACTGCAGTATTGAAGGCAAAAGGTGGCCCAACAAAGTACTGATGGGGTGGTCATAATAATCTGGCCGCTCAGTGTACATACTCGTTACCACTACCACTGCCAATAACAAAAACCTTAATGGAAGTTTTCCCATATTTGACAGCATTTCTACTAAATTTGTGTGATTTTACTGATTGTGAGCTATGACACAGATGAAATATTTTTCAAATTATTAATAATCAAAGAATATAAAACCACAAACTATAGGAAGCATCTTATCTAATAAAAGAGTAATATGCAAATTAACCATCACTCTGCTACACCCACAAACCATGCCCACCAGCCAATCAGGAGCGAGTATGCAAATTAACCCAACCAAGATGGCTGCGGCCACGGAGAGAGCAGGAGGCTTGGGTTTCCCTGGAAATGGAGGAAGCCAAGCTTTCCACACACCCTGGCAAGCCCAGGCCTCCACTCAAGGCTCCAAAGTTTCAATTATAGAAGATAAATAAATCCCAACAAAAATGGATGTGGCCACGGAGCAAGCAGGAGGCTTGGCTCCGCTCAAGGCTACAAAGTTTCAATTATAGAAGATAAATAAATCCCAGCTCCCAGGGCCTCTGCTTGGGTTGCCGGGGGGCATGGCTGGCCTGCAAACCACCACAGGCCCCTCATTCAGGCCACCCCATGCCCCAAGGGAACCCCCATCCTGATCCGGGACACCCTTCAGGGCAAACCAGCTGGCTCCCACCCATTCACCAGGCCTCTATCCTATCTAATAAAAGAGTAATATGCAGATTGACCATCACTCCAACACACAAGATGGCTGCCCCCATGTGGTCAAAGAAGGCTGCCCCATGTGGACACAAGATGGCCACCACAAGATGGCCAGCAGGGGAGGGCAATTGGGAGGACCAGGCCTGCAAGGGAGGGCAGTTGGGGGTGATCAAGCCTTCAAGGGAGGGCAGTTAGGGGTGACCAGGCCAGCAGAGGAGGGAAGTTGGAGGTGACTGGGCCTGCAGGGAAGGGCAGTTGGGGGGTACCCAGGCCTGCAGGGGAGAGCAGTTGTGGGGGACCAGGCTTGTAGGGGAGGGCAGTTAGGGGTGACTGGGCCTGCAGGGGAGGGCAGTTAGGGGCAAACAGGCTGGCAGGGGAGCAGTTAGGCATCAATCAGGCTGGCAGGGGAGTGGTTAGGGGGTGATTAGGCTGGCAGGCAGAAGCAGTTAGGGGCAATCAAGAAGGCAGGCAGGCGAGCAGTTTGGGAGCCAGCAGTCCTGGATTGTGAGAGGGATGTCCGACTGCCCATTTAGGCCCGATCCTACCGGGATCAGGCCTAAACGGGCAGTCAGACATCCCTCGAGGGGTTCCCTATTGGAGAGGGTGCAGGCTGGGCTGAGGGACACACACCCCCCCCCCTCATGCATGAATTTCATGCACCAGGCCTCTAGACTCAACTAAGGGGAAACTAAAGCTTAGCCAATTAGGTAGCTACTTCTTAAGAAAAAACAACCTAACCCTTTAGTGATGCATCCTTTAACTATATTAAATGTACAGGGTTTGTATCAAATACTCAGAACTATTAGGGACAATAATCTTCTTTGTATTATCCCAGAATCTAACTCTATTAACTAGTACATGAAATAGACCAGGGCTGTGTTTTGGAAACCATTCCACTGTTCCTTGATTGAACTCAACCTATCACCCTGGGCCAAATGCCCTTCCTGCAGTGGCTGGTTGGCTTATTTATCATTCCCTAACATGTTGTACATCCCTCTCCCTGAAATGCGCTTGTTCAAGTTGTCTCTTTACCTAATATGCCTCTCTGAATTGTTTTCTCTTAGTCACAGTCCACTCTCCCTCAATATGAAGATCAAATCGCACTCCCACCTCCATGAAGCCTTTTCTGATCTTTTAGCAAACAGAGCAATCATCCTCCACATGCTATTGCACCAGCTTCTCAAAACCATTTTATGAGACATCCTTTGTATTCTGTCTCTGTTGGCATTTAGTGTTTTTAAGCTATCAAATTGCATTTTATTTCTTTATCTTAGTTACTTTACAAATAACTTGGTTGATTTTGTCTGTTTTTTGTTTCTAATCTAATTTTTCAATTATAGTTTACCAGGTGTACCGGTTAATAATGTGAATTTTGTAATCAAAGAAAACACGATAATTTCAAGAGAAACTTTAAAAGGTGCTTTATTTAAAGTAATGTCCATTGCTAGCTACACATTTCCCCCATCTTTCAGGTAATTTGTATATACCATCCCAATGGAACTTTTCTTGTTTTGAGGCAAACCATTCAGAGACCCAATTTTCCACTTCTTCGTACGTTTTGAAGTGCTGTTCAAAAAGTGCGTGTGCCATCTATCCGAACTAGTGGTAATCTGAAGGAGCAAGATCTGGTGAATACAGTGGGTGGGTTAATACTTCCCAGGCAAGATCTGTTAACATGTCTTTAACTGGTTTTGAAGTGTGTGATGGTGCATCATCATGAAGCAAAATTACTTTTCTGTGTCTTCTGGAACATTCTGGTCATTTCACAATCAAAGCATGGTTCAAATTGATTATTTGTTATCGGTAGCGATCAGTATTAATGGTTTCACCTGGTTTTAGAAGCTCATAATACACCACACTTTCCTGATCCCACCAAACGCAGAGCATTGTCTTCTTTCCGAAGCGATTTGGCCTTGCAGTCGATGTTGATGATTGACCTGGATCAACCCATGATTTTGTGCATTTGGGATTCTCAAAAGAAATCCACCTTTCATAGCCAGTCACAATTCGATGCAAAAAAGACTTTCTTTTGTGCCATTGAAGCAATATTTTACGGATGACTTTTCAGTTTTCCATTTGTTTTTCGTTCAGTTGATGTGGCACCCATTTTCCTTCCTTTAAAATCTTTCCCAATGCTTGTAAACGATTGGGAATTGTTTGCTGAGCAACGTTTAATCTTTTTGCAAGTTGTCTTTGAGTTTGACACACATCTTCATCCAATAATGCTTGTAATTGTTGGTCTTCAAACTTTTTCAGTTGATGGTACAATTCAATATTATTTTGTTTTAGTTTCAGGCATACAGCCTAGTGTTTAGACAATCATATACTTTACAATGTGTTCCCCCCAATATTTCCAGTACCCACCTGTCACCATATATAGTTATTACAATATTATTGACTATATTCCCTATGCTGTACTTTATATCCCCATGACTTATTTCTAAAAAACCAAGGACTATGATGAACTCCAATGATTTGGTCCTTTCAGCTAATGGAGATTTTAAAAGTTAGTAAAAAACAGATTATCTTAATTAAGATAAGAAAAATACTTATTTTAAAGAAAATATTCAAAAGCTTCTATTTATAAACTTACATTCCCTTTGTTGGAAGTCCATGTTCCATCATTAATGGTTATGCCTTGAAACCCTGAGTTGCTAATGATGGTTATGCCATTTACATTCACAGTTATTCAGGATATTTTTATACTTAAAGCAGACAACACCTTTGAATTTCAAACAAAACATTGGCTAATTATGTTAAGTGATAAGAGGAGTCCAGCAAAATCTAAGCAAATTCCAGCTGTGCTCAGAGTCATTTTCCCCTCTGTTTGACAGGTCTGTGATTGGCCTCAACACCAACTGAGTAACACAGAGTCACATGCTTCAAGAGGACCAAAAGGAACAAATGGAAGGAGAGTGCTTAAGAGAGGAGAAAAGAACCAGGACAGAAAGAAGAGAGAGTCTGAGTCTGGAATAGAAAAAAGGGAAGGTAGTGATATGGGCTGAGGCCTACAGGATGTTAAAGAGTTGACAGCTTAGTCAGAGGCTAGAGGAGAGAGGAGGGTGGTATGGGAGTCACTCCTACTCATAATCCACTCTTCTGTGCTTTAGTTTAATAAAGAAACTATATAGAATTCCTGGTTCAAAGGCTAGGGAAAATGTCCTTGTATCTATGGTTGTAAAAAATAATACAGCATCAAGAAAAGGGAGGCTAATGAGTCCCTCTTGGTACATATTAAGTGAATTTTACACAGATGGCAAGTGCACACAGAAAAATATCAAATTACTCTAGTGTTTATCAGGGACATCTAAGGAACAGGTGAAGACTTACTACTAACTACAGCAGAAATAAAAGGAGACTGCTGAACCACTCGTAGGGGTTAATGACTGGCCTAGGAACCATAAAGTCTACATTGAAGAGAGGGAAAACTCCATTGTGCAACATTTAACTTTTGCTTTATAGTCCTTCTTTTCACATTGACAGTGTTTTCATAGGAGAATCTGAGAGCAATTTTCAAGCAAGAATGAAATGATTCCATTTTATGACAGGAATATGAGAAATGAAGCAGATGAGTGAGTAATACAAATACAATAAAGCCCAAATTTCCTTTTCTGCTTCAGTCTTGGCACAGATTTGAAGTGCGTCTATTCATTTTCCATTCTATGTATAGCAAGTCCTCTTAAAGACAAATGTGGGAAAATATGTTTTTCTAGATAATAACAAAATAAGAACCAAAGACATATGACTTATGACAAGAACAGCTTTATTTTGAACCAGATAACAGTGAATTTTAAGTTATTCAGTTCTTAGAATGGTTACATGGGTCAGAGATGTGCTTAGAATGAAAATCAATGACAGGAGATTGGGTTTGGCTTCTTAGGTTCTGGCTCAGTGGACTTCTAACCCTGTTTATATTTTAAGGAGCACATAGGGGTTTGCTTTGTTTTTTACTTGTATGGTTACATGACTGCATTTGTAGATAGAATATTTTTTAAATGATATATATTTTTAAAAAGCCTGTAGTCTTTCTTGTCTAAGGGGAAATTACTTCCCCTACTGAACTTTTAAGACCTTCAAATGGAATCTTTAGCTTGGATCTCCATTCAATTGCTGCTCAGTATTAGTTATATGGTTTTTCCTCATAATCCCCTTTGTGACATGTTAAATAGTGACATATTCTCTCTGGGGCTCTGATTTTTCAAAAGGGCAACCCAGAGCCCTGGCTGATTCTCTCAGTTGGTTGGAATGTCATCCCTGCATCAAAAGGTAGAGGGTTCTATTCCTGGTCAGGGCACATACCCAGGTTGCAGGTTGGTTCCCCGGTTGGGACATGTACAGAAGCCAATCTCTCTCTCTCTCTCTCTCTCTCTCTCTCTCTCTCTCTCTCTCTCTCTCTCTCTCTCTCTCCAGTAAAACATATCCTCAGGTGAAGCTAAAAACAAAAGGCAACCATGGAAAATTTTATGGACAGGCTGCATTGTAGCTATTGGGATTAGACACTCCACTTGCTTTTGCTGTTGTGCAGTCCCATAAGAGGCACGGAGTTTTGATCTGTTGCTACCTCCACTCAGAGGAACAGAATGTTTTCCTGACACTTCGGATTCCATGAAGGGAAGCCAGATGAACCTTTGGGACCAGGTCACACTGATAATGCCCTATGCTGGTACGATTTCATCCCTTTCATGCCTCCTGCTGGAATTCATTTAGAACCACATCTAGTGGGAAAACTTGTTCTATTTGGGATTGGCCCTGCTACCCAATAATCAGCCTGACTTATAACCATCTATTTTTAAGAATCATTTCCCCCCGTCAAGGCATTTCTCTGGGTTAAGGCGTGCTGCTTTGCTACGCCACTGTGTGTCTTCTCCTTGATTATGGTCCTGGGAGACCTTCGCTCAGCTCTCCCAGAGTGACTGTCACTCTGCGGCATGGTCCTATAGACCCACCTGCCATCAGCAGCCAGTGCCAGGCTGCCTGGCTCAGATGACAGGAGGCCTTTTCCTTTGATTATTGTCTATGAACAGAGCAAGCTGCTTGTTTTCCTTGCAGAGACATGTTGCTTTTAAAGATTAAAAACACACACACACATGTTGTTATCCATACACTGTGGTAGAATTAATTATTTTTGGGGGCTGATAGGGGCCCATCTGGAGCTACTGAGCCAGAGAAGGATTACTTTCCCATAGGACATGCATTGAAAGATGGCTGTATTCATTTAAATGGGAAAATTCTCAGTTAATTCATAAACAGAACTTGGTGGGATTGAATGGTAGTTTCCAGTGAATAATTCCTGTTGACTTGATTATAGATGTTCATATTTGGGTTTCCTCAAGCCTCTAACATGCTGTAAATGCATAATCAAAGTGAAATGCCACGATAGTTGAAATTGTTATAGCAAATTTCTTTGTACAACGAAAAAGCTCATGTATTCCACACCATTTCGTGGGAAGCAGAACTCATGATAAGGAACCCATTTCCCACATGCTGTTATAAAATGTAAGTTGTCTTCTGCATTTGAAGCTGTCATTATTGATGAGAAGACACACCTTTCCAGGATGTAGATCAAGCATGTCAAACTCAAAGGCGAACACAGGCCAAATAAACAAGGTTTAAGTTTATGTGAGCCACAAAAAAAAAGCTTCAATTTTTATAGAAACGTAGGTTTATTTCTATAGAGATATGCTGAATACAAAGGGCTGAAATAAATGAATAATCATTAACATAAAATAATAGAACATTTTAATAAAAATTAATATTTTTTCTTGAACAATAGCTTACCAGACACTGAATAACTGCATAAATTAATAAGCGTAATGCAAATAAACCTATTTTTCTTGTTCTCCAAAAGCAAAATATTTCCTGTTGCACACACCAAACAAGTCAGTCTGAGACTAATGACGTGGCAATCAGCTGCTAAAATATTTACTGCAAGTATTAGTGGAGAGAAGTGATGCACCTGCATGTAAGATGCTTAAGGGAAATAAATGCAACATGATTATAGTAATCAGTCATTAGCAAACGTTGTAGTTTGCTATTTATAACTAGAGGCCCGGTGCATGAATATGTGCATGGGTGGGGACCGGTCATCCTGACCTGATGGGGGCCCATTGGGCTGGGCCAGTGGAGGGGAGGGGCCTTGGGTGGTTTGGCCATTTGGGGTGGAAGGGGCCAGCCAGGAGGAGAGGCCACTGGCCCCGCCCCCAATAGGGGTGTTGGGAGCCAATTGGGAGTGGGGCCAGCTGGAGGGAGGAGCCAAGGGCTATTGGCCAGTCAGCCCTGCACCCAATCAGGGTGTTGGGGGCTGTTCAGGGGTTGGGCCAGCCAGGGGGGCCCATTTGGGGTCTGGATCAGGCTGGTTGGCTGCCGCAGTGTGTGTCATAGCCAGCAGTCATTCTCGTCATTCTGGTCATTCTGGTCATTCTGCTATTCAGGTTGCTGGGCTTTTATATATGTAGATTATGTATAACAGGATACTGTAAAAATTAAGTTACAAAATTTTATTAAAATGATTTTTACATACTGTTATATTGGCTGGGCTGCAAAAATATTCATTGTGGGCCACATGTGGCCCGTGGGCTGTGAGTTTGACATGCTTGATGTAGATGAATGCCTTACCATCCTCCCAAGACACAGTCAGGGGGTAAATGGTTCAATAAATGAGATAACCCAGGGAAGTACTTCCTGAGAGAATATGAGAAATCCCCTGGTGGTACTTCAAGGGGACAGCCAGTTCAGCCATGGTGTTTTTCTTCTGTGGTCACACTGGACAGTAGTTTAAAATAACTGATATTTAGAGTTGGTATGTCTCTTATTCATTTTTTTCCTTTTTAAAAAATTTATTGTTGACAGTATTATAGATATTCCCCTCCCTCCTCTTTGCCCACTTCCACCCAGCCTCCCTCCCCTGGCCTTGACCACACTCTTGTTTGTGTCCATGGGCTATGCACATATGTTCTTTGGCTGATCTCTTTACCTTCTTTTATCCAGACCCCTCCTCCTCCCCTCTGAGATCTGTCAGTCTGTTCCATAAAGACAGTATCAGCTCAAATGTCCCCAGAGACTAAAGGTTCTGGAAGCTCAAGAGCATTATATATTGTTCTAGAATTCAGTTCTGGTTGTAATTAATAAGTGCACAGAAAGAAAATGGCACTACCCTAGGATGGATTAAGAAGTATCCTATCTAATAAAAGAGTAATATGCAAATTGACCATACCTCTGCTACACCCACAAGCCATGCCCACCAGCCAATCAGGAGCGAGTATGCAAACTAACCCAACCAAGATGGCTGCAGCCACGGAGCAAGCAGGAGGCTTGGCTTTCCCTGGAAATGGAGGGAGCCAAGCTTCCTGCACACCCTGGCCTCCGCTGAAGGCTACAAAGTTTCAAGTATAGAAGATAAATAAATCCCAACAAAAATGGCGGCAGCCACGGAGTGAGCAGGAGGCTTGGATTTCCCCAGTGATGGAGGAAGCCAAGTTCCTGGCCTGCCCTGGCCTCTGCTGAAGACTACAAAGTTTCAATTATAGAAGATAAATAAATCTCAGATACCAGGGCCTCCTCTTGGGTCGCCGGGGGGCGTGGCCAGCCTGTAAATCACCACAGGCCCCTCGTCCACGCCCCCCCCCCCATGCCCCAAGGGAACCCCCACCCCGATTCAGGACACCCTTCAAGGCAAACCAGTTGGCCCCCACCCATGCACCAGGCCTCTATCCTCCTATCTAATAAAAGAGTAATATGCAAATTGACCATCACTCCAACACACAAGATGGCTGCCCCCATGTGGTCAAAGATGGCTGCCCCCATGTGGACACAAGATGGCCACCACAAGATGGCCAGCAGGGGAGGGCAGTTGGGAGGGACCAGGCCTGCAAGGGAGGGCAGTTGTGGGTGATCAGGCCTGCAGGGGAGGGCAGTTGGGAGGGACTAGGCCTGCAAGGGAGGGCAGTTGGGAGCAATCAAGCCTGCAGGGGAGAGCAGTTAAGGGTGACCAGGCTGGCAGAGGAGGGAAGTTGGGGGTGACCGGACCTGCAGGGAAGGGCAGTTGGGGGGGGGGGAGACCCAGGCCTGCAAGGGAGAGCAGTTTGGGGGGGACCAGGCCTGCAGGGGAGAGCAGTCAGGGGTGACCAGGCCTGCAGGGGAGGGCAGTTAGGGACAAACAGGCTGGCAGGGGAGCAGTTAGGCATCAATCAGGCTGGCAGGGGAGTGGTTAGGGGGTGATCAGGCTGGCAGGCAGAAGGAGTTAGGGGCAATCAAGAAGGCAGGCAGGCGAGCAGTTGGGAGCCAGCAGTCCTGGATTGTGAGAGGGCAGTCGGACATCCCTCGAGGGGTCCCAGATTGGAGAGGGTGCAGGCTAGGTTGAGAGACATACCCCTGCCCCCCGCCCGTGCATGAATTTCATGCACCGGGCCTCTAGTCTTTTTATAATTTTACACATAAGGCTAAGACTCAGCCACAATAAACTGACTCAGACATTATAGCTACTTACACCTTTGCTTCTTCTCAGTCTTCACTTGCTCCTTATTCTGCTTTGCCCTTCTTCCTTTTTTTAATCCTCACCCATAGATATTTTTTCCATTGATTTCTAGAGCACGATGAAAAGGAGGGAGGAGGGGGAGAGAGAAACGTCCACATGAGAGAGACGCATGGATTGGTTGCCTCCCGCATGTGCCCCTACTGGGCCTGGGGAACCTGCAACCCGAGGTGCATGCCCTTGACCAGGAATCGAACCCTCAACCCTTTGGTCAGCAAGCCAATACTCTAACCACTGAACAAACTGGCCAGGGCAGCTCTGCCCTTCTTAAACCTTGGTGTTCCCTAAGCTTTTGTCCTTGGCCCCTCTGATTCCCCACACTCCCCAAGTGATCCCTTCCACTCTGGGGGTTTTAGCTGTGACCTTAATGAATCCCAAATCTATATTGCTAGATAGAAATGTTTCTACTTAACAGTTCATCTGCCCACTAGATCTTTCCACATGATGTTGCACAGGTACCTCGGATTTGACATTTTTCAAACTGAAATTCATCTTCACGTTCAAATCTGCTATTTCTACATCCTATGAGCCAGTTACCCAGGCTAAAACCTAACTAACCTGTCCTACTTTCTTCCTACATGTAACATGAAGTTAAAGAAAAGTTGCTTTCTGCGTATCTACGTATCTGCCCTCTCTTTCGGATCCCATTCTCATCTTTTGCTTATAACATCGCAACAACCCCCCAAATTGTCTAACTTTAGTTTTCCCCCTTCCGAAACCCTATTCCTGTCAGGGTGATCTATGAAACACTGTGCCAATTTTGAATGCTTTGCTCAGCTACAAATAAGAAAAAACACACTGGTAGTGATTTAAGTAATACAATATCAGTCTTCTCACATACGAGGGTCTGTCTGAAGGCATCAGTCCAGGGCTGGTTCAATGGTTACATGATACCATCAAGGACCCTGGTTCTTGATTTCTGTTTTGCTTTTAGTCACTGTTGGCTTTTTGTCCTCATGCTTGAGGCTTTATGGTTGTATAATGGCAGCTACAACTCCATGCAGTACGTCTTACTTCAAGGCCTTCATATTTCAAAGCCTTGTGAATTTCTGTTGTTTTTTTCCAGGAAGACAAAACTCTCAGAAAATATCCCTGAAAGATTTTTCCTTATAATTCACTTGTTAGAATTGGGTCACATAGTCCTCTTAGCTAAAAAGTGGGTTAGCAAGTGGATGTCTCATATTTTTCCACACTCCACTGTGGAAAGTGGTCAAGGGGGAAAGGTGTAGAAATATATATTGAATTGGCCAATTAGAAGCATGTACCCCAAACTTACAATCGAATTTCCTGCCTATAATGAATTTCTATCCATAGAAAAATGCCCGTTTCTTTTTTTTAATTTTTCAATTACAGTTTACATTTTATATTATTTTGTGAGTTTCAGGTGTACAGCATAGTGGCTAGACATTTATATAATTTGCAAAGTGATTCCTCCCAGTAAGTCTGTACCCACCTGGTACCATCCCTACTTATGACAACATTATTCACTATATTCCCTATGCCCTGCTTTACATTCCCATGACTATTTTGTAACTACCAATTTGAACTTTTTAATCCCTTTGCCTTTTCCACTTAGCCTCACAAACCCCCTCCCCTCTGGCAACCATCAGTTAGTTCTCTGTATCTATGAGTCTGTTTCTATTTTGTTTGCTCATTTATTTTGTTATTGAGAGTCCACATATAAGTGAAATTATGTAGTATTTGTCTTTCTCTGTCTGGCTTATTTCACTGAGCATAATACCTTCTATGCCCATCCATGCTGTCACAAATGATAAACTTTTATTATTTTTTATGGCCGAGTAATATTCCATTATATATATTACTTCTTCTTTATCCAATAATCCATTGATGGGTGCTTAGATTGCTTCCATGTCTTGGCTATTGTATATAATCCTATATAATCCTATATAATAAAAGTGTAATATGCTAATTAACCGGACATCCTTCCAGATGACCTTCCTGACAAAGCCAGGGCTGTGAGGGAAGCCCGGGTCCTGGATGCCAGAGGGAAGCTGGTGCCAGCAGCCAGGGGAAAGAAGGTCTACTCTTGCACAATTTTTGTGCATCAGGCCTCTAGTGCTATAATAAATAGGTGTGCAGATATCTTTTGAAATTAGTGTTTTGGGTTTCTTTGGATAAATACCCAGAAGTGGAATTGCTGGGTCATAAGATAGTTCAATTTTTAATATTTTGAGGAACCTCTGCACCATTTTCCCCAGTGACTGCACTAATCTGCATTCCTACCAGCAGTGCACAAGGGTTCCTTTTTCTCCACATTCTCACCAACACTTGTTGTTTGTTGATTTATTGATGATAGCCATTCTGACAGGTATGAGGTGATCTCTCACTGTGGTTTTAATTTTCATTTCTCTGATGGTTACTGACATTGAGCATCTTTTCATATATCTATTGAACAACGTCCAAGTTTCTTAGCATGGCATGTAGAACTCTTCATTAATCAGCCCCTCTAAAATTTTATTGACTGATATTTCTCTTTTATCCACCATCTACTTTTGTGGAGAAGGGGAGAGAGGAGAATCTGAGAGACTAACCATGTTATTGAAAGTAACCAAGCATTTAGCTAAAGAAATTGTTTAAATTATTGCACTGAACAGAGTTTAAATTGAGGCTTCTTTGAATTATCCACTCTTTAGACATGTGTGAGGAAGAGTAATACAGTTGTGTAGAGGCAAAGAAGTTATACTTACTTGGGACATCTGAGTGTTGTGTGGTAAATTTGCTTTCCCACAAGGGAAAACATTAAAGGACATTAAGGTAGTTTGGATAATTAAGATCATTTGGGAAATTAACTACATAACAACTTACATATTTGCAACTTAAGATCTCAAGGTTTAATTAAGCCTTACCTCCAAAGACAAAGAATTATGTTTTTAACAGGTCTATTATTTTTTAAAAAATTAATCTTACTGTGAACACTTAGCATAAGATATACCTCATTAATAAAATTCTAAGTGTATGATACATTATTGTTGACTACGGGTAAATGTTGTACAGCAGATCTTTAGAGCTCATTCATCTCACTTAACTGTAACTTTATGGGCCTTAATGAGTACTCCACATTTCCCCCTCCCCTCCAGCTTCTTAAACCACTTTGTTAATCACTAACTTTGCCCCTAGACAAATAAACCCACTCACAATCACCTTCATGTTTTTATAGAATTGGTTTATTACAACCATAGGTGAGTTCATTGGAGAGGTCACCTGTGGCGGGTTAGAGATACAACACACAGTTCTGATTATAGTGACAAAGAACCAACCACTTTAGGTTCAGTGTTTTTGTATAAAAGTTTTGATGATCTTTGGTACCCTTTGGTCTTGATAAATGACCCAGTATCTTACTATTTACACATTAGTACAGTGAGGTTGCCGTCAGTGACTGGATGTATTGGTAAAATTCAGCACACTTCTCTGTGGAAGTCTTTTTATATGAAGCCTTGCTGTCAAATCCTTTTTTAATGGTTCCAAAGGATGGCCTTTGATAACCCTTCACATACTTGAACTTTCACATAATAACAGATTCTTTCCAATGCGTTTCTTCATTGATCTCTTGGCCTAAAGTTAATTTACTAGTTTTCTAGTATAATCTCCATTAAAAATTAAATTGAACTCTTTGTTATCACATTCTTATAATCAAGTTAGTGTTATTTCAAATGGTACCAATAAATTTATATTAACATGTCACTACTAAAAGTATTAATTTTAGAGAATGTCAAGTACTGAATATATATTCTCTAGTAAGATATATCAGTTTTCTTTTTAAAAATAAATATTATTTTATAAGCTGTATATGTTTTTGTGTAACCTACAGGATACTGGGCATGAAGCAAAGTTGTAAGCCACTGCTGCCTGGGGATGTTTGATGGTATTATACAGGAAGTAGAAAGCACTGTGGAAGTGGGAATCTACTTTTAGTTTGACCTAAAGCTAGAGGAGACTTTACTCACAAAACAGGCTTTGAAATTTACCCTCTATCATCCCAGTGTAATAAAAAAAATGATTCTACAAAGAGAATGCAGCTGCCATATATACTCAAAAACAGTGTGCAAATTATGGACAGAGCTACATTGCTCTGATGCTGGGGTTAATTTTTAAATAGTAAGGATTGTCCATGATCAGGAATGCAAATGCAGACCTCTAGCGCAGACAGTGAATGATGCAAGAGGACTTACTCTGGGGCAGACTTCATGTCCTGGACATTGTTTCGAATTTATCTCCAAATCCTTGGTGAGGATGAAGCCAAACATTATCGGAACCCTGGAAATATCCTGTTGAACTGGTTTAACAATGTTTGTATGGCAAACATTTTCAAATAAGGAATGTAGGTTTAGTAATCTAAAACATTTTTGAAAAAAAAATATGGGAAAAAAAGAAAAGTACAATATTATAAACATGCATTCTCATCCCTCCAAATTGATAAAGTCATTTTCAGTCAATTTTTAAATCATTGTCCAAAGGCCCATAAATTAGGAACCCTTGGGAATCATTTCATATAGCCATTGGCATCCTACCTGTTACTAGAGACCAGATCCATTTACAATGGGCAAAACCAGATGAGCAACCTTCACAAACAGAATGATGCCGTGACTGAACAAGGTTTATTTCTTTCTAGTTATGATTTGGGCTATGCTACTCAGGAGCTAGGAGGGGGCATCACTGATGCTATCCTTATGTGTTGTGCAGTGGGAACAAACAACTCTTTTAAGTGAACATGTGGGATGATAGATGTGTGAGGCCCCTAGAGGCAGTGGAAGCATGAACTCAGGGCCGGTGGGTTGGGGAGTGTTGGTTTTCATTCACTCCACCATAGCCTTGTCTTCTAGGTTTCCTGGAAGGAGCCCGGGACTCTGCAGTTTCACACATCAAGATTTATATGGTTAGTAAGTTTCTGATGCCCTTCCATAAAGTTAAAGCAAACAAATAAAAAACTTTAGTTGCTTCTCCATTCCCCCACCCCACCCTTTGGACCATGTATTAGTTAGCTTTGGCTCCAAAAACAAAATAACCCAGACTGAGTGGCTTAAGCAACAGAAATTTATTGTCTTGTAGCTCTGGAAGCCAGAAGTCTGAGATCAAGGTGTCAGCAGGGCTGGTTTCTTCTGAGACCTCTTTCTTTGGCCTGCAGATGGCCATCTCGCTGTGTCTTCAGGCAGTCTTCTCACTTTGTGGGTCTGTGTTCTAATCTCTTTTTTTTTATTTAAATAAATCTTTATTGTTCAGATTATTACAATTGTTCCTCTTTTTTCCCCCCATAGCTCCCCTCCACCCGGTTCCCACCTCACCCTCTGCCTTTACCACCCCCACACTGTCCTCATCCATAGGTGTACGATTTTTGTCCAGTCTCTTCCCACACCCCCACACCCTTTCCCCCCAAGAATCGTCAGTCCACTCCCTTTCTATGCCCCTGATTCTATTATATTCACCAGTTTATTCTGTTCATCAGATTTTTTATTCACTTGATTTTTAGATTCACTTGTTGATAGACATGTATTTGTTGTTTATAATTTTTTCCTTTACCTTTTTCTTCTTCTTCCTCTTCTTAAAGAATACCTTTCAGCATTTCATATAATCCTGGTTTGGTGGTGATGAACTCCTTTAGCTTTTTCTTATCTGTGAAGCTCTTTATCTGCCCTTCAATTCTGAATGATAGCTTTGCTGGGTAGAGTAATCTTGGTTGTAGGTTCTTGCTATTCATCACTTTGAATATTTCTTGCCACTCCTGTCTGGCCTGCATAGTTTCTGTTGAGAAATCAGCTGACAATCGTATGGGTGCTCCCTTGTAGGTAACTAACTGTTTTTCTCTTGCTGCTTTTAATATTCTCTCCTTGTCTTTTGCTCTTGGCATTTTAATTATGATGTGTCTTGGTGTGGTCCTCTTTGGATTCCTTTTGTTTGGGGTTCTGTGCACTTCCTGGACTTGTAAGTCTATTTCTTTCACCAGGTGGGGGAAGTTTTCTGTCATTATTTCTTCAAATAGGTTTTCAGTATCTTGCTCTCTCCCTTCTTCTGGCAACCCCATAATTCTGATGTTGGTACGCTTGAAGTTGTCCCAGAGGCTTCTTACATTATCTTCAACTTTTTGGATTCTTTTTTCTTTTTGCTTTTCCGGCTGAGTGTTTTTTGCTTCTTTGTATTTCAAATCTTTGTCTTGATCCTTGTGGTCCTCTAGTCTGCTGTTAGGTCTCTGTATAATATTTTTTATTCCAGTCAGTGTATGTTTAATTTCCAGTTGGTCCTTTTTCATATCTTCGAGGGTCTCGCTAAATTTATCGGCTTTTTCTAGAAAATTCTTTAAAAAACCTTATAACCATGGTTTTGAACTCTATATCCAGTCATTTGCTTTCCTCCATTTCTTTCATTTGTGATCTGTTTCTTTGTCTCCACATTTTCACTGCTTCCCTGAGTTGGTAGAGTAGCTTTGTGTGCTAGGTGTCCTATAGGGCCCAATGGCTCAGCCTCCCCAGTTACCTGAGGTGGACACTCTTGGTGCACCCCTTGTGGGCTATGTGCACAGTCTTGTTGTAGTTAAGCCTTGATTGTTGTTGGTATCACTGGGAGGCATTGACTTCCAGGCCAACTGGCTCTGAGGATCAGCTGTGTCTACGCTGGGAGAACTTCTGTGCTGGAGACACCCTTATGAGACAAGACTTGCAAAATTGCAAAAGCCTCTGTGCTCAGCTTGGATGGGGTGCAGTCTCAGGGCGGAACAGACAGCCTTGGCTTCCCATCAGCCCTGCCCTATGAGGCCCCTGGGTCTCAGTGTCCCTTGGTAATTGCTGCAAGCACCTTTGAGAGAAAGCCGCCCTTGAGTTTTGCCCACTGCCAAACAGTCCAGTTTCTCCCCGAATGAGTCTGGGTTTCCAGAGTCTCGCCCGGAACTGGAGTTCAGTGCAGTCGGGAGCTTTCATCTCCCTCCCGCTTTAGAAAGCCAGCCGCTCACTCAGCTGCCCGTGCACTCAGCAGTCAGTCCTCCCTACGCACGCGCACCTCGGACCTCTGCCTTCTGCAGCTCCCCTGAGTCTCAGTGTGCTTTCTCTTTTCCTGACAGTCCAGATTCCCCCTGAATGATTCTGGGTTCCCAGAGTCTCACCTGGGACTGGAGTTCAGTGCAGTCAGGAGCTTCCGTCTCCTTCCCTCTTGAGTAAGCCAGCCACACACTCAGCTGCCCCTGCACTCAGCTGCTCGTCCTCTCCGCGCATGCGCATCTCCATACCTCAGCCTTTTGCAGCTCCTCTGAGTCTCAATGTGCTTTCCTCTTTCCTTCTAGTTGTAGAATTTCCACTCAGCCAGCTTTCCTGTGGTTCTGGATGGTGTCCATTTTGTCTTTTAGTTGTAGTTTTGATATTGTTGTGCGAGGCAGCAGTTTAGGTGTTTACTTTTGCCACCATCTTGGTTTCTCCTCTAATCTCTTCTTTTAAAGAAACCAGTTCTATTGGATTAAGGCCCACCACAATGACCACTTTTGAACTTAATTACCTCTTTAAAGATGCTATCTCCAAACAGTCATATCTGTGGCACTGGGCGTTGGGACTTCCAACGTAAGAATTTGGGGGGATACCACTTGGTTTATAACAGACCACAGCTCAGACCTATATAACCTTTACAACTTAGATTTTGTGAACTTTCCTTTCTTACTGCCCTTGCCACACTGTTAATGGTGTGAATGACAACTCTGAGAGACTAATGAGAACATTAGCTGGAGGTGATTAGCAGAGCTAAAGTCCACACCATTGTCATCACCTAGAGGTATGAAACACAAATGAATAATTGCGATGGTAAATTTTTCAAAAGGGTCTGTAATGAGCAAGGCACAATTTCAGTCACTGTTCTCTGCTTTGTTTGTGAGCAGTTATCCCATTCAGTTATGACATTAATAAAGCCATTGCCTTGGGCATCATCTATTATGGTAAATTTCTGCAAATGTGCAAAGGCCAACATTCTATATGTGTCAAAATAAAGACAGAGGTACATAAGCGATGGAGATTTTTTTTCTCCAGGAAATACCTCTGATGAATAAGATTGCATCAGTACACCGTGCTTCTCCAGAATGGTTAATGAGAAGTTTGTGATGCAATGTCTGGGTCTGCGCTCACACTCGCATTCATAATAGGAGAAAAATTCTTTGGTTGAAAAGCAACAGACAATACATAGGGGGGAAAGCAGATTAGCTTCTTGTTTTCTCCTGTGTTACTTTATTTCTCAAACTCAGCCAAACACTGAGGACATTTTAGATCCTGAACCCAGCACATTTAATGACATAAAGGGATAATGAAAAAGGTTGAACCAATTACCATTTATTTAGTGTCTAGTTATGTGTCAAATACCATGTTAAGTATATGAAGGAAACAGGGAAGTTTAAGTCTGGTTTCCTTCTATTCCTCAGATTCAGCATTTATATTTCAGTTAGAAAAATAAGTTACAGATGAGGAAAATTAAATCACAGCAACAGCCTGAGCCACAGGGAACAAGATAATAAATACTGATTTCTGAATGAATGGAATAAATACTCAAGTGGAGAAACTCTGTGGAAGAGGAGGTCCTTCCCAGCTGGGTCGGGGAGAGAGGCTCTAGGAGCGAGGAGAAATTTGAGCTGAATTTACAAAGGAAAATAAAGGAATGCTTGAAAGAAAGAAAAATTGATTTTTGAAGGAGATTATTAGGAGAAAAACTTAGGTTTATGCCAAGTTCTTACAGAGTTTAAGTAGAGATAAATACGTGAGGCTATATTAGAATTTTATCTTGGCATTGAGGTCATTGACGTTTTGGGATCAGAACACAATGTAATAAAATGGTTGTTTTAGGACTAGTTTTAAAATACTTATAACAGCTTATGTATGGAATGACTAAGAATTCTAAATTTGCAAGGTGATATAGAAACAGAAGGAGGGTGAAATGGAGAGAAACCAGGACTAAAGAGTGGAATGAGCGTGGTGAGCATCAGAATGACGTGAGGGAGACGAGAGAACAAAAGGTGATGGCTTGTTGTTAAGCCTGGGTGACCCAGGGGAGAGTGATGACATTAGTGATTAGTGGTTAGTGAGGAGGTTAATGACTTGGGAGTAAGGAGAGGACTATTTCTCCCTGGAGGGTGGGATGTTTCATAGATGGGGCCAGCTGGAAGTTCAAGGGAGGAGTATGCAATTGAAGATGAAGGTTTGGGAGGCAGGAGAGCAGCTGAGTCTGGAAAGACATAGAGAAGGGTCATCTTCATAGAAGCAGAAGGTGAAACAAAGAGTCAATAGAAACAGGCTCCAAAAGTAAAATTTGAATGTTGAACAAATTACATTTTAATTATTAGCAGCGGGATTTCTCCTCCATCCCAGTATGAACGTTAGAATGGAAATATATTTTTTTTCAAATAAATGTAATCTGGAAACCAATATATGTGTCATTAAAGGAAAATTATGTATGCTGGTTTGTATCTGTGAAGAAGCACAAAAATAGCTATAATAATTATTATTATGAAGCAAGTGATGGTGCTTTGGGAGGGTGAAGGGAGGATGATAAAAATAGGTACATGATGCATGTATGAATTCGGATAAGACAGACATGATGCTAGTATCACCATTGTCAGTGGGATGGTTATTGTTACAATGGTCAAGTACTCAATTGCACATGACATTGTTAGGTCCTGCTAAAAAAATAATTTATCAAGAAACCAGGCTTGTATTCATAAATCTTAGACATGATGTCGTGACTTTTAGTTCACTGAGAATTTGATGATATGGAATTAAACACAATCTACTTTAACAAGTGTTTTTTGAGCCTATGCATGACACTGCTGGGGCCATGGAACTCTACAAAGATAAATTAGATACTGTTGCCCTCCAGGAGTAAGGAAACAGAACACAGTCATTATGTATCTGCTTAACGTGGGCTGGACACTCTGCTCAGCCCATGCTAGGCCCTCATCATAGATATTATCTTATAATCCAGTGGGGAAGCAGACTCCACCATTAGCTGAGCCTCAGTAAGTAAAATAATAGAGGTTGGCATATGAAACAAAGAGAATAATTGCAGCTGGGAAAATCCAGGAAAACTCCTTGTACAGTACAGCGTAATGTCTAACCTGGAAGTTGACACGTGAGCAGGAAAATAAATATTTTTTAACAGAACCATCCAAGTGCCACTGAAGGGAAAATCAATTGCTAGAATAAGTTTCAGCCTGTTAATAGCATATACAGGCAAGGTCCCTGAGATGTTATTTTATTTAGTTCTTCAATTTCAAATAAATGGCCAAATGCACTGACATCTTAGATGAAATGTTCCAAAAGAATTTATGTGCAGATATGTGCAGGAATAAAACTGGCTTTTTCAGTATTGAATGTATTCAGCAGAGGCTCTTTGATCTGTGGTTGGCTGTCCCTGGTTGGTAAGTGTGATGGTTAAATTTTGTCAGCTAAACTAGGCTAAGGAGAAAGAGAGAGAGAAAAAGAAAGGAAGTAGTGTGGAGGGAGAAGTGGGGAGAGGGAGAGAGAAATTGAGAAAAGGGCAGGAAGTAAACTTCAGCTATTGGATTAAGGAAATGATTTTATGAATTCTGCTAAAAATGTGGCAAAGTCTTGGGCTTGTTCTACATTGGAGGTTACCAGTTGCAGAACCTGAGCTGCTTGGGAAATTCAGTGACTTGCTGGGAAGCTGGAGAACTAAGAACTTGTGCCAACCATTCACCAACTCTGAGGGGCAAGGTAGTCATTTTGCTGCTGTGGGTCTAACTTTCCTCTCTGTAAACAGAAGGCTTGAAGTAGGTTATGCAATACCATAATTTCTGTAGCCACAACATTTGCTGAAGTCCCATAGAGAGTAAGGAAACAACACAGTCATTAAGTATCTGCTTAACGTGGGCTGTGTGGATTGTGTGGATTGAGGGTGCCTGATAATCCTACCTGTTCTAGATAGAGTGGGAATCTGGTTTGAGCAAACACGAGGCAGTGCCTGTGAGATGACTGATGTTGTTTTCTGAGCATGACTGGACTTACGTGAGGCCAATAAGAGCAGGTGAAGCTTAGCAGCGTGTAGAAGAAGAGCAAGGTGGGTGAGCAGACCACTAGAACAGTGGGAAAGTGGCGTGCCTATATGCTTCTGGCCAGTCTCCCATCTTTCAGCCTAGGCTGCCCTTTGTGAAGGAACATTTACCATATATTAGCATTTGGTTTTTTTTAAATATGTTTTTCTTGATTTTTCTGATAAAGAGGAAGAGAGAGAATCATCTATGTGTGAGAGAAACATCAATCGGTTGCCTCCCGTATGCACCCCAATCAGGAATGGAACCCAAAACATGGGCATGTCCCCTGACCAGGAATAGAACTGGTGACTTTTCGGTGCATGGGACAACACTCAACCAAGGGAGCCACACCGACCAGGGCTATTAGCATTTCTTAATTATAATAATCCCCCTAGTCTTTTTGTTTGTTTTTTCTAAGAAGCTTGATAACTTGTTGAAAAATAAAAGGATCTGAAGTCTACTATCTTTTGTCATATTAAATACTGCCCTTCTAAACTTAATTCTTTGGTGGCTAATGCTGTGTTGTAATGGAATAAAATGTCAGCCCATAGTATGGAGTTATGGTTCTTAGACCAAGTTTTTGCTAGAATTTTTTCTTATCTTTAATACATTTGTTATTCTTATCTTTATTTAAAGATTTCTGTAAAGGTTTACTTAATAGTGACTCATTGATGCTTGAATTCATCAATCCATCAATTCACATCAAGGATTGATGTGAAGATCCTGAGATGTTGCCCTTGGGTGTACAGACTTTTATGATAAAGTCATTGGAAAGTCAAGGGTTTGGAGTCATCAAAAATCTGTGTGAAGGGATGTGTCACAGTACTTCTTTCATGTCATAGAGCTCTATTGTTGGCTCAACAATTTTTGCTATATCTTCTAATAGTGTAAAGATGACAGTGAACAATGCTATTTTTAAAAACTTCTTATTTGGAATAATTTCAGTCATAGAAAAGTTACAAAAATGAAAATAGCACAAAAGACACCTGTGTATCTCTTACTCAGATTCACCTATTGCTAACATTTTATTTCATTTGCTTTATCACTGGCTTGTGTGACACTCCCTATCCCCGGTGTGTATGTATTTATATGTATGGACTTGACATTTTTTTCTGATCTATTTAGGAGTAAATTGCATACTTTATAGTCTTTTCCCCCTAAATACTTCTGTGTTATTTCCTAAGACTAAGGATATCCCCTCCCATAAAAATAATACAATTACTAACTTCAGGAAATTCAACACTAATACAATATTTTACATAACCTATCTTTGATATTTAAATTTATCACCTGATCTAGTAATCTTAATATATAAAAACCCAGGGTCCATAACAACCAACAGAAGGCTTGACTGAACACCGGAAGTCAGTCCTACAGTCAGTGCTGGGTTGCCGTGGTGACCCAGCACTGACTGCCGAAGGGGCTGCAAATCAGGCCCAGAGAGAGGCCCAAAGAGAGAGGCAGGGTCTGATCTGCAGCTTCTGTGGCAGCTGTTGATCAGCCATTGCCTCTCTCTTTCTGTCCAGGCTTCACCAGCAGCCGCGCCTCTGTGGGGGCTGCTGATCAGCCCCACCTCTCTGATCAGGCCTGAGATAGGCCCGGAGACGCTGACTGGCATGGAAACTGACCAATCAGAACCAAATCTGGGTGAACTGTGAGGAGCCAATGGCTGCCTAGGAGGCGGAGCTTTTGACGCTGACTGGCATACAAATCAACCAATCAGAACCAAATTGGCCAGCAGGGGAGGGCCGTTGGGGGTGAGATTAGGCCAGCAGGGGAGGGCAGTTGGGGGCAACCAGGCCGGCAGGGGAGGGCAGTTGGGGGCAAGATCAGGCCAGCAGGGGAGGGCAGTTAGGAGCAATCAGGCAGGCAGGCAGAGGCAGTTAGGGGCTATCAGGCAGGCAGGGAGAGAGGTTAGGGGCAATCAGGCAGGCAGGCAGAGGGGTTAGGGGCAATCAGGCAAGCAGGCAGAGGCAGCTGGGGGCAAGATCAGGTCGGCAGGGGAGGGCAGTTAGGGGTGATCAGGCAGGCAGGCAGAGGCAGTTAGGGGCAATCAGGCAGGCAGGCAGAGGCAGTTAGGGGAGATCGGGCAGGCAGGCAGATGAGCAGTTAGGAGCCAGTGGTCCCAGATTGCGAGAGGGATGTCCGACTGCCGGTTTAGGCCCGATCCCTGTGGGCCTAAGGGGTCCCTGATTGGAGAGGGTGCAGGCTGGGCTGAGGGAATGCCCCCTCCATGCATGAATTTCGTGCACCGGGCCACTAGTGTCTTTATAATATTTTCCCCCAGTATGGAATCCATCTTAGGATCCTGTGTTGCATTTAGTTACTATGTCTTTCAGCCTCTTTTAAACTGAAATATCTCCACAGAATTTCTCTGTCTTTTATGATATAAACATTTTTGAAGAAAACAATATTTTTTTAATAGAATGTTCCTTACTTTGGGTTTGTCTGATGTTTTCCATGTTTACATTCTGGCTGTGTATTCTTGGCTGGAATATTTCATAAGTGATGTATCCTTTTCATAGCATCACTTCTTTTTTTTAATTCCTCACCTGATGATATATTTATTGATTTGAAAGAGAGAGAGAGAGAGAGAGAGAGAGAGAGAGAGAGAGAAACAACAATGTGGGAGAGAAACTTGCAGTACTCAAAGAACCCTCTCTACTTCATAATTTAATTTTTAATGTGGAAAAATTTAAACATACAATTAGAGAGAATGTGATAATGAGCCACCATAAACTCATCATCCAGCTTCAACAATTACCACACTTTGCCATTCTCGGGACCCACTTAAGACACCTACACTTCTCACTGAATGTGACTTTGCATTTCTGTGTGAATAGTAGATGGTTACATCTTGACAAACTAAAGGCACCATAGCCAATTGAAAAGTCACCTGCATAAGAAAATATTACCTCACTCATTGTGATACATTTGCTTTTTTAAAAAAAACACAGTTTTACTAGTTACACATGATGCATCAGGCATAGGATCACATCCAAACATATGTGCTTGTTTTCCTGAATCTAAGAAGAGAGGTGGAAAATGAATCCTTAGATGAATTAGATACAGAGGAGAGACTAATAAACCTTAAAGATCATTTTAGTTTTATATAGATGAATTATTTATGATAATGAATGTATAAAGCATAACCATTTCAATGGAAGAAATGTGGGTTCCTAAGTGAGAAATAGAGAATTCAGAGGGTTTAAGAAGTCGTCTTGGAAGGTTCTGGGCCAGAACACACTTTGTATAACCCACAGCTGTGGGCTGAACAGTGTGATGCTGTAGTGTTCCAGATGCTTCCTTACACAGCTGGGTCTGGGTATAGGCCTGATGGAGTCAGAAAATAGCAGTTAAGTCAGAGGTCAGAGGCAGTGTGGCTGCCTCTAGAGGGGTGCTTTTAATGAACATATCTCGGAGCAGTTGGCTTTTTTCTGTTTTGGTTTGCTCTGCCTAGCATTTTTAGAGGGGGGTGATCTTATGGCAGTGTAGTAATTAGTGAAATATTTATAGGAATGATTCACTATTAAATAAGGCCAGGTTGTTGAATAGCTTTTCAGCATTTCCAGACTTATTCAAAAACTGTAACAATCAGCCAAGTTTTAATGAGGGTTACAGTATTGTAAAGTGGCAAAAAGCAGAGCCATTTTTAGGTACCAGAGGGATATTCATTTTATTAAGCCCTAATAGTTGGCACAGAAAATATGCTTTGTTGTAACTTATAAATATTGTTATGATTAGGTAAGGATTTTTTTAACTGTAAAAATTCAAGGCAGAAGGGGAAATGTTTATCATAAAATATTCACATTGATTTTTTAGAACAATGTAATAAATACCAGTAGTATCCTGTCACTTTTCTTCCCACCTGTCAGCCTACTTTCTAGAGGTTAATCCCATTAGCTATTTTCTTAACTTAGCTATTTTCCCTGGGATTTATCTGTTTTTCTGAATGATATGGATATTTTGCTATTTTTAAAATTCATTGAAAACATTGTCTATAGAACTTATCCCATTAGTGAAAAGGGGCTATTTGTTTTTGTATGTAGTTGTTTGTAGTGAGAGAGAATAACTTTCTTTTCCTCTTTTTGTTTTTTGAGAGAATACACTTCTAAAAAGACAGATCATACCAAATGTTGGCAAGAATATGAAGGGACTGGAACTCTCACACACTGCTGGTGGGAATGTAAAATGGAACAACTTTAAAAAGGCACATCACAACATAAAGTGATGAACAAAAACAGATCCAGAGACAGAGAAGCATCGATCAGACTGTCAAACCTCAGAGGGAAGGTAGGGGAGGGTGGAGGTAAGGGGGAGAGATCAACCAAAGGACTTGTATGCATCATATAAGCCTAACCAATGGACACAGACACCAGGGGGGTGAGGGCAGGAGTGGGGGGGGGGTGGAATGGAGGGATAAGAACACATATGTAATACCTTAATCAATAAAGAAAAAAAGTTATAAAAAAAAAAAAAAAGAAAAGGCACTGCCCCCAAAGGTGCACTTAATAGTCAAGGACATATGTCATACAAACACACTGTTTTTCACATACATAAGTTAAGGATGGTCACAAAAGCATTGATTTATCAAATAATCCTTTTGTGCCACAATCATCCCTAGTAAATTTAACACATTTTAATTAAAAAAACAACAACTGATTTTCAAATCACTATTGGGGAACTACTTATTTGTGTAAAGTAAAGTATACCTTTGTCCAAAGATCTAAATTGGGAAGCAAAGAAAATAAAGGTGTTAGAGAGTAATCCAAAATTTACTGGGGAGGAAAACTTTAGATAAAAGACTGGTTTGCCAAGATGTTGCAGCTTGGTGGACTATGGAAGATATGATCGCTTTGGTTAATGAGGCTGCAGCGGCAATTCTTTTGAGATTCTTGCAGTGTCTCTCCCCGCAACCCCCCCCATCCCCCCACCCCCCCAGGAAAATGGCCAGACAGTGTGGGAACTGGAAAGCCCAGGTCATCATCACTGAAAAGAACAGAACCAGCAGCTGGTGAGGCTGTTAGATATTAGAGCAACATGTTCATCTGGCAACAAAAGCAGAATGGGAAACGGGAAGTCCTTTGTTTCCTGGCCGTCACTGAGGAACAGGTTGTGTATTTCCAGCCACTCTGAGGGATGAGCCTTGCCAACGCCAGGGGGAGGGCCCGCCAGATGCAATGGAACCCCCAGGGAAAGGTGAAACATAACTGAACAACCAACACTCTATTTGTGGAAAGACACCTTTAGACACTCAATCCCAACTGGCAATGCAAAGAGCGCAGGAAATGTCAGAAACCACCACTAACGCTGGTCCCTTCACTCCTGGCATACAGTAGAAAACACGAAAGTAAGCAGAATTTTTTCAAAAATGACTTTTTCAAAAATATCTTTTTATTGATTTCAGAGAAGAAGGGAGAGAGAGAGAGATAGAAACATCAATGATGAGAGAGAATCATTGATCAGCTGCCTCCTGCCCGCCCCACACTGGGGATCAAGCCCACATCCCAGGCATGTGCCCTGACTGGGAATCTTCATTCATAGGTCCATCCTCAACCACTGAGCCATGCTGACTGGGCTCAAAAATGATTTTCATAAATATTCACTTGTCATTACTTTAAAATTAAGAAAAATTCAATTAAAGACCTAACCCTTAAAATTAAAAAAATTAATCGAAAGAGCAGTCATGAAAACTCAATTCCAGGATAGTTTGAGGCTTGGCTGGTGTCTGGGGGTGAATCTAGGCTGAAAGATATTGATTGCAAGAGAGAGGATGACTGCAGGTGAGAAATAAGTTCAGTTATGTTTACAATTTGTGTTAAGGCCCCAAACCATTTTTTGACTTATAAAGAGTCTTAAGAAGCACACTGAATGTAAATATTTATATAGAAGAGGATTCGATTAAGAACAGTGATCAACCATAACATGATTGTAAGAAACTAAAGGTTAGGCAATTTTTTTAGTACAGACAAAGAATGGGGAACTGCATTTTTTCCTTTTTTCAATGAGAAGAATTATTTTTCCACACTGAGGTCAGTTTTTTCTTTTAAATTATCCAGAGCGCAGGAGCTACTCCTTCATTTTGTTCTCCTAATGACCTAAAGGGTTGCATTTCTATTATTCCTCCTTAAAGTTCTCTTCTCTTTTTGAACTGGCTTCATAGTCTTGCCTTATCCTCATATGATATACATATGTCTTTTACCCAGCTTGATTCATTCTCTCCAGTTTCTGATCCTTCTTCTTCTTGGGGAATTTGTACCAGAACCGGCTGGACTTTCTCACATCTCTCGTTTCTTTCAAAGTTGTTTTTGTCCAGGAACCTGGCAGAAGACATAACTATTAATGCCTTTAAAGCCAGGTCTGTAGACCTTGATGTTGGCTTGAAAATGGAAACAGCCCTGGGACCCAATGCCAGCCCGTCTCAGCTATGATCCAAGGCCAGTGCTGCCAACCTCATTTGTTGAGAGAGAGCATGGAGATAACTCTCAATCATAGAGAAAAAGTGTTCATTATCAAAAAGTTAAAAGTCACTGGTTATCACTTTATATCATCCTAGTGACTTTGCTTTTCTAAGCTGGAGGCATCACACTTCCTGATTTTAAACTATACTAGTATTACAAGGAAATAGTAATCAAAAGATTATGGTTGGCATAAAAACTGACACATAGATCACTGGAAAAGAATTGAGAGCTTAAAAATAAATCCATGCATACACTGTCAACTAGCATTTGACAAGAGAGTAAAGAATACTGTATGAGGAAAAGATGGTGTTTTCTGGCAGTCACTGAGTAATAGGCTGTGCTGGGAAAACTGGGTGTTCACATGCAAAAGAATTAAGGCATTATTTTATACTACTCACAAAATTAGAATGGATTAAAGACCTAAAACCATAAAACTCCTAGAAGAAAACATAGTAAAAAAAAAAAAAAAGCCCCTTGACATTGGTTTGGCAATTATTTTATGGATATGACACCAAAACCACAAGCAACAAAAAGCAAAAATCAATAAGTGGGACTATATCAAACTTAGAAGCACTGCACAGTAAAAGAAGCAAAAAATTAGCCCTAACCGGTTTGGCTCAGTGGATAGAGCGTCAGCCTGTGGACTGAAAGGTCCCAGGTTCAATTCCGGTCAAGGGCATGTGCCTTGGTTGCGGGCACATCCCCAGTGGGAGGTGTGCAGGAGGCAGCTGATCGATGTTTCTCTCTCATCGATGTTTCTAACTCTCTATCCCTCTCTCTTCCTCTCTGTAAAAAATCAATAAAATATATTTAAAAAAAGACACAAAAAATTAAAGAGGCAATCTCTGAAATGAGAGAAATTGTTGCAAACTATTGACAGAGAGTCCAACCATTTCATTTTGGTGCTGATTTCTACACTGGCCAGCTAGGTTTTGATGCTACCAACTTTAGTCTCCAAACATGCAACCCTGAGGTAGGACATTTCCATGAAGTACACTGCATCTGACATAGTAAATGTAAACATGAAATGTTTCTAACCCTTACAATTTTGTGATTCCAGACACACGAGCACTAACACTGAAGAGGCCATATCACAGGATTCGGGCTGCTCAGAACCTGGTCTTTCTTTTCCCCTGGAGAGAGTATGGCCCATGAACTCTGGTCTATGAATCTTAAGATCTGGTTCTGCCATTAACTTAAAGGTACCATCTTGGGGAAATTACATATCCCATATCTCATTTTCCTCACTTATGAAATAAGAGTTGGGAGTACATGGTCTTATAAGGTCTTTATATCTGTTAGTTTCTATTAATCTCCATTAAACCCATAAACAGGAGGAACAAAAAAAAAGGAGGTGTACATATTTATGCTCCAAGGGGATTAATATGGCATTGATTGACAGTTCTGAGTATGAAAGATCAGTGTACGTTTAAAATTTGTATTTGTATACTCCTCTGCTCTATGGATCCTTGTCCTCAGTTATATGAGTGAGTCAGATGGTCTGTGAGTCCTAGGATTTGGAATGCAAAGTTTTGAGTGTTTGTGCACATATTTTCTCTGGAGAATGCCAGCAGTTTTCATCAGGCGCCAAAATGTGTATGGAAATGCCAAGATGACAATCTGATTTTTTTTAGAGGAAATATGTAAATACAAAGCCTGCGAAAGGTGTGCTATAAACTAGTTCTCTGGATTGAATCCCATCAACTTGGCATTTCCATTAACTGCTAAATCTTTAGACACAAATGATTCCAATTAGGATAGAACAATTATATGCCTAAGTGAGTCATCTTCCCATCTAGAACACAGTTGTCATGATAACGCCTGTTATAATTATATTATCATTAATAACTATTAAGTTACCAAACTAATTTTTCATTTCATAAAACGTCTATGTAAAGAAAGCAGTCAGGTAGGAACAGCAATTTTATGTAAGTTTACATTACATTTGTTTTTGAATAGGAAGAAGTGAAAAGAACTTGATGAAAGAGTTTGGAAAAAAAATTACATTTCACAAAATGATTCCTAAGCATATGAATTCAAATCAGCTGAGATTTAAAGAAGAAAGAAACAAATCTAAAGGGAAGAGGCGATTACAGAATAATTAACAAACCACTCTGCTCTTTACTTCCTATAAGATATGCCTCATATGATGAAAGTCTCTTGTTTGAATCAAACTTCTGCATAACAGGAAAACAGATTTGCGCCACCATTCTAGCTATTGAAGGGTTATGCCATTTATCTTGTAAAATGCCTTTCCTTTGGGATTGTGTGATTGCTTTATTTGTGGTGACATTTAGCTCATTTCTATCTCTACTGTTGGCAGTTAAAGAGGTGTAAGTTAAATATTTTGGAAAAAAATAAATTTTAAGTAATTTGTACTTTTTTCACCTTTTTTTATTATTGTCTAAAATTTTACATATGTCTTCTTTTTCCCCAATTGACCCTCCCCCCCCCCCCCCCCCCCCCCCCCGCCGCCTAAGCCATTCCCATCCTGGGCAAGCCCTCACCGCCCCAGTGTGTATTTTTTTCACTTTTGAGCATCATATGGACTCATGGATTTTAAAAAAGATTAATTATATTTAATTTTATTTATTTGAGAGAGAGAGAGAGATCAATTTGTTGTTCCACTTATTTATGCATTCATTGGTTGATTCTTGTATGTACCCTGACTGGAGATTGAACCCACAACCTTGGCATATGGGGACAACACTAATTGAGCTACCTGGCCAGGGTCTCAATTCATTGTATTTTATTATCCCCAGTATGATGCCCAAATTGTTACAACTTTGGCCAGTGGCAGTTTGTGTCTGAGTCCTTTTGACATTACTTTTTTTTTTTTTTTTTGACGATTTTATTGTATTTATTTATTTTTAAATTTAAATTCTTTATTGTTTAAAGCACTACATAAGTCTCCTCTTTTCCCCATTACTTTAAATTTTTTTTTCTTTCTTGATTAAGGTATTACATGTGTCCTTATCCCCCAATGCCCCCCCCACTCCCCCACTCATGCCCTCACCCCTCTGTGGTCTGTGTCCATTGGTTAGGCTTATATGCATGCATACAAGTCCTTTGGTTGATCTCTCCCCCTTACCCTCACCCTCTCTTACTTTCCCTCTGAGGTTTGATGGTCTGTTCGATGCTTCTCTGTCTCTGGATCTGTTTTTGTTCATCAGTTTATGTTGTTCATTATATTCCACAAATGAGTGAGATCATGTGAAATTTATCTTTTTCTGACTGGCTTATTTCGCTTAGCCCCATTACTTTTTAAAAGGTTCTTTGCTTTCTAGAACAAAATGTTATTCCAGACTCACCTTGTCCTATCTTTTCAGACTCACTTTGTACCATCTCTTCCTTAGACTGGGTAGCAGTCATTTCTCCGGGGAATCCTGGCTCCTTTTAGTGGGAAATAGTATTAGAGACCAAAATTAAAGTGGGTGGCAATTCCAGCTGCCCCGTGGCCTCCACTGACACACCATGTAGAAGGGTGGCAAAGTAGAGATTCTCCTCTCTTCTCCCAGCAGGGAGGGGGCGGGCAGAGAGGCTCCTGTGTAACCTTCACTGACACCACAGCGTGTAGGGTCCTCCTTACCACCCGACTCCCTGCCTCAGCTCTCTGACGCCTCTCCGGCAGGGGCGATGGGGCACCTATTGACAGCCTTGCAAGGATGAAAGTCAAAGCTTGCCACTGAGCCTTTGCTGGAGTAGATACGGCCACAGTTTTTTTCTGTCCCCTTTAGCTGGAGTGGAACATTTTTGGCCCGAAGAAACGATATTCAACCAGTGTGCCGCAAGCATTTTTAAAATATGCCATACCTGACTATTTAATCAGAGGCACTGACCTCTTTTCCCTTAGATTGTCAAATAAAAAATGACAACAGCCAACACAACAATAGCTGTCCACTGTGAATGAAACAAAATTATACTTTTTTTGTCAGATTGGCAACAAATAGAATACATTTTTTGGTGCGGCACAGAATTTTAATAATTAGTTTATATGTGCCATGAGATGAAAGAGGCTGAAAATTGCTGTTCTAAAGGTCTCTGTCTTGCTAGGTTGCTCCTGTCTTAGTCCTTTGACTAGAGATAGCAGGCTTCTGAGAGGGATTTTCCCGTTTGTGCCTCTTGGCATTTCTGGTTTTTTGGCTTCGTTAGCTCCACATCTGTGATACATGAGGCCAAAGAAAACCCTGGGAACGAGGAAAGTCCCCACTGCGTTGTTCCTCAGCCCCCGAGACACTAGACACTAGACAGTTTGCCTTCTTCTGTGCACCTTCCAGTGTCTTTATGTTTGTTTTACATATAATATCCAGGATGTTCAGTTGTCTACTGTTTTTGGGGAAGCAGAAGTTCTAGTCAATACAATTTTCAATGCTGCTATTTTGCCTGCTTAGGAAATTTTGTAACTAATCTTGCTCCCTTTTCTGAGTTATATATCTTTTTTTCCTATCATGTGGGGGAATCTCTTACCAACTTAATGTATCATGGTAACATTTTCCCAATTTATATTATTTTGACCCAGTTTCAGTTATGAGGTCTTTAATATTCCTCCAGAGGCATCTAAGAGAAAGCTATTATCTTGGAATTGCATATGCTTTGCAATGAACTTTTGAGAATTTGTTTGAAGCCTTCTTTTAGGTCATTGATCAAAATGGAAACCTCATGTCAAATCTGTATTACTAACATCTGATTATAACTTTAGACAATATAGCAAGGAAACTACAAAGTCTTAGAGTCTTTTGGTTAAATACAAATATGCATTAATCTAATGCTATAAAAATCAGTAATGTTAAGAAATATGACTCAAATTAAGGTAATATTTCAGTATATTATTAAACTAGTACTTTTAAAAAGTGTCAGGTATTTTATATTAAACTTTACCCAGAAAGTTCTAGTGGAAACAGTTATAGGACCCAGATTTTTACATTACTATATGGCTTTTACTAAAGCCAATTCAGAAAAGACTGTAGTTTTAAATCATTTTTAACATACTATAATATTAATTTTAGTTGTAGCCCCATATTAGATCACATATAAATAACTAATAACTTAGTTTTAATGCAGAAATTAAACTTGTTATGAAATTTGGATGTATAATGGCCTCAAATTCTCAATTTTGTATTCTGTGCTACCTGTAATCATTATCACAGAAAAAATTATTGCTCTTTAGAATTAATGTTAAATGTAAATTTTTTCTCATTATACATTATTTTAAAACACCTATAAAAATTTTAAAGATATTTTATACACAAATCTTCAAACTTAGAATATATTTTGAGTAAAAAATAAAAAACATTCCACTAGCAAGAATGACATAATTCAGTTCTCTAGAGTTGGACTTTTAAGAACCAGAGCTAAAGGGCTATAGCAAATCTGAACAGGCAAGAAGATCCTCAGTGTTATTTTCTGACAGAGAACAGAGGAATATAATTTTACCAAGTGGTTTTATCCAATAATAATCATCACATATGTTTGTCACTTTAGAATTTAAAGACCATTTTGTTTGCATTATATCTTTTAATCCTCACAAAAATACTGATTACTATATGTGTGTGTATATATGTACTAGAGGCCTGGTGCACGAAATTCGTGCACGGGGGCGGGGGGGCGGGGTGTCCCTAAGCCCAGCCTGCACCCTCTCCAATCAGTGACCCCTCGAGGGATGTCTGACTGCCCTTTTAGGCCCGATCCCACTGGGCAGTCAGACATCCCTCTCACAATCCAGGACTGCTGGCTCCCAACTGCTTGCCTGCTTGCCTTCCTGATTGCCTCTAACCACGTCTGCCTGCTAGTCTGATCACCCCCTAACCACTCCCCTTCCAGCCTGATTGATACCTAACTGCTCCCCTGCCAGCCTGTTTGCCCCTAACTGTCTTCCCCTGCAGGCCTGGTCACCCCTAACTGCCCTCCCCTGCAGGCCTGGTCACCCCTAACTGCCCTCCCCTGAAGGCCTGGTACCTCCCAACTGCCCTTCCCTTCAGACCCAGTCACCCCCAACTTCCCTCCTCTGCTGGCCGGTTCACCCCTAACTTCCCTCCTCTGCCGGCTTGATCACCCCAACTGCCCTCCTTTGCAGGCCTGGTCCCTCCCAACTGCCTTCCCCTGCTGGCCTGATCACCCACAACTGCCCTCCCTTGCAGGCCTGGTTCCTCCTAACTGCCCTCCCCTGCTGGCCATCTTGTGGTGGCCATCTTGTGTCCACTTGGGGGCAGGATCTTTGACCACATAGGGGCAGCCATCTTGTGTGTTGGAGTGATGGTCAATCTGCATATTACTTTTTTATTAGATAGGATAGAGGCCTGGTGCACGGGTGGGGGCCAACTGGTTTGCCCTGAAGGGTGTCCAGGATCAGGATGGGGGTTCCCTTGGGGCGTGGGGCGGCCTGGACGAGGGGCCTGTGGTGGTTTGCAGGCCGCCACGCCCCCCGGCAACCCAAGCAGAGGCCCTGGGGTTTATTTATTTTCTACAATTGAAACTTTGTAGCCTGGAGTGGAGCCAAGCCTTCTGCTTGCTCTGTGGTGGCAGCCATTTCTGTTGGGATTTATGTATCTTCTATAATTGAAACTTTGTAGCCTTAAGTGGAGGCCAAAGCAGGCCAGGGCTGCAGAAGCTTAGCTTCCTCCATCGCCGCTGGCAACCCTAGCCTCCTGCTCTCTCCAGCTCCATGGCTGCCACCATTTCTGTTGGGCTTTATTTATCTTCTATAATTGAAACTTTGTAGCATTGAGTGGAGGCCTGGGCCAGCAAGGGCAGGCAGAAAGCTTGGCTTCCTCCATTGCCAGGGAAACCCAAGCCTCCCTCCTGCTCTCTGTGGCTACAGCCATCTTGGTTGGGTTTATTTGCATATTCCCTCCTGATTGGCTTGTGGGCATGGCTGGTGGGCATGGCTTGTGGGTGTAGCAGAGGTACGGTCAATTTGCATATTACTCTTTTCTTAGATAGGATAATTATATGTATGTATACATATAACTTTATATCTTCTATATATAATTTTACAGATGTGGAAGTTGAGATGTAGAGAAATTGAGTCTCTCAGGTCATAGAGTTTGGCCAATTCTCATAATTTTTCAACTCCAACACAGCTATACAATTATATTAAGAAACTTCCAAAGTTATATGTAGTTCTCTATCTTAAACAAATAAGCAAGGCCATACTGAAATTATCTTATATCACATAATCATCTGAATTTTCAATAGCTATAGGGACAAAAGTACCAAAAGATTCCAGGGCTTTAATGACTATAAATACCTTCTGAAATATTTTATTTAATTAGTGTTCATTTCATTGCCTAGATATGTTAAAATTTACTTCACTTTTGTTAACATAGATCACAATTAACACTAATTACTCTTTGAAGATATTTGTAATACCCAAAATTCCCTTCCCTTATTGCTAGAGTTATTGTTACATAGGAATATTCTATCTTCTCATCTGAATATTTATATGTAAAAATTTGCTTCCTTGTTAACTCTCCCAATTGAACTTGAAAATTGCTCTCGCCACATTCTTGCTAAATGTGTTTTATTTTTAAAAATCACAGTCTTGCTAACTATGTTTAAAAAATTAAATTTGATAGCATCAATATTAATTTTTAGCTTTTTAAAAGAACTATGCTTATGTTAGTAGACAACCCTTCTCATAAAGCACCTTTATGCGGCCTTTCGTCTACATTCAGCTTCTGACAGAGCTCATTATATGAATGTTCAAAATAAAAAACAAAAACAATAAAAACTGAGGTGTCACAGACTTTTCAATCATTTTTCTCTTCCTTTCCATGGAAAAGCTATTCTGAATGAAAAAATTATCTTCAATATAAAGTATTTATTAAAATATTTTGTAACCAATGCATAGTAGGCATTTAATCAATATTTGTTTGCCAGTGTTTTTAAATTTTTCAAATAACTGATTCACCTCCTAAGATTTCTAAGTTAATCCCCTTTAATAAGATAAGACTCCCTTAAAGTTGGCATTCTCCATTTAGATAGCAATGGCTTCCACTAATGTTTTTGAAAAGCTGTTGTTTTTTAGCTAAGCTAAGAATAATCACTTGAAATTGCTTTAAGGCTTAGCAAATTTATTCTCTGTTGAAAAAATAATAACCTTTTAGCCTGGTCTATGTTGAATATTTTCAAATTCTAAATTAATAGAATCTGATAGATAAAAAAACCCTAACATTTTATTCTCTTACAATGTAGTGTAGATAAGCTTTTCTTAAATGTGTGATTTACAGGGTCTCCTGAAAACATAAAGGTTCGTGGTGAAACATTTTTGTGAAATTCTCAGCTAAAGGGTCTTACACAGATTTTCAGGACTTCAGAGAATCTTTGCTACTGTGTCAATGTACACTGTGAGTCTCTGAAAGAGGGTTATATAAGGCAGCATTTCTTTAATGTGTTTGCCTGCAAGTCTTCCACGGGGAGAATGTCTCAGGAATGCTGTGCTCTTCGAAGGCCTCGCCGCCATCACCCCACAGGATTCCTCTGAGCTCGTGTTGGTGATATTCCTTCTTCCGTTGTCTTAATTCCAAAACTGTATCCCTTTCAAATGATACTTATTTTAAACTGGCACTTGTTCATAGTGTTAGTTGGACTCCCCATTAGAAGCTCTGCTCTGAGGCGAGAATGGAGTGGATGATGTTTATTTAGGAGGTACAGGGACCAACGCAGGAGTGGCAGGTGTGGTGTGATTTTGAGAAGCACAGACAATTAGTAAGGAACATGCAGTTAAGCCAGCTCCCACAGTGGACAACTAAAGCTTGATCCCTACCCCCACTACATGCTCTGGCAATTTTACACATCCCTAACAATTATACCAGCTATAGGGTAAGGGAGCTGGGGTGTTTATATCCTCACAACAGCAGTCTTGGCTAAGGGTCCTGGGGGTGATGGTGATTTGTTAACTTGGAATCACTTTTGGCCCTCCATGCAAGCAGGCACAATGGGTTCTGACAGCCTGAGGGTAATCCTCCAATAAAAATATAAGATTTGACCTTTGGAAGTCAGACTGACATGCACAGCAATGCAAAGAGGATTCAAGGGAATATAGGCCACAGCGTCCGTCAAAATCAGGACAGTGGTGTTAGATATGAAAGTCAAATATTCAACTCTAACACAACCAATAATCATAATAGTAAACTAACTCAAGTTAATATAGCTCTTTTATTTACTCCTCTGCCAATGTAGGATATATCCCTCTTATGGCATATGACTTTAGTTTGGAATAAAGGACTGTCCTACTTATAAAGCTGGGTGAAAATTCTTAAAGAAATAATTTTGAATCCCCAAATATGATTGTTTTCTTTTTTATAGATGAGTACATGGATAGAAAGTACATGCCTTTTTTTAAGTGAATTAAACTGTATCAGAGTTTATTTCACTACCATAATCATAGGAAATCTTCAGAGAACAACTAGATAGTTCTAAATATGTCCTATTAATCACAGGATTGTAGATGTAGAAAATTGGTATTGTATAAAATAAACTTAAGACAAGACTCCTCTTGATTTAAAGCACAAGAAGTCACAAGAAAATCAGGGCAATCCTAGAAAGAGGCAGCAGAAAGGACACATGGAAAACAAAAAGAACTTGTCAGTCAGTAATGGCACTGTTCCCCCATCCCATCATGACATGGCCAGGTAATAACATTGCTTACTATGGTCCTCTTGTGACCAATTAATTGTGACTGTGAGTGACATATATCACCAGAACTTTTAATTCTGATGAGAGACCCTACAATATTCTCTATTTTGTATTTAGCATGGGGACAAGCAACATTTGAAATGATAAGATCCATCATGAGTTTTTGAATGACTAGGATGAATAGAGATTCCTTACTGATCTGAAAGAAACAAATCTCTCTCTCTCTCTCTCTCTCTCTCTCTCTCTCTCTCTCTCTCTCTGTGTGTGTGTGTGTGTGTGTGTGTGTGTGTGTGTGTGTGTGCATGGCAAAATGTTTTTATTTTTTAAATTATTTTTATTTATTTTATTTTACTTTTCCCAATCACCATTTATCTCCCCTATACCCTCTTCCACCTCCACACCGCCCATCACCACACTGTTGTCAGTGTCCATGAGTTCTTTCTCTTTTTTTGCTCAATCCCTCCACCCTCTCCTAATAACACCCCTCCCGACCACCAGTGCTGTCTTCAGGCTTTCTATGTATGAGTCTGTCCCTATTTTGCTTGTTAGTTCAGTTTGTTCATTAAAGTCTTTGTTGTTTTAAACCACTAAAATTTTATGCTTTGAAGTTATTATTACTAGGTATTACCTAGCCAATACTGATATGCCTGAACTGTTTGAATCTGAGTCTATTTTCTAATGTTAATGTGTACCCAGAATGATTTACCTTTTTTTTGCCAAGATTAATGGACCATTATAGGAAATAATCTTCTCTGAAGGTAGGTCACCATTGTCCTTTTGCTCATGAAGTAAAGGAGAATTTTTTAAGCAAAACCAATGCTTGATATCAGAGATAAAATATTTGTATTTGGCGTACACAAATTTAAGTCTCTCTAATGTCACCACAGTTATATCAGATAGATCATTAATTTATTTCATAATAAGACTAGACTATCGAGCTGGTAATTTTATATTTCATTTCTTACAGTTTCTTTAAATTATTTGTCCTTTAATGATTGTCATAATATCCAATAAATATATAAAACTTAAACATACTTATGTAAGACATCTTTGGGCATTTCACTCTGTAGATGACTCAAAATAAACAAAAAGAGAAGCCTGATAGAAAATACTCAATCTGTTTATTAATGAAAGGAAGAAACATTTTTTTGTCCTACTGTTGACTGGTAGGTTAATAATTATTACTATTAAAGTCAAAGAAAATTGGATTCCAATACTTCCTGTGTGGGCTTGAGCAAGTTAATTAAACTCTGGTGTTAAACCTATATCCAATTAAAACACATTTATCCTCTTTAAACTGTTTATCTGTATCTACCCAAATAAATACAGGAGGGAAATGCATATTTGATAATACTCCAAAGGAAGAGACCACTTGATTGTAGTCCCCAAACACCCAGGCCAATTTTTATCTGTCTGGGGAGAATATGCCTGGCCCTGGCCCACTAAAGGACTCTACCAACATCACCCACTTATTGATCCAGTACCTTGAGATGTAGAGGCTAAATTTCAACTTCTAGTATACTTTGAGTTTACTTTTTAATCCTTTCTGAAGAATGGGAGTTTAATCAGAATCCAAAGCATAGAAAATCACATACTTCATCATTTATACAGGACTCTACTAGGGAGAAAAGGCCTTAGGTTCTTAAGGTATTTTCCTTTGAAAACAAATACATTGTCTAGTATCCACAGCACTGCAAATCCCAGTAAATGTCATTGCCCATCTTCTGGGAGTGAGCTGTCCTGTAGTGACTTAGAATGGATGAGAGAAAGCTGGCCCTGAGACGACTAAAGCTGCAGCTATCACTTGCTGTAAATGACTGATAATCTAAGCACTTTGGATCTACCTATCAGACATTTCTTCTCCACAGGCTTCCTTATGGACTAGAAATCTCACTGTTTGCCTTAATCCCAAAGGCTCCTTTTGGAGATATGAATATTTTACCTGGTTTGGGGCATTATCTTGCTTTAAAAATGAAACAGATTAACTGGCCTTGCATTTTAATAGAATCAACCAACTTATAATTATCTGTCTAAGACACTCAGATACAGGATAAAGAAAAGAAAGCAGCCCTAGCTGGTTTGGCTCAGTGGATGGAGCTTTGGCCCATGACTAAAGGGTCCCGGGTTTGATTTCGGTCAAGAGCACATACCTTGGTTGCAGGGGTGCATGTGGGAGGCAACCAGTTGATGTGTCTCACATTGATATTTCTCTCTGTCTCTCTGTCTCTCCCCCTCCCTTCCACTCTCTCTAAAAATCAATGGGAAAATATCCTCGGGTGAGGAAGAAGGAAGGGAGAAGGAAGGAAGGAAGGAAGGAAGGAAGGAAGGAAGGAAGGAAGGAAGGGAGGGAGGGAGGGAGGGAGGGAGGGAGGGAGGGAGGGAGGGAGGGAGGGAGGGAGGGAGGGAGGGAGGGAGGGAGGAAGGAAGGAAGGAAGGAAGGAAGGAAGGAAGGAAGGAAGGAAGGAAGGAAGGAAGGAAAAAGAAAGCAGAAAATGATAGGGAGCTTTTGTCAGGTTTGCTGCAGGACCTCAGTGCTGTACATCCTTAAAGAGCAGCATGGGGGTGTCCTTCTTGAGAAGAAGGGTGGGGAAGCCAGAGCCGTAAAGCAAAAACAGCTGGACACACAAGTCTGGGTAAAGCGAACTCTGGCCCTGACCCCTTACCTGCCTGTCTAGACAGAGCTATGAGCAGAGTCAGAGACTGTCTGGGACTGGCTTTCTATAAAGTAACACGATTAGGCCTGTGAGCACTTACTATCTGTGAATGATGCTAAAAGCAAGCAACATGCTCCCTCCCAACTGACTTTAGGCATATCAGCCATAATTAATTTGCTTGGTGTTTTTCCATTAAGGTCTCTACTCCTCACATTTGCCCTGATGTTTCCAGACAAATGTTTGAATTTGTTTGCTTGGTGCTAATTACTTCTTAATGTACAATTCTAGATATAATTCTTGGACAATGAACAACAAAACAAAAACCCAGAACAAAATACTTTTCTAATAGAAAGAGCACACTGTCATTTACAGGTATTTTGGGTCTAATAATATTGCTAGCTACGAAAAATTCAGAGGTCTGTACATAAAATGAAATGAAAAGGAAAATATAACAATTTTATTCCACCTTCAGTAAGTTTGTACTTTATAGCAGAGACAAGTGCTAGATTTTATTTTGACAGAAATTACTTATTTATTGTTAGAATAAAGACTGTCTCCTTACAGAGAACAAATTCTCCCTCCTGTTTTTCAACTTTGGCAGATATCATAAAGCAACCCCGATTATTTCTTACCCTTTCTCTTCTGAACTGCCCATTTTCTCTAGATGCTCTTCTAAGTCCTACCCTTCACCTCAGCCTTGGTGGGAAGACTTTATCACGATGAGGCTGTCACAGCAGAGGCCACAGGGCCCTGTAAGCATCACCACTGGCTTATGCAAAGTCATGCTTCTCAATGTCACACATCAAGCCTCTTTTTACATTGCTCTCTTTAGAGGGAAACGCCTAATTTGACTTGCTGTTATGCTATTTTTTTTATCATTGCAGGCAGGGGATAATATCTACATGGAAACACTATTTCGGATGATTAGACACACTGAGAAATATTTCTTTCCAGTCCTCAGGACGGTCCTCCAGCCTGAGCCCTTTGATGGGCTTCTTCCACATTGTTTCCAGGTCTGGCAGAGGTGAGCTACCCCAACCCCCCAGAAAACCTGCCCATTTGTTGTTGCTACTACATTCTGCTTAGGAAGATGTTTCTGAAGCTCGCTCCATTGAAAATCTTTCTCTAAACCTGAAAACATGGGATGCCTGAGTTCCTTCAGGGAGTCTGCAGTTCCCCTTCAGCAGGTGAATGGTTAATCCAACTTTGGTTCGTCCATACCATGGAACACTACTCAACCATCAGTGTTTACACATGCAACAAAAACCTGGGTGAATCTTCAGAGAATTATGCTGAGAGGACAAAGCCCATCCTAAAAGGTTATATTCTGTGTTGTTCGTTCCATATATATCACATTCCAGAAATGACAAAATGGTTAAAATGGAGACCAGATCAGTGGCTGCCTGAGGTTGAGGAGGGAGTAAGGGTGGGAGAGAAGTGGATATGGCTACAAAAGGGCAGCCTGTGGGATCATTGTGTTGATGGAAATGTCTGACTGTTTTAATGACAATATCCTGATTGTGGTGTTAGAGCTTTCCTAGATGTTTTCAGTGGGATAAACTAGATAAAGGACACAAGGGAACTCTCTTTACTATTTCTTAGTAAATGGGAACATACAATTACCTCAAAATAAAAAGTTTAATTGAAACAATAAATGTGTCCAGACAAAAAATGAAATCACAGACAATTGACACAAAATATATTTTCTGGTAGGATACTGTGTCTTTCATACATGGGCATGCATGCACACACACACATACACAAATATCATACTGGTTCCCTGGGTGTGGATTTTATTTTCTACTTAAGGATTTCTGTGAATCTCTGACAAACTGCCATTTGATTTCTTATATTCACTGAAATGAAACAAAAGCAAACTTGTTGTCTGACCTTATATCCAATGTGTATTCTTTCCTTGGTTATAATTCCTGCAGTCCATTGATTAAAGGTCCCTGAAAGCTGGTGAAGCATCCATCTTATATAAAAACTGCTGTTTGAAATTTTAACCCTGCTATTTGGCTTCTGTAAATGCTTGCTTGCTTAAATAATAAGGAAAATAAGACTACTCCCACTTCAGAGAGGCCTTTAAACCTTCCCCGGACAAAATTATCAGTGCTGGCACCAGGCCAGGCTTTTGGTTGAGGTCTCAAGGCCTCAGCACATAGGGGCTCTTTAAGAACTTGCAAAAGGGGCCAGAAACACCCCATATTTGAAGAAGGTAAAAACATATAAATAGGGAAAATTCCTCCATGTTGGGGCCCAGAATTTGAGAGACATTTTCCTCTGGACCCATGCGTAATAAATGTAACTCCATCTCTCTAAGTATTGCTTGGTTCTTCTCCGGTTTTCTGTAACACTGGGAAGAGGAGAATTTATATTTAGAGACAAATCTGAACTGTTTGAATGCTGGGAGAGAAGTAGGAGGGCCGTGCTGCTATTTGCACTTCCAATCTGTCTCAGCATCCAACCTAAAACACTGAATTGTATCTGTGTGACAATTCTGCAGCCCAGTGGGGGAGGAGCTTTAGTAGATGTGATATATACTGTTCCATCACTGCTGAGCTAATGTCCCCAACACTCCCATTGCCTCCCAATGCCTGCAGATGTGTTTCAGGCTGTGCGTCTCACACTGGCCTCTATGTCCACAGGCATCTTGGCTGTCATGGGGGCCAACTGTACCTGATGAGGCCTCACACCCTTTCCAACCCTAAATGTTTAGGATTTGCTGAGAGCAGCTGCAATGCTTTCTTCTTTTCCCTCAATTGCTCTGCCCTGATAGGCGACTGGCAGCTTCAAGTTTGACTTCTCAGTAATGACCTTGATTCATCCTATTAGGTGGCCTGACCTGGCATCATCATGTGTTCACTGTACTATGTGACTGGAGCAAAGTACACACTCCCTGCACTCCAGATTCTCTATTTGTGAACTAGTAATAATAATAAAATTAATGCCTACTTTGTCTATCTCACAGCATAGTGGTGAAAATCATATCAGATAATGTATGTGTAAGCTTAGGGCATGTCTAGTGTTTCAAACTGAGCCACCTTTAGGTCACAGCAAATTGGGGATGAGGACCCAAAGTCTTGCCCTGTGGGAGCCCAAAAGACCACATTTCAGTACCATGTGAAGTTGAGTGAGCACAAGAGAAGTCACCAACAGTGATCCCAGGTTATAGTAACTCAAAATGTTTAGGAATCTTAATTTGGTTTCTACTTCCTATAGATGTCTCAACGGCCGAAACCGGTTTGGCTCAGTGGATAGAGCGTCGGCCTGCGGACTGAAGGGTCCTGGGTTCGATTTTGGTCAAGGGCATGTACCTTGGTTGCAGGCACATCCCCAGTGGGAGGTGTGCAGGAGGCAGCTGATCGATATTTCTCTCTCATCGATGTTTCTAGCTCTCTATCCCTCTCCCTTCCTCTCTGTAAAATATCAATAAAATATATTTAAAAAAATATGTCTCAACCATTCCCATGCTCACTGTGCAAGCCACCTGGTGCAGGAGAACAAACTTGGGCTCTGGGTTTTGATGCCTGCACCTCAGATTAAATCCAGGTTGTCACTCACTGGCTGCCTTAATCAGGCAACCCAGTTAGTCTCCCTGAACCTTAGTTTACTCTTTGGGAGAATGGACTTCTCCATTTTTCTTTTGATAATTAAATCAAATGTGTGTAACGTATATATCTAGCTCAATAACTAGAACAAGTGATAATTCTATGTTCATATTAATTCAAACTCACCTTTATGAAAAATTGGTAAGCAGAGAGATTATACCCACTGCAGCTTTCTTTGTTTTGGGGGGCTGGAAAAATGAGTAGGAAAGAAGGTATCTTCTACCTGGAATAGGAGATAATTTCAGGCTTTTCCACCTTTGCACATTACACTGCCTACATTGTTCCTATTGCTTGGAATTCACCTCCATCCCTCCCCCTGTAACACCCCAGTGAGCCGTGCCCTCCTCCAGGGAGCCTTCTGAGGAGGCCTATCTATGCCTCCTGTGTGTTCCTCACCCACCTGCCCCTCTATTTATTTAGAAAAAAAAAATTTACTATATGCCCGGTATATTTTATTGAGACTATCTCTCCATCTTGCACTTAACAGTATGTAACAGGCATACAGTAAATGGGTATTGTCACTAACAACCACTAAAATCCTGATGTAAAGAGATTCTTGCCTTTTGCCAGTTCCCTCAGCTAAAACCAAACTCAAGAGCTGTTTTTGCTATTTGTATATAAATGTCAAACTGGAGGGAAGTGTGTTCCAAAGAGTGAGGGGTTGTCTTGCCTGTGGACTTTTAGTTTAATTTTTTAGATAGTCACAGCCACATCATGTAGTAAGAAGAGGTTGAGGGCTTGATGGAATTTAAGAGAACTTAGTTACAGTAAGGAAGATAAGCCCAAAGCAAAGGGAAGGCACACAAATATTATGAGAGAGAAACGCCACGATGTCAGAGATGGTCAGTCAGTTGAGATTTGGTGATGGCCACAGTGGAAAAGAGCATCTCTCAGCAGCATGGGAGGTCAGCCACAAAGTAATGGCCATAGATACCTCATTGTCACCTTGCCCTGGGGTTGGGTAAGTAGCCAATGTCTTGCCTATGTTTTATCTGGCTAAAAAAGCACTAAATTCTGGAGGTTGAAAGAGCCATTTGTTTACAGTGAGCCTAATTTAGACTTATTTATCTATTTCATTATTTTTTAACTAGAGGCCCAATGCATGAAATCTGTGCAAGAGTATGCCTCCTTCCCCCGGCTGCCAGCACCGGCTTCCCTCTGGCACCTGGGACCTGGGCTTCCCTCGCGGCCCTGGCTTCATCTAGAAGGTCGTCTGGAAGGACATCCAGTCTAATTAGCATATTAGACTTTTATTATTATAGATTGGCATATAATTCTCAGTTACAGCTGTCATAAGCAAAATGTTGTTAATGTAGTCATATTACAGGAACCCAGCACTAACCATACACAGACCTGATATTCAAGCAGAAATAGACAGAATTTTAGAAACTGCTTGCTTTCCTCTTTTTTTGTCCTAATTGGAGTTTAGACATATGTTCCCAAAGCTCAGAAGTTTGGCACTTAAATCATGGTTTGTTATGTTTTCCTATGTGTTTTCTTCTTCTTCTTAATTTTCTAGCCCTCCTAAGTAGACAGGAGGGCTAGAAAACTAATAAAACTATTTTCTCCCTCTTTGATTTAGAACATCTATTAATTTAAGATTTTCAAAAATTGAGAAAGTATATGGGAATTAAAATATGATGGCATATGAGGAATCCAAACAATTAGAGACATTAGTCATTTTATAGCCTTAATTAGTTGGCATATGAAAAGATTAGCTTCTGTAAACAACAAACATAAATGGCATCTTCTTTGCCTCTATTATTAATGTCTCTGGTTGTCTCCTGTGCATTGTGTATTGTTTTGGCAATGGAAAGTGAAGGCGTGGTTTTGAGTTAGGAAGGCTGAACCATGTTTGTCACCCCAAGACCATGTCCCAGACAACTAGAGGCCATCCCTATGGCCCAGAGCCCACCAAAAGTATCCAAATGGGCCCATCGTAAGTTTACTTAGTGCACTTATCCTGCCCCACTCATTCCTTCCTGCAAAACCCCAATAAAGTCGCTGGCCCATTCTTTCACCTCACCCCCTCTGTCTCCTACCAGCCCTGGTGCTTCCTGTGTGGCCCTGCATGACATGCCCCTTCCTCTTCGGCACTGAGTAAGAAACTATCTTTTCAATAGCAGGCATCTCCTGATCTGCTAGCCTTACCATACCTGACTAAAATAAATCCTGAGTACATTTTAATACAGTGTGGAGGCATAGAAGGGGACTGACGTAGCAAGATCTGTGCTCCTGGAAGATGGGTCTGGTGTCCGTGTGAAGAACAGATTACAGTGGGCTGAAAGTGGAGGCAGAAAGAGCAGTTAGTTAGGGGACTGCTGCATGACACAGGTGAGAGATGGTAACGCCTGGCAGAGGCAGTGGTTTTGGGAAGAGGGAAGAAGTGCTAGAGGACAGCTCCTTCTTAAGGAGATAGAGCGGAGGGACTGGACGGAAGCAGTGAGAGACAAGGAGGTCTTGCTTGTTGGACACCTGGTGCTGTGTTGAGTTAAACCCTTTGGGAAGAGCAGGTCTGAGAACAGGAGTGGACAGATGACATGCTCAGTTTTAGACATACACTAAGTCCTCACTTAACATCTTGGATAGGTTTTTAAAAACTGTGACTTTAAGCATAATGACACATAATGAAACCAATTTTACCACAGGCTATTGCTATAAACAAGACTTAAGTTCCACATAGAAACAGGGGCATCTGGGAGATACAATCCTTGGTTGGGCATCACTTTTTGTGCGGAGCGAATTGTTGGGCAGTTTGCTATCTCTGTCACAGGAATAATGAGAAGTCCAGGAGGCAAAAGTGCAGGAGGTTAACAGTGTGAAGGCAGTAAGTAGCTGGTGCCATACTGTTTTCATACGTAGGAGCTTAGACGCAAACAATTCCAGAGGCAATGGGAAATAATTTTCTGGAAAGAAAGAACTTTAGTCGCAGGGAGCTTTAAGGTGTAGAGAAGAAACTAAAAGTAAGAGACCTCTCATGTGTCTTTTTTCAAAGACCCAACGCTCCAAAGCTCTTCATATTTCTGTATTCTCACAGCAGGTTTCTATTCTCTTAAAAACCTCTGTATGTGAAGAGGGCCTCGGTTAAGGCTCCTGGGTTGAAACAGGAGTCCTCTTCTGCGTTAGGGGAAGCCCAGCCCAGTTTGAACCTCCTTTGTTAGAGTCTAAAATTCTCTTTTTTAGTATAACACAGTGGTCAGCAAACTCATTAGTCAACAGAGCCAAATATCAACAGTACAATGATTGAAATTTCTTTTGAGAGCCAAATTTTTTAAACTTAAACTTCTTCTAATGCCACTTCTTCAAAATAGACTCGCCCAGGCCGTGGTATTTTGTGGAAGAGTCACACTCAAGGGGCCAAAGAGCCGCATGTGGCTCGCGAGCCGCAGTTTGCCGACCACTGGTATAACAGAAAGTCAGAATTTACATTTATTGTTGCCAAGAATACCAATTAAAACCGCTCAGCAATGCTTGTTTTCAGTGGGTGAAAATTAGATGGGGCTAAAACATTTCAGCTGACACAAATAAAGTGTCCATCAGCTGTGTGCGAGGTTTTGTTCCATAAAGAATTAAATAACTGTAGGCTGGTGCTACCCCAGGACTTAAACTTAACGCAGTCTGTGAAAGACTGCATGCTCAAGTTTTAGAAAAATCTTCAAACACTCGCTTGGCACACACTCCCTCAACATTTAGGATTTGACCAAGGTTTGACCGAGCTGGTCTACATTTCCAAAGACTCAGTGGTTAGTTCTATGATGGACTTGCATTTTTAAAAAATCTAAACCTAAAAGATGTTTATTGGTTTAGTAGTTTTTAGGTCACATCCACTCTGATTTTCAAAAACCATCCATCCACGTTCACAGATATGCTCTGAGGGAAGCCCTGTTTGCAGAGACATGAAGGCACCAAGGTAGGGGAGGCATGGGGTCAGGATTGGAGCTTTCCCATCTCTCCACCTACTCGCCTTCACTTCCTTCACTGCCCTGCTGGGGATGTGCACAAGTATAACAAGGGGGTGCGGTTTTCTTAGGGGTCCTGAGACCATCGAATTTTGTCAGTCACATTCTTGACACCCTGATAGCACTAAATCAGTGTGTACCGGTACATGCTGAGAATGCAGACTGCTTCTCATTTCCTTGGCTTTATCCATTTGGACTTCGGAAGTCCTCAGTTCCTCCCTTCTCTCCTTCAAGCCAAAAAGTGTGGGACTCTCACCTCGAGACTAAAAATCCTGGCGATGCTTGCTTGAAATGTCCGCCATTCCCTTTATGCCCTTGTCCCTCTCAGCGGAGGTCCTTCCTAGGCTCTTTGGCAAGAGGTTCTTTATCCTGCCTCTCCTTCCTGCCTGTCCAGACAAGCATCCATCCCTCCTCCAGGTGTCAATTTCATTTCCTCCCGCCTCCTTTAGGACTGTGTTTCACCCAAAATCTCTTTTCTTTTTTGTAATTTTACATTTCGAATCTGTTTTTCATACATTGATGAACAGTCAAGTCCTTTGTATTTATAAATATTTTCTTAGCACCACTCCTTTAGTTACTGTTAGATCTTTCCCTTTCTTCTTCCCTCCTTTTTTCTTCAGTCTTCTTTATACTTGTTTTCCTCAGTTCTCCTTCTTGACCACTCCACCCCGCCCCGCCCCACTGAAGTCCCATGGCTTCCAGCCCAGCTGGTTCTCTTTCTGAACCCTAAAGACACTTTCTCTGTCTCTTTCACAGGCTCTTTTTTCTCTTCTACCCTTTATTATAGTTTTCCCCTCGAATCTACCCAAGGCTTTTGCTTCTAGAGTTACTCTCTATCTTTTAGTAATCACTTTTATTTCTTGAGCTTCATCTATCACTTTTATGCAAATGAACCAAGTCAGAAGGGATTCTTCTCATGACCCATTTAGCCATATTGTAATAAAAGTGCTACCATTGAGCAATAATTCTATGGGGGTTATAATATAAGGCAGGAAATGTCTGCTTAGAAGCCTCCCCCCCCCCCCCCAAAAAAAAAGGCTAGTGTTCTGACTCTGTGTCTAAACCAGAGGTGGGGAAACTTTTTGACTCGAGGGCCACAATGGGTTCTTAAACTGGACCGGAGGGCCAGAACAAAAGCATGGATGGAGTGTTTGTGTGAACTAATATAAATTCAAAGTAAAGGAACGGAGGGGAGAGCAAGAGAACCCTCCGCTCTTTCAGCTCCGCGGGCTGGATAGAACAGCCGAACGGGCCGGATCTGGCCTGCGGGCTGTAGTTTGCCCACGGCTGGACATTAGTTTTATCATATGAAAACAAAAAGGTTGGACAAGACAATATCTGTATCATAGTCAATGTCTTGTGTAGAGTATTTTTTAAATATGTTATTGCTCCAGTGTCTTAACTTCTACCTCAGGAAGACAACTTGCCAACTAGAAAAAGAGATGTTTTTGCTTTAGGATTATTCTATAATATTTCTTCATAAAATTTAGTTAAAGAAATTAACTCCTTGGTATTTTTTTTTAAATTTTAGTGGCTAGGGCATGAGGGGAGAAGGCTCAATTTAAGTTGGAAAAGATTTGATTTGCCATTACCTAGGATTCAGATGTAAGAGTTGGGGCTACCATAATAAGAGCTAGAGTTATTATTTTAAAAAATCAGTTCCTGTATCCCAGATACCTAGATGTAGAAAAGGCTCATAAGTTTGGCCTTGATTCACTTTTTCAGGGGGGAAACTGTTGCATTTAATTTGTCATGGGTCATTGAAAGATGCAGTTATCATTAACTACTAAAGCCTTCAAAAAAAAATACAAAATCTGCCAATTTGGGTGTTAAAAATAAACTCCTTTTCCTTTTTAATAGGGTGTCTCAGTAGAACTTTTAATGTGTGACTGACCCAAGGTCATTTCCAAGTCACCTTAATCCTTGTCAACAAGCACAGCTGTGAGCAGGAATTCACAGATGTAACACTCTGTCTTTGCTCAAATTGCCTGTCCTCACCAACGCTAAAGGTCCAGCCCTTAGAGCTTCTTGTGCTTCCTCCTCTTTCAAGACAGTATGAGGTTCGCAGTCTGATGTTTTGCAAGATTAACCGGAGGCCAAAGTTATAGTGTAGGATGAGTTTAAAAATAAGTAATTTGATTTTAAAAACCCACTCATGTAGTAAGTACTCAGTAACACATTTTAAAGCACAATCAAATTGTCTATTAAGTTCTACTCTACAATGTAAGAAGACAGACTGATACAAGTATACCATTACTATACTTTTAAATTCCCTTTCTTGAATTTTCCAATCAACCTTTTATTATTTAATAGATACTAATGGATAATTCAAAGTAGTACATCATAAAAAATTAAAGTCGTCTTTAGATATCTCCATTGTTATACATTTCTTATCTAGGAAAGACCTTTTAAGCCCTTCTTGAGACTCCTGTCCTCCAGTTCTGCTAGATGGGCTTTCTGTTTCCTGTGCTTTTCTCTTTTCCCTGCTCCCTCGCTACTGGGGCTTTCTTCCACCCTCTCATCAATTCATGACACACCTCAGGTGAGTAGTCCAGGAGGAGTCTCCATTGGCTGGAATGACGGTGAAGTCCAAAGGTTTATCAATACTTTTCGATTGTTACTGCTTTGCTAGTACTCACTTTTCATGGATCTCATCACTCCTTCACTCATCACTCCCAAGATGGTTTCTGTCCCAAATCCCACCTTTCTCAAGTGCTCTGACTCTTCATCCCAGCCCCAGTGATGATATGTTCAGATAAATAATAACTGTCCCTCTGCAAAGCAGTCCAGTCTTTCTCTTGACAATTGAACCTACCACCAATGGTTAGCTCCGAATATTGTTTACAAAGACCCACAATAAGCCACTATATTTGACCCTGTCCTCTGCACAGCAAAGGAAACCATCAACAACATGAAAAGGCAGCCTATGGAATGGGAGAAAAATATTTTCAAACCACATACCAAATAAAGAGTTAATATTCAAAATATATGAAGAGCTTATACAACTCAAAAGCAAAGAAACACAATGCCCCTTTAAAAAACAGGCAAAAGACATGAATAAACTTTTTTTTCCCCAAAGAAGACATACAAATGGCCAACAGGTATATGAAAAAGTATTCAACATCACTAACCATCAGAGAAATGCAAATCAAAAGCACATTGAGATATCAGTTCACATCTGTTAGGATGTCAATGATCAAAAACACAAAAGATAAAAAATGTTGATGAGGATGTGGAGAAAAGGGAAATATTTGTTTGTATACTGTTGGTGGGAATATAAATTGGTATAGCCATTATGAAAAAATAGTATGGAAGTTTCCCAATTAAAAGTAGAACTAACATGATCCAACAACCCCACTTCCAGGTATACATCCAAAGGAAATGAAAACAGGACACTGAAGAGATATCTGCACTCACACATTCATTATGGCACTATTCATGATAGCCAAGATATGGAAACAATGAAGCATCAATGGATAAATGGATAAAGAAAATGTTATATTTTCATACAGGATTTTATTCAGCCTTAAAAAAAAAAGAAGAAGAAGAAGAAAGTCCTGCCATTTGTGACATCATGAATGAAACTTGAGGGCATTATGTTAAGTGAAATAAGCCAGATAGAGAAAGACAAACATTGCATGGTGTCATTGTATGTGAAATCTGGACCAAAAAAAAATGAGTTTATCAAAGCAGAGAGTAAATGGTGGTTTCAGAGGCTGGATTGTGGGGGAAATGGAGAGAGGTTAATAAAAGGGTATACACTTTCTTATACAAGAAGAATAACTTCTGAGAATCTAATGCATTACATAGTGATTACAGTTGATAATGTTGTATTGTATAATTGAAATTTACTAGGAGTAGGCCTTAAGCATTCTCACCAAAATAAAAAGGTATCTACATACGATGATGGATGTTTTAATTAACTTGATTGTGGCAATCATTTCACAAAATATATGTACATCACATTATCATGTTGTATAATTTAAATATAATATAGTTTTATTTGTAAATTATAAATTTGTCAATTTGTCTCAATTAAACTGGAAAAATAGCTAAAATAATAATGGAAAAAACACAGTAGAGTGAATTTCAGAGGACATTTTAACTGGTCTGGGCAAATAGTCTGGGGTTTCAAAAATAAAGTATTGAACAGTAGAGAGGCTTCTTGTCAATAAATTATAAAGCAGATTTTGCCATATATACATCAAAACACCTCAAATTTCTCACGATATGATTATTTATGAAAAAATCCTAACACAGAAAACTCAACATAAAGATTAGCAAGCATAATTATATGCACTTTTTTTTTAGTAGAGAATTCTCATTGTCAAATAGATGAAATTATTTTAAATTAAATGAATTAGAACTAAGAGCAGAGAGCCTGAGCATTACCTAAAGTGCCCACATTTCCAACTAACAAGGAAGGAGGAGAAATGTAGGTCAAAGGTGGAAGAGGTCCACTGTTAATCACCAAGTTGCTGAGGAATAAAGTCCTGGGGCTACCCACACAGCGTGAGCTCCACTCCTGATGGCTTGCTTTTTCAAAAATGTTCAAAAGGATGGATATTTAATTTTTTTTTTCTTAAAATGAACTGCAAAACCCAGAGGTAGTCATCATGCCCCAGGACTATGAGCCAAAAATAGAAATAATTGCAAAGGATTGCAACTTGACCATATGGTCTCTTTAGCTATAGAAGCTGGTAACATTCCTTGCTCCCTTCTCAGCTCAACTCTGGCTTACACGAACGCCAGGGCATAACTATTGGGTTGTCCTGGTTAAACTTAGCATCCTTCACCACAGCTTGATTACACCATGGAGTTTAAAAAATAAAAATCTAGCCCAGTCGGTGGGGCTCAGTGGCACCAAGAGGTCGTTGGTTCCCTTCTAGACAGGGCACATGCCCGCATTGAGGCTGGATCCCCAGTAGGGGGCACGCAGGAGGCAGCCAATCAATGTCTCACTCTTACCAAGATGTTTCTCTCCCTCTCCTTTCCTCTTTAAAATCAGTAAAAAACATATTACAATTTTTAAAAAACTAAAGTCCTGCTACCAGATGGGTTAAGAATGTACCAGCACCCATATTCATTACATTCTTTGTTCGGTATTTTATATGTTTTTGTTTGTCTGTTGAAAAAAGAGGGTGAGCCCTAGCCAGTTTGGCTCAGTGGATAGAGCGTCTGCCTATGGACTCAAGGGTCCTGGGTTCGATTCCGGTCAAGGGCATGTGCCTTGGTTGTGGGCATATCCCTAGTGGAGGGTGTGCAGGAGGCAGCTGATCAATGTTTCTATCTCTTTATTCCTTTTTTCCCTTCCTCTCTGTAAAAAAAATCAATAAAATATATTTTTTTAAAAAAAAGAAAAAAGAAAAAGGAGGGCGAGAAGCGGAGAGGCTTCCTGTGGGAGGGCCCTATTCCTCTCTAAGTCAGACAACACCTGACTCCAAAGGGAGACCAGGATTGAGGACTCTTAAATTCCAGCCAATGGATTTAAAAGATGATCTTATCAACAGTTTTATTGTTGATATACTGCTTGTCTAATGTATATATTATAGTATAAACACCACAAGAGACTGCTTTTTTTGTTGTTTTTATTTGCTTTTAAAGAGTTTTTCACCATCTTCACTTGTTTTCTTTCAAACAGAAATTGTTTTGGATTCCACATCACTCTTGAAAGCCTTCATGTGCAGCATGATAGCTCATTTGTTTACATCTAGACCTATTTATTAACTGTCTATCAAAGAAAATAACCATTTTGAATGAGGGTGCAGCTTGCTATTCAAAATCACCAGTGGCCCCTTACAGTATTTTACTGAATGAAATGTGGCCATTAAAGGTAATTTAATCAAAGGAGGTTTAGCTGTAGCTCTAACCATGGGAAATAAGACATTTTCAGTAGTTACTGTGGAGGCTAATGCGTGTCTCTCTGAGCAGGGCCTTCCCTCAGGGAGCATCAACAGCGCACAGACAGAATCAGGGGGCCAGGGAGTGTTTAGTTCCTCGGGTGGAACTGCCAAGATATCCCTGGCAGAAGGTGCTCCAATGAGGCAGCAAGATCAGAGACCAGCAATGTTTCTTTAACTTTAAAAGGACTGCTCAGTAGGAGTGAGCACAACTGCAAAATTAGAAAAATGTCAGAGGATCCTCATGCAATTAAGAGAGACCCTTTTTAGAGGATAAGTCTTAAAAAAAAAGGAAGACAATGACTCTCATACAAACATAAAAGTGAACACATGTCTAACATTTCATTTAATTTATTAATTAATGAGGAAACTAGTAACATGCTATCAGCTCAAAGGAGAATTCTAAGAACCATGCATATATAGGGAATAAGACATTTTGAAATGAATTTACATGCAAAATGGATCCATCCAAAGGGAAATAATAATTGCATCCACCAGGTATACATTTTTCTGGACAAGAATCAATTGTATAATTATCAGTTTTCTACAACTTATAAAGTTTAAAATAGTTTAATGACAATGAAAGGCAGTGATAACCTGATGGATGAGCTAAACAAGATACCCACTATTTTTTTTCCCATTTCAAAGTCTTCAATTACTTTTCTGGATGCCCTGTAGTCAAGGGCCTCTCTAGACATTTGGGACTAAAACCCTCAGACAAGAGGCTGTGCCTCTCGACTGTCTGTTTCCTGGACTTTCTCCTCCGATGCAGTCTGCTGACTCAATACTGCCTCGCTAATAGTGCTTTACGCTCTGTGACCCAACTGTGACATGCCTTGCCTTACTTAACCTCAAAATGATTTAAGATAATTATTATTATTCATATTAATAAATACAGAGAGCAAGGTTTGAAGACCTTTTGAAAATTGTCCAAAATCTTATGGTTAACAAATGGCAGAGGTGGAATTAAAATCTATCAACTTTTGATGTAATTAACTAGCACACATTAGCATTCAGGACCACTCTGGCTCTCTCATCATTATTCAGTTAATGCCTTTACCTGCCTTAAGGCAAGATTTTTCTGGACTTAGCTGCAGAATGAGCTTCTCTGTCTGGCTCCTGTGTCCCTGCCTACACTTCAGTGACAGCACCTAACATATTGCCTTATATCATGTGTTTTTATATAATAGCTAAGATTAACAGATATGTATTATGTCTTGTACTTTGCACATAGTATCTAATATAATTACCATAGGCCACCTATGAACTGGGTAATACTGTCATGCCTATTTAAAAATCAGAAAACTGAGGTTTAGAAAAATAAGTAACTTGCATATGGTCACAAAGAGAGAGAGTGATAGAGGTAGATGTCCAGTACTTCAACGATTGTACCTTGAGGCCCCTTGGCCATGGACTCTTCTCTCTTTCGAACAAGGAGGAGGACCTATAGGTCCTGTGATGTGCTGGCTGAGGAAGACTAATTCTCTCAGCTGAGGATACATTCAAATGAAGATGATATTGAGGTGGATGGAGGTCTTCTTTTTCCCTCAAGTTTTCTTCCATTTTGCTTCTCTTTGGCCTCACCTTTTCTACTGCAGATTCTTCTCTATGTTGCTTCCGGGGGTGGAGGGTGGGGAATGAAAACATTTATGGCTTTTATTATATTTATGGCTCAATATCTAGGAAAAGAAGGTTCTCTTTCCAAGCATCAGGAGGCAAATATTATGAGAAAACACTCTTTCACCCAGTTTGGGCCACTGTGAGGAGAGGCATGGCCAGGCAGTGACTACTTCTGTGTCACAGGCTATGGACAGGACACTATGACAGTAGTTACCCAGGACCAGAAGGAGGCACGGTCCCCCAAAGGAAAAGAGGAATGCTATTGTCAAACGTACTAGGGGTGAATGCTGGGCAGGTACAAACAACAGATGTCCATGGTGCTGAAGTTTCCCAGGGTATTTTTATATTATGAAAATAGTTTTTCTTCCAATTTATTATACAACATTTGACTCAATAAAAATAGGGTTGTTTGTGATTGTAGTGTTATTTCTAACACTACAAGTTATCCCATACATGTATATGATTCAATATTCTTCTCAGTCCATTTTTAAAAGATCCAAAAATTTTGAAAAACAAAACAGGTTTAGAGCTATTTTTAGAACTTTGCTTCTGTTTGAGCTTAAATATTTTTGCAGATTTTTATGATGATTTGAGAAAACAGGTATAGAACAGAGAGAATAAAGTAGACTTAAAAATTAAGCCAGTAATAAAGAACATCTACTTACGTAATGAGAACTTTTTGGAAGGAGATTTACAACCTGAACTATCTTTGCAATGGAAAAATGATAGGAATATTATTAAACAGGTACTGCATGCATGATACTGTTCTCAATTTTAATGGAACAGAACTTTAATCACATTTCTTTCCAAATGAATTGGATTAATTGGACATTTTAATGATGAATGTAGATTAATCTAATATGTTTGGAAAAAAACCTATTTTCATGTATTTTCTGATGTCCCCAATTATGACTATATTATTTACCAAATGTTCATCTGTAAGTCAGTTTCTGGGAACATGGAACATTGTCCAATAGAAATCATGTTATATTCACTGATTAGGTGCCCCATGATGGCCTGTGAGAAGTTACTAGGTCCAAAATACATGTAATTTGTAATATTATAGAAGCATCTATAATAATATTTCCATGGGAAAACATGTTTGAGCAGGACTATGATTTGGGATTCTAGAAGAGTTTCCTTCTCATCCTTTTATCCCATCTTCTCTGGAGGTAAGAGTGAAGATTTTCTTAGCTCTAGGTCTTTAGCATCTGTGGTTAGCTTATGGGCAAGTAGAGGCTAAAAATGAAGGACAATGAAGAAGTAAAATTGTCACTTTTTGCAATGACATGATTCTTTATACAGAAAACCCTAAAGCAGTGGTTCTCAACCTTTCTAATGCTGCGACCCTTTAATACAGTTCCTCATGTTGTGGTGACCCCCAACCACTCTACAGCAGCGGTTCCCACAGGTTGAGAACCGCTAGCAGGGTCGCCTAAGACCATTGGAAAACACAGATATTTACATTACGATTCATAACAGTAGCAAAATTACAGTTATGAAGTAGCAACGAAAATAATTTTATGGTTGGGGGTCACCACATGAGGAACTGTATTAAAGGGTTGCGGCATTAGAAAGGTTGAGAACCACTGCCCTAAAGTTTCCACCAAAAAAACCTATTAGAAACAGTGAAGAATTAAGGGCAAAAGATTTGTGAGGAGATCTGAGCAGGAGACAGCAGGGGATAGTGCAGGACAGGATTTGGGAATCCATGAAAAGGCCCCAGGTTTCCGAAAGCTTAACCAGAGGTGTGGGCTGGTTGGGTGGGAATGTGACTACTAAGCAGAATGAAGGGTTGACAAGAGGATTAGCAGAGGCTGATGCTAAGGGCGGTGCAGACAAGATTCACAGGCCAACCTGAAGACAGGCAGGCTTTCACAGAGGCTGTCCTTAGCGAGCAAAGTCCAGAGATCAAAAAGGAAGGTTCCTCTCAGGTTGGGAGCCACTGCCCAGGGAACCAAAACCACAGTGGGGAGAGAAGCTGCTAGAGGGGGAGAGACTAATTGAAGAAGCCAGGTTGATCAATTGATGCAAATGATGGGAGGGGTGGGAGAGGCTAGAAGGCCCATTGTTTCTGGGCAGTGTTCTTGGGTTTTAAAATCCTAGTTAAGCTCTGTGGTCCACCACTTCATTACAGGAACACAGCCTTTCCTGCTGGATCTGAGGGATGATTCTGGATGACAGTGAACCAGGAGGAGGAGCTTGTGAATGAGCAGATGGCAGACCAGCCTGATTTCCTAACTATCCTTTTCACTTTCTTCTCTGGTCCTTGTGTAGCTACATTCCAACTAAAATTCTCAGTGCTAGTTTTTATTTGGTTTTGTACTAGTTCTACTATCCACTCTTCTTTTTTATTATCATTTATTAAAGAAACAGACCTTTCATCTGAAATATTCCCCTTCCTCTCTCTTTTTTTTTTTTTTGATGGACTTGCAGTCCTTTTGAAGTTTCTAAAGATCTTTGCTACTTGTATTAGTGGAAGAACAGAATAAGTTTTAAAAAATTCCTCCTAAGATTTCTCCCTCTATTTATCATTTTTCCTGTAACTCCCATAAAGGGATCAAAAGCTCCATGTACATGCCAGTGGTCATTGTACACAAACAACCAAAGGGAGATTTTAGACAAAATCCAGGTTACGATTATCTCCGTGTTTTCTCCCAGGAGCCAAGACAGTCATAATGGCTCAGGGGAAAGAAGAAGGCTGGGCAGGGCAGCCAATTCCACTCAGAAATGTGTGTGGAAAGCAGGGGAATCCAATGAAAATACAACACAGACTCTGCACAACTGATTTTGTTCACGCTTAGACTGTCACATTTTATACTGTCTCCAAGCAGGCACCAATATAAAAAGTACATTATCAAAGAACATCTATCTAAAATATATGCATAACCCATGGACACAGATAATAGGATGGTGAAGGTCTGGGCCAGGGGTCGGGGGTGGGCCAGAAGGGGTCAATGTGGGGGGAAGGGGGTTATGTAATACTTTCAACAGTAAAGACTTAAAAAAATAAAATAATAAAATAAAATTGAAGTCACACTCTGTATAAAACTTAAAGGCCTAAAACGGACATGCTATCATGTGAATTTGCTAGGATTCAGTGAGCCTAAATTAGTTTTTTCACGTGGGAAGAAGTCAGTCATTATTCTATGCTACAGTTATTTTGAAGTGCCCACTGGGTTATTAATATAAATCAAATCTAATCACATGCTGTGTGAAAAGGGAGATGGCTTACTTTTTCCAGGTTTATTTTGAAACATCCAGAATATTTAAATCACACATTAAACAAAAGAAATTTAATCACTAAAAACAATACTACCATTACTTTTTGCTACTTTAAGGTTAAATACCCTCAGCTCAATTTTCTTCTTAGTGTGGCAGTTCAAACATACTCTTACAAATTCCTCCATAATGACTCTCCAAAGATGCACCCAGCCCACAGCACTATAAAACACACTCTCCCTTTCCTGGGCCTGGAAATTGTAGGTTCCACTGTAGTCTACCTAACTCCTAATGTCATTATGCAGCTTTGTGCAATTCAGTCATTTCCTTTTCTGTATCTACTTAGCAACAAAACAAGGAAATCTGAATAAAGTGTGGATTTTAGATAATAATGATGTATCAATACATTATTAGAAAACAATAATATACAATGTCATAAAGTGGTTCATGTGTTCTTCATATATCTTGGATTTTTATTATGACAAATAATACCATATCGCCTTCAACATATTGTACTAGATCCTGCTGTTAAAAGAATTGTTAAAGAAAGTAGTGATGCCCTGACTAAATCTATATATATAAACAGGAAATATGCTAATTAGCCAGGTGTCACCACTGCTTAGGAGGCTGCATCATGACCACTCAGGAGGAGCTACGAGCGCAGATGGGCGGGAGGGGACTGGTGTCACCCCCAGCCCCAGTGGCTGCGGGGAGGCTGGGGCTGGAGGCGGGCCAGAGTGGATACACAACACATGGAGAGGCTGGGGCTAGGTGTGGGCCAGAGCAGAGACACAACACACAGGAGCACCTGCCCCGACCCCAGTGGACACAACGCAGCGGCCAGTGCTACGCGGGTCAGGCGCGGGTCTAAGCCACCCACGGGGTGCCTCCTCACATAGCGGGAGACGGGGAACCTCCTTGTGTGATTTCAATTGCACGCTGGGCCTCTAGTATAATCAAGAAAAGTGATTCTATCACGCTGAATATAGTAGAGGTATCCTGCTTTCATCCTGAAAGCATAAGTCAAAATCAGCATGTCTATCAAAAGGGTGGTTTTAACTCTTTAGATATAGAACTAAGCAATTACAAATTCTCTTAAAACTGTAAGTTATAAGGTCAAAATTGTTATTTTATTTTGCCATTATGTTTATTATCAAAAGACATTTTCTTTTTTTTAATTAAATGAGTCTATAAAATGGGGGGCTAGGGGAGGGAACCACAGAGATATGTGAGAGAGCTTAACTATTCCACCAACATAGGGGCAGAAGCTGGCTCAAGAGGAAAATTATTTAGCCCTGGCTGGTGTTGTTCGGTGGTTAGAGTGTTGGCCTGTGTACCAGAGGGTCGAGGGTTCGATTTCTGGTCAAGGGTATGTACCTAGGTTGCAGGTTCATCCCCAGCCCCGGTTGGAGCAGTGTGAGAGGCAACCAATCCATGTATCTGTCCCACATCAATGTTTCTCTCTCCCTCCCTCCCTGTCTCCCTTCCACCCTCTCTAAAAATCAATGGAAAAAATATCATCCAGTGAAGACTAACAAAAAAAATTATTTTTAAAGGAAAATGATTTAAAATTCAAATTTTAGTTTTTTGCTCACCTCACTCATATAATTTTCAGGAGCATCTTCCAAGTCGGATCTGGTAGCACCTTAGTTGTGAACCTCTCACTTCTCTTTTAGAAAAATATTGAGCAAAACATAGAATAAAAACAAAAACACACAACCCACCAACTAAAAATTTAGTGAAAATTGAAGAGAGAGAAAACCTACAAATTCCAACATACTCAGGAGTAGGGAGGTATGCTCCACCTCTTAGAAAGCAAAGTATCTACTATAAGTTACTTGGAATTCTTTAGCATGGAAGATTTGTATATCACTCCCTTTTATTGACTAATTCAATCATTTATTTCTTCATATTACTATGGACTCATATATATTTATTTTATATTTGGAGTTACAATTCATACTAAGTTATGCATTTTGTTGCTCAAATTGTTCCAGCTTTGTCCACTGGGAGCTCTTTCTCTTGGCTCCTGTGTCCATTTGATATATCCCCATTGCTATGTTGCCTTCCTCCCAAAACCCATAAACTTAGTTAATTATCAGGAATTACCAAGATCCCAATTGGGGGACAAAACTTGGCCAGTACTTCTAAAAATGTCAGTGTCATAAAGAAAAGGAGTCTGAGAAATTGTCACAGTAGATGAACCTGAAGGAACATGATGACTAAAAGTAATGTAGTGTCCTGGATGGATTTCTGGGACAGAAAACGGACATTAGGGAAAAAACAAGGAAATCTGAATAAAGTGTGGATTTTAGATAATAATAATGTATCAATAGTTGCTTATTAGTTGTGATAAATATACCACACTAAAGTAAGATATTAAAAAACGGGGAGAATGTATGTGGGATTTGTAATTGTATTATATTTACAACTTTTCTGTAAACCTACAACTATGTTAAAATAAAAACTTTATTGGGTAAGAAAAAAAATTATAGCCAAAACAACTCTAGAGAAACAGAGAGCAAGTAGACATTAAAGACTATGGATGATGAGGAACATTAAACTATTTAGTGGAAAATAATAAAAAAGTAAGATGCTAATAATTAAACTCAATAAACTGAAAAAAGCAGAACAAAATAAATGTAAAGTAAAAGGAGGAAATTAATTTTATTATATTTTTAAAATTTATCTTTATTGTTGAAACTATTACAGATGTCCCCCCTTTTTTTCCCATTGACCCCTTTCCCTCCCCCTCTCCCTCCACCCACCCCCCAGGCCTTCGCCACACTATTGTCTGTGTCCATGGGCTATGCATATATGCACATAGGCTCCCCGGTAAATCTCTCCCCACCCACCAACCCACCCTCACCTTCTCTCTGAGATTCAACAGTCTGTTCCATACTTCTGCATCTCTGGATCTATTTTGTTCATTGGTTTATTTTGTTCATTAGATTCCACATATGAGTGAGATCATCTGATACTTACCTTTCCCTGACTGGCTTATTCCCCTTAGCATAATACTCTCCAGATCCCTCCCTGCTGTCTCAAAGGGTAAGAGATCCTTCTCTTTTACAGCTGCATAGCCTTCCCTTGTGCAAACATCCCACAGCTTTTTTACCCACTCATCTATTGATGGGCACTGGGGCTGCTGGTGGAGATGAGCTCCTCACAGAGGACAGGGGCTGAGAGAGTGGGAATGAACTGGATTAGACTCCTCACTGCCATATGCACGCCTGTCCTCACTCCCAACGCAGCAGACTGATGGCATGTCCATGGCTGAGCCCTTGCCCTGTATCCCTCATAAACTTAGTACAAGGACACACGGAACCTCCTTCAAGCTTTCTGTACAGGATTTAAAACTCGCCCCGTGAAGTAGGTTGCTTTTGTTTTATAGCCAAGGGGTGCTTATTCCTCTATCCTTGAGACAGTTTGGAAGTGTCTCTCACAAACCACGATGCCATTGTTATCATTTTGAATCTGGACTCAGCCCCACAATAACCACTGCTCCATCTGCCCCCCAGTCCTCTTTCTCACCTTCCCAAATGTCGATCACCCCCCTTATTTGTGTCACATCTGCCTTCATCTTTAGTTTGTGAATTCCTCTAAGAGGAGTTTCTGCCTTTTGTCCTTTTCTGTTCACCATGGTGCTTTGCACACATAGGTCTTGAAAATATTATCAATGTTGATTTTTTTTAAAGGTCAGAATCAGATGGCTTGAGTAGAATGTTTTAAGAGAATGTCCTCTTGGACTCAAAGAAAAGGCAGATTTCCATTTGTTTTAAGTAGATAGATGAGCAGAAACAATGAAATGAAAAGTTATTGTAACATCTAGGTTGCAAATGGAATCTGACTGTAGCTACAAGATGTCTGCAAATGAGAGAGCCAATTTCACTCCTTTGTTGGTGCTAGAAAATGAGAATTGCAGAATTGAGAAATGAGACAGCTGAGAAGAAGGCCGGGGAGAAGTGAATTGGGTGAAGGACCACCTACATGACTTGCGTGACTCAGTACAAAGTGAAAATGCACAGACCCTTGCTCAATAATTATTGATAATGTCAAGGCAGTGACAACAGAGCATAAGCCAAGCATGGGGTCCTTCTGAGCTTGGGGCCTGGGGCAACTGCACAGGTCAGACATCATGAGCGCTCACTGGGAACCCAACTTAAGTACAATTTCTGTGATAAGCCAGCTGGTTACTCTTGCACATCTCTGGTCCATGTTTTTTTTTTTTTTTTCCATTTGTCTTTTCTTTCTTCAAAATCTCATACTTTTCATCATTCTTTACTTCCCAGTCTGGTTTACAACTCAGATTTTAGAATTCTTTATTCCAACATCAAATGACTTCAATGATAAAGCAAGTGCACCTCCTAATTAAGCATCCTAAGCATTCTTTCTTTCACTCTGTTGATTGCCATCTGTGCAGCCAGCTCAGAGTGAAGTTTTTTGGAGGGTGGCGGGAGTACTCTTGGACAGACTTGTGTTTTTCTTACATAAGCCACTTTTAAAAAGACAAAACTTATATCATTCAAAATGTGTTTAAATCTGATGTGGCATAGTGCTTGTCATTATTTTATTTATTCATTTTTTTAGAAACAGATCCTTCTTAGAAGAATCTTTTCTTTCAGGGAGAACTTAAAAATGTAAAGGTATAGGAGACTGGGAGACTTCTTCTCAAAAGCCAGAAAAGCAAATATTAAACAAAAACAGGAAGGAAAGGAGTCTAGATTTTCTCTTATAGGCCTTCCTATGACTTGAAATGGCTTATTTTTATTTCAGCCAAAGAAAAAAAATCTACTCCTTATGAAACAGATATTTGAAAGTTGGAGAAATAAATGATATGAAGATTTCAGTATACTTACTTTCTGAAATCCAAATATGTGGCAGCTGTATATCTGTTTTAAATGTTCACAGAGTTTTTTTTATGTATTGAGTAATATAGGCATGTATGCTAGTCTCTTATTATTGTAGATAACGTAGAAATTCTTATTTTTTAAAAGCAACTTTTTGAATGTGTGGATTCAAGAAGCCTTGACAGTGGCTATTCTCCAATCAACAGGAGTCAGAATGGTTGCCCAGAGATGTATCATAGACCAAATGAAAGAGTTACTTGGGTAAGAATGGTGAGCACAGGCAAAAATCAATAAAATAGTTTCCTCTCTAATTAAAGTACATGGTATGCTAAACTTGTACATATGTAATAACAAAGTCATCAGATGAAGCAATAGACCACATGTAAAAGCCCACTGGCATATGTTTTTTTATTGTATGCTGTAAGTCAGAAATAATTTTCTATATGTTTAGAAATATATGGTGTCTCCTTCCATGAGTCTTCAACCCACCCCAACCCATCTACATGTACTCCACAGCAGTAATAGGTTGATTTAAAATGCAGACCACAGATGGCAGGTTTCCTTTCTATTTGATCTTTAATCAAGGCCAATCATTATTAAGCACACTCTACAAGCATCCTAGTTACCTGTAGCCATGGGTAGAGAGATGTGCTGTGTTGGTGCTGTGGTAGAAGAGTCATGGTCAATTTCAGAAACCTAGCCACCTTGAATTTGTATGTGCCAAGACTTTTGGTTGTAACAGAAACTCAAGTCAAAGAGGCTTAAAAATAGGATGGAATGTATTGTTGACAAACTGATAAGAAGGTGAACTTTTGACAGTGCTCTAATCAAGGGTTCAAATTATATCATTAAGATTATTTTTCTCTGTCTTCACCTTTTGCCTGCTTTTTACAGTGCTGTTTTTTAGCTCATGTGTGTGTTTGTTTGTTTTTCTTTCATGGGGATGAAAAATGAAATCTAGTACTTTTAGGATTCCATGGTTTTTAGTTTTAATCTGGAAAAAACAAAGAAAACCTCACACCAAAAGGGCATACATAAACCTACTCTTCAAGGACTCTGATTGGCTCTCCTTGAATAATAGTTGAGGCCTATATCTAGGAGATGAAGTTCTCTGATTGGCTTCACTTGCCCAGATGCACACATCTGTTGGGAGAGTCAGAATTTTTGACTGACAGCCTTACAAGACTCACAAGGAGAAGGGGAAGTCTCCTCAAAGAAGTGAGAAGGGGCCGATACAAATATATATCAACACCACAATATTCAAAATAAGAAGAGAGAAAAATAAATATTTAAAGTAGAAACAAACATCCAAGGAGAGTACAGGGTGGGGGGTGAGTAAAATGTGGTAAGGAGGTAGAAAAGGTTTTAAGAAGAGTGAATGATGACTAACTTTCCCCTTTTATATTTTAAAAAGTTGATCCTTTTGTACTTAATGTATCATGTAAATCTGTAAAAAAAGAAAATATTTTCATAGATAAATAAGCAAATAATTCATAATAGATAAATGACAAAGGAGGAATAACAAATGTCAACAAAAAGGAAAGTTTCAAACTTACTAAAAACAAATTAAAGATTAAAACAAGAGGACAAAACAAGATTTCTACCTCTAGCCATGATGGAGTAACAAGAATCTGACTTACCCTCCTGTATCGATAAATTAAAAACTGGACAAAATATGTAATTCTTAGGAGAAAGGAAATAAGCAAAGTGCCAATTCTCTCTAAAGTGACCTCTAGATTTAACATGACAATCAAAATACCATCTGGAATTTTTGTTAATACAGACAAGCTCATTCTAAAATTTACATGGAAGGGCAAAGGAACTTGAACAACTAAAACAACTTTGAATAAGAAGAACAATGCTAGAGGAATTACTCTACCCAATTTTAAGACATTATCAAGCTGCAGTAGTCAAGACCATAAGGCGTTGGGTGTTAGGATAGACACACAGACCAATGGAACATAGTACTAGTTTAGAGTCCAGATACAGACACATGCAAATATAGACATTTGATCTTTTTCAAGAATGCAGAAGCAATTCAGTGGAAAATAATAACTCAACAAATGGTATTGGAGCAATCGGTCATTTGTATGCAAAGAAAAAGAAACTTTAGTTTCTAAACCTCACACTTTATACAAAAAGTAATTCAAAAATAAATCTGAAATTTAAATGTAAAACATGAAACTATAAAACTTTTAGAAGAACTCTCATTTATTGCTATTAGGAGGGTAAAATAGTATAATCACTTTAGAAGACAGTGGCAACTTCTTACAAAGTTAAAGATACACTTATATAACCCAGCAATCCTTTGTATGTAATTGGCGTGATAAATATATTACTTTATGAATTTGTCAAAATCCAAAGAACTGTACATCATAAAATATGAACTTTAATATGCATTGAAAACATACCAACTGGAATGTCTGGGGGTCCAGGAGAGAAAGGGGACTATGACAAAAGGCTATGAATATATTATAATGCATAACATAACTGTATTGAGAGGATGGGCGAGAAGGATCTGCCCTAAGTAACTTTGGAAAACATTGTTTTTAGTACATACTCTAAGGCTAAACACAAAAAGAGCAGGATCATACTCTCATTGGTAAGTTTATTTCTCAGAGGGGTACAGGTTAACATATACACACATACCAGGGTTTATTAAATAAGTATATAAGATAATAATACCCAATTTTCCCAATATCGAAGGAAGTTGTACAAACATGGGAGAGTCTAGGATGCACCCTGTGGTGCTGAATTATAGTCAGAGACATCAGCATGAACTTGTGTTTACTTTAATATGTATACAGATATACGGGAATAGAAATAATTATAGGTATATGAATGCAGAGGTTAAGATGCATGCAAGTATTTCTTGCTGTCTGCCAAGAGGGAAGCAGTGACAACCCAGTGGCAATGAGCATACCCAACATCCAAGTCTTGGTTTCTAAATACCACTCTCCATGAAAAAGAACCACAGTTCCTTTGAGAAGTGGCTGATCCTGGGCTGAGATAGGAAGAATACAAGATGAACTGGAGAATTTTGTAGTGCTGGAAAATAAGAAAGTGCTTTAAAAATAAAAAGGATTAGGACATGTGGGAAGGACACAGGAGTCAAGTGAAAGAGCTACCAGTAGACAAAGTTGAAACAATTTGAGCAACAAAATAAATAATATTGTATTGGATTTTAACCCAGAGAACAAAATAAATATCCAAGTGTCCATCCGGATATAAATACATGTACAAATAAACAGGGGAAAAGGGACAGACCTTCCATAAAAAACACTTTCAAGTAATATATGTAGATACTTCCCACTCCCCAACCCTAGTATATGGAGCTTAATTTCCCTCACATTGCAAGTGACCTGGACTTCATGACACTTCCAAAGAATATAGTACAGAAAGGAAAAATTAGTAACTTCACAATTAAAACACCTGACAGATGCCACCTAAACCAAGTGATCAAGGTTCACATCACCAGTGATAAGTCAATTCGATAGCATGTGAGATGGGGAAAAAAAGGAATTATCAGCTGTACTATGTGAGGAACACGGAACAAAATAAAGGTCTTGAGAGGTATGTGAGGTCTTAGTGAGACCAAGATCCTACATAGATAAGAGGAAGTTATAATACAAATATTTTAGGAGCAATAATAACCTTTGTATACCAATAAATATAATGCATCTTGAATGATTAGAGAATGGCGAGTTCTGGTTAACTTAGTATTTTTATTAACCGAGTTACATGTGTTTATCAAACATGGATTGCCAGTTTTTTAAGGGACTAGAAATGTCCATGCCCTTAAGCCAAAGAACAGTAGGACTCCTTACAGACCGATTTCCCTGGAGAAGAATGCTCACTGTGGTGGAATCGTGAGGCCCCACAGTAAGAGGGTGTTAGAAAGAACTTTGGCTATAGGCTTTGGGTGGATAATTTGGGGGAGATAGCAAGGGCTCACTCTAGATTGGTGTTGTCAAAAAGCAGGAGCAACTTTATGATTGAGTATCTGAATAAATCTGATCTATGAGAAAGACTAGAATGGGGATAAAGCTGCCATTGGTGAAGAAGTTGCAGTCTTCATTTTAGCCAAAAACAGCATGCTTGATATTTTGTAGGTTGCATGGTGATTTTGTTTTAACCCCCTTTTCGTGGTGTCAGAGTGATCGTGCCTGATGTTCTGTGAGTTTCTGTCCAATAGGACAACAGACTGGCCTGGCTGTGATGATGCATCAGGCTCCAGCAGTCAGGGCAGCTTTTCCAGAAGGGAAGAAAAACACCTCCTCTTTACATGTAATCTGTGGTTGTACTTGTCTGTTGTGGTGTTTGAAAGTGCTCTCCTGGAGGATACTTTCTGTTGTTGTTGCCAAAACAAGTCACTGTTAACCACTTTCTTTTCTCGAAATGCTGTTCTCTTGGCTTTGTTGACACTGTATTTCTCTGATTTTCCTCTACATCTTCTGCCTGATTTTCAGCCCCCTTTCTCCCTGAGTTTTCTTCAACTCTAAACTCTCAAATTTCCTAGGGCTTGCTCCTAAGCCCTTTCATTTTTTGCTCCCACACTCCCTTCCTAGCCAATCTCATCCATTCCCATAGCTTTAAATACTATCCTATGGTGATAAGTTCTAAATTTGTGTCTGCCTCTTCTCTGACCTCCAGACTCATTTATCCAATTGCCTAGTTGATATCTTCAATTAAAATTTCACAAAAAACCTTAAACTTAAGGGGTCTAAAAAGAAATGTGTTGATGTTCCGTTCTGATGTCATTTCTCTTCTGGTCTTTGCCATCTCAATAAATAATCCCACCATCTACCTAGATTCTCAAGCTTGCAACCTGCGAATCTAACTTGATATGTAGGTACCCTCCCTCCCCAGACCACGTCCCTCGGCAAATCCTGTTGCTTCTACCACAAAATCAATCTCATATCTTTCCACTTTTCACCTCCTTCCCAGCCCAGCCCTGCTCCAAGCCACCAGCTTCTCCCTCTCCAGTACAGGAGCTTCCTTAGGAGTCTCTCAGCTTTCACCTTGGATTGTTTTACAATCTGTCCTCACAACAGCCAAAGTCATCTTTTAAAAGCATAAATATGATTAAATCACTCTCATCTCACCTTAAAATCCTTCAATTACTTCCCAGTGCACTTTAAAATAAAATGTCGAATCTCAGAGGGAAGGCAGGGAAGGGTGGGTGTGTGGGAAAAGATCAACCAAAGAACTTGTATGCATATATGCATAGCCCATGGACACTGACAATGGGGTGGTGAGGGCCTGGGGTGGGGGGGAGGGGAGCAGGGACAAGTTATAAGGAGTCAATAGGGGGAAATAAGGGACATAGGTAATACTTTCAACAATAAATATTTAAAAGAAAAGAAAAATAATATGAATGAAAAAATAAAAATAAATTAATTAAATTAAATCCAAACTCATTCCCATGGTCTGTAGCCTGCATCACCTACACTCTACCTACCTATCAGGCTTATCTTAGACTCCCCCCTGCCCCATCCCCAACTACCTCACTCATTATTCTCCAGCAGCACAAATTTTAAAATAATTACCCAAGTTATCAAGCGCTTTTCCATTTGAGCCTTTGAGCTTGCCCTGCCTGTAACAGCGCCCTCGCCCACCTACACACAGAGATAATCTTTCTCTGCCCACACTCCTTCACATGGAAGGCTCTGCTCATCCTTCACTCTGTGCTTCAATGCTCCCTGCCCCCCCCCCCCAAGAGAAAGTCCATTCCTGATCTCCCTGCCTAATTATAATCTGCCATCAAACCCTTTTCATTTCTTTCTTACCTCTTACTAGAATGCATAATTACCTATGGGTTAATTTAATATCTATATCTCTCACAAGAGGAAAAGTTCCAACAAGACAACATCTGTTTTGTTTTCTGCTCCAGTTCTGCATTTAGCACAGAAGTAGCACCCAGTAAATATTTGTTGAATGGGTAGACGTATTAACCAGTTGTCAGTTACTGTTACCTTAGAACAAATTGGGTTTATTCTCACCAGCTTCAGAACACTACATAAGTGAAGGAGGGTAACTAAAAATGTAAGAAAGCATCAAAGAACATCAAAATGAACTCTGTCTTCAGCAGATGGAGGAAGAAGAGAGAGTGAAGGGATTCAGCCATGGCAAAGAAGAAAGATGAGTGCATTTGGAGTTAGAAGACTGGAGGTTTTACCAGATGTGGGAATTTGAATAATTCACATAGGGCCCTGTGGCAAGTTGAATCATGATTCTTCAAAGGGGCCCCTATTCTAATCCCTGGAACCTATGAGTATGTTATCTTACATGCCAAAAGAGACTTGGTAGATATGATTAAGTTAAGGATTTTGAAACAATCCTGGCTTTTCCAGGTGGGACCAATTTAATCACAAGAGTCCTTGTAAAAGGAAAACAGGAGAGCCAGGGTCAGAGATGGAGACGTGATGACAGAAAGCAATTCGAGGCTGTGAGGTGAGGAGTGCTGGCAGCCTTAGAAGCTGGGAAAGGCAAGGAAATGCATCTCCTAGAGCCCTCAGAAGGAACCAGCCTGACGGCCCACAACTGTAAGAGAATAAATGTGTGTTGCTTTAAGCCACTGGATTTTTTGATAATTTATTATAGCAGCAATAGGAATTGAACATAAGCTCTAAAATGTTAGAGATTCATCTCTAAAATCTGTCCTATTTACTTATTTTTCTTCCTTTGTTGCTGTTAATGTCACTCCATACTAAACTGTAAGTTACAGAATAGAAAAGGCAAAATCCCTGTTGTCCTCTGTTTCCTTCCCAGAACCTAGGAACAAGGCCTGGCACAGAGTAGGTTTTAAATAAATATTTGAATCAGGGAGCAGATGAACACAAATTCCTACCAAATGTGATTATTGTGAAGGCCAAACTGAGTTATAGACTATTGGGCAGAGCTGAGAAGAAGCCTTTCTTTCCATTCTGCCCAGCTATACTCTCTTTTTCTTTTTTAACTCATTCATCCCTTTGTTGCTTCCCATCTAGTCTCCTTTACTCCACATTTCTTCACTCAATGTCCTTTTACCTACTTCTTTCCTACCATTATGTTATGTTATGTTATGTTATGTTATGTTATGTTATGTTATGTTATGTTATGATGTTATGTTATAAGATATGCAACTATTATTCTTGGGGATCCAGAAAGGACAGGATTAGATAAACAGAGATGGCCACTTCTGATTTAAATGTCATACATGCAGTCCATGCCTTTGATTAAATTTAATATATAGTTATGATGTATTCATTTACCTTAATTTGATTAGACCATCATGTGTGACAGAAATCCCTGGTTCTGAAATCGCTTACATTGATTATGAAAATGTGCCATAATATAGTGACTTGGAGCACGTTTTCTTTTCAAGGGACAGTCATGTCACCTGCAATTTTAATCAAGTAAAGCAAAGTAATTCCTCTCAGGCAAGGCAGTGTTGAAAATGAGTTTGTTACCCATCTTTCTTTTTCTCACAGGCATGTTGAATACTGCTATGCACTTTGGTTTACCAGGCACTGTCTCTGCATATTTCTGGGCTGTAAATTTCAACCAAAATTAGGCAAACAGTGTGTGTGTGTGTGTGTGTGTGTGTGTGAGAGAGAGAGAGAGAGAGAGAGAGAGAGAGAGAGAGAGAGAGAGAGAGAGAAGAAAGAGGAGGAGGAGGAGACTCCAGAAAGGAGCAAGTATACTTGTGGGATGTAGCATGAATGAATCTGACAGTAATACAGAAAACTACCTTCTTAACTTGTAATTGATGGTTTCAAATATTCAGTATTTGTTAGGTGAGATCATGCAAACTTCCCAAGGAAGATTACTGAGAAGAGTAGGTGGTGTGCCTCTGCAATGTGGTTCCCTTACATTTTTCCCCTAAAATGCAGATGTGGGAGAGGGGTTGGTGAGGGAGGCTGGGAGGAGGTAGGTGGATTACAGTAGTCCTCATTAGGCAAGGACTCAGGAAGCCTCCTTCCTGTGAAATATCTCCTAGTCACATTTCAAACAGACAACTCCTACTTTAAAGTTTTATTCCTTAAACTTATACACATCCTCCTTTCTTGAAGATGGCAGCCTCACTGATGCGTTCATGAAGCTTCGGGCTTGATTTACACACACACACACACACACACACACACACACACACACACACACACACACCAGAGAGCTCCTATCCTCTGCTGGACAGAGAGAAATTACAAAAAGTAAGAATGGAGATGTTCTTTAAACAATTACCAGATAAATGCATCTTGGGTGGTTAATATTATTACCCCTTTGTATCTTTATTAACTTCAATTATATAATCAAAACAATGCTTATCTAAATGAATGCACAGTAAATATTATAAAGTTTTTTCTTTATCATTGATATTGCATTTATTAACTTCTTTATTCAGAAAACTTTCATTGATACCCTTAAGGTCCATCCATGTTGTCCCAAATGGCAGTACTTCATTGCATATATGTACCACATCTTCTTTATCCAGTTAAAATAGATCCAGAGACATGGACACATGCAACAGACTGATGAATCTCAGAGGGAAGGGGTGGTGGTGGAAGATATTAACTAAAGAACTTGAATGCATATATGTATAACCCATGGACACAGACAAAATGTGGTGAAGGCCTTTGGGGGAGGAGAGGTGGGGCCAGTGCAAGGTGGAGGGGGTCAATGGGGAATAAGAGGAGACATCTGCAATACTTTTAACAATAAAGATAATTAAAAACAACAAATTTGAAAAGAAAAAAGCACATAATAAATCATCATAGAGCTTTTATGATTATATATGACAATGATATTGAAAAATAACCAATTGATCTAATTACATGTGGTGTTCTTTAGAAACTAATACAAAGTAATGTGATCAACATAACCTCTTTACCATCAGTAAAATGCTTCCCACCTCTTTAAAAAATAAAAACAAAATAAAGAAACAATTTTGAAAGTCCCCTGACCCTTGAGTTTTCTTATCATTCTATTTTGATAAATAGAATGTTATTAACATTAAGCCTCCATTTGCTGATGGATTTTATTCTAAAACTAGGGGCCCAGTGCACGAATTGATGCACCTTGAAAGGAACTGTGGGCTGCGAGGCTACGGCGGCAGGCACAGGGGCAGGTCTCGGCCCATCCTCCATGCCCCTGCCTGGCCCCTCCCGCCACATCCCCCAGTCCCTTGTCTGCCGGCAGCCCCCCTCCCACTGCCGCTACTCCCATGTGCTGATGGCTCCAGCCCCACTTGTGCCCGCTGACAGTGCTGAGCGATTGGGGCTGGTGCTGAGTGCTGGCAGCGGGTGCAAGCAGGGCCATCGCTGGCAGTGGGTGCGAGCAGGGCCAGCATTGGCAGCAGGTGCAAGCACTAGGCAGGACCGCGGCGTGCGGGAACAAAGAATTTTCAGTAACCACCAGAGGCTTGCCCCAATGACAGCGACCAGCACCCTGCCTTGGTCTGGCACCCTCACTCACCTGCTCCACCATCCTGCCACGGCCAATGCCTGCCATGTTCTGTGCGCGCCCCCTGGTGGTCAGCACATGTCATAGCAACTGGTTGTTCAGTTGTTCCGCTGTTCCATCTATTTGCATAGTATCCTTTTATTATATAGGATACCGCAATAAAGGAAGCTGCATGGGTAGACCAGAACCATGGCATTGTCCTCTGTCCTGGGAACTACTCTGGAAAAGCTCTGTGCTCTTCTTTGCTGGCCCTTGCTTATGCCCAGGGCATTAAAAAGAAGTGTCTCGTGAGAAGGACTGGTAGACACTGAGCAATGGTGGTGTTTCTCAGGTAGAACAAGGTAGCCTTGCTGTTGAAGGAAAGCCTCCCAGCCATTCCAAGAAGGATAATGGCCATGCTTTGGGGCTCTCATAACCTCCATGGGCTCACTCACTTGAGAAAATTACAGCTTGCAGATGTGGACTCCCTCCCACAGGGCTGCAGGCAAGGCTACTGGAGGGAGCTTGTTAACTGGGTGGTCTGAGGATGCTGACTTCGTCTATGATTGTGGAGTCACTATGGTAGAGCCCCTCTCAGTCTTAGCTCTATGGCTTTCTCCCTCTTAGTTCTCCCCTTGTCCTCCTCCTCTCTATTTCCCAACTCAAACCCTGGCAATTCTTTTCTAGGCTAGGTGTTGGGAGTGGGGAACACATGTCTAATATGCCATGAATTTTTTCTCTTCTCAGAGATTATGCTTTTTGAAACTCAAAATCTAGGATAAGATCTTTTTCTCTGCACTTTCTGTTGTCATGTCTTTAATCTAAGACAAGAACATTGAACATCCTGACTATCATATGGAATGGGAGTACTGTGGGACAAGCAGAGAAATTATTAGAAGGGAAAAAGTGGCGGCTAATTCAAATTATTAATTATTATACCACAACTTAAAGCCATGCCATATTTTAAAAACATGCTTAATGGTTCTTTTTAAACAAAAGATCATTTTTAGCCTGGAGAAGAAAAATCTAAAGAAGATGGGTATGATAGCTGTCTTCTGATTTTGAAGAGCTTCCACATAGAGGAAGAATGTAACACTGGCCCTTGAAACTCGAGTATTAGGACCAATGGATAGAACCAAGGGAAGCCACACTTTACCTCATGATACAAATATGGTCTAAGAGGCAGAATTGTCATAATATACAATCAACTGCCCTGGGAAATGACAGACTTATTATCACCGAGATGGTTCAAAGAAAGAAGAGGACTACTTGGCAGGGATATTGATGTTTTCTATCAAATGCTTTTAAAATGCTATTGGTGCTCCGATGACATGTTTTTATTTCCCCTGCAGTTTTATCAGGTCTCCTGCACTAGTGTTCTGCAAACTTGCTGGATAAGCTGGGATTGACTTGCGAGCCCCCTTCAGGCTAAGGAGAGGAAGTACTGAACACTGAACAGGTATAGGGACTCCTTTTGCCTCTAAGTCCTCTCTGTGCTGATGATCTGCCCTCTGCTAGGGGTTGGTGCCCAGTTCCACTTTTCTGTCTCTACACCATGACCTGCTATATAACATTTTTAACCTGAATAACAATCACTGAATAATAATAACCATTGGTAGGTTATTTTGTGGTTTGTTTGTTTGTTTGTTTGTTTGTTTTTAGATTAAAGGGTGAGGCTTAAGTTCTTCCATAAGTGTTTAATGTAGACAAAATTGCCACATATTTCATTACAATAGTTGATGAAGCCTGCTTTTACTATACTATATAGATTTAAATTATGCTTATATTCCTCCTATCATTAGCTTTGAAATTAAGTGTGCAGTTAAATTTATCTTCATGTTCAGAGAGAACAGTTTATTGATCTAGAAATTAATCTATGTAATTATTTTAATGGATTTTTTTGTTACTAACTCATTTGTGCAGGGATCCTCTATCATTTGTAGACATGATAAGCTATAGCTTTCTTGTGAATTATATTTGCATCAATTGTTTGAAACAGAATCAATTGGAACTTTATTATATACATAGGTTAAGAAGATTATAAGATTTTAGACACTTTTAAAAAATTGGGCTCATACCAGCTGTGGGCAAACTACGGCCCCCGGGCCAGATCCGGCCCGTTCAGCTGTTCTATCCGGCCCGCGGAGCTGAAAGAGCGGAGGGTTCTCTTGCTCTCCCCTCTGCTCCTTTACTTTGAATTTATATTAGTTCACACAAACACTCCATCCATGCTTTTGTTCCGGCCCTCCGGTCCAGTTTAAGAACCCATTGTGGCCCTCGAGTCAAAAAGTTTGCCCTGCTATAGACCATATATTTGTGTCCTCCTAAAATTCCTATGTTGAAATTCTAACCCCTAAGGCAGTGGTCGGCAAACTGCGGCTCTTTGGCCCCTTGAGTGTGGCTCTTCCACAAAATACCATGGCCTGGCGAGTCTATTTTGAAGAAGTGGCGTTATAAGAAGTTTAAGTTTAAAAAATTTGGCTCTCAAAAGAAATTTCAATTGTTGTACTGTTGATATTTGGCTCTGTTGACTAATGAGTTTGCTGACAACTGCCCTAAGGGATGATCATTTTAGGAGGTGGGCCTTTGGGAGGTAATAGATCATAAGGGCGGAGCCTTCATGAATGGGATTAGAGAACACATAATGGGATTAGAGATCCCTGGCCACCTTTGCCAGGTGAGGAAAGATGGCCATCTAGGAGTCAGGAAGTAGGCCCTCACCAGATGCCAAATCTGTTAGAACCATGGCTCGGACTTCGCAGCCTCAAGAACTGTAAGAAATAATTGTTTACAAGCACCCAGGCTATGGTATTTTGTTATAACAGCCCCAACAGACCAAGGCAAGTGACCATGCCAGATTTCATTGCTCTAGAAAGCCCTAAGAAGAGAATCATATCACAGACTCATGCAACGATGGAGCAAATCCATGCCTTCTTTCAATAAATATCTATAGAGGGCAGGCAGACTCTTGCTTGCTCTTGAAGGATAGCAATCACTTTTTTTCCCCCTTAAAATCTCCACATTTCCAGTTCATACTATCTGAAATGTAATAGATAACTATGTCTGTTAACTGGATAAACATCAGTCTCCTTGTAAAATAATATGCTATCAGAATATGGGTGTAAGAATGTAATAACACCTAGAATAAAATTTAGATAAGGAGAAAGAGAGAAGATGGGGGTATCTCAGGTGAGGAAACAAAAAAAGTGAAATTGTAGAGGTGGAATCTTATACAGTAGCCATTGTAGAGTCCTGTCGGATGCCATTCATTTGTTTTAAGGTTAGGTAGGCAGCTGGATATCTGAAAGACAATACTATCTTAGGCTACTATGATGGGCATGTTGTTTTTTAAATGTTTTTTTGGAAAAGAAATAAAGCTGATTTGGAGCAGGAATGTTTTAAGCCTCATTAAGTATTAGTGGTCAATTTTAGGCATTCATACCTGTGAAAGCGTGAGACTCATGTGAGAATTACTATTGCTGCACTGTCAAGAAGAGCATTGTTTACTGTATTGTTTTTATGTTATGAAGAGAGGGACAATACTGAAAGATGCTAATACAAATATAATTTCCCCGTAGTTAATTCCACTGCCAAAGCTATGGTGCTGCCAAGAAAATAAATCACTTCAGTAATCTTGAGGATTAACAGCAAGAGAAAATGACTGGGGTAGCAGGCTCATTATGATGCCTGACTACTCCAATATGGATCTGTTGCTTTAGTCACATCTAAAACAGCAGGCTAATTTCAGAAATAATTATGAATCATCTTCTCAAAGCTTTCTCTTTGAATAATCTTATTAATGGGCCATACTATTTCATTGCTGTGTCAATTTAATTCACTAAGAAATATTTGTGATTCCTTCACAGGGCTGAAAATATACATCTTTTAAATTAATTTTTTGGGGATGATGATGGGGGCTGGGTTTAGGATGAAGATTGTGGGGAGATATGAATCCCACCCATCCCTAGCCCTCCCTGAAGGGCCACTGGTCCTTCCAAGATGCTCTTCCTCTTTCCCCAGGAGCCATTTATATCAGTGTCTCTGTGATGTTGACACATGTGCTGTCCTCTCCACCCCCAACCCCCCCCACACACCCCTCTTTCCCTCTGCTTCCCTCTCTATCTTCCATGGTACTATGTTGGATGAGGCTGTCTAAAGCATCTGTGATCCTGAGGTGCCGTGAATAAGAGTAATTCTGAGTCTTTGTGAGTTCTTGAAGATTCATTTCACATTACCCCAACACTTCTACTGTAAGGATACTTGACATTATGCAATTTCCATTTCTCCAGATTTTAACATCAAGGAGCCTTGCCCTCTGGAATCCCCCATCCTCACCCCACCAAATATTACCCAGTTCCCTTGATGTTGAACAAAGTTATATCTTTTCAAGATGAAATGACGTGGTAGAGATGTGGTCTGCAATTATAAAGAGAATATTGTCCAAATTAGGAAAAATAACTCCTTTTGGTAAAGAGGCACTTTCAGAATATACAAATGTGTCTATATATGTGAAAGCAGATTATCTGTTACTCTTTTAACAATTACTCTATCTCTGATAATAACACTTGGATAGGTACTGATTCACAGGTAAATAGGAAACACTAGAAAACCCTACTTATTACAAAGGAACTCAATGAAGTTAATAATCCATAAAGTAAAAATTTATGTTACATATTTTGACATAAAGATGATAGACTGTTCAAAGATCATAGACTTATTAATGATAAGTCAAGTGAGAGTTACGATAAGTTAAAGTAAGTTGATGTTAGATTATATAGAATAATTTTTCAACAATGAGGGCTTTGATACTTGATATAACCTGTAGAATATCTTTAAAATAAAGACTTAAAAGGATTTGTGTAGTTTAATTATAATCTTCCATGAAGATTGATTAATATATTCCCTGTCTTATTTCACACAAAAAAAAAAAATTGAGGTGATTTTTAAGAAAATGTACAAAACACGATATAAAAAATAAAACCCCCAAATTAAAAAATAATATTAGATTATTGCTCCTACACACACCCCAAGAATATTTTTACTAAATTGCACTTTGGTGTAAGACAATCTGTTTTTACTTCAGGTCATTATTATTATTATTTTAAAATCTCTGTAACCCTCATCATTGCATCAAGTTTAAGAATACTGTCAAGATTGTTTTTTCCTGTAAGTGTGGTTTCCAGGGAGATGTGATAAAGATGGGAGACCTGAAAGGCAGGGATTAGTATGATGTTCAGTATTCCCATAAAACAATGTATTTTAGGTTAAACATACACACCACATTTTATGTTATAGAAACTCCAGCTAGCTTCTGTTAGTTGAGTTGCTACAGCAGCAGGATACCAATTGTTCTGAGACCACCAGCTGACTATATAATAATGCCTTGCAGCATGCTCACCCACCATGTCAATCAGATAGCAACTGCAGCTAAACTGGGTGGAATTCATTGGGAAGCCATTGAAGACTACAGGGGTCTGATCAAATGACTGAGAAGCTGGAGAACCAGGCCTGGATACTGGACCACATCAGGGGAACCCCCAGGATTTGGGCATCAGAAATCACAGCATTGGCCAGCAGCAATCTGGTTCAGCTCTGCCACTGCCATTGTGATGAATGCGATGTTATGTTCCTCTCTGTGTCACTTGCTTAAGATTGAGAGTCCTGGGAGCAAGCATGTGACTGTCCAGATTAAACCATGAGCTCACTCCAAATTTGCTCTTTCTTCTGAAGTAAATGGCATTTTGTTTAACTCAGGCAAAATTCCTTGAAGTCATCCTTGACACCTCCCTCTCTCTCACTTCATATCTTATGCACTGGCAGATCCTATAAACTCTATTTTTGATATTTTTTCTAAATTGAATACTTGAGACAGTCAAGATTCTACCCATGCACTATTTACAGCATGATTCCTGCCATCTGGACTAGTTAGATCATGAGCCCATTAAAAAAGGGTGCATGAGGAAAGAGATTGAGTGACTTACTCTGAGAAACAGAGGGCTCACCATAGGGAATTGGAAGCCAGGGATGGGCCCCTAAGTAGTATCCGCTTCTAAATTTACTGTTGACTACATACAATTCTCCTAAATAGGTCAAAGAGAACTCAACTGGGATGAGTGTCCTCAGCTAATCCATGAAGCAGGGCATGAAGGAGATAGCAGAGCTTCATTAATGTATGTCAAGACAAGCCAAGAACCTGGGCCAGGCTCCCATGGGCATTCTGTCCTCAGTTTAAAAAAATGGTAGAATGGGAACCACAGCTTTCCACATGTCTGTCTGTCTCCTGAATCACACCACTTCTATCTGTTCTCTCTACACCAGGTATCAGTTGTCACTGTTTTTCCCAGTGTTCATTCATGACCTTGCCCATTGATTTCTCTGGACAGTAATCCAGCTACTATGTTTGGCATATCTTCTTCTGGGAATCTTCATCTAAGAGAGACAGTATTACCCTTTCCTCACACAGTTAGATGTGTGCTTCCTAATCAGTAATTTAAAAAAAAATTTAACCAATATATTGCTTAGAGATGCATATGTAGTAAAAGAGAATTTAATTCAAATTATGGTTACTTCTGGAGAAGAGGGAGGGAGAGAGGTAAAAAGAGAAAGGAACACAAAGGGAGAGTCTAAGAAACTGGCAATATTCTATTTCTTAGCTTACATCAATGAAGACTAAGTGGTTTTAATTTTTAATAATTTTTAACTTGACATTATTTTGTATGTGTATCAGGGTTCAATTAGAGAAGCAAAACCAGTAGGAGATATATATGAATTTATTACAAGGAATTGACTAATGCAATAGTGGGGGGGTTGGCTAATCAATTGCAAAGTCCATAGGCAAGCAAGCAGAAAGGGAAAGTCAGGAGCAGCCTGGGATCCCAGGGGGCATGAGCTGAATATTGTTCACAGCAGTCAGTGAGGAAGGAAGATGGAGAGGCAGGGAAGAGAAGTTGTGAGCCCAGCTACTATTTGAAGTCTCTGAGCTCAGGGAAGTCTTAAAGTCCTATTTTAAAAAACTTCTGATTAAGTTGGGCCCACATAAGATAATCTTCCTTTTGATTAGTTTAGAGCCAATTGACTTACATCTAAAGAATCCTTTCACAGCAGAGCTTAGATTGGTGTTTGATTGAATAACAGGAAGAAATGGCCAGGGCCTCTCTTCTGTCATCCAGCTATCCTGGGAGGCTATCTCAGTAGCCCCACTTAACTGGAAAGAGACTAGAAATAGAATTCTTGGGACTATAATTCATCCAAGTTGACATATCAAAAAGCCATCACAATATATTCTTCAACATGAGTGATATATTTCACAATTTTAAAAATCAAAATTAAGGGTGAGTGAGAAGAGATTAACCAAAGAACTTAAATGCATATATAAATAACCCATGGACACAGACAAGAGGGTGATGAAGCCCTGGGACTGGGGGCAGGTCTGGGTTGGAAGAGGTCAGTGGGGGAAAAAGAGGGACATCTGTAATACTTTCAACAATAAAGATAAATTTTAAAAAATTAAATTCAATTATTTCTTTCTGTTGATAAAATAACATCACTAGGTAACCTTCTATTTTAAAAAAGTCATTAGAAATAGCAATAGAGGCTGACTTTTATTACTAGCATATTTCTTGCTGGGTTAATTCAAAATAACAGTGGCAGCATAATTATTGAAAAGTGTTATTTTTTTCATATTTGAATAAGAACATAACAAAATGACAAAAGTTTAAATTAATCACCTTAAATTAATTTTTAATCCTAAAAAATAAAGCATTAAAAACCCAAATGGGAAAAAATATCACATTTTAACATGATTGAAAGCAGGATTAGTACATTATAACATAATTATTTTACCAAAATACCGTGTTTTCCCGGAAATAAGACATCCTCCGAAAATAAGACCTACTTACAGGTTTCCTTCTGGGTGAAATATAAGGCATCCCCCGAAAATAAGGCCCCCAGGCTCTGTCTCAGAATGAAAATTAACTTACCATAAACTGGTCGCTAAGGCCGCCCCGACTGGCGTCTAGCAACCAGTGACATTACACAGAGTCCTGACATCACTGCTGTGTGGAGGCGGAGCGGAGGTCGGAGTGAGCGGTGAGCGCGGGGCGGGAGAGAGGAGGAGACTTTCACAGATGCCTGTAGAAGAACAGGAGGATTAGAGTGGACGGGATGCGGCGAAGGTGGTGAGTGCTGGTCTGTCTCTGGTGACACTACCTGATGCTCGCGGCCGCCTTCATGATGACTGAAGGTTCTCAGTCAGTGGCAGACCCTGCTCCAGCCCAGATCCAGGCCCCAGCAAGCCCAGTGACAGTCCCCAGGCAGGCCCCAGGGGGTAAATGTCTGATAAAGGGGTAGGGGGGATGTCTGGTGAAGGTGTTCAGTGGCACAGGGGTGGGGGGAGGGGGATCACTTAAACTGACACAGGAGGATCAGAGGGGCAATCAAAATGACACAGGAGGATCAGAGGGGACAATCAAAATGACACAGGAGGATCAAAAGGGGTTACTAAAATGGTAATCCCCCCTCTGATTCTCCTGTGCTATTTTGATTTCCCCCTCTGATCCCCTCTGTGTCATTTTGAGTGATCCCCCTCCCCCCACCTTGATACCCCAATTCCTTTTTTTTTTTACCCCTAGAAATGAGCGCAAAAAGAAAAAGCTACTCCGTGGAGTACAAGAAAGGAATCGTGGAAGACTCTTGGGGCCAAAATCTTACTGCTTTCTGCAAAGAGAAGATGTTGAGTATCCAATTGGCCCGAAAATGGCGAGCAGAGTATGGTAACCTCATTGAACAAGTGGACAAGGGAAATGCTAAAAAGCACAGTGTGGATCAGGTCGGCGACCATTATTTTCCAAGCTGGAAGACCTGATCTGTGAATGGGTTGTTGACAGGAGAGCAAAGGCTTTGGTTGTGAATAGGGCTCAGATTCAAGAATTTGCCCTTGCAATGGCACCACAGTTTGACATAGCCCCCGAAGACTTCAAAGCATCACAACACTGGCTGGATAATTTCCTTCAGCGAAGTGAACTGTCTTTAAGAAGATCTACAACATTGTTTAGGTTGGAAGATACTCAAGTTATTAAGCGAGCACTTGCATTCAAGTCCTTTATTGATGATGCTGACTTCTCTAAATACAATCTTTCCAACATGATTGCTATGGATGAAACTGCAGTATTTGTGGACCAATCATCTCAAACAACAATTGAACAGTGGGGTGCCTCCTTAGCGTACATTCCCTCCACTGCTTACGAAAGTGCATGTGTTTCTTGTATTTTGGCAATTCGTCTGGATGGCACTAAAATCCCATCTTTAATCATTTCTAAGGGCAAGAAGGAAAAGATTGAACGTGTTTTGGGCGTTTTTATTCTTGAAACTGAAAAAGCCTGGGCCACACAAGCAGTTATAAGGAAGTGGGTCAATTTAATGCTGCCGCTTGTTATGCGAGGGAGCCAAAGAGGTCTGCTAGTCTGGGATGCAGCCAGCACTCACCGCGCTAAAGACATGAAGACATTTCTTCACGAAAGAAAAATAGATCAGATAATGATTCCCCCAGGAATGACGGCCTATCTCCAGACTCTTGATATTGCAATCAACAAGCCATTCAAAGACAATTTGCGCATGGAAATTAATGACTACATTGAAAATAGAATGGAGAGAAATCAGCGTGGAAACTTTGTGAAACCTAAACTGCAAGAAGTTGTGACTTGGGTGAAGAATTCATGGGAGAAAATCACTGACAGTTGCATTGCAAATGCACTGCGAGCAGGCTACCTTGACAAGAAGTACTCATTTAAAGACAGTGCTATTGCTAAACATGAGAGATTTGGTCCACTGATTCTGAAAGAAATGGAGTCACAAGAAATTCACCAGGAAATTCAGGAATTGGATTGTTATGATGATGTTCCAGAAGATGATGACATGATTGTCATTGAATAAATGAGTAAATTCTTGATACTGTAGGATTTACAGTTTGTCTGGTTTGTGTTGACAACTACCGTACTACCGTACCACCGTACCGTATACAGGTAATAAATTTCCTTTATTTTCATTTAACAATAAATGTGTACCGTATTCTTCTTCATGGAAAAATAAGACATCCCCTGAAAATAAGACCTATCGTGTCTTTGGGGGCAAAAATTAACATAAGACACTGTCTTATTTTCAGGGAAACACGGTAATTTGGGAAATATGGCCTGTGTTCTACCACACAATATTGTCACCCTGAAATGCAGCGTAAGCTTTCAGGAACCATTCAAATTGCCATCATCGTTACTGTATTCTAATTTCAGTTGTTTGAATTAAGCTTGCTATAGCACTGACAACAGCATATTCATTTGCTGAATAGAGATAGTCCACAAATTAACAGTAACCAATTTGGGCTTAAGATAGTTTTCTTCAATGAGGTGCTATATGAGAGGTGAACATTATCCAATGGCTCCAAGGAGTAGAGTTAAAATACATGAGTAGAAATGTATGGGGAGAGAGACATTAGCTCAGGGCAAGGAAAACTATTGACGGCCATCTGGCAAAAGAATAGGCTTTCTCTGAAGATTGTGACTCTTGACCCTTAGAAGTGTCTAAGCCTAGTATAGCAGGCTTGCAGGGTGTTGGCTTCACAATTCAAGCCCTGGGCTGATGCCCATCCCAATGAATATACTATGTGTTTTCACCTCTTTCCTTTTTTACTCCTGGGCCAATCTCCTATCACTACCACTTCCTCTATTAAGGAATCAAGTTGTTCTAAAGCACTCTTGGGCCATCTGTCCAAGGAACTTTTCTCTCCACCATCTCTTTTCTTACTTTTCCAACCAGTTCTATCCATGCTAGGCTTTCCGATTTTCTTCAGTTTTTCTATTCTTTTTAAATATGTATATGGTGCGGGGAGGGGACGGGACAGATGGGAAACATCACTGGTGAGAGAATAATTGATCGGCTGCCTCCTGCATGCCTCCTAGTGGGGATAGAGTCCACAAACCCCGGGCATGTGCCCTGATCAGGAGTCAAACCGTGACCTCCTGGATCATAGATCAATGCTCAACCACTGATCCACATCTGCTGGGCCAGTTTTTCTATTCTTAATTATTAAATCTCACTTTCTCGGATACATAAAGCCTCATATCTTGCCTCCTGCTCATTTTTTAGGAAAATCTCCCTTTCTTTCATCTTGTTGTGTGTAAGTGAACCAAAAACTTGAATAATAACTAATGAGTGTAATAATAGTGTAATACCAAAATCAAGGAAAATGAAAGTCAGGGTTTTGAAGTAAAATTAGACACAATAATGAATTCAGGTTATCTTTTTAAAATTAAAAGTCATAAACCAGTAATTATGGTTTGGAGAAATGTCTAATAAACATTTCCTTGATTCAAAAATCATTTATTGAATGTCTACTCTATGCCACACACTAGCTATGTGAGGGACAGAAAGGAGAATGCCAGTGCTTTTCAGAGGAGGTGCATGCATTTCTCAGAGTGAAAATCCCCTAGAGATTTTGAACCTGAGATGAGCCAGAAACCTGGGACTTTCTTGCTCTGTTTCACTTATTGTTTATCACTAACACATTTTTTGAAGAAAACCTATTTCCTCTTTTTAATTAATCAAACTATTTGTTCTTTATGGACAAAACTGTGAATATAGTTTGGGATTTTTTTCATTTATTTTGTGGAGGAGATAAGAGTGGCAATGGGAACCAGGATGTGGTCCATGCCATGGGCAAAGCCACTGCCCTGCTGTTTGGGAGGCAGCATGAGCCAAGCAGACACAGATTTGAACCCATGTTACATGGCCTTATTTCGCTGAATCAGCTTGTCACCTGAAAAAGGAGGACAAGAATAATAATGAAGGTGTTGTAGAGATTAGAGACAATATGTGAATGATAGAATTTAAATTACTAATATTTGGGATTAGCAATCGGTTCATCCCCCTGCTCTCTGAGGATAAAAGACAAAAATAGGAGATGCAGAGTCATGAAAGCTAAGCAGTGACCCAATGGGGGAAAATGTTCCAGGATGCTGCACGTGGAGAGAAATATAACAGGGGTGGGAGTGGGGGCTGTGAGGGGGTCGTATGCCTCAGAGTGGTGCATAAATAAACAGGATGCTAGGAAGACACATGTGGATGGGAGAGAGCACTCTCTTGGGGTAAGAAATTGAGAGTTTCTTGGAGTTTGAGTGTACTGGAGAATAGCAGAGGGTAGAGGATTTTAGTAAGAACTTCTGTGGATCCTTTAAATGTTTGAGAGAGCTCTGAAAGTGAAGAGGTATTTTTTGTTTGCTTGGTGTGTGTGTGTGTGTGTGTGTGTGTGTGTGTGTGTGTGTGTGTGTGTGTGTGTTGGACTGTGTCTCTTCAAATTCATGACATGCAGGGAATGGGCAATGATTATCAAGGCAATTATCTTTCTTGATTTTGAAACTAAGGTGGGACTCTACCTGTACTAGTAATTACATAGAAAATCACTGGCCTTACAATGAGTTCATATGCATTTTCACCGTGGGTGTCAAATGCTGAACTTTTAAGTAAAAGAGATAAAGGAGACCCAGTGGAAGCAGCCAGGATTCTTGGGGGTACCTCTCTACCAAGACCCAAATCGGAAGTACAATTACATGCCCAAAATGGATTTGTAATGTAAGTCAAATGTAGAAGAAGGTTCCAGACACAAGGTTTATGACATTAAGTTGAGAAAGTCTACAAAAAAGTTCTTGCCAAACTGCTACCTGGGAATTTCCATTTTAATACAACCTTTGTTTATGAATTTGGAGTCCTTTCCACATGGAGCCAGAGAGTTAGTTATAGAGATTGGGACCAGTTCAATTGTGTATCTTTCTCTGCCAAGGTACTTGATCCTGGCACCTACTGATACACTAGGGCTGCCGATGCTCAGGTGTTGCAATAAGCTATTTGATCACTTTCTCCCAGAAACTGGAGGCACACTTAGGCATATTCTGCTGAGAATGGAATAAAAGGGACTTTGAGTGAAGTATGGTAGCAATCATCTCAGGTAGAAACTGCAGTTTTAACTTTAACCCTGCTGTTTTGGGTTCTGTACTTATTTGCTTGCTAAAACAATAGAAAAAAAATAAATAAATAAAACAATAGAAAAGTTATTTTGATTTTCTGAACTTATGTATGCTATCCCAATCGATTGAATACTCCATGGATGGTGGTTTGAATATCTCATTGTGATCTTACTGGTTATCGAAGCACATTCTTCTGTACCTGGGAACCAGGACAGCACAATTACCCTAAATTGCCTAAGTAGCTACAGATAATGCGTTCCGGTTGACTCATTGGTCCCAAGACCAGGACAGCACAATTATTCTAAATTGCCTCAGTGGCTCCAGATAATGTGTTTCTGTTGATTCAGTGATCCGTAGGCCCAAAACTATACTTAATCTTTATAGATAACAAACTTGATCAATTTCGCTCTGTAACTGCTTTGTGCAAACCAGGTTCCTCATTCCAAACCCAAAGATGTAATTGATACCTTTGTGATATTCTGCCTATATAAGCCAGATGTGGTGAGCATTTCGGGGCTGCAAGATCGTAAGCCACCGGCCTTTAATAAATGACTCCATAATTCGACTTCTTGATTGAGGTGTCCCTTGTGAGATTCGGGGTATACTACAATATGAGTAATGGTTAGAAGATCCAAAGGTAGAGATGGAAGCCCCTTAGCATTGTTAAGGAACTTGAGTCATCAGCCTCAGTGTCCTGGAATCTGTCAGGTGGGCAGTAACAGAGAGGTGTGTGCCAATTCATAATAGTGCATCAGTGAGTGGAGAGCCTCTGACTTCACATCTCTAGCAGAAAAAGTTATTATAGAAAGGCATTCGAAAGCTTAGAAGCATAGCTAAGCCATGTTTGGCAAGGAGAATGAAGAATTAGAAATTAATAAACAAAAACAGATGCCATTGCCTCTCTGAGGAGTCACCTAAATATTCTTTGATCATTTCATCAAAGTTGGATAGAAAAGAAAACAAAACTTGCAGCCATGAGGAAGCAAGACATCTGAAGACCTTCAGGCCCGAGGTGCTGGGTAGAGGTGCAGGTAACTTCACCACGTGAAGATTTCACCACAATCCCAGTGGCTCTCCCTATCCAAGTCAGGGGACCAGTCTGGGACTCCACTTGGAGACCATAGCCCCGTTCAGTTTCCAGTGCGCTGGTGTGAGAAATAGACAGGACCACTGGAATCACTGAGCTACTTTCCAAACATTTTTCAGATCTTACTAGTCTGTGAGTAGCATTTATCCCCAAAAGTAGAGGCTAGAACTTGTCCTCCCCTGGTTGGAGATGATTAGAAGGGTCACCTGGTGTTTGCCAACCATCTTTCCTTCTCAGTTTGGAAGATGAAGGCATGTTCTTGGAACATTTCCTAGCTCCCCCATTCCAATGTCTGCAGGAAGAAGCTGTAATCAACTCCCCCAGGATTTATCTGATGGCACCTCCAGAAGCACTAGACAGTTTCCACACTGAGAATTAGGAATTTTTAGCCCTTCCCCCCCCCCCTAGGAACCACTGGTCTTCCAACTCCCAATCAGTCAGACACAGATTTTCAATGCATGTATGATAAAATGCTTCTAATATTAAAAAAAAAGGAAAAAAATCTGAAAGAATTATTAGAGGTGATGGCATCTGAACAAGCCCCCAAAATGTACAACACTGGTATAACAATGCTTTCTCATATCTACAGCTAGAGCTACCAAATACCGGTTTTAGAGATAAATATGAGGCACTTGCTAAATTATATATCTACAGATTGTTCTGTATTTTCACTAGGATCCAGATAATGAGAAGGACTGTGAGTCTCATGCCAAATCATTTTTCCTTGCCCATTATCCTCCATAAAAGAAATGAACATATTCATGATTTTGAATACATACTATGTGCCAGAAGCTATTTTAAGTGTTTTCCATGTGTTAACTTTGAATTTAATTTATGTCTTTAGAGAACAATACATAACTCTCTGGTATGGCATTCGTAGAACAGTTCACTGCACCCTTGGACAGTGTTAACTGCATATTATATAAGAATTTTCCCAAGGAGAGCAACACAGAAAAGAAACAGAATTATCTATTATCTCAGTAAAAATAGTCATTAATAACTTATGAAAGTGATTGTTTTCTGTTAATATGATAAATCTATTGTTGACATTATTTGTTAATCCTCAACTAAGTGGCCAACTATGGCTCAATCATAATAAAAGATTTATCAAGAGCATACCTACCAGTGGAGTCCAGCCTGTGTTGCTCAACGGTTGGGCGTCTGTGCCGCGCCAGCACGGCCAAGGGTGAACCCGAGTGGGGGCGGTGAAGGATTTAGAAAAGACAGACAAGAGAATTAAAGCTGGGTCTGGGTGGGATGCTGCCCTCTCTGATGGAGAGAGACAGTGCCACAGCCTGTAAGCTGTCTATTTTATAGCCAGATTCCACGAGGCAAAGTAAGGGTGTGGTTACAAAGTTCTCGTGAGTTTCGAATCTATTCAATTACATGCACCTGAACTCTATCAAACCCACATCACTCAGGCACGTGGGGCCACGTGTTCAGACCATAGGTTCAAGCTTACAACTATAGCCTCTGGCCCTCCCAGCTGGGACTTGCACGTGACTGCCATGAGAGGACTGTGCCCTCTCATTAGTCCGAGGCTTGAACCTGTCCAAACACTGTAGCGGCTCTCCACGGGCATCAACCAATGAACCAAGAGGTCACTGTTTCAATTCCTGGAGAGGGCACATCTCTGGGTTTCTGGCTCAATCCCCAGCAGGAAGTGTGCAGGAGGCAGTGGATCAATGTTGATGTTTCTCTCTCATTGCTGTTTCTATCTCGCTCTCCTTTCCTCTCTCTAAAATCAATAAAACACATTTTATAAAAAAAAGAGCATACCAATGGAAAGTTCTTCTTTCAGAGCATGGTTTTAAATTAGCTTGTTTCAGAATATAGCAAGGATGCTCAGTAGGGATAAAGAACTTGAGGAAATTGTTACTATCAACAAACAAACAATATGTTGTTTTCATAACCCTTTGACTCAATTTGTAACAATAATATTAATAATAGACTGTCATGTGTTTTCAAAAGCTTCATGGAAAGGGTTGTGACCACTACTGTTTACTTCTCCTAGGATATAATTGAAGCAGCTGCAGGAGAACTTAATACCATTCATTTTTTTAAAGCATATAATTTCTACTTATTGTAATTACCATGTTGATAGATTATAGCATCATGATGCCAATGGACTTTAGGCAAAATTTCAATGCAAATTGCAATACAGAGGCATGATTATCACATTTAAAATGATTAACCATGCATAATATATATATATATATATATATATATATATATATATATATGCATGGTTAATCATATATATATATTATTAGACATTGTGCCAAGGACCTTCTTCACAGCACTGGTTATTTTTGCAAAGAAAAAAATAAGTATACAACAATAAGGGATTGGTCATATATATATATAGCCCATGGACATAGGCAAGAGTGTGGTGAAGGCCTGGGAGGAGCAGGTGCAGGTTGGAGGGGTTCTATAGGGAAAAAAAGGGGGACATCTGTAATACTTTCAACAATAAAGCCTCATGGAAAAGATATAAATAAATAAATAAATAAATAAATAAATAAATAAAATGACAAACACTAAGGAAAAAATTTAAATAGCCAGATTTTGTTTGGCCAAGCAAAAGGTTCAGCTTTATCAATAATTTAAAATGACTTTTATTATATTGTCTTAATACAAAATTGCACAGGTTTTTTTATACAAAAGTTAGAAAATACAGTTCATAAAGAGGAAAAAGAAAAATCATCTGAGATCTTACTTTGACAATAACCATTGTCACATATTTTTAATTTCCATCCAGGCTTTTAAAAACAATATATATTCACATACATAATTTACTTTTATAAAGAGGGAAACATATATGTTCTACTTTTATTCACATATGTATAGTGACTATTATGCCCTATCACATCTTATATATTATTAGTATATATCATAAATTATTAATAATTATTATGATCATAAATTGTTTGACCAATCCCTTATTGTTGTATACTTATTTTTTTTCTTTGCAAAAATAACCAGTGCTGTGAAGAAGGTCCTTGGCACAATGTCTAATAATATAGACAGTTTATTTAAATTAATTTCCATAAATGTAATTGTTATCTCACAACATAAGCAAGAATTCAAAGTCCTCCATAAAAAATTGATCTAAATTCTGACCCACAACTTAAGTAGTTAAAGGACAATAACAGATATTTCACAGAAGAATATATAAAACCCAGAGGCCCGGTGCACAAAATTCGTGCATGGGTGGGTGGCCTGAGGAGATCAGGCCCTAGCTCATGTCCCCAGCCTCCCAGCCCCATCTGGTACCCGCCTTGGCTTGGCACCGCCACTTTCCCTGCTTCTTGCTGCCGCTGCTGGTCACCATCTGCAGGATGATCAGCAGGGTAATCGGGGGTCCCGCTTGCATCTGTCTTGGCCTGGCTCCACGTGCTCATCGGCCCTGCCCCCTTGCCGCTGCCGCTGGTCACCATCACTATCCCGCTCTCATTGGGGCCCATTGGGGTCGTCAGTACCTCCACTGCCACCCACTGCCAGCACCATGTCATCGCCTCCCACCATGTTCCACACTACCCCCTGGTGGTTAGCACACGTCATAGTGAGTGGTCGAACTCCCGGTCAGTCAAACTCTCACCCGAGGGGACAATTTGCATATTAGGCTTTTATTATATAGGATGTTCAAAAAACATTGAAAATATGCTTACTTTCAATTATCAAGAAATAAAAATTAAAGCAATCAATGATACCACTTCACCCACTTTATATATAAAATTTTTAAGATAAATATTTAGAGAGATAAAAATTTAGAGATAAATTTTTTAAGTTTGATGATATTAAGTGTTGAAAAGGCAAACAGATGGTTTCATCTGCTTCTCATGAAAACTGTAAGTCAATACACACATTTTGAATGGCATTTAGATGAAAAATATGCATATCCTAGAACCCAGTAATTTCACTTCTGAGAATTCAGACGTGAATTTAGGCTAGAAATTCAAACATGACCCAGAGACCAGCCTGAGTCACAGGCCCACCCCCAATGCTGGGTCTGCAGGATGTCAAGACCACATAGAGTGGAGGAATGCATTTTGCTAGCGGAAGGAAAACTGGGCAGACCACCAACATGTGTCCACTCTGAGAGCCAGACAAATCATTATGCTCTTTTGAATTCTAAAATCAATTATAAATCACATAATTTGTGTCAATTAACAAAATATCAAGTCCCTCAGAATAGCTGTAATTTGTTCATGTCGAGCTGACACAACTGTCATTGGGCCAGGAAATAGTCAGGGGCTCTTGTACAGTTTGGGAGTAGAAATATATCTTTAGCATTTTTCAACTCAACTTTTAGTTCTCTTTCCTCCTATTAGCAAACTTCTCTTCCAGAAGAAAGCATTCATCAGATACTATCCTGATATACATTCTTCCTGCATTAATTACTATCTTCTAAGGAAATAATTCTTTGAAAATTAAGATGTTGGCACTTTGGTTCTCAACTTGTCTGCACATTAGAATAACCTGAGAAACTTCAAAACATACTGATGCCTAGGTCCCACACAGACCAATTCAAACCAAATCTCTGATTGTGGTGTCTGAACACTGTACTTTTTAATAAGCTCCCCAGGTATTTTCATGTATAGCGAGGTGTATAAATGGCTATCTTGGTGTCTACTTGGGGAACAGCTCAATTTAAAAGGGTACCATTGTGTTCCTAAGGAATGATATAACAGGTACTGTTTTGGAACAAAAGTCCTCTCCAGTGTCTCTACCTTGAGGCACACCTCTTAGGGATCTTTTCTCAGTGGGATGGCTTTCTGTGGTTATTAGAGATGCTTCTTCCTAGAGAAGCATCTAAAAGAGACCATGACTATGTAAAGGGCAAAGTCCTTGTCCTAAAACTCAGACAAATCAACAATAGTCTTTATAGCTACAGCTGCTCTAGGAGATAATAATTACCAACTTAGAATAGAATTCACTGGCTCCCAATGTGCCACTTTTCAGGAGCTATCACAGTATTTGACCATAGAGAACACCTTCAGGAGAACCTTTGGTTTGTAAGTAAATTTGAATAATTCTCTTAACTTTTGCAGTGTTTATGGTTCCCCTTTAATAAATCAAGGATAACAAAGAAGGAACAAATGGAGAAACTTGTGACCTAAAACCAGAGTGTACTCAATAGTCCTTTAAGAGCAACACAGTGGGAGATCCCTATGTTTAGCCCTTTGGAATTTGGTAATCCAAATGAGTGAGAAAAGTGTGAGGTCTTTCTAGAATAAAGAAAAGGAATCTCCGGCCTGGCCAGTGTGGTTCAGTTGTTGAGCATCGACCTATGAACCAGGAGGTCATGGTTAGATTCCCCCATTAGGGCACATACCCAAGTTGCAGGCTTGATCCCCAGTAGGAGGTGTGCAGGAGGCAGCTGATCAATGGAGGATCAAAATCCTCTCTCATCATAGATGTTTCTCTCCCTTCCTTTCTGAAATCAATGAAAATATATATTTTAAAAAAGAACATGAATCTTCCAGCTTAGGACAAATGGAAGTAGCCAAAATTAGGCAGGAATGATAAAGGAAATCTCTGTATGGAGTAGGGGCTGGGAATAAGGTAGCAGTTGGACACTGGGAATGAGTATTCAAAACAAACAAACAAAAAACAAACACCAGAGTTAAGCGCCACATTTAAGACTGCTAACCATCCCTTTAGAAACAAAATGTGGGAATCTTCCAGAATATAAATGACACTCATGAACCCTGAAAACCATTTGTGAGAGTTCTGGTGACTGGACCTAAGAATACTGTTTCTTCCTTTAAAGAAAAGTGAGAGGTTGCTCGACCAAAGCTCACCCTAGAGTCAGCCCATAACTGAGTCTGACACAGTACATTCAGAATTAGAAGATGAGCTGAAAAACTCAGGTCCTCAGGAGAAAAACAATAAATGTAAATCGTAAATCCTCCCCTCCCCGCCGCAGACCTCAGACACATGTAACTGGATCGACAACCAGTCATATTTCAGTTTGTAGCACACAATTCTCCATCCAATCTTGGCTTCTCATTTTTAAATTTTTTATATTTGTTTTGTTTCTTTTTATTTTGGCTACGTTTATCACATTCCCCCTCACTTCCCTGTAAACACTCATTCTATGTATTTAATGTGTTTCATAAATTATTTACATCTATACTAATAAAAGGGTAATATGCAAATTGGTCATGATGCCCTCACAGAAACAATCAAACAGCAGGCTGCGTGGGGCAACAAGGCCAGCAGGGGGGTTAGCGAGGGACGACCAAACGACTGACCAGCAGGCTGCGTGGGGCGACCAGGCCGGCAGGGGGGGCAGTGAGGAGTGACCAGGCCGGCAGAGGGGGGCAATTGGGGGTGACCAGGCCAGCAGGGGGGCAATTAGGGGCAATCAAGCTGGCAGGCAGAGGCGGTTAGGGGTGATCAGGCTGGCAGGGGGGCAGTTAGGGGCAATCAGGCAGGCAGGCAGGTGAGCAGTTAGGAGCCAGCAGTCCCGGATTGTGAGAGGGATGTCCTAGATCGGAGAGGGTCCGGGCTGGGCTGAAGGAACCCCCCCACCCCTGCCCTGTGCATGAATTACATGCACTGGGCCTCTAGTATAAATATATTTGTGAATAATATACAGTATTTTTTAGATATTGTATCACCTGGGTAACATATATTAAGATGGATATTAGAAAGTTAACCTTTATCAGGGAGTATGCCAGTGAGAGATAAAAGAGGGGGGAAGAAGAACTAGACAGGGAAAGACTTCAGAGTGTGGTACAGATTTGACACCCTCAACGGAAAAGGGGAGAAAGCAGGCTAGAAGTGGTCCAAGATAGGCAACTTGCCAAAAAGTGGTCCATTGTCCTCCTTGAGGTTTGGTACCACCGTATTAGGAACTCTGTGTTGCTCTCTGTTGCAAATGGGTTGGGACACTCAAAGCAGCAATTGCTAGACTGACTTTGAGAAGTGGAAGTCTCATGTGTGGCCTCCTTCTCTGCCACAGTGGTCCTATCATGTGCTTATCATGCCACTTCTGAGATGACCAACAACAAAATTGCCCAAGTCTACTGGCCAAGTAATTTTCTCTACTCCTACCTGGTTGTTTAGTGCCTCTGCCAACGTGGATGATTTCTGGTGTGTATTTACATATGACACAAGGATTTTCACTCTCATTTATCCATCCTTCCAGAAACCTCCACCTAGACCCACCATACTACCCCAGACCTTCATGTCTCTGATTTCCCAGTCTTTACACTTCAAGGTCCCTGAACAGTCCATCCAGTCCACTCACCCTGCCCATGAACCCACTTATAATCTTACCTTGGGCTACTTCTCTTTGTGCACACAGTGGATGAGGCATGCACCATCCAAAGCCTACCAGTTTGTAAGATTTTCCCTTAACACTATTATTTAAAGCAACCCTTGAGTGTGACCAATGAAACTGCTCTTCCAGTTTCGGTTTGCAGCCACATAGAAAGCCTGTGCATCCATAAACCCAAATTGGGCTTTTTCTTGTTTCTTTATCTGGCCACATGAAAAGATCCCCTCAGACAGCCATGGATGTGAACTGTGGTAGGGAGCTGAGCAACCATGGTGGGTAATACAGCTTTCTGGGTGGTAATACAGCTTTTTTTCTCATGTAGTTACTCATGTCATCTGGGTCTACTTGGGCTTGATTCTGATGTACCTTTCCCATCTCATAGATTACTCCTGGACTCACCTGACTTTTATAACATAGTGCTTCAACAGAACCCAGCTCATGATATGCAGTTTCAGGTGCATGGCCATTTGACATCCCTTTGTCAAGTGTTCCATCTTTACCAGGGCTCTGTAGCATGTCAAGAGCTATTTTTCAAAAGACTTATAACTTTCAGCTGCAGATGACTTGGCATAATTCCAGAAACTCAAGGACTTGCATTGTGATTCTCCCATTGTGGCTTTTCATAAATCCTATCTTGGACCTTTTCCACCACCAATGAAATAAGAGACAGTAGGCTTAGAAAGGGAGAGCCTTAGGTAAGGGTGCCCTGGAAAACTTTCAGCCAATCCTAATGGGGAGCTCCACAGCAAAGACTGCCCATTAGTGGAGCCCCACATTGGGCAGAAATGGTTGTGTCCTTGTTTTCCCCCCTTGCTCAGACTTTGATTGGGGGCTGCCCTAGAAGAATGTGGCCTAGGTTGGAAAGCTGAGGGGCATTCTGAAAGCTCTAACAGATGGAGGTTGTCAGCTAACTATACTCCCAGCAATAATTGAATGGCAGGTTCTTTCTTGAAGGGAGACTCAAGTGTCACAAATGTGCTTTAAAATTTTTATGTAAGTGGTTTTCTACCATATACTTATTCTGAGTCCTTTTTTTTTTAACATTGCTTTCATGGCTTATTCAGAGATAACACTGCACTGTAGACTTACTTGATATTTTATTTATCCATTTCTCTATTGATGGATGATACCTAGAAAGCCTCTAATTCTTGTTACCACAAGCAATGATGTAATGAATATATTTGTGTTTGTCTTCTTGTGTGAGAATTTCACTGGGGTATATGTCTGGAAGCATTAGGCCATGAACTATCAATATACTCTATTTTAATATAGCATATTGAATCATGAGGTGGTTAGTCAACCAGTATTTTGAAGTATATATCATGGGCTTAAGTAGACTTTGATTATTAAAATTAGCCTGTCCTCTCTCCCGACAAGATGGCTGGCATGACTCTTGGCCAGCTGCATCTTTCTTGCCAGGATCTCACTACCTTGGATGTTACCAAATTGATGCCACTTTCACACGAAGTTATCAGCAGACAAGCCACAATTAATATAGGCACAATTGGTCACATAGCTCATGGGAAATCCATAGTTGTAAAAGCTATTTCTGGACTGTCTTTGGGTTTCTAATAGCTCTTGATTCTTTTGCCCCTTTGTACCTAAAAATCCCTAAGGAAGAATTACTTTCCATACAGTGCAAGCCTAAAATAAATTTTTTAAGCTGTTTGGCTTAAATTAGGTTATGTGGCAATCCCTGAACTGATCACCATGGCCAAGGGAATAAAAGACTTGATTAACTTAGCTGAAGTTGAATTCTTTACCTGGAATAGCAAGTGGTGGAGAAGTGGTCCCCCTCAGGAAATCATACGGTACTTATAGAAGAATAGCAAATGAAAGCTGGACGTCAAAATAACAGATGGTTAATACAACATACACAGTTCTGGGAATGTTTCATCTAGGCTAAAATGGACTTTATTTTACAATGCTAAATGATTGTACTCCTTAATTGGCTGAGAGCTCTGCTTTCGTTTTGTTTGAAAATTACTGTGAAATTTTGCCAACGGTGTTAGGGATTTGCTCATAATGGTACTGGGAAAATAGTCTCTACAGCATGACTGGAGATTTGCTGCTGGTACATGTTGTGGACAGCTTGGGAGAAGTACTGCACTGGTATTTGGACTGTGACTACATAATGGATCTAACTCTAACTGATATTTATTTATTTATTTATTTGTTTGTTTGTTTGTTTGTTTGTTTGTTTATTTATTTATTTATTTTTAATATATCTTTATTGATTTCAGAGAGGAAGGGAGAGGGAAAGAGAGATAGAAAACATCAATGATGAGAGAGAATCATTGATCGGCTGCCTCCTGCACGTCCCCCAATGGGGATCAAGCCCACAACGCAGTCCATGTACCCTTGACTGGAATCGAACCCGGGACCCTTCAGTCTGCAGGCCGACGCTCTAGCCACTGAGCTAAACCAGTTAGGCCTTTAACTGACATTTGATCCTCATAAATGAAAGTGTGCTGTAGGTTTACATAATACCTACCTTTCTATGTGGTAGGGGAGGTAAAACTTTATCCCTACTTTGTGAGGGTCTCTGGGTGAGCCTGAGAATTAAATTGACATAAGACAGATTTACAGGAGAACAGCATGCTAATTTCTTTCATGTAAATTTAACATGACACAGAAGCCCTAATAGAGAACTGAATACCCCAAAGAAGAGTTAAAACCTACCCAGGCAGTGTGGCTCAGTGGTTGAGCATCAACCCATGAATCAGGAGGTCATGGTTTGATTCCAGGTCAGGGCACATGACTGGGTTGCAGGCTTAATCCCCAGTAGAGGGCGTACAGGAAGCAGCTGATCAATGATTCTCTCTCATCCTCTCCCTAAAATCAATAAAAACATTTTTTTAATGAGTGCCAAAGCCTAAATGCTTTTAGATTAGATTGAACAAAGAAGCAACTGTGGAAAAGTAACTAAAATACATGGAGAGGCTAAAGTAAGATAAGAATTATTTTACCCAGATCTATTTGGCCTTCACTCCTCTCTCTCTCTGGCGATAACAATGTTTCCTTCTTCCTTGTACAGGGAAGGGGTCTTAACACGGGAGTTTTATCTTCTACTTTCAGGAAGAAGAGGGTCAGAGTGCCTTTCCTGAACCTGCTGTTTTCAAGTGCCTTTAGGTCAAAATAATCCTTATACCAAAGTGTCATATTTGGGGGGTGGCATATTCTGCCACTCTTCTAGCTATCCATAATTAGAATGGGCCTAGATAACTTAGAGTCACTGATGATTCTTAATTTTCTTGGTCTTTTGCTTCTAAGGATATCTGAGGAGGATGTTCCTTAAGGGTGCCCCTCTGACCTTATTTTTCATCTTTATGCATAAGTCACTAAAAATAATCCTTGTGTGGAGCCACCTTTCATTTTAGAACAAGGAAGAGAGGGGAGTCTGGCACATCATGTGCTGTGAGCTTCTGTCTGAAACATGGCTATGGAAATAGAAGAGTTGAAGGATGGTCTTAGTATGACTGAAAGAGAAAGGAAATCACAAGTGCCCAACAGCAGACGAATGGATAAAAAAAGCTGTGGTACATTTACACAATAGAATACTACACAGCTATAAAAAAGAAAGAACTCTTACCATTTGCAACAGCAGGGATGGACCTAAAGAGTGTTATGCTAAGTGAAATAAGCCAGTCAGAGAAAGATAAGTACCACATAATCTCACTCATTTGTGGAATCTAATGAACAAAATAAACTGATGAATAAAATAGAACCAGAGACTTAGAAGCATGGAACAGACTGACACATTTCAGAGGGGAGGCTGGGGTGGGAGGAACTAATATGCATATATGCATAACCCATGGACAGAGACAATAGAGTGATGAAAGCCTGGGAGGGGCAGGTGCGGAGTGGAGGGCATCAATGGAGAAAATAAACAAACAAACAAAGGGGATATTTGTAATTCTTTCAACAACAAAAATAAAATTTAAAAGACAGAGAAAGGAAATCAGCAATGGTTTGCTTGTACCAAAGAGGTGGCGGGGGGGGGGGGGGTAAGCTTTAAAATGGGCATTGGTGTTCTGGGAATGGAAGCATGAAGAAGACAACACAGGGGAGCTCAGACAAGAGTAGAATTTTACATCTATTAGCCCACAGCAAAGGAGAGATAAGGCAGGATTTTTACAAAACCCCAAAGCCAATGTTTTTCCTTTGATGTATCTTCATTATTATTCCATGTCTGGTATAAAGCAATTTAGTTTGTGATGCTGTATACTGTGGGTCCTAGGGAGGTGTAACTCCTGAAGGTAAGGCTAGTGTTGCTGCTAGGTAATCAGGTTTGCCAGATGTGCCCAGGAGAACATGCCAATAGCATTCATTTATTCACTAAATATGTATATGTTCAATAATTTCCATTTATTGTCCCAAGGATAAAAAAGAACAGCTGCACAATCCACATACTTTTGAGATGCTATCCACCAAATGTTGACATTCTTATCTGTTTTGGAATCACTTCAATACTCTATAAACTCAGTGGCCTGGTGGGATGAAAGGCACAGGATAGCTGAGTGAGTTTCTATGCAAAAGACATCTCCTCATTCAATTTTTTGCTCAAATGTCATCTCCTCATAAATGGCTTCCTTATCTAACATAGCCAGTTACTCTTATTCTCTTATTCTGTTTGGCTTTTATTATTAGTATTTGTTACTATCCTTAGATGAAATATAGATAGACAACATTCTAGAATCTAGACTCAGGGTACAGACTTTTAAAAGATGTTTTCTTACTCAGGATGGTAGACTTACTGAGTTTGCCCAAATAGTTGTCCTAATACCTCACTCTACTTTGCCTCTGAAGATAGTGCAATCAGTGACGGTTACAAGCTTCCCCTGAGAAATCTGTCTGGCTTTCTCTGTGTCTGAAATGACAAAAAGTTTATGATTCTGTGATTCTACATTCTTCTCATATAGTAAACCAGAGAACAGAGACCAAGCCAATCTATTCCTGGTTTGACTTCTAACAAACTCTATTTCCCACTGGATTGACTGATTTTTCACTTTAACTAAGACCTGTCTAATGTTGGCCCAGGTCCCTCGGCTTGTTGGGTGACTGCAGACAAAGATCACTGTTGATCCTTGAGGGCATGTTTCTGGCAAGATGACCCTTCACATCCCAGCTCTGCAAAGACTCACTGCGCTGTAGACTCTGATATCTGCACAGCTCATGCTTTGTGCTGCCTTTTCATCTCTCTTTCTCATCTGAGGGCAGATGCCAAATGTCCTCCAAGTGACCTCATAAGACACTTTATAACATGAAATATCCATTAAGTCACATTGAAACACAGAACAGGTCAGATAACATTTTTTCCAGAATTCTAAATGTTCTTCTCTGTTGCCATGAACAGCCCAGTAAAAGCCAGCTGTCTTCACAGTAACCCCCAGTCCTCTCCCCTTAATGTGACCATTTAAGAAGTTCAGTCTCTTGGCATTGGCACTGAATATATATGCTTAGCTGGGTGAGAATCCAAGAAGCTACCACGAAAGGCAGAGAATCAAGTCACTCGTTCAGGAAAGGTCACTTAAAAGACCCCTCTTTTTACTGTGAGCCTTTTATTGTGAAATATATCACATATGCAAAATATATGGTATGGACTAAATGTTTGTGTCCCACCAAAATTCATACGATGAAACCCTAGTCCCCACTGTAATGGTATTTGGAGATGGGACCTTCAGGAGGTAATTAAGTCATGAGGGTAGAGCCCTCATGAATGAGATTAGTACCCTTATAAGAAGAGACAGGAGAGAAATGATCTCTCTTTCCATTATGTGAAGATACAGCAAGAGACAACCTTCTTACAGGAAAAAGGCTCTCAACGGGAACCAATTTGGCCATCATCTTCATCTCAGACTTCAAGCCTCCAGAAATGGAAAAATAAATTTCTATTGTTTAGGCCACATAGCCTGTGAGATTTTTGTTATAGCAGCCCAATCTCTCTCTCTCTCTCTCTCTCTCTCTCTCTCTCTCTCTCTCTCCACACACACACACACACAGAGACACGGGTTGGCAAAAGCAGGTTTACATTTGTAAGTACATAAAACAGAGCTCATTCTTGCATTATTATTTATTAATTATTGTATTATTTATTTGTACTAGAGGCCCAGTGCACAAAATTTATGCACAGAGTTGGGGGGCGGGGGGAGTGTCCCTCAGCCCAGCCTGCACCCTCTCTAATCTGGGACCCCTCTCACAGTCCAGGACTGTTGGCTCCCAACCGCTCGCCTGTCTGCCTGCCTGATTGCCCCTAACTGCTTCTGCCTGCCAGCCTGATCACCCCCTAACCACTCCCCTGCCAGCCTGATCGACGCTTAACTGCTCCCCTGCTGGCCTGATTGCCCCTAACTTCCCTCCCTTGCCAGCCTGGTCGCCCCTAACTGCCCTCCCCTGCTGGCCTGGTCACCCCCAACTGCCCTCCCCTGCAGGCCTGGTCACCCCTAACTGCCCTCCCCTGCAGGCCATCTTGTGGCGGCCATCTTGTGTCCACATGGGGGCGGCCATCTTTGACCACATGGGGGTGGCCATCTTGTGTTGGAATGATGGTCAATTTGCATATTACCTCTTTATTAGATAGGATTATAGCTCTAAACCTATTTTTGCTACCCTTGTATATATACATACATATATATATATATATATATATATATATATATATATATACATATATATATATTAAAATACAATAAAATACTCATGTACCATCAGCCAACTTAAGAAAATAGCACATAACCAATTTTTTTGAAGCCCCATGTGTGTGCTTCCCTCTGATATTCCCTTTTCTCTACCACCCCCTGCTAGCCCAGAGGTCACCCAAATCTTGTATTTTTAGTTAGTCATTCCCTCACTTTTCTGTTTTTACCACATATGCATATATCCCAACACAATATGTTGTTTGATTTTTTTCTGATTTTTCACTTTGTATAAATGAATCACATAGTATACTTTTATGATTTCCCCCCATTGAACATTTTGAGATTTAACCACAATAATGTGTTATAGCAGTAGTTCATTTTGTTCATTGCTGTTTACTATTTTATTTGTGAGTATAACACAATCTGTTTATCTGTTTTACATTCGTAGACATTTCGTACTTTTATAAACAGTGCTGCTTGAAATTCTTGTGTGTGGCTCCTGGTATGCATTGCAAGATTTTCTCTAGGCATTAACTGTAAGGCTGGTCACTTATATTCTGCTCTTGTTTTTCATCAAGGCTCGTGTTCAGATTGCACTTCACTGACCACTTCATTTAGGTATGGCCATGCTGGACTAAGGAAATGTGAGCTGAAGTGACGTGTGACATTTCTGGGCAGGAATTTTGGAAGCAATACGTGCAATGTTCTTTTCCCCTCTTCTACAGAGCCTGGAAGTATTCCACATGGCAGCTGCTCCATCAGCATGGATCCCTGAGTAAAGGTGACAATGACATAGGTCAGGTCTCTAGTCAACCCACAATGACCATATATCATGAGTGAGAAAGAAACCTTTGCTGTTTGTTACCCAAAGCATTACCCAGCTCATTCTGATACAGAAATTGGTACCAGGAGTGGATTTGTTTAGTATGCATCTATTCAACTTAAATTATGCCAACCTATTTTCCAGAGGTTGAGTCAATTTTTACATTATTTACTAAAAGTGGATGAGAGTTCCTGTTTTTCCATAGCCTTGTCAAGACATAGTATTTTCAGACTATAATTGGATCTGATGGAACCTTGTCCCATTGTTTTGACTTTTATCTTCCTGATAATTAGTGTTATATTTTTGTATGTTTATTAGGCACTTGGATTTCTTTTACTGTGAAATTCCTGTTTATAGTTTATGTCTTTATCTCTATTGATTTATTTTCTGTATTTCTGTCACATTTGTCTTTTTCTTTTTGGTTCATGTAAGTTCTTTAAATCTGCCCTCTGTGCTTCCTTACCCCTTCTTCCTGTCCTATTTTTCTCCATAGTATTGATTGCTATCTTGATTTCCTTATCGACTTTCTCTCTCAACTAGAATGTAAAGTCCATGAGGTAGGGACCTCCTGGATCTTTTTCACTGCGAATCTCCAGGGCCTAGAGAAGGGTCCAGCACACTGCGGGCACCAGGTAAATACTTAAATGAATAAAGGGGAAAAGGCAATCACAAGAGTTGACAACAATATCTGAACATTAAGTTTCTTGACCATGACCAGTTTCCCAAGTAGGCAGATTTTGTCCTGATACCTTCAGACCCTTGAGTTTGATGGATTAGGGCCTAACAGGGACCAGACCTCACATTCCAGTCTGAGTCCGAAAGTTTAAGAAAAAGGAGCACTAAATGTCTGAGGGCAGGAGAAGATGGATGTCTCATCTCAAATAAAATACAAATTCCTCCCCCTTTTTCTTTTTCCTATCCAGGTCCTTAACTGATTAGATGATGCTCACCCACATTGTTGAGAGCAAGTTTCTTTACTCAATCCATTCATTTAAATGCTAATTTCTTCTGGAGACACCCTTTTGGACAAATCCAGAAATCATTTTTACCAGCTACCTGGACATCCATAGCCCAGTGAAGTTGTCATGAAATTAACCATCAGAAGTCTAGTCCTTGTCAAGTTGGAACCCATACACAATTTCTTAAGCCATACTTAATTTCTAAATAAAGATAAGAAGATAATTCCACCTTACATGAAACAACTCTCCTGTGTACTACCAAAAGTGCATTAATGCCTTCCCCAGAAAAGCAAGTAAAACCCTTGAGTGATATCAAATCTTCTTCTGATATCCTGTAACTTAAATACTATGATGTAAAATTAATGCTACTTAAACACTGACATAAATTTAATACATTCTATTTACATGATAAAGAAATGAGACAGAAAACAAAGATATTTGATAAATATATGTATATATGTCACAGTATATTCAGAACAAAATAAGGAGGAAATACTCATGATAATTAGTCTATCTTTCTCTAGCTGTTCATATAATTGTAGCTGGTATTTACAACTACCTCCTTCTACTGCATGTACTGTATTCCCTTTGCCTTTAGCAAACACCTCTGATACTCATGACTTTTTACCTGGTTAAGCTAAAAATTCACTATCATTCTTCAAGATCCATCTGTCTTCTGCACAGGCCCAAATAGAAGAATTGAATGGGGAACTGGATGGATTCACCACCCCTGCTTCTTTCAAGTTCTTGATAGTGGCACTAATCTCTGTACTCCCTCTGGAGATGCAATATTGCTTTTGGTTTGCTATTTTCTTAGGTAAAGGCAGTTTTAATGGCTTCCACTTGACTTTCACCACCTGACATTCATAAGTCCCTACTCTGACTGGAGGGCCACGGTAACATTAGGGGGGTCTCCTGGAATCAGTGCTAGTTCAGAGTCAGTGCCCAGTAGTCTCCAAAAGGTGTGATTATTTTCTTTCCTCCAATGTATGGTTTGTCTGGTAAAGGCCATAGATGGTCCATTTGGGAAGGTTGGGAGAAAGTTTAACAGAATACATTCTTAGTGATGCACCTGGCTCTTTTTCAAGGTATCCCAGCCTTCCCTTTATTCAAGGCTTCTGAGGCTAAAAATTGGCTCAAATCTGAGAATTTATTAAGGGGCTGTGACTCTGTTTTCATTATTGAGTTAGATTTTTGTTCATTTGACCTAGAACCTTTATGTTTATGCAGATTACAAAAGAATTTAATAGGTTTTCTATTTCATTTCTGGCAAAACCACGAGTAACAAATGAATGCCATAGATCTGTGTGAGTTCGACTATCCTGATTGCTGCTTTGACTCTGCTGTCCATTGTGGTAAACTTTGGCCACTGAGTGCCACCACTTGGCCCCTGCCACCCGGGATCCAATTGCTGCCACTGCATTCAGGTTTTCCAGTTGGGTCACTGCAGTTCCCACCATAGCGTGTGGCCTGCAGAGAAGAGCAATCACAGAGCTCTTCAAGGGGCTCCATTCACAAATACACTGCTCAGAGTATTGGACCTTCCCAGTATGGGTGAGTAGGTTTCACATGACTAACCCACTCTAACATTCCAATATCCCTAAGCCTCTGCATCCCTTCCCCTACATTAAACCAAGAGAGGTCAAGCATTTTCAATTCACTCACAGTGGACCGTCTTTTGGTCCATGTTTCAGCAAACCAACTACACAATCTGTTAAAGCCTTTTCTAATTTCCCAAGCTCCAACATTAAATGCAAAATCTCTGCTCAGTGGACCTATATTAGTAAACCTAACCCAATTCAACCTTATCTTTCTTTTATTATTATCTCACACTCTTTGTATCCATTCCCACACATGCTCCCTAGATTTCTGCTTGTAAAAAGTAGAAAATTCAGGTAGTTCTTTTGGATTACCTTCTCATGAATCATACTTTGTAGTTCAACTTTACAGGACTGCTAGGAAATAAGTCTAGTTATAGGTCTAAAAGCAAAGAAAAGTGGTGGGCGTGGTCCTAAAGAAAATCAGCCTTGCTTTGCATGGCAACTGCCTCACAGATAGGAAATTCATCAGTGTAATTATATATTACCAAAGCCATTACTGTTTCCTCAGGCAAAGCAGGGTTGATCCCCTCAGATGGAAATGGAGAAGCGAATACCACTGTGTGTGGAGATACCCCTATGGATGGAGAGGCCACTATTACTGGGAGTATGGAGATCACTTCCTTTGTTGTTGGGGAGAACTCTTTTTCTGAAGGTGAGAGGGCAATTACACTGGGGATGGGGAGACTTCTTCCTCTTATCAGAACTTAGAGGCTCAATGCCCTCACAGCTTCATCGGTATTTTCCCACACACGCCCACCCCAACCTACAAAATCTTTCCCAATCTATGGCCTCACTACCATCACATAGGAAATTCATCTGTGCAATTATATATTACCAAAGCCATTCAGGAAACAGACTATTGCTTTAATCTAACGCTTAACAAGTTCACATAGAGACTTTTCATATAAAACAGCACTGCATTTTTCCAGTTATCGAATAAAATAAACCTAAAAATACCCTCTTGTGGTTTATTTTAGCAAATCCCATGACAAACAAGTTTATAAAAGTTTTTCTTTTCTTTTCTTTGACTACTTCCTTACCTAGAGATCAGTAATTAAATGTATAAATGGCAAGTGTTTCCTTCAAACTGTGCCCTCCTAACTCGGGTACTGTAATAATAGCCCCTATTTGGCAAAGTTCTCCTAAAGGAGTTAGGTTAAACATTACAAGATTTTAAGTCTTGAGGACCCAGGAAATTTGTTAGGATCCTTAGTACAGCCTCTGAGCACAGCCTCTCCAGCAGCCAGCACACATTCTGGTAACTGTGGCTGAAGCATGTGGTTGTAAACCGAAGAGCCATAACCTTGAATGATCAAACAGGGCACAAATTGTATCATTCCTAATGCCAGGTAGAGAAAGCTCTCCTCTTCTCTATGATGGGATTCAGACCAACAAGGCACCCGCGTGACTCTGAGGGGTTCCTCTCCACCATCTTGCCTTGCCCAGCCTTCAGTAGCTGCTGCCTTGCACGAGGAAAAGGCCTCATGGAGATGGCTCTCACCTCTTCCTCCTGACCCCAAGTTTACTTTCTTGGCACACTTGGTGAAGGTCCATGATGGGCTGACAAAGACTGCTCTGTGACTACAGCTTCAAATCCATCACCCCAACCCACATGCAGCCATTAGGCTTGTTAAGTTTGGCTTGTTTTGCCCTCACCTACTCCTGTGCTAGGCTAAGGGGGGAACAGCATGTGTTTCTTCTCCCCCTGGAAGGGCTCCTCACTTGTTAGAATTCAGGCATTTGGGTTTTTTTTTTGAGTCCTTAGATCACTAAAAGGTTTTCTTTGTTTGATTTTTTATTTAAAGGGTTTTTTTAAAACTATAGTTATGTAGTATATATTGCTTATTAATATTCCAAGCGAAGTTATTCTTTCCCAGTAAATATTTTTTAAATGACAAACAGCAAACACTAAAACTTTTCTAGGCTCTTGGAAAGGCAAAGAATAAAAGATGAGAATCCATAACTTTTAAGCTCTCGGCTATTGCATTTGCTCTCTGAAAAGTTCTAATTACCTGCCAAATGAGATAATACATTCATTAAATTTTATTCCTAATTTGAAATATAAAAATATTCATTTAAAATGTAATATAATTTTAATTATTTAGAAAAAGATAAGCTATGAATATGAAGCCAGAACATTTCTATATCCCGCTACACATGACAGTAACTTAAATTTTGTTTTGGTTACAGGAAAGGAATAAATACTTTTTAGTGTGATTTTTATAATTTCCCTAGAACAGTTTGGGGTTGTTGTTTTGTTTTTGAAAACATAGGGTCCAGGTTATTTTAAACTCTTGCATATTTTCCTCTCTAGATCATTTATATATACATAATTAGAACAAGGGCAAGTAAAAACACTTTATAAACCCTAAAATTCACTGTCTAATTTTGGCCTATAATACTCTTATCATTCCAACAAAAAATAAAATATAAATTTATCTGTTTAATCTATATATATAAAAGCTCAGCAACTGGAACGACCAGAATGACCGGTGGCTACAACGAGTGGCAGCCAATCAGCCTGATCTGGGACCCGATCGGCCCCCTCCCCCGCCACTGGCCTGGCCCCATGGGTCCCCATTGGGGTGGGCTGGACAGACCCCACCCATGCACGAATTCGTGCACCAGGCCTCTAGTATAATATAATGTAATAAATAATATTAATATATGTGTAACATATAATGCAACGAGTAATATATTGAGATAGAATCATAGAAATAGAAAACATCTAATTTACAGAAAGGACTAAGACCTTAAGGGGGGGAAAGACATGTCCAAAGTCACAGAGCTGGTTGGTAGCAAAGCTCAGGCTAGAAATCAAATATAGTGGGTTCTTACACAAATGTCTGCCCTCTGCAATGGACTGCTCCTTACAGTGGTATAAATAGATTGATTATTAGACCCTGGTTCTAAAAAAATGTTTAAAACTCCATAGCTTTGATCAGGAGGGGCCGAAAAAATGGATGATCACTTATTAGGGTTGTATTATGGTTGTCAGCACAACCATAGCCCTTTCCTCTAAGAAGCCTACCCCACCCACATCAGGCCCTGCTTCAGCAGCCATCACAGTATGCAGGTGAACTGTATGTGGATGAACATCTGATCCAAGCTTGGCAAGTGTTGAGTTGCCGGGTATTGGCCTGGTCCTGAGAGGAAACAGATGGCACACTCTAATGGAGTGATTGAGGAGAGTTTAATGAAGGGACTATTAACACATGAGTGGACAAAGTACACACCCCAAGTTCACAAATGGCACAGAGGTGAGCACCCTTTGGCATGAAGAGCCAAGGAAAGAGAGAAATCACTAAACCTCAATGCGAAAGCTGTGGATAAAAGAGAGGGCCTCCTAACAAGAGTTGTGGCCTTCAATAGAGGAACACAGAAAATGCCAAGTCATGGTCCGACAGGGAGGCAGGAGAAGGAATCTCCTCTCCTCTCTCCTCTCCTCTCCCCTCTCCTCTCCTCTCCTCTCCTCTCCTCTCCTCTCCTCTCCTCTCCTCTCCTCTCCTCTCCTCTCCTCTCCTCTCCTCTCCTCTCCTCTCCTCTCTTTCCCTTCCCCTTCCCCTTCCCCTTCCCCTTCCCCTTCCCTTCTCTTACATATCTTGGTGGTGTCTCCTATTAGCTGAATTCAAGAAGACCAAATAAACAGTGAGCTTATGTACCCAAGAAGCAAAGGACAGCTTCCCAGATACAGGGCAGGGTAGAAAAGGGTGGATGATAGGTCTGGAAGTGCAAACAGAGAATAACCCTCTTCGCATCTGGTTTTATTCTTTTTTTTAAATATATTTTTATTGATTTCAGAGAGGAAGGGAGAGGAAGGGAGGGAGGGAGGGAGGGAGGGGGAGAGAGAGAGAGAGAGAGAGAGGGGGGGGGGGAGAGAGAGAGAGAGAGAGAGAGAGAGAAACATCAATGATGAGAGAGAATCACCGATCGGCTGCCTCCTGCATGACCCCTCCTGGGGATCAAGCCCGCAACCCAGGCATGTGCCCTTGACTGAAATCGAACCCGGGACCCAGGACAGGCTGACACTCTATCCACTGAGCCAAACCAGCCAGGACTTTGCATCTGGTTTTAAGAGGATAAGCCAGAGCTAGTGATACACTGTAGGTCTGCCTAATTCAGTTGCACTCTTTACAATTTTAAATGACTTATATAAAGATTAAAGAAGAGTTTCAAGAAAGAGAGATGAAGAATTCAAAGAAATCTAGAGAAAGCAAGGGCCAAGTTCTGAGAAATACCAACATTTAAAGATCAGTTAGATAAGGATTAGTGGCATAAATAACCAAAGACTTAGTTGGAAACCCAGGAAAAGAATGTCACAAAAGCCAAAGAGCAAAGCATGTTTTAAGAAGGAAGGTTGTTCAGTAGCACTGAAGGCTGCTTAAATGTCAAAGATATTAGGGATTGATCAGTATTCATAGTCTTAAACTGCATAAGGATAATGATGACCCCAGAGAGACTCTATGAGAGAAGGGTGTAAAAACCAGAATGCAGTGAAGAATGAATACATGAAAAGAAAATGATCAAAGCTGATAAAGACAACTTTGCTGAAAGTTTTGAGTCTAGTAAAAAATTTCATTGTAGCTGTTTTGGCATCTTGGTATCATAAAGATGTTAATTATCTCATAAACTAATAATTTCATTGCAGCAGTTTGGTATCAAAAAGATGTTAATCCTCCCATAAATTAATATTTATTTACAGTTTCATTTTGTAAATCTTTTGAAATAGGTCTAATTTATATACAATAAAGTTCATAAAGCTATGTACAGAGCTAGATACATTTTTAGGTAACTATGATGTAATCATCACCCAAATCAAGATATAGAACATTTCTATCACTCAGAAGTTACCCTCATGCCCCTTTCCAGTCACTGACCTTCTGCAGAGTTAACCACTCTTTTGAGTTCTAACACCATAGATGAGTTTCACCTGTTCTTGAACTTCATCTAAATGAATCATGCAGTATATACTCTTCTGTGTCTGACTTCTTTCACTCATAATGTTTTTTATTCATACACGTTTTCTTTTATTCTTACCTTTTTTTTCTTTATTTTGCAGTGTAGCATTCCATTGCATAAATATACTATGATTTGATCCATTCTCCTCTTGATGGACATTTGGGTCATTTCCAGTATTTGACTATTAAAAAATAAAGCTGCTATGAGTATTTTTGTACATAGCTTTCAGTGGAAAAAAAAAAGCCATTAATTTCTTTTGGATATGTATCTAAGAGTAGAATTGCTGATACTGCCAAAATGTTTTCTAAAGTGGTTGAACCAGTTTTCCAGCAATATATGAGAATTACAGTTGCTCCACAGCCTCACCAACACTAGATACTGTCAATTTTTTAAAATTGTAGCACTGCCAATAGATATGAGTTAATATTTCATTGTGTTTTAAACTTGTATTTCTCTGATGACTAATCATTTTAGCCATTTTGTATGCTTATTGGTTGTGTCTTTTGTAAAGTACATGTTTCAGCCCTTTATTGTTTTTATTGGTACTTTGTCTTTTTATTAGTTTTAAAAAGTTCTTTAAATATTCTATATATAAGACTCTGTATTGCAAATAAAATCTGGTCTGTGGATTTTCTATTCACATATACAGTAATTTATCTGAGGTCACACAGATAGTCTTCAATTTAAAAAGTTCTTAATTTTAATAAAGTCCAGTAGTATGTTTCTTTGTTCTTTCACTTTTGTGATTAGTACCTTTTGTGTTAACTTTAAGAATCACGGCCAACCTCAAGGTCATGAAAATAGTTTCCCATCTTATCTAGAGTTTAATTTATTTTTAGTTTCCACTAAGAAGCTAAAAGTCTATGATCCACTTCAAACTAACTTTTGTATATGATTTGATATAAAAGTCAAAGGTTTTTCTTTTTCTCATGTTTCTATTTGCTTAGCACTATTCATTCAAAAGACTATCTTTTCTCCTCACTGAATAGAAGTGGTATCTTTTAGTAAATCAAATGACCATATATGTATGTGCCTATTTCTGGTGTCTCTATTCTGTTGTTCTATTTGTCTAGCTTTGCAACAACACCAAGATTTTTAACTACTATAATATTGCATCTTTATAGTAAGTCAAAATCTATAGAAGAAGACTTTCAGATTTGTTCTTTTTCAAGACTGTCTTGGTCATTTATGTCCTTTATATTCTCTCATATACAGTTTGAATCATGCCTGCCAATTTACACACACGCTACCAGGATTTTGATTAGGGCTACTTCGAATTAAAAAATCAATTTGAGGCGAATTGACAACTTATTTATGTGAAATCTTCCAACCATTAACATATGATATCTCTCCATTTATACTCCCTTCAGATTTTCCTTAATTTCTCCAATGTTATTTTTAATAATGTAGAGATTTCACATATATTTCATTAGATTTATCCCTAGGTATTTGATGCTTTGATGCTTTTATAAATGCTGTTGTTTCAAAACTGTTAGCAGCGACTATATAAAAATACAATTGATTTTTATACATTGACCTTGTATTCTGCAGTATTGCTAACGTCACTCATTATTTATAATGGCCTATAGGTTCTTTTGGATTCTTCATGAAATAATCATATTGTCTAAGAATAAAAAGTTTTATTCCTGCTAGTCCACATGCCTTCTGTTTTTTTCTCTTGCATTATTGCCCTGGCTAGTTCCTCCAGTACAATGGCGCATAGAGGTGTTGACAGTGAACATCCTTGTCATGTCAGTCTGGGGTGGGGAGGGGAGGGAGGAAAAGGGTCTTCAGTGTTTTCCACTGGGTGAGTACAGTGATGGCTGTCCCTCTGTGACCCTCTCAGTGAAGGCCAGACACTCAGTGAAAGAGGAAATGCAAATTCTTTTCACCAACACAACCAGCTGATAACAGGGCCTTCATCCTGGCCAGGGCTCTGGGTGAAATGTAAGAAATAACAACCACATGCCTGTACTCCTTTAAGGTTTGGGTTGAGTTTAAACTACCTACATGGTGTAGAAAGCACCATGAATAGAAACCACCTTAGCAGTCGATCACTGGGACAGTTAGCATAATTACATGCTAAGCCTATTCGGAGGGACATATCCTGGCCCATGGGGCACAAGATTTCTGCAGATAAAGGCCCACTGAGGATGTACTGACAATCTGAAACAACAAAGCATCAGAGAAAAATATCCAACATGAACAATAGTTTTTAGACAGAAAGAAACAAAATATTTAGATCTTCAAGAACTACAGATAATACAATCTGATAAACACCTAAAAGTAAGCATGTTATAAATAATATAAAGTTGATTAAATCCACTCAATATGTGCAACTGGGAGAGAAAAAGGGAGAACAACACTAAAATTTTCATCCTAACACAGCAGTGAGTCAATAAGCCCTTTTTTCACTCCTGAAATTGAGTTAGATAATTAATTGTCATTTAAGTCTCATGGCTCCAGCATTCCCCAGCATCCCGTGTGGCCTCGCTATTTAATCACGGACCGTCCTCTGAGGAGGCTGTCATCCAGGAAGGGAACTGCAGTTCTATCCCTGGGAAACCATCTTCTCTCACTGGCCCATTTTTAAAAGAACCAATGCATGCATCCCAAAAGCATGACTATATTCCATTTAAATGGATTTCTAGAGATTATATTCAAATCCATACTGAGCATTAAAAGCACTCACTAACATGGAAATATTTCAACAACATAATGTTGCATACAAAAAGCAGATGGCATAGCAGCATGTATAATATAAACCTGCCTATGTAAAGTTAGTTTTCTGTGGATCCAGAAAGCCATATGGTAGGACTCAGACAGAGGGCTGGAAGAGTGTTCACCAAAACGTTCATAGTGGGTGTTAGGATTTCCAGAGATTTTTTGGCTCTCATTTTTATATCTTTTCAGTTTACTTGAACTCTTATAAACAGAAAAAATAAACTAAAAAATTAAATAAAGGCCTAAGTTAAAATTTGTTTTAACTATTATATTTGGAGTTGTGGGTGCCTTTTTGTTTGAAAAGAGTAACTGGTAAGCAGTCAGAATTACTGCTGCAGCATTTTATGTTTAATGAGAAGGTGTAAACCATTGGTGGAAATTGGGAACAATAGCTTTACAGCTTCAAAGACCTAAACCATAGCTAAAGCCTCTATTTCTGTTTGGCTCTTGGAAAGAGAAGCTTCATAGTTGATGGAAGCATAGAGAGAAAAACAGGACCACAGGGGCCACCATAACCCTGAGGTGTGGTGGGGTCTCATCTCCAAGTTGACCCAAAACACAGTTAACACAGTTCTCTACAACCGAGATCCTTAGCAATATTTTGAGTAAGTAGCTGTTCAGCCTTTGTTTGAATAGAATGAGAAATTTATCATCCCACAAGCAGATCCATTTGATTTTAGGATGGCACAGGTTGTTTAGCTGATCATCCTCTATGTAATCTGGTTTCTGCTCCCTGTGCCTACGACCTTCCACCCCGGAGATGGAAAAAAGCCCTACCTCTCTTTCACAGGAGAGTCCTGCAAACATGTGGAGGAAACATACCTCAGGATTCAGCCCTCCACCTTCTTTCCTGAAAAAGGTATCATTCTCCAGGGCAAATATTTGCAATCTGGTCAGAAATCCTCTGCACATAATCCAGTTTATTATTTGTCTGGACAGCACAAAATAAAGCAATACTATCATCTCTCTTTTTTCCTAGACCCGTTGTTTCTAATTCAGACTAAAATCACATTAGTTGGGGAGTGGGTCAAGTCTTTTTACATCTCTGATTACTTACACTGATCTTGTCACTTTAAAAAATCTTATTGATAAGTGATAGTACTCAGTCTTATCTCTTCTACAGTTATGCAGATGGTGCTTTTAACTCTAATGATAGCCTTTAATTTATATCTATCACATATTTTATATTAGAACCAGACATGTTTCTTTTGAATACTGTGCTAAGTCCATCATCTGATGTTTTCTATATTTCCCATTTTTGTGACATCTTTAAATTCGCTACATATGCCCTATCTTCATCCAAATCACTGATGAAATGTTGAATGGAACAAAGCAATGGATGGATTTCTAAACCATTAACCAATTATTTCATTCTTTTTTATCCTTCAACCCATTAGGGATCTACTTAGGTTTATTGTCCATGGGGATTTATCTACTTACCATCTTGCCTGGTGCCTAGGAGGCTGACCTGCATGGACAGTCTCCCTGGCCTCTGTTCTGTGGATGGTTTGGCCAATAAGTGACACCAGCTGAAATTCCAAGGTGAAGTAATGCCTCTTTGTCAGGTTGCTATAGCTTGGCTTTGTTCTTCTATTAAACACATCTCCTATCAGAGCTCTATACGTGAGCTTTCTCTACCATCTGGTAACATCTCCTTCCCTGCACCTTTCAGATACCAGGTGATAACAATTCTCCACTGTTTCTAATCTTTAGGAACTGCACCATCCTTTGTGGTTTCCCTAGGGGTCCTCAAACTACGGCCCGCGGGCCACATGCGGCCCGCCGAGGACATTTATCCAGCCCGCCGGGTGCCGCTGCCTGTCCTGCTTAGCAGCCGACTCGTCCCGGGCCCACAGTGCACATAGGAATTTGTTCATAGTTTTTTTTTAAACTATAGTCCGGCCCTCCAACGGTCTGAGGGACAGTGAACTGGCCCCCTGTTTAAAAAGTTTGAGGACCTCTGCAGCCCACCTCTACAAACAGTCCTTTTTTTGTAAATCCTCACTGGAGGACATGTGGACATGTTTAGAGAGAGGCGGAGAGGGAGGGAGAGAGGCAGAAGGAGGCGGGGGGAGAGAGAGAAAGAGAGAGACAGAGAGAGAGAGAGAGAGAGAGAGAGAGAGAGAAACATTGATCCTTTGCCTTCTGTACATGCCCTGACTGGGAATAGAACCTTCAACCCAGGTATGTGCCCTGACGTGGAATTGAACCAGCAACCTTTTGGAGCACAGGACTATGCTTAACCAACTAAGCCACTCCAGCTGGGCTACAAATAGTCCCTTTATTAAATGCTCTTCAGTTAACTTGTTTGAATATTTCATTTCTTCTGGAATTCTGACTGATCACTACCAACTGCAATATCATTCAGACCATAGTTCTTGATATTTTTAATATTTTAATGAAAACACCATGAAATGCATTGGGGGAGAATCAAGATATATAATATTTAAATCATCCCCTTTATTGACTATTCTATTGAATCATATATACAAGAAAATAGGGTAATCCTGCATCACTTTTTTGTTACTAATGCTAGCTTCCAACAGTCACCTCCTCTCAGTCTCTAAGAATGAAATATTTTCTTCCTGAATTTTTTCTCAAGACTAACAAGTTTATTACTATATGATTTGAAATACTTAGTCTCTTGCCTAAACTAGAAAAGCTTTAAGAATAAATTTATTGAAGGAACATTGCTAGATTTACTGCCTATATATATAAAAGGCTAAGTGTCTGTCCAACCAGTAGCTATGATGTTCACTGACCACCAGGGGGCAGACGCTCAATGCAGGAGCTGCCATGAGGCACACTGGCCATTTAAAAATAAATGGCACCATGGACCTGGCACCAACAAACCAACACTCGGCTTCCCCCAAGTGGGACACAGGCCCCGCCACCACCCCAGAGTGACACCCCACCAAATTGCAGCCAACACTGCCAAGACCCCATGGTGCAAAATGCAGCCCACAGACCAGCCCAGCCTGGAAATGATCACTGTGGGCACTGGGTAATGATGTCACATAGCAATGCCTGGCTTCCTCTCCCTAGTGACAAGCCTCCTTGGAGTTTCTTCAGCCCAGGAACACAACTTGCTTTATAGCCAGGTGCAAACATTTTGCACTTTAACCAAATGTTTGTGAAGTGTTTTCACATGCCTCATCTCATTTGATCCTCACAAAAGTCCTGGAGTAAGTACATAGGAGACTCAGTAGAATCCTATTTTCTTTTCATTATCCGGAAAATGGAGATTTAGAAAGTTTAGAAACTTGACCCGACTGAAAAGAAGTAAGAAATGGTAGAACTTGAAAATGACTTCAGGTTTTCTCACTACGCAGAATATAGTCAAACACTGCTACAGTTAAATATTTTACCCTTTGTTCTCCCTGCATGATCTACAATAATAAAGTGCTTCATGTTGATATTTACTGCTGTGTTGCTGACAATTACCTGAAAGAGAAGTTGGGGTGCTTCACTGGCTGGAAAAAGTTTAGCTACATCAGAAAGCAGGTCTAATTAAGCAAGTTTATTCTATATCCTATATAATAAAGAGCTAATACGCAAATGTCCATCATACCCTCACACCCTCACGCCTTAATGGCTCAGACACTCAACACTGGGGAGAGAGGAATGGGGACCAGCCAGGCAAAAATGAGCTCATGAGAGAGGAATGGGGACCAGCCAGGCGGCGAACCGGGAGAGGGACAAGCCACCCACCCCACAGTCCTGGGCACCAGCAGCTGCACCTGCACCTGTGGCCTGGCCCAGGAGAGGGACAAGCCATCCGCCCCATGATCCCGGGAGCCAGCGCCTCCAGCTTCGGCCCAGGCGAAGCCACCTGCCCACAGTCCCCTGTGGCTGCAGCCAGCCCAGGCAAAGCCGGCCCAGGTCCTGGGTGCCTGCGGCCAGCCAGAGGGAGGGAAGTCCAGGTCCCAGGTGCCTGCGACCGGCCGGATGAAGGAATCCTGGGTCCTGGGTGTGGGGCAAGGCAGAGGCGGTTAGAGGAAATCAGGTGAGCAGAGGGGCAGTTAGGGGCAATCAGACAGGCAGGAAGAGGTGGTTAGGGGAGATCAGGCAGGCAGGCAGGCAGAGGGATTAGGGGCGATCAGGCAGTCAGGCAGGCAAGCAGTTAGGAGCCAGTGGTCCCAGATTGCAAGAGGCAGTTGGACATCCCCCAAGGGGTCCCGGATTGGAGAGGGTGCAGGCCGGGCTGAGGGATGACCCCCCCACCCGCCACCTGTGTACAAATTTCATGAACCGGGCCTCTAGTATATGTATATATAAAAGGCTAAGTTGACTCAGGCATGCGCGATACATATAAAGCTCTCACTGGTGCCAATCGCACGCGTGTGTTTCGATCTGTCATTGTCGATCATGAATTTGGTTGACACTTCTATTATAAAGAGCGAATAGCGATATTAAAATATTTCTTCTAATTAATTTCCTTCCAATGTGCACGAATCTGTGCACCAGCTCACTAGTAGTATCATATATGTGTATCAGAGAAAACTAATAAGATACAAAGAAATATAAAACAAATAAAAATCACCCACATTTTTATAACTCAGAGGCAATAATAATATATTTCCTATATTTTATTTGAATTTTGTATAACTTATCATTTTATATGTAGTTTTACACCTTAATTTTTTTTTTGAAAATTCATATTATATGCTTTTAGTAACACAGAAAGCCTTTGATAATCATTGATTCAGGGATGCCTAGTTGTTGGAGTCTCCATGCAACAGCCTGGACACAGCATCTACTTGGAGACAGTATACCTAAATCATGATCTTCAGAAGGAGGTAGAACTCTTTGGAGAAGTACTTCTCAAACCTTAAGGCATACATGACACATCTGGGTTGCTGTGAAAGTGAAAGTTCTGATTGAATAGGGTCTGGGGTGGGACCTGAGAGTTTGAAGTTCTAACATGCCCGTGAGTGGTATCAATGGTGCTGGTGTGCATATCACACTCTGAAAAGTAAAAATTGTTAGCTGAACAATAACAAAACTTACATGCCCATTAAAGTTTAAGAAGCAAAGATCTAGAGTATCGGTTCTCAACCTTGCCTAACATTTGAACCACTTTATAAATACTTGAAAAATAACACCTCGAGATCCCTGTTTTTTAAAAGCTTCTGAAATAATTCTGCTGCACAATGAATGTTAACTACTTCGCTAGATCTAAATGCATAGCATGATGGCAAATGCAACATTATAAATAGTTCACAACAGTAATAGCCACACGCGTGCGCGCGCGCGCGCACACACACACACACACACACACACACACACACACACACACTGGCAATTGTGTAGGAAGCCTGGTGCCACAGCTGAGAACCACACATTAAGATTCTGATTTGGAGGCCACAGGGATTTGAATGAAATTGAGCCACCTGAACCAAAATTGGTTTGGAAATCTCATCAGCATGATTTATCCTGTATGATTTCCATTGCTTCAGTTTAAGTTCTTCAATAATCAACTTGGGCAAGTTTTAGAGGTGACATACATCCCAACTAGGATTGCCTGAGTATTCAGTCCCAACAAACTCCCAGAGGCCATCACTCAGAAAAAAAATGTGCACACAATCTTCAGAGGCATAGGAATTGAGAAAGTAATCATCAATTTTTCTTAACATTAGCTCCATTATTTCAGAGCAAGACAGGTCACTTTGCATCCAATGTAAGCAATCAAAAGCTGAAAAGTGTAGGTGCTTACAAAGCTCTGATGTTAAAAATACCATCAATGACTTCAATTATGTCTTTTCTTCCACCATCTGGACAAGACAGTAAATTGGATGAGGACTGCTGCTGTCCTCGTTTCATAGAGCAACAGAAAATTCACTGAAGCTTATGAAAGTACAGTTTTCTTTGTTATGACAACAAGATGGCACAAGGCCCATGAAGAGGAAGTTTGGTGACTTAGCTATAGATCTCTGGGTCTACTTGCACTGTCTTATGCATACTACCTCACACCATGGTGAAGGTACATGAGCGGCCCATGGAGGAACTCTCTGCTGGGTTTCGTCTCTATGTGTTACACATCCCTCTGTTTGAGGAGCAGGGATGGGAAAGGTCTGGCCCCTTATAAAATCCAAACATCATGACACAGAAAAGATAGAGAATGACAGAATCTAGAGCCTGGATTTAGACCCAGGTCTACTGCCTGTCTTGGGAATGTCAATATTTCTCAATGACCCTCAAGTTCCTCATCTGTAAAATAAGCTAATTAGATAAAATTGCCCATGGCCCTCTTTGGACCTAGCATGATATGAGTTCTAAAAATAATGATAATAGTAGCTAACATTTATTTGGTACCTACTATGTGCCAGAAACTATTCTAAATACTTTATGTGTGCTGATTCATTTAGCTATTTTTTAGTAGATGTTATTTTATCCCAATTTTATAAATGAGCAAAGAGATTCAGAAGATAGGATTGTAACCCAGTAACCTAACCTCAGAACTTGAGCTCTTCATCACGGCACTGAAACCCCTCATGCTGATATTTACATTTATCATTTTCTGAACATTCTATGGAAATATGAGAAATGTTCCATTTACAATCATAGAAGATTCGCTAACCATAACTATTAGCATAAGCCAAATTGAGCAATAAAAGAGGCATAATTCAGCCAGGTCATCAGTAAAGTTTCTCAATAAATTGCTCAACTCCTTTGCTCCATTGTCATTCCACTGACTTGCCCAGAAAATATCCCAACCCTTAGCAAATCCACATGCCCAGTTCTTGGAATGGATAACAGGTTGCCAGGAATCACAGTCTCCCAGATGGGCTCCACTTGAAAATCACAAGCTCCTACTTAATCGGAGCCTTTAGTGCCACAGGTAATACTTCTGCCTCTCCCTCCTCAAGCTTCTCCATTCACTGCAGGGACTGTTTCATACCTTCTTCACTTCTCACAATCCCAATCCTGCCATTTGGCCTTTGTTTGCAGCAGATTTTCTTTTCTCATTCACAGAGAAAATAGAATCACTTGGTTTCAGAATTAAATCTGCAATTTTGCCTGCATCCACACCTACCCTTTTTCCTTCCCTCCCACTCAGGGGAAAATTAATATCTTCCCCTATCTAATATTAATCCTCTGCTCTGCCCTGAATTTTGTCCTTTTACTTTCTCAAGGACTTGAATATTTCAAGTAACTTCTCTCCCTTTGTCTTCAATCTCTCACTCTCTAGTGGCTCCTTCCCATCACAATTGAATATACTCAGTGCTCCCACCTCAACAAGAAAAATAAGTTATTCCTCTACCCCTCCTCAATTTCTTAGTTATCCCTCTCACCTGCTGATATTAACCAACATCTTCAAATATTTGTTTTCCCTTGGTGTCTCCATCTTCCTTTCCCTACCCATTTCTACTCATTGCAAAATGGCTTCCATTCTCCTTTACTCTTTTTACTCTTTTTTTTAATTTCTTTGTTGATTAAGGTATTTCTCAGCAGTCATGGTAACATTAGAGACCACTTCATCCTCTCTGAAATGCCCCCCACCCCCAAATGGGTTTCTATGTCACCAACCTCTTACTTCCTTGGTTATTCTTTCTCAGTCTCTTTTCAGCTTTTTCTTTCTCTCTTTATCTTGTAAATGTTAAAGGTTATAACACTGTTGCTCAGAATTACGGTCTCCTTATATTCTTCCTGGAACATCCCATCTACTCCCCATGGCCTCAACTGTCATGTTTATGCTGATCATTCAAAAATATATATTTACAACTTATAATTTTCTCCTAAGCTTCCATGTCACACATCCACTACCTGGGTATGTCCACACATGCTAGCAATTGTCCAAAGTGAACTAAATTCATTCTCTCCCACCTGAAACCTACTGTTCTTTTGTGTTCCCCAATGTAATGCCAGTGTCTTAGCAAGGTATTTGGTAGTCATCATCTCTCCACATCTAGTCAATCATCATATGCTAATGAATCTATGCCCAGATTTACTTTCTCCATTGTCACTGCCATTCCCCTTTTCCAGGCCACCATTTTCACTAACTTGGACAACCTAAATAGCTCCTAACTTGCCCCCATGCTTCAAGGTCTTCTGACCTTATGACCATCTCCAGGTTGCCCCTAGCAGCATACTTGCAGGGGAAAACAAGGAGCTCAGTATCCTTACTCCTTTGACTGGGAGACTTTTGAGTGTGATTTAGATCTATCTATTCATGACCCTGGTCTTGAATAGTGTGACCAGAAGAAAGCCTTCCTGGAAAGCCTGGATCATTTGGGGAGCTTATGAAAACACTCAAGGCTGGGGGTAAAGCCATCCTTAGCAATCACCTGACCAATCCCTACATTTTCAGCTGGCAAAATTAGAAGTGAGGTGGCTTGCTCAAAGCCACAATGCCAGTGAGTAGCCCCTGCCATATTCCATTCTGTCTCCCTAAAGCCATCTCAGACCTTTGGAGCAGTCATTTCAGATGGAGAGAAATGACTGCTCTTCAGCCCTTATGGGATGGTAATCATCTTCCTCTCTCTCTTTCATTTAATCAAGCATAGATCATCCCAGAGGAAAGGAAGCAAGAGTGACAGTTCCTTCTCTTCCTACACAGGCCTATATTTAACCTAATGTGTTTGTCTAAGTGGCTAGATTCCATGGAGATTGATGCCATAGAAATAAAGAGACCAAACAATGCAGGAGATGGCACAAGTATGCAAAGGAAGCTAGAGAGAGAAGAGGAGAGACAGAGAGAAAGGAAGAGCAAGAAATAGAAAGCAAAAGTAAGAGAACAAGAGATCGAACATGTGAGAACCTTGAGGGTGAAGCATCAGAGCAGACAGTCCATGAAGCAGGCTAGGTCCTTGGCAACCATCTTCCCTCCCAGCTGCCTGAGCAGCCCACCACAGCCCCAGTCATTCTTCCGGGGAAAATGGCAATCTGCCTCACAGCATCTTCCTAGCCCTCAAACAGTTCATCAGAGGAATGAGCAATCTCACAGGAGAGGTGGACCCGTGATATATTCCGAACTGGCACAATATGTAGCATTAATTAGGGGAATGTCAAAGTAAGAATTAAGATTTTATTTTCAAACATGAAATATAAGCACCTGAACCAAAGAAATAAAGAAGTACAGTTAGCAGTTGAGATTATTTTATTTTCAAATGGCCCAAGTTTCAAGATATAAATGTAAGGTTTGTGTTTAGCACATATATACACATAAAAGCAAAACCTACTAACTCCCTATCATAGAAGCAGCTATCTATACCTATACAGTTTATTTAGTCTACTGAAAGTCAAGAAACAAAATCCAAAAATTCTTGTTCAGCTTTTTCCTACAAAATTTGACAGAAATTAAGGATTTGACTATCCTTATAGTCTTAATGTATAAAATCTGTCTAAACTCAAATATGTCAAATTTTTTTTGCTGCTTCCTCATTCAATGATGAATAATTATAGGAATGGGAGGAGTGTGAGGATAAAGGGAAAATATTTTATGCGGCAAGAGAAGTTCAGTTCTGAAATCAAGTAAACCTGTCCTAAGTAAAAAGGCCTTTTGAGTCAGTGTAGTAGATGAGTAGCCAATAAAAATTTCACATATGGGAAGGCTCATTGCGACATACCTCGTTGTAATTCAGATTAAAATCTTATGAAATCCTAATAATACCTATAAGTTTTCTAGTGTCTATTATATGTAGGTACTGTATTAAGTATCATAGATCGTGATTCTGCTTGATCCTCTCAACAAACCCTATTTTACTGACAAGAACTCAAAACTAAGTGAGGTTAAGTAACTTGTGCAGGTACATAGCACCAGGAAATAATACAGCTGAAATTTTAGCTCCAGCAGCCTGACTCCAGAACTCTTAACCATTACAACATATCCTTTATGCCCTGAAATATTCTATGCCCATAAAAAGTTATATATGCCCTAACCGGTTTGGCTCAGTGGGTAGAGCGTCGACCTGTGGACTCAAGGGTCCCAGGTTCGATTCCGGTCAAGGGCATGTACCTTGGTTGCAGGCACATACCGAGTAGGGAGTGTGCAGGAGGCAGCTGATCGATGTTTCTCTCTCATGGATGTTTCTAACTCTCTATCCCTCTCTCTTCCTCTCTGTAAAAAATAAATAAAATATTTAAAAAAATAAAAAGTTATATATAATATTTTGCCCATGAAAGGGGTGCTGATCAGTTATATTGCCTGATAACCACAAAATATTCTATTGTTCCAAAGAAAATAAATATTTTTGAAATTCTAAAATTTAACTGTGGGATGGGAGAAGGAAAGACTGGGAAGATGGGGCGACCAGGCCAGCATGGGGGTTAGTGAGGGATGACCAAACAACTGAGAAGCAGGCTGCGTGGGGTGACCAGGCCGGCAGGGGATGGGCAGTTGGGGGCAACCAGGCCGGTGGGAGGGGGTGGGCAGTTGGGGGTGATCAGGCTGGCAGGCAGAGGCAGTTAGGGGTGATCAGGCAGGCAGGCAGGTGAGTGGTTAGGAGCCAGCGGTCCAGGATTGTGAGAGGGATGTCCAACTGCCGGTTTAGGCCCGATCCCCAGGATTGGGCCTAAACTAGCAGTCAGACATTCCCCAAGGGGTCCCGGATTGGAGAGGGTGCAGGCTGGGCTGAGGGGACCCCCCCTCGCCCATGCACAAATTTCATGCACTGAGCCTCTAGTATGTGTGTGTGTGTGTGTGTGTGTGTGTGTGTGTGTGTGTGTATATATATATATATATATATATATATATATATATATATGGCTAATATGCAAAGTGTCCTCACAGGAGTTCAACCAGGAGACTGGGAGTTCAATCGCTCGCTATGATGTGTGCTGACCACTAGGGGGCAGGGCGTAATGAAGGAAGGCCCCAGCCAGCAGCCGGAAGGCCCCAATCAGCCCTGATCACCAGCCAGGCCTAGGGACCCTACCTGTGGACAAATTTCATGCACCAGGCCTCTAGTAACTATATAAAGGACAATGAAGGCATTCTGCTAGATTTTAGTCTTTTTAACTCAATCCCACTAATTTATTTTTATAGTTGACAGTATTACAGATGTCCCCTATTTCTCCTCTTTACCCTCGTCCACCCAGCCCCTGCCCCTCTCCAGGCCTTCACTGCACTATTGTCTGTGTCCATAGGCTATGCATATATGCATATATGTTCTTTGGTTAATCTCTCCTCCCTTCTGAGAGCTCAGTTTATTCCCTGCATCCATGTCTCTGGATCTATTTTGATCATCAGTTTATTTTGTTTATTGGATTCTAACATATAAGTGAGATGCCACTAATTTATAAGAAAGTCTTCCACATCTCTCCTCTCCCTAGGAATAGAACCAAAGACTACAGATACTGGCATATTAATAAATACACAAACAGAAGTTCATATGTCAGCTATTGTCCATTCTCTAAACCAAATAGCCTTTCATTATGACAATTGGGAGGGGGTATGGACAATTCTAGGATTAAAGTTTTCACAACTGAAGCTACACCCTTTCCATGGATGACAACTAATGTTGACTATATGTCAACAGAGCTTGAAGAGACCGTCCCCATCACATCAGAGAGTTAGATCATAAGTCAAAACTGGCAGCTTGCCTTGGCTTTGCCTATGATGAAGTCTGCTATTTGTTACATAGTGTTTTGATACCTTTGTCAAAAATCTGGTTCCTTAAACAGGTAGGTAAAAAAATGTTAAGTAAATTATGATACTAGTTACTATTTATTGGACACGTATCATGTGCAGTATGCCATGTATTTCACAAATGCCTCCAAATCTCATAGGAGTCATGCAAGAAAAACAATATCATACCTACTTTCCAAATATGAAAACTGAAGTATTTAAAAAATTAACTGACTTACTCAAGACTAAAGAGCTAGCATCTGGGAGAGCAGGTCTTTAAAGCCAATTCAGGCTAATGCCAAAGTGCCAAAATTCTCTTATTTCAACTGTAGAAGGAAAGAAGAGATGGAGAGAGAGGGGGGAAAAAAGAGAAAGGTAGGTTATAATTTGTGAGTTTTCAGATAATCAAATTGTCTACATGGCATGCAAAACATTGACCAGACATGCTCATAATAAATGGAAAAAAATACTGTAGGCAGATGTTTTCAAAAGGCAAATAAGGGTGAGCAGAGTTTGGAGCTATTAATTTTCATGATTGCTATCTTTGTTATTTGCTTCATTGTCCTCCACTCTGCTTGGTCTAAAAATACAAAATAACATGAGAGAAAATTAGTTTTCGGGCCAGTTATTTTTTGAAAAGCCATTAGAAAAACAATGACAATAAAGCATAGAGTCTAGAAAGTTCCCTTCAGTCTTCACATTTGCCTCACAGTATGTATATGTGGCTCTTCCTTGACATGTTCCACTGACAAACTAGTCATGTCCCACTAATCACGAAATTCAAAGACTAAAAGATAAACTCTTAAAAAGGAGGCAATCCAGGAAAAAAACCAACTTGATTTTTTGTGTATTCCAGTGGTTTTCCTCTTATAAAATTATTTCTGCATGTTCCTTATTTTCAATGGGCAATATATAACTGTTAGAGAAATAGATGTGAGCAGATTTGGTCAAGTGACTGTGATGAAGAGAAGGCTTTGCCATCTGTGATGAGTGCATTAGAATAGAATCGCTCTGGGAAAAGGTTATCTGTGTTGCCTGCCTTTATGAGGTGACATTTAAATAAAAGTACTGGTTCAGTTTTTATTGATCTCTGTACATTAAAAGGCATCTCAGTGAGGAGTGTGGTGTGAATAATGGAATCATGGGCTGTTTGTACAGATGGAGAACCTCATGAGCTCTGTGTGCAGATCCCAGGTGACTGCAAGTTATTTCAGGAAATCTGTATCCTGAGGCTCCTCATCCCACTATCTAGCTCACAAAAATTCAACACACACATGTTGAGACATTACCATAGTTTCCCCAAAAAAAGTTTCTGAAACATTTTCAGATTTTCATACCTTCATTACCTACAGGCTGATCTTAATTAAGAGAATGGGTGCTGTGGTTGCGAATGGGAGGTAAAGAGGGAGAAGGAAAGAGGAAACTTACACCTTAGGGTGACTTTTTTGAAGTCTTAAGCCATCTAACATTCAAATGTAGGATTTCCTTTGCGTGGTGATGGTGCTGGTCTTGGTTACCAATTTTCATTACATACTCCCATGTTAGGACCACATGGGTCTCCAGAATGAAACTAGAATTCATTCGTTAACTGAAGGATATATCTGAGAAATTGTCACCTACAACTGCTCAAACTCCAAAATGTTGAACACTCTGGGGAGAGTCTCCCACTCCCTGACCCTAATAAGTGCTATTTTCAGATTTGAAACCTGACCTTATTCACTTGAAATTTTTATCTCCCTCAAGATTTTCCTTCCTTACCCAGCCTGTACTCAGGCTTTCTTATCTCTGCTATGCTCTTCCTTTGAACTGACAGTTCACCTGCACTAGGATGCTCTCTTTTGCTGTGACCTGCATGGCAGGTTCAGGAGGGCCTATAGGAGGGCTAACACACAATGAAGACACTACACAAGAAATAAGTTTTAAGCATGGGGGCCAGGTGGAACCTCTTTTTGAGAAGAGGAACCACCAGTCCTGGTCTTGCCTGTTTTTATTCAACTTGGACACACAATTGCTCTTAGTAAAGCATGTAGTCAGAGCACACGGTAAGCAGATAGTATCAAAGGTCAGTAAATCTCAGTAAACATTTACTCAAAGTTTATCAGGTCAGGAAATCGCTTCAAAACCCCGAAATCTCAGCAAGAGCAATCTGTGCTGGCATCAGCCCTGCTGACGCCCAAGGTCCATGGCCTTCCAAGTTCCTTGTTGCACTTTGATGCCAATGCTGCTATGCGGTGGTCTCTGGCACTCTTTAGCAACTTTTAAAATAGAAGTAGACTATTTGCAATGAGGATCACATTTTAAAAATATTAAACTAATACATTTTAACTTTCTTCTTAAATATTATTGCCTTGTAGCCTTCTACCCTCTGAGGCCAAATCTTGAGGTTTAAGTCCCAGGGAAAAACTATAAGCTTAAAGAGCAGACCAGAGAGATTTTTCAAATTCCTTTAGTTTATTAAGAACTAAGCGCTGAGATCATTGAGTTGTCTCCCATAAAGACTTTGTCCCTTACTCCCATGCAGGCAGGACCCCGAGGCTTCCTGCCTTACAGAGAGATGGGGACATCAAGTAGGGGAAGTAAAAGAGAAGCCTGGTCCAGCCCATCCCAGAGTATTGCAGGAAGAAGGGAGATACATAAAGGGAAATAGTGGGGTAGAGGTAGAGTCAGCCATGGATATTCCATTCACACTCTTCAGATTTCTGCCTAGAGAAAAGGAATGTTAGATACATTGAAAAAAATCTGAAACCAAAGGATTTTGTCCTAATTCATGTTTGGACTCCTGGAAGACCTCATCTCACCTACTATCCATGCCTACCTCACCCCGAGTCTGAGTGAGGGTGCTGGGGGAGAGCACCCATAGTTGACAGCCACTGCTTTAGACTCTCACCGAGCCAAGAGAAAGACTGAACAAGTCACACCTGTTGCACACTTCAGCCACAAGCGCGAGCAGTATGAGCAGTAGCCAGGCAGACAAGGGATATCACCATGGAGACAGAGAAACCAGAAGGTTTGAGGACCACATATTCCAGTCACCAGAGATCATAAAAGCCATACATCTGCCCATACCCCTGGATGCCACGTTGGAAAGGAGAAGATGGTAACTAATATGGCTCAGCCTGACTAAACCTTAGACAGGGTCTTCCTGGCTCTTGGTCCTGACCTCCCTTGCCTTACAGCATTTACTATAGAAAATTTGTCATTGTAAATTTTTCTTCTGTCTCTTTGAGATATATATAAACCTTTTAAAAAGCCTCTTGCCAGTTTTACAACCCAGAAATGTCTTTTTCAAAAATGTAAGAGCCATCTCTTTGAAATGTAAGCATCAAGGGAGATAGCATCCCTACCTCCTGGTGTCTGTGAGCCTAACTTCATTCAGCAGGCACTTGGCTCCAAGTTGTAAAACTACCACCACCCACAAAGACATGAGAAAGTTTACTTTTGAGGAGAGTAAATCCAATTAGCAAACACTTAACCTGCCTGTGTTCTCCCTCTCACTCTAGTGCTTTAAAATCCTCCCAATCTTTGTTTCCGGTAGAATTGAGTTCAGACTTAATTCTGGCCTCTTTCTGGTATTGCAATAGCCCTAAATAAAGTTTTTCTCTCCAGTTTAACTTTGTCCAGTATAGTTTTGCTTTGACAGTGGAGAGAGAAATAGAAAAAAATCTCTAAGATGCTAGTGTTATTTTTTTATTAAAAATACTGAGCATAGGCCAAAGGAACTATTGAAAATTTATCAAACTAAGATGACCATACTGAAATAAAAGCATTTGTTTTGTTTTTGTTTCATTCACCTTTAACTAGGCAACAGCAATTAACCTGTAAAGGTGTACAGAGCAGCTTTACATGAAATTGTCAACATTTTCACTGAGTATCTGGCCCTTAGATTTCCTTTTTACCATTTATCACATCCCACCCTGATTCTCCGCATTCTTCCCTGTAACATCAGTGTCTACCTGAATATTGGAAGTTTTTAGAGGATAAGAACTGTGTCTTAGTATCTCTTATCCCACCCTTATCTATCACACAAGTGGACATCAAGTAGACACTCAAATGATGAATCCACTCATCAAATGTATTAAGTAAATTCTAGCACCAATGTACTAAATGCTAAGACAAAAAAGAAATGTGAATCATGGTCCTGATTTTCAGGTACTTACAAATTAACTGAGAAGAAAAGGCACATGACATAAATTACTAAATTACGGCACCATTTGATTGAATTATTCAAAAAATAAGGTATTTTTGGAAGTTCAGAATAACAAATAAAATAAAAAGGGAAAATTTGGAACTTGAACTAGAACTTTTTTTTAATAAATCTTTATTGTTCAGATTATTACAATTGTTCCTCTTTTTTCCCCCCATAGCTCCCCTCCACCCGGTTCTCACCCCACCCTCTGCCCTTACCCCCCCCCCCCACTGTCCTCATCCATAGGTGTACAATTTTTGTCCAGTCTCTTCCGGCACCCCCCACACCCCTTTTTCCCTGAGAATTGTCAGTCCACTCCCTTTCTATGCCCCTGATTCTATTATATTCACCAGTTTATTCTATTCATTAGATATTTTTATTCACTTGATTTTTAGATTCACTTGTTGATAGATATGTATTTGTTGTTCATAATTTTTATCTTTACCTTTTTCTTCTTCCTCTTCTTAAAGAATACCTTTTAGCATTTCCTTTACTACTGGTTTGGTGGTGATGAACTCCTTTAGCTTTTTCTTATCTGTGAAGCTCTTTATCTGACCTTCAATTCTGAATGATAGCTTTGCTGGGTAGAGTAATCTTGGTTGTAGGTTCTTGCTATTCATCACTTTGAATATTTCTTGCCACTCCCATCTGGCCTGCATAGTTTCTGTTGAGAAATCAGCTGACAATCAAATGGGTGCTCCCTTGTAGGTAACTAACTGTTTTTCTCTTGCTGCTTTTAATATTCTCTCTCTGTCTTTTGCTCTTGGCATTTTAATTATGATGTGTCTTGGTGTGGTCCTCTTTGGATTCCTTTTGTTTGGGGTTCTGTGCGCTTCCTGGACTTGTAAGTCTATTTCTTTCACCAGGTGGGGGAAGTTTTCGGTCACTATTTCTTCAAATAGGTTTTCAGTATCTTGCTCTCTCTCTTCTTCTGGCACCCCCATAATTCGGATGTTGGTACACTTGAAGTTTCCCCAGAGGCTCCTTATACCATCTTCATATTTTTGGATTCCTTTTTCTTTTTGCTTTTCCGGTTGGGTGTTTTTTGCTTCTTTGTATTTCAAATCTTTGACTTGATTCTTGCAATCCTCTAGTCTGCTGTTAGATCTCTATATAATATTTTTTATTTCAGTCAGTGTATGTTTAATTTCTAGTTGGTCCTTTTTCATATCCTCGAGGGTCTCACTAAATTTATCGGCCTTTTCTAGGAAATTCTTGAAAAAACTTATAACCGTGGTTTTGAACTCCATATCCAGTCGTTTGCTTTCCTCCATTTCTTTCATTTGTGATCTGTTTCTTTGTCTCCGCATTTTGGCTGCTTCCCTGAGTTGATAGAGTGGCTTTGTGTGCTAGGTGTCCTATAGGGCCCAGTGGCTCAGCCTCCCCAGTTACCTGAGGTGGACACTCTTGGTGCGCCCCTTTGTGGGCTGTGTGCATAGTCTTGTTGTAGTTAAGCCTTGATTGTTGTTGTATCACTGGGAGGAATTGACCTCCAGGCCAATTGGCTATGAGGATCAGCTGTGTCTACCCTGGGAGAACTTCTGTGCTGGAGACACCCTTATGAGACAAGACTTGCAAAAGCCTCTGTGCTCAGCTTGGATGGGGCGGAGTCTCAGCATTGGTTTCCCGTCAGCCCTGCCCTAAGAGGTCCCTGGGTCTCAGTGTCCCATGGTAATCGCTGCAAGCACTTCTGAGAGAAAGCCGCCCTCGAGTTCCACCCGCTGCCAAACAGTCCAGTTTCTCCCCGAATGAGTCTGGGTCCCCAGAGTCTCGCCCAGAACTGGAGTTCAGTGCAGTCAGGAGCTTTTGTCTCCCTCCCACTTGAGAAAGCCAGCCGCTCACTCAGTTGCCAGTCCTCTCCATGCACACGTCTCAGTACCTCTGCCTCCTGCAGCTCCTCTGAGTCTCAGTGTGCTTTTCTCTTTCCTTCTAGTTGTAGAATTTCCACTCAGCCAGCCTTCCTGTGGTTCTGGATGATGTCTGTTTTGTCTTTTAGTTGTAGTTTTGAAATTGTTGTGCAAGGCAGCAGTTTAAGTGTTTACCTATGCTGCCATATTGGTTTCTCCCGAATTAGAACTTTTTAAAATTTTGTTTTAAAACAACCAAACTCACACAAAAGTAGAAGATACAACAAACTTTCTGGTAACCAACATACCCATCACTTAGCTTCAACAACCATCAATATGTTCCCCTATTGTTTTCAGTATCCCCCTTAAATGCACTTTAATGATGGGCAGCATTTAAAGGCAACTCCATGTGTCCCATGTGGATATCACTGCTTGCTACTTTTTCTTTCTTGACTACCACCCTTTTCCTTGCTCAGGTTACTTACCCTCCTCGCCTCCTTCTTCCAGATACCATAGTCTGAGTTATAGCTTTGCCTCAGGGCTTCTGTAGGCTGCCTAGGGACTCCCCACTTCTACCTCCCACTCCATTCACACAGTGTGACCCCTTTCTTTGTGTGGTTCTCTGTTCTGATAGATTGTACTCAGAGACCTTTGCCAATGATACTTAAAATAGTACCCTCCACCCTCCTCTGCCCTCTTAGCCTGATTTCTAGTCTCCATAATACTTGTCACTACTTGAATTGTGTTACCTACTTACCTTGTTTTCCACTTATCATCTGCCTCCCTCCCTGGAATGTCAGTTTCACAAAGGCCGGTACTATGTCACACACTACTATACTGTACAGCAGGCACTTACAGGTAGATGGATGAATAAAAGAATAAACATTGCTCCCTTTGCTAAAAAACAAACAAACACCTTCTGTGACTCCTTCTCAGATACCAGAGGTGAGAACTTGGCCTATTGGCTAAATTCAAGTGATAGAAATGTTTCATTTGATCTGCACAAATTCAAAAAATTTAAATCTGTTGAAATCATTTGTAAATGGGGGAGATTTCACATTGTCTTTTTTAAATAACTTTTTATAGTAAAAATGAAAAGCTTCTTTAAATCGCTTCTTTAAAATCTTGCCAGATCTTGCACTACTCGGGGCATAACCTCACATGCCAACAATGGAGACTGAGCAGCAACTGTCTGTTTGCACAGGGCATGAGCTGGCTCCCTGATGGCCTCCACCTTTCCCCAAAGTCTTCTGTTGTGGAGCAGTGTGCTTACTTGTCTCACTCATTTACAATCCCTGCCTGGATCCTGTGGGCATTCTAGCTCACAAATCCAACCTCTAGGGTTTTCTTAAATTTCTTGGTTCTGAGAATAGGCTGTACATTTCAGCTTTGCTACTTTTATCTTGACTCCAGTTGCCCAAGTGTACAAAGACACCACAGTGACCCACACCTTTGAGTCACCTTCATAACGTGGGCTCAGGTGCTTCTATTGATCTTCAATTTAGTCTCTCCCCCACATTTCTATATTTCTAATTCTGAAAGGCCAAGTCCCAGATTATTTCATACCTACTGATTTTCTTCTTGTAATTGAATACTAGAAACAACAGTGTGGCCATTAGGTAAGGAAATAGCAAGCTGTTTATATGCTAACCAGAAGTCCTGCCTTCAAGCACAGCACAGACCAATTTCTATGAATCTTGTCAATCTCCTGTATCCTCTCTTCTCCTCCCAAATTTTCCATTAAATAATCAAATCAGTGAAGTGAGATTGGCTGGGTAGGAATAAACTACCTACTCAATGACTTCACCCACAGTTTTGAGGTTGACACTTGATGAAATCTTTTCTATCCTGCTCTTCCCCATGCAGGAAAAGAAAGCTCATTCTTGGGATTTACAACAGAGTATAATAAACTGTCAGGGGAAGTATATGATTTGAAAAATAGTAATCATTCCAGATGAGCAAATGTTTCTAGTAATTTAAATAGAAGTCATCATCCTTTCAAGAAATTAAAGATAAAAGCAATGAGAGTGAGAAATGACAGCTTTTTACTGGTAAAAATAGATGAACAAATAAATCCAGCACATGAAACGACAAGGTTCTTAGCGCTTATAGTAATGTCATAAACAACATCTGTAATTGAAATAGGGTGACTTGTCACCAAGCAAAGGCAAGGTACTTCAGAGACCAGAGAGACAGCCCTAGTGTCAGGGTGGGTGGGGAGATCTGGTGGTCTTGTGTCAAGCGGGGAAGCTAACTGGTTGCAATGGGCAGGGCAGCTCATAATTAATATAAATAGAGGTATTTACAGGGTGACCAAAGAGAGAGAGACATTCAGAGAGATGGAGAGACAGAGAGAACATATAAAGCTCTAAGAATAGATATTTGTTTGAGCCTCTTGTTTTTGTTTTTTGTTTTTAAATATATTTTATTGATTTTTTACAGAGAGGAAGGGAGAGGGATAGAGAGTTAGAAACATCGATGAGAGAGAAACATCGATCAGCTGCCTCTTGCACACCTCCTACTGGGGATGTGCCCGCAACCAAGTTACGTGCCCTTGACCGGAATCGAACCTGGGACCTTTCAGTCTGCAGGCTGACGCTCTATCCACTGAGCCAAACCGGTTTTGGCTGAGCCTCTTCTTAAGATGTATTTATTTTCTCCCTGACTTCTGTGGAGGCATCCTGCATCCTTCAAACCTATTGGGATCTTCTGAGTGAGATTTAGGACCATGTGTCTATTGTGACAGAAAAACAAACAACAGTAATGATGATAGTAACACTTACACTCTTTCAAGGAAGTACTGGGAACACACCTGGTGTGCTATTTCCCATCCTCACACAGGGGTGAGAGACTCTCCTGGAAACCAGTGAGAGGTTAACATCAGTGGGTTGGCATTTCTCCTATGGACGGGCATGCATCATCAATCACTACCCACAAGTAGCTCTGCCTCATATGACCTATCTCATGCTTCTTATCTTATGGATCAGCAAAGCCACAGTTCTTTAAAGTTTCCCATTTCCCATGCATTAACCAGAGCCTGTGCCTCCCCAATTAGAATCAAATTTCAGCTTCTTGTCTAATACATCTACACCATTCATAAACAGATAGATATTTTGGTCCTATTTGATCCTTTCTGTCTACTGTCAATTGGTTCAGAAACTGAAAGATAAATCTTATTCATTAGACTCTAAATCTCCAATATGTAGAGCTAAATCTTCATTTTCTTCTTTTTCTTGCGAGCAACTGAGAATTTTCTCTCTTTCTAAGACTTATTTCCAGGGTTCTAATCCCCCCTGACTATTCCACAGATGTAAGCCAGACAGGCTAAGCTTCTTGTTCAATCACTCATTCAGCCTATGTCAAACCCTGGACTGGATTTCTTACTGGGGTCCACAGATAGGCTGCAAGGGCCCATGAATCTCTTAAATGCAGGAGCACATGTAATTTTTTCTAGAAAATGGGACAAAACTTTTCACTGATTCTCAAAGAGTTTCAAAACATAAAAAATGTTCTAATAAGACACTCAGACAAGTAAAGAGGCAACTGCAGTGTAGGGCTGAGGTTCCCATACTTTATCTTTAGTGTCTCATTAATGTTTTCATGTGCTTGTAGGTTAAAATAAAATCTAATTGTTTGATTTATTAAGTAACTAAGTCCAAGTAGTTTTAATACAGTAGTCCATGTGATAGCCAACAGCTGTCTCTGTGTTACTCTTAAAATTTTTAAATAGCCCAGGGCGCCCCCTATGAATTTGCTGGCACGCACAAGGCACCTCAATGCAGTTTGGGAAGCTCAGATATAGTGCAATAAACATGATGAATGGAGGAAGATCAAGGTGTTAAAGACTCTAGGAAAGTCTGACCAAGCCTTGGGTGGCAGGGAAGGCCACCTGGAGGATGTGTTACGTAAGGTAAGTGTAGAGGAATATTCAGAATTAAGAAGATGATGGGCTTGTGGGAGGCGGGGATGGGGGGTGGTTGGCAGGTATTCCAAGAACAGGAATGAGCTTGGACCTGGAGTGGGGAGTGTTTGATTTGACAGGAATGACAAGTGCAGAGGTGGGAGAACAACATGTGGTGGGAGAACAACATGTGGCGAGAGGAGGCTGCAAGGCAGGTTTGGTCCAGTGAACACAAGACCTTTTAACTGTGCTAAACAATTTAAACCTCATCTCTTGTTCAGAGCATCCTCTGAGGTGGTCTGCAAAGTGAAGTGACATGATCTGATGGAGCATTAGCAAGCTATCCCTGACTGCCAGGCAGAAAATGGATTCAGGGCAAGAAAACTAAAGGCAGCAAGTCTAGTTATTTTGAAACTACATCAAGTAAAATGTAATAATAAACAGGGCAATGCAAGAGGAAGGTGGGGAAAGGATGAGTGCTCACTCTTCCTCCTTTCTCTCTTTAAACAATTCTATCTGCTGACAACGACAATAGAAATTCCCTGGGTGGAGCCTCACCTATGTACTAGGCCTGGGCCAAGGACTTGACATATTAGGTGTACCAGTTAATAATGCGGATTTTTTTCAATAGATGGAGTTACACATACATTGATATATATGCGATTTGATATGTATGCTATTTTGTTGTATTGACAGCAAGCTTCAAAACTTCATATGTCAAATTTGCTGAAGGTGTTAACATCATAGATATTTTTACACTTAAAAATGTCTAATTTCATGCCAAAAAAAAAGAGCATTTGCGGGAAGTTTTAATTCATTACTTTATTTTGAAGAAAAATGCTGCTGAATACTTTGGGAAGCTTATGGTGAACATTCTCCATCTCAAGATACTTGTAAACGCTGGTTTAAATGCTTTAAAAGTGATGATTTCAATGTGAAAGACAAAGAATGTCCAGGTCAACCAAAAAAGTTTGAAGACCAACTATTACAAGCATCTTTGGATGAAGATGCGTGTCAAACTCAAAAACAACTTGCAGAAAGATTAAACATTGCTCAGCAAACAATTTCCGATCATTTACAAGCAATGGGAAAGATTTTAAAGGAAGGAAAATGGATGCCACATCAACTGAACGAAAGACAAATGGAAAACTGAAAAGTCATCAGTAAAATGTTGCTTCAACAGCACGAAAGAAAGTCTTTTTTTTTTTGCATCGAATTGTGACTGGCAATGAAAAGTGGATTTATTTTGAGAATGCCCGATGCACAAAATCATGGGTTGATCCAGGTCAACCATCAACATCGACTGCAAGGCCAAATCACTTCGGAAAGAAGACAATGCTCTGCGTTTGGTGGGATCAGTAAGGTGTGGTGTATTATGAGATTCTAAAACCAGGTGAAACCGTTAATACTGATCGCTACCGACAACAAGTAATCAATTTGAACCATACTTTGATCGTGAAATGACCAGAATGTTCCAGAAGACACGGAAAAGTAATTTTGCTTCATGATGACGCGCCACCACACACTTCAAAACCAGTTAAAGACACGTTAAAAGATCTTGCCTGGGAAGTATTAACCCACCCACTGTATTCACCAGAACTTGCTCCTTCAGATTACCACTTGTTCCAATTGATGGCACACACACTTTCTGAGCAGCACTTCAAAACATACTAAGAAGTGGAAAATTAGGTCTCTGAATGGTTTGCCTCAAAACAAGAAAAGTTCTATTGGGACGGTATCCACAAATTACCTGAAAGATGGGGAAATGTGTGGCTAGCGATGGACATTACTTTGAAATTAGCACTTTTGATGGTTCTCTTGAAATTATAGTATTTTCTTTGATTACAAAATCCGCTATTATTAACACCTAATACATTATTGCCAGTTCTTACAACCATGCAAAACAGTATTATTATCCTACTTTATTGATTAGAAAATTGAAACTGAGAGAATTTTTTTAACTAGTCCAGTAAGTTTTAGAAAATGGTGATACCAGGATTTAAACAAGATTTGCTTGATTCCAAAGTTCATTCCCATTCCAATACTACACTGTCTCTCAAAACTATTCCTTATATACTGATTGAGGTCCACTAGAATATAAGATGAATTAAAGCAAGATTTTAGTGTGCTTTGGTCACAATTAGTGCTCAGGATAGTGCCTGGCACATAGCAGACACTTGATAAGCAGCAGGGGAATAAATGAGTGTTTCTGATTCCTCTCTGGTGAACTGAGCTTTGAATAGAGAGCATGGTGGGTGCTCAACCAATCCTGACTCCTGACTTAGAATCCTCTTCCAGCTTTTGCTCTTTCCTGATGATACATTCTTCACCATCCTACCCAAGAGACAGACTTCTAAATGCTCCCACCTGAGGTTGCACTTTGACTTCTGCTATTAGGCCTCCCCCTGGATTCCCCAATCTATCACTATCATAATTTTTGTTGGAAGTTTTCCCTTATTATCTCTGGATTAAAAGTTATTTGTTGCCCTAAAGTGTAAAAATTAGGATGGGTCAGGATCTTCCAAAAATCATATGTAATATTATAGACTAATCCTCCTCATAATTTCAAACTACTGTTTCTAATGCCTAAAAGCTAAGGAAGTGCTGCTTCCTGGTTCAGAAGACTCACTCACAGGGGAGGAGAGCAGGGCCAGCCTCTGGAGGGCAGTGTCCTTCTGTGAGTCATTAGCCTTCGTAGACCAGTGACCTAGCTCTTCCAGGCCAAGGGAAAATTAGAGTTCATTCATTTGTCAAAGTGTGTGTGTATATAACACACGCTACTCTACTACTAAAATAGTTAACTAAATATGCCCTTGCTGATTCCTCAGTCCTATGCAAATCAACAGAGTAGGGTTTGGTTTTATAAATAGAAATAGTATATAATTTACCCTTATTTCATTTAATGATTCAAATTAATTTTAGAACTTTGTTGCTGCCAACTTCCTGTCCCTTTATTATCATGACCATATTATCATGTTGTGCTTCTTACAAAGCAACATGTTAGCATATTAGCATAATCTTCTGTTTATTTTAAGGGTTGGAGGACCAGGCCAACTTGAACATATACTTCTCCTGGATTTGTGCAGAGAATCATGTTGCTTTGTATGCAAATTACCGACTCTCTTTATGACCATCAACTTGACTCTTCCTGTTCATCAGAACACTGAGTTATGGGTACTCAAGAGAGTGAAAAAATTTATACTGTGTTTTGGGAACTAAGTTTCTGACTTGGACCCCAGGAGATGAGAATCTGAGGTAGGGTATAGTTCAAAAGACCAGAGGATGTGCACTAGTAAAAAATGTAGAGGTCCTATAGCACAGCCTTCTTATTAAAAACTCAGGTTCTAAGAGGGCAATGTGTTCACACAGCTGGCCAGTAGACATCTGGGGATCTTAAGTCACCCCAGATCAGGCTAAGTATTAAAAATATTTGACAACTGGTAAGAAATGAGCAATGACAAAGAGTCTGGAAGCCACAGATGACTGGTACCAATGCGTGCCATCTGGGTATCATCCATGTAAAGTGCCCCTGGAGAACTTTACATCTTGACCAGTTTTTCCTGGATGTTAAAAGGGTAATTAAAGAGATTGTGGATTTTACTTAGATTGACTGAGTAAATTGCTTCAAGGCATGTCTTTTTTTTTCGTGGTTAGACTGTCTTTTGTTCAGTCCCAGCTCCCTGGTATTGAACCAAGACTTCCTCTATTTGTTCCAATTCTTCCTCATAATCCATCTCCCACACCATTTTATAAATTAAGAATCCATGGCACAAAAATCCTAATGGGTTAATGGCACCCTGTAACAGAACCCAAATATCAGGATTCCCAACTTATTCTTTTCAGTACCCACACTGTTCTCTGAAAGCGTATTTGATAAAATATTATTTGATTTAGTACAAAAATAAACAACTTGAGATTCTTCTTTCTTCTCAACATTCCATTTCTAGTTTTGTATGCCCTCCCCTAAAGAAGTTTTTCTTTGGAAAAGATAAAGTTATTACCCATGTCAAGTGCCCATCTAGAAGAAGTTGCTGGGCTAATGAAGGGTAATTGTTGTCATCCGCAGACCTGTGGCTCCAGTACCAGGGAGTCATCAGCGGATGCTTCCCTTAGCATGACAGCTTCCTTCGCTCAAGGGTTTCCCCAGGGAACCTATAGTGGCACTTGAAAAGCAAATAATTAAGAGCAATAAATAGCACAATCCCCTCGAGAAATATAAATTATTCATAATAATAACTGTGCAGGCTGGCTAGAGAATGGGGTGTTTTTATTATGTGCAAACATTTTCTGAATCTGCTCAAATATGTCTAAAATTGTTGGTTGAAAAGACTGTTATTCCCTCAAACCAAACTGAGTCAGTCTTCAATGATTTCTTAAGAGGCCAGAGTATCAAGTGTGGCACTGGTTTGCTCACTTTCTCTCTTGCACAGTATTGCTTCTCAAATATTTTTATCTTATTTTTTTAATATATTTTATTGATATTTTACAGAGAGGAAGGGAGAGGGATAGAGAGCTAGAAACATCGATGAGAGAGAAACATCGATCAGCTGCCTCCTGCACACCTCCTACTGGGGATGTGCCCACAACCAAGGTACATGCCCTTGACTGGAATCGAACCCGGGACCCTTCATTCTGCAGGCCGACGCTCTATCCACTGAACCAAACCGGTTTCGGCTATTTTTATCTTATTATACTACCCAGATCCTACATCACCGATGGTCATTCTTCAGGCTCAACAACACATCTTAGTGTTGGGAAGAACAGTGTGGCTCAGAGGAATGAATTAAATGGCAGAACTCAGAGAGATCTGGATGATACCTTAGTTACTAGTTGAATCCCCTTTATCAAGTAATAACTTGCTGAACTTCAGTTTCATCATTTATAATTCTGAAACTAATTGATTCTATATCACAGAGCATTGTGAGACTCAAAGGAGATAATGTGTACATGTTTTTAAACAACAAAATACTAAATAAGTAGTTAATAAATTATATAATTACTTCTGCTTATATCCATTGTGTTCTACAAATGCCACCATATTACTATTGGAACTTAATTTTTCTCATCTTTGAGATCCTCTCAAAAAAGTCTCCTCAGAGATTACTAGTAGTTTAAGAGTCTCTGAAAAGTTTTGATATACATAGATCTCCTCTAGTCTTAATGGGATAACGGCCTGGATTTGGGATGCAGGTAAATACGCAACCTTGGTAGACTTGAGAGGACAGTCATCAAGAAAAAGTATGGGTGGTTTTCCAATCACTCTTGGTTTAGACTGAAACAATAAAATTACTTTTTCTATATGTCCTCGGGACTGGCTCCCTCATTCTAGTCTGTGCTTGAAATGTTATTCCTCTTCCTCTATTATATTGTTTGGGGGTTTATTAGCTTTTCTGAACTAGTTACCATGCAAAACAAGTCCTCTTTTACAAATAGTTCCTGTAGCAATAGTTTGACCTCGGCATGTCTTATTTTCCCCTTTACATGGGTCAGGTCTGAACTTCAAGTTTTTAAGATCTTATTTTCCCCTTTATACCTATAAAGCTTATCTTCTAATATCTGTGTTTCACTTAAGGTTCTCTCTTTCTCTTCTTGCTCATCATCCTTTTGAAATTTTATTTCATTTCTTCCATTCCTTTTATTACATTACTAGGACTGAATAGGATGTTTTTTCTATTTGAAAAACTATTTTCAGATTACTTCAACTCCTTCTAGGTAAATCTGATCCTTGGAAATAGAGTATGCTGAAAAGAATCTCTTTCATTAACTTCCTAGTTCTGAGTCTACAATAACTTTATTAATTCATTTACATCTATTAAAAAATATGTCATATTTGTATAATAACAATAACTTCAAAACTTTTTTGTTATTTCGTTAATAAAATCTACCACGTTTCTCTGAGTGGATCCAGAGTGTGGCTCTTTGAAAACTAAAGCCAAGGATAGGGACTTTGCCATTAAGAAATCCAGAGCGAGTCAGAAAGAATGTGGTGGGAATAACACAAACTTATGAATAAGTCACATTCACCCAAACTTAGCCTAGAGCAGTGGTCGGCAAACTGCGGCTCTGTTGACTAATGAGTTTGCCTACCACTGACTTAGACTCTCGATTCCAATAATTACAGGCTGTTGTTGTTCCTTGTGAGTAAGCCCCTATCCCAGTGGTCGGCAAACTCATTAGTCAACAGAGAGGCAAACCTCGGCTGGCGAGCCGCATGTGGCTCGCTAGCCACAGTTTGCCAACCACTGGCCTAGAGCTTCCCTCCTTTCTTGGTTTAAAGTGCAAAATGGAATTTAAGGAGTCAGTCCCGAGAGGCCTACTTAGCCCTGGCAGGTAAAACTGAAATCTCACACCCCATGTGTGCTCTGCAAAACATACAGAACTTAGATCCTTGACATTTAAGCTCCCACATATCAACCTGGCTGGGAAACACTGTTGATACAGCAAATATTGTTTGTCCAACCAACACTGGAAAGATCTAATCTCCTCTCAGCTTTCTTGCAATACCAAGTCAAACTAAAACGCCTATACTTTAAAACCTAAACTCACTTGCCCTAGTCACACAAGTTAAAAGCCCATCTCACCAATCCCCAACTCTACCCACAATTATAAAAAGAAACAGTATAACATAATACAGCCACCTGCAGCTGCCAACCTTAACAAAAAAAAGTGGCCCGACCCATTCCAAAGTCTCAATCTCAAGTATTCCTCTTCACCTCAAATTCCACTCCTTGTTCATTTCTCAAAATCCTCAGCCCATGTACCAGATGTTGGGATCTGAGAAGGGTCATTTAAGGACACCTCTGTTCCCCACCTCCTTACAAAGGAAAGGGTGAGCCGATTCCTGACATTCAGACAGCTTGGAGGAGCAGAGCAGAATGTGTGCTCTCTGCAGTTGGACACACTGAAACAAGAAAAGGAAAAGGAAGGACTCGGCCAACGGACACACTCGGATTGGCCCCTCATACACTCTAATCAGAAAAGGCTATTCTCTTGGCCTGGTTAGGACAGAACAAAGGGCATTAAGGGAAATACCACTTACTGGAAATATCACTCTTCGTAGAAAACAGAAGAGGATAGATAATAAGTATTCTTCCAAATTTGATCATGAATTAAGGTAGCACTTAACCTGAACTATTTAGTAATTTTTCTCTAGGCACAGAAGAAACAGAGGGTCAGTTTCATACAAAATTTTTATTTTCTTAGGAACCATGGAACAGGGAGAAGTTGGTTTTAGCTGCCATATTTTGATTGGGAAATCTAGGTGATACAAAATTAAATGCAGGTTGATGGCTGTATTACCATCATAACCAATGAAAGGTGATCCTCAAAGGTGCCTTAACAATTGCAAAATTATTCAAATATTGGGTGCTGTTAAATAAATAGTAATGGATAATTATTTTCATTATTATGAATTATTTATGACATTTGAAATAATATAAATTTAGTGATTGCAATAATGCAATATAACATAAAATTTTAAAGATGATACTATTTGTAATATTTATTTTGAAAATTATTTTGTATTATGTCAATGAGGAACTAGATTAGCATGGATGGGAGTTTGTGTTTACTAGAGAGTGCATAATGGAAAATCACTGCCCAAGAATTTAAACAGAATTGTGACTCCAAGGACATTTTCTCATAAAAAAAAAAAAAAAAAAGCCTTTGTGGGTTACTCTCCTGAGAACTGCAGAACATTACTTGATATAGATCTCTGGCCAAAAGAACACCAATTGATAAAAGACCTCAAGAGAGTCTGTCAAAGCTGAGATTGTGAAACATTAACACAGACACAGATCTTTAAGAAAACCACTCTTGAATTCTGGACAAATGAAACTCCACAAGGGCATTCCATCAAAACCACAGATGAATTTCATTCTCTTTCTACTAGATCTGATCCCTCGGATACGGTCTCTACTCAGTGCTAACTCTGGCAACTTACATGTGCCTATCTGTAGTTGGTGATACAACTTTGTGACAATTGTATTAAAAATAGGAACATCTCACAGCCAAAATGTTAAATTGTTTAATTTTGATAGCGTGTCTTCTTAATAGGCAGCTGTCACTGATTTTTGAGCTATACCTCTGGAGTATTATCAGAGCAATAAAAGGAAAGAAGAAACACTTCTTATCTGGGTATCACACTTTCACAAGTGGAGACTTTCTTACTAAAAATAGAATAGAAACAGTCTTATAAGTAAGAAGCTTTGAGAGGTTAAATTGTGTGTCAACCACGAGAAATGGGTATTATGTACAGCACAGGCATTGGGACGCAGAGTTGCGGTAAGTTCTATAGTTGTTTGCTGCCCGGTCTAAGTGTAGGTTGGGTTAACCCAATGTAGTTTTTCCAACAACAAATCACTTTTTTCAAACCTTGTTATTTAGTCTACAGATCTTTAATAAGAATGCACTCTGAAGGGTAAAGTAAGAAAACTTAAACATTCCTTTTGGCACATATATATGTATGAATGTATAGAGAAAATGTTATTTTCTCAGCTTAAGTTCTATGAAGCTATACAATATGCTTCCTTTATTGAAGAGAAGCAGCAAATTCTCAATGCCTTGCATTGTGTCCTTTTCTACAGGTAACAAGTCCGTCCAGGCAAAGAGTTACCTCTTTTCAAATAAAAACAAAAAGAAGAACTTAAAATTTTGAGGAGCATGGGGAAATGGATGAAAATTGAAACTATGTGTAGGGAGAACAGGATATTGCTTGATAACTCCCTTCCTTTCTATGCATTTAATCCAGCCCAGATTTGCATATCAGAACACTCTCCTTTTCCAGTAGAGGAGTAGACAGTTTAAAAATAATGTCAAACTCAGACAAGTAAATTATAAAACAAGGCGGGGAACGAGAAGGGAAAAAACACACCACTGTTTTCCTTACTCTAGAATATTTACCCACCCAACCACCTTTTCTATTTCTGAGCAAATCTGCTTTACCGGGTCTTCACCAGCTGAAAGCTGATAAAGATTTTCAGGCAGTTTTCTGCCTGGCGAGCCTTCCCCAAGGAACAGCAGGTGCTCATCTGCCCATCTATCCCCACCACGTCTCCTACCACCAGTTGTGAAACTGTGTTTTTCCACCCTCTCCCACTACCAGTGCCCCCAAGAAGAACAAAAAGCCCAGAGGCTTTTTGGATCCCTGGGGAACTCAGGCTTAACATCCAAGTGATCTCCAATTTTACCAGGTCTTAGCTACAAAATGTATTAAATGGGCTTTTAAGGCCTCATCTGGAAGGCTATGAGTTATAGCCTTTGAGTGCAATAAACATTTAGAACAGCGCTCTTTCATGTATTGGCCATCACTTGCATCTGTGTTATTTCTGGGAATTTGCTTCTATGGAAGAGGTTGTAGATGAACTAGGCAGGAACCAACTGAGTCAAGTAAAAAATGTGTAATTAAAGTTGTTACATATTAATATTTAAACATAATGAACTAGAGATAATCAGGAATACTTTGCATTCCCTGTCAAATATTTGATGCTAGGCTAAGGTAAAATAGTTTGAATGCTGAAATATCCACATTTAAACTACCTTTTTTTCTAGTCTATTTTTTATTAACTTTGTTCCTCACCAGTAGGTCTTTAATGATTCTGAAAAAAGTAAGACCACCCTCTAGTATATAAATACTAGTGATCCAGTGCATGAAATTCGTGCATGGGGAGGGGGGGTGTACCTCATCCCAGCCTGTACCCTCTCCAATCCGGGACCCCTCAGGGGATGTCCAACTTCCGGTTTAGGCCCTCAACTGCCCCCCCTGCCAGCCTGATTGCCCCCAACTGCACCCCTGCCAGCCTGCTCTCCCCAACTGCCCCCAATGGCCTGCTCGCCCCCAAATGCCCAACCTGCCAGCCTGATTGCCCCCAACTGCACCCCCCTGCTGGCCTGCTCACCCCCACCTGCCCCCCCCCCGCTGGCCTGTTCGCCCCCACCTGCCCCTCCCCCCCCCCGCTGGCCTGCTCACCCCCACCTGCCCCCCCGCTGGCCTGCTCACTCCCAACTGCCCCCCCCCCACTGGCTTGCTCACGCCCAACTGCCCTCCCCTGCTAGCCTGATCACCCCTAACTGCCTCTGCCTTAGCCCTACCACCATGACTTTGGCCAGAAGGATGTCTGGTCTAATTAGCATATTATCCTCTTATTAGTATAGACAGAGGCCAGGTGCATGGGTGGGGACCGGCTGGTCTGCCCTGAAAGGGGTCCCGGATCAGGGTGGGGGTCCCCTTGGGGGGTGGGTCCAGCCTGGGCAAGGGGCCACTGGGGGTTTGCAGGCCGGCCACACCCTCATCAGGGCGGGAGTCCTACTGTGGGGTGTGGCCAGCTTGGGAGAGGGTCTGAGAGCCGTTTGCAGGCTGGCCATGCCCCCATCAGGGTGGGAGTCCCCACTGGGGGCATGGCTGACCTGGGCGAGGGGCTGAGGGCCATTTGGGGGTGGTTTGCAGGCCTGCCAACCCCCCAGCTTTGTCTGGAAGGACGTCCAGAAGGTCTCCCAGTCTAATTAGCATATTACTCTTTTATTAGTATAGATTAAGCAACTTTGGGTTTTATAAAGTGTGATGCCAATTTTACAAATTGTTGCTTATCATGAATAGAAGAGAGACTGGGACCTTAAGGAAATGCACATATCAAGGCCCCCATCCCACTGTACACAGTTTACTCTGCTGCATCTGATGCTACTGCCCATCACCATGCCCTTCCTGAATTCCTTCGGTCTTGGTGCTCCAAAGTCCTGTCCCTTGAGTGGCCAGGCCAGTTCCTTCCCCAGAGTGTAAGCAAAGAAGTGACAATTAATGCAGTACGACTTCAGGCACACCAGAAAATCCCCCTGGGAGCCACCTTCTTAGATTCCTTTTCCTAGATTCATGCTCTTGACTTAGCTAACCACTCTAGAGAAGCTCTTTACTTAAATTTAAAAGATATACAGCAGCACAGGTTAAATCTATGAGACATGCACCAAGACAGCAAAGGCTTGATATCGGTGGTGTAAGACCTTCCCCCATTATTATTTTACCCTCCCCCGAAATACACACAAACTTCTCCTGAGCACCACTGCCTCTGCTCACCCCTCCTCCTCCACTGTAAGTTGTGGTATTTCATCTTCAGTCTCTGCCCAACTCACCGCAAATAAATATTCTGCTCCTGAAAGGATCTAACCCAGGGGTGGGCAAACTTTTTGACTCGAGGGCCACAATGGGTTCTTAAACTGGACCGGAGGGCCGGAACAAAGCATGGATGGAGTGTTTGTGTGAACTAATATAAATTCAAAGTAAAGGAGCGGAGGGGAGAGCAAGAGAACCGGATAGAACAGCCGGATCCGGCCCGCGGGCCGTAGTTTGCCCAAGGCTGATCTGTGATACACTTCCAGGTTCTAACCTAGAAGTTTCTTTTTCACTCAAAAATATCAAAAGATTATGTGGGTGAATGAGAATGATCTTGATAAATGTGTGCAAGATAACTATTATTTGTGTTAAGACAGCATCTCAAAACATCAAACAGCATGTATGTTTCAATTCTTTTTCTTAATTCACCAATCCTTGCCTCCATTCAGACAGAAAACCATGGGCCAGCAATTGCTCAAAGGAAAGTGTATTTCATTCAGTCATACTATTACTATTCTATATAAAAAGCCAGCGACCAGAACGCCCTAACAACCAGAACGACCAGTCACTATGACGCCCACTGCAGCCAGCAAACCGGCCGATCTAGGGGTGGGGCTGGCCGGCCAACCTCCCACGACCCCTCCCCCCAGCCGGCCCTGCCTCTGATTGACCCCCCATCCCAATAGGGGGCAGGCCAGCCGGCCCACCTCCTGAAGCCCCTCCCCCCAGCCAGCTCCGCCCCTGATCAACCCCCATACACCAATTGGGGGTGGGGCTGGCCAGCCAACCTCCCACGGCCCCTCCCCTGGCTGCTGACCCCTGATCGCCCCCCTACCCCATTTGGGGGCGGGACCCACCAGCCCACCACTCACAGCCCCTCCCACAGCTGGCCCCACCCCCAATCGGCCCACCCCATCCCAATCGGGGGTGGGGCCCACCGGCCAATCGCCCAAGGCCCCTCCCCCCAGCCAGCCCGGCCCCAATTGGGGTGGGCCAGCTGGCCAACCTCCTGCCATCTCCTCCTCCCAACAGGCTGGGCTGCAATCTGCACTGATTGGGGCTGGGCTGGCCAGACCCCACCAGTGCACAAATTTGTAGTTCATTCCCCAGGCACTAAAAGTGAGGGAAAGGGAAGTGAGGAAGGGAAGGATAAGAAACAATACAAGGTGATGGTTTACTAAGTTAGCCACTGCTTCACAATAAGCCATCATAAGACACAGGCATTTCTGTTCAGCCATGCAAGAAGACTTCAGACAGGCTATGCAAAGAAGCCAAAACTCAGGACAGTCTATAACCAGGAGGAAGGAAACAGCAGTTGGTATGCCCTTGAATTCCTACAGAGATTTTTCACCCTCACTCTAGATGAACATATCCAACAAGTCATAGGGAATTCCTCCTGGGATCTGCTATTTGTCTGGAGCTCTCCTGTCCCATATCTCCTATTGGTCAAGATTCTTACTATGAAGAATTAACTCCCCCATACTTATAATTGCAACATCCAGCCTTTCACTTTGGTCTCCTCTCACAAAGTTAGATCCCACTCTCTGAAGTGTGCTATATGTAGTGTTAAATATGGGTTTGGAGGTGGCCAGATCTGTGGCTACATAACAGGAGTTAAATAATTTGTCTATGCTAGTAAAGACATGACATCTAGAGGAGCAACTATGATTCAAGCCACCAGCTAATTAAACTTGCTAATCCTATAGTATCTTGCTAATCCTATATCTTCTGCACAGGTCAAACAATTGGGTAAAATTAGAATATGATGACAATCACCACATATTTGCAATTTTGGTATGGGAGGGAGGGGAAAGGGAACTTTAGGAATTACCATTCAGCTTTTGCTACCATGATATCTTAAGCTACAAACAGAAATTCTTCAAGCTGATGAGCATAATTATTGTTGTATACCCAGGAACTGGAGAAATAACCACAGGATGGTTTGATGGGCCCCTTCAGTCTGCGTTAGGAAGCTTCTCATTTTACAGATGAGAAAACTGAGTGAAAATAACTTGTCTAAGCGCGAACAGCCAGTGGCAGTCAGGATGAGGGCCCATGTTAGTGCCTCCCAGGACAGGGCTGTCAAAAACCATCCCAAAGTGACTTCTGTAATGTAAACTAGCCCTTCCTTCGGAGTACTTTATGAGCTGTGTAGTGTTTTGACTATTTCAAAGTCTTTGTCCTGTCCCTGAGAAATAAATTCTGTTCACAGCTGTGGCTCATAGATACTAGAATAGTTCAGAACAGAATATCCTATCATTTATTATGTACTTGAAAAACAACATTGTCACTGAAGTCATCTGTGATTTGTTTAGACTGCATCTCTCTTGAGCTTCTGGAGTTAATGCATTCTTCTTTGCCACTGCTCTGCTCTAACACATAGTCATTCCAGTCATCACAGGGACAATTCAATGTGATCTACCTTCCACTATGCTTTTGATGCAACTAATACATCATCAGATTTTGAAAGTCAAGTGTTTGATGGTGCGTGTCAAAACTTAAATTAAGCCCATTTCCAGAGCTGAATGCCATTTTGAGCTTGTGAAAAGGCAACATATTCTGTTCTTTATCTTGGTGTGCTTTAGGCATTTTGAGAGCCTTTTTCTTTTCTTTTATTGGCCTAAATCATCTTTATAATTTCAATGAAATATTATCATGTGTCCATAGATTTTTAGATCCACATCGAGTTTCCATTCCAATAAATTCATACCAACAAAACAGATGAGAGGCTGAAAAGCAAGAACCACAATCACCAAAGTTTGTGTCTGGAGCAAAGAGCAGCTCCTGAGGCATAAAGGAGATGTCACGATGGCAAAGACTCATGCTCCATGCCTGAAGCTGCCTGGCTCCCAGCCAAGCCCCAGAACCATGTGACCCTGCCTGACCTCTATGAGTCTATTCTCTGACCTAGAAGTTGGAGAATTTAGCTCAGTCCTTATTAAAGCTATACTCACCAGCTCCTTACATCCCAGGAATAATGAGTTCATAAAGATGCCAGAGATATAAAGACAAGTTTGTTATTTTTTATTCATTTTTGTTATCTTTATTGTCCCCAAATAGCTTTGTTCACTTTATGATCTTTTAAGTACCTCTAAGTGCCATATGTACACAAACAATAGCAGTAGAAATATGAAGTGGAATCAAGATTCGCAGTTAGCATAATTCCCATCAGGTACAAGCTTCAGGACCAAAAAAAAAACATCATTCTCTGACTCCATATCCTTGTAATGAACAATGTGACCCTTCAGCATGTTTATTTATGCTGGTCCAAGAGTTACCCTGGATCAGTATTTCTCAAACTTTAATGTGTATATAACTGACCTGGGGTCTGGTTAGGAAGCAGAGCCTGATTTAGTATCCAGAGTGGGACCTGAGAAGCTGGGCAGGCTGCCAGGTGGTGCTGATGCTGCCGGTCCACAGACCTCAGACCATCCCTGAACAGTGAGGCAGGACAGGCTGGGGCAGAGGGAAGACGCTTTACCCACAGCTGTCGACCTCAATACTAACAAATAACTCGTTAGTATTTGTTAGCCCATCAGTCAAAAGGCAGGCATTGCTCACCACCCTCTTTACCATGACCGTGCCCCATCCCACACCCCATGACCATGCTGCTTATTGGATCTCTCTAGCTGGCCAAAAAGTCCTACTAATTCTGCCTCTGAAATCTCTCTCACATAGGTCCCTCCTTTGCCTTGATACTCTAGTTTCCTGACAGATCTTCCTACCTGTAGCCTTTCTTCCCACTAATCCATTCTTTCTATTTCTGCCAGAATAGTAATCCAGAAGTAGGCTTCTCTTTGCCTCAAAGAAAAATATCTAACCCCACCACCATAGCATACAAACTATCTTCACCTCTGGCTCATGTTCAACCTTCCAGGCAGAAATCACACCACGTCCACACATAAATCCCAGGCTCCTGCCACACAAACAGGCACCGGCTTCCAGAAGGGACAGTGTTCTTCACTTCCCTGCCTTGTGCATGCCTTATTTTCTCTCTGGAGGTTCTTCTCCTCCCCTACCTCCTCTTTATGTGGAACACTTCTTTTAATACCCAGCTCAAATGCCATCTGCTCTCTGAGGCTTTTCTGAATTCCTTCTGCTTTCAAACACACTGTCTGCTCTCTCCTGCATGCCTATGCCAACCGTTCTATTCTCTGAGCGCACATCTTAACAATGCGGCATTAGATTCCTTTACCCAGCTGCTCATCCTCACCTAAGCTGGGGCTTCCTTGAGATAGAAGCTGCCTTAATCATCTTTCCCCCACCCACTACTGTGTAGAGCAGTGCGTGATACGTAGTGACTGTTCAACAGATCTTTGTTACACGCTGTAGAAGTACACACCAACAGCTTGCATGCTGAGCTGTGGGTGACTCTAGAGAAACCTGCTTCCCCACCACAGATTCCCTCATAGCACCCTGCCTGACCTCCCATGTGGAAAGACCCCAGCAGTGAGAAGCAGGAAGGGTACAAAGAAGAGTTGATGGGGCCCAAGAAGCCACAGTCTTTGCCTGAATATTTGGGTCTCACTTGGAAATGTCAGGGAGGAACAAACTTAAAGATGTCATAACAAAATTATTTTCAGTCGATTAAATCTGGTGATAAAGAAATAATATTAAAAGCTTAAATGGTAAACATTTCTTTTTTTTTCTTTGTTATTTTTTGGCTGAGCATAATATCTGAAATATTCACATGGTAGGTGGGAGGCATCTCACAGGACTTATTTATGACTAATGAATATGCTCTCCTCTCAGAAAGGCATGATGCATGTGGAGTGGGTTCAGGTTCCTCCAAAGCCTTCATTTTTCAGTTGGGTATCAACTCCCACCCTCCTGATGGAGCCTCCTCCTATCTCTGGGCTCAGCGACTTGAGTGTGTGCTGTGTGCATCACTACAGCTCGTTCCACTGTGGGTCTGCATGAATCCCTGTAGGAGGCCTTTGTACTCAGGGCCCAGGCGTATTTCCTGGGGGACTTGTGCTCAGTGAGAAAGTTTGCCTAGTCCCTGCACTTGCTCAGGTGTTCCCACTTGTCCTCTACTTCCCATAATCCAAACAAACTACACATTCTAAAACAGACAGCACTAAAGCACAATTTCTTTTCAATGCTGTTTAATTGAATCTTTTCTTTATACCAATCAAGTTATTAAGGAATGGAATACAACTTAGGGATGTTCAACTGAGTCTCCTTATTTTGCTAATGAAGAAATTGAGACCTAGCAAAAGAGTGTGAGTGAGTGAGGCAACTCTAGATGGTGATAGAGTTGGGACTGTATTTTCTCAGTGTTGGGCCAGTTTGATCTCTAACACCTGGTATCTGTTAATTGTACATTTTGTTAAAATTTATAAACTTCGGAGTCAAATCACCTGAGTTAAATTTCCAGACCTACCAATGTCTAGTTCTTCCTGATAAGAAACTGAGTCTAGTATTGTCACCTATAGAACAGGTAGAATAATAATTACTTCTACCATGAGCTTATTGTGAGAAACAAATAAGTTTTGAATTAAGTACTTTATAAATACTAACACATCATATAGACATTAATTATTGCTACCTTTTTCTGACAATTAGCTTGCCAATTTTTTGCATAAAATTTAATAGAATTTTGTGTCACCCACAAAATTAAAGACAAAAATTTTTAAAGTACTCACAATGGCCCTGACCGGTTTGGCTCAGTGGTTGTAGCGTCAGCCTGCAGACCTAAGGGTCCAGGTTCTATTCCTAGTCAATGGTATGTACCTGGGTTGCCAGCCAGATCCCAGCTCAGGTCATGGCAGAAGGTAACGGATTAATATGTGTGTCTCTCTCTCTTTCCCCCATCCCTCCCTTCCACTCTCTCTAAAAATCAATGGAAAAAATATCCTCAGATAAGAAAAAGTACAAATGTGAACTATACAAGATGGAGTTTTTTTGAGCTGTAAATTTGTGTTTAGTGTTTCATTTTGCAGCTGGCTATGTTCCAACATACCTCCTCATTCATTTTGAGTATGTCAAATTTGTTTTAAGAATTAGCCAGGATGTTCCAATCACAAGTCCTCATCATTTTATCCTCAGTCACATCTTCCCTTTGGGACATCTAGTGCCAAGCAGAGGCCTACGATTTTTAGAGCAATGACTTATGGGACTTCCCCAGAAAGTTTCCTCAAGCATTCAAAGCTCAACAGAAGTTTATGTACCTATTGTAATAATGATAACTAACATTTGTATGGACTCTACCTCTAACAAAGCTACTCATACATTCTGCAAAGACAATGAACTTTTTTTCCTGTTTAAAACCAGAGAAGGCTCACCGATGTCAAAATAATGTTTTTAGGTGCCCTAGTGGCAAGTTCTTATAGTAAATTCAGTATGTTTCCTACCTCAGCACTTCTGGCTATTTCTAAGGTTAAAATGAGTCTTTGTATCTTCCAGAAGCAGTATCCAATGTGTGGGTACAAATAAGGTTGGGGAAAGGTCATTCTGAAACTTCTCAAGTTCCTATATTTGGTGAAAATACTTACATGGTGTATATTTATTTTTGTAAGCTGGTAGCATTAGTGGTGAAGCACACAGTGAAATAAAAGATGTTAAGGACAGTTTGCCATAGTAGTTGTTTTTGCATGAATACACCTCCTCCTGCTGTGATGTGTTAGCAGGAAGGAAGAAGGAGAGGTGTGCCTTGGTATTTCTAACAGCTTCCAAGGGACAGGCTCAAAGTCAGAAGCTGAGAGTGGGAAGCAAAGAGCATTCTGTCTGCAAATGTCTATGAACCTCACTCTATTTGCCAGATGTGGACAGAGAGCTGTGAGGTTTAGATACATTTAGTGATCCTGCTTGCCAGCTGCTGCCCAGATGGGGCTCAGATCCAGTCTCCAATAACATCTTTGCTTTCTTATCTCACTGCACCCATGTACCCCAGGGTCAGCAGAGCAAAAGTGTTCATGATCTTTTATTACTTAGACATCTGGAGCAAAGAGAATTTTTTTCCCTGGGCTACTTCAAAACTCATAAAACATAATTGGCTGACCTCAAGCGCAACAATAAAAGTATGAGAAGTTGAGAGGATGTCATAAAACACCTCAACTCAGACATCACACCTCACAGCCACCTGGTTCTTTCAGCTGTTGGCACTTGCCTTCTCCTCTTCCAAGGCCCCTTCCTTCCCTGGTCTTCACAAAAACTACACAAAAGCCAGAAAATGGACTAGGAAGGCTCACTGAGGATTATTCTCCCCTGACCAGTTAAACTCTGTGCTGTCCTATCTTTTCCTTTCCTTCTATGTCATTATTTTCAGTATAAGTGATTGGCTGAGGCAGGGAAGCACAGGGAGTAAGAAAGAACATGACAGAGATCCTTAGTCATTTGTGTTTCTTAGGATGCCACTGTCTTCTTTCTGTGTTTGAAGCAAGTTCCAGATAGAGTGGAGAGCAAGTTCTGGTTATCAGGATTGTCATCCACCTCCACTTGCTCAATCATAGATGTAACATGCTTACCTGGTACCCACTTTGAGTCTTACTGATCTCCCATGCACCCTGTAATTATGATTACCCTCTGCTGACAGCATCCTGTACTCATGGGATACCCTATGCTCATGGACTCTCTGTTCATGGACAGCCTGTGTGCATGGGGCATCTGTGCTCCTGAGGCATGGTGAGTGCTATATGCAAATGAAGAGGGAAGTAATTGAGGACATGCATATTGCACATATCTCCTCTTCCATGTGCATCCTCCATTGTCGCATTGTACTTCACCTAATAAACATATAAAGATTGAATTATCAAGAATTTCTGGATGGCCACAGCAGAACATTAAACCAAGTGTGAGGCTCTTTTGATCACAGGGCCCTTTTGAGCATCATTTTTCATGGGACTGCACACGTCACAGCCCCATGAAGCCAGCCTGGGCCCAGCCTACTGTGCCTTTGTCCTTCTGCTGGTTCACTCTCACTGTAACCAGCCATGGAATTCTCACATTTGGGCACCTTCTCTCACTGTTTTCCCTGTTTTAACCCATTTTACATCATAAAACACCTGTGTAGGTATCTCAGGCCCTAGCTCCAGTACTCTCCTGCTCTTCTCTGTCCCAATTCCCCTTGCAGACCTCAAGCCTCCTACAACTAGAGTTGGCAAGGAAATCAAAAGCAGGGAGCTTCCAAGCCACTTGGCAAATGCATTCCTGGGTTTGAATATTCTCGTGCGCCGCCTGCTGTGTGACTTCAGAAAATACTTAAGACAAAAGCTACTCATTGCCTCTGTAATGATTTACTAAGGTAACACAAACTACAATTTTTAACATTTTCCTAGCGCAGTAGGTGGTCATAAAGCATCACTAAGGCAAAGACAGGTTTAAATCTAGTGTGTGCCCATGACCATTATAACTCAGGCAGAAGAGTTTGAGTTTCAGCTCTGCCACTAATGATTCAGTAGCTTAGTCTACAGAAGCCTTGGTTTTCTCCTCCACTGATCTCACAGTATTAGTTTTAGTCCAATGTAGTAATGACTGTGAAAGTACTTTGCAAACTCTAAAATGCTATATAGCTTGTAAGGTAATATTATGATATTAATTGTAACATTATTTTGGAAATTAGAAACAAATCTTTAACATTAAATGGAAAAGTGAGTACTCTACCCCGAAAAATACAAGGTTCAAGAAACATAGGAGAGTCACCTCATCTGATCCTTTCCCCCCTCACCCCTAATTTCTACATGCCCAGACAGAGTGGAAAAAAGATATGGACTTTGGAAGTAAATGACACCTAGATGGAGGAGGCAGTGCTAGACACTTCATTGTAATTTGTTAATTAACAGCATGTCTTCTCTGCTTAGCAATCAGCTCCACAAAGGTAGACCTTTTGTCTTGCTCTCTGCTGTATCCTTAGAGGCCAGCACTGTGCTGGGCATGTAGTAAGTGTTCAGTCATTATTTTCTGAATGAATGCATGAATGAAGGAGTAAGTGAAAGAACGACAGAATGAGTGCATGCTGAGAGATACCATAAGAGGAGGAGAGCATAAGGCATCAAGATGGTGCTATATTAAGCCTGTCCTCTGACAGCGTTCTCATCTCAACTGCAGGTTTATCCAGATGCCAGGGCAAGAGTTTTTTAACTTCTTTTAGCCTTCTCCTCAGCCTTTTACTAGAGATTAAAATGAGCACAATTCCCATCTGTCACATGATAGAGAAGAATGAGATTTCAGAAGAATATGGTCCCCAGACAAGTACCTGATATTTTATATTCTTAGGAAATGTCTTTGCACCTTATTATGATGGGTTGGTGAATTTCTTAGCACACGATGTGGCATTTTGTAGAGGAGAAACACTTCACAGTGTATACAGTCCAAACAATTAATTGAATATGACACGTGGGCTACATGTATTTTTTCCTATAAAACCAGATGCTGATGTGCTAAAAATAACACATTTTTTTCTTTATAATGAAGCTGAGAGAATTTGCCTTGTGGGATTTGATAAAATAAGTCAACTCATTTATTCTGAACAGATAAGATGTTATTCAAAAAGCAGAGTCATGAGGTAAAATCCTTTCCTCTCTGATTCCTCTTTTCCTCAAGGGAGTCCTTCTTAAAATCTTTCTTATTTCTATTTTGTTCTCTTTCTGTTCCCAGTGAGTTAGTAAATTTAATCTAATTTTTGTGGATAGTAAACAAAAACTTTAAATTATATTTTCTTTTCATAAAGACTCTGTACTGCCTTCAAAATGACAGATGAATAGTTTACAAAACACTGCCTCAAAATTCTACAACAGTAGAGGATCTGAATACGCCTTCCAGACTCTACTACATCTGTTGGAGTGTGTTTTTGTTCATCATATGGATAAGCAAATACAAAATTATTTTGTATAAAACAAGTTAGTAACATAAAACAGTAAGCCTTCATAGGTTATCAAATTTGATATGTTAGTCATTGTGACTTCTAAGTTCAATGGGATGAGTTTTCTCTTTTGTTAGCCAGATTCTTGTATCAATAAAAAAGAGAAGTCACTATAATTACCAATGAGTTTTATGTTACATTTCAAGAGAACAGGGCCAAGAATTGTTAGTACTCTTGGCCCATTACATGCTCTGCATCCCATAATAGCCTGCATTTTTCAACATTCTTATGAAAACATAAGAGGTATTGATGCTTCTTAGAGAATTCACCTTTTTTCAGCAATGCATTAGGAAGGACCCAGACACCAGTATTCAAATGTGCTGTCAAGTGTGAGAACCACTGATGTAGAACAGTGGTTTTCAAACTTTAAAGTTCATGAGTCACCTGGGATCTTATTAAAATACAAGTTGCAATTCAGAAGGTCTGGGTGGTCTGTGGAGTTTTCATTTTTAACAAGTTCCTGGGTAATCCTTCTAGCCCACAGAACACACTTTGATGACAAGAATTTATAACATCAATGAGTATGCTCTGGTCAGCAACTAGTATTTCATACCTAACATTAAGTTAATTGCCTGAAGTGACAAAAAGAAACTCAAGCACATTCACAAAAAGGAGACAAGGATGATGAAGAGATTTGACCACTTGTTCTGTTATAAGTAGTTGAAGGAACTAGAGCTTTTTAGCCAGCTGAAGACACGACATTGTGAAAATGACAGCCAGTTATAGAGAAGTGAAGAGCTATTATATGGAGCCAAGATTAAATGTGCTCATTCCTCCCCAAGGGAAGTGATGGGTAGAAGCCATAGCAAAACAGACTTGGGATCAATATGCAGGACAATGTAAGAGCCAGAACTCAGCAAATATTGGATAGACTCTGCCTTGGGAGAAAACAAGTACTCACAACAGGAGGTGTACAAGCTCAGACTTGGTGTGACTTTGTGAAGCTTCTGCAGAAAGGAATCAAGCGGGGGAAGAGAGCTGACATTTAACATACCTTCCAAACTGGGTCAGTGATGCTCTCAGTTTGTTTTCAGCCCAGTGCCTGTAGCTTCTAACAAATGACCGGCAGTGATGTCTGATATTAACTGTGGCTTTAAGCTACTTTTTCCCTTACCGCTTGCATTCCTTCATGAAATTATAAAATTTGATTTACTTGAATATTAAGGTAAATTAACCCCTTCCCCTTTCAAGCTGTTTTCCTATTTTGAGCATATGCTACTTCCCCTTTGAATTTAACTAGAAAATTTGTCATAATAGTGTAGCTCTTTTGATGCAAACAGCTAGAGTTTGCATCTTGATTTGTCTAAACATCCTTTCTGGGCCCCATCCCATTTTGCCTCTCCCACTTGTTGATGCTAATTAAAACATTCTAATTATATGACCAGTCTCCTCCAAGCAGCTAATAATTTTAATCTCCCTAATTCATTTTTCTTGTTTATGGTTACATCTGAGTGATGCCCTGCAATTCTATATATCCAAATCTCTCCAGCAATCACACAGTACCAAAAGAGATTAAACCTTGCATAATAGTCCATTTTAGGATTATTTCTTTCTTTATGAATTCAAGTGAAAGTGGACAAATGAGTATAATTTCTAGCTATTTTACTGAAACCAGACAATCTATGGTTGGTAATGTATGATGGTTAGGAAGTAACACACAGAATTCTTACCTACACAAAATTTTTCAGTAAGTATCAGATACTATAACATTGCTAATAAACTGGCAACTTAATCTAACAGCATAAGAATTTCAAAGTAGTTTCTGAACAATGAATTTCACATATCATTGAATTCTGGGCATATTCACATCTTTTGACTTGGTTACCCCATCCCAACATGGTGGGTTATCCAAAACTCAGTACTATTTCACAATGCTGTGTTTTCTTTTATTTCCATTTACTCTGATCTCATTTTTTCAGAATTTTATGGGCTATATTGAACCTCAATCCTAATAAAGTTTTCACATGTAATAACAGACTTTTAATAAGTTTCAGGTGTTACTGTCTACAAGGAGCTATATTGTGAATAAAACTGTTTGTGATTCTATTCCCAAGGATATTTCCACACAAGTGGTCTCCCATGAAAAGAAGAGACATTTCTTGACAGAAAACATGAAAATCATAAAAGATTGATATACTCAATTACATAAAAATAAAGAAAATGTATGCAATGTGGCAAAAATGCATAAGCAGGGTCAAAAGAAAACTAACAAAATGAGGAAATATTTGCAATTCATATCATAGTTAAGGAATATTTTCCTTGATATATAAATGAGCTCTATATCCAATAAATAAAAGTCCATTGATACAATAGGAGGAGAGTAGAGGGTATGAACAGATGGGACATAGAAAAAAGCAAATGACTCCTAAGAGGAAGGGAATTAGACCTCTTGTACCTTGTGAAAGTTTTGCCATGTGCATGAAATACCTCTTCAAAAGAGAAGTAGCTCTGACTGGGTAGCTCAGTTGGTTAGTGTCATCTAATATGCCAAGATTGTGGGTTCGATCCCCCGTCAGGGCACATACAAGAAGCAGCCAATGAATGCCTAAATAAGTGGAACAACAAAGCAATCTCTCTCTCTCTCTCTGTCTCTCTCTCTCTGTCTCTCTCTCTCTCTCTCTCTCTCTCTCTCTCTCTCTCTCTCTCTCTCCCAAATAAATAAAAAGAGAGAAATATACCTGTTCACCTCCTCTGCATCTCCTCAATTCATTTTTGTTTCCCTAGAAGTGCTGGCTCCAATAGGATTTAATATTCCTTGGTAGTTTCTGAGATACTTCAAAAAAATACTAGGCTTTAAATATATATATGTGTGTGTGCGTGTGTGTGTGTATATATATATGTATATATACATATAAATATACATGTATATACACATATATACATATATACATATATACATATATACATATATACATATATACATATACTAGAGGCCTGGTGCATGGGATTCGTGCACTCAGAGGGTGGGGGTCTCTCAGCTCGGCCTGCACCCTCTCAGGGGAAAGGACCTAAGCCATCAGTTGGACATCCTTAGTGCTGCCATGGAGGTGGGAGAGGCTCCCGCCACCTCCACTGTGCTCACCAGCCGTGAGCCTGGCTTCTGGCTGAGCAGTGCTCCCCCTGTGGGAGCACACTGACCACCAGGGGGCAGCTCCTGGCTGAGCTTCTGCCCCCTGGTGGTCAGTGCACGTCACAGCGACCAGTCGTTCGCTGTTCAGCTGATTTGCATATTGGCCTTTTATTATATAGGAGATCTATATATATTTCATTGATTTCAGAGAGGGACAGGGAGTGAGAGATAGAAACATCAATGGTGAAAGAGAATCACTGATCGGCTGCCTCCTGCACACCCTCTACTGCAGATCGAGCCAGCAAACCGGGCATGTTCCCGGACCAGGAATCAAACCACGAACTCCTGGTTCATAGGTCGACATTCAAACACTAAGCCACACCGGCCGGGCTTAGGCTTTTTTTATAAATGTACTCCTCTCGCTAACATTTAATAGGGGCCTATTAACCCTGCACCTACTCACAAACAATTCAGTTGAGATGACAAGGAGTGACTTATCGCCAAATACAAAGATGTGTGTGGGCCTTCCAGGGCCTTGTGAGAAGACAATAACCTTCATGGACATTCAACAATTTCAGCAGATATATTAGGTCAGCTCTGGTCAGACGCCTTTCCTGACACCCCATCCCACTCCCACCCCTGACACATAAAATGCAGAATGGCTAAAATATACAAGATTGGGCTGGTCAGAGATCTAGTTCTGAGTTAAATCAGGGATCTTATCCTGCTGTGCCAAGAACTGTTCCCTCACTGCCATGCCACCTGTGCAAGAGATTGCTGACATTTCCCCACTTTGCTCATTGATCAAATCCAACTAAAGTTGTGATTGTACAAATGGGGGTGGGGGAGGGCTAAACATCCAGATTTCATCCATTGAAGTTTGAGTCAATACGATTCAGTGTTGTATTTAATTCTTCTTATTTTGTGGATATTAGTTGTGTACCCCAAAAGCATTAAAAGCTCCCCATGGGCAGGAACCCTTCTTGGTAGCCTTCACAGCTGCTGAACACAAACAGTGCTCAATGATCACTTGCTGATTGACTAACTGAAATATGTATGCATCCTGCCCACAGAAAAGACTCAAAAATAGTGCCCTGTGTTCTTGTTCAGGTAATGAACCTGTTAGAATTCTGTCATTTGCAAATTCTTTTCACTCTGCTATGGAATGTGCCCCTTAAAGTTAATGTACATATAGTATATCAGAAGTAATGTTAGGCTAGCTCTCCTTAGCAGAGATTGGCTTTTAGTAACGTCTTTATTATTTGCAAACCCTATTTGTACAAGTACCTCACAGGATAAAAATTCTGAATTAGATAACAATGTGCAATTGATGAAACATGAGGATCAGCTCTCCTGCCAGATAACCATGAGAATTGGGCAGGCTCTCTATCCACCTCACCTGGCTTCAGTTTCCTTGACCAAAAATGAGGCTTTGGGCTTGATGGATGCTAAGGTCTCTTCTAGCACTGGCCTTCTATGAAATTATGTTATAATGGCCTTAATTGTGGTTTCTCTCTGCAGTTAACAGTACACCCTGCCACCAAAGGTCTGGAAGAAGATGGCACAGTTCACTTATAGTCTTTTATTTTTAATCTCAGGAATAATTCTATTTTAAATGCTGGGGCAGCAAGCTAAGGAGACTTCTTCCATTTTATTATACCTGGAAATGACATTACTATGCAAGTGGTCTAGAAATCTTACTGCTAACCATTTCTTTTATGTAAAGATATCCAATATTCCTGTTAATTATGCAAATGCTTGACCTGAAGGATAACACAATATCCAATCAGCTGGATATTTCAGACTGACTCCAGCATGGGAAAAGATCCTGAAGGACCAAGCAAAGGATATAGCATGAAACAATGGAAAGAGCAATGAATTTATAAGTTATACAGCTGTGTAACATTTGCAATTAATTTATCTGTAAGATTAAATACCAAAATCCTCTCTACCTACCCAATGGATAAAGAATCAATGATATGTTTAGTAAATCATTTATATATGAATACTAGAGGCCTGGTGCATGAAAATTCATGCACTGGAGGGGGGGGTCCCTCAGCCCAGCCTGCCCCCTCTCACAGTCTGGGAGCCCTCGGGGGCAGGAGGCGACCCAGCGATCAGGGGAAGGTGACGCCCCCATCACACCTCGGCTGGCCCTGGATGGCTAGGCAGCCGCCATCCGAGGCTTACCTGTGCCTCGGGCATCAGCTGGGCAGATGACCTCTGAGGCTTGCTGGCCCTGGGCAGCTGGAGGGCTGAGGGGACTGGGGGACTCTGGAGGCAGGGGCGCAGAGCAGCTGGACCCACTTGGGGGCGGGCCCGGCCGTGTCATATGCCTGCTGCCCCGGTGGGGCTGAGGGGACTGGGTGCCACAATCTTGTGGCTGTGGGTGTCACCATCTTTGAGGGCGTGGCAGTCAATTAGCATATTCCCTCCTTATTGGCTGTGGGTGCCGCCATCTTTGTGAGGGTGTGGCGGTCAATTAGCATTTTCCTTCTTTATTAGATAGGATAGGATAAGAGGACACTTATGAGATTCTGTGGACATGAGTACTGGAACTCAGCCTCATGGGAGAACAGTTAATGTGTTGAGGAGAATGCCAAAGGAAAGGAACAAAAGCAGGGACGTGCTTTACCTAAGACCAGGCAACTCAGAGCACTCTTGAGAACCAGCTATAGGTGATCTGCCTCCTTAAACAAATAGATAACTCAAAATGTTGAGGAGAACAAGACAAAAATGAAATTTTTGTCAAATTTATTCAATAGGTACTTAATGCATAATTACTCACCCCAAGCCCATTGCTCAACCAGATTGGTTTTCTCCTTTATTTGACTTATCAATACTATCATTTGCTGGAAGATCCCAAAACCAGAATCTATCACTCTCGTCACAAGTCTCCCTAAAAGGCTACCTTGTCTAGCCTCCTGGTTGCTCCAGTACCTATAATTGAGCAGACATATGTGTTTTCTCATAGGTTTCCAAAGGGAAGAGAAATGGTCTGTTTAACTATTTTGGTCTAGCAGCATGTGTAGACATGGACTTAATTAGTGTTTTATCTTTGCAACCCATGGTCACCACTGACATCCTATCTAATAAAAGAGTGATATGCAAATTGACCATCACTCCAACACACAAGATGGCCACCCCTATGTGGTCAAAGATGGCCACCCCCATGTGGACACAAGATGGCCACCACAAGATGGCCGGCAGGGGAAGGCAGTTGTGGGCAATCAGGCTAGCAGGGGAGGGCAGTTGGGGGCGACCAGGATTGCAAGGGAGGGCAGTTGGGGGCAACCAGGCCTGCAGGGGAGGAAAGTTGGGGGGGGACCCAGGTCTGCAGGGGAGGGCAGTTGGGGGGGACCAGGCCTGCAGGGGAGGGCAGTTGGGGGCAACCAGGCCTCCAGGGGAGGGCAGTTAGGGGGGACCAGGCCTGCAGGGGAGGGCAGTTGGGGGCAACCAGGCCTGTAAGGGAGGGCAGTTGGGAGAGATCAGACCTGCAGGGGAGGGCAGTTATGGGTGACCAAGACGGCAGAGGAGGACAGTTGGGGGCGACTAGGCCTGCAGAGGAGGGGAGTTGGGGGGGACCAGGCCTGCAGGGGAGGGCAGTTGTAGGCAATCAGGCTAGCAGGGGAGGAAAGTTGGGGGGAACCAGGCCAGTAGGGGAGGACAGTTAGGGGTGACCAGGCCTGCAGGGGAGCACAGTTGGGGGCAATCAGACCTGCAGAGGAAGGCAGTTGGGGATGACCAGGCCTGTAGGGGAGGGCAGTTGGAGGCAACCAGGCTGGCAGGGGAGGGCAGTTAGGGGTGACCAGGCTGGCAAGGGAGGGCAGTTAGGGGTTATCGGGCCTGCAGGGGAGGACAGTTGGGGGCTATCAGGCCTGCAGAGAAGGGCAGTTAGGGGCAATCGGGCCACAGGGGAGCAGTTAGGCATTGATCAGACTGGCAGGGGAGTGGTTAGGGGGTGATCAGGCTGGCATGCAGAAGTGGTTAGGGGCAATCAGACAGGCAGGCAAGCGGTTGGGAGCCAACAGCCCTGGATTGTGAGAGGGTTCCCAGATTGGAGAGGGTACAGGCTGGGCTGAGGGACACACACCCCCCCACCGTGCATGAATTTCATGCACCGGGCCTCTAGTTTAATTTATAAACATATAAGGTGGAGAGTTGGCTCTAAAATGTCCAAGATAACCTAGATTCACTTCTATATTCCTGTTTCTGATGGATTGGTAGTGATGGGGGGCTTAAAAAATAAGTGAAAAAATTGAGGGATTTTTTTCTACGTTTTCCAATGAATAAACAAGAAAAACAAACAAACAAAAACTCATAGGCACAGAGATTACCAGAGGGAAGTGAGTGGGGTGGTATAGTAAAGGGTAAAGGGGGTCAAATATATGGTGATGGAAGATTATTTGACTTTGGGTGGTGGGCACACAATGCAATATACAGGTCATGTATCATAGAAATGTACACTTGAAACCTATATAATCTTATTAACCACTGTCACCCCAATAAATTTAATAAAAAGAAAAAAAGAACCACATTTTCAAAGAGCAGTAGCACACTTGGCTTGGCACTAGCCAGTTCTGCAGAGACAACACTCCATTAGTACTGTTTGACTTAATACTAAGTTTCTAATTGCAAACAAGCCTGTCTTGGGATAGGAGAAGATTCAGAATCTTATTGAACTACCATCTCCACCAACATGTCACTATCCTATATAATAAAAGCCTAATATGCTAAGTGTCCTACTGTTCGTTCGACCATTTGAACAGTCTCTATGATGCACACTGACTACCAGGGCGCAGACGCTCCAACCAGTATGTTAGCTTGCTGCTGTAGTTCAGCCGATTGAGACTGGGCGAGATGGGCCGGACATGCCCTGGAGCCCTCCCACGGTCCCTCCCTGGCCCCAATCGTGCACCTGGCCTACAGGGATTGGGCTGAAACCGGCTCTCCAACATCCCCTGAGGGGTCCCAAATTGCAAGAGGACACAGGCCAGGCTGAGAGACCCCACCAGTGCACGAATCCGCACGGGGCCTCTAGTTTACAAATGAAAGGGCAAACTTCTGCTGGCCAGTTAAAATTGAGTTAAGGTTTTTCCTCAATTAAGCGAAGAGACTGCCAGCAGCAACTGTTCAAGCCAATCCACCCAAATCCTAAAGCATAACAACTCTCAGAATCCTGTCCTAATGTATGTAGCCTCATGAAGAAGAGAATCATAATATAAGGAAGCACTTTGCACTCATCATTTTTGATCCTCCTAGTTTGAAAGATTTATATTCTGTATCCAATTACTAGCAATAACATATGACATTTGAAATGTTAATGAACTAAAATGATTGGAAGAAAGAAGTTTATATTTCCTATGTCTTTACACACCAAAGTAAATTTGAATAATGGACATAACCCCATTTTCTAGTTTCTTCTTACCTCTCTTCACCTTCCCAACCCCACACTATTATTATAATGACTGATATTTCTATTATGTATTTATTAACATGTCTGCAGTTTGCAATTGAAGGGACATAAAATAAAGATGCCTCTAGTAAATAATACAAAGAGTATCTTTCTAATAAAATAATTTATGAAAATTTATTAGCATAAACTAAATTAGATCCTTCTTTTATAGGCTGAAGTGTGCTCCCCCAAAATTCATATGTTGAAGTTGTAATCCCCATTACCTCTGAATGTGATTGTATTTAGAGATAGGGCCTTCTAATTTTTCTTGATAGCCAAGCATGGTGTGCTTCTCTGCCTGGAGCCCTCTTCCTCCACATGGCCAACTCCTTCACCTCTTTGCACCCTCTAAGTGTTCAACAATGGTGTCTCCAGGAGGCCTACCTGGGCATCTCACTTAGACTGTAACCACTGCCTTTTCACCATCACTCAATCTCCCTTTCCCTGCTCTATTTCCTTCCACAGAATACTGTAACATATTATATGTTATAGTCTAACAAACCACAAAATTTACTTATTTACTATGATTATATTATGCTATATAATTATTATACTCTGTAATTCTTATAGTATATGTTATGATTATATACTATTATTATTATTACTATTACTATTACTATTACTATTATTATTATTGGTCTGTCTCCCCTAGCTAAAATATAAGGTCCACCAAGGCAGGGATTTTTTTTTCCTGTTTGTTTATTGTATTAGCAGTACCTAAAACACTTCCTGGAATGTATAAGTGAACATAGGAGTACCCAAAAAATATTTGTTGGATTAATCAATAAATTCTTTAACTTCCAGGTTTGAGGGATTAAAAGAGTAACTATTTTAAATGTTATACTTTTAAAATAAGTTTATGGCCTAATAATTTTTACATGTGAGCATAAACTCAAAAGATATCTTCAAAATGTAGATAAATATTTAAAGGCAAAGACATGCATTATGATTTTTTTATATCAACAAAAATTTGAAATATAAATATTCACCAATAGGAGAATTTATCTAAATTATTATGTATCCCTTTGATGTTGGAATTAAAACTATACTTACAAAGATTGAAGTATAATAAATAAAATTATAAAAACTAGAATAAAATATATTTTCTAATTTTTATATGAAAAAGGTTGTCAAATATAAGTATATTCTCTATCAGCAACATTTAGCAGATGACCTCTTTGAAGCATTATTCACATGGATGTGCCTATCTTTTCTTAAACTTTAGGCCAGCTAGTTGCTCTGTGATTTCAGCTCCATGAGGGTTTTAAGAAAAGTGATTATTTTGTATATTATTTAGTTTTTATCTTATTGCTGTAATTGAAGCAATGCTCTTTCCAACTTTTTTCATCCTAGATGATGCCAGAAATCCCATCCGGATTTACCTTAAGGAATTTATCCTAGGAAGACAAATTATATTTCGGTAAAGATAGACATGTTGGTATATTTATAAATTGAGTAAAATTAGAAAAACTTTTTGGGGAAAAGATTCCTTTTCAATTCAGCCAATGAACATCCCCCTATGATACAATTGTATAACTAGTGTTTATTTTGGGGTATAACTTTTTTTTTTCCAGAGAGGAAGGGAGAGGGAGTGAGAGAAACATCAATGATGAGAGAGAATCATTGATTGGCTGTCTCCTGCACAGCCCACACTGGGGATTGAGCCTGCAACCTGGGCAATGTGCCCTGACCAGGAACTGAACCGTGACCTCCTAGTTCATAAGATGATGCTCAACCACTAAGCCACACCAGCAGGGCTAGAACTTTTTCATTGATTAGCACAAATGATGGTAACTGCTTAAACAACCTTCAAGTCCTAGAGCCTTAACATGATAACATTTCTTTATCACTCATACCAGAGTTTGATGCAGCTTGGGGGGCTTCCTTCAGTGTCTGTCTTCTAAGTGGTGACTGTAAGATGTGCCTTCCTTCACATCTCTACCATCACATCCTTCTTATTCTACAAAGAATGAAAGAAAGAGAGAAGAAAACTGAAATGTATGTTTTAGGGTCAGGCCTGATATTTCTGGCCAGATTCCATTGGCCAGAAGTCAGTTATATAGCCCAACCTAACTGAAAGAGAGGCTGAAAATATCATCTTCCTCTGTACCTGCAAGAAGGAATGGCATTTATGACCATCTAACCAGTCTGTGCCAGAGTGTGATCAATAGAAAAACTGTTAAATTATGGCATGTCCTTACGTTGGAGTATTACATATCTTACCTAATAAAAGAGAAACATGCAAATTAACCATCACTCCGCTATGCCCACAGCCAATCAGAGTGAGTATGCAAATTAACCCAACAAAGATGAAGGTTAATTTGCATATGCAGGCGCAGATTGGTGTGAAGCCTGCTATGAGGGGAAGGGGGGCGGCGGAGGGAGCTACTGGAGTGCTTCTCCAGACAGAAGCCAGGACTTGCTGGCTCTGGGCAGTCCGGGAGTGGGGACGTGCCAGCTGCCAGGCCCCAGGCAGCCGTGGAGTGGGGACATGCTGGCTCCCGGGTGGCCGGGGAGCGGGGACTTGCTGGCTGCCAGGCCCCAGGCGGCCCGGGAGCGGGGACATGCTCCTGGCAGCCCGGGAGCGGGGACTTGCCGGCTCCCGGGCAGCTGGGAGTCAAGCCAGGGGCCTATTCTTACACGAATATCATGCAATGGGCCTCTAGTTTATTATAATGTTGCTTTTGTAAAGATGTTAATGTCAATGGAAAATGCTTATAACATTAAATGTGAAAAAATATAAGTTAAAATATACACTGTGATCCCAATTACATACATAATATTCATAGAATATATGTACACATTTACATATACTTCTATGCCAAAAGAAAGACTAAAAAACTCTGAATTCAGTGGTTTTCCTTGAAAAAAGGATTAGAAGTGATTAATATATTTTTCCTTTAAAAGTCTGTGCTTTCCAGATATTTATAATAAGTCTGTATTATTTTATGATACAATTGTATAACTAGTGTTGATTTTGGGGTATAATTTAGAAAAAATATCAGGAGCTTTTCGAGAAAACAAAGTATTAAAACTGCAGAAAATAAATTCTTATTGTAACTTTGTGAATTACCCATATTTCATATTCACAGTCTATAAGTAATTTTCATGTTTATGGTATGACTATATCTTTATCTGAATAGCTAAACATGATCTAAAGATAATACTTATGCTTCTAAAAATGAAATTCTGATAACTATTAAATGCGACCATAATAGAAAGAAAAAATGTTTCAATTAATGATAAATCTGTACAACTAATGGGTAATATGAGCAAATGAAAATAGACACAGCCCCTTTTCCTCTTCACTTTTCATGTTGAATTGGGCACTAAGTCATTTTTTCCTCTAACTTCCGAATGTGTAGAGAAGCGATCCCTGGTGCTCTTTTCCTACCCCAACTACTTGTATTTCCCCCTACACTACCTGCTCAGTCACCAACCCAGCCCTCATTCTCAAAACCACTGTCAGGATGATCTTTCCAAAATGCAAATCTGATCTGGTTAAGAACAGACCCCATGAGAAACTGAGAAACTTCAGTGCATACAAGGCACCCTAGGGCCAATTGGGCGCCTGGACCAGAGTGTGCACTCAATGAATTAGGGAGATAAAATCTGACCTCAGGATCCTTCAGCAAGGTTGTTTGTGCTTCAGACATGACAGAGTTCCCACATGGCTACAGAAAGAGATGAGAGCAGTTAAGAAAGGCAAACCAGGTATGCAGTTTTGAAGGCTGTGACTAGAAGTTTTCATTTGATACCCAGAGTAAATCTAAGAAGCTACCCAAGGATCCTGAGCAATGCAATGACAAGAATGGAAAATTAGATCTATTTTCTCTTCCCAGTTTTCCTAATATGACAATAAGAGCTATTGTCAACTTATAGAAGATTTGGAAGAAAGCAGGCATGTAAATTTTTCCTGGTGCTGTCAGCTCACTTCATATAATATTTAGCCAAATTAGTCATTTCTTGTCTAAGAAGTGTACAAAACACTGCTTTTTGTTATTATTCTTTTTTTAATTATTTAAATAAATTCACCTCTTACAACCAAATGATTTAAAAGCAGCTGTGTAGCTAAAAAAAAACAGGCCATCACCATTACTTCCTATTCCTACCCTCTGTGATGGAAGCAAAGGAGTCTTTCTCCTGCTGTATCCCAGGGTCACGCCCACAGGAATATTCCTCCCTTTCTCCCTCTTGCTATGCTTTTGATATACAGATAAGGTACATAGGACTCAGAAAGGGAAACCACAAAAGAAATACTCTAGAAAAAATACAAAGCATTAAAATTCAAATACATTTTCACTTGTGTATGTAATAGAAATTAATATATATATATATATTTTATATTTTATTAATTTTTTACAGAGAGGAAGGGAGAGGGATAGAGAGTTAGAAACATCAATGAGAGAGAAACATCGATCAGCTGCCTCCTGCACACTCCCTACTGGGTATGTGCCCGCAACCAAGGTACATGCCCTTGACCAGAATCGAACCTGGGACCCTTGAGTCCACAGGCCGACACTCTAACAACTGAGCCAAATGGGTTAGGGCTATATTTTTATTTTAGATGTAATTTATATATTAATAGCAATTATAATGTTACCAGAGAATCAAACTCCTCCATCGCTCCTGGGAGTGAGGTTCTTTCGATATCTTCAGAAAATGAATTTTCTAAGATTCACACAGAAGGATGGGATGTAGAAAAAGGCTTTATTTGTGTAAAGTTACATTTTTTGGGTTCCAAAGTCCCCTGTCCTGGAAAAGGTGCATTTAGGGTTCCAGCACAGCCAGAAACAAGGCCAGTGTCCAGAGCTTCCATTCCACGTTGTAGCCGGGTGTGGTTTAGTATCCAAGCTAATTAAAGTCCATTAGTCCATGTGTAGTGCCCCACATGGCCGTAGGTGCAGGGGAGTCCTGCAACAGGAGTCCCAAAAGGGCCTGGTGTGTGTGTGTGTGTGTGTGTGTGTGTGTGTGTGTGTGTGTGTGTGTGTGTGAAAGAGAGAGAGAGCGCGCTTCCATTGTTAAACACCATGCCATCTGTTCTCAGGAATGACTGGCAGACAGGTAGGCACCTTACCACGTCACTCAGACCTTACTGGGCATGTACCTAAACTGCCTTTGTTCAGTCCCTTCCCCCATCAATCAGTGGGGGACAGATTTGGAGAATGTTAAATGCAGTTTTTTGGCAAAGCTGTATAAATGGCATGCCTATACTATTTGGTCTTTCCTTTCCTCCTTTTCTGTTAAATAATAACCAGGTTATTACAACAGCATCAATAAGACATTCCATTTCTCCAGTTAGTATTACTTTATAAACGAATTTGAAGTCAGGAAGTGGAATGAGAAGGGGTTGTAGTTTGATAAGGGAAATGAAGTGATGGTACCTCCCACTTTCCTGAACACCAGCAATCTTACTTTTGCCTTCTCCCCAGAATAAGCATGACAAATCTTCATGGATTGCATAGCATACTCTCATTACTGCACATCCTATTTCTGTCTGCAGGTCTAATTACCTTCTCATGAACCATTTTCTAAAGGAAGATGTTTTTACAAAATAGAAACAATATCCCTAAAGTATTAGACCTCAAAGAGAAGGCCTGCAAGTCAGCATGTGTACAGGAGCAATACTGGCTTATAATGGTACTCCCACTGTGAGCCCTGCCCTTCATCCCTGACCTCATTTGCAGGCGTAGAGGTGGAAGGGACTGAACTAAAAGATCTCTGCCTGCCACACTGACCAACCCTAGCTCAATTTTCTCTGCTTAAATGCCTCTTCCTTTTTTGTCCAACTATGAAGCAAAACTAGGAAGCCATTTCTTTCTGCCTCTTTAATTCTTGCTCGTTCCTGTATAGTTGTCCTTTGCTTTTAATTGTCCTTCAATATGAATCTCTCAAAGGTCAAGTTAATGCCTTCCAGCTCAATTACACTGATATCTGAAAGACAAACCTTTCTTCTGCCTGGCCACACCCCCTGGGTTTCACCACAGCCTTAAACTCTTTTGTTGGCTTCTTCAGATTTCCTTTAGCTCTGCCATTGCTACCAGATGTGAAAGAGGTTTTTAAGAAAGAGTTGGAAAAATATAAACTGATGAACAAAAACAGAGACAGGGAAGCATCGATTAGACTGTCAAACCTCAGAGGGAAGGTAGGGTAGAGTGGAGGTAAGGGGGAGAGATCAACCAAACGACTTATATGTGTGATACATATAAGCATAACCAATGGACACAGACACCAGGGGGGTGAGGGCATGAGCAGCGGGGGGGCGGGGTAGAGGGTGCAAGGGGGGTTTAGGACATATATGTAATACCTTAATCAATAAAGAAAAAAAAGAAAGAGTTGGATGATTTTATTTCTAACTCTAGTTAGTCTGTTCACTACTCATTGATCACCAGGCCACAGAGAGTGACATGTCTAAGAATTAGGCCAACCCTGACAAGCATTTTCTCTTAAAACTCCCAACACATCCAGACTGCTCATGCTCTTGCTTCTTTTCCTTTCCTTAAGAAGAATATTTTTTGTACAGATGAGAATCAAAAGTGTGGATAAGTTAGGTTGTTTCTCCAGAGAGTAAAATGGGTCCTTAGGTAGTTATTAAAGTGCCTGACTTGGCATCTGCATTCTGAGAAGTATGCAAGCATATTTTTAGTTCCTTTAATAAGACTTTTGTACCCTTGACACTCAGGGCCAGATGTGTCTGCCAAACTATGAAAACAGCAAGGATGGATACTATATTCCTGAAAGCTGGATCTAGGGGGAAAAAAACAAATTTTCAATGGCATTAGAATAAAAGAACCCAACTCTTTGAAAATATAGCCCAAAGGATGCAGTGCAGAATATTTCTTGGTTTCCCTTGCTCTGCCCTAAATGTGTCAGTTCCGCAATCCATCCCCCACATAAAAATAAAATAAATGTCAATAAGTCTGTAGTTATGAAATAAGGACAAAGTTCAGTTTTTATTATATGATCCTTCTAACCACCCCCCCCCCCAAAAAAAAAGAGTCTATGATTTGCCTGGAATAAATAAAAGTTGTATTGAAAGACTTCACACAGAAATACTTTTCAGGTTGATGAAGAGAAAAGAAAACTTCAGGCAGAGGGAACTGCATGTACAAAGGTCCTAGGGGAAGAAAAGAATTCAGTATGTTTGAGGAGCTGAGAAAAGACATGGATAGCTGGAGCACAAGAAGTGAGGGGGGAGTGAGGCATAGGTGATGTTCAAGAGGGAGGCAGGGAGCAGAGAGTAGCACAGGCAGGGCCTTTGAGATGGCAGGTAAGGATTATGCTAATGCTTGTGTGGAAGCTCCAGGCCAAGAATAAGAGAAAGAAGTTCCCGAATGTTTTTGACCACTGCAGAGAATTAAGTTAAAGATGTTAAAATAATTCAATATAGTTTATGAAAATATTTATGGCAAGCAAAAGAAAAAGAGAAAAGGAAACTAATATTGATAGAAAACTCTATGTTTTAGCCACTGTGCTAGAAAAGTTCCACAAAGCAGAGTTCAAGTAGGATAAATTAGACATATAACAAGCCAAAAATGCTAATGTATTTTTAAAAACTTGAAAAACAGTATCATTTAGCATGCTGCCTTTCTTATGCGTTACTGATTAAAGGTAAAAAGAAATGAAAGGTGATTTGAAGTGCTGCAGTAAGTGAGATTGCTGGAGATGAGATTACAGTTGATTTCCAATGTTTTGAGGGCCTATCTTCATCAGAATCAGAACTCTTGATTGGAAGCCAAGATTAAACATAAGATTGCATTTATAGAGGTGTGGTTTGTTGTTTCATCCAAACCATTATGTTACTAAACCTTTTAATTTTCAGTTTATGTCTGTGTAGGAAGTTAAAGGGAAAAAATTAGTCCTATTTGATATAAAGGAAGCAGAAATAAAGAAAAGTTAAGTGATTTTTACTTAATCTTCCAGAGAAGATCAGTAACTGATCTTCCAAATTAAACCTAACTTGTAGCTACAAGAAATTGTGCTGTGTCTGGTCCCTTGACATAAAATTAAAACTAAACCTTGAAATATTCATGTTTATTGCATGTAATATTATTATATGTTAGATCATTTTTCATGAATAATTGGTGTTTATTGCCTGTAACATTATCATATTTAAAATTGTTTTTCTTGAGATATTAATGTTTATTGCTTGTAAAAAAAATTAAACCTTGTAAAATTTAAATTTGAAAACATGTTCATTCATAGTCACTTTTAATGGTACAAACAGGAAGCTGTTTGCACCCAACTAGTGGTGATTATTTCGATTATAGAGAAATATTTGTAATGGAGAAAGAACTAGTGAACACACTTTGAAATGGGTAATATTCTTATATGTAAGTGGGATATTTTCACTCTTTCATTCTCAAAGATAATAAAACATATATTTACTGGTTTTAATGATGATTATGAGATTAAAGTTATCTAAATAAGGTTTTCATTTACCAAGTTTTTAATTGTAGAGACCTTTATTGGCCTCAAAAATCTTTCTCTCAGTTATATCTATTATCCTATCTAATAAAATAGTAATATGCAAATTGACCATCACTCCAACACACAAGATGGCTGCCCCCATGTGGACACAAGATGGCCGCCACAAGATGGCCAGCAGGGGAGGGCAGTGGGGAGGGACCAGGACTGCAAGGGAGGGCAGTTGGGAGCGATCAAGCCTTCAGGGGAGGACAGTTAGGGGTAACCAGGCTGGCAGAGGAGGGAAATTGGGGGCAACCAGGCCTGCAGGGAAGGGCAGTTGGGGGGGGATCCAGGCCTGCAGGGGATAGCAGTTAGGGGGGACCAGGCCTGCAGGGGAGGGCAGTTAGGGGTGACCAGGCCTGCAGGGGAGGGCAGTTAGGGGTGATCAGGCCTGCAGGGGAGGGTAGTTAGGGGCAACAGGCTGGCAGGGGAGCAGTTAGGCATCAATCAGGCTGTCAGGGGAGTGGTTAGGGGGTTATCAGGCTGGCAGGCAGAAGCGGTTAGGGGCAATCAGGAAGGCAGGCAGGCGAGCAGTTGGGAGCCAGCAGTCCTGGATTGTGAGAGGGATGTCCGACTGCCCATTTAGGCCCAATCCCGGTAGGATCAGGCCTAAACGGGCAGTCAGACATCCCTCGAGGGGTCGCTGATTGGAGAGGGTGCAGGCTGGGCTGAGGGACACCCCCCCCATGCACAAATTTCGTGCACAGGGCCTCTAGTGTTATATAATACAACTCATAAAAGTAAATAACTGCAGCTAAATAACAAAGATTGAGAAAGCCAGGGAATTGGAATCAGACAGAATCATGTGTGTGAGGCAGCCACTGGGGTTTTGGGGTACAGAAAGCCAAAGAAGTTGCAGCCAGGCAAGTAGGATATTGCATCTAGGAGGTGAGGTCCCAGTCCTTAGAGGGATGGGAGAAGAGGAAGAAATATAAATGATGCAATTCCTGAACCAAGATTATGGGTCATGAATTCAGGGACTAGGTTATTCATTCTTAAAATTTTCTCTTTCTTTTGTTTCTCAATCTATTCTGTTCTCCTGAGTCATGTTTATATCTATACACATGGCTTGAACCAACAGGTATATTGTCATGTTTCCTACGTTTACATTCCAGCCCAAAGTTGTCTCTGGAGTTAAGAGCCATAGGCTCCTTTATGTTCACTACATGTCATCTCATAGATGTATCACAGCATCTCAAATTCAACATGTCCAAAGCGTATTCTGCAGAACCTGTTCCTCTTTCCTATATTCCTTCATTCATCTATCAATTCTGTTAAACATATAATGAATGCAAAATATTTGCTAGGTTCTGAGAATTTGGTGACAAATCAGATGTTCCCAGTTCACAAGAAATTTAAAGTCTAGTGCAGCAGTTCTCAATTCTACCCACAAAATGAAACCACCTGGAATCTTGGAAAAAGTACCAAAGCATGAGCCCCACCCTCAGATATTCCCAGTTAAGTAGTCTTTATTGAAGGGGAAACCATACTATTGTTTTTCAAAAGCTCTCTAAGTGAGTAAAATTTGTAGCCAGTGTTGGAAAACCCTGGTATAGTGTAATACTAACTAGCCTATGGTCCATTCAAAAAACTTAGAAGTTACCTTAGACCTCTTATTTTCTGCTTCCTACAATACTAGTCACCAGACTTTATGGGACTGCTACACGAACATTTCTTAATTCCAGGCCCTATTATTATTATTACTAGAGGCCTGGTGCACGATATTTGTGCACTCAGGAGGGGGGTTCCCTCAGCCCGGCCTGTGCCCTCCAGGAGCCCTCAGGGGATGTCTGACTGCCACAGAGGTGGGAGAGACTCCCACCACCACCGCTGCACTCGCCAGCCCTGGCTCAGGGCTTCTGGCTGAGCGGTGCTCCCTGCTGTGGGAGTGCACTGACCACCAGGGGGCAGCTTCTGCGTAGAGCATCTGCCCCCTGGTAGTCAGTGCATGTCATAGCGACCAGTAGTTCTGCTGTTTGGTCGATTAGCATATTAGCCTTTTATTATATAGGATTATTTCCACTTGGAAGCCACCTTGATGAAGCCACCCTAATTTCTCCAAAATGTTGGCAATCATCTCCTAACTTGTCACCTTGCCATTAGATTTTAACTCGCAAAAGCATTCTCTACACAAGAGCAGAAGTGATCTTTCTAAAACTCAGTCATGATCATACAGTGTCCAATAGTTGCATGTATCAACATATAAAATAGATATACAAACAATATATAAATCCTAAATAAGAATGTTAAATATATAAAAGCAAATCATATAAGAATACGTGCAGTTTAATTCCATTTCAAGACCAAAAAAGGACTCAGACCTGGAGAGAGGCAGACCTAATGCATACAGGCAGGTACTTCTTATGGAATAAAAATGCCCATTAAAGAAAGATGGGTGGAAAAGGAAGCACAGGCTTGTTAAAATACACCCATTTGCAGTGCAAATGTAAGTTTGTTGTGTATGTTTATACTGCATTGTATTTAGAGACTATCTGCATTGGCAGAAACATCTTGATTTATTATATCCAGCAGTTTGACTATTAAAGTAATCATTTCAGGTCTACCCATAGTTTCTATTTTGATAAGAAATTTCGTATCTTCTCCCAGCTCAAAATGCAATTTCTACTTGGCAGCCAAAATAATGTTTTCACCTGTTTAATTTTTAAAGTGTTTTTCTGCAATGTCCTGGCAGATCTTGGCAAAACTTGGCATCACAGCTGTTCTTTTCATCATGGAAATGTTATTTAATTAATCTATGAGGGTTAGGCTTCTTGTGGTTGCCACCAATCCTACCCAGTACTGTCTTTGAGGTCATAATCAGCATTTTACAATATTACCCTATTCCTTTCCCTTCTAATAATTCAAATGTCTTAAGTGTTAGCAAGGAGGGGATACAGAGTGACTTAACATACCTACCTCAGAAAAACTCTGATTTTCCTTAGAACTCCCCTCTCTTGGCTGCAAAAGTTCTCCCATTACCAGAACCTTCATGTCTCCTCTGTTTTCCCTTGCAGTCCCCTTTAAATCCCCAACTATTCTCACAAACAATCTTCAATAAAATAAAGTCTTCTGTGGAAGAACTTCCTTAATCCCTTGCTCCAAAAAAGCAGTTTTCAAATTTATTAATATTGATGGGGTGGGTGCAGTAAGAAAATATTCGCACCCTTCTATCACAAACAATGTATCAAAGATTTTACAACCATTGGGGGGTAGAGGGAGAGAAGGGGATTAGAAAGTGCTAAGGAGCAGGGGACCCTCTGCTTATAAGAAAAAAAAAAGAGCAACATCTGTCATAGAAAAGAAGTAGTTGCCTTATCTGTCCTCTTTATTCTGCCTATCACACTCCTTGCACCTCAAATTATTACATGATAAAAATGTGTCATCTCCTACTAAAAAGCAACCAGCTAAGAAGCCTGATTTAAACATGTCACCTTCCTACAGGAATCCAGCACATAGGTGGGGACTGAAGGGTACAGCAGAAGTTTCTCTCTTCCTAAAAACTAGAAAGATTCAACTTTCTGGAGATTCCCAGATAAAAGATTCCCAGAGAATAAGGCACTGCAGGAGAGAATAAGGCAAATAACATGTGATCTGAAGGTCAAGGTTATAGAAATTTAGAGAAGGGAATGCTCATAATCAACTGGGGGCAGTTAGGAAAAGTTTCAAAATCTGTATATGCAGGAGTGGTGACATCATAAATAACACTGAAGATATATTTGCTGGGTATAAAATTTGGGGTTCATATATTTTTAGTTGGGTTTATTTTTTCCCAGTATTTTAAAGATGTAAATTCATTGTCTTCTAGCTTGTAGAATTTTTGAAGGAAGCTTAGTTAATTGTTTTCTTTGTTCCTCTGTATATAATATATCTTTCTGGTGTGTGGGGTTTTTTTTTTTTTTTTTTAGCTTCTAGATGTTTTCAAGATTTTTCTCTTTATCCTTGATGGTTAGATGTTAGAATATAATATAATAGATTTTTTTCCTATATTCATCTTGAGTGTTGTTTTTTAATATTCTTATATCTGTGGTTTCATGTAATTCATTATTCCTAGAAGATTATCAACCATTATATCTTCATATATTATTATGCCCTATTCTTTCTCTTTTCTCCTTTGGAGAGTCCAATGACACCTATGTAAAACTATTTGATATTATCCCAAACTCTTTTTTTTCTAAATAAATCTTTATTGTTCAGATTATTACATTTGTTCCTCTTTTTTCCCCCCATAACTCCCCTCCACCTGGTTCCCACCCCACCCTCTGCCCTTACCCCCTGGCACTGTCCTCATCCATAGGTGTACGATTTTGTTTAGTCTCTTCCCGCACCCCCCACACACATTTCCCCCCGAGAATTCTCAGTCCACTCCCTTTCTATGCCCCTGATTCTATTATATTCAACAGTTTATTCTGTTCAACAGATTTTTTATTCACTTGATTTTTAGATTCACTTGTTGATAGATATGTATTTGTTGTTCATAATTTTTATCTTTTACCTTTTTCTTCTTCTTCCTCTTCTTAAAGAATGCCCTTCAGCATTTCATATAATACTGGTTTGGTGGTGATGAACTCCTTTAGCTTTTTATCTGTGAAGGTGTTATCTGACCTTCAATTCTGAATGATAGCTTTGCTGGGTAGAGTAATCTTGGTTGTAGGTTCTTGCTATTCATCACTTTGAATATTTCTTGCCACTCCCTTCTGGCTGCATAGTTTTTGTTGAGAAATCAGCTGACAGTCGTATGGGTGCTCCCTTGTGGGAAACTAACTTTTTCTCTTGCTGCTTTTAATATTTTCTGTATTTGCTCTTGGCATTTTAATTATGATGTGTCTTGGTGTGGTCCTCTTTGGATTCCTTTTGTTTGGGGTTCTCTGCACTTCCTGGACTTGTAAGTCTATTTCTTTCACCAGGTGGGGAAAGTTTTCGGTCACTATTTCTTCAAATAGGTTTTCAGTATCTTGCTCTCTCTTCTTCTGGCACCCCCATAATTCGGATGTTGGTACGCTTGAAGTTGTCCCAGAGGCTCCTTACACTATCTTCATATTTTTGGATTCTTTTTTCTTTTTGCTTTTCCGGTTGGGTGTTTTTTGCTTCTTATTTCAAATCTTTGACTTGATTCTTGCGATCCTCTAGTCTGCTGTTGGATCTCTGTATATTATTTTTAATTTCAGTCAGTGTATGCTTAATTTCTAGTTGGTCCTTTTTCATATCCTCAAGGGTCTCACTAAATTTATCGGCCTTTTCTGGAAAATTCCTAAAAAACCTTGTAACTGTGGTTTTGAACTCTGTATCCAGTCGTTTGCTTTCCGCTGTTTCTTTCATTTGTGACCTGTTTCTTTGTCTCCGCATTTTGGCTGCTTCCCTGAGTTAATAGAGTGGCTTTGTGTGCTAGGTGTCCTATAGGGCCCAGTGGCTCAGCTTCCCCAGTTACCTGAGGTGGACACTCTTGGTGCACCCCTTTGTGGGCTGTGTGCACAGTCTTGTTGTAGTTAAGCCTTGATTGTTGTTGGTATCACTGGGAGGAATTGACCTCCAGGCCAATTGGCTGTGAGGATCAGCTGTGTCTACCCTGGGAGAACTTCTGTGCTGGAGACACCCTTATGAGACAAAACTTGCAAAAGCCGCTGTGCTCAGCTTAGATGGGGCGGAGTCTCAGGGCGGAGCACACAGCAATGGCTTCCCATCAGCCCTGCCCTAAGAGGCTCCTGGGTCTCAGTGTCCTGCGGTAATCGCTACAAGCACCTCTAAGAGAAAGCCGCCCTCAAGTTCGCCCGCTGCCAGACAGTTCAGTTTCTCCCCAAATGAGTCTGGGTCCCCAGAGTCTCGCTCAGAACTGGAATTCAGAGCAGTCAGGAGTTTTTGTCTCCCTCCCCATTGAGAAAGTCAGCCACGTACTCAATTGCTCGCCCTCTCCGCGCGCGCGCCTTCATACCTCTGCCTTCCACAGTTCCTCTGAGTCTCAGTGTGCTTTTCTCTTTCCTGACAGTCCTGGTTCTCCCCGTATGAGTCTGGGTCCCCAGAGTCTCACCTGGAACTGGAGTTCAGAGCAATCGGAAGCTTTTGTATCCCTCCCAATTGAGAAAGCCAGCAGCGTACTCAGTTGTCAGTCCTCTGCACGCACACGGGCCGCTGTACCTCTGCCTCCTGCAGCTCCTCTGAGTCTCAGTGTGCTTTTCTCTTTCCTTCTAGTCGTAGAATTTCCACTCAGCCAGCCTTCCTGTCGTCTGGATGATGTCGTTTTGTCTTTTAGTTGTAGTTTTGAAATTGTTGTGCGAGGCAGCAATTTAGTTGTTTACCTATGCTGCCATCTTGGTTTCTCCTATCCCAAACTCTTAAAACTTTCTTTTTATTCATTTCAGGTTTTTCTTTTATTTATCTTTTAATTTACCTTTATTGTTGAAAGCATTACAGATGTTCCCCTTTCCTTCCCCATTGACACTTTCTAGCCCACACTTGCCCCACACCCCAGGCCTTCACCACACTATTGTCTGTGTCCATGAGTTATGACTATATGCATATTAGTTCTTTAGTTAATTTCTTCCCACTGAGATTTGTTTTGTTCTTCCACAGTCTGTTCCATGCTTCTTTGTCTCTGGATCTATTTTGTTCATCAGTTTAGATTACACATATGAGTGAGATCATGTGATAATTGCCTTTCTCTGATTGGCTTAATTCAGTTTGCATAATACTCTCCAGGTTCCTCCATGCTCAAAATGTAAGTGATCCTTTTTTATTGCTGCATAGTATTCCATGGTATAAATGTGCCAGTTTTTTTATTCACTCATCTGTTGATGGGTACTGGGATTTTTCCAGATTGTAACTATTGTAAATTGTGCTGCTATAAACATAGGAATGCAAATATTCTTTCTGATTAGTGTTTTAGATTTCTAAGGATATATTCCTAGCAGTGTGATTACTGGGTCAAAGGGCAGTTCCATATTTAATTTTGGGGGGAAACTCTATACTGTTGTCCATAGTGACTACAGAAGTCTGCATTCCTACCAGCAGAGTACTAGGGTTCCCTTTTCTCCACATCCTTGCCAAAACTTGTCATTTGTTGATGGTAGCCATTCTGACAGGTGTGAGATGCTACCTCATTGTCCTTTTAATTTGCCTCTCTCTGATGATCAATGACTTTGAGCATTTTTTCATATGTCTCTTGGCCATCTGTATGTCCCCTTTGGAGAATTATCGATTTAGGTCCTTAGCCCATTTTTTAAAATATATTTTTATTGATTTCAGAGAAGAAGGAAGAAAGTTAGACAGAAACATCAATGATGACAGAGAATCATTGATTGGCTGCCTCCTGCACACCCAACACTGGGGATTAAGCCCACAACCTGGATATGTGCCCTGACCAGGAATTGAACTGTGACCTCCTGCTCAACCAGTGAGCCACACCAGCCAGTGGCCCTTCAACCATTTTTAAATTGGATTGTCTTCCTTTTGATAAGTTCTATGACTTCCTTATATATTTTGGATATTAACCCCTTATCAGATATATCAATGGCAAATATGTTCTCCTATACAGTGAGCTCCCTTTTTATTTTATGGACTAGAGGCCCAGTGCATGAAATTCGTGCCTGGGGGAGGGGTTGTCCCTCAGCCCAGCCTGCACCCTCTCCAATCTGGGACCCCTTGAGGGATGTCCAACTGCCCGTTTAGGCCAGATCCCACTGGGCAGTCAGACATCCCTCTCACAATCCAGGACTGCTGGCTCCCAACTGCTCGCCTGCTTGCCTTCCTGATTGCCCCTAACCACATCTCCCTGCCAGCCTGATCACCCCCTAACCACTCCCCTGACAGCCTGATTAATGCCTAACTGCTCCCCTGCCAGCCTGTTTGCCCCTAACTGCCCTCCCCTGCAGGCCTGGTCACCCCTAACTGCCCTCCCCTGCAGGCCTGGTCACCCCTAACTGCCCTCCCCTGCAGGCCTGGTCACCCCTAACTGCCCTCCCCTGCAGGCCTGGGTCCCCCCCAACTGCCCTTCCCTGCAGGCCCAGTCACCCCCAACTTCCCTCTTCTGCCAGCCTGGTCACCCCTAACTGCCCTCCCCTGCAGGCTTGATTGCCCCCAACTGTCCTCCCTTGCAGGCCTGGTCCCTCCCAACTGCCCTCCCCTGCTGGCCATCTTGTGGTGGCTGGCCATCTTGTGTCCACATGGGTGCAGGATCTTTGACCACATGGGGGCAGCCATCTTGTGTGTTGGAGTGGTCAATCTGCATATTATTCTTTTATTAGATAGGATAGAGGCCTGGTGCATGGGTGGGGGCCAGCTGGTTTGCCCTGAAGGGTGTCCCGGATCAGGGTGGGGGTTCCCTTGGGATGTGGGGTGGCCTGGGCGAGGGGCCTGTGGTGGTTTGCAGGCTGGCCCCTCGCCCAGGCCGGGGGCAACCCTAGCCTCCTGCTCTCTCCAACTCCGTGGCTACTGCCATTTTTGTTGGGATTTATTTATCTTCTGTAATTGAAACTTTGTAGCCTGGAGTGGAGGCCTAGGCTGGCCAGGGTGTGCGGAAAGCTTGGCTTCCTCCATCACCGGGGAAACCCAAGCCTCCGTCCTGCTCTCTCCATGGCCACAGCCATCTTGGTTGGGTTAATTTGCATACTTGCTCCTGATTGGCTGTCAGGCGTGGCTGGTGGGTGTAACAAAGTGATGGTTAATTTGCATATTACTCTTTTATTAGATGGGATGGTTTCTATTGCTGTGCAGAAGCTTTTTATTGTGATGCAGTCCCATTTGTTTATTTTCTCCTTAGTTTCTCTTTCCCTAGGAAATGTATTGACAAACATATTGCTACAAGAGATGTCTGAGATTTTATTGCCTATGGTTTCTTCTGGGATTTTTATGATTTTATGACTTAGATTTAAGTCTTTTATCTATTTTCAGTTTATTCTTATAAATGATGTAAGTTAGTAGTCTAGTTTCATTTTTTTGCATGTGGCTGTCCAATTTTCCCAACATTATTTATTGAAGAGACTGTCTTGACTCCATTGTATGCTCTTGCCTCCTTTGTCAAATATTAACTGAGCATGATGGTTTGGGTCAATTTCTGGGTTTTCTATTCTATTCCATTGATCTATATTCCTGTTTTTATGCCAATACCAGGCATTTTGGGTACAGTGGCTTTGTAGTATAACTTGATATCTGGTATTGTGATCCCTTCAACTTGTTTTTTCTCAAGATTGCTATAACTATGCATGGTCTTTTTTAGTTCTATATAAATTTTGGAGGTATTTGTTCTATATCTGTGATTTTAGTTGGGTATTTTAAGAAGGATTGCATTGAATTATAGATTGCTTTGGGTAGTATGGCCATTTTAATTATGTTAATTCTACCAATCCATGAATATAGTACTAGATGTACCGGTTAATAATGGCAGATTTTGTAATCAAAGAAATCACAATAATTTTAAGAGAAACATTAAAAGTGCTTTATTCAAAGTAATGTCCATCACTAGCTACACATTTTCCCCATCTTTCAGGTAATTTGTGGATACCGACCCAATAGAACTTTTCTCATTTTGAGGAAAACCATTCAGAGACCCAATTTTCCACTTCTTTGTACATTTTGAAGTGCTGCTCAGAAAGTGCGTGTGCCATTGATTGGAAATAGTGGTAATCTGAAGGAGCAAGGTCTGGTGAATATGGCAGGTGGGTTAATACTTCCCAGGCAAGATCTTTTAATGTGTCTTTAACTGGTTTTGAAGTGTGTGATGGTGCATTATCATGAAGCAAAATTACTTTTCCGTGTCTTCTGGAACATTCTGGTCATTTCACGATCAAAGCATGGTTCAAATGAATTATTTGTTGTTGGTAGTGATCAGTACTAATGATTTCACCTGGTTTTAGAAGCTCATAATACACCACACTTTCCTGATCCCACCAAATGCAGAGCATTGTCTTCTTTCCAAAGCGATTTGGCCTTGCAGTTAATGTTGATAGTTGACCTGGATCAACCCATGATTTTGTGCATCGGGAATTCTCAAAATAAATCCACTTTTCATTGCCAGTCACAATTCGATGCAACAAAAAAAGACTTTCTTTCATGCCCTTGAAGCAACATTTTTCTGATGACTTTTCGGTTTTCCATTTGTCTTTCGTTCAGTTGATGCGGCACCCATTTTCCTTCCTTTAAAATCTTTCCCATTGCTTGTAAATGATCAAAAATTGTTTATTGAGCAATGTTTAATCTTTCTGTAAGTTGTTTTTGAGTTTGACATGCATCTTCATCCAGTAATGCAGTAATTGTTGGTTTTCAAACTTTTTCAGTTGACCTGGACATTCTTTGTCTTTCACATCGAAATCATCACTTTTAAAGCATTTAAACCAACGTTCACAAGTATCTTGAGATAGATGAAGTATGTTCACCATAAGCTTCCCTAAGTATATGATAACTTTTTCTTCAAAATAATGAATTAAAACTTCCTGCAAATACTTTTTTGGCACGAAATTTGACAACTTTAAGCGTAAAAATATCTATGATGTTAACACATTCAGCAAATTTGACATATGAAGTTTTGAAGCTTGCTGTCAATACAACAAAATAGCATACATATCAAATCTCATATATATCAACATATGTGTAACTCCATCGATGGAAGAAAATCCGCATTATTAACTGGTATACCTAGTATACTAGAGGCCCAGTACACAAATTCGTACATCGGTGGGGTCCCTTAGCCTAGCCTGCGGGGATGGGGCTGAAACCAGCAGTCCAACATCCCCCAAGGGGTCCCAGATTGCGAGAGGGTGCAGGCCAGGCCGAGGGACCCCACCAATGCATGAATCCGTGCACTGGGCCTCTAGTATGCATATAAGATCTTTGGTTAATCTCTTCCCACCCTCCTCCCTTCCCTCTGAGATTCATCAGTCTGTTCCATGTTTCCATGCCTGTGCGTTAAGCGTCTGCCCCCTGGTGGTCAGTGTGCATCATGGCTACTGGTCGAATAGTTGCTTAGGCTTTTATATATACTAGAGGCCTGATGCATGAAAATTCATGCACTGGAGCGGGGGGTCCCTCAGCCTGGCCTGCCCCCTCTCACAGTCCAGGAGCCCTCAGGGGTGGGAGGCAACCTGGTGATCAAGGGAAAGTGACACCCCATCACACCTCTGCTGCTGCCACTGCCGGAAGCGCTAGCCTTGGCCGGCCCTGGTTACCTGAGCCTCAGGTGGCCCTGGGTGGCTGGGCAGCCACCATCTAAGGCTTGCCTGTGCCTTGTGCCGGCCCTGAGCAGCTGGGCAGCCAACATCCAAGGCTTGCCTGCTCCTCGGGCTGGCCCTGGGTGGCTGGAGAGCTCGGGGGACTGGGGGACTCCGGAGGCAGGCGCATGGAGTGGCTGGGACCCCTGGAGGTGGGCCCGGCCTTGCCACTCACCTGCCACACCAGCGTGGCTGAGGGGACTGGGTGCCGTCATCTTGTGGCTGTAGGCACCGCCATCTTTGAGGGCGGGGCCATCAATTAGCATATTCCCTCCTTATTGGCTGTGGGTGCTGCCATCTTTGAGGGAGGGGCAGCAATTAGGATATTCCCTTCTTATTGGCTGTGAGTGCTTCCATCTTTGTGACAGTGTGAGGGTCAATTAGCATATTCCCTCTTTATTAGATAGGACTAGAGGCCCGGTGCACAAAATTCGTGCACTGGGGGGGATGTCCCTCAGCCCAGCCCACACCCTCTCTAATCTGGGACCCCTCGGGGGATATCTGACTGACGGTTTAAACCGGCAGTTGGACATGCCTCTCACAGTCTGGGACTGCTGGCTCCTAACCACTCACCTGCCTGGCTGCCTGATTGCCCCTAACCACTCCCCTGCCAGCATGATTGACACCTAACTGCTCCCCTGCCAGCCCAGTCACCCCCAAATGCCCTCCCGTGCCAGCCATCTTGTGACAATGTGGGGGTGGCCATCTTATGATGATTCAGGAGGTCCATCTTGTGATGATGTGGGGACAGCCATCTTGTGGTGGCCATCTTGTGATGACGTGGGGGCAGCTATCTTCTGGTGACCATCTTGTGACATGGGGCAGCCATCTTTGTGATGACGTGGGGGTGGCCATCTTGTGGCAGCCATCTTGTGACAATGTGGGGGCGGCCATCTTGCAACAATGTGGGGGCAGCCATCTTGTGACTCGAGTGCGTGAGGGTCAATTTGCATATTAGCTCTTTATTATATAGGAGGATAGATTCTTCCACTTGTTTAAATCTTCCTCTATCTCTTTTTTCAATGACCTGTACTTTTTCAAGTACATTTACTTCCTTAGTTAAGTTTATTCCTAATTAGCTTAAATTTTTGTTGCAATGATAAATGGGATTATTTTTTTAGGTTCTCTTTCTGATCATTCATATTGGTATATAAAAATTCCATCAATTTCTGGGTGTTAATTTTGTATCCTGCTACATGGCAAATTCATTTATTAACTCTAATAGTTTTTTGGTAGAGTCTTCACAGTTTCTCTGTACAATATCATGTCATTTGCAAAACTCTCAGCAAAGTGGGAATAGAGGGATCATACCTCAACATAATAAAGGCCATATATGACAAACTTACAGCCAATCATACTCAATGGGCAAAAACTAAAACCATTCCCCTTAAGAACATGAACAAGACAGGGATGTCTGCTTTCACCACTCTTATTCAACACTAGAGGCCCGGTGCATGAAATTTGTGCACAGGGGGGAGGGGGGGTCCCCTCAGCCCAGCCTGCACCCTCTCCAATCCGGGATATACCTCGGAGGATGTCCGACTGCTGGTTTCGGTCTGATTCCAGGGATTGGGCCGAAACCGGCAGTCGGACATCCCTCTCACAATCCAGGACCACTGGCTCCTAACTGCTCACCTGCCTGCCAGCCTGATCACCCCTAACCGCCTCTGCCTGCTAGCCTGATTGCCCCCAACTTCCCCCCCTGCTGGCCTGGTCACCCCTAACTGCCCCCCCCCCCCCGCCGTCGGCCTGGTCGCCCCTTAGTGCCCCCCTTGCAAGCCTGGTTGCCCCCAACTTCCCCCCTCTGCCAGCCTGGTCTCCTCCAACTGCCCCCCTCTGCCAGCCTGATCACCCCTCACTGCCCCCCTCTGCCAGCCTGGTTGCCCCTCACTGCCTCCCCTGCTGACCTGATCGCCCCATGCATCCTGCTACTCAGTCGTTTGGTTGTCCCTCGCTAACCCCCTTGCCGACCTGGTCGCCCCACGCAGCCTGCTGTTTGGTTGTTACTGTGAGGTGTTGTGACCAATTTGCATATTACCCTTTTATTAGTATAGATAGTACTAGAATTCTTAGCCACAGTGATCAGACAAGAAGAAAACATAAAAGGCATTCAAATTGGAAAGGAGGAAGTAAAATTGTCATTATTTGTAGTTTTTTCTTTTATATTCAGTTTAAGTAATTTCCTCAAATTTACTAATTCTTGTCTCAGCTGTATGGAAGCTACTGATAAGCCTGCATAAGACATTATTCATTTCTGTATTTTTCTATTTCTAGCATTTCCATTACCTGTTTCTTAAATTTACCATCTCTTTGTCAAAATTCCCAATCTGATATAGCATGTTTCTGCCTTTCCATGTTTGAGCATTCAACATATTAATCATATGTGTTTTTAAATCCCTGACTAATAATCCCAATATCTGGATCATTTTTAGTCTATATATGTTGTTTTGTGTCTTCACAGTAGGCATTCTGTTCTTTATTTTTGTGTGGTTCATAAATTTGTGATTTTCAGACATAGTGTGTCTAACAGTAGAGTCTGAGGTAAATAATATTTATGCCTGAAAACTTGAATCAATTTAGTCAGGGGCTAGATTTAATTTTTACTGTTGCTATAGTTACCTTTAGTACACCACCAGCTTCAAGTTCCTCTGGCATTAGCTTTCACTTTTTATTAATAGACTTGGGTCACTTGCTATTTCTAAACCAATTACTGGCAAGGGGAATGGAATTACCACTGGGACTCATTCTGTGAGTCTGTGGATGTGTTCAGCTCCCCAGAAGTATTTAGCTATCCAGTTTCTGAAGAAAAGCAGGATCTGCTAGTAAGGAAGAGAGAGGAAATAACTTTTAGATAGACCATCAACTTTTACATTTATATCCAGAGTAATACTGGTGAGTTTTGTAGCTCACCTTAACCCTATGTTTACAACTTTACCTTGGGTCAGGAGGACTTGCCGTTCTTACGGTAAGAAGAGGTATAGGGAAATAAACCCAAGCTAATAAAACAGAACCCAGGCCATATTTCTTAATTTCTTCCTCTAATACTTTGGTCCAGCTGTGTCTCTCAGCATGTATTGATGCTTGAGTCTTCTACGTACTGAAAGGGGTGATGGTGTTTATGTTTTCTCTAGAAGAGTAACTCCCAAACTTAGTGAGGCACCTGTGCAATCATTTTCTTCCTGGCATCTTCTCAAAAATAAAAATAACTAATACACATATTAACTCTTTACCAATTATGAAACTCTCTTACAAATAACACCAGAGACTCACAACGGTAATTGAGATAGCACTGGCTCAACTATCCACATTATTTATACTAAACTTCCTGCCTCTAATTTGCTACACTTCACTAAGTGATGCCATCCTTTTCTTTTTTGATCCTGCTAAAACTTTTCCAACATATACCCAGTACCTACCATAGTTATTCATTCAGAGAATCTTTGCTCTATGCCCCCCCCCCAATTATTCAATCCACAATTCTAGTTAAAGTTCCTGTCTCTCTTACTCCAAGCTCATTATAACGTGGGAAAGTCTTCTTACAACTCACACTAGGATGTACATTATTGACTACTTACTGAGAAGGTCAAATATGAATTAGGCATCAAAAAATTCTTTATAAAACAATTATGCATCAACAAACGGAAGGCAAGCAATCCAATCAAAAAATGGGCAGAAGACCTAAATAGACATTTCTTAAGAGGACATACAAAAGGCCAAGAGACGTGAAAAAATGCTCAACGTTAGTAATCATCGGAGAGATGCAAATTATAACAACAGTGAGGTACCACCTCACACCTGCCAAAATTGTTACCATCAATAAATCAACAAACAACAAGTACTGGCAAGGATGTGGAGAAAGGGGAACCTTAGTATACTGCAGGTGGGAAGCAGACTGGTACAGTCACTATAAAAAAGTGTGGAGTTTCCTCAAAAAATTTAAAATGGAACTGCCATTTGGCCCAGTGACCCCACTTCTAGGAATATATCCTAAGAAGCTTGAAACATAAATGAGAAAGAATATATGCACCCCTATGTTCATAGAAGCATTATTTACAATTGCCAAGATCTGGAGACAACCCAGTTCCTGTCAGTAGATGAATGGATAAAAAAAAACAAAAAAAAAAAACTGTGGTACATTTACACAATGGAAGACAATGCAGCTGTTTAAAAAAAAGGGGGGGGTGGATTTCTTACCCTTTGAGACAGCAAGGAGGGACCTGGAGAGTATCATGATAAGTGAAACAAGTCAATCAGAGAAAGACAAGTATCACATTATCTCACTTATATGTGGAATCTAATGAACAAAATTAACTGACAAAGTAGATCCAGAAACATGGAAGCATAGAACAGACTGAGGATCTTCAGAGGAAATGGGGGACAGGGGTGTGGAGGGAAGAGATCAACCAAAGAACTTATATGCATATATGAATAACCCATGGGCACAGATAATAGTAGAGTGAAGGTCTGGGGAGGGGAAAGGAGTGGGGCAGAAGGGGGGGTGTAAACTGAGGGGGGTGGGGAAGGGATATCTGTAATACTTTCAACGATAAAGATAAATTAAAAGAAAGAAACAATTATGCAACTCTGAATTAGGTATTATTTCACCGCAAACGTTTGTGAAATGATATATTCTACTGTACATTGGTAAAATGTGATAATCTTCTCCATGATTTAAAGTCGAAAACCATTTTATATTGATAGTGATTAAGGAAAATATATGTTGTTATGATAATAGTTGCCTTGACTTATATTAAGTTTACATTAGCTTAAAATGGAATATTTCAAAGAAAATAAAATACAATGAGGTTTAGATTTCCATTGATTTGTGCCACTGTGTCTGGTGATTGTCCAAATGCTCTGTGGCTATGGCAGAGCAGCAGAGGAAAATGGAAACTATGCCTCTGTCAAGTGACATTATTTAGTCCATAAAATTCTAAATAGTTGCTTACATTTCTTCTAATATTTTGTGGTACATTTATGGAGGAATCGGCTGTTACACAATTTCCTCTCAGCATGAATCTAGATGAAACTCTATCTATCCATGAAGGCAGTGCACAGTTTTTAATCATTACTTGTACATTGATACCATCATTTTTTTCCAATTTTATGAGCCCCTTTTGGAAACTTCAACGGCTATCAATGTCTTTGAAAAGTTGCGGTGGGGGGGGTTGCTCTTTGCCAGAAAACAAGAAATATTTTTCTGCACAAATGTCTGCACTCCAAATGCTTGACAACTTGTAACTCTATATCATCAAGGCTTGCATAAGACTTCATTGGCATAAATGATTAAATTATGAGCCTGTTCTCCTCTCATAACTTTGTAAGCAACCATATAGGTCCAAGACAACATTGTCTCACACAGCAATGATTTCCAGCTTGTCTTGATTCCATTCTTGAGCCTCCAGATTCACTCTCCACACAGCAGTCAGAGGGGTCTTTAAAAATATTTATATCAGATAATTTCTAATTTATGACTCTTCAACAGCTTCACATGACCTTTAGAATAAAATCCGAACTTCTCAGAAATCCATAAATGATCTGGCCCCTGCCTGCTCATCTGGTTTCAGCTCATATTATTCTCTCCGTTTTCCACTACACTCTGGGTACCCTAGCCTTCTCTATGGTCCTTAAGCATATTAAACTAATTCTAACCTTGGGGACACTGCACCCAGATGTGGTGGGGTATTTCTTCCTTTTCCGCGTCCCGCACGGAAAGGGAGAAAGACAGGTTCCTGAGTGGAGGAGCTGGGGGTTAAGAAATTAGAAAAAGAAAGAGGCAAGAGACAGAAATAGATTCAAGCTGGGTGCCGGGTGGCTTCCTGTCCTCTGATAGAGAGACAGTCACACTCACCTCAAACAACACAGCATATTTATTGGTTTCCAAAAGGGATTTTATGATAAAAAGGAGTTTCAGGTGTGCCCAAATCCTATTCATCAGGATCTGAGTAAGCTCCTTATTTTGGGTGGGTCAAGGTCCTTTTTGTTCCTCATTCCAAGTACATGGAATCAGTACTGATAACAGGATTCTGCCAGTGCCCTTGGGCTCAGCTGAATAAGAATTAAAAAAGTATCCATGTGCCTTCCCAGACGGCCCTCTACATCTCCCCCATTTTAATTTTTTAAAAGAAATCTTGCATTTATAAACATATAAGAACAAAAAATGTTTAGGTCCCAATTTCAATGTTCAAAAGTTCCGAGTCCAAATTTTAATGTCCAACAGTTCTGAGTCCAAGTATCAATGTCCAAAAGTTCCAAGTGTACACGTCAGCAATGACATCTGGATGGTGGTCAAATGGTGGCAATGCAGGTTTGACCTCTGGTTTGGTCCTGGGCAACCTGCAGCGACAGCTGCTGACTGCTAGCATGGAAAGGCGTCGTCAGCGTCCTCCATATCTGGACCGCCTCTCCTCTTGTCTTCATGGTTGAATTATTTCCTGCTAATTCCTCTCTGTTGCAGGAATCCACATGGTCCTGGAGTTTTTTTCTGAAAATATACAAACATATTCTCGACCAAAAGTTAATAAAGGTGTCTTTTCTATAAATTTGACTTGGGATCCTTTTTATTTTTGCCCAAATAATTTTCCTTTGGCTTATTTTGACACCATGTGTGTTTTTCATGGGTGTCTTGCTGTTAGCGTAACAAATGAAAATTAATTTTCAAAGTAAAAATTTTTCTAGATGTAATTTACTTGCAAAGTATTTTTCCTTACATAATATTACTCCACTATCCCCCCCTTTTTTTTTATTTAATTATTAGGAGGCTTTTGGAAAATATATAATGCAGTCTTGATAACTTTAAATTTTAATTTTTTGCACAAAAATATGACTGCTTTAGGTTCATTGCATGTTAAGCAATTTTACCATGAAATGAACTACAAATAGAAATTTTGGTTAATACTTTAGGAACAGCCTTTTGTACAATTAGATTTTCTTGAATATTCCCTTATTTCATTTAGCCAATTTAAATTAATCTGAAAACTTGACTATTTTACTGTCAAATTTAATACTTTAACAACAATTTTAGTTAATGGAAAGGATTATATGCATCCTTGAGAAAGCCCTGAGCACTCCTGGATTTAGGCTAGATTTAGGTATAGGGCAGCTGCCATCAACCACTTCTCTGTTGCCTGGGTCTCAGTCTTAGCTGGGCCAAATCTGTTTGTTGCCTGGGTCCCAATCTGAGCTGGGCATGGGAAGCACGAAGCAGCCATGGGGCAGGAGACCTCCCTCAGAAGGGGCGAGTGTTCAAACCCCTGTAATGTTGTGGGGGTGAGGATCTGTGCCACACCTCTGTTGACCCCCAAGTTCTCTCCTGATGGCCCCCTGCGACTGTGCCTGTCTTAGGTTGCCCCTCCCTTGAGGAGTCTTACCCGTCATTGACTAACCAGCCATCCTCCGGGGCCAAGCAGGGTGATGTAAGGTTCAGTTCTGTCTCCTTGGTAGCCTATGCCCCTATGACCTCCATGCCCAGCACCTGCCTTGGGATACCCCACTGGTGGGGGGCCCCGGCATTGATCATATATCTTGGGGAACCCAGGTTTCTTCTCCAGGGAGGGCCCAGCTCACACCATTGTTCGAGAGACAGATCTATGGTACCATCCAACATGAGGTTTCAACCTCAGAATGAACTGAAAACTCAAGCAACAGCTGTGGGCAATTGAATTGTGAGAAGAGGGTTCCTTTTGACAAAAAGGGCCAATATAGAATGCTCAAGTACCTTCCCAAGGGGCCTTTCACACAGTGGAAGGAATTGAATCCTTTCATGTCCCTTTTAAATTGCTGCCAAACATTAAAAAAATTTTAGATTTTTTTTTTTTTTAAGTTTGTTTGGATTAATTGTACAATATGCTGTTTGTAAAATATCAAAAATTATAATGACATTGTAGAATAATACCATGCAATTTCAAGTATATTAGATGTTTTAAAAGGATTTCTTTTAAGAAGAGAGAGAATAATTTTCTTGTATTACTCTGGGCCCTTGGAGCTTTACAAGAATCATCTCTGTTAAGGCCTTGAAATTTTAACATGGAAAAGAGACCATCAAACAAATATTTATATTCATATATGATTTATTAGTTTTTGCATCTGCCAATCATATGCAAACTTGTTATCTACTTCCTGCTGGTTACTTGCCTCAAGGCGGGAGTTTCAAAAGGGGCTGCTTAAAATGCCTTGGGAAACTAGCTTTAATTTGTCTCCCAGTTCATCTTCACCATCTTTAAAGCTAAAATCTCTAGGGTTTTTATTCTGTACACAGAAAAGTGTCAAGCCCAGCTCAAAAACTATGCGCACTCGTTTGTAAACTGGCCTTTTCACTTTACATGAGCACAGAAATCCCTGATGCATTTATGAATTTGTAAAAACTTTAATTCATTAGCTGGAAAAAGGAAAGATGGCGAATATGAGGCCTCTTATGGTGGCTTTCTTGGGGAGTGGTGTCTATATTGGATCGACACATGTCTCTCCTTTCCCCTACATCCTGCTTACTTTTAGGGGAAGTTTTTGCAACAGATCTGGCCACATTTTTTCATGCTTAAAAGACAGATCTCAAGTTTTTTCTTTATAACTAACACCCAATTTGGCCAAGATCAGAATCTTCCTGTGGATTATTTTATGAATTTTAAAGAAAACTTTTAAGTAATCTCATTGCAGGAGAGCAGATAGCTTTGCCCTCTCCTGCCACCATTGAATTTCTCCACACCAGAGGCTGTTTCAGGAGTGGAGTTTCATTTCTTATTATAGATTTTAAATTCCAAATACAAACTAAGATTTTAATTTGAACAAGAAACCACATTCTTTAAGCATACAAACCAGGAAAAATACCATGTAAGGATATTCTTTGCTCTAAGCCAATGGCAATTCAAATTCAAACTGTACATTCTCTGCACCTCTCCCAGGAGCAAGTAGTGATATTCTTCTAATCCTTTCATAGATAAGCTACTTCTTCCTAAAATAAGTCCCATGGTGCCCTTAGGTAATGGTCCATAAATCCCTGTAGGGATTGCTTGTGGACCCATATCGGGAGTCAGTACATATTTGGCGGTGGGACAGAGGTCCAATCCTGCACTTCCTGGGGTGGCGCGGTAGAGTTCCCTGATAGTGGACCAGTTGTAGGCAGGCCGGTATGGTACGACAGTGCCCCCACTGTTTGGCGGGGCCGGGGCCGGCCCCATTTGCCGTTTCCCTGATGTGGGTCAAGAGGCTGGCCATCAATGCCTCTCTGGGAGCGGCAGTTATTGGCCCAGTGTCTTCCCCTGCCGCAGCGAGGACAAAACCCCAACTGCGGAGCAGGGAGACTAGGAGCTGAACTTCCTTGTCCCCTTGAGGCATCCTGTTGCCAGCAATTCTTTGCAATATGGCCTGGCCTTCTGCAAGTGAAACAAGTCCATTTTTCTTTGCTCCCTGAATGGTCCCTTTGCAGAGACTCCTTCAATGCAGCAGCCAAAGTCACTCCCTGAACATAGGATGGCCCAATATCAGCACAAATACGGAGGAACTCAGAAATTGACCCCCTTTTTCTGTAGGGGCGTAGAGCCTCCTGACATGTTCTATTGGCATTCTCAAAAGCCAGTTGCTTCACTAACAGGGATCCCGTATTGGAATCTCCAACCACTCTGTCTACTGCCTGAAGCAACCATGCCACAAAGTCCTGATAGGGCTCCTCTGGGCCCTGTATAATTTTTGTAACGTCCATGCTTTTTTCTCCCTTAGTGGGCAACTCCCTCCAAGCCTTAGTGCCACAAATATTTATCTGCTGATAAGCTTGCAAAGGGAACATCATCTGAGCCTGTAAGCTGCTACATGTTCCAGTTCCTGTTAACATTTCAAGAGTGATAGGCACACCTTGTTGTTGATTTTTAGCTGCCTGTTTTTCACTAATTTCAGTCCAATTGGATTTCCACAGTAAATAATCTCCAGGGGAAAGACATGCCTTAGCCAATGTTTGCCAGTCTTGAGGAGGCAGAGCTTCACTAATTACAGTGTCAATCAAGCTCAAGACAAATGGAAAAGTGGGGCCATACGTGGAGACAGAGGTTTTAAACTCCTTGAGGGTTTTAAAAGGAATGGCCTCGTGCACTCTCAGTATCTGCTCTGGGTTGGTAGGGTCTGGCCTTTCTAGGATCGGATACATTGAAAATCCTGTAATATCCTCTCCAGCTCGTCTTGCCTCCTGTAAGGTCAGCTGTAAAGGGGATAGTACCGGCGGCACAGCAGTTGTAGTTACTTTCATATTTGGCTGTGTGCCAGTTTCTGGCCATAAAGGCCGGGGGGCTAGGGTCGTTTTTTCAAAACTGTGAGCAAGATCTTCCTCATCATCTAAATCATCTCGCTCATGGTAATGTTTGTATCTCCTTTTCTCAATCTCTGGCTTCCGCTCATATTTAGGAGGTAAATACTTGTTAGGCCGACTCTTAAGAGCAGCAGCAGGAGCGGCAGCGGGTGAAGGGGGGGAAGGTGGGGGTAAAGAGAAGGAGGAGGAGGAGGAGGAGGAGTAGGAAGAGTCTTCTTTCTGAGACTCTGAATTACCCATGTTTATACCCGGTTATTCAAGTGAATTCACAATTCACAACACACAATACACTTCCCAAAAACTTACCTTATTCTGCGCGCACGTCGTGGAAGTGACCCCCTCGCCTATTTTCCCTCCGTACTCAGGTCCCTGTTTCGGGCGCCAAATGTGGTGGGGTATTTCTTCCTTTTCCGCGTCCCGCACGGAAAGGGAGAAAGACAGGTTCCTGAGTGGAGGAGCTGGGGGTTAAGAAATTAGAAAAAGAAAGAGGCAAGAGACAGAAATAGATTCAAGCTGGGTGCCGGGTGGCTTCCTGTCCTCTGATAGAGAGACAGTCACACTCACCTCAAACAACACAGCATATTTATTGGTTTCCAAAAGGGATTTTATGATAAAAAGGAGTTTCAGGTGTGCCCAAATCCTATTCATCAGGATCTGAGTAAGCTCCTTATTTTGGGTGGGTCAAGGTCCTTTTTGTTCCTCATTCCAAGTACATGGAATCAGTACTGATAACAGGATTCTGCCAGTGCCCTTGGGCTCAGCTGAATAAGAATTAAAAAAGTATCCATGTGCCTTCCCAGACGGCCCTCTACACCCAGAATTCCATTTTTCTGATTTTTACATGGCTAGATGAAGTTTGGTTTTGATGGGTGTTTTTTTTTTTTTTTTTTTTGGGGGGGGGGGTTAGCTGGGTTTTTTGTTTTTGTTTTTATGTCATTCAAACCTCAGCTTGTGTATTACCTTCCCTGACCATTCAATCTAATATAAAGTAGCCATGCCTTTATACTGTTAGTCTGTTACAATTCTCTGTGTAGCATTTATTACCACTATCTGATATTTACTTCTATTTTTTCATGTTTTTTATTTGCATGTCTCTACCCACCAGAATGTAAGCTCTATGAGAAGAGGAATCTCTGGTCTATGTTGTTATTATTGTATCAAGAGTCCAATGGGCAGTGTGTTTTACACTGTAAGAGCTCAATAAATATTTGTACATTTAATGAATTAATAAATTAATGAATGTGTTGATTGTACATTGATATGGCCCTAACTATCTAACACCAACATGCCTCTCCAATATTTTGCCTCTTCCAATTCCCTTGGCCTAGGGGAAACCTATTTACTCTCCAGTTCTCCACATGAAATCCATTTTATCTTTTGCTTACATGGTGGTGTTTTTGTGGGAACAGCATAAAAATAAAGATAATCTTTTGAATCATAGCCCTGAAGTCTATAAAATCAATTATCATAAGCATTAAATGACAGTAAATATCTGTCATCTGATAGAAAGATACTCCATAAATATTGCCTCACTTCCCTCTATTTTTTTTATGTTTTTATTGATTTTTTAGAGAGAGAGGGAGGGAGATAGAAGCATTGATGAGAGAGATACAGCATGCCCCCCATAGGGGATCAAGCCCACAACTCAGGCATGTGCTCTGACTGGGAATTGAACAGGTGGCCTCTTGGTTCCTGGCTTGACACTCAACCGCTGAGCTATACAGGCCAGGCCCTCTTTCTTTCAACACTGGGCCGGGGCTGGTCATAGAGAGCGTAGCATTTAGCTTAATTCCTCCTCCAAATTTTGGTTGAGACGGCTCACATATATTTCCCTTGGAAATTTGATATGAAGAGATTATGAGTTGGAAGAATTGATTTCACTTTCATTTCATTAGCCTCTTCATGTGTGTTTAATTATAATATTTAACCTCTGTTGTGCAGTTTATAATAAGGCAGTTATGTTAACATCATGAAAATAAATAAAATACAATGTCTAGAACCTTACTTCTCCCATTCCTGGCTTTAGCTCACTCGCCCCTCTCCACCTGAAAAGCCTCTTTTTTTTTTTTTCTCCAACTTCATCTGGTGAAACATCATCCATTCTTTAGAAGAGCGTAAGTCCTTCTCTTCCATATCATCTTCAGCAGCCCTACTTCCAGCACATGAGGGCACGTATACATATATGTGCATGTCCTCATGCGCACATGTACAGTTCAAGGAGGTTTTATTCCAGCCATTTGTTTATCTTCTTTAACACTTCTAATGTCATCTACATAACTCATTCCCAGCAGACTATGAGTTTTTGAGGGTAGTATATGCTTATTCTTTTGCAACCCAATGACATATGTGTGTAGAAGATAGCAACAACAAAAAATGAATTGACTTTGGTATCCACCTCTGTCAAAAACTGGCAAATTACAAATTCAGTTTATCCTTCTTGCCCTTAAAAATATATAAGGAAAACTTTATACCAAAATGATATAAAGTAGTCATTCTCAAGGACAATTAGAAAATTGGGGATAATCAAGAATTTTTTCACCATTTTGTTGAGGCAATTTTGACATAAAATATATGAGAGAGGAAGCAGCAGGTCAGCTACCCCAGGAACTACCTCAAAGACTAGCCTCAGAAAAAAAAGCTTCCTGCCTCCTCTGGGGGAATCATCTAAACTTGCCAGAGGCATCAATACTTCAAAAGCCTGCCCAAATATCCTTTGTGGTAAAGCAATTATTATGAGATACATCCGAGAACAGTCTTTGGGCTTCATATTTGGAGCACTATCAAAAAATTATATTTTAAGCAATACTATCTTCTCAGCAAAAGCTTGCCTCTGGCCTTGTGGGATCTGCTAATTGAGAATAATTCCAAATAGTAGCAATATGTGTCTGCAAAAAGTCTGGGCACCTTAACATGAGGATCAAATTAGAGCTGGGTATTGCATTGCATCAAAAGATTGGATGAGCCTTGGTGATCTGGACAAGTCACTATGAAAAGGGAAACAACCAACAGAGAGCATGTATGTAAAAAATAATGCTAAATGCTGCTGAGCCTGTCACACTGAGTGTAGATGCTGTTTTTGTGTCATTTGCTTATAGGTTAAAAGCTAAGGTCCATATTTGTATGATTATCTAAATTATGAAATCTATGGATGGCCATTCAAAATATTTAAAAATATACACACCGTGAAGTTATTTTGGCAAAAAAAAACAAAGTTAACCTAGTAGAGTACACAAAACTGATTAATATTTTCTAATTTACTTTCATCTTCAATAACTTGGAAAAATACTGGCTCAGTGACTTACTAGAAAGATAATCTATAACAACATAATACATATAGGGATTTCAAGATGATGCAAAATATTCTCTTACCGTTGACATCAGGACAAATTAAATTCACAGAGTCAGCCTCTTTTGGGCACCTGGAATTTCCTCCCCTTTGACCTTGCTGCTCCTCTGCTTTTTCATAACTCAAACTTGCCTTTGGGGTTTCTACTCCATATTGCCCTTAATTATTGAAATCCAGGAGACCTATTGCCTCGTATGAACCTGGCTGGAGAGATATATTCCTGGCTTTCTCCTGAAAAAAGAATGTGGATCCTCCTGTTCTTCAAAACACAGTACCAACAAGATAAGCCAACCTCTTTCTTGCTAATATTTATTGCCTTTTTCAGAGAAACTCAAATGTGTGGGTAACAAGAATATTGACAAAGCTCAGGCATCGGATTGGACTGATGAAATTTACAGCTTTGGGTAAATCATACAAGGTTCACTTATCAGAAGGACAGAGAAGTCCAGCCAGCATGGCTCAGTGGTTGAGTGTGGACCCATGAACTAGGAGGTCATGGTTTGATTCCAGATCAGGGCACATGCCCAGGTTTCAGGCTTAGTCCCCATTGTGGGATTTGTTGGAGGCAGCCGATCAATGATTCTCTCTCATCATTGATGTTTCTGTCTCTCTCTCCCTCTCCCTTCCTCTCTGAAATCAATAAAAATATTTTTTTTAAAAAGGACAAAGAAGAAAGTCAGTGCACAGTTCTGGTGGCTAATATCTGAGTGAGTGAACACATCAGAGCTTGTGGAAGCTCAGCTATCTCCCTTTAAGGCCAAAGTTACATAGGGCAAATCTATGTGCTCATATGGCTGGAACAGTTCTGCATGTAGTCGAGTTTGGATACCTGCAAAAGACTACCGGTCTGAACCAGGTACACACTATCAGTCAGGGGTACAATAAGCCGCATGACCACAGAGTTTCAGGCATGTGCATGAGTCCTGCTGATCCCCACTCCTCCCCCCACACACACAGCCTCTCCAGGCTGAGGCATCGCGATTCACATACTTCCCTGAAGTTAGAGCCACAGACCTGGAATAAGGGTTTGTTGCCCAAATGCCTGCAGATGCCTAGGTCACAGTCATCTGATGTGCTACCAGGAAAATCCGGCAATGTGTTGTTATGCTAAAAATATCTCCCCATCTCCCTGCACCCCATCCCCATAAGGATGAGAACAGGGAAGAATGAATACTCGCCGCTGTTTAGAAGGCATTTCATAAAATTTTCCTATCAGTTTCTGTAATTTGTGACACATATGTGAACGCTAAATATTAAAACTAATTTTTAAAAAATTAAAGTGTTGTGCCACCACTCTGCTTCCTCTGCTTTTGGGAGGGCTTCTGCTTGAGTATTTTTTTTTTCTAACCTTTATTGTTGAAAGTATTACAGATGTCCCTTTTATTTTTTTCCCCCACAGACCACCTCTACCCTGCACCTACCCCTCCCAGGCCTTTACCACACTATTGTCTATGTCCATGATGCATGTAAGTTCCCAGGTTAATCTCTCCCCACCCACCCACCCCCGACTTCCCTCTGAGGTTGGACAGTCTGTTCCATGCTTCTATGTCTCTGGATCTACTTTGTTCATCAGTTTACCTTGTTCATTCGATCCCATACGAGTCAGATCATGAGATACTCGTCTTTCTCTGACGGACTTATTTTGCTTAGCACAGTACTCTCCAGGTCCATTCCTGCTATTGCAAATGGTAAGAGTTTACAAATAAAAAGGAGCTCTTACCATCGAACCACGAAGCAGGTGCTCCCGGCAGTGACCCACTCAAAGGACCCCACCTAGGGAACAAGAGCAGTTTCCCTCAGCTCCGAGAGAGCCTGTGCGTGAGGGGAGAGCGTGTGACGTCAGCCTCCTGGCCCCGCCCCGGAAGCTCCGCTAAGCACGTACTTCCGCCCACATCCTCCTCTCTTCGCCATTGCTGTGGTGGTGCTAACGGTTGACGGTTGACTCCTGTGAGCGGTTGGCTGGTGCGTGCGGTTGACTGTGTCCTTCGCCATGTCTTCTCACAAGACCTTCAGGATCAAGCGGTTCCTGGCCAAGAAACAAAAGCAGAACCGGCCCATTCCGCAGTGGATTTGGATGAAAACTGGTAACAGAATCAGGTACAACGCCAAGAGGAGACACTGGAGAAGAACCAAGCTGGGCCTGTGAGGACGCGCCCAGACGGCTCCCGGGCTCACGCCGCGTCGGCGCAGCTTACACCCCGCATCCGCCCGTTCCTGAAAAGATCGCTACTCTCTGGACAGTTGGACGTGTTTGGGGGGGAAATTGTTGGAAGAATGGGAGTTTTCTCTTTGTGAATATTTTCCTGCGCTCAGAGGTTGGTTTGGTAATAAATAGGTGAGACCTTTAAAAAAAGTGTGGTGTCATAGAAGTCCTTAAGGACCAATGCCATGGTCCCGTCCATCTTTTTTTCTCTCATTAGGCAAAATGGGATAGAACTAAATTTTTAAAAATTAGCCCCACCGAACTGGGTACCCGCTTTTCTCTAAAGAAATAAAAGGGAGGGGGGGTTCTTAATCTCTGAACACACAACTTTTGATCAGCAGGCTCGGTCAGAGGCGCTTTGGAAGCGCGGGCGAGGCGGGGGGCGGGTGGGAGGGTGGGAGGGCGCGCCCTGGCTTCACACTTGGAGCGCCATGCTGTCTTCGCCCAGAGTCATGGCTATGCACCCGGATGTGTGACAGGAGCAGCGCCTGTTTGTAGGCTCTGCCCTCCCCTTTTTTCATCTCCTACTTAAAACGCTGAAATGCTCCAGTCCCCACTCATTTCATCTTTTTTTTTTTTTTTCCTTTTTGCTTATTTGGAAAATAAGCTTCATACAGCCAGAGAGCCTTGGGTCATGACGCTTCTATCTCTTCCACTTTGTTCTCATTATGCTTTTCAAAAAACAAAAACGTTTCCCTTAAAAGCATTTCGTTTTGATAAAGACCGTGGCTCCATGTGAAAAAGTCCTTACTCGCTTGGATCTGAACATTATGATCTTCATTATTATCTTTGTGACTTTGATAACAATAGCTCAACTCACTAACTTAATCTTTACATAATCAGCTCAAGCCTCAGAAGAAATCGTTGCATTTTAAGTCTTCCTCTCTGAACCCTTGTCTATGTGCCCCATATAGACACACATAAATACATGTTTCCATATTTGGAGAGCAGGTACTATCTGAACTGCACAAAAAGATGTCCCAAACCCTGTTTTAGGAATCGTGGCTTCTCTGAGTCTTGGTTCAAGTGCTGAAAGGTTTACCTCAAGGAAGTTTTAGAGTATTGGCCCTTCAACGAATTTAAGAGCCGAGACTTGACAAACCTGCAACCCTGTTTGGCACAGTCTGCAGCTATTATTCCCATTTCGGAACCTGTCTATGCTTTTCTTATACAGAAGAGGCCTGGGTATGTTTATGCTGTCAAGCTATCTGAGAAATTTTCCCTTACTATTTACAATCTAGAAACTACGATTTATCTTAAGAATTTTGTTCCTTGTTTAAAAGTAAAAAATAAAAACCAATAGTTCTGCAAAAGTTTCTTACCTTTGGAACATTTTCATGGGGAAAGACTACCTACTCCTACTCAATCCTATTTACTACACCTAATACCCCAGCCTTGCTGGACTGAACAGGAAGACAACATCAGTAAGGACAGGATTGAAGACAGAAATTTTTAATCCATGCCAGAAGGAAAAGCAAGGCCCTGCAGAATTCTAACAAATCAGTCTTGGGTTACCTGTAAGATTGATATATAGCTGAACGTGAGTTGAGAGAGAAATAGAGTTCTCTGGTTGCAGTTCTTAGGGCCTAGAAACTCTCATTCTTAAAGCAAAAAAAATTTCAGACAATGCAAGGACAGCTATATTCATGATTACAGGGACAACTTCTGAAGTAGGGCTTAATTGCAATGAGCTGTGTTCTTCACTCTGCTGAGAAACCTGTAGAGAAGTGTTTGCAGGGAGTTGCTGAAATACTTAGGACAGGCTGGGGGATTGTAAAACACGGTGGCACAGCCATTTATGGTGAAAGGCAATTTCTCCTCCTGAGGAAGGATGTATTGTTCCAGTGACTCTCTTAAGGGTATGGATCTCTTTTTTCCATAAGGCACTTATTGAACAACAACCATGTTCCCAGACTGGCATAGGGTGCAGGCACTATTGATCTTGTGACTAGTTCTTAGAAAAATCAAATGACCTGGTTTAAAGCGCTACAAAAGCATCCTGCTTAGAATATGCAGTTAGAAACGGGAAAATCCACTTAAAAGTGATGAAACTAGAATTATGAACTGAATCAACTGAGATTACTATGAGAAAAATTAGTAGTTTAGGTCAGTCTTACAAATACTTTTTTTTAAATGCTCTTCCATAAAATATTTTAACTAATTCTTTTAGATCCAAATATCTTTACATCTTTATAAAATAGCTGCCTTCTTCCACTATTTCTAATACCATTTCATGGTAAGAACAATTGCTGCAATATGAGAGGCAGGAAATGAAAACACTGATTTTATTGCTATTATAGCACACCTAAAGTGCCATTAAAAAAGTCTCAAATGCTCTGTAATTAGATTTCCTTATTTCTAAACTGAATAATATATTTATTAAATAATATGTACGTTACCTTATGAAGATTTAAACATTAATAAGAGTAAAATGCTTTTAAAAGCATGACATACATATAATGTTAATATTATATACACAGTATATTAACATTAAACATGAGAAAAAAATATGATCAGACTATAAGTGATAAAAGATAATGACAAAATCTGTTTTTCAAATAAATATACCAGAACTTACACATCCAAATGTGTTTTTTCCCCCACAATAGATACCTTGAAAAGCAGTTTATTTAATAGGATGCTACTGCTCAAAACATGTTTGAATTTTTTATTTTTTGGTCTTACTATCAGAAACAAATTTTTAAGCACAAAAGTAAAATAAATCCTAATTAGTTTGTCATTAAATATTGTTTAGCACCAAAACCAGAACTCCTACTCTGACCACCCAACATATTCATCAGACTTAGGTCTGTTTGGCCTACAGCACTTAAAAAGTTAGTCACACTCAAAAAAGATAACTGGCCAGGATTTTCAAAGTGAATGTTATAGACTCGGAAAGCAATTCCAAAATAGTATTTCCAGAACTTTTAAAATAAAACAGTGTCATTGGAATAATGATATAGCTTCCAAGATAATTATTTAATAGGGCAGCACTAGTTGCATGACTATGTTTTTGAAAATCAGTTTCAATACTTCATAGTTCTGCTTAAAACATCACAAGGCCCTTCATGGCCTCTAGTTCCCATAAAGAGAAGAGAGGATTGACTCATGGGGAAGTCTATACCTGATGCCATTTTAGCTGATAAATATGAAATTGTGAGTTTTCCAAAATTCACCTTAGAAATAATACATTTTGAAATATTCTATTCATGAAATTATATTGGTTAATTTAATCTCCATCTCTAAACATCAGGCTTTGTCAGGTATAACAAAATGAAGTGATACCAAATATCAGATCATATGCAAAGACCCAAAACCATTCTGAATAATTAAAACAACAGTTGTCCTAGAATAGATCATTCTCCTTGTTTGAATTAGTCAATACTTAAGATGGATTAAAAGGAGCCACAAATTTTTGCCCCTCCCTCTGATATCCCCTCCATTCAAATCTCAGTTGGCCCTGTAACAGTTTTAACCAACAGAATACAGCAGAAATAATACTGTATAATTTCAGAGATGAAGTCTTAAAAACCTGCAGCTTTTGCCTTAATGCTTGAAACATTTTCTTTGCCCAAGCCCCATGAAGCAGTCATGTAGATGAAAATGGAGATATTTGGGTTGACAGTCCCAGCTGAGCTCCCGGTCAAAAGCAGCACAAACTGGTAGTTCTGTGAGTGAGTCCTCTTGGATGTTCCAGTCTCAGTCCCCAGATGACCGCAGCCCCAGCAGACATCACTTAGAGACTAACCAAACTCTACTACTTACTAGCTATGTTTCTAGGCCAATTATTTAATCCTCTGTGTTTCAACTTTTCTCATTTTTAAACTGCAGCAATAATAATTCCTTATTGCTTTATTGTTGATAAAAAGGAAATAAAAGATTGAAAGCACCTATGTAACAGCAGTTTTCGTCAAACTGATAAATAAATTTGCTATTTCCTCATTGTTTTTACTTAATAAACATTGCCAACAATCTATTGTAAGCTAAGGAGCAACCTCACGCATGATATCTCACTTGGAAATCTCTCTCTACTCCTCATTCTTTAGCTTTATGTCTAGGAAATGTCAAAAAAAAATGTTTAAAGAGACTTGCATGACAATTAGACTTATTCCTGTTTCTGAGTGAGAATATTGGTAATAACTCGTGGACGTTTGCTTCATATTTCTCGTCAAGTGAGCATATTTTGATTGTAATCATCATCATTTTCCTCATTTATGCATTTTATGCCTCAGTTCAAAAATAGAGGGGAAAAGCAGAATGCTGAATTTATTGGTAGTGCTGTAAATCGCAAGATACGACTTCTAAACCAGGTAAGCATCAAGATCTCCTCCCCTTGCCCTGTTATGTGTGTGGCACTGATGACAGGAAGTAGATAAAACTGAGAAGCAAAAAAAGAAGATATTCAATATTAGGGCTAATAAAACTATGTGAAATTTGCAAGTCAGGCTTGATCCAGGGTCCTGACTAGATTCCACAGAACAGTAGATACTATGTCATTCACAAAGCACCTAACATGATACACATGGAGGTCTCTATGTCCCTTTTAATTGCACCAGGATCCCTACAAGTCACTAGCACTAGGTGAATGACCAGTAGCATATGTAGGTGCCAGTAGCATATGTAGGTCTGCCAGGGTTATTTTAGAATCTTCAGGAAAGAAGCAAATCAAAGTAGCATAATTTTTATTACTTCAGAGTTATACTGGTTCCACAATAGTCTGCATTTAATTTAAAACATTAAAATGAGATTTCTTCAAAAAGCAAAATTTTTGACACTGCTCTTTTCAGGAGGACTCAAGATAATAAATCAGGCTAAGTTTTAAACTTCTTGGCTTTACATTGTATTTTAATTGTGCTGCTGTTTTTACTTGTGGTTTTTAATAACGCTTCTGTCGCCATCACAGAACACTGGGGAATCCCTTTGCATCTAACATAGCACCAATTAATTCCCTTACTCACTAACCCAGAACTGCAGGGCCTTAGATTGCAAGCTGAGGATTACCAGATTATTGCAGGTGGGATCATTTTTATTAAAACTTTTATTGTCCTACTGAAAAAAGCAACAGGATTATGATATCACAGAGGAAGCAAAAATAACATGCAGGAATCTTATAAGCATAATATTGAACAAAAGAACTTAGTCACAGAAAATTATAGTATGTATAACTTATTTATATGAGTTCAAAACCATATGAAACTAATCAGTAACTTTAGGGAATGCTTGATCAGAGAGTAAAATTATTTTTTAAAAGCAATAGAATTATTAATAAAACCATTAGTTATTAATTAATAAAAATAAAAATTATGACAGCACCTGCCAATGCAGATGGGAGATAATAATTAGGGACCATGAAGAGGGTTTCTGAGGTGCAATTTTCTATTTCTGATGCTTTAACATGGTCACTTTGTGATAATGTATTGACCTACAAATTTGTATTTTTACAGGTGTTGTTTCATAATAAAAAGTATTAAAGAAAAAGGTTTTGTGAACTTCCTTTATTTTTTTTTCTGGTTATCATATAAAAGCAATAAGCCAAACAGAAGGGAAAAAAATCTACCAAGTCCATTTTCAGCAATATCAGAAAATAAATATATTTCTCAGACTCTAAAAAATGTCACATTTTAAAAGAACTAAGAATGGCTAAGAATTGAACAGCAGTGAGAAGAGGTGGGAGAGAGGTGAGTAAGAAAATGCTGATTTTCATTACAAACTTCATAGAATTAATCAGCTTTTAAACTATGCATAAAAAACTATGTATGTTTTATATTATAACAAGAGGCCCGGTGCACGAATTCGTGCATGGGTGGGGTCTCTTGGGGTGGCCTGCGGAGATCGGGTCCCAGCTCGCGCCCCCAACCTTGCAGCTCTGCAACCCTGCAGCCAGGTCACCCTGCCTGGCATCCTGCCTTGGCCTGGCGCCGCCCCCTCACCTGTTCCACCATCTCGCCTGTGGGGCTGGGCCCCCTGCCCTGCTCCCTCACTCCCTGCTGCTGCCACTGGTCTGTCTGCCTGCAGAGTGATCAGGCATCCACCTTGACCTGGCGCAGCCTGCTCACCTGCTCCACCATCCTGCTGTGGTCCTGCGGTCCCACTCTCGTCAGGGCTGGCAGTGCCTCCACTGCTCCCTGCTGCCAGCACCATATCGCCGACGCCTGCCATGTTCTGCGCTGCCCCCTGGTGGTCAGTCCACATTATGGCGAGCAGTTGAACTTGTGGTCTAACTACCAAGGGGACAATTTGCATATTAGGCTTTTATTATATAGGATTTTGGTCTAGAAATTTTAAGTGGGCTATAAAATCAATAAAAGTGTTTTTACAAGTATAGTTGTAATAGTATCAGAAAAGCCTTAAAAATAATGGTTCAGTCAAACCCTTCAGTCAGTGGTTTGACTTTTTGTTTGTGAGATTTCTCACCAAGAATGAAAGCACACCCCTCCCACATCACTTTCTGTTCTCTTCTAGAATCTTCTTGAGGTTTCATGAATAACTGCATCTCATCCTATCTAATAAAAGAGTAATATGCAAATTAACTGTCACGATGCGACAAAAATGGCGGCCCCCATAGCCACAAGATGATGGCAGCCAGTCCTCTCAGCCCCGCCGGAGTCCCCCAGTCTCAGGGAGGGCTGCCACTGACAGCCTGCAGAGTAAGCGGCCTGGCGGAGTGCTGTACAGAGGCCCTCCTGACCCTTTATAAAAAACAAAAACAAATTCACTCCCCACAGCGCAATCCCCTCCCAGCGCCGGCAGCCTGGGCTGGGGTCTCAGCCTGGCAAGGGCACCGCACCTCCATGGCACGATCCCCTGCCAGTGGCAGCAGCCTGGGCTGGGGTCTCAGTCACCCCCATGGTACGATCCCCTGCCAGTGGCAGCAGCCTGGGCTGGGGTCTCAGCCTGGCAGGGGCGCACACCCCCACTGCGCGATCCCCTCCCAGCTGCAGCAGCCTGGGGTCTCAAACACTGAGTCACACCAGCCAGGCAGATATGGAGGAATCTTAAATGTTTCTTTTTTTTTAATATATTTTATTGATTTTTTATAGAGAGGAAGGGAAAGGGATAGAGAGCTAGAAACATCTATGAGAGAGAAACATCAATCAGCTGCCTCCTGCACACTCCCCACTGGGCATGTGCCCCCAACCAAGGTACATGTTCTTGACCGGAATCGAACCTGGGACCCTTGAGTCTGCAGGCCGATGCTCCATCCACCTAGCCAAACCAGTTAGGGCTGTCCAATATGTTAAAGAAAAAACCCTATCTAATAAAGAGGGAATATGCAGGGGAGGGCATTTGGGGGTGACCAGGTTGTCAGGGGAGGGAAGTTGGGGACGATCGGGCTGGCAGGGGAGCAGTTAGGCGTCGATCAGGCTGGCAGGCAGAAGCAGTTAGGGGCAATCAGGCAGGCAGGCGAGCAGTTGGGAGCCAGCAGTCCTGGATTGTGAAAGGGATGTCTGACTGCCTGTTTAGTATGATCCCCACAGGGATCGGGCCTAAACAGGCAGTTGGACATCCCCCGAGGGGTCCCAGATTGGAGAGGGTGCAGGTTGGGCTGAGGGACACACACCCCCTCCCCCCCAGTGCATGAATTTCGTGCACTGGGCCTCTAGTTCATGAATAATTCTTATGTTTGGTGACTGTTGAAACCAAAATGGAAGAAAGGTTTTTCTGTTATAATGGGAATCTAGCAATTGCAAGAAAAGTAGTTCTCAGTTTTAGGACATAAGGATGCCCTTTCAGTCCTGCAAGTTGCATCCAGTCACTGCAAGGCCTTTGAAAAACCAAAGGCACATCACAGGCTGCAATTGCTATTGACAGAGACATCCCTAACCCTAACTCGCCCCAGGTACCCTAGGTGCTCAGAGAACTGCATGGCTCTTCAACGGGACTTGGCTAGAAATTGCAAAATGGAGTTTAATTTCTCCTGGCCAACTCCTCCTCAGAGGAATGGAGAGGGGGGTGTATGAGACAAAATATGCTGCATGGAATAGGGGGTAAAGGGAGAACAGGCCTACTTAATGCACCAGAATACTTTGCAGACAAGTAGAAGCCAATAGAACTTTTGTAGTTGACTAAAGGCCCAGTGTACGGATTCGTGCAGCAGTGGCATCCCTCAGCCTGGCCTGTGGGGATCAGGCGGAAACTGGCTCTCCAACATCCCACAAGGGGTCCAGATTGTGAGAGGGTACAGGCCAGGCTGAGGGACCCCACCGGTGCACAATGGGGCCAGGGAGGAACTGCTAGAGGGCTCCAGGGTGTGTCCGGCCTGTCTCACCCAGTCCTGATGGGCCAGACCCCAGCAGGAAGCTAACCTACTGGTTGGAGCATCTGCCCCCTGGTGGTCAGTACGTGTCATAGCAATTGGTCAAAGAGTTGGAGGGATAATTAGCATATTAGGCTTTTATATGTAGAGATGCCTCAGACTCCTGCACCAACTGAGAGAGGGAAGAGGGAGGCCAAAGAATTCTTCCTCAGGTTCATTGTCTTGTACTCTTACAGCCTACCAAAAATGCTAAGGCTTTTGTTTGAGGTAACAATATTGACAATTTACATTATTCAAAATATAGTTTCAAATGGGGGAAGGTTTTCTTTGATTTCCCTTTTAGCCCCTTAAGCTTCAAGGTTTCTTTACATTCCCAAATACATTTCAACTGATGACAAATATGTAGGCACTTTTATTATTGGAACCAGTGTGCAGTGTTTTGATTATTTTGCCCAAAATCTAAAATTTGGACATTTTACACACAATTAGACTATTCAAGCAAGTTAGACAGTGAAAGGAAAAAGGACTACCAGGAGAAGTTAACAGTTATTCATGAAGGATTCTGTTGCTACATGAACCATCTTTCCTATAAGTGCTATTACTAGAAGACATTAGTCATTTTCTTTCTGAACAAGGACAGTAAAGAAAGCAATGATGGGAGAAACCAAGATGGCGGCATAGGTAAGCACCTACACTGCTGTCTCGCACAACAATTTCAAAACTACAACTAAAAGACAGAACAGACACCATCCAGAACCACAGAAAAGATGGCTGAGTGGAAATTCTACAACTAGAAGGAAAGAGAAAAGCTCACAGAGAATTGGAGGTACGGCAAAGGGTCTTTGTGTGCACAGAGAGGAAGGGCAGCTGAGAGCCTGACTGACTTTCTCTGGCGGGAGGGGAAAGGAAGCCCTGACTGCACTGAACCCCAGTTCCGACTGCACTGAACCCCAGTTCCGGGTGAAACCCCGTGGACCTAGGCTCATACAGGGGGAGTCTGGACTGTCAGGTAGAGAGAAAGGCACCCGGAGACTCGGAGATCCGGGGGAGACCCAGGGGAACCCTGGCAGGCAGCGGTCTGGAGGCGCGTGCCAGTGTGCACAAAGACTGCAGAGATTGCCACAGGCTTTCCCTAGCAGAAGGGAGTCGGAAGCTCCTGACTGAACTGAGCCCCAGTTCTGACTGCACTGAACCCCAGTTCCAGGCGAGCCCCTGGGGACCCACGCTCTTGTGGGGGGAATCTGGACTCTCGGGCGGAGACTCGGGAGACGGAGAAGGCAGAGGTCTGGAGGCGCGGGCGCGCGCAAGGGCAAGGCTGATGGGAAGCCAAGACTGTCTGCTCCGCCCTGAGACTCCACCCCATCCAAGCTGAGCACAGAGGCTTTTGCGATTTTGCAAGTCTAATCCTATAAGGCTGTCTCCAGCACCGAACTTCTCCCAGCTTAGACACAGCTGATCCTCACAGCCAACTGGCCTGGAGGTCAATTCCTCCCAGTGATACCAACAACAATCAAGACTTAACTACAACAAGGCTGTACACACAGTCCACAAAGGGGTGCACCAAGAGTATCCACCTCAGGTTAACTGGGGAGGCTGACCCACTGGGCCATATAGGAAACCTAGCACACAAACCTACCCTACCAACTCAGGTAAGCAGTGAAAATGCAGCAACAAAGAAACAGATCACAAACAAAATAAATGGAGGAAAACAAATGACTGGATATAGAATTCAAAACCACGGTGAAAATTAGGCTTTTTAAGAATATCCTAGAAAAGGCCAATAAATATAATGAGACCCTCGAAGATATGAAAAAGGACCTACTAGAAACTAAACATACACTAACTGAAATAAAAAATATTATACAGAGACCCAACAACAGACTAGAGCAGCCATGGGCAAACTACAGCCCGCGGGCCGGATCCGGCCCATTCGGCTGTTCTAGCCGGCCCGCGGAGCAGAAAGAGTGGAGGGTTCTCTTGCTCTCCCCTCCGCTCCTTTACTTTGAATTTATATTAGTTCACACAAACACTCCATCCATGCTTTTGTTCCGGCCCTCCGGTCCAGTTTAAGAACCCATTGTGGCCCTCGAGTCAAAAAGTTTGCCCACCCCTGGACCAGAGGAATGCAAGAATCAAGTCAAAGAATTGAAATACCAAGAAGCAAAAAAACACTCAACCGAAAAAGCAAAAAGAAAAAAAAATCCAAAAAGTTGAAGATAGTGTAAGAAGCCTCTGAGACAACTTCAAGCGTACCAACATCAGAATTATGGGGGTGCCAGAAGAAGAGAGAGAGCAAGATACTGAAAACCTATTTGAAGAAATAATGACTGAAAACTTTCCCCACCTGGTGAAAGAAATAGACTTACAAGTCCAGGAAGCGCACAGAACCCCAAACAAAAGGAATCCAAAGAGGACCACACCAAGACATATCATAATTAAAATGCCAAGAGCAAAAGACAAAGAGAGAATATTAAAAGCAGCAAGAGAAAAACAGTTAATTACCTACAAGGGAGCACCCATACGATTGTCAGCTGATTTCTCAACAGAAACTATGCAGGCCAGAAGGGAGTGGCAAGAAATTTTCAAAGTGATGAATAGCAAGAACCTACAACCAAGATTACTCTACCCAGCAAAGCTATCGTTCAGAATTGAAGGGCAGAAAGAGCTTCACAGATAAGAAAAAGCTAAAGGAGTTCATCACCACCAAACCAGTATTATATGAAATGCTGAAAGGTATTCTTAAAGAAGAGGAAGAAGAAAAAAGTAAAGATAAAAATCATGAACAACAAACACATATCTATCAACAAGTGAACCTAAAAATCAAGTGAATTAAAAACCTGAGGAACAGAATAATCTGGTGAATATAATAGAATCAGGGGCATAGAAAGGGAGTGGACTGATAATTCTCAGGGGGAAATGGGTAAGGGGGTGTTCAGGAAGAGACTGGACAAAAATCATACACCTATGGATGAGGACATTGGGGGGGATGTAAGGGCAGAAGGTGGGGTGGGAACCAGGTGGAGGGGAGCTATGGGGGGAAAAAGGAGAAACAATTGTAATAATCTGAATAAAGATTTATTTAAAAAAAAAAGAACGCAATGGCAAAATGCATTTCATAATCACACATTGGACCCATTTCAAAATATAAATTTATTTAGATGACAGTATAATTAAGTCCGTGCAGATTTTTTCCTTTAAATTTTAAAGGAGAAAATATATAATACTTGCCAAAAATTATGTAATCATATTAGTTGTGCCATATAGTATGGCTGGTTGAATTAAGACAATGAACTTTTATTCAGGCAGTGAAAACTATCTCAAATGGGGTGAGCTTCAGATTATGTTGCTATGAGGACATAAAACTTTTGCCTAGAAAACACCAACTGTATCAAATGATATAAATGACTCGTATCATGCTACATGGCTCATTAAAAATCACATCCACCCACCTCTTTCCTTCAGTCCCCAATTTTCAGAGTATCTGAAGACACTGAAATGTACTATCTTGCTCTTGAAACTGATGTTCTGGAACAAAATATTGATTTATTTATGCAACTGTTGACCTTTTGGTTTTTAGATCCATGTCAGTCCCACCCTGAAGATTGGAACAGTGGCTTGGTTGTCACATCTCAGCTCTTGCTGTCTTTACTGTTGTGTAATTATCGGACTAATGGCATCATTCACAAAATTATCCACCACTTTGAGCATTTATGACCTTTGGCCATTCTTAGAAATACCCAACTGTTTCTGTGAATGTAATGTTGCTTTAAAATCTTTTAAAATGTGTCTTTTCGTGATTCTTGACTAATTTTTATCACCATCCTATATAATTATTTAGCAATCTTGTTTTATCTTTCTTTACTTGCGTTGAACTTGCAAAGTTCCTTTAGGACAGTAGTTCTCAATGAGGTAAAATTTTGCTCCTAGGGTATATGTAGCAGTGTCTGGAGAAATGGGGGTGGAGGGTGGCGTCAGTGAGACATCTGGCCTCTGATGGGTAGGGTCCAGGGATACTGCTGAACAACCTACAAGGCATAAGACATGACCACAACAAAGAATTATCCCGCCCAAATGTCCATAGTGCCAAGGTTGAGAGGCCCTGTTTTAAAACATGGGGGGAAAGGTGATAATAGTCTTGCTCAAAGTCTTAGTCAAAAGAAGACTCAAGACATTGGCATTGCAGCACGCAACCAAGACTCACCTGCAACAGCTCCTGCTGGTCCACTGGGAAAAGGTGTCCTTGGAAACTACACTGGTGCCAGAGCTCCCTCTGTAGCCATCAGAACTCAGAAACCAGGAATAAGCAGATGTACCTCTAAGAAGAAAGAAAATTGAAATAATGAGATTTTTCAATGTCATGATATGAAAATTGGGTGCGAGAGATAAAGCCTGCAAGGAAGCCAAAATGGCAATAGCATTATTAAAATCTACATTGAAAGTAAAAAGAGAAGTTTAGCTTTGTGGATAAAAACAAAATCTTTGCTTATGAAGGACAAACCTGAGCAGCTTTTCAAGAGTGTAGAGAAAAAGAACAAAGGTATTTAAATGATCAGAGAAAAAAGAAAGAAAAGAATTATAGGTATAGTTACAGGGGCAAAAAATCACTACAACTGGAAACAAAGGAATTTGCAAAGATTTTTAATTATAGTGCCAGGAAAATAATGAAGAGACCCATACCAAGATATCTCCTATAATACTGTTGAATATAAGGGTATAGGGAAAAAAAATTACAAATTATGTACAAAAGCCATCAGAGCGTTCTCTCTATTGCTAAATGTCAAGAAATAGTAAAACAACATCAACAGAGTTTTTAGAATAAAACAATGTTTTAACTAAAGAAGCTGAGTCCCAACTAATTTATTATTCGTATGTATAAAAAAATAAAAATGTTGTTCTCCTATGTGCATAGTCACAGTATATAAACCACTCAATGGGTTTTTACTTTTTTAAAACATTCCTTGAAGTTATTCTCCAGCCTACTAAGATATAAATAAATACATATTAAAAATCCAATATAGAAATTATGCTTTTAATAAGCTTTCCAATGAACACTCAGACCATAAAATCAAACCATAAAATTAAAGAGGTCGATGTAACAATGGTAACAAAAAATAAAACCAAATGTTAAAATAATTCCTGAGAGAGAAGATAGGTAGTAGAAAACAGTAGTTTTTAAGTTATCATTCTAAAGGGGAAAAAAAAAACACTGTAGGACATTAACAGAAGCTGGAATGATGAGGCTAAGGGGAAGTTGGAATGAAAAACAAACAAAAAATACACACTAAATTCTTCATCTGAAAAGAATGAAAAAAAGGAGTTCACATATTTATTCTTCATTTTTTCAATACTAAACATGTGGATAAATATATTTTTAAACACTTTCAGGGTAATCGGAGGTAGAATTAAAAATAGATAAAAACCTTTCAAATCTCCAAGAAAGAAAACAAAAGTAAGACTTAATAAAAACAAACACACACAAGAAAACAATGAGAAAATACTAAATGTATTACAATTTAAAAGATAGACTTAACTCTATGAATAAAAGAATAAAAATGTAATATCCAACTCTAAATTATTTATGAGCCATTATAATGTTAAAGATATTTATAAGCATAACACTGGTTTGCACTTAAAAATTGATTAATGTTTTAAAAATTAATATTAGAGTTGGACAGGGTGTGATGAGTCAGAAACTCATTAGTTTGTGAAATGTTTCTGGAAAAAGAAACATAATGGGCCTGATATAGGTTCATAGCCTAAGATGAACTAAATTAAATTATTAAAAATTATCCTAAAAAATATAATCAGGATGTAAACAAATAGCAATACATAATTAGTTTTGTTGCAACAATATTTTGTTAGTAAAAACTACATATTTCCTGATGTCCAATAATAGATGAGCCAAATAATTATCAAATACCCATATACTGGAATATTATGCAACTGGTAGAATTATGAAAAAAAATATGATTTGTAAAATTATTTAATAATGGAGAAACCAAGATGCTGGCATAGGTAAACACCTAAACTGCTGCCTCACACAACAATTTCAAAACCACAACTAAAAGACAAAACGGACATCATCCAGAACCACAGGAAGACTGGCTGAGTGGAATTTCTACAACTAGAAGGAAGGAGAAAAGCACACTGAGACTCAGAGGAGCTGCAGGAGGCAGAGGTACTGAGACACACGCGCGGAGAGGACTGGCAACTGAGTGTGTGGCTGGCTTTCTCAAGCGGGAGGGAGACAAAAGCTCCTGACTGCGCTGAACTACACTTCTGGGCGAGACTCTGGGGACCCAGATTCATAAGGGGAGAAACTGGACTGTCTGGCAGTGGGCGGAACTCAAGGGCAGCTTTCTCTCAGAGGTGCTTGCAGCTATTACCAAGGGACACTGAGACCCAGGGGCCGATTAGGGCAGGGCTGACGGGAAACCAACGCTGTGTGCTCCGCCATGAGACTCCGCCCCATCCAAGCTGAGCACAGAGGCTTTTGCAAGTCTTGTCTCATAAGGGTGTCTCCAGCACAGAAGTTCTCCCAGCATAGACACAACTGATCCTCACAGCCAATTGGCCTGGAGGTCAATTCCTCCCAGTGATATCAACAACAATCAAGGCTTAACTACAACAAGACTGTGCACACAGCCCACAAAGGGGTGCACCAAGAGTGTCCACCTCAGGTAACTGGGGAGGCTGAGCCACTGGGCCCTATAGGACACCTAGCACACAAAGCCACTCTATCAACTCAGGGAAGCAGCGAAAATGCAGAGACAAAGAAACAGGTCACAAATGAAAGAAATGGAGGAAAGCAAACGACTGGATATAGAGTTCAAAACCACGGTTATAAGGTTTTTCAAGAATTTCCTAGGAAAGGCTGATAAATTTAGCAAGACCCTTGAGGATATGAAAAAGGACCAACTAGAAATTAAGCATACACTGACTGAAATAAAAAATAATATACAGATATCCAACAGCTGACTAGAGGATCGCAAGAATCAAGTCAAAGATTTGAAATACGAAGAAGCAAAAAACACTCAACCGGAAATGAAAAAAGAATCCAAAAATATGAAGATAGTGTAAGGAGCCTCTGGGACAACCTCAGGCATACCAACATCCGAATTATGGGGGTGCCAGAAGAAGATAAAGAGCAAGATACTGAAAACCTATTTGAAGAAATAATGACAGAAAACTTCCCCCACCTGGTGAAAGAAATAGACTTACAAGTCCAGGAAGTGCACAGAACCCCAAACAAAAGGAATCCAAAGAGGACCACACCAAGACACACCATAATTAAAATGCCAAGAGCAAAAGACAAAGAGAGAATATTAAAAGCAGCAAGAGAAAAACAGTTAATTACCTACAAGGGAGCACCCATACGACTGTCAGCTGATTTCTCAATAGAAACTATGCAGGCCAGAAGGGAGTGGCAAGAAATTTTCAAAGTGATGAATAGCAAGAACCTACAACCAAGATTACTCTACCCAGAAAAGCAATCATTCAAAATTGAAGGGCAGATAAAGAGCTTCACAGATAAGAAAAAGCTAAAGGAGTTCATCACCACCAAACCAGTATTATATGAAATGCTGAAAGGTATTCTTTAAGAAGAGGAAGAAGAAAAAGGTAAAGATAAAAATTATGAACAACAAATACATATCTATCAACAAGTGAATCTAAAAATCAACTGAATAAAAAAATCCTAGAACAAACTGGTGAATATAATAGAATCAGGGGCATAGTAAAGGAGTGGACTGACAATTTTCGGGGGGAAAGAGATGTGGGGGGTGCAGGAAGAGACTGGACAAAAATCGTACACCTATGGATGAGGACAGTGGGGGGTGGTAAGGGTAGAGGGTGCGGTGGGAACCGGGTGGTGGGGAGCTATGGGGGGAAAAAAGAGGAACAATTGTAATAATCTGAACAATAAATATTTATTAAATTTTAAAAAAAGAAAAAAATTTATTTAATAATGTGGAATTGCTAAACGTATCATTCTTATTAAAAATAGAGGTTAGAGTTGTATTATGATTTTATTTTAAAGAAAAATGCATATGGATATACTTGAATTTAAGAAAATTTGCCAAAATGGTAACAGGGATCATGCCTGCTCAATTTTTATGCTTTCTTGGTACTATTATGCATTTTCAAATGCTCTACAAAGTCCATACATTGTTTGAATCAAAGAGTTTTGTTTTAGTTGTTTGATAAGCAGCTGAATGACCAGACACACTTTTGGAAAACGAACAGAAAAAAAATTTAAATGAGGTTATGTGGGAACCCCTTTCACGTCCCGGGTGGTTCAGGGTTCCTGTTCAGGGTTCGGGTTCTGGAGAAGGCCGCACACAAATGAAAAGAGACTTGGAAAAGTATTAATTTTGGAATATTGGGGGCCAGGCGGGAGCCCAACTCTAGTGGAAGGACTACCCCTTGCTCTGACCTTGCAATCACTTTTATTGAGACTATGGGATACGCCCATAACCTTTAGGCAGGAAATTCCAATAACAGAAATTTACATGAAGCAAACAGAGTTGGAGGCTGCTTCAGCTAACAATGTTTCAACTAAACAGTGAGTGATTAAAACATTTAAGGTTGTTGACCAGCCTTCCCAGTTTCCTGGCCACATCTTTCTATTAGTGGTAGAATGATTGGTTTCTGGCAAGGTTATTCATGAGTACAGAAATTACTGGCAGTAATTTGGGACATTTTTTTCTTCAAACACTTATTTTTTGCCCTCTTTTTGATTGCCAGTTTGGGCTATTTGGGGGGAAAAATCCCTGGAATTCCTTGTAATCAATGTTTCTCCATTTCCACCAAGTTCTGGTGATTCTTCTTTCTAGGCAGCAACTGAACCTCTTTGGGGGTTCATGTTAACTCTCAAGAGCATAATAAACGATTATGGGGAATGAAAAGAACAGTAGAGGGTTCTTCAGGAAGTAAGAGGTTTCAGCAAATTTTTGGTAGATATAATAATGTACATTTACTATATTTTAATTTTAAACACATGAAAAAATTTAAGGGAAAAATATCTGTATGGTAGCGTGGAGAATGACTATAAAGACTAAAAAAAGAAAGAAAGGAGCCCCCAAACTTGAAAAAAATAAATATAATGAAGAGTAAAAGATGTAGATTGAAAATAAATTATTAATTAGAAGTCAATATATAAAGCCATAAACCCACCCAATGTCGTTCTCCACCTGTCACCCAAAGGCAAGTATTTATACCCCATCCAGAGACAAAACATGGGGACGATCTATTTAAAAAATAAAACAAACAAACAAAACACTTTTAAATGAAATTTAGGAAAACTTTTGTGTCAGCAACACTGGGAAAACCTCCCACATGATAGTATTTGTGGGACCAGCACAAATACTAATTAACAAGCAAGCCACTGCCTCCCTGTGGAGACGGCAAAATAAATGAAAACCACCTATGAAATGAAAATGGCTACACTGTACTGTAGTCTATTAAGTGTACAATAATATTATATCTTTTTTTAAAAGGCAATGTACATACCTTAATTAAGTATACTTTATTGCTAAAAAATGCTAACTGTCACCTGAGTCTGTAGGGAAAATAGCACTAATAGACTTGCTCAATGCAGGGTTGCCACAAATCTTCAATTTGCAAAAAATGCGATATCTGGGAAGTGCAAAAAGCAAAGCACACTAAAACGAGGTATGATTGTATTTTAAAAGATGCCTTATATCATTACTAAAAATGGAAAACCACTGTCATTTACACCAAAATCTAAACAATGTTATAGTACAGTTTCTTTATATGATCTTGCCAGTTAAAAAAAAAATGGCATCTTCTTATTCAAACCTGTTAATGCTAGAAGACAACATACGAATGTCTTCAGAGTTTTGAAAGAACAGATTTGCAACCTGAAAGTCAATTTCCAACAGAACTATAAATCAACCGAATGTGGGAATAAAATAAAGACATAAATCAAATATGAAGACAGAATAAAGATATATCCAGACATGAAAAGAACAGAAAGTTAATGCCCACATTCTTCCTTAGAAAGTTAAGTCAAAAGACAGTCTATATTTATAATTGATGGAGCAAGAAAATATATGTACATGTACTTTTTTCAATTATTAAACAATTTATTATTTTTAAAAGCAAGCCTTGGCTGGTGTTGCTCCGTGGTTACAGTGTTGGCCTGCACACCAGAGGGTTGAGGGTTTGATTCAGCATGTGCACCAGAAGGTCACATTCAATTCCGGTCGAGGGCATGTACCTGGGTTGCAGGTCCAATCCCCACCCATGGTTGGCATGCAGGAGAGGCAACCAATTGATGTGTCTCTCTCACATTGATGTCTCTCTCCCTCTCTCTCTCTCTCTCTCTCTCTCTCTCTCTCCCCTCCCTCCCCTCTCTGTCCCCCTTCCCTCTCCCTTCCACTTTCTATAAAAAAATCAATGGAAAAAAATATCCTCACTCCTCAGGTAAGGATTAAAATAATAATCTATACTAATAAAAGGGTAATATGCAAATTGGTCATGATGCCCTCATAGTAACAACCGAACAGCAGGCTGCGTGGGGCAACCAGGCCTGCAGGGGGTTTAGCAAGGGACGACCAAATGACTGACCAGCAGGCTGCGTGGGGCGACCAGGCTAGAAGCGGGGGGCAGTGAGGGGCAACTAGGCCAGCAGGGAGGGCAGTTGGGGGTGACCAGGCTGGCAGAGGGGGGCAATTGGGGGTGACCAGGCCAGCAGGGGTGGCAGTGTGGGGTGATCAGGCTGGCAGGCAGAGGCAGTTAGGGGTGTTCAGGCTGGCAGGGGGGCAGTTAGGGGTGATCAGGCAGGCAGGCAGGTGAGCAGTTAAGAGCTAGCAGTCCAGGATTGTGAGAGGGATGTCTGACAGACTGTTTCAGCCGGATCCCAGGGATTAGGACGAAACCGGCAGTCGGACATCCCCCGAGGGGTCCCAGATTGGAGAGGGTCCAGGCTGGGCTGAGGGGACCGCCCCCCCATGCACAAATTTAGTGCACCAGGCCTCTAGTAATAATAATAAAAGCAAGCCAAAAAGAAGAAAAAGTATAGTTTCTTATTGCTCATGAGAGTTAACTAGCAGAATTTAATTTTAGATTTTAGTAGATTTCACAACTAAACTCGTGCTATATGAAAAGACTTTCTAGTAATATTATCTCTAAACATAGGTAAAAGTGTTAAATACATGAAGCTGGTATATAAGGTTTTCTTTTTTATTTTTTAATTACAGTTGAAATTCAATATTTTAGTTTCAGGTGTAGCATAGTAGTTAGACATTTATTTATCTCATGAAGTGATTCACCCAATAAGTTTAGTACCCACTTGGCACCATACATAGTTATTACAATATTATTGACTGTATTCCTTATGCTGCATACATTTATTATGCAAAGTTACAAAAGTAAGTAATAAAGTAACTGGAAGTATTAATACAACTGTATTGAGAGAAGGGAAGGAAAGAGGTGATGATATAAATGAGCTAAATCATCAACTATTATTCCAGAAAATCAGTATTTAGATAGATAAATATAAGCATCAAAATATTTCAAAGTAGAAAAGATAAAAGAGTGGGGGAGGAGCAGGGGAATGGGAAGACAAAATATGGATGCTCTTTATTGATATAAGTCCTTCTTTTCTAAATTATTGTGAAATTATGCACACAAATAATTTTTTCAAGTTATAAAACATTTAAATAAATTGTAGGTGGAGATGTAGAGGTAGTACATATGGTCAACTCAGAGAAGTTCTGTTATTAAAGGGAGCAGAGAAACAGGAAAATAAATTGACAGCAATGAGGTGAAGGAAAGCAATGTCAATTTGTTCCCTCCCTCCCTTCAAGGAAAATTACTATATTAGTACGTTGACTGGAATGATACAAAAAGACAGAAAAATTAATAATACTTTTGTGCCTCATTCATTTCAGGTAATAGGCAGTACCCACGCTAATTACAAGGTGAGGACCATTTTATAAAGAAAACTTACACCCTCATTAATGTCACCCTGTCCATCTACATACTTACCTTCAAACTTTGAAGTGTAGTATTAAGCTGATGTCAGTTGTATCAAAGCTGATTTCTTACTGGAAATCTAAATTTATTTAAACTGTCTTTGTTGGGAAGCTTCACTTCAAAAGAATTCTCTGTTGCATTTCTTCAGCCTGATCAAATTATATAATAGATGAATATGACTCAATATTGGCTGATGTCTTCTTATGCTTGATTCAGAGAAGATACACAGTAAAGAAACTACTGGAAGCAGTCTAGCTTTTTACAAAGCATCAAGTTGACTTATCTACTTTTTTCTTTGGAGGCCATCTTAGTACAAAGCCCACCTAGGAATTCCCCCACTCCCTTGCCTAAAAAAATAATAATAATAATAGCCAGAAGTTATGCTTAATGGTTTAGTTGCTCTGTGTAACCTTCCCCAGCACTTCCATTTCATTGGAAGTAGGAAAGAGGGGACAGTTCAGTCAGGAATTCATACCAATTTTGCAGGACTCTGTTCATCATGCCTTGAAGAGCTTTTGGCCAGATATTAAACATCCAGTGCCACAACCGCAGCCCTGCACAGTGATGTGGATGGATTGCCTGACACCTTCTGACAAAAGGCCAGTCTTTGCTTCAATTGCATGTTTAAAAGTGTGTATATTGACATTTTACTTAAGCTGTCAGTAGTAAGTCTAAAGCAAATATTCAGTCTGACATGAGACTGAAGAACAAGGATACCTAAAAGAGGAAGGCTGAAGGCAGTGGGCAAGCAAGTGCTGTTAGGTTTCTAATGATTAAACATGTCACCTTATATTCAAGAATAGGAGTCATTACTGCTAAATTACCCATAATTCATGTCTTTGATTCATGTCAACCATTTAGGTTCAGACTTAGCCAAGGAGGCATACAAGTAAGATAGGTCAAGAAAAACAATTTTTCAGGTGCTGCTAAGTCTGCTTATTCTTTATTCACTTGATTTTTTACTTCTTATCTTGGCCCCAGAGCAAGATGGGCTCTTCCACTGTAGTGGAGATCATGGAAAGCTGAAGTGGTTCAAGCTCTTAGAAGTCATTTACCCTCTAGGCTGGAGATGGGGTTGATTGACTTTCTTTATCAACTAGGAACGATTCAGGGTGCCTGGCAACCACAAAATAAATTTGAACAATGGCCCAAAGACCAAATTGATTTCTTCTCATAGAGCACTCCTGAACACACAACAAATGCCTAATAAATATCTGTCAGATAAATGAGCTATTACACCAACTCTAATCAATTGGTAGAAATGACTGCCTGGAGAGAGCTGAAGTGGGTAGGAAGGAATTCCATAGCATTTATTTATATCTGCTATGGGCTCTGGGATGGTGCGTGGTCCCACTTGTGCCATAAAGCTATCATTCATGTTTCAGAAACAATTAAATTTTAAACTCTACTGAATTCCACCAAATAGTTTCTAAATCTGGAATTATTTTTCTAAAAAATGGTATTTTAGGCAACTTGCACAACTATTTTTATAAGAAAGAATTGAAGAACATGTAGCAAGGTATATAGACATATATTGTCTACACTATGCATTATCTTGGAAATGATTGGCATAAATATGTAAAATATTTTTTCTTTTTATACAATTGCTCTTCAATATCTTTAGAGAGTTATTGCTAGCAAAAATTTTTCTTTACATTTCTTTTAGGCTTTTTTTCCCCTAGCCATTGTTGGAGCCTATACAAATAAAAAGATCCCAATGTCTGCAAAATTAAGTGGTAAAATGAGTAATATAGTGTTGAATAATGGAGTGAAAGATCTGGATCCATTCAAGTTGTAATGTTGGTTCTATCTCTTGTAGGTTGTGTGACTTTAGGGAAGTTAGTCAAACTCTTGTAAAATAAAAATAATATTGACAATTCAGGGTGGTTGGGAGAACTAGTTGGGATAATGTAATCAAGAACAGCACCTGGGGAGGGTTGGAGGCTGGGTGGAGGGGGGAATAGGAGAGGGGGGATGGGGACATCTGTAATACTGTCAACAATAAGTTTTAAAAAATATTTTTTTAAAAACAAACACTATCACATGGAAGTTACTTAATGAGCTGAAGGTACCATTATGATGTTAAGGAGGACAAAGAATATGCTTTTGTGGACTGACTATGAAGGACTTGGGAAAGAACTAACATTTCTTAAATATGGACAAAAGAATAAGAAACAATGCCTGTCTTTTCATTTAAAAATCATGGCATAAGTATTTCTTATGATATCAAAGCAGTCTGGCTTAGTGAAGGATAACTCCAATGAAATGGGAGCTAGGAAGGCAGGGATGGGAGGGATAGCCTGGGGTAATAACTGAGAAAACAACTAGTAACATGAGTAGAGCTGGTAAATGTTTGTAGCACTGAGCTCAGTGGGCCACCACCTCCACTCTGGAAGGAACTGAGAGCTGAAGGACTCAGTCAGAGCAGAAATTTATATTTACTGGAGACTTAGCAACGGACACTTAATGTAAAGCAAAGGAAAAGGTGGAAGTTGGCTGGAGTTATGAGAGGCAGTATTAGTCAGTCCAACTGTTTGTTAAAACAGCAACAACAAAATTCAGTAGATAATTAAATAAAGGCTCATTTCTCACAGGACCATCCACTGTGCATGAACAGTGGGGTTAAGGCGGGGAAGGTTCTGCTCCATGCAGTTATCTAGAGATACAAAACCCTTCCATCCTGAGACTTTGAGATTCTTTCTATAAGGCCTCTGCTGGGTCCTCTGCAGGCTGGAAGATGAGACTAAGAGAGAATGTGGAAGGCCTCACAGGAGTGAAAGAAAAGAAGAAGAAACAGGAAAAGAAGTCAACTGAACACAAACAGCGGAAGGAGGACAAAGGGACAAAGTGAAATAGCCAGGATGTGCACACAGAGGACTGTGAGGTGGACACTACGGCCTGATGCCCAGAAAGGACTCTCGGAGGTCAGATGAGAAAAAGCCTTTCATAACCAAGGCGTCTTTACAGGCTGTCAGGAAATGGATTCTGAAAAGGCCACACACACACACACACACACACACCACAGGAAGTGGTCACAGCACCAAATCCACCTTGGTCTGAGTCACAAGACAAACCAAACAGAATCAAGTGGTCTGATCTTCAAGGCAAAGATTGAATGGTGTTAACAGTGATATTTTTACACTCTTTTTTATATTTTCAAAATACAATGAATAATTGTAAATGCCTTTAAAAATGTAAAAAAACATAGAAGTTGTTAGGAGAATCAGATGACCGAGGGAAGAGGACAAAACTATTCTTTTTAAGGGCTTTTAACATTCCAATGGAGTCCTAAAACAATTTCAGGATTTGTAAACTATTCCAAGCCCTCGCCACTGTTTGTCATTTCGGACAACCCTGTTGGCTTCCCTGATGTGACCAGCTTTAAGAACACATCATTAAAATGGGGTTTCTTTGCTCATTTCAGAAACAGCAAGGAGGAAGGAAAATGGTTGGCTTTTTCAGCAAGACTGGATAGAGAAGGAAGTTCAGAAAGTAAAACAAGGTAGTGGCAGCAGAAAAGAAGAAAGGCAGGTCAGGTGGCAGCCCGGGGGAGTGAAGGAAGAATTAGTAGCCCTTGTGAGGTCCCCAAATAGCCACAGGCAAACTCTATTTTGGTCCAAACTCTGACCTTAATGGCTCTTCCTGAGATCAAGGACACTGGCTGCCCCCACATGTTTTACAACCGCAGGAAGAAGCAGGGGAGTGGCATTGAAAGTAGATAACACTGCAGGTTGATTGATTTCAGGGAGCTTGGGGAAAGTAAACTACTAGGTTATCTCAAGAATTATTAGTTGGGTTATACCCTTCAGCCCATAAATTTTAATCCTTCTAATTTTGGTAAATGGATTAATCAAAAGAATGAGAAAATGTAAATACTAAGGGCTTGGGGGCCGGATTGGGCATATAACTGTATTTTTCATAACTGCACTTTTCTGGGAACTGCCCTTCACATTTGTATACTTTCCCTGGGAGCAATCCTTTTATAGATATGGACCTGCCTCTGCTCCTACTGTGGCCAAGGGTGTGGACCTGACCCTCACCCAGACAGCAGCTCCTGGCCACATGGGTTGGTCCAGAGATGAACACCTCATTTTATAATAGCCATCTCCATCCTTCCCTGGGAAACTAGACAGAGGTGGTTTCTCTTCGATGGCTCAAACTGCAACATGTAAAATTCTGGAATTTGTAGGCAGCCTTGCTCTCTGTCATTTGGGCTGAGAAAAACAGGAAGTCTGGCTGAAGCAGGCGAGGACAATTAAACAGATGCACAGAGAGGGGCACAAGGGGCCAATGGGTAAAGAAACCCTCGAACTTCAGCAATGGTGCTTAGACTCAGCCTCATCGTGGCCCTTTTTTAAGGATTGGTTACTGAACTCTTCCTGAATTTCATGACTTGCCCCAGGATCGATTTCATGAAGTCAACCTATTTCAAGAAAAATTCCTGTTGATCACAAATCACAGATGCCCAATTAATACAACTCAAATTTTAATAAGGGAAATGCATTAAAAATAACTCAAATAGATGTCAGTGGGGAGACGGTTAAGTAAAAGATGATGCATAATTATGCTTCTATTAAAATTGTACTCATGGAAACAACACAGCAACATGACAAATATTCATGGGAGCAAATTAGAACACTAAACTGTAATAAACATTCTATTTGCAACTAAACCTGTCTATCCCTAAATATTAGAGGAGAGAATAGAATCATTAAAATTTCAGATTATGTTGTATAATATTTCAACCATCAAAATTAAGTATAATCAGAAAGAAATAATTACTTATACATACACATATACAAATAATTCTATATATATTTGTATTATTATTATTAGCCATAATCAGTTAACTACAGTTTCAGGAGTGCTAGTACAAGGAACACATGCAGTTCAAAAGAGAAACCAGCACACAGCACAACGCAAAACAAGATCTGTGTCTGTCCCACCACTGGCTAGAGCATCCTAACATATTCTGACCACACTTTCAAAGGGCTCTCCTGTGGCCTGTTCACCTAAGAATGTGAGTAGTGCCCAGTATTTGTGGATTCGTGGCAGGGGTACTGAGCTGCAGGGAAGTCAGGGAGGAAGCAGCCTCAGTCCAACCGTTTTGCATGCAGACAAGACTGAAAAGCAGCTCTCCTTCGCCATCATCTGCTGCTCTACCACATCATCTTAGCTCCTACCACATCCTGAATGAATGACAGCATGCTGCTTCGATGCAGGAATTAATTGTCCATGCATCATAGCCAAAGGGGGGAAAGCAGAGGTTTAATGCTTTACATTATCCCCATCCCCTCTGATAAGAAAAAGAAACTCTCATAGAGGCATTTATTTTTGTTTTCTAAAATCCACTGAATTATTGTTTCTAGTCTGCATGCCTTATTGTGACACTGAAAATAAAGGAAAACTATAGTCATTTCAGATTATAAGGATGGGCACATAATCACCGAATTAGATGCAGCATCTGTAGCTAACACAGTCTATACCCTTCAGCTAATAACAGATGTCTGTTTCCAAAGCTCCACTTGTGTGGGAACTATGTCCCATTCCTTACAAATGTGATCCCATGGAGTCTTGAGACAATCCTCTGATGCAGGCATTCTTATCTCTATGTACAGGTGTTGAAACTGAGCGTAGAAAAAATTAAGTCCCTAACTCAAGGTCACACTGCTTATAAGTAGAGAATTCGAATTCAAAACCAGGACTTCCGCCACTACAGAATGGATCTATTTCCACTAAATTCTGACACAGTACATATTTGACGACGATGATGATGATAATGTTGATGATTATAGCAAGGTTTCCCGTGGAAGCAGATTCCTTCTGCATGATCCTTAAGGAGTAGATGTGAGGAGGGAGGGATGATCCCTACTGCCATACAGTCTCTGCTCAGAGCTGACTGAGCATGGGAAGCTCAGATGAGAGCAAGCTGGTCACTGATAATGTAATCTCAGCTGGAATGTTGAGAGGTGAGAGAAGAAAGGATTTTCAAGGCTCTATTTAAGCATGAATTTCTTTGACCCTGTGATTCTGAGGTTCTGTGGTGACGATGATGGGGCAAGATTTTTTAGTAGCAAACCATTTGATTTCTCAGTCTCATGTTCTACCAATAGCCATCTCCATCCTTCCCTGGGAAACTAGACAGAAGACCAGAGACCACCCCAGCATTCCCTTCCAGATATGTGGGTGAGGAGCCTGGTTGGATGCTGAGAAGAGGGACTTCACATCCCCCATCTGCATTATCCCCAGGGTAGCTCTTTTCTGTCTTACATATTGGGCTTCTGTGTAAGAATATATTTGGGGAAAAGGTTGCCCTGCTTTAAAGAAAAAGAGTAAATGTAGATACAGTGTTTAAAAACCTCTACACTTTTAAAAGGAAAATTTTCCACTTACAACAGCACTTGCCTAGGCAATACCAAACATAATGCTCTGTTTCATCATACCTGAAGCACTTAAACAACCGTAAACTTTGAGCCATCCACCAAAGTTGGTAAAATGATGATGAACTTTGAATACCCCAATATGCCAGAATCTTCCTGGACCTAACTGTATGACCTTATCTAACCTTTGCAGTGGGACTTGTTGAATCAGCCATGTATAACTTGTAGACTCATCCTGTCCTATCCACAGTGTACACTTTCAATCATTTTCTAACACGAATATCATCCTGACTTTTCCCACTTGGTGAACAACTCAGATTTCTTCAGTGGACTCTGTATCCCCACCGGGCAAGTGTTGTTATCCCTAAAGTGGGCACTGCTTTCCTTTGTCAGCTTCCTCCTTCCTACCTCTGGTATCCTGGGACATTCTTGGACAGACTGTGGAAGCACCCATGGGTCCTGTGTTGCTCTTTCCTACGCCATGTGTGCAGGAGGGTAACCGCCTCAGCCGGCAAACTCCCAAAGGGCAATGAACTCTCACATAGGGAGCAATGTTACATATGTTAATGCACGCGTGGCAAATATTACTATCACAGCTCTTTCTGTAATTTAAAGACAGGGTTACAGTAAGTGAGAATTTTTCACATCTGAATGGACTTGCCAATACAAAACTAAGAGATGGCAGCAGTGCTTTATTTGAGATAACTAGTTAATTTGAATCCGATTTTTAATAAAAAATTTTCAACTTTTTCCTCTAAAAATAAGTCTTTATTAAGGTTTTATCATGAGAAGATACACTGGTTTATAGAAAAACTAAAATAGTTGAAGCTCAGAAAGAGCTTGCTGCTTCCATCTTATTTCCCCCATCCCCTCGGTTGAGGACAGACAGCTCTCTGGCCTTCATAAAAGTCAGACCGGTTCCTTCCTGGGCATTCAAATATCTCTATATATTCTTTTTTCAGCTTGGACTCTATTAGCGTGACTTGGTGAGCTGTCCTCCCCTCCCCTCTGACTATGCCCAGATCCCCTCCTGCATGTAATGTCCACTCTCAGGCCGCTCTGTGAGAAGTAAAGCTTCTGCAGAAGGAAAAGAACTGGTTGCTGGCCAGTAGGTCCTGGGTTCTGGCAGCCAGGAGTCACGCTCATGCGTTAATGAGTTAATGTGCTAATGGTGAGAACCAGGAGATGGATATAGCAGTATTCACTGTAAAATTTCCACTTTGCTATATGTTTGAAAGTTTGATAATATTTTATTTTTTTTAATTTAATAAATCTTTATTGTTCAGATTATTACAATTGTTTCTCCTTTTTCCCCCCATAGCTCCCCTCCACCCGGTTCCCACCCCACCCTTTGCCCTTACCTCCCCCCACACTGTCCTCATCCATAGGTGTACGATTTTTGTCCAGTCTCTTCCTGCACCCTCCATACCCCTTTTCCCCTGAGAATTATCAGTCCACTCCTTTTTTATGCCCCTGATTCTATTATATTCACCAGTTTATTCTGTTCATCAGATTTTTAATTCACTTGAATTTTAGGTTCACTTGTTGATAGATATGTATTTGTTGTTCATGATTTTTATCTTTACCTTTTTCTTCTTCTTCCTCTTCTTAAAGAATACCTTTCAGCATTTCATATAATACTGGTTTGGCGGTGATGAACTCCTTTAGCTTTTTCTTATCTGTGAAGTTCTTTATCTGACCTTCAATTCTGAACGATAGCTTTGCTGGGTAGAGTAATCTTGGTTGTAGGTTCTTGCTATTCATCACTTTGAAAATTTCTTGCCACTCCCGTCTGGCCTGCATAGTTTCTGTTGAGAAATCAGCTGACAATCGTATGGGTGCTCCCTTGTAGGGAACTAACTGTTTTTCTCTTGCTGCTTTTAATATTCTCTCTTTGTCTTTTGCTCTTGGCATTTTAATTATGATATGTCTTGGTGTGGTCCTCTTTGGATTCCTCTTGTTTGGGGTTCTGTGTGCTTCCTGGAGGTGTAAGTCTATTTCTTTCACCAGATCGGGGAAGTTTTCTGTCATTATTTCTTCCAATACATTTTCAGTATCTTGCTCTCTCTCTTCTTCTGGCACCCCCATAATTCGGATGTTGGTACGCTTGAAGTTGTCCCAGAGGCTTCTTACACTATCTTCAACTTTTTGGATTCTTTTTTTCTTTTTTTTGCTTTTCCGGTTGAGTGTTTTTTGCTTCTTTGTATTTCAAATCTTTGACTTGATTCTTGCGTTCCTCTAGTCTGCTGTTGGGTCTCTGTATAATATTTTTTATTTCAGTCAGTGTATGTTTAATTTCTAGTTGGTCCTTTTTCATATCTTCGAGGGTCTCGTTATATTTATCGGCCTTTTTTAGGATATTCTTGAAGAGCCTTATAACCGTGGTTTTGAATTCTATATCCAGTCGTTTGTTTTCCTCCATTTCTTTCGTTTGTGATCTGTTTCTTCATCTCCCCATTTTTCACTGCTTCCCTGAGTTGTGTGCTAGGTTTCCTATATGGTCCAGTGGATCGGCCTCTCCAGTTAACCTGAGGTGGACACTCTTGGTGCACCCCTTTGTGGACTGTGTGTACAGCCTTGTTGTAGTTAAGTCTTGATTGTTGTTGGTATCACTGGGAGGAATTGACCTGCAGGCCAGTTGGCTGTGAGGATCAGCTGTGTCTACACTGGGAGATTTTCGGTGCTGGAGACAGCCTTATAGGATTAGCCTTGCCAGATTGCAAAAGCCTCTGTGCTCAGCTTGGAAGGGGTGAAGTCTCAGGGCGGGGCAGACAGTCTTGGCTTCCCGTCAACCCTGCCCTTGCGCGCGAGTCTCCAGACCTCTGCCTTCCGCAGTTCCCAAGTTTCCGCCTTACAGTCCAGATTTCCCCCACAAGAGCATGGGTCCCCAGGGGCTCGCCCGGAAGTGCGGTTCAGTGCAGTCGGAACTGGGGTTCAGTGCCATCAGGAGCTTCTGACTCCCTTCCACTAGGGATAGCCTGTGGTAACCTCCGCAGTCAGTCTTTGTGTGCACTCGCTCCTCCAGACCCCTGCCGCCACAGCTCCCCTGAGTCTCCAAGTCTCTGTGTGCCTTTCTCTCTACCTGACAATCCAAACTCCTCCTGTATGAGCCTGGGCCCACAGGGTTTCCCCTGGAACTGAGGTTCAGTGCAGTCGGAACTGGGGTTCAGTGCAGTCGGGGGCTTCTTTCCCCCTCCCACCAGAGAAAGCCAGCCAGGCACCCCCCCCCCCCGCCCTTCCCCTCTGCGTGCGTGTCTCCGTACCTCAGCTCTTTGCCGCTTCTTCTCCGTGAGCTTTCCTCTTTCCTTCTAGTTGTAGAATTTCCACTCAGCCAGCTTTCCTGTGGTTCTGGATGATGTCCGTTCTATCTTTTAGTTGTAGTTTTGAAATTGTTGTGCGGGGCAGCAGTTTAGGTGCTTACCTATGCCACCATCTTGGTTTCTCCCCTTAACTATTAAGTCTTAACTGTCTATGACACAACTGAGATCCTTTTCGGTGTATTCTTCCTTTCTTCACTCTAGGCGAAAATATCATCCCCTCCAGAGGTCCCAGGTCGAAGGCGCCAGTTTGTAGTGAATCCCTTTCACGTTCCACATGGTTCAGGGTTCTGGTTTAGGGTTTGGGCTCTGGAGGAGGCCGCACACAAATGAAAGAGACTGGAAAATATTAATTTGGAAATATTGGGGGCCAGGAGGGAGCCCAACTCAAGGGGAAGGACTCCCGATAATATTTTATTTTTTACTTATTTCTTTTTTAATTTAACACAAATCTTTTTAAATAATTTTTATTGACTTCAGAGAAGAAGGGAGAGGGAGAGAGAGATAGAAACGTCAATAATAAGAGAACATCATGGATCGGCTGCCTCCTGCACGCCCCCTATTGGGGATCAAGCCCACAACCCGGGCATGTGCCCTTGACCGGAATTAAACCCAGACGCTTCCGTCCACAATCCAACGCTCTATCCACTGAGCCAAACCAGCTAGGGCTGTGTGATAATATTTTAGAAAAGGAGTGAGTGCTTGATCTATTGCTTAATTGATGGAAACTCTAAGTTCCAAATCCACATAAAAAACAAAAATCAGTAACAGACGTACCTACAAACCTGGAACCTACAGGCTCTCTCAGGTCCACCTGCAGGCAGGCCCCTTCTTAGCTGTCCTGAGTGATGAGGCCCAGCCATCCCCTCTCTGGCCACCCAGCCCATTTAGCACAACGGAGAACAAACAGGCAGCTAGAGGCACAACTCTTCTCTTCTTTCCCAGGGGCAGCACTTTGCTCTGCCTGCCCCACACCCCATCAGAGACTCATGCCCTCCAGTGTCTAAAACTTTCCCCACCAGCCAAAAGGGAAAAACTCCAGAGCCCTTGCTCTGAGTCCCAGTCTTTGCATCTTATGTCCTTTATTTTTTACTTACTTCATCAAAAGTGTTTTAGCAACCAATAAGCTGGTGCTGAAGATTTGTGCATAAATGTGTCTGAGCCTGAGGATGATTTCTTCTGCACTTGATACCCAAAAACCTTATGCTGTCATACAGCAGAGGAGGTTCCTGGTCAGAGCTGGAAGGCTTTTAGAGATTTTACAGCCTCTAATGGCCTACTGCCTGGTCCGTGTGACCCTCCAGAACAAGCCTGAGCTATGAACACTGTGGTGATATCCAAGCTCGTTTATACATTAAGCCATAGAGTAAGGATCTGAATAACTGTATTTTCCTCCATTTGTGCTAAGCGGATGCAAGATGCTGATTAGAACAAACTGTTGTAGTGAGCCATAGAATTCTGTAAGGCACTGAATGCTCTCTCTAGAACATTTATTTCTAAGTTACTATGGGACATAACATGAGATAACAAAATAACCCTACAAAAGATAGTGCTCCTATAAAATGTAAACAATAAAAAACAGAAAAAGAAAAAGAAACAACATTCAATTTCTCCAACCAGTGAGTTTTGTGGGGGGTTTTTGAAAGTATTTACTTTAGGTAGAGGTTACCTTGTTGGAGAATACCATTAGCTTCTCAGAAGTCTCTTGCATAATTTGTTTACCAAGCTGGTTTAAACCCAGCTCAGAAAATGTTACATCCAAGGCTTGATTGTTCCTTCCTGAAAACAAAGTCTTGGCTCTTTGAAACTTACGGAGGATGTAATACAAGACCTACTGGAGACTGCGGGAGAGTCGGAAGGAACTAATAGGAGACACATGGAGACATCTAAGTAGCTCCAAAGAACATAGAAACTTGCTCCACTGGTGGCTGGTATTCAGCCACCGCAGCAGTGGGGGCTACACCAGCTTCACTTTGGCAGAGATGGGCGGACACTCAAATGGGAGGCAACAATACTACTATTTGATGGGTTTTGCTTCTCAACAGAGACCATAACATTCCCAGCTGCAACGCAGACATTGGTATAGCTTATTCACTCATCCATTTCTTCATTTTTTAGAAAAGAGACCCGAGGTCAAGAAAGGCTAATAGTTTATCACCACTAGACCTGCCCTACAAGAAATGCTAATTGCACTAGTAATTTATGTAGACTGCATACATCTACACATAAACTAAAAGAGAAAAATTTAAAATAATGATAAAACCACCAGCACATTGTTTTCTGCCACAAATTCCATCCTTCATGAAAAGGAGAAGCCAAGCCATAAGAGACACTAAAGAACTTAGGGTATAACCTCTTAATTATTTAATGACTATACCTAGCCTTTGTCTGTTTGCCCCTAATTAAGTAATGTACTTAATTGACAACAACCATTCATTTACTCATCCATCCATTCATTCATCTGTTTGACAAACATTTAAGTGCCTACCATAATTAAATCAAACCCACAATTAAGTCAAATAACTTTACAGATAAAAAACATTGAGGAAAAGAAATGTTAAATTCACACAGCTAGGTAAGAGTCATAATTAACACTCAGATCTCCTTCTTTTCTCTGGTATAAAGACCTCTGGATATAAATTGTAAAGCTAGACCAAATCCCAGCTCAGCCATTTACTAAAGATTTGATCTTGGGGAAGTTACTTGTAAAATGGGAAAATTATCTTTTCCTAAGGATTACTATAAAAATGAAACAAGATAAAATATCCCCTTACAGTATGTGACCCATTAAAAGCTTGCAACATTATTTAATAATGTTTTCCCTTCATGGTTCAACACACTTTTTATGACTACCAATATATTTCCCAAAAGGTTCACTTTAATTCCTCCATTGATTTTTTTTTAATTTAATAAATCTTTATTGTTCAGATTATTACAATTGTTCCTCTTTTTTCCCCCCATAGCTCCCCTCTACCCAGTTCCCACCTCACCTTCTGCCCTTACCCCCCCACCACTGTCCTCATCCATAGGTGTACGATTTTTGTCCAGTCTCTTCCCGCACCCCCCACACCCCTTTCCCCCTGAGAATTGTCAGTCCACTCCCTTTCTATGCTCCTGATTCTATTATATTCACCAGATTATTCTGTTCATCAGATTTTTTATATTCACTTGATTTTTAGATTCACTTGTTGATAGATATGTATTTGTTATTCATAATTTTTATCTTTACCTTTTTCTTCTTCTTCCTCTTCTTAAAGAATACCTTTCAGTGCCCTAACCAGTTTGGCTCAGTGGACAGAGCGTCATCCTGTGGACTGAAGGGTCCCAGGTTCGATTCCAGTCAAGGTCATGTACCTCGGTTGCGGGCACATCCCCAGGAGGGGGTGTGCAGGAGGCGGCTGATCAATGTTTCTCTCTCATCGATGTTTCTAACTCTCTGTCCCTCTCCCTTCCTCTCTGTACAAAATCAATAAAATATATTTTTTTTTAAAAAAAGAATACCTTTCAGCATTTCATATAATACTGGTTTGGTGGTGATGAACTCCTTTAGCTTTTCTTATCTGTGAAGCTCTTTATTTGCCCTTCAATTCTGAATGATAGCTTTGCTGGGTAGAGTAATATTGGTTGTAGGTTCTTGCTATTCATCACTTTGAATATTTCTTGCACTCCCATCTGGCCTGCATAGTTTCTGTTGAGAAATCAGCTGACAATCGTATGGGTGCTCCCTTGTAGGGAACTAACTGTTTTTCTCTTGCTGCTTTTAATATTCTCTCTTTGTGTTTTGCTTTTGGCATTTTAATTATGATGTGTCTTGGTGTGGTCCTCTTTGGATTCCTTTTGTTTGGGGTTCTGTGCACTTCCTGGACTTGTAAGTCTATTTCTTTCACCAGGTGGGGGAAGTTTTCTGTCATTATTTCTTCAAATAGGTTTTCAGTATCTTGCTCTCTCTTCTTCTGGCACCCCCATAATTCGGATGTTGGTACGCTTGAAGTTGTCCCAGAGGCTCCTTACACTATCTTCATATTTTTGGATTCTTTTTTCTTTTTTCTTTTCTGGTTGAATGTTTTTTGCTTCTTTGTATTTCAAATCTTTGACTTGATTCTTGAGATCCTCTAGTCTGTTGTTAGGTCTCTGTATAATATTTTTTTATTTCGGTCAGTGTATGCTTAATTTCTAGTTAGTCCTTTTTCATATCCTCGAGGGTCTCACTAAATTTATCAGCCTTTTCTAGAAAATTCTTGAAAAACCTTATAACCGTGGTTTTGAACTCTATATCCAGTCGTTTGCTTTCCTCCATTTCTTTCATTTGTGACCTGTTTCTTTGTCTCCGCATTTTCGCTGCTTCCCTGAGTTGATAGAGTGGCTTTGTTTGCTAGGTGTCCTATAGGGCCCAGTGGCTCAGCCTCCCCAGTTACCTGAGGTAGACACTCTTGGTGCACCCCTTTGTGGGCTGTGTGCACAGTCTTGTTGTAGTTAAGCCTTGATTGTTGTTGGTATCACTGGGAGGAATTGACCTCCAGGCCAATTGGCTGTGAGGATCAGCTGTGTCTACGCTGGGAGAACTTCTGTGCTGGAGACACCCTTATGAGACAAGACTTTCAAAAGCCTCTGTGCTCAGCTTGGATGGGGCGGAGTCTCAGGGCGGAGCACACAGCATTGGTTTCCTGTCAGCCCTGCCCTAATAGGCCCCTGTGTCTCAGTGTCCCTTGGTAATGGCTGCAAGTACCCCTGAGAGAAAGCCGCCCTCGAGTTCTGCCCGCTGCCAGACAGTCCAGTTTCTCCGAATGAGTCTGGGTCCCCAGAGTCTTGCCTGGAACTGGAGTTCAATGCAGTCAGGAGCTTTTGTCTCCATCCCGCTTGAGAAAGCCAGTCGCGTACTCAGTTGTCTGCCCTCTCCACTCACGCGCCTCGGTACCTCTGCCTTCTGCAGTTCCTCTGAGTCTCAGTGTGCTTTTCTCTTTCCTGACAGTCCAGTTTCACCCCGTATTAGTCTGGGTCCCCAGAGTCTCGCCCGGAACTGGAGTTCAGCGCAGTCGGGAGCTTTTGTCTCCCTCCCACTTGAGAAAGCGAGTTGCGCACTCAGTTGCCAGTCCTCTCCACGTGCGTGTCTCAGTACCTCTGCCTCCGGCAGCTCCTCTGAGTCTCAGTGTGCTTTTCTCTTTCCTTCTAGTTGTAGAATTTCCACTCAGCCAGCCTTCCTGTGGTTCTGGATGATGTCCGTTTTGTCTTTTAGTTGTAGTTTTGAAAGTGTTGTGTGAGGCAGCAGTTTAGGTGTTTACCTATGCCGCCATCTTGGTTTCTCCCTCCGCCATTGATTTATTACAAAACTGTCCTTTCTTTTATCTGTCTTCCTCAGTCATTTTATTTCTAAAATGAGCCAAGCTTCCACCGTATGAGTGAGGAATTTATTTACCCTTATGATATCAGGCCTGTCTTTATGGGAATACCCCCTTCTCCCACACCCATGCTGATGCAGTCCCACATCAAGCCACCAGACTCTCATTCTAATACAATGTCCAACCCACCTAGATGGCCCATCCACGTATGGCCTGAAATCCATTGAAAATGATTCTATTTAGTCATTCATTTCATCAACATTTATCAGCTAGCATTATCAACCAACATGGTCTCATTTCTGGGACATAGAGATGGATGGTATAGAGTCCCTGCCTGAAATGAGTTTACATTCTAATTGTATGTGTTGTGTGACATTTAGTTATTTATTCAACACTTAGGTAAAGTCATTACATAAGATGACATCAGAATGTAGGGGGGCAGCTATTAGCTGAGGGAGAGGAAAGTTATCAAGAAAAGTTTTTCAAGGGCAGTAATCTCTAGAATGGGGCACCAGGGAAGAGTTGGATATCTCCAAGTAAGGAAGAGAAAGAGGGTAAAAGCTTGGAGATTCTCAATCAAGCAACAGCCCAACTGGTTCACTGTGGCCAGGTACTGATGTGCCTGCAGAAGAGCAAAGGGAGATGATGCTACAGAAGTGGCAGGGACCAGGTTGGGAGCACTGATGCTTCTACCATGTAAGTGATTAGGAGACTGTGAATGAATCTTAGCAAGAGATATAACACAATCGTATTTGGATTTAATAAAGATTACTCCACAGACAGGAGGAAATTGTAGAGAGGTAGGGCCTGACTTAATTCAGAAAGAGCAATTATAAGGCTATTACAATGGTCTTGTGATGAATAATGAGAGTCTGGATCAAGGCAGTGACAGAGGGGATGAAGAGGAGGAAGAGATGTGTGTATGAGAAATTTAGAGGGTAGAATCAACCAGAGTTGGCCATTCATTCACTGGCTGTGGGAACAGAGGTTCAGCAATCATCTCAATGACTCCCAAATTTCTGGTCAGGATGACTGAATGAGTGATGAAAAATATGGAGGTTCTTTTCCTTTTTCTTTTCTTTTCATTTCTTTTAATGTTTTCATGATTTAGCTTAGAGGGAAGGAAACGTAAATTCACCTCTGAATGCCTTGGTTTTGATGGCCTGTGTGGGACATCCAGGAGAAGTCTGTGCAAGATGCTATAGTCATGGAAATCATCAGTTGGCCTCTGTTTGGGTGGTTAGGTCATAGATGAGTAAAAAAGGTCTGAAAGCAGAACCTTAAGAAGGACCAACTTAAGTTTAAGGGTGGGTCCTAGGAAGCGGATCCTAAAGGCAGATTTCAAATGAGGGGTCTGAGAGTAAGGAAAGCTTACTAGCTACAGAAACGTCTTGACGGTCAAGTTACTGTAAAATTTTAGGAAAAATACAACATCATGTGACTACTCAGTGATGGTCAGAAAAAGGAGCCATTGGCCCTAAATTTTCATTATCTACTCTTTGTCACTTCTTTTCTGTCAAAAGATGTCCATAATTAGTTTACATGTTGAGAAAGACGTTTTTCACTAGTTTGCTGTTAGCATTGCTGATTACCACCCAACAAGGAACACTGCACACAATATGTCATTTTACTATCTAGTGGGCTATAGTAATTCTTCAGTTCATAGATGCCACTTTTAATATGAATGACAAGAAAACTAACCATAAAGTCATAAGAATAGAAAGAACCATTAAGATCATTCCAAATTAATGTCCTCAATTTATATATGAGATCTAGAGATAATGTGAACTGCCAACATTGGCACAGCAAGCCTCAGTACCCAGACTGGAAGCCATCCTTTCTGAATCTGAGCCCAGATTCTAACATACCACCCTGCAAGCTAAATAATGGATTATATTATAAAAATTTATCTATATGTTATGTCTAGAACTTTACTTTTCTAAGTATGGTCTGTAGACTAGCACCTGAGAGCTTGTTAGTACTGAAGACTCTCAGGTCCCTCTCCAGACTGATTGAATCAAAATCTGCATTTAACAAGATCCCATCATTCAAATATTTTTTCTTTGTTTATTTGTGTTTACATTAAACTTTCAGAAGTTTTGCTCCAGACTCAGATGGCATTTTCCCCCAAAAAATAATAACATATTTTCAAAGATAAGTTGACAATAGGCTCATTTTAACTATATACAGATGCTAAATATAGATTGTTCTTCTAGAACTTTATGTTCCAAATATTAACTGGGGGTGCAGGCAATGTGTTTTCCCCAACCAAGTTCTAAGACTAAAATTATTTCCCTGAAGTCATATTTCCTGATCCCACAACAATTTCATTTTCAAATTATCTCTGGTAAGAGAGATGAGAAATGTTTCTGGTAGAAAAAAATCTCTAAAGAAAGGAAGGATTGGGTTGGCGGGGGGACTGAAGCCTCTAGAGCGTTCCAAGGGAAAGTTTCATGATAATGGGCTATATATACAAGAATCAGTCTCTTCCATGGTGTCTATTCCTGCAAATAAAGGTTCCTTGGATTCTACCATAGTGACAATCCCTACAATGTGACAAAAGCCAGGAGCAGTATCAGGTGAGAAAGGGGAACTTTGCAGAATCTATGTGGGAACCAGAACAAGGAATCTGAAGAAGGAAGAAGGTGGCCAGAGCTTCCAGATCCTTGGACAGCAGCGAAAGTGCTGGCTCCTAAGCATCAGGAGGATCTCTTAAAGCTAGTAAAGACATAGCATGTGATGTATAAAAGCGAAGTCATTTGTATAAAAGAAGCATTTCTAACTCACATTGTGGTAAGGGGCTGCCTGTGATGCCAAGGTGATATTCTGATTTAACAAATTCCAAAACTGGTTGATGGAAATACCAGGAGACCATTGAAAATGACAGGCTTTTTACTTGTTGACCCACTTTCCTTTATTTTATTTTATTTTATTTTATTTGCTCCTTATCCTCTTCTTTCCCAGCTATCTCCACTTTAACACTCCATCATGCAAGTGTTCTTTTGTTTCTACTCTGAACCTATATAATAATGTGGGTGATCAACCTCCTGTAGAAATGTTTGTGATATTTTCTGAAAATGACAAAAGACTTATCACAGACCTTGCTGCAGGTCATATATCAGAGCTCAACTAGTCAGGTAAGAAACAGGTATATAGTCGTCCCATTCCCAAAGTAAAGGCCATTAGAACAGTGGTTTTCTAACTTCAGTGTGCATAAAAATCACTGGGGATATTCTGCAAATAAAGGTTCCTTGGATTCTACCGTCAAAAATTTTGATTTGTAGTCATGATAGTAGAGCCTTGGAATCTGAATTTTTAGTGACTACTCCCCCAAATATGGTGATTCTGATGTAAGTGGTCCATGTACTACACTTAAAAGAAAACCCTTGTAAGGGATGCTGGCCAGAAGGTACCTCTTTTTTCTCTAGAGGCAACAACATACCTTCTTTAACATTTCTGTGGAGGAGAGGTAGCTTGCTGGTGATGAGCACCTGGGTGTTTGGGTTCCTGGTGTGCACCAGTCAATGAGGACCAGTCATGACAGTTAGGACAACAGGAAATAGGCATGGAGGAAGAAGGTGACTCTGAAAAAAGATGTACAAAAAGTGGCCATAAAAGGACATGAGGGCCCCAAATGACCCTGCCCATCTCCCAGCACTGCCCCTGGCCAGGCCTTTGAGTCTTGGATTGATCTTTCCTGGGGATATGATTACAGCAGACACCATGGTCACTATGAATGGGACAGAAGGGTTCATATTTACCAGATGTTCCTTTTTAATTTCTGCAATTAAACTCATAAGAAGCAAATTGGCTTCTACCTATCCCTGAGGTAATCATTTCTGTGACACATTTGATCCAGCACCTGGAATCTGTAGCATAGTTAACAATGTTGTGACTCCAGCTTAATGCTTTACAATGACATCCATTGTGTGAGTATCTTTCACCTAAGTGAGATAGGTCAGACAATGTCATTGGTATCTGAGCAAAACTTATTTCATTTATATGTATTTAATATTTATTGGCAAGCTGTATCTATAGTACTTGAAAGTATACCCTATGACAATAAAATTAAATAAATATATATAAAAAATCAAGAAATATTTTCTATGTGCAAAGTACTGTGTGCTAGTTTCTTTCTTCCTCTGGGGCCTTATAACATAGCAAGGCAATAATAACAATAAAAATTTTGTAAGAGCCATGGGGGAAAGACAGAATACCACAAGAGGCAAAGAAGGGAGAGCCTCGTGGAGGAGTTGCCATTTGAAGGAAACTTGTGCGAACAGTTACAATTTCAAGAACTTGAAGGGCTGAGGTGGAGCTGTTATTTCAGACAGGAGACAAAGACATGCAGTTGGGGCACTACAGAGCAAATTCAGGGAGCAGGGAGCAGTAGGGTATGTATCTAACTTTTAAGGCAACTTGGAAGTATAAATGAAGTGTAAATGTAGATATGGCCCATATTATCAAGAATCTGAAATGTTGGGCTGAGCAGTAAGTAACTCTACACATCCAGAACTTTTAACACGGGGGTGAGGAGAGTGTGGAGGGAAATGCAGTGTGAGCTCTGCATTAAGAACATCACTCTGGCAGCTGGATGTAAGGAGAAGTGGAGCATGGAGAGACTGGGAGCAGAGAGATTCATTAGGAGGCTACTGCTGGAGACCAGTGAGAGGGGATGAGGTCTGAATTGAGAAGGGAAGGGACAAGGCGGGTGGATGCATGAGACATTGCAAAGGTAACATCTGCATATTAAGCCTTCAGTTCTGACATTTGTGGTTCAATGGATTAGTGTGGCGGTTGCAACAAATGTAGATTCGGTGTAAGAGAGGGAGGAGAATGGAGGTTTTAAAAAAAGGCTTCATGACAGAAGTTTAGTGCAGCAGATGTTGTCGGTACCCTTAGGACTCACCTCAGCCTGCACTCGGCATTCATAGATTTTGCTGGCTGGGGGCCCCAGTTACCAGGGAGGTAAGATCCTGTGGGTGGCCCCCCAGCAATGGCAGGTGGGAATTGCTGTAGAAATACCTGCTTCCTCACCCCTCAGGGCACAACTCTGAGACCTGTTTTACACAGTCGGTCCCAGTGGGATTGAGCCTTACTTGCTACTAGTACAGTGGTAACCTGCTCTGTCCTGCTTCCTTTACTGGCCTGCTTTCCTTCCCTGTGTCGCTTGCTTACTCCACACAGAGCTTCCTGCAATCACCTACCGAACACACTTCTTAAATTATTAGATTCTCCTCAAAATCTGCTTCTGAAAATACCTAACCCTTGGAGGTAGAATCATTTCAAGTGATAACAAGGGAAATGCTGACAAGTGGCTGAGGAGCGAGATTAAAGTCACTGGGGATGAGCTGCTATTAAAGCTGAAGGATTTGGGATTATACCAGAGGAAAGAATGAGAGGTGGGACTGAGATAGAAACAGATGCAGCAGCAGGGGATGGAACATCCGGAGGGTGGGCAGAAGAGCTGAGGAAGGAAGACAAGAGGGCACTACAAATAGCATGTCCACTTTCAAGGAGGGGAAGATTCTGAGTGGAGACAGTTGAAGCAGATGCTGATCTGGTCGGAGTAGGTTTTTTCTCACTACAGTTATTCTCTCCACAGCCGCTCACTACTCACAGGACACAGTGTAGTTACACTGTTGCTTGTTTGGGTCTGGTTAAATTAATGTTTTCAAAGTGGAAGCTTCACCCTTAGGGTGAGTTATGTTCCCTGTAAAAATGATGTGAGTTATCTAATATTTTATGTCCACAATATCCCTCTCTACCTCCTTTACCTAGAAACTCTGCGTATCCTTCAGGAAGAAGGTGAGTTCTCATGGATCCCAAGTTGCCACCCACCTCAAGTACTGTAGGCCTCACGTTATAATTGTCCTTCTGCACCTGCTATTCACTTGCCCATCTTTTCTCCAGACAGTGATCACATTCCTTGAGGGCAGGGGTCATTCATTTGTCTGTGAACCCAGTTCCTAATAAATGTTTGCTGAGCTCTCCTCTTACATAGGAGGGCAATTGGGGACAACCAGGCTTGCAGGGGAGGACAGTTGGGGGGAACCCAGGTCTGCAGGGAAGGGCAGTTGGGGGTGATTGGGCCAGCAGGGGAGCGCAGTTGGGGGTGACCAGGCCTGCAGAGGAGGGCAATTGGGGGTGATCGGGCCAGCAGGGAAGCAATTAGGTGTCAATCAGGCCAGCAGGGGAGCAGTTAGGGGGCTATCAGGCTGGCAGGCAGAGTGGTTAGGGGCAATCAGGCAGCCAGGTAGGTGAGTGGTTAGGAGCCAGCAGTCCTGGATTGTGAGAGGGATGTCTGACTGCCAGTTTAGGCCCGATCCCTCCTAAACCGGCAGTCGGACATCCCCCAAGGGGTCCCAGATTAGAGAGGGTGCAGGCTGGACTGAGGGACACCCCCCCACACCAGGGCACAAATTTGTGCACCGGACCTCTAGTATAAAGATAATGCAATTTTTATCTGGTTTTCCCTTTCAAAAAGGGAACCAATGACCCTAGGGCAAACTCTTTCTGGACATGAGCATAAGCACTCAAGATATCTAACTGACTGGGGTGAGGTTTTACAGGCTGCTAGAACTGAATGGGAGAATTACATCATCAATGATTTTGCCTTCCCCAAGGACAAGGTCAAACTTGTCCTCAAAGTGCACAGTGGGTTCTGCCCAGACTGAAATCTCTACCACTGCCTCAGGAAAGAAGCCTCACAATAAAGGTGACCTTTAGGATTGAGCATTTTAAAGCAGCATTTTTTTTTTTAAACCAGAAGTTGTGCTACCTGATTTTCAATACACTTTATCCTCATTTCATTGACCAGCAGGAGTTGAAACAGAATAGGTATCACCTTGGAAATAACACTTTATAGGATACTAGAGGCCTAGTGCATGAAATTTGTGCATTTGCTGGGGGGAGGGGTCCCTCAGCCTGTCCTGCACTCTCTCGCAGTCCAAGAGCCCTCGGGGGATGTCCGACTGACAGCTTAGGCCTGCTTCCTGCAGCGAGCAGGCCTAAGCAGCAGTCAGACATCCTTAGCACTGCCACAGAGGTGGAAGAGGCTCCTGCCACTGCTGCTGCACTCACCAGCCGTGAGCCCGGCTTCTGGCTGAGCGGCGCTCCCTCTGCGGGAGTGCTGTGACCACCAGAGGGCAGTTCCTGCATTGAGCATCTGCCCCCTGGTGGTCAGTAAGCATCATAGCGACCAGTCATTCCACCATTTGGGCGATTTGCATATTAGCCTTTTATTATGTAGGATGGTTTTTGTCCTCCAGAATGAGGTTTATAAATTGAATTAATGGCCAATAGGTGGTGCTAGTCTCCAGTAGCTATACTATGTGAATTCAAGAACCAAGGAGTAGATATAAGATTGGTCTTTTCCATGAAAAGATGCTCAACATCATTAATCATCAGGGAAAAGCAAATCAAAGCCACCATGAGATACCACCTCCCACCTGTCAGAATGGCTATTATCAAAAAGTCAACAAATAATGAATGTAGTAGTGAGGATATGAAGAAAAAGAACCCTTGTGCACTGTTGGTAGGACTGCAAACTGGTATAGCCCCAATGAAAAACAGTACAAAGATTACTTAAAAAGTGAAAAATATAACTACCATACAACCCAGTAATTCCACTTCTGGGTATTTATCCAAAGAAAGTGAGAACACTAATTTGAAAAGATGTATGCACCACTATGTTAATTGCAGCATTATTTACAATAGCCAAGATATGAAAGCAACCTTGGTGTCCACTATATTGTATATGAATCTTTACCAATTCATATATATATAATATATATACATATATATATAATGGAATATTATGCAGCAATAAAAAATAATAAAATCTTGCCATATACAGCAACATGGATGGATCTAAAGGGTGCTATGCTAAGTGAAATAAATCAGGCAGAGAAAGACAAATACCATATGGTTTCACTTATATGTGGAATCTAAAAACAAAGCAAAATAAACAAACAAAATAAAAGCATACTCATAAAAACAGAGACAAAAGGTGTGTCACCAAAATGGAAGGTGTAGGGAGTGAAAATGGAAACTGGAATATAGTCAGTAATATCTGATAAGTTTACATGGTGACAGATGGTTACTAGAAATTCGTGGGGTGATCACATTATAAGGTATAAAAATGTCAAATCACTCTATTGTACACCTGACACTAATATAACCAACATAACTACACATAAATAAAAAAACAAATTAAGAAAAAGAAAAGACTGGCCCCTTTCACTTTTGCTCCAGTGATCTACTTTCCAAGTATGTGATTTCCTTTTCACAAGAACTTGGGCTCTAGTGGTTATAGGTCTGGTTCCTGGGAAGGATACTTCCATCATAGGACCCAGTAAAAGTGCTTTTGAACTTAAGTGTTATAATTTGAAGCTATAACTTGATAACCTGGGGATCCTGATGCCAGGGGTCAACAGGCAAAGAAAAGAGTTACTAAACTGGCAAGGGCAATTGACCCTTATTTTGCCATGAGAAACAAGGTTGCTGCTAAACAATGGAGCCATGAGATTCCCTGGGGCATCTCTTGGTGTTCCTATGCTCAATAATAACAACGAATGGACAAATACAGCAACCATAGCTTAACAAGGGCAAGACAGCTAAAGGATCAGGCCCCTGAGAATGAAATAATGAGAATGGACGGGGGGGGGGGGGGGGCGGGGGGGAGGGGCGGAATTGAAATGAAGGCAACCTAGACTAGTCAAAGTGCTGGCAGATGTTGAGGGAAAACTATAATGGGTGGTGGAAAAGGAAGATGATGACTATCAATAGTAACCTTGCAACCAGTTATAGCAGTGGAAACTATAGCTTGGCTTGTTAACCTTGTAATGACTGTACTACTGGAGGCCATGAGATAAGCTAGAAAGTAGCACAAGTCATGGACAGTGTGTTCTACACTCTTATGCACCACTTTATATCCCCTCAGCCTCACCATCACTGCAGAGCCAACCTCAAACAGGCAAAATCTGACAGTGCTTCACCTCAGGCCCATGGCTTGAACCTTTTGCTCTGTCTGGGACTCCTCTGTTGAAATGAAGGCATGGGGAAACTGCAGGAGCCCATTTGGTGGAGCAGGTACAACCTGAGAAAGAGAGCAGGGGAATTAGTTAGCATCCTGTAGACTCTTTAACTAAAAAATTCTTCCCAGCTTCTCATTCTGGGTGAACTACCTTCAGATGTATTTGTGTGGCTTCTTGGATAACAGACCCTTGGAATCAAACAATCAGGTGGACCTAGCAATGACAAATTTGACAATAATGTATCTTGTATTAGCTCTCCCCTCCTCCCTGCCTCTCTCCTCTTATCTCTCACTCTTGCTCTCTGGAATTGCACTCTCTAAGAAAATATTAGCATGTAAGTCCTTTTCCTCAGGCTGGGCTTTACCAGAACTAAGGCTAACATATCTGTTAACCCTTCTCTGGCTTCTCAGCAAAGGTATAAATAAACAATATGTAAATACTAGTAGGTTGGCCCCCAGACCCTGCCCACTGAGAGCTATAGTGAGTATATTTAAGCATCTACTTAAGAAGAGCTGGCCTCTCTGTGAGTTTCATCTCCTTTTATGTGCTCAGATGCCTTTGCTGCTCTCCTCCCTTCTCCTAGTCTCCCCAGGAAAGGGACCCAGTGTGCACCAAGGACAAAATGGACACCATGGGGCTTCCCAACAGAGGGATGAACAATAAAACTGCCTGATGCCTCTCATTTGGAAGACACCCTAGCTATAATGATTGAGTAGGGTCATATTGGAGTCCATGTAAAAGGAAGCATAATGGATGACTTATGCCAGCTCTTTCCTAGATTTTAAGAAAGGAGACAAAAATATTTTTGAAGGGTATTTATTCCTCAGGTCATCTCCTATGGCAAGTGAGTAGACAGAAATTATATGTAGCAAGCCAGGGCTAAGGATAACGACTGTGCACTCTGCCAGAATCCCCCAACTGCTCTCTATCTCAGAAATCTAAAGCACCACAGAGAAACCAGCATCTGAAAAAGTATGATAGCAGCAGCCCACAATCCCTTCTGTTGCTGTCTGGTCCCTCTCTGCAGCCATCATTTGCCCCTTGAGTCATGGTAACAGGCATTTTAGCAGTACAGACACGTTATTAGAGAAGCAGCAGGGCATAGGGAATAAAACTTGGGCCTTGGAGTCAAATACTCCTACATTCAAATTTCAGCTCTGACTCTCAGTACCTATGCAGTCATGGAGCATATTTGCATTTTGCGTTAACAATTCCTTTACACTGGTAAATGTTTCATTTCCAGAGATATTTAATGCTACCACATCTAAAGAAGTCATCAAAAATGGGACTCAGGGGAAGCATGCTATACACATCCAAGGAGACCCAATGGGCTGCCAGGTGCCCCAACAAGATGAATAAGCTCTGGCATGATCGTGTTTCTTCCAGACGGTCAAGCAAGCCTCAACTCCAATGTCTTCTAAGTACTAAACAACACTCTGCTGTCTTCTTTCTTCATTGTCAACCTTTGAGCTGGTCCTGATACTTAGCTAGCTTTTTTTTTGCTTTTTTAATTTTATTTTTGAATCTACAGATTAATGATCAGGAGTTAACCTTTGAGTAGTGAAAACTTACCATGGTCCTTAGCTTTGAAAAAATTAATTTTGCCCTCAACTTGTTAAATTTTAATTATTTTCAACCTAATAGTAGCCTAACTGTGGTGCCCAGTGAGGATGGTATTAATACAACACTAAAAAATGGTACACAGTAAGCTAAAATAAAAGAACAGTACTTGGAACAGAAATATGTTGGGAACAGGTGTCTTTGCACCCACATGCTCTCTCATTACACAAAATGCCATAGTGAAAACATCACCAAACAGCGCAAAGGGTAGCTTTCCAGGGAAAGCCCATCATGAACAGTTACTATATTAATAACAACAGAAAAGAAGCACCTCACTATTGCTATAAAAGCAGCAGGTAAACAAACATTAAGAAATATAAAAGTTACCATTTCTAAAGCATGCACAGGCACACACTTAATTTCCAAATGTTACTGCAAAAAAAATTGTATTAGAACATTAAACTTCAACTGCACCTCCAAAAGTAATCCAGTAATATCAATATCTAAGCTTTTTGTATAGTGATTGCTACCCTCATTATAGGTTCCAGAAAAGAAAAAGGAAAAAGTTGGCATGGTCTCACACTGCAGAGATACTGAGTTCCTGACCATCCATATGTGTGTACTTTAATTGGCCCTTTTTATGATGGGTTGTATTTCCGGCCATGGGGTTTAGCATTTGATTTCCTAAGGCACTAGCAGTAGACATTCTCTCTCAGCTGTCAGACAAATCTCAGTATCAAATAACACTGACCTCTCCTCTGAATGCATCATCAGTCACTCAATTGGAAATGTTTCTGACCCTCTGCTAAAGCCTTCACCTCAGCCAGGGCCACCAGGTGTCTGGTTCCTTCTGGGATCCTAACCTAGAGAAGCATTCATGAAAAGGATCTGAAAAATACAATCAAAATACTTGATATCAAACTTTTGCTCAGTGCCATAATCTGGTTAAATCACATTCTCTAGTTCAGAAAGTGAACAATGAGCAGGGGTTTTTGTCTAACCAAATGATCTCCACATAAAGAGCATATACTATCTCCCAGCAGGGAGGAAGGGGGTTGACCTAGCACATTCTTGTGTTAGACAAGCACATTTAAACAATTTAGAAGTACTTTTCCTAGGCAGAATTACTGACAGCTCTCACCCCTCCAAATGAATACTTGGAGAAAGGCACAGAAAGGATGACAGCTCTCACCCCTCCAAATGAATACTTGTTGTCACCATGACCATGAAAGGTGAGGGGTAGATGGACTTAGTATAGCAGCTTGTGGGTCACCAAGAGCATTGGGTCAGCCTCATCTGATGGGGGAAGGGCAGGACTTCTGTCCAAGGGAGAGTGAGAGAGGAAGAGAGAGAATTGTTAAGTTAAACTGACTTGAGGAGAGGGTCCAGGGGCTACTCCTTTTATGGAATCATTGAGTGTGGTTGGGATTCTTTGGAGTGGTCAGGCATCCACAGGACACATGTATTATCTTGTGAAATGTCCCAAACACACAATTAATGATCAGTATTAAGTGTCCACTATGAGATAAGCAGTGTTTCAAAAGTAAGGATAGTTTGATAGATAAATCCACAACCTTAATAAAATTTACATTCTAGTGGGTGTAGGAAGGGGATAGACACTAAAATGGCAACTAGATAGATAAGATGATGATGATAATGATAGATAGATAGATAGATAGATAGATGATAGATAGATAGCAAATATGATAGATGCTATGAAAAATTAAAAGATGTGATGGAAGGATATGTGTAATTTAGATTGGATCAAGATATTTGAGCTAATGATCTTGATCCGGAAAGTGGAGCTTATCTGAAGCCTGAGAATCCACAACTGCGGCACCCCAGGAACAGCTGCGAGCCCCAGAACAACGCTCCCCAACTGGCGCAAGCACACGGGTTCAGAGAAGCTCTACACTCCACCACGGAAAGCACCAGTTTCTAATCCCTGGAACCTGTGAATGTTACTTTATATGCAAAAGAGACTTTGCAGATGCAGTTAAGAATCTTGAGATGGAGAAATTATCGTGGATTATCCAGGAATTGAATGCTAAGAAGAGAAAATGGGCATCTCTTCATAATCTGGGTAATAAAGGAAGCATTAGAAGTTAGGAAAGGAGAAGAGAGACCATGGGGAGACAAAGAAGCAGCCCGCATATGAAAGAAAAGCAGGCATCACCAGAAAAGGAAGTAAACGAAATGGAGGCAAGCAACCTTCCAGAAAAAGAATTCAGAGAAATGGTCATAAGGTGGCTGAAAAGAATGGAAGACAAATTCGACAATATGAGCAAGAACCAAGAGGAAATGAAGAAGAACCAAGAAGAAATGAAAAATGACATCGCTGCTGTAAAGAACTCAATAGAAAGCATCAAGAGTAGACTAGAAGAAGCAGAGGACTGCATCAGTGAGCTAGAAGACAAGATGGAAAAAAATACCCAAGAAAAGCAACTTCTAGAAAAAAAAATTAAAAGGCAGGAGGAGAGTCTAAGGGAACTTTGGGACAACACGAAACAAAACAACATCCGCATAATAGGGGTTCCAGAAGGAAAGGAAGCTGAGCAAGGAATAGAAAACCTCTTTGAAGAAATAATGACAGAAAATTTCCCAGATATAGGGAAGAAAAAACCCACACAAATCCAAGAAGCTCACAGAGTCCCAAGCAAAATGAACCCCAAAAGACCGACGCCAAGGCACATTATAATTAAATTGGCAAACACCAACGACAAAGTAAGAATCTTAAAAGCAGCAAGAGAGAGACAGAAAGTTACATACAAAGGAACCCCCATCAGACTAGCAACTGATTTCTCAACAGAAACTCATCAGGCCAGAAGGGAATGGAATGAAATATACAAAGTCATGCAAAGGAAGGGGCTGAATCCAAGAATACTGTACCCAGCAAGGCTGTCAATCAAAATTGAAGGTGAAATCAGGAGCTTCACAGACAAAAAAGGACTAAGGGAATTTATTACCACCAAACCAGCAATGCAAGAAATGCTAAAGGGTCTACTGTAAAAAAAAAAAAAAAAAAAAAGAAAGAAAGAAAGAAAGAAACAGGAAGCGAAGAAGTAACACAGGGGTAAAGAATAGGAATGGCGACAAATAAGTACCTATCAATAATAACTTTAAATGTAAATGGATTAAATGCCCCAATCAAAAGACATAGGGTAACAGATTGGATAAGAAAACACGACCCATATATCTGCTGTCTACAAGAAACCCACCTCAGAAAAAAAGACCCACACAGACTGAGGGTGAAGGGATGGAAAAAGGTTTTCCAGGCAAATGGAACTGAAAAAAAAGCTGGGGTAGCAATACTTATTTCTGACAAATTAGATCTCAAACTGAAGGACATAACAAGAGATAAGGAAGGCCATTTCATAATACTAAAGGGAGCAATCCAACAAGAAGAAATAACTCTGGTAAACATATATGCACCCAATACAGGAGCACCCAAATACATAAAAAAACTCCTGGAAGATATCAAGGGAGACATTGACAGCAATACAATCATAGTAGGAGACTTTAATACCCCACTATCACCATTGGACAAATCCTCTAAACAAAACATCAGCAAAGAAACATCAATCCTAAATGACTCACTAGACCAGATGGAATTAATTGACATCTTCAGAACATTTCACCCCAAAGCCACAGAATATACATTCTTCTCAAGCGCACATGGGTCATTTTCAAAGATAGACCATATGTTGGGACATAGGCAAAGTCTCTTCAAATTCAAGAAGATAGAAATCATATCAAGCATCTTCTCAGACCACAGTGGCATAAAACTGGAAATCAACTACAATAAAAACAACCCAAAGAAATCAAACACATGGAGACTAAACAGCATGCTATTAAACCATGACTGGGTTACCAGAGAGATCAAAGAAGAAATAAAAAACATCATGACAACAAATGACAATGAAAACACTACAATCCAAAATCTATGGGACACAGCGAAAGCAGTCTTGAGAGGGAAGTTCATAGCTCTACAAGCCTACTGCAAAAAACAAGAAACAGGGGTAATAAATTACCTAACCCAACAACTCAAAGAGTTAGAAAAAGAGCAACAAGAAAAGCCCAGTGTAAGCAGAAGGAAGGAAATAATAAAGATCAGAGCACAGATAAACGACATAGAGACCAAAGAAACAATACAAAAGATCAACAAAACCAAGAGCTGGTTCTTTGAAAGGATAAACAAGATTGATGAACCTCTAGCCAGGCTCACCAAGAAGCAAAGGGAGAGGACCCAAATAAACAAGATCAGAAATGAAAGAGGTGAAATAACAACAGATCCCGCCGAAATACAAAGGATTGTTAAAAAATACTACAAACAACTCTATTCCAACAAACTGGACAACCTGGAGGAAATGGACATATTCCTAGAAAAATATAACCTTCCAAAACTCAATCAGGAAGAATCTAAACAGCTCAACATGCCAGTAACTATGGAAGAAATTGAAGCAGTCATCAAAGAGCTTCCGGCAAACAAAAGCCCGGGGCCAGACGGCTTCACTGGAGAGTTCTACCAAACATTCAAGGAAGAACTAAAACCTATCCTCCTCAGACTATTCCAAAAAATTCAAGAGGAAGGAACACTTCCAAGCTCCTTCTATGAAGCCAGCATCACCCTAATACCAAAACCAGATAAAGACAACACAATGAAAGAGAATTACAGGCCAATATCCCTCATGAATGTAGATGCCAAAATCCTCAACAAAATTCTAGCAAATAGGATCCAGCAGTACATCAGAAAGATCATACACCATGACCAAGTAGGGTTTATCCCAGGAATGCAAGGATGGTTCAATATCCGCAAATCAATAAATGTGATACATCACATAAACAAATTGAGAGATAAAAATCACATAGTCATATCAATTGATGCAGAAAAAGCATTTGACAAAATTCAACACCCTTTCTTGATAAAAACTCTCAACAAGGTGGGAATAGAAGGATCATACCTCAACATCATAAAAGCTATATATGATAAACCCACAGCTAACATCATACTCAATGGGCAAAAACTAAAACCATTTCCCCTAAGAACAGGAACAAGACAGGGATGCCCACTCTCACCACTCCTGTTTGACATAGTACTGGAAGTATTAGCCACTGCAATTAGACAAGAAGAAGAAATAAAAGGCATCCAAATTGGAAAAGAAGAAGTAAAGCTGTCCTTATTTGCAGATGACATGATATTGTACATAAAAAACCCGAAAGACTCCATCAAAAAACTAACAGACTTAATAAATGAATTCGGCAATGTAGCAGGATACAAAATTAACACCAAGAAATCTATGGCATTTCTATACACCAACAATGAACTTACAGAAAGAGAGACTAAAAAAGCAATCCCATTTTCCATCGCACCAAAAAAATTAAGATACTTAGGAATAAACCTAACCAAGGAGGTAAAAGACCTATATGCGGAAAACTACAGGACACTGAAAAAAGAGATAGAGGAAGATGTAAACAGATGGAAGAACATACCATGTTCATGGATTGGTAGAATCAACATCATTAAAATGTCCATACTACCCAAAGCAATCTATAGATTCAATGCACTCCCCATTAAAATACCAACGGCGTATTTCACAGACCTAGAAAGAACTCTCCAAAAATTCATCTGGAATAAAAAAAGACCCCGAATAGCCACAGCAATCCTGAGAAAGAAGAATAAAGTAGGAGGGATCTCAATACCAGATTTCAAGCTGTATTACAAAGCCACTGTCATCAAAACAGCCTGGTACTGGCACAAGAACAGACATATAGATCAATGGAACAGAATAGAGAATCCAGATATCGACCCAAACCAATATGCGCATTTAATATTTGACAAAGGAGGCATGAACATACAATGGAGTCAAGACAGTCTCTTTAATAAATGGTGTTGGGAAAATTGGACAGATACATGCAAAAAAATGAAACTAGATCACCAACTTACACCATACACAAAAATAAACTCAAAATGGGTACAGGACTTAAATATAAGACGGGAAACCATAAAAATACTAGAGGAATCCACAGGCAGCAAAATCTCAGACATATGCCAAAAGAACTTTTTCAGTGATACTGCCCCTAGGGCAATGGAAGCCAAACAGAAAATAAACAAATGGGACTACATCAAAATAAAAAGCTTTTGCACAGCAAAAGAAACCATCAACAAAACAACAAGAAACCCCACTGTATGGGAGAACATATTTGCAAATGGTATCACTGATAAAGGTTTAATTTCCAACATCTACAGGCAGCTTATACAACTTAATAAAAGGAAGATAAAGGATCCAATAAAAAAATGGGCAACAGACCTAAATAGAAGCTTTTCGAAAGAAGACAGAAGGAAGGCCAAGAGACACATGAAAACATGCTCAAAGTCACTAATTATCCGAGAGATGCAAATCAAAACAACAATGAGATACCATCTCACACCTGTCAGAATGGCTATCATCAACAAATCAACAAACGACAAGTGTTGGCGAGGATGCGGAGAAAAAGGAACCCTCGTGCACTGCTGGTGGGAATGCAGACTGGTGCAGCCACTGTGGAGAACAGTATGGAGTTTCCTCAAAAAACTGAAAATGGAACTCCCATTTGACCCAGTAATCCCACTCCTAGGAATATATCCTAAGAAACCAGAAACACCAATCAGAAAGGATATATGCACCCCTATGTTCATAGCAGCACAATTTACAATAGCTAAGATTTGGAAACAGCCTAGGTGCCCATCAGCAGATGACTGGATCAGAAAACTATGGTACATCTACACAATGGAATACTATGCTGCCGTAAAAAAGAAGGAATTACTACCATTTGTAGGCACTTGGATGGAATTAGAGAACATTATGCTAAGTGAAATAAGCCAGTCAATGAAAGAAAAATACCACATGATCCCACTCATTTGGGGATAATGAAAAACATTATAAACTGATGAACAAAAAGATAGTTACAGAGGCAGTAAAGCATCAAACAGACTGTCAAATTACAGTGGTAAGGCTAGGGAGAGGTGGGGGAAATAAGAGATCAACTGAAGGACTTATATGCATGTATATAAGAGTAACCAACGGATGCAAAACATTGGGGGGTGAGGGCATGTATGGGAGTGGGGTGGGGGTGGGGGGCAATGGTAAGATATGTACACATATAATACCTTAATAAAAATTTGAAAAAAAAAAAAGATATTTGAGCTAATACCTAAATTCCTCTTTTTTGGGACCCAAAAATGAGGAGGGATCCAAATATCCAAAAAGAATGTTCCAGGTAGAGGGAAAAACAAGTTCCAAAGCTCTAGGAAGAAACCCTAAGAAAGTTGTGGCCAAATGAGAGAGTGGCAGAAGATGATGTTGGGGAGGAACTGGCCAAGCCACTTGGGATTTTGAAGGCCATTGCAAGGAATTTAGGTTTTATCTTGGGTGAAATGGGAAGACATTGGAGGGTTATAAGTGGGAAGTAGAATAATTTTATTTGTTTTTAAGAATATTCCACTAGTTACTATGGAAAGAATGGATTGTAAAAAAGAAAAAATGGAAGGATGGAAACATAGCTGAGAGGCTATTTGCAGTTTTCCAGATGTGCAATGACAGTTTTAGGGGTAGGGTAGTCCAAAAAGTGACAGAATCGAACAATGATTAGAACATATGTTGAGAGATCTAATGTTGCTTTTGGTACTCTCACCAACTCTGGAATTCCTCATATGTCCAACTTTCATTCCAAATTCCATGTCAAATTGTATAGGAGTACAACCACCCCCTGGGAGCCACCTGCTGTCTCCTGCAGGATGGGCCTTATAAGGACTATACTGACAAACTCACCCAGTAAAACAGTCCTAGACTCACACATTCCAACCTTGGACACTTGGTGCTGAAATTTTCACTGCCTCATGCATGTTTTGTCTCAGCTGAGAAGGTATTTCTTCCACCATCACTTCTTGTTTGGGTCTACTCCAGCAGTTTGGCACCATTCTTCTGCCATTTGAGGGTCACATATTCCTTGCTTTAACACACACACACACACACACACACACACACACACACACACACACACATCCTTAGTCTCTTGAAAACTTCATCCCTGGTGTCCTGGCTACTTGGTCAAATTCTCATCTTCTGAAATGTAGCTTAGATTAATAAAATGAGATAGACGTTATCATAAGACTCTTTGTGAGTGCTTCATAAGACCCTTTGAGGGCTGTTTTTCATGTGCATTAGAAAAGATACATTTAACTCATCACAATAAAACCACATTGCTTCAAAGGGTGAAATGAATTTAAGACCCTGACAATTCAGGAACCAGACATAAGTAATTCTGCCTAGGAAAAGTACTTCTAAATTGTTTAAATGTGCTTGTCTAACATGTCACTAAAAGCTGTAATCTTCCATTTTCCATTAACAACTCCATCAATTTCCCCTTAATGTTTTAAATTAACTGTCTTTTCTCAAATATGGAGCTATTCAACATTGGAAGAAAATAGTCCCTGTTTTTTTTTTATTCTGGATTTACAAAACTGAATTTATTTTTCATTTGCCTTTTTATAAAAGTGTATTCATGTTAGAAGTTGGCATGTTTCCTATCATTTGAAATTTCAGAGCACTGCCCAAAAATAAATATACCTATTCTTTTATAAATTCTATGATGCCTGTGATGCTAGAATTATCACTATGCCAACCAGGAGAAAATTTAATTGTTTTTATAAAATACTTGGTTTTTATAATAGCTGACCCTATGATTATTTAACTGATCTCATCCTTATATCATGTCTTATCTTTTCCTTCTGTAGAAACTTTCCTGGGAGAATGAGAAGCACAAGGGAAGAATATGTTCACACTTCTAGTACCCTATATTGAAGGGAATAGGTGTACGTATATTAGAAGAGATGCACATCTCTTCACACACACACCCCAGTTAGTTGATATAACACATTTGGCTAATGGATAAGGAAAATATAATGTTCACACACAGAGAATTTTAATATCCATCTACCAAGCAACCACTAGTGGTCATTTCAGACTTGCCCTCTAAGCCCTACTGTGGATATTTTGTTTTGTTTTTTATTTCAGAATGTTTACTAACTCATTTCCATTTAAGGGATATTTACTGAGTATTAATTTACACAGACATGAAGCTAGACACTGGGATGCAAAGACTAAGTAAGCATGGATCATGCTCTCAAGGAGTTCAAAATTATGCGGGGAGATAAAAATCATGTTCAAATTACTACTTAATAATGTGATGATATTATATAGTAGCTGTTGTCATATTTTATTTTTATATTGTGGGAACATGGCAGAGTAGTTAATCATACCTGATTTGGACAAGGAGGGAGCACAAATTCCACACACTGACTTATTTTCATTTAACTGATCTTATATTCTTGGTCTTTTACTGAACTTGGGAAGACTTCAAGGAGGAGGTAACATTTGAACTGGGAATTGAAAAATGAGAAAGGGTCTGGAACACTGTGCCTTTCTCTCAGGCTTAAAATAAGACTAAAAATATGGACATGAACAACACAGTCAGAGAAATATTGGACAAATAACTCAACTTCTATAATAACCTCAGTTTTTCTATATTTAGCACATAATGAGGAACATCAGAAAGACACCTGAATTTAGATTGTGAATGGTCTGATACACCATTCCAAGAATCATAGATCCTAACCCCTCATAATGGGAAATGATTGAAAAAATTTAAACAAGGGTGTCATGATCAATATGAAGTGTTAGGACCATTATTTTGATATGACACCTTGGTAGAGCATTGTTCCATTGTCTTTTAACAAGTTGGTCTTGTTAAATTCAGTGCCATACTGGTCCTCAAACCTTTGATAGGGATCTAGTTTCTCTTTTGGGGTACCTAAACAATCTTTTCTTTATCCTTGTTATTATGAAACTAGAGGCCTGGTGCACAAAATTCATGCACGGGGGTGGCGGGGGCAGGGGTGTCCCTCAGCCCAGCCTGCACCCTCTCCAATCTGGGACCCCTAGAGGTATGTCTGACTGCCCGTTTGGGGATTGGGACTAAACGGGCAGTCGGACATCCCTCTCACAATCCAGGACTGCTGGCTCCCAACCAATCGCCTGCCTTCCTGCCTGATTGCCCCTAACCGCTTCTGCCTGCCAGCCTGATCACTCCCTAACCACTCCCCTGCCAGCCTGATCGACACCTAACTGCTCCCCTGCTGGCCCAGTCATGCCTAACTGCCCTCCTTTGCCAGCCTGGTTGCCCCTAACTGTCCTCCTCTGCAGGCCTGGTCGCCCCCAACTGTCCTCCCCTCAGGCCTGGTCGCCCCCAACTGCCCTCCCCTGCTGACCTGGTCACCCCTAACTGCCCTCCCTTGCAAGCCTGGTCCCTCCCAACTGCCTTCCCCTGCCGGCAATCTTGTGGCGGCTATTTTGTGTCCACATGGGGGTGGCCATCTTTGACCACATGGGGGTGGCCATCTTGTGTGTTGGAGTGGTGGTCAATTTGCATATTATCTCTTTATTATATAGGATTTCATTATTTATGTCTTATGGTCTTTATATTCTCCATGTTGGAATCAGTCCTGCTCTTATTAGAAACTAGAGGTCCAGTGCATGAAATTCGTGCATGCGGGGGGGGGGGGAGGGGGGTTCCCTTAGCCCAGCCTGCACCCTCTCCAATCTGGGACCCCTCAAGGGATGTCCGACTGCCGGTTTAGGCCCAGGTAGGATCGGGCCTAAACCGGCAGTCGGACATTCCTCTCACAATCCAGGACTGCTGGCTCCCAACTGCTTGCCTGCTTGCCTTCCTGATTGTCCCTAACCACTTCTGCCTGCCAGCCTGATCACCCCCTAACCACTCCCCTGACAGCCTGATTGACGCCTAACTGCCCTCCCCTGTAGGCCTGGGTCCCCCCCAACTGCCCTTCCCTGCAGGCCCTGTTGCCCCCAACTTCCCTCCTCTGTTGGCCTGGTCACCCCTAACTGCCCTCCCCTGCAGACCAGGATGGGGGTTCCCTTGGGGCATGGGGTGGCCTGGGTGAGGGGTCTGTGGTGGTTTGCAGGCCGGCCTTGCTCCCTGGTGACCCAAATGGAGGCCCTGGTATCTGGGGTTTATTTATCTTCTATAATTGAAACTTTGTAGCCTTGAGCGGAGCCAAGCCTCCTGCTCACTCCATGGCCACAGCCATTTTTGTTGGGATTTATTTATCTTCTATAATTGAAACTTTGTAGCGGAGTCCAAGACAGGCCAGGGCTGTGGGAGCTTGGCTTCCTCCATCGCCGGGGGCAACTCAAGCCTCCTGGTCTCTCCATCTCTGTGGCTGCTGCCATTTTTGTTGGGATTTATTTATCTTCTATAATTGAAACTTTGTAGCCTTGAGTATAGGCCTGAGCCAGCCAGGGTGGCAGGGAAGCTTGGCTTCCTCCATTGCCAGGGGCAATTCAAGCCTCCTGCTCTCTCTAGCTCCATGCATGGCTGCCGCCATTTTTGTTGGGATTTATTTATCTTCTATAATTGAAACTTTGTAACCTTGAGTGTAGGCCTGGGCTGGCCAGCGCGGCAGGGAAGCTTGGCTTCCTCCATTGCCGGGGAAACCCAAGCCTCCTGCTTGCTGCAGCTCCGTGGCTGCAGCCATCTTGGTTGGGTTAATTTGCATACTCCCTCCTGATTGGCTGGTGGGCGTGGCTTTTGGGTGCAGCAGAGGTACAGTTAATTTGCATATTACTCTTTTATTATATAGCCTAGAGGCCCTGTGCACGAATTCGTGCACAGGTGGGGTCTGGCTGGCCTGCCCCAATCGGGCTGGGCAGGGGGGAGGGGCCATGAGTGGTTGGCAGGCCGACCCCAACCCCGATCGGGGTTGGGAGGGCCAATCGGGGTGGGGTCAGCTGGTGGGGAGGGGCCTGGAGAAGACCCACTGAGCTGGAGCTGAGCATGGGCCCCAGGCTTCCCAGGGAGGACAGCCTCGGCAAGGAAACTCAGAAGGCTCTACAAACAGGCCCTGAGCTCCCTTTGGCCAGGCGGACTCAGAGCTGGTGTCTGTGTGTACATTTGACACAGCCCAGCACTCACCTTTGTCTGTTGGTCAAATCCAGGGGTCCTCAAACTTCTTAAACAGGGGGCCAGTTCACTGTCCCTCAGACCGTTGGAGGGCCGGACTATAGTTTAAAAAAAAAACTATGAACCAATTCCTATGCTCACTGCGGGCCCGGGATGAGTCAGCTGCTAAGCAGGACAGGCAGCGGCACCGGCGGGCCAGATAAATGTCCTTGGCGCGGCACCCGCGGGCCGTAGTTCGAGGATGCCTGGTCAAATCCATTACATCGAAAATCTTGTTCCCCTTCTTCTCTTTGGGCCCTTACAACAAATACAGGCAATTGGAAGACATCAGCCCCAGTGGCAGAGCCAGGCCCCACAATCGCCTGGAATTTAGGCCTAAGACAACTGGGTAGCAATCTCCACAGAACAGAACACACTGTTTTAGAGTCTTAATTCTCCCCTAAAATGTGCCCAGCTGCTCCTCTTCAGCCAGGATAGACTGAACTAAGGAACCAAAGACTGAGTTTCCTTTGAGGTGGGATCCACCGGGAGCTGGCTGGTGGAAAGGCCCCTCACAGGCGCTGCCTTCCCCCCTGCTCGGTGTGCTCTGAGCCAGTCTGTTTCTGGCGGTGCCCGGTCCTGGGCTGCTGGTCCAGTGGCAGGTTCACAGGGTTTCTCTCCATCACCTTCCAGGTGGCTGTCCTGTCACTAGAGCCGGGACTCGGAGAGCAAAGGAGCTGGCCCCCGCCAAGAGGGACCCGTAGGTGGCCAGGCCATGACCCCCCACCCTGCTTCTCAGTCTTGCTCAAATGCATCTGGCCAAAGCCCGCTGCCGGAGAGTGGTGCCACATGGGGAGGGTCACAGCAGGGAGAGGGGCGCCCTGACCTGCCAGCCTTGGTGACGATCATCTCGGTGCCCAGCTGATTGAATTCGTCCCCCAGAGCCTTCATCTCAAGCTGCATGCTCACTCTGGCCACCTTCGCATTCTTCTTTACCGACACCTTGGCAGCGGACGCGCAACTGGCCCCAGGGCCATCGGGCTCAGCATCGGCACTGGTAGCAGCCCCTGCAGCCATCCCATCATAGCGACCAGTCGGTCCAGTCGTTCCACCATAACAGTCACTGTGCTTTTATTATATAGATGTCTTATGTCACTTCTTAGATAATTGCCTGCTCATAATTTTGCTTGCTCTCTCTTTCCAAAATTCTAATTAGTCAGATACTCAAACACTTGGTCATCTTTCTTTTCATTGCTTTCTGTACAATTTCCTTGACATTGTCTTCCACTCCTTCTTTTGATATTTTTTTTTGTTTATCTTTTTGGGGAGAAAGCATCATATTATTAAGTCCTAATAGTTTTCTCTTTTATTCTGATTATTCCTTTTCAATATCATCCTGTTCTTGTTTCACAGACACAATATCTTTTCTTTATTTATAAAGTTTCTTCTGCTCGCCAACTTTTGTTTCCTATGATTTCCTCTGTTTAGTTAAATAGTTTATTGATTTTGTCTCTGTCTTTCATGTGGGAAGTTTACCCCAAGTGTTAGATGACTCTTGTCTGTCAGGTCTTATTTCCAGGGAAGGCATGGAAAAGTGAATTGGAAACTCTAGCCAAGTGGGCAGAGCTTTTGGGCATCAAAAGTAATGGGGCCGAAACCGGTTTGGCTCAGTGGATAGAGCGTCGACTTGCGGACTCAAGGGTCCCGGGTTCGATTCCGGTCAAGGGCATGTACCTTGGTTGCGGGCACATCCTCAGTGGGAGGTGTGCAGGAGGCAGCTGATCGATGTTTCTCTCTCATCGATGTTTCTAACTCTCTATCCCTCTCCCTTCCTCTCTGTAAAAAATCAATAAAATATATTTTTAAAAAAAGTAATGGGAATCAAACCAGATTTCAATTAAATAATCTTCAAATATCAGTATCCTTTTAGGGCCAAGAAAGTTATCTAGCCTTATCTAGTCTTTAGGTTAATGCTTGGCAGCCAGTGATCGGGGAGCAAAGCAAAGAACAAGGACTGGAGGTCTCATGATTCAGTGTGCAAACCTTCCCTAGACCCCCTTGAGTCCATCTGTTCACCCCCACCCTCCATGTGCCTGGTGTTTCCTGTGGCCAGAGATTTCGGGGTATTATTTCCTCAGATCTGAATTTCAACCTTTTGCTCACCTCCAAGATTCACAGCTTTCTAGGGTTCTGTGTTGGGCAGCAACTTGATTATCTTCATAAGTCCTGTCTGTGTCTACAGACATTTAGTTGGAAATCTCCTCTACTTTACTAAATCATTTCCATCCCAGTGCCCACTTTTAATCTTCAAAGAGCCTTGCCACTTCCCAAGAAGATTTATCCAGCAATAAATGTAGATTTCCCTTCTAGTACATGTGAGGTGTGGTGAGAAATATTTTGAAAAATAGCCTGTGACCATATGGGCATGTATGAAGTTAGTAGTGGAAAATAAGAAATACTTGGTTTAGAAGCAAAAAAAAAAAAAAAAAAAAATTAAAGAGAAGAACATGAAATATGTGAATAACGAAGATTGATTTGAAACATGATTTGCCTTAACCACAGCATTAAATAACAAGCTGTTTATTGTATCCAACAGAAATAATATTGTTCATTTGGGATGTTTCTTCAAGAATGAAAAATGCTTTTGTCACAACCCATTATTTCCACTCAAAATACTTCCTGACATTGATATGGATTTATCCAATGACTTTTTTTAAAAAATATATTTTTTATTGATTTCAGAGAGGAAGGGAGAGGGAGAGAGATAGAAAAATCAATGATGAGAAAGAATCATTGATCAGCTGCCTCCTGCACGCCCCACACTGGGGATCAAGTCTGCAACCTGGGCATGTGCCCTGACTGGGAATCAAACCATGACTTCCTTGTTCGTAGGTCAACATTCAACCACTGAGCCATGTCAATTGGGCCAAATGACTTTTAACATTTGTTGGGTGCTTACTATGTTCCAGGTGCTGTTCTAAGTGCTTTACAGGCATTAAGCTACATGTTCCAACCCTATGAGGCAGACACTACTATCATTCCCACTTTTAGATCATTGGAAATATGTACTCTGGCTTTACAGTCCACGCTCTTCAATACTAAAATATAGCACTTCATAAAATAATTGCACTATAGTTAAGGACACCTACAGTCAAGAGAGCAAAGCTTGGGTACCCATCCCACATCTAACCTAAGTGTTGGAATTTGAGGGAGCCCAATAAATATCACCTCCCTAAGCCTTTCACCAACTATGATATAAAAGGAAAGTGTAAGGCAAATGGGAAGAAGATATTCCCTTTAAAGCATTGGACAGACTGTCAAACTACAGCAGGAAGGCAGGGGAGGTTGCGGCGGGGTATGGGGGGAGGGAGCTGTAAGAGATCAACAGAAGGACTTGTACATATGCATATAAGCATAACCAATGGATACAAGACACTGCAGGGGGGGGGGGCAGGTAAAGTCATGTACTGGGGGGTAGGGAAGGCCGGGGGGAGGTCAATGGGGGAAAAAAAAAAGGAGAAAAAGGAGACATATGTACTACTATTTGTAATACTTCAAACAATTAAAAAAAATAAAATAAAATTTTAAAAAAAGATATTCCCTTTATTATTGATAGAGGTGAGGTTGAAGAATGTGACTTGCATATCTAGGGCAAGCCTCCGAATTAGGCAGGATTACACAGCTGTCACCAATAGTCTCCATGTATGGTGCCTGCATCCATAAAATTCCATGCATGTGCCTGCATCTGTAAATCTCCATGTATGGTGCCCACATCTGTAAAACCTACAGTCTAGAAGGACACAGGCTTTATGGGGAGGCTGTCTCCCAAGATGAAGAAATGAGAAAGGTCTGGGTCATACTCATCTGGTTTTCCCCATCCCAACTCAGCAATCAAAAATACTCCTCTCCTATATTATTTGGGCCAGTTACACAGAGTTTAACAAACAAAAAAAAATGAGTTCTTATCCCAATACTTTTCAGTTTCAAGATCTGTAATCTCAGACTCTCCCTTAAAAGTACAGTGTGTGAGATTCTCAACAACAACAAAAAAATGTAGCCTTCCTTCCTGTTGTTAGTGATGAAACATATTCTCCCAGTTCTTACAAACACCACCATGGTTGGCATGTTCTATTCTCTATGGCATAGAGTCTCTATCCTTGCTCCTTTTGAGTGGCATTTCCCCATGAGAGCTGATGCTGGTAACGTTCCTCTCAGGTGCCTCGGCAGTCCGAACTCCTCCTTCAAAATGTGTTCTCTTGTAGCTTGTCAAAACAGAATTTATTTTGGAGTTCTGAATTAAATTCCACCTGTGCAAGTTCATAAGCACACCTGGAACATGTTGTATAACCTTTCTGACTCTTAGTTTCCTCTTGAGTAAAGTGTAGATAATGATTATAAAAAAACAAATCTCAAGGGGTACTACTTGCAGATCAGATGAAATAATATATTTTGAAAGTGAGACACACCGTATAAATATGTCATTACCTAGTCCTAAATAGTATTAATAATTGTTGTTGCTATTACTGCAATTGAATGTCTAATACTATGTATGATTCAGTGTTGCCAAATTTAGGAATACTCTTAGCCGAATCATATTTCTAAAATGTAACAACTGCATCTAGAAATATTATATATTATTACTAGAAATGAAAATAACAGTAAGCCCATAAAAGTTGTGTGTTGGCCAACACACCCTAAATAATTAGTTTGAAGTTCTTATCTTACACCTTACCCATTTGAAGAACTATGTAACATATAAAGAAAGTATTTTTTTTGTAAAGCCCAATATACCTAAAGCTTTGTACATCTGGATTCCTGTAGATTACAGGGGTGGGGAACCTTTTTTCTGCCAAGGGCCATTTGGATATTTATAACATCATTCATGGGCCATAAAAAATTATCAACGTAAAAATTAGCCTGCTATATTTGGTCAAACATTTAATTAACTCACCCCTAATGCCTTGGCAGAGCCACACCAAATTACTTTATTGGCCTTATATGGTCCTCAGGCCAGGCATTCCCCTGCTAGAAGATGGCTACGGCTATTTTGTCTTTTCCGACATTCAAGTTTATTTTATGTAAGAGGTAGTCTCAGTGATAACATTTGCAAATATGTTCTCCCATACAGTGGGGTTTCTTGTTGTTTTGTTGATGGTTTCTTTTGCTGTACAAAAGCTTTTTATTTTGATGTAGTCCCATTTGTTTATTTTCTCTTTGGCTTCCATTGCCCTAGGGGCAGTATCAGTGAAGAAGTTCTTTCGGCATATGTCTGAGATTTTGCTGCCTGTGGATTCCTCTAGTATTTTTATGGTTTCCCGTCTTATGTTTAAGTCTTGTATCCATTTTGAGTTTATTTTTGTGTATGGTGTAAGTTGGGGATCTAGTTTCATTTTTTTGCATGTATCTGTCCAATTTTCTCCAACATCTACAGGCAGCTTATACAACTTAATAAAAAGAAGATAAATGATCCAATAAAAAAAATGGGCAACAGACCTAAATAGAATCTTTTCGAAAGAAGACAGAAGGAAGGCCAAGAGACACATGAAAACATGCTCAAAGTCACTAATTATCCGAGAGATGCAAATCAAAACAACAATGAGATACCATCTCACACCTGTCAGGATGGCTATCATCAACAAATCAACAAACGACAAGTGTTGGCGAGGATGCGGAGAAAAAGGAACCCTCGCGCACTGCTGGTGGGAATGCAGACTGGTGCAGCCACTGTGGAGAACAGTATGGAGTTTCCTCAAAAAACTGAAAATGGAACTCCCATTTGACCCAGTAATCCCACTCCAAGGAATATATCCTAAGAAACCAGAAACACCAATCAGAAAGGATATATGCACCCCTATGTTCATAGCAGCACAATTTACAATAGCTAAGATTTGGAAACAGCCTAGGTGCCCGTCAGCAGATGACTGGATCAGAAAACTATGGTACATCTACACAATGGAATACTATGCTGCCATAAAAAAGAAGGAATTCTTGCCATTTGTAGCAACCTGGATGGAATTGGAGAACATTATGCTAAGTGAAATAAGCCAGTCAATGAAAGAAAAATACCACATGATCTCACTCATTTGTGGATAATAAAAAACATAAACTGATGAACAAAAAGATAGATACAGAGGCAGTAAAGCATCAAACAGACTGTCAAATTACAGCGGGAAGGTTAGGGAGAGGTGGGGGAAATAAGAGATCAACCGAAGGACTTATATGCATGCATATAAGAATAACCAACGGATGCAAAACATTGGGGGGTGAGGGCATGTATGGGAGTGGGGGGGTGGCAATGGTAAGATATGTACACATATAATACCTTAATAAAAAAAAAAAGAGGTAGTCTCTCCTAGCTACATCCCAGCCTTAAGACAGTATTTTACACAAAATAATAAAAGGGGAGAAGGTTTTTGTCTATCACTCATAATATTTGTTTTTACCAAATTAGCATCTGATATGGTAGAGAATGCCAAGCTTTTATGGAGCCAAATGTTGAACAATTAATTACTCTGTTCCTGTAGGATTATTTTACTGCCTTAGCACCGCAGTTCTTCTGAGATCACCCTAATTGGTATTTAATTCTAGGTTGAAAACACAAAATGTTCTCTCAAGCCATCCTTTCTCATGTGGATTTCATTTATGAAAGCCAAAATTAAAGAGCCTAATGCCCAATTTTTATGTCATACTAGTGAAAGGAATTGTCAAGGAGCTTGACGTGTCATTACACCAGAGTGAAATATAAACGTTTCAAGTGAGCCCACCAAAATGAAAATCTGGATATTACATAGTAGTTTATTGCACAGGAACCCAGTTGTTCCACAGAAAATCCAAACTATATGGTTTGCAATTTGTCATTCTGGAAGTAAGATAGAACACTAATGTCAATCTATCCTCTTGTGCCGAGAACCAATTCCAGCATGTAATAATTATAAGAGTTTTACCAAAAGGTTGGTGAAGCTTGGGGAGCCCAACAGGGTTGAGTCACATGTAGTTTACCTATTGGAAACGGCTAAAAGGCACTCCCCCAAACCTGAATAGGATTGTTAACTGCCAGACAGCTCAGGGCATTTTATTGCCTCCTGTTGGCCAAACACCTGAACAGCTGTAGGCTATTTTCGAAACTGACAATCTCTGTAAACCCTTTGATACCATACCCTTTGAAGTGTATATTTCCACCTTGCCTTGGGACAAATTGTGTTTAATAAAAGCACGGGTCTTTGGTCAAGGGGAGTCTTCTAGCTCCTCCAGCTGCAAGCTCCTCTGACCCCCAATGCCTTTCAAAAATATCTTTCGTCCTTGGACTCCTCCTTAATCATCTACTCGCAGCCCCTTTCACCAGAATGCTGAACCCTTTGTAAGGCTGGGAAAAAGAACCCCGGCACTCTCGGATATACTCCTTCAAAAAATGCCAGTAAAACATGATTTCTTGAGGTTTGTATTTCTTTTCCCCTGTACAAGTCTGAAATGAGAACGGATTTAGTCACCTGCTGGTCTTTACCCTGTCTAATGGCTCAAGCATAGATATTGGCCCCTGGCTGCTCAATAACCTAATATTTCTATGGAGAACTAGTCAATCAGAGCAAATCTGCTTTCTCTTCCAGCCTTTCTTCACACATTTGAAAATCACCCTCGGAAAGCCTGTGAATTTCTCTTCTCTAGGATGAACACCCCGGTTTCTTTTCATCTTTCCTCTTGTAGTGTGTGTGCTCTAAAGCTTTCTTCACCATTTTTATTGCTGTCTTCAGGACCTCATTAAACTTGTGAATGTTAAAGTGTGCTATGGGGAAGTTAAAGCAATGTTTCAGGAGTGATCTGGTCACCATGGGCTGTAATGACAATAAAACTTTTCTTTGGGACATTATATTTTTCTTAATGTAACTAGAGTATATCAGCTTTTTTATACCATTTCCCACTATTGATTTATATAAAGTTAATGTAAACCAAAAATCCTTTTCCAGGCACTTTTAAGTCACAGCTCCATCATTTTGCTTTTGTGCTATTGGAAGGAAGGAGGCGCAGATTTGTTTCACTCTTTTTTTCTTAGACTTAGTAAAATTGTTTATATTTATTCTTATTAAATTTTATCTTTTCTGAAAGACCCATAAGTCCATAAAGTCAGGATCCCTATCTGCCTATCTTACTATTGAATCTCCCCTTATTTCCTGGCACATAATAGACACCCAATACATTTTTTAATATGTTTTATTTATTTCAAAGAGAGGAAAAGAGAGGGAGAGAGAGATAGAAACATCAATGATGAGAAAGAATCATTGATCAGCTGATTCCTGCATCCCCCCACCCCCCCACCCCCACCACACACACACACACACACTGGGAATCAAGCCTGCAACCTGGGCATGTGCTCTCACTGGGAATCGAACCTTGACCTCCTGGTTCATGAGTCGACACTCAACCACTGAGCCATAACAACTGGGCCCCAATACATTTTTTTAAATAAATGCTTAAATAAATAAATCTGTCCCATTGTCCCAGGCTACTAAGATATATTTATTCTGATTTTAGTAGCCAATATACTACCTTTTGCTTCCAAATTGTGTCATCCACAAATCTGATCAATATTCTCTTTGCATTTTCATTGATGTCATTAATTTAAAAAAGCTCCACACTGCTTGGTCAAGGACAGAGTCCTTGGATATGTTTTGAGAAATCTCCCTCCAAATCAATGTAGGCCCATTAATTAGCAGCTGAAAGGAGAGAAATGAGAGTTAAACCATAAGTCAATATCTACATGCAGAGCAGGAACAGCAAAGTCACCTTAAAAAGAAGGAATGCCCCAGGCCTGTATGATGTGTCTGAAACCTGATCGAAGGTACTAACTTATCTACAGAACATGTCAGTCAGGAGTGAATTGGGGATAGGGGGGAAGTATTGAAGAACATATGCAGTCTTTTTCCAGGAAACAGGGTCCAGTCAGATCAACTACAGGATGTCTACTTTAGAGAGGGACAACACTAGGCGTTGAGCGCTTGGTACCATCAAACATTGGAACCATTTAACTACGTTCTCTTGCTCTGATTCCGTCATCACTAAGCTGCCTGCCTCACCACCTGCTCACTGTGTGACCTCGGGTAACTCATACAAACACTGTGTTCCTTCAGTTTCCCATCTGTAACATAGAGAACCAAATGGAGTAAATATACATGAAGTCTGGCAATAGTAGCCTCACAGGATATGTTAGTTGGCTATGGAAGGAAGATGTGTGGGTTAGACCGATATGAGAATCTAAACAGACTACTTGGCTGATATTTCACACTGCAAATTAATAAATCAGTGTGAAGAAATTTGTGCGTATGAAGCAGATTCCTCTAACTGGGATACAAGAAAATAGCACATTTAGGAGCTTGTTAGCTCTCATGTTTGAGATCTTCTGAGACCTCAGTGAATAGGGGCCTCTTGTAGCCCCGGACCTTATGGAGTGCCTTTCTTTACAGTTTCTATAGAATATAGTTTGATTTCGTGTTTTGATCTAATCTGAGAGTCTTTGTATTTTTATGAGGTTTTAACTCATTTATATTGATTATCAAAAATAATAACCTGATATTAATTATATGGACTTGTTTTATGTTTTCTGACTTTTATGTTTTTTACTGCATTTTTATTTTGTCTTTTGGCATAAGAATCACAATTTCTTTGGCTTTTTTTGTCTTCAAGTGACAAGATATAAATGATACTGTTTTAACTCCTACTAGGTTATTTGGGAGAGAGTTGAGGAGAGGGTGAGGGGACAAGGTCTGATGTTGGCCAGCAAACAGAAGGGAAGCTTCTCCTTGGTGCCCCCTGGCATCCACCTGTTGGTAGAACCCCAGAGGCAGCCTTTAATTTTCTTCTTGCACAAACAATGCAGGACAAACAAGAATCCCCAGAATACTTTCAACCTTCATCTTTGCCTTTTACTGGCCTTTCATCCCAACTGCAATGTTTTCAGCTTCCCCACTGACTTTATGCATTAGGCTAAGTTCCCCAAAGAAATGTAGAAAGAGCAGAGGCAGGCATGGAGAAAAAGGTTGTGGAATGGCCCTGGCTACCTCAAAAAGCAACTCACCTGCAGGAAGGGGTAATTTCCTTCCAAGCTTACAAAGACACTCTATCTTTCAGGCAAGAATACCAAAACCACCTTGCATCTTCCTGACTTCTATTACTCTACTCTAGATCCGATTCAAGGGATAGAAATACTTCTTGAGGCCTGACAGATCGTCAGTCACACATCAAGTCTTCATCATGGCTAGATTTTCACATTTCCTCATTTCATGAATATTGTAAGAGGAAGATAAGGAAGAAAATTGGGCACATCTAGTTAGCTGTCAAATTCCTTTCTGCTATTTCTGAGAACACTGTATTGTGAACATAGAGTAGTTTCTGTGTTGTCCTATAAATCCATGAATGGCAAGATGCCATAGTGGTAAAAAAAAAAAACACAAAAAAAAACACACGTAGGTTTGGGAATCACACAGGAACCAGCTCAAAGTCTAGGCATTGAGATGTGTGATCTTCAGCAACTCACATCATGTCCGTAAGTCCCAGGTCTCCTATCTGTAAAATAGACCTAATAATACCTAATTCACAGCATTATTGTAAGTAATAGAGAGAGCATGTACTAGAATATATAGAGTTTATACTAAAAGTCACTCAAAAATAATATATTTTTAATTCTTTAAAAATTGTTTAAAGTATTACATATAGTATTACAAATGTCTCCTTTTTCCCCCCATTGACCTCTCCCAGGCCACCCCTACCCCCCAGCACATGCCCTCACCCCCCTAGTGTCTGTGTCCATTGGTTATGCTTATATGCATGCATACAAGTCCTTTTATTGATCTTTTACACCCACCACTCCTCCCCTGCCTTCCCTCTAAAGTTTGACAGTCTGTCTGTTCGATGCTTCTCTGTCTCTAGATCTATTTTTGTTCATCAGTTTATGTTGTTCATTATATTCCACAAATGAGTGAGATCATGTGATATTTATCTTTCTCTTTTTCAAAAAATCATATTTATTATGGTTCCCTCAGAATACTGTGAATAGTTTGGTGTTCCCCAGCACCCTCTCTCTACAGTCAGAAGAGAGCTGGGCAGGGTGTGGGCTGACCAGAGCTCCCACTGCGATCAAAGCAGTTCTGCTTCCATTTGTTCTGCTCCTATGACATTTCTTCTAAACAAAACGTCCTTTGGTTAAAACAAATTTTAAAGTCATAACTGAACAATCCAATGACTTGCAAAGACTGGGAAAGCAATAAATATATGGGGGCTTTCTTATTTGCAAAGCAGCCTATCCATTCATCCTAGTGATGTCTTCTCACAGCCCTTTACCCACCAAGGAAAGAACAGCCCCCTTCTTTCCCAATTCCCATGCAGCTGTTAAGCCCAGAGCCCATAAACCAGTTACTCCTTCAGTTTACTTATTATATTTGATATTTTAAATGTATCTTTTCTAGCAATTTTGAAAAATAGGGAAAACATTTTAGGATTCCTCATCTCACCATCCAGACATAATCAATATAATGGCTTTTTAATAGGGATTTATGCATAAATTTGGAGTTTATTTTTTTAACTGAACTGTGCTTGCACATCTTATATAATTTTTATTCTGCTGGTTTTATATAGTATAATAAATATTCTCCTATATTTCTATATTCTCTTTTAAACTGTGGTGTAATATTTCATCAAACAGGTGTCCTATAGTTCACTTAGCCTTTTCCCCATAGAGGAACATTGAGATTCCTTCTACGTTGACTTTTTTAAATTTTATATTTATTGTTGGCACTATTGCAGATGTCCCCCATCCCCCCCCCCCCCCCGCCGTCTTTACCTACCTCCACCCAGCCTCCGCTTCCACCCCCTCCCCTGACCTTCACCACACTATTGCCTGTGTCCATGGGCTATGCATATATGTTCTTTGGCTAATCTCTTCAAATTACTTTAAGCAGTCCCTCCCACCCCTCTCCCCTCTGAGCTCCCTCAGTCTGTTCCAATGCTCCATGTATCTGGTTCTATTTTGTTCGTCAGCATCTTATGTTGTAAATAGCATTATGATGAATATCACTGCACATGGAGTATTTTACTTAGAGTGATTTATTATACATAAGCTCATAAAAGTGAAACCACTGTATCAAATGGTATAAACAATTTAAAAATATCAATATACATTGCTTTCTAAAAGGCTTATACTGTGCCTGTTTCTTGCCCTCACTATTTCTTGCCCATAACATTACCTTTTCTTACGATTAGCAAGTAAAACCCAAAGGAATAGAAAAAACCCAAGCTATCTTCATATTTTGTTTTCATTTGTAATAATTCCAACCTTTATAAGCTAAAAGATAAAACAAATAAAAGTAGATCTGAATGTGAAAACATTGTTGGGAATTTAATTCTAGCTTCTCCAGGTAAAAAGCTAATAAAGATATATCTATGGTTTAAAGTATTGTAAGTGGTTCAAGGAAAATGACTACATTACTCTCATTGCAAGCCAATGTTTTATAACCTCTTGCCATTTTTCTGCATTGCAGCCTGATAAAAAAAAATTGGCTTATACAATTGAATACTCGTAAGATTAATGTGCAATGACATTCACTTTGATCCAAAGATTACACTTTCAAGGTTACATCTGTAAAACCATGAAGGAGCTCTGCTGGTTTGCAACATACGAGCTCCCTGAAATAAAGACTGAAAAGTAAGTGAAGTAAAAGAACATTGCTACATTATTGTTTATTTCTAATGGAATGTAGATAATTTCTACTTGAGACTAGTAGACTGTTAATTGCCATTAAAAAATAATAAAAGTGCCTTTCACTCTAGAATCCTCCTCCCCGCAATAAGAATACTCAAGCAAATCAGAACGTTTTCTACTCAAAATAGTCAGGTAGGGGAAAAGTTGTACAATAAACAAAAAAACAAAAAAAAATGTATAAGAGCAGACCTAGGCTTCCTGCCCAAATAGTGAGGAAGATGGTACCAGACATGAACAATAGCCAAAATCTCAGCCACTTGAGCCAACAATTTTCAGTGACCTCTCAAGGAGAATTCCTCTTAAATCATTTAACTCAAATCAAATCTATGCTGTGCAGTAACTTTGAGACCAGGGTTGGTGGGATAGGTGATGATATTATGCAAATATCTATTGGATATTATTAACTCTAAAAAGGTTAAGAATTTCCACAATTCTAACTTAAGTTGGAAAATGTGGAAGGTCAAAAAGCATAAAATAGTTTTCATATCCCCCATGTTTGTTCATAGTACAGATTAGTACAATTTGTACCCTGTCCCCAACCTCAAGTAAGTCAATAGTTTCCAATTTTGTCCCCCAAAACTTTTAAGTTAATCAAACAGCAAAATAGAGTCATCATCCATCTTCTTTTAAAGCAGGGGTGGGCAAACTTTTTGACTCGAGGGCCACAATGGGTTCTTAAACTGGACCGGAGGGCCGGAACAAAAGCATGGATGGAGTGTTTGTGTGAACTAACATAAATTCAAAGTAAAGGAGCGGAGGGGAGAGCAAGAGAACTGGATAGAACAGCCGGATCCAGCCCGCGGGCCGTAGTTTGCCCACGACTGTAAAGGAACTGAAGAAAATGAAATGTCCTGAAGGTAGGCCATCAAAGGGAAAGAGGCAAGAAAGAAAGAACTTGGGGTCATTTACAACCTGCATGATCAGACTTAGAAAGACTGAGAGGTCAATCTTAGCTTTCTCTTATATCCTCCTTCCTCTTTCTCTGATTATTGATGACTTAGGAATCTTGTTCAATAGGTTCTCTCCCATTTAAAGAGACATGAATGTTATAAAAGACTAGTGGCCCAGTGCATGGATTTGTTCACATTGAAAGGAAATTAATTAGAAGAAATATTTTAATATCACTATTCGCCCTTTCTCTATAATAGAAGTGTCAACCAAATTCACGATTGACAATGACAGATTGAAACACAGGCATGCAACTGGCACCAGCGAGAGCTTTATGTGTATTGTGCATGCGTGAGTCAGCTTAGGCTTTTATATATGTAGAATAAACTTTCCTAATTAGACCTGCTTTCTGATGTAGCTAAACTTTCTCCAGCCCAGTGAAGCACCCCAACTTCTTTTTCAGGTAATTGTCAGCAACACAGCAGTAAATATCAACACGAAGCAGATTATTATTGTAGATCACGCAGGGAGAACAAAAGGTAAAATATTTAACTGCAGCAGTGTTTGACTATATTCTGTGCAGTGAGAAAACCTGAAGTCATTTTCATGGTCCACCATTCTTACTTCTTTTCAGTTGGGACAAGTTTCTAAACTTTCTAAATCTCTGTTTTCTGGCTAATGAAAAGAAAATAGGATTCTACCAAGTCTCCTATCTGCCTACTCCAGGACTTCTGTGAGGATCAAATGAGATGAGGCACGGGAAAATGCTTCACAGACATTTGGTTAAAGTGTAAAATATTTGCACCTGGCTGTAAAGCAAGTTGTGTTCCTGGGCTGAAGAAACTACAGGGAGGCTAGTTGCTAGGCAGAGGAAGTCGGGTGTTGCTATGTGACATCATTACCAGGCACCCATAACCGTTTCTGGGCTGGGCTGGACTGGGCTGTGGGCCACATTTTGCACCATGGGGTCTTGGCAATGTTGGCTGCAATTTGGTAGGGTGTCACTCTGGGGTGGTGGCAGGGCCTGTGTCCCACTTGGGGGAAGCCGAATGCTGCTTTGTCAGCACCAGGTCCTCAATGCCATTTTTTTGAAAATGGCCAGTGAGTGTCACGGCACCTCCTGCATTGAGCATCTGCCTCCTGGTGGTCAGTGCACGTCAAAGCGATCGGTCGGACAGTTGGAGGGACACTTAGCATATTAGCCTTTTATATACACTGAGTGGCCAGATTATTATGACCACCTGACATTTGTAGGCAAATTAGCCGTACACTGCATCGTATGGGATATGGAAGCCGAATGCCTGTTCGAACACCTTTGCTGTCTGCAGTTACCAAGACAAAATGTCTCCCATTTGCACAGGAACACAAGGATTGGACAGTCAAGCATTGGAAAAAAGTCATGTGGTCCAATGAATCATGTTTCCAGTTGCATCATGCAGATGGCAGAGTGAGAATTTGGTGGAAACAGCATGAAAGCATTCACCCCACATGCATGAGTACAACCCTTCAAGCTGGTGGGGGCAGTGTTATGGTTTGGGGCATGTTTTCCTGGTATGATTTGGGCCCTTTAATGTGGAACAACGTCTGAATAGCATAACATACCTAAGTATCATTGCTGATCAAGTTCATTCTATCATGTTGATGGCGTATCCCAATGGAGATGGCTTCTTCCAACAAGACAATGAGCCATGCCATGGTGCTCGTATTGTGCAGGAGTGTTTTCAAGAACATGAGGGAGACTTTACCTTGCTTAGGTGAACCCCACAATCACCAGATCTCAATCCAATTGAGCATTTGTGGGACAAAGTTAAAAGAGCCATTAGGCAGCTGGTTCCACAACCATCAAATCTCACAGAACTGGACAGTGCTATTCATCAGGCATGGTGTCAGATTCCTCGCATCACCTTTCAACATCTTGTGGAGTCAGTGCCAGAAGAATCGCCACAGTATTGAAAGCAAAAGGTGGCCCAATGAAGTACTGATGGGGTGGTCATAATAATTTGGCCACTCAATATATATATATATATATATATATATATATATATATATATATATATACACACACACACACACACACACACACTTTCCTGAAAACTACATGTGAAATGAGCTCAGTCACCATTGCATGGTTCAGAGTCTTTAACTCATAGGTTATAATCTCCTGGGGAGCCTTTATTTTGTGTGTTATAATCACCTTTTGAAAACAATGTTCATGATGCCAATTAAATCAGAATCTCTGGGAATAGGTCACTGGCATTAAGTAACAACTTCATAAGATCTGGATTGGTCACAATTGTTTATGTCCAGATCACATTTTTAGGACTGGACTAAAAAATGTATTTGTGTCTAGCTGGTGTGGCTCAGTGGTTGAGCATCGACTTATGAACAGGAGGTTGCCAGTCAGGGCACATGCTCAGGTTGTGGGCTCAATTTCTAGTAGGGGACATGCAGGAGGCAGCTGATTGTTGATTCTCTCTCATCATTGATATTTCTATCTCTCCCTTTCCCTTCCTCTCTGAAATCAATTAAAAAATATTTTAAAAAATAGAAAATGTATTTGTAAAATCATAGTTTTTAAAATGGAAAAGGAGCCCTGACCCGTTTGGCTCAGTGGATGGAGCATCGGCCTGTGGACTGAAGGGTCCCGGTTCGATTCCAGTCAAGGGCATGTAACTTGGTTGCGGGCACATCCCCAGTGGGGGGCGTGCAGGAGGCAGCTGATCGATGTTTCTCTCTCATCGATGTTTCTAACTCTCTATCCCTCTCCCTTCTTCTCTGTAAAAAAATCAATAAAATATATATTTTTTAATGGAAAAGGAACTTAGAGGAAAATTAATTTCATTGCCTAATTTTAAGTGTTAGAAGGTCAACTTTTCTTTGATGTGCAAATTGTAATGACTTTTGAATCACTCAGGCAGTTTGAAGTTTAATTTACCAAACCAGGTATATAAAGAATTCTCTTTCTCTAGGTATTTGTGGGAATCCTCAGATAATGCACACGCCTTCTTTAACACTGTTCACACTCTCCCCAAGTCACTTTCTACCACAGCCAGGCAGTTCCATGCTGCTTGTCCTGCTCCTCCTACAGGTCACTCATTGCCAAATCACTTCCAAACACCCCTATTGTGTTTTCTTTTTTAATGCCCCCTCCCAAACACAACCTATTGTTTATTTTCTCCACCTGAAACTTCAACACAATTTTGGTGATGATTTGGGCTTAAAGGAAAACCAGCAACGAGAAAGAATCCTATGCCTGTTGCTTGAGAAGAGCCCAGCATTTCCCTACTGAGTCCCCTCCTTCCCTCTCTTTCTTCTCCCAAAATGCCTTGTGTCATCTCATGGCATAGGAGAATCACCTGGTTCTCAGTCATCGTCCCCTGTCCACACCGGCTGGTGATCATAGTCTGGGTCATTATTCCTCACCATCCAAGCCCTTTCACCTGGGGTGCAAAGTCCCTTTAGTTCTGCCAGGTCTTGTTCATGCACGTCTGTGTCTTTTTCCATGCTTTCCAGCCACTTGGTAGCTATGGCAGACTGGGGATGGCCTCCAGCCCTCAGTGTAGACACTTCAGGCAGCACCTCATTCTGCTGGTACTTTGTGGGGATTGCTAGAGCCTTATTTGTTTTTCAAAGCCACATCCAGAAATCAAGCACCTTTCTCTCTGACCTCATATCACTGAATTTACATAGAATTGTCCAAGGGCTGGAGGAGGAGAGGGAGGGCACAGGAACTCACCAACAGTTCATTCTTCTTCATCTCCAGTTTATCTCTCCCCTCTCATCAGCCCATTACTCTGATTCTGAAATTATCATACATTCTTCCCAAATATGTTGTTTATAACATAAACTTTGACTTTTGCAGCTCAAAAACATTTTCCTTCTACTTATGGGATGAGTTGTTCAAAAGGCTACTTAGAAACTCAAGTACCTGTTTTCCTTTTTCTCTTGCATGCCTGCTATACCAGCTTTACCCTGATGGAAGTGTGCCAAAGCCCAAGCCACCCATAAATGATGGGGAGAGTGGAGGGAAATCACCAGGAAAAAAGTCTCCTTGGTTAGAATCAACGCATCTTTCAGTACCTTGGGAAGGGTGCAAGGTCTGCGCATATGAAAAGGACAGGAAGTTGAGAGACCCAGAAAGATGGAAGAGCACACAGGAAAATGTAAAGGATCAGGAAATATCAGGAGAGAGGTAATTTTTGGTAACTGGTCCTTGAAAAGAGGCACTTGGGAAGGGCAGAGACTAGCTCATAAGGATGTTCAGGTGAAATAGATACAGTAGTGTACTCTCTCCTCCTATCTCCCTGGAACTCTTCAGTACTGAAGTCTTTATAGTGAATGCAAGCACTGTGTTGAGGCTGGTGTTAGGAGGACAATGAAATAGTAATAAGTTATACTTAGAAAATAAATTGCCCTAAAGGAAAACAATCTGCAGCCATGCCACTCTGCACAGACTGTTAATTTTCATTTACTAAGGGAGAAGATAAGCCCCTTGGAACCACAACATCTCCAACAGTTCCCTCCATGGCCCATTACATTCAAGTCTCCTTGATCTTAAAGAATAAATCCACCCAAACTAGGCCAACCTTAAAGGGAAATTTATTGGAAGAATAATAGAGGTATTTATGTCACAGAACTCAGGAGTAGGCAGTACAGCTGGGTCTCATAAGAACTGGAATCAGGATCTGGAAAATCAGAACCCCAAGTAATTTTCTCTAGTTGTCCAAGACCACATGGTCTCTTGTCTCTTCTTCCTGTGCATGGAGACATATGGGAGCGTGATGGATTTAGAGGACACCATGGTGCCATTTAACTTGAAGGCAAGGTGCTAGTTGTGGAGTAGACTGGACATGGGGTTGGAGAAATGGCAAGACCCACACATTGCAGGCACCCAATCAATATATATAGAATGAATACATGATAATGACTTTTGTTTTGGAGGTGTTGTAGATATTTAAGTGGAAATTACCAGTAGGAAGCTGATTGATAAATTTGGAGCTCAAAAGAAATATGTGGCTGGCAACAGAGATTTGCATTACCAGCTTAAAGTAGTAATTTAAACATTGAGTGAATAAATCACCCAGGGATACTGTGTAAAGAAAAGAAAAAAAGAGGCTGAGGACAAATGTCTGGGGAGACACTGACATTGGAGGGGTGAGCAAAGAAAAAAAGCTTGAGAAGGAGAATGAGCAGGACTAATCCGAACACTAGGAGGAAAACTAAGAGCTGGTAGCATTGCACAAAAAACAGCAGATGGGTCAAAGAGGGAGTGGAGAAAAGAGACAAAGACTGTCTGGAATTAGTGTTGGTAATGAAGAGGCTCTATGACTGCTCTTGATGAGATTTGGTTCCAGAAGTGGGCTGAGCAGAGGTAGGGTGTGCTCGCTTGAGGAGTGAACGGACCATGAGAATGTAGAGAGTGGGTAAGACTACTCCTAAGTCAGTGGTCGGCAAACTGAGGCTCGTGGGCCACATGTGGCTCTTTGGCCCCTTGAGTGTGGCTCTTCCACAAAATACCACGTGCAGGCACACACCTACAATGCGATTGAAAGCTCGTGGCCCGTGCGCAGAAGGTGGTTTTTGGCTCTCAAAAGAAATTTCAATCGTTGTACTGTTGATATTTGGCTCTGTTGACTGATGAGTTTGCCGACCATTGTCCTAAGTAGATGCTCTACTTGCTGTTTTCACAGGTCTAGCTCATCTAATCTTCACAGCAATCGTATTAATCAAGGATCATTAAACTTCTGGCAACAGGGTGGTAAAGACCTGGTGGAGTAGATAGGGGCTGGGAGAGGGGGAAGGGAAGGAAGAAGGGATTCTATAATACTATCAACAATTTAAAAAAAGATATTATCTCTATTTTATAAATTCAAAAAAAGAAACTCAGAAAAAAATTTAATAATTTCATTTCTGATAGTATATCAGACACATATTCTGAAATACATGCTCATGTGGCAAAACAACTAAAAGTGTACATTTTATTGTTTTATTTTATGACATCATATGCTAACTATAAATATTTTAGTATGTTTAATATTAGCATTTTTGAATTCCCAAGATCACATAGCTAAGAGACATTGCCTATATTCAAACTGCAATCTGTCAGACCTGAAATTCACATTCTTTTTTAGTTAGTTGCTTTTGGGGGAATTTTTTTAAAAACTGAAATAGTACAAGTAACAATTTAAAATGCCAGAAAATGTCAGGTTTTTCTTCTTTGGATGTATTCCACGCCATTTTTCAAGTGTTGAAATCAAAACTGAATACTGTTACACTTGCTCTGAATGGTTGCAGATCTACTGTAAGTGTTTTTCCTTAGCATTTTCTGGAGAACTAAAGTTAGCCAATTCCTTGATGTTCAAGGCCTCTTTAACTATAAAATTGTGCCTTCAGTTACTAGTACATTGCAAGTTGATCTGAAATTCAGCTTACTTCACTCCCTGACAGTCCATACTCTCAAATCTTCTCTGCATCTTCACAATTAGAACAGACCTTAAGCTTCCATAGGAATTCCAGAAAAATTCATTTTGGGTCAAGTTCAAGATTTGAGGGGTCGTGTGCTAATTAAAACCTTTGTAAATGAGTATGGAGAGGAGATAACCCCTGACTGCGCCCACACTGCTAAGAAATATCCTCGTCAATATACAACTGTCACCCAAAGCCTTGTCCATGGCTGCCTGCAAAATACTCCAACTCTAATTAATCCACAACCTGCCTGGTCATGCACTAGCTAGGGAGAGGGGTTCTGGAATTTTCCAGAGGTAAAATGTAAGAGAGAAAAATAAATAAATGGAAATTTTCTTTGTTGTGTTTGTGAATAATAACATCCCACTATTTTCCTCTCCATCCAAGCGTGAAGAGTGAATGTCAAGAATTCCACACCTGATTAAGGCAAAGCATAGCATGGGGTTTTACTCTGAAACAGACTAACATTCAGCAGTGCTCTATAGTAAAGCATTTTACAAATTCCACACCATGTGTTTACAGAAAGAATATGATATCAGGCATGACCATGAAATTTTCACATCCCCGTGTAGGTAGCAATCACTAACATCAGTAAGATTGAAATAGGTGTGTTATCTGATTTTTCCACTGAAGACACTGAATTTGTCAATTCATTTCATATTTAGAAAACATAATTTAAACTACATGTACAATACAAACTGTTGGAAAATACACTTTGAAATAGAAAAATATATCAAATAAAAATGAATATTTTGTGCTGGTAAAATAATAAATTATCTTTAGTTTCTCATTTATATATCTGTATTTTGCATATGTTAAACAATAAGCACATTATTTTTACAATAGTTGCAAAGTAAACGTTTTTTCCCAGTCATTATTTTTTCATGTTTCATGAAACACTTTTTATGTTTCACAGTCATTATTTACATCCACAGGTAGCTGTAGGGCCCTAAGGGGTCAGACAATGTTTATGACTCAAAGATCAGAACAGGGACTAATGAAAGTTCCAGAAGACAGACCTTGGATTAGTATAAGGCTAACATTTCTAGTAAGTAAAGCTTTTCATCAACAGTAAGATCTACCTTGGGAAGTAATAAAAACCAGCATTTTTCTCATTGCTTCCTCTCAGACAGACAGAGGATGAAGAGGTTGTGCCCAGGTGCCTGCTGAGACAGAGCCCTCTGCAGGGCCTTGCAACCAGCAAGAGATGCCAATCCCACATTAATAAAGAATTAGTGGCAGACATTTTGCACAGAATATGCAGATTAGAGACAAAATTTTTGTCAACAGTAGAAAGAATATGGAACATGAGAGAAACAGTCCTGTCCAAATGCCTGTGACAAGAGTGATGGGGAGTAAAAGGTCAGTAAAGTCTAGACTATAAAACAGAAGAAATCCATCCTGGGTTACAGCAGAGTTAACCTGGATAAGTGTTTCTATTAATTTTTCAGTGGGGATAAAGTGGAAATTACTACCACAATCCTAATGTGTGGTTGTTGGATTTAAAGTCTACTGAAGCACAATGAGGGGGGGGGGGGGGGGGGGAGAGGAGATATATGTACTACTATATGTAATACTTTAAACAATAAAAAAATAAAGTCTACTGAAACAAATGCTTTATTAAGACATAAACCTTTTGGTCCTTGTTGAGGATGTGGTCATTCACAAACCTTTTTCATTGTTTTCAGATGCTCAAGAATCGTTCAGGTGTTACAGAGAACCGGAATAAATCAAGCAATGCTCAGAGAGTTTGGAGTCACACTTTATTATGTGCGGGTCCAGAGGAAAATGTCTCTCAAATTCTGGGCCCCAACATGCAGGAATTTTCCCTATTTATATGTTTTTACCTTCTTTGTCTCCCAAATATGGGGTGTTTCCGGCCCCTTTTGCAAGTTCTTAAAGAGCCCCTATGTGCTGGGGCCTTGAGACCTCAACCAAAGGCCTGGCCTGGTGCCAGCACTGATAATTTTGTCTGGGGAAGGTTTAAAGGCCTCTCTGAAGTGGGAGTAGTCTTATTTTCCTTATTATTTAAGCAAGCAAGCATTTACAGAAGCCAAATAGCAGGGTTAAAATTTCAAACAGCAGTTTTTATATAAGATGGATGCTTCACAGGGAAGTTCAGTAAATACAGGTAGATCAAGATTCTGATGAACACACTAGGAAAAAAACAGGAAACAGAACATGAAGCAATAATGCTTTGCAAATCTTAATTTCTGACTCAATGCACATGTTAGAATCAGTTTAGCAGAGTATCAATCACATTGTCCAAAACTCCAGGAAGAACATTTTTTAGACCATGACTAAAGAAAGTTATTCCAAAAAAAAGAAAGAAAACACATTTCCAGGTGAATTACTGTGTGATCTTGACGTTCCTTTACCAAAGAGAAATCAACAATCCATTTAATTACAGTGTTAAACAATCACTGATTCCTATGGTCCCTGGGGCACTGAAAGCTCTGTTTACAAACTTAATGCAAATATCTAATTGATTGAAACATTTGCCTGTTGGCCTAAAACGTAATAACTTAACTGGGGTTCTGCATAGTGTGGAGCCTCAGTCATTTTCCCACATTCAACAGAGCTGGTATTAGCCCTGGAAACAAACAAAAACAAAAACAAAAAAAGAGAAAGTTTTGCAATATCCAGTTCTTTCCAATTACCTAAGTAGATGTTTTGAAAAATCTCAGAAATTTTCAAAATAAAATGAATTTTAAACCAATTTATTTTGTAAAAATAAAAACATACCCTCTAAGTTTTAAGGAAACTGGCAATCACACCAAAGGTTCACAGTTGCAGAAAAATGAAACTCCCTTTTTTAAAAGTTTGGCCATGGAAGTTCAATTCACCTTGTGCCATATTTTTAATAAATTTTTAACAGGTAAGTACTCACTGCATGCAGCCAACCTCTCTGGAGCAAATGGACCCAGCATCACTGAAAGCATCCAGGCCACTGTGATGGACTGCACAGTGTCAGCTGCAGGTGACCACTGGAATGATGCAGCCTCAGCCCCAGATGCATAATAGCATTTGAGAACACCAATCGTGGGTTGTTGTTTTTTTTTTCCTCATATTCTCTCTGACTTAGCACTTGTTCGTGTGTGTGTGTGTGTGTGTGTGTGTGTGTGTGTGTGTGTGTGTGTGTGTGTGTGTTTAAACTCAACTGACTTCTCCAGGAAATAAGTACTCAGAATCATTAACTTCAAATTAGAGAATAAAGATTGTGAGCCAGATTCTACAAAGGAGACACCTGCCACTTTTTTCCTCAAGATATTTTTGGTTGGAGATGGGGTAGTGAGAGAAGAGAGGATGAAACACTTCTTTCAAGTTCAAGGGCCTCCAGCCTTTGATCCTCCTAGACCAAGGTTTAACTAGGGTCCAAGAACACTTTCTAAATGTTGGAAGATTTGGCATGTTTACATGTACATATTCCCTCAGGCGAAAGTATAAGGTTAATTAGACTCTCAAATAGGTTCATAACCCCAAAATATTAATAGCTAGTGCAATATGTGGCCTCATTTGTGAATTTCAGGTTTGCAAGGTGTGATCCTGTTTTAAGACTACTTAAAAACGAACACCAACATGAGCTTGTGTCAAATGTGACCCAGATGCTGGTCCCAGAAGGATGTGCTCAACTGTATGTCACATGTATTTCAGATGTTAGTAATAAAGGTTTTGTAGTTATGTCAGACGCAACTCTATGACCAAATATCTTATTTTTTAGTACAGGATATACATCATAGCAGTAGCCTGATACCCAGAGGAATTCTCCAATAAACCGCCTTTCCAAAGAGTGGAGCCACAGCTCTGAGAAGGGCATAGCAATTCCATTTACCCAGCTGTCATGGGTAGAAAATAGTTTCCAGTTGGCCTTCCTCATGCAACTCAAGGGTCATCAGAAGTGCTGTTTGATCACTCCATCAGGCAGAGTAGAAAGAACAGAAGGTTTGCATGGTGTAGAACAAGGTTCAAATTTCAGCTCAGCCTCTTACTGAATGTGTGAACCTAGCTTACTTAAAATTTCCATTTCCTCATCTTCATATGTCTCATAATATCATTCTTTTCCGATTGCCTGACATATTCAATAATAAATAATTTTCATTAGTACTTTCCACATAAATGGCCTCTCTACCTATTCTGCATTGAAGTGAGAAAATAGCCACCCCAAAGAGAGACCTAGAAATGAAAAGAGTGCCCTGAGCCAATAGGTTTCCATCTGACCATTTATTAAAAGAGAGTGGGGAGAAAAGATAATGGAAAGGGCTGAAACCGGTTTGGCTCAGTGGATAGAGAGTCAGCCTGCGGACTGAAGGGTCCCAGGTTCGATTCCGGTCAAGGGCACGTAACTTGGTTGCGGGCACATCCCCGGTGGGGGGTGTGCAGGAGGCAGCTGATCAATGTTTCTCTCTCATCGGTGTTTCTAACTCTCTATCCCTTTTCCTTCCTCTCTGTAAAAAAATCAATAAAATATATTTTAAAAAAAAAAGATAATGGAAAGGCAGGAAAAGAGGAGAGGGGAGAAAATAATGCTTCTAGTACCATGATTCAGAGGCATTTCTGAGTTACATCCCAGTGGCTCCCAGACGCTGCCTACGGAGTGGTGTGCCCTGAATGCCTGCGCGCTGGAAACTCGCAAATTTGGTGTCCAGAGTTCTGCCTCTGGGGAGGGGGAAGATGCAGTTACTACTGCGGTAACGGTGCACCTTTGGAGGTGTAGGTCTCAGGGTCTGTGGGTCTGCGGGTCTGCGGCTGGAGTAGCAGAATTTTGGCTATAGTGGCTGCTGGGTTGCGGGCAGTGTCAAAGTCCTGACTGGGTGGTGGTGCTGATGAATTCCTAGAAAAGGCCGCTGTCCCCTTCAAGATGGCGTGGGCTCCGTCAAAAAATTCATTTTTATTTATAAACATCAGACTAACAAATGCAATTATAAAAATAGTATTGACTCAACTATTACTGCTTTTGTTAATGAAATCAGGATTCTTGGGCCAGCCTGAGGGGGAGGCAAGTGGGAGGCAGGTCTCAATCTAGCTTTCTTCAGTCCCACCCAAGTATGTAGGTGGGGGGGTAGGCTCTTATACACACACTGAGTATCTAGGCCCCACACTTTATCTCCAGTGGTTTAGAAAGGCCTGGGATATTAAAGAATAATTGTCTCTTACAATATTCATCCATTCCAAAAAAAATATTGAGCAGTTACTGTATGTGAGACATTATTATAGATATTTGGGATACAATTGTGAATAAAGCAGAGATCTTTGCCCTTGTGGAGCATATATTCTAACAGAGGGAGACAATAAATAAAAAGTCTAATAAATGAGTAAAGTACTTTAGAATGTGACAAGTGCTATAGGAAAAAAGAAAAAGTAGATCATGGTAGGAAGGATCAGGAGTGCCAGGGGTGGGTTTGGGTTGGGTTGAAATTTTAAGCAGGATGGTCCATGAAGACCTCTTTCAGAAGGTCACACTTGAGCAAAGACAAGTGACTTTCTGGGGAGCGGGGAACCCTTCTAAGCAGGAGAAACAGATAGTGCAAAGGCCTTAAGATAACAGCATGCTTGGTCTCAAGGAAGAGGGAGGAGGTCAGCGTAGCTGCAGTACAGAGGTCAAAGGGAAAGCTATAGGAGACAGGATCTGAGAAGTAAGATAGGTGCAGCCGGCAGGACCTTGCAGCCCACTGGAGGGGATTTGGCTTTCACTCTATACTTGTAACTCAGATGGCATCGCTGCAGATCTTTGTGGCACAGATGGGTGCAATTTGCTCTGGACAATCAATGATGATCTGGCTGCTTTTGAAGGAGGGCCTCACTGAGCACAGCAGGAAGTACAGAAAAATACAGCTCCTTGTAGAACATGGCTAGAGTTTCAAGGCCAGCTAAGTGGTATCTGGATCCTGCACTACTCTTGCCCACGGTATCCACCCAGGTTCAGACCCTGATCCCTGTTACAATGAACATTTGGCCTTCCCATGCTCTCATTTCTTTTCTTCTCCCCATCCCAGAGAATCCTTTCTAACCTCAGGAATTGGAAAGGGAGGGAAACAAGGCTCTTTCTCATGAGAATTTTCTTCTCCATCAATTTTTATGCATTGAGGTCTCTCCCCTTCCTCCTCCAGATATAGACTTTTTTAAACTCAGAAAGCAAAATAGTGACTTTTCCCCCAATTTCTATGTGTCACTGCATCCCCAAAGAGGTGAAGGCAACCATTGCAGCGCACTTGGCTACAGTGGGAAAGGGAAGAGCCACAGGTTAAAAAGATGTATCAATAGCAAAAACACACTGGTTGATATTTTTAAAATACTCTCTCACAATATTTGTTTCAGACAAATCATTTGTTCAACAAAATATTTATCGAACACTTTCCATTAGCCAAGATATGTGCTAAGAGTGAAGGGACAGCAATATTTAGAAGGTAATCCCTGACATCTAGGACCACACAAACTAGAGGGAAAGGAAGAGGGGTAAGTAAGTTACAACAACATGAACAGTAATTGCATAGCACAGAGCACACATGACAGAAGTTAGTCTCATGAAGACAGCATGCAGTAAGGTGCACCAATGGCCTAGTTTTCCCCACTTCACTACTGCTGGTCATTCGACTGAAGAAAAGTGAAGAGATCTGAGAAAGAGTCCCTTCTAACCAAAATAGATAAGTGCTAGCTTTTCAGCACTGAAGTGTGGAATATCACATTTCACAGGGATTCGGGTCTGTGGTGTGAGCAAGTCTTCCTCATGCTCTAAATGGAGACTAGAAAAAAATTTGTTCATGAAACCCTTTCAACACATTTTTATTCAGTGCAAAATATGCTCCTAAAGTGAAGAAAAAAATCTAGTAGGAGTTGAAAAGTCAGTTAAGATTTTCGGTGGGAATATATATATAAATATATATATATTTGCCTAAGCGACCTTTATGACCGAATGACCTGAACGACTGGTCGCTATGATGCGCACTGACCTCCAAGGGGCAGACACTCAATGCAGGAGCTGCCCCCTGGTGGTCAGTGCGCTCCCACAGTGGAGGCACTGCTCAGCCAGAAGCCGGGCTCATGGCTGGCGAGCGCAGCTGCAGCAGTGGGAGCCTCTCCTGCCTCCACAGCAGCACTACCGGGCAGTAGCAGGCAGGCACAGCAGGCTGGGGTGAGCGGCTGCGGAGCTGCACCCAGCAGGGCTGGGCCTCCTCCCTAGCTGCCGGCCGCTCCGGCACTGCTAAATCCCTCTCGGGAGATGTCAGTCCGAAACCCTGCAGTCCAACATCCCCCGAGGGGTCCCAGATTGCAAGAGGGTGCAGTCCAGGCTGAGGGACCCCACCCATGCACGAATCCATGCACCAGGCCTCTAGTATATATATACATACATAAAGGATACTTAAAACCCATAGTCAGAAGAATGTCAGCGCCCCAGTCAGTTCTTCTCAATTCGAGTCACCATCTTCTCACAGATCCAGTTTCTGTGCATATACAGTTCACCTCACACACTTTGTTGTTGTTAATCCTCACCCGAGGATATTTTTTCCATTGATTTTTAGAGAGAGTGGAAGGGATGGGGAGAGACTGACAGAAGCATTGATATGAGAGAGACACACTGATTGGTTGCCTCCTGCATGCTTCCTGACCAGGCCAGGGATGAAGCCTGCAACTGAGGTACCTGCCCTTGACCGGAATCAAACCCAGGACCCTTCAGTCTGCAGGCCAATACTCTAACCACTGAGCAAAACTGGCTAGGCCACCTCACCCAATTTTAAATAATAACTTCACAAAGAGGTACAATAGGTTCAAGAACCTCTTTCCAGTCGCAACTCTCTGGGGTATGGCAGATAAGCACAACCTGTGTGGCTAAGACAATACTTCTGGTTCTCATCTATGTGGCCCCATGCCTCTATTTCCCTTCCCCCTCCCCCATTCTCTACACACGGATGCCTGCTTCCTGCCTCTGGTTCCTTCTTACCCATCCAGAAAAGCTCTGCCTTTGCTAATAAATTTTCCCGAAATATAATCTTTAAATACTAAATAATTTCAAATAACTCCTTTGGAAAGTTTTAGCTCTCTCCCCTTATAGCTGTCTTCTCTACTTGGCAGGCCAGAACTGGCTGTATGATACTGCAGCTCTCTGCCTTTTTCGAATGACTTCCCATTTAGTGGCTAATAAGTCTCACCCAACATAAGCCTTATTCTTCTGTGGAGATGAGAAGTGCTGAATTCCCTTTTTGGTTGGTAAAGGGCATTGTCTATCTTTAATCTTCTCTAAAAACAAACTCTCATTGCACAGCCTTCATTATCTCTCTGGAAACAGTAAGTTGGGACTGGAATGGCTAATCATGCAATTTCCCATATCACGGTGGCTTACACAGGGATAAAGGCAGGCTCCTAGAAAGCACTATTGGAGGAGGAAGCATTTAAATCAGCCTTGTAGGACAAGCAAAGAATGCTCACAAGAAAAGAATTATGAGATGAGTTTTGAAAAGTGGGAATATACTTTCCCTAGGACAATGAAACCAAAAAAATTATAATTAAAATTTTTCTAAGGCTGCTGAAAGGTATCAGTGAGGGCTCAAATTTAAAAAGCAAATTTTCCAAAGATGATATAATAGGGCAGGAATTCATAAACTATGTTTGTGCCATTGGCACTACATGGATGATAAAGACTTGAGAAGGAAATGAAGAGATGACCAAAAAGATGAACTAGAGTCCCTTCCCTAGTTCACCAGAGCAGCTTGGTTCTACATATTGGGAGTCCATCATTGAGGGATGGGGGAAGGGACCTATCAGAAAATATTAAAAATACCCTGATGATGTTCTGAAAGATTTGAAAAACGTGGTATTGGAAAATTCATTCTTGGTCTTTTTAAACACCTGTGGTAAGCCATAAACATCTGCTCTGTGAATTCTCTACTGTGAGAGTTAGGCAAATGTATATCTGTGTTTCCTGGCCTCACTGTGGGGCACCAACATTTTTTGGCTCCTCAGACCTTATCTGTGAAATGTCAAAACTTCTGGGCCCAAACAGAAAGCTGTGTGAGATTCAAGAAATAGGAAAGAGAATCCCCTGAATAGTAAGACTGCGATCTGCAGGAATGGGTAGTGCCTAGCAGATTTTCCAGGCTAGTCTCCTTTAGCTGAGGTACATTAGCAACTGATTACCCCACCCTGGCATTCCTTCTCATTCTGCTGTGGCTTCCTGTTCAGTTTGCATATTAGAGCTGATATTAGCCAAAGACTCTCTTCCAGGCTGCACTTGGCATTTCTATGGCCAAGCTGTGGGGTCCATATGACTCTGACTATGACCTTTCTAGATAATTTAAGTTTCCTTTTTAAATGGTATGTTCTCACCTCACGGGGCCCAATTAGCTTTTTAAATATGCAAAACTGAATTAATACCATTTCCACTCCTAAAATATACCTCAAATGATGATCAATGATGTTTCTCAAATGCCAAGGGAATTACTTGGAATTTCTAAATAAACAGAGATTCTGCTGAAAACCCTTGAGAGAAAACTATTTCTTGGTGACAAGACTGAAAAATAATGTCTTGCCTTTCTACATCCCAAAACAAATGCAGGCTCCAAGAAACTCCAGCTGGTATGAAAAATTTGCTTATTTTCTTGGAAATTAATCAAAATGCATTCTAAATGTCATCTTTACCAAGTAAATATTAATGTACATGAGTCTCCTCAGAGGCAGTAAGGGCCTATTTCACCTTGCTGATGTGGTTATTCACACAGTAACATCAGTGCTGAACTTAGAAGCCAATTAAATCATTAAAGATGGGAAAATTGACCTGGGTCTTCCTAGAATCCCATAATGGATTTTAAGAAAAAAGAACTTCAGTTCAACACTGTTATTCCATAGTTGAGGAAACCAGAAATGTTTCACAGCTCACCCACAATCAGCAGCACCATTTCTTGTCTTCAGATCTTGTGAAATAATATTTCAGGACCAAAATTAATTCAAACCAAAACAAAGTGTGGAAAAACCTTTTGTTGAGGCTTAATAAAGCTCTCCGGAGAGCCAGAATGGGTTCCTTGGCTCTATAGGAATTCTGGGTCATTTCTAGTCGAGCTACCCAGTTTAGAGAATCTTCTTGAGAATTATCACCTAGAGGTACAGCTGGAACCAGGAACTGGTCTGGGGTTCTTCCCACCATTCCACACAGAATACAAAGAAGAAAATGAAAATAGAAGAATGTTAGACCTGGCCAGGCTAATAAGAGTTCAGGAGAGGAGGCCACATAAACATCCCAGTTACATTTGCATTTCTAGTAATTCTCCTAATAGTAGAAATGTTTAATCTGAAGCCTATGACAAGGAGTCACAAGTGTGAACGTGAAAATTCCAGCATTAAATGGAAGAAGTGAGGCCAAAACTATTGGTCTCAATGTTATTATGTGAGCTGTGCCAAGATAGCTACACAAGAAATCATGAAATTGCTGAAAAGTCTACATTCTTAAGACCCCACAGAGGAGATTCTGAATCGGGAGGTTTAAATGGGGCTCAGAAATATGTGTATTGTAAAACAAAGCTCCTGGGTGCATCTATCTGATGCAGAGTCTTGTTCAGAACCTTTGAGGCTCCTTTTCACACTGACCTTCTATTAAAGGACCCTTCCTTCTCGTTCTCGGTAGAATTTTCTTATAAAGAGCCAGCTGGGAAAGATGTGAGATACCCATAAGGAGTATCTGTGTTTGGCCTTGTCACTTTGTACATTTAACGATGACACTGATGATGAAGAAAATGATGAGGATGAGGATGTTGATGACAATAACAATAACCATGGACAAACTTTACTAGGCCAGTGCTTCTCAACTTTGAATGTGTGTAAGAATCACCCGGGGGTCCTATTAAAATGCAGATTCTGAATCAGTGGGTCTGGGGTGAAGCCTAAGGTTTTACATTTCTAGCAAGTCCCCAGGTGATGCCAATGTTGCTGGTCAATGGATGATACTGCAGGTAACTAAGGAAAACCGAGTCTTTTCAAATTCCTTAAAGATTCAGCAATTCAAAAGGCAAATGAGAACAGTATTGGCTCCTAATAGCAGCACTAAAACCCCTAGAGGCATTCAGGTATCACTGGGCAAAATACTATCATTGATACTATCACAAAAACTAATATTAAAACAAACTATTGAGTAAATTTACCCCCAAAGACCCCAGATGACAGGGTTTTAAATTTGTTTACAGGTAAGAAAGACCTGTCATTCTTTTAGGTCACAATCATGTGATTTGTCCCAGCTCCATGAGCCCCGCAGTTGTTTGTTGCTATTCTAAATGAACACCCCACTCTTCAGAAGAAGCCACAGAAGCAAGACAACCTTTCTGTCACCTCTGGATGCCCTCTTCCTTTTATAATCCCAAATCATTAACATGGCACAATCAAAACAGTCCCCACCAGGTATGGTTCTGTTGCAGAAACACCTCACACACAAAGTTAACCGCTATTTGAAAAATTAAGTGAGCACTAATCACAGTCTCAGGAAAAACAGAGAGCAATTCTCAATTGAGAGAAAGGGATAGAATCTTCATATTAGATATTATTTCTTATTTTGTGTTTTTATACCTTTTCCTTCATTAGGCTAAGAAATAGAATTAATCAAAATGCAGAGCCCATTGTAAGAGCCCATGGTAAGTGCTCAGTAAATCAAACAAATGGATTGATTGATAGCTATCCAGATACTTTTTCAAATGTAAGCCTTTCTATTATTAGGTGCCCCCCCCCCAAAAGTTTTAACTAATAAAGTAAAATAAGCAAAAATAGGGAGAAATAAAAGTTGGGAGACTACAGACTCAATGTATTATATGCAGCAGGTATTATCAATTGTCCACCCTAAAGTATTCTCCCTTTTTCTTAATGGGCAAATCCCAGTCTAATTCAGAATGTTGTAGAGATCCTTTGCTTTTCAGAAAGGCTGACAAACTGCAGAGGATAAGTCAGATGGAGCCAGACATAGAAAAACATCCCCTGCAGTTAGTGCATGTTCTAAGGGAGAGCATGGGACCCCATGCTGCCCAACCAGATCTGAGGACTTCCCTTTGTTAACCAACTCTGGAACATTCTCTGCTCTCCGTCTTCCTTCCTAATTAGGAGAATGCCTTTTGAAAACATGAGGTTTGCAGTTGCTGCCACAATTTTATGACCATAAGGCAAGACTTTATCTAAATGTTCTGACATCACTGAGCATTGATCAAGCCCTGGAATGGGCTACCTCTTAGATCCTTTTTATGGAAGGAAAGCAAACCTCAATGTTTAAAGCACTTTTAGTGGGGTATTTCATTTGTTGTACCTGAGAGCATAATACTAATATACTGTATTATGCTTGTCCTATTTGTATGGTCATATTTTAAAATCTAATACAGACTTCCCAAAAAGAACAATTAATAAATCTATGGCTAACAAGTTTTTTGAGATAATCATTTATTGGGTTAGGTTATAAACTCTGGATTATAAATTGACATTCATAAGTTAGCTGAATTAAGTATCCACCATGAAATGTGGGGGGAAACTCACACACGTTTTAATAGAGGTAATCATTTATACATTCATCCATTCAACAAATATTAACTGATGTGTTCTATGTGGAAGAGCCATGCTAGGCCCTGGAGAGACAGAGAAATTCCCTTCTTCTTGGAGCTTACATTCTACTCAGGCAGAGAGAAAATTCACAAATTTATAAAAAGGATTATTAATACCAAGGAAAAAAATCCAGAACGATCGGGTAAAGAGCAACAGCAGTGTGATCTTTAAATAAGGTTGTCAGCCCTGGCCTGTTTGGCTCAATGGATAGATTGTCAGCCTGGGGACTGAAGGGTCCCAGGTTCAATTCCCAGTCAGGGCACATGCCTGGGTTGTGGGCTCAATCCCCAGTAGGGGGCATACAGGAGGCAGCCGATCCATGTTATTCTCTCATCATTGATGTTTCTATCTCTCTCTCCCTCACCCTTCCTGTCTCTGAAATCAATAAAAATATATTTATAAATAGATAGATAGATAGATAGATAGATAGATTATAGATAGATAAAGGTTGTCAGGGGGAAGCTCAGACTTCTGCAGAAGCATAAAAATCCAGTGAGGTGTCAGTCAATCCAAGGGGATGCCATTTCCCAACAGAGTAATAATCAATACCGCAAACCCAACTTCCAAGAGTTCGAGGGATTTGGAGCTGATCAAGGAAAAGGATATGATCACAAGAGGCACTAACCACAACAAGCTCAACTGGGTGATGCTTAGGTGGAATTGCATGAGAGAAAATTGTCCCTCACAACAAGAATCTGTACAGAGGCTCTAGTTGGGGTGGGGGTTTAGAAGAGGAGGAAGGCTAAGGAACTGCAAGGGGATAGGAATATTGGAGAGGGAGATTAGTCTGGGTGCTGTCACTCAGCAGCACTCAGTATGGTGGAGAATCTCGGAGTCAGAAAGCTTTGAAGGGCCATAGTAGCATGGGGCCCTGTAACTGCAAAGACCCATCATTTAAATAGGTAACAGCTCTTGAATGAGGTTCTGCAGGGTATACAAAGCCAGTCTCTAAATGGCTAGAAAATTTGCTTTTTTGATCTATTTTATAAAATAATTAGAAGTGCACAATTTTTTATTTGGGTCTGGTGGGCTTTTGAGCTAATGGGTCTCAACTTATAAAAAAAGAACAATCTTGGGGCCAATATACAAATGCCATTTACAATATACATTCGGCTCATTTATATAACACCAACCTATTGTTTTTAAGACAGGACCAACAAACAATAATTGACACTTGCCACGTAGTAGTTCTGAATAAGTTCAAGCATGTCTTAAGAAATAGTGTTTCTCAGTGGAAAGGGATAGTCCTAAAAACTTGCCTAATTGGACAAGAAAACAAGGTGAAGAAAAAGCAAGTAAACTAGGCTAGATCCTCAAGTATCTACTTGTCAAGATATAGTGAGAAAACAGATAGAAGTCAGCTGCTTTTTACCTCCAAATACAAAAACAGCATGTTTAAAGAAAACTAAAAAATTCATAAAGTATAGTTTTTAGCAAAGTTCCTGGTGAATTTCACCTTTAATTTAGGCTAGGAAGCTTAGGAATAATAAGCCACAGAGAAGACACTGTATCCAAATGATTCCACTCAACAATAGGCAACAAAGAAGGCACCTTATCTAAACGAGGTGAAAGAACCTTGAAGTATATGTATCAATGAGGAAACTGAGGCCCAGAAAAGTTTATGACCTGTTCAAGGTCACACTGCTTGTTAGAAACTAGGGGCCCAGTGCACAAAATCGTGCACCTTGAAAGGAACTGTGAGCCGCGAGGCTGCAGTGGGCACAGAGGCAGGTCTCGGCCCATCCTCCACACTCCCACACAGCCTCTCCCACTGCAACCCCCATCTCCTGTCTGCTGGCAGCCCCGCTCCCGCCGCCACAGCTCCCACGTGCTGATGGCGCCAGCCCCGTTCGCATCCGCTGACGGCGTGGAGCTATTGGGGCTGGCGCCATCAGCTGGTGTGAGCAGCGGCTGCTGGCCCTGATAGCCCCTCAGGAGCAGGGGTAGGTGGAGAAGCCCTGAGAGGTGATCAGGGTCAGCAGCTGCTGACACATGGGAGCAAAGAATTTTCAGTAACCACCAGAGGCTCACCCTGATGACAGTGACTGGTACCCTGCCTTGGTCTGGCAAACCCGCTCACCTGCTCCACCATCCCGCCGCAGCTGAAGCCCACCATGTTCCGCGTTCTGACACCTGCTGCCGACGCCCGCCATGTTCCGCATACGCCCCCTGGTGGTCAGTGCACATCATAGCGACCGGTTGTTCGGTTGTTCCACTGTTTGGTCCATTTGCATATTAGGGTTTTATATATATAGATAGCTTGCAATTCCACTCCATGATTTCCAGGCCTGGGCTCTTTTCCTTCACATTACAATTTTCCCTGACAAGCCTCTGTTGACTATATAATCTAATAGAATAGTTCTCCTTATTTGTGGTTTCACTTTCCAAAGTTTCAGTTACCCACAGTGAACCAGTACAAACATATTAAATGGAAAATTCCAGAAATAATTCATAAGTTTTAAATTGCACTCCCTTTTGAATAGCACAATGAAATCTCATGCTTCCCACTTCATCCCACCTGGGACGTGAATTAGCACTTTGTCCAATTTATCTACCCTGTACCTATAGTACCATGAGATATTTTGACAGAAAGGAAGAGAGACCACATTTACATAACTTTCATTACAGAATATTGTTATAATTGTTCTATTTTATTTTTAGTTATTGTTAATCTCTTACTGTGCCTAATTTATAAATTAAATTTTATCATAGGTATGTATATATAGGAAAAAACATAAATATCCAATATACAATAATAAGTAAGGAACCAGGATAATTATTATAAAATCTCCCACTCAAAATATGAAATAGCCAGGCTGGTATGGCTCGGTGGTTGAGCATTGGCCTATGAACCAGGAGATCTCAGTTCCATTCTTGGTTAGGGCACACGTCCGGGTTGCAGGCTCGATCTCCAGTATGGGGCATGAAGAAGACAGCAGATCAATGATTCTCTCTCATCATTGATGTTTCTTTCTCTCTCTCCCTCTCCCTTCCTCTCTGAAATCAATAAAAATATATTTTTAAGTGAAATAATGTAAGGCACATAGGAATTCCTGGTTAATGTGAAAAAGAAAAAATAAATCCTGATGGGCAGTCATAATGAAGGCCTTTAACCCTGGGAGTTGGGGAAGTTCCTTACTTACCCACTGATTTTGCTCTCCAGTAGGTACTCTTTTGTCCATTAGTTTTCATGGCCACCGACAGTGCCTTCTGAGAAATTCTTCTTTTTCCATTAACCTCCAAGGTCATGTTTGAAATGGACATTTGTAGGCCATGCAGTTTTTACAGCCCATTTCCTTTCCAAGGTTAGTTTAAGGTCTCTAAACAGTCCCAGACTTTGAACAGGTTCATGCTTTTTGGCAGTAGATTCTCTCAAAAATTTGGTAGGCCAGAAGCCAATTCCAGTCAATTTTAAGTGCCAATAATCATATCCAAAATTCCTTCTCAGACATAGTTCTCAAACCTATCATATTTTTATTAGCTTCTTCACCCATGTCCTTTTTTCTCCTTCTCCCTCTCTCTCTTTTTCTATTATAATTTAATGATGGTTACATTAAGGACATACAAAACAATAGAGTTTGGCAGAAAGATAACTGTTAATCTGGGTTATTGTATTTAAATGATAAATATTATTAGTCTCTTTCAATAAAACCCTTTCAGTCTTAAATTCTACTATTCAGTGTTCTGAAGTAATAGGTTTTTTAACCTGTAGGCCCTTATATCTAGAATGTCTCCATTCTCTTGGTTCTCTGCTTGAGAACTAGCCAAATCTTGCTTTATTCATACTATAATATTTTTCTCAAAGCAGTCTATAATAGTAAATACAATCACAGTGACCCTCATTTCTGCTAGAGATACAGGGCCCTAGGCACAGATATGCCTTCCAAGTTATTATAGGTGATATTTTTACCAAATATTTTGCCTCAGCACAACAGAGTTCTTCAGCCTTCTGGGTAACTATATCTCTTCTTTACGTCCCACCATCTACCATAAGATCTATGAGGCATGTTTAATTTTTTGTATTATGTTAGTGTCCCACTCTGGTACTCACAGAAGTTTACTTCTCATTCACATGTAGCCTAATCATGTATTGAACAGGTGATCTTTTCTTCAGAGATTCAAGGTCTCAGACTTCATCCTATGTCCACTATCACCTGAGACCAGAAATTCCTGAGCTTCTGGCCAAAGGTGAAGGAAAGAGAAAGAGATGCCTGTGCTGAAGTTTTTTTTAAATCACACTTGAAATTGCTTACATTCTACCCACATTCCAGAGGCCAGAACTCAGTCACCAACTGTGTACCAGGAATGGAGTTTTGGCAAACACACAGCAGTCTCTGCCATACACAACTCTAATATTGCTCCCATCATGTAATTAGAAGAATACAGATCTCATTGTCCTATGACAGTGGTCGTCAAACTCATTAGTCAACAGAGCCAAATATCAACAGTACAACGATTGAAATTACTTTTGAGAGCCAAATTTTTTAAACTTAAACTTCTTCTAACACCACTTCTTCAAAATAGACTCACTGCTGAAACCGGTTTGGCTCAGTGGATGGAGCGTCAGCCTGCGGACTGAAAGGTCCCAGGTTCGATTCCGGTCAAGGGTATGTACCTTGGTTGCAGGCACATCCCCAGTGAGGGTTGTGCAGGAGGCAGCTGATCAATGTTTCTCTCTCATCGATGTTTCTAACTCTCTGTCCCTCTCCCTTCCTCTCTGTAAAATATCAATAAAATATATTTAAAAAAACAAAAAAACAAAATAGACTCACCCAGGCCGTGGTATTTTGTGGAAGAGCCACACTCAAGGGGCCAAAGAGCCGCATGTGCCTCGCGAGCCGCAGTTTGCCAACCACTGTCCTATTAGATAAAAACTCAATGAGCTTGCTAAGAAGATAGGCTGGGAGATTTGGTATAATCAGAAATCAACAATTTTAAGTTTAGGACCTTGGAGTCTTAAAGTTATCAGAGGCAACTGCAGAGATCAGCTAGTCTAACTATCTCATGATAAACTGAGACTCAGATGGGCATTGGTCTAGAACTCAGTGGTAGTTCTAGGTTTAGAACTCTGGTCTTCTCCCACTCAGGTCAGGGCTGTCTGCAATATGCCTCCTTGCCTTGATTTGTGTAAACTTGCTGTAGGTTAAGGGACAAAAACTGGATTTTTTTTTTAATTACATATAACTTATAGTAGTTTGCCGGAAGCCAATTCCAGCATGTCAGCAGGAATCTGGGACAGCTGAAAGGCATTTCCCCAAACCTGAAAAGGATGATTGCTTGCTGCCAGACAGCTCAGGGAATCTTAATCTACATGTTATTGCCTCCTACTGGCCAAACACCTGAACAGCCATAGGCAAATTCTTCCAATCTGACAATGGATTCTGTACCTAACTCTACCCTTTGATGTGTATATATCCACCTTGCCTTAGGACAAATTGTGTTAATAAAAAGTCCTGAGACAAGGAGAACTTAGTTCCTTTAGCTAAGTCTTCTCTGACTCCCTATAATACCTTTCAAAATTATGTTTCGTCTCTGGACTCTTATTTAATTTACTCATAGTACCTTCTCCAGATTCCTAAACCCTTCTTGATGCCGGATCCAGACTACCAACGTTAGTAGATATGGGAAATAGAGGGACATCCAATTAGAAGACAAGTAAAACGCTTTGTTCAGAATTTCAGTAGGAATTAGGTTGATATATGTAGTCCTAAAAGAAATCTTTTTTTACTCCAAAGATAGGATAAATTTGGTCTGGATGTTCTTTCTCAAACTTTTTCAAACTGTTTGAACCTAGGGGATCACTCAGATCATAGCAGAGAAAAACTATTGCTTTTGTAAAACTAAATAAAAATGAAGTAGAAAAATGTTTGCAAAAACTTCAGGAAGTAGCCAGAAGTGATGAGTAGGACATAGACTAGTTGTTGAAAGAAACAAAACCAGTTGTACTGTTTTACTCTGAGCTCTTATTCTTGGAATAGGTAATTATCCTCTCCAAATCTACAAATAACATTTCCTTCTAGGCCTTATTTCTGGTGTTGTGGTTAGGACAAAATGAGATTATGTATACAAAAATGAATTGCAGAAAGGAGCCATATAACAGAAGTAGGAAGATACTTAACTGATCTCCTCCAATGGGCACAACAAATCTACAACTACACATGGGGTAATTTCCTCTGTAAAAGAACTGAAAACCGGATGAACTGAACTTCTATGACAAAGTATAAAAGGGCAACATCAAGACAAGTAGGAGAGGCAGAAACATGATCAAATGGGATTTATTCCAGAAAAGCAAAGATGGTTGAACATCTGCAATTTAATCCACATGATACCCACATTAACAAAATGAATGATAAACATCACATGGTCACCCAGCCAGCATGGCTCAGCGGTTGAGTGTCAACCTATAAACCAGGAGGTCATGGTTCAATTCCCGGTCAGGGCACATGCCTGGATTGCAGGCTTGATCTCCAGTGGGGAACATACAGGAGGCAACCGATCAATGATTCTCTCTCATCATTGATGTTTCTGTCTCTCTCTCCCTCTTCCTTCCTCTCTAAAATCAATAAAAAATCACATGATCATCTAAAAAATTACATGATCATCTAAATAGATGTACAAAATGCATTTGACAAAATTCAACATCAATTTATGATTTTAAAAACTCTCAACAACGTGAGTATAGTGCCTCAGAATAATAAAAGTCATAATGACAAACCCACAGGTAACATCATACTCAGTGGCAAAAAGCCGAAAGCTTTTCCGCTAAAGTCAGAAACAAGAAAAAGATGCCCACTCTTGCCACTTTTAGTCAACATATATTGAGAGTATTAGTCATAGCAATTAGGTTTAAAAAACTGAAATAAAAGACATCCTAATTAGAAATAAAATAGTAAAATTCTCATTAGTGGCAGATAATATAATATTATATATAAAAACCCCTAAAAACTCTACCAGAGAACTATTAGAACTAATAAGTGAATTCAGTGAAGTTGCAGGATACAAAATCAATATACAGAAATCTGTGGAATCTCTACATGCTAAAAACAAACTATCAGAAAGAGGAATTTAAAAGTCCCCTTTTAAAATTGCATGAAAAAGAATAAGATATCTAAAAATAAATTTAAACAAAGAGGTGAAAGACCTATACACTGAAAATTCTAAGACACTGGTAAAAATATTAAAGTAGACACAAACAAATGGAAAGATATTCTTTGCTTATAGATAGAAATAATTAATATTATTAAAATGTTCATACTACACAAAGCAATCTACAGATTCATTGCAAATCCTATCAAAATTCCAATGGCATTTTTTACATAACTAGAACAAATAATTTTAAAATTTGTATGGAACAGCATAAGATCCTTATTATGCAAAGTAATATTGATAAAGAAGAACAAAACATGAAAGTATCATGCTTCATAATTTCTGACTATACCACAAACCTATAGTAATCAAAATAGTATGCCACTGTCATAAAAATAGACACATAGATCACTAGAACAGAATTCAAAGCCCATAAATAAACTCATACATATTGGACAATTAATATACAACAAAGGAGCCAAGAACATATAGTAGAAAAAGAACAGTCTCTTCAATAAATGGTGCTGGAAAAACTGAACAGCTACATGCAAAGGAATGGCAGTGGACCACTATTTTACACCATACATAAAAATTAACTCAAATGAGTTCAGAAAATAGTTCCTCTTTAGAATTATTCTACATGCCAGTGTGGATTGGATTTTTTATATTCAATAAGTGATACAAAATACTAAAGAAAGCATTCTGGAAGCTGATTTTTTACTATCAGAGGTACAGATTACATGGTTTTTAAGGTCTTCACCCTCTTTTGTAGATTTTACAATAAAGCATAATTTACAATGTGGAAAGATGGGTTCAATCTAGGGTTTGACTCAGAAAGAAGTAGATTCAGAAGAAACCTAATATTGACACAATTTCTACTCATTATCCGGTAAGGCAACCCCAATCTGCACCCCCATAGAATTTTCTGAATTTCTAGGCTTCCAACCTGGAAGAATGCAGGACCCTGATATCTGTCTGGATATAGACAAAAGTCTCCACAGAAACACTGGCTCTGGTAGTGCTGGTCCCCTATGGAGACAGCCCTCCCAAACTGTGCCTCCTGAATCAGGCTGCTTATTTTAATTTCGGAGGAATAGCTAATAGGTAGCAACAACTCAAAATGATATTCAATATCTATGAAAATAGACCTCAATGTAATAGGGACACCAGCAGGACGTTAAGATGAATGGATTTTTCTTTTAAAAAATGGTGAGGGTAAATTAGTAGTATGAATACTTCTACACAGTGCTCTAGTCATAGGCAGGCCTCCAGTTGTTCACTACTCAGCCTCTATGTGTGCCCATATAGGAGTGAATCCTTTGGATAATACCACTTGAAACTGTGAATGGCATTTTTGGTACGACTAAATATGACTGTCAAAGCTTCTAGAAAATCAAAAGAGATCCTTATGCTTGTTACACCTAAAACACAAAGGAATGACAGAGATGAAAACAAGCATGTGAAGATATAATTCCCTTTTCATCAAGAATTCAAACCAAATGAAGTAGTTTGACTCTAATTTTGTTTAGGGGACATTCTGACATCTCAGCTGGTTTCCAATTCAATGATTTGGGGAAGGAGGGGGATATTCAGGCTCAATTATGGTTCAAATCAATTCACCTTTTTGGAATAAAATTGATGCATTTATGATTTAATACAAAAGTAATATTTGGGTTCAGTTCAAGATTCAGCAAATTAGTATGTTTCATTCCAGTTTAATGCTTCATTCAAGTCTCTGTTTTTCAGCTGTTCATTTTATCAGTTATAGCACAAAGGAGAAAAAATATATATATTAACTATTGCCAAATGAAAAATTAATGGCTTTGAAAGGAGCCAAAAATCTCATTAGGGTGTAAACTAAGCATAAATTTTCTATTGTCACATTATTTAGAGTACATAAACCTACCTGTGTCCAAAAAATCTCTTAGAATAATCCTCCAACATCCTTTTTATTAAACATTTACTTCATCCTTCTTCTCCCAAAGAAATTTTAAAAATTCTAAATAGTCTTTTCCAGAAAAGTCTAAATTTGAAAGTCCTCATTCTTTTTGTGAATCAAGATTATATATAGTAATTATATACATACTAGAGGCCTGGTGCATAAAACTCATGCAGGGGGGTGGGGGGTGGAGAGGGGCCTTCAGCCCGGCCTGCACCATCTCCAATCTGGGACCCCTCGGGGGATGTCCAACTGCCGATTTAGGCCCAATCCCAGCAGTCGGACATCCCTCTTGCAATCTGGGACCGCCTGCCTGCCTGCCTGCCTACCTGATTGCCCCTAACTGCCTCTGCCTGCTGGCCTGATGGCCCCTAATTGCCCTCCCCTGCCAGCCTGATCACCCCCTAACTGCCCTCCCCTGCCAGCCTGATCACCCCTAACTGCCCTCCCCTGCCGGCCTGATCACCCCTAACTGCCCTCCCCTGCTGGCCTGGATCACCCCTAACTGCCTCTGCCTCGGCTCCTGCCACTGTAGCTTTGTCCAGAAGGACATCTGGAAGATGTCCGGTCTAATTAGCATATTACCCTTTTATTAGTATAGATATAAATGCTATATATAGTGATTATATTATACACACATTATGCATATAAAAAGTATACATTTTATATTACATACACCATACATTTATAAAGGGTAGTAGGAAACAAGGAATTTTAAGTTCATTGAGAGTAAGAGAAAGGCAAGTGAGCCAATAAAAACAAACTGATCCTACAGTTGGGGGTGTTTAAGATTATTTTCTTGATAAAAACCCACTGCTTAGAATTTATCTTTCTACAGGTACATTTGGTAAGATGATTTATTAAGTTATACATGTATGATATGTTTGCACAGAATTTTCCTTCTTCCATTCAAGGTGGTCTCCAAGACACCTTGCAGCTCTATTATTTAAGTACTTTCTTATCTAGATATTCATTCTCTCAAAGAATTTCAATTTATTGGACAAGAATTATTTCTCTTGAGGTAACCATGCTATCTCCCAACTGCCACACCCTGTCCCCCAAAAGATTGTTTGTGTGTGTTCAGTGACCCTACTCTTTATTAGTCTGCCAGCTTTCCTGGTGCTATTGCAAAGGAAAGATCTCTTCTTCCATGCAGTTTATAATCTTACTGAGTGTATAGAATAAATTATGCCTTCCCTTTAAAATTCATATGCTGAAGCTCTAACTCTCAATGTGACTATTTGAAGACAGGACCTTTAAGGAGGTAATGAAGGTTAAATGAGGCAGTCAGGGTGGGGCCCTAATTCCAAGGATTGGTGCCCTTATAAGAAAAGGAAAAAACACCAGGGGTACACAGACACACACACACAGAAAATCAATGTGAGGACAGGGCAAAAAAGGAGCCATCTCAAAGCAAGGAGAGAGGCCTCAGGAGAAACCAATCCTGCAGCACCTGGACCTTGGACTGTCAGCTTCCAGAACAGTGCAGAAATAAGTTCCTGTTGTTTAAGCCCCCAGTTTGTGGTACTTTGTTATGACAACCCTAGCAGACTAATACATTGAATAAATATAATCAATATGCAGATACAAGAGGCAGAGAGTAAACACTATATGACTGAACATAATCAAATGAAGATATGTATATTCTTGTTTGTAGATGATTCCTTGATGCTCTCTAGGGAAATTAGTATGGAGATAATGGTTTAGCCCTAGCCGGTTTGGCTCAGTGGAAAGAGCGTTGGCCTGCGGACCAAAGGGTCCCAGGTTCGATTCCGGTCAATGGCACATACCTCGATTGCAGGCTCCCCCCTGGCCCAAGCCCTGGTTGGGACCTGTGCAGGAGGCAACCAATACATGTGTTTCTCTCACATGACATTTCTCTCTATGTTTCCCTCTCTCTTCCACGCTCTCTAAAAATCAATGGAAATCCTCAGGTGAGGATTTAAAAAAAGAGAGAGAGAGATAATGGTTTAGCCCACTCTCACCCATCTGTGTGAGATGATCAAATTGAGCATTTTTCAACCCTGTGAACTAAAAACTGACAAGAGGCTTCTTTCCTGGGCATAGTACACAAAGAAAACAAAGAGGGAAGTGGCACAATCTTCTCTCCCAACTCATTTCACATCCTAATTCTGAGGCAGGCTGCCTAAAGGGGTCAATGTTTTCTCTAAGAATGGATGTAGCTAGGAATGGTTATGATTTTAGTAAAAACTCAGCTTGGAAGTCATGAGGCCCCTTCTTAAGTGGTTTGGGTTTTTTGAAGCCAGAAGGGTCATTATAGGTCTCGCAGCAGTATCTGAACAAGCAAGTTATGGCCCTCAGCCACCCACTCCTTATAACAACCAGTCCCCTCCCTTCATCACCTCCTTCCCTCCCTCTACCCATCCCTCTCTATCTCAGGCCCTCACCCCTCATGGCAGGACACCTACAGTCACCCTCCCAAGGTTGGTCTACCTATAGCAAGAACTTAACTTGAATTGACTTATTTCCACCCCTTTCTCCCACCCCCCCACGCTCCCCCGCCCCCACACCTGCAAAAAAACCACTCAAAGCAGTTTCTATGTAACTATGGTTTGGCTGTATTATCTTGCTCAGGGACACACAATTTAACCACCATGAACAATTAAAATCTTGTTTGGGCCCCACCATGCTAACTGTATTCCTCACTACCTCTGTGAGGGTCTTTCTATATATAAGCATGCTCATGCTTACTCTCATATCCTTTACACCTAAGAGTGGTAACCATTATTTAGGAAACCCTTCAGACAATTTTGGGCATGCATATTCTATAGCACCTAGCACAATATATTGCACAAAGTAGGTATTCAAAATATATGTGTGGGTCAAATTAAAAGAACAGAAAAAACTGCATTTAAAAACTTTCCAGCTTAAAAAAATGAAATAAAAAATAAAAACTTTTCCAGCTGTTTTTCTCATTTCTATGTATAAATTATATTAACATATTTCACTTAAAAGGCTAACTTTTAAATTAAAACTATTTCTCAGGGACTCTTCTAAATGTTTTACAGATATTAACACATTGAAATCACAACATAATACTACAAGGTAATATTATTATATCCCCTTTTCACAGATAATAAAATTGAGGCACAGGAGATTGAGTAACTTGCCCAAAAGGTCACACAGCTTGCAACAGGACTGGGATTTGAGCCTTGACAGTCAAGCTCTAAACCCTACACTTCTAGATATGCTATGTCCCTGGTTTAGTCACATAGCACACAGGTGTAAATCTACAAACCAAATGAAAAAGAAGCTAAATACACTAAAGTTTATATAATTTATTTCAGAGGCACAAAGCCTTTGGTCTTTGGTTGCAGACTACCTACTGAAATTCAGCATCTTGCTTATACACATGCTTCTAATAACAATAGCAAAAGGGAGTTAAAATGGGGAGCTTGCTGGAGACAGATATCCTGAAGGCAGAAAGAATGAAGTAATCAGTATTCAATAAGGAAGGCAAAGGGGGACTCTAAAAGCAGAATAGCAGTAAGCTGCATCATGTACTGGTGGACTTTTGATCAAGTGTTACTGAGTCATTGAGAATGTCGGATATCGGTTAACAAACAGTCTGTGTTTCAGCAGGCAGGGAGAAAGCAATCCAACCAAGTGGTTAAGTAGTAAGTTAATGTAGTTTTTGGAAAATGTCAGTTTCTAGAAATTTACTTTATTTCTTAAAAATGGTGGAAACTAGAGTATTATCCTATATAATAAAAGGCTAATATGCAAATCGACTGAACAGCGGAACAACCGGTTGCTATGACGCACACTGATCACCAGAGGGCAGATGCTCAATGCAGGAGCTGCCCCCAGGTGATCAGTGTGCTCCCACAGGGGGAGAGCTGCTCAGCCAGAAGTCGGGCTCACGGCTGACAAGCGCACTGGCAGTGGCGGGAGCCTCTCCCGCCTCCGGAGCGGTGCTAAGGATGTCCAACTGATGGCTTAGGCCTGCTCCCGCTGTTCAGCCTCCAGAACAGCGGAAAAATAAGTTCCTTTCCATCAGCCCTGGGGGCTCCCGGATTGTGAGAGGGCACAGGCTGGGCTGAGGGAGCCCCCACCCGAGTGAACAAATTTCATGCACTGGGCCTCTAGTTAAATTTATAAAAATAAACAAACTACTTAAAAAGTGCACAGGCATATGAAAAGTGCCCACTGTGATACTGTGATTTATAGTAAGAAATATATATATTTGAGTTTTGACCCCATTCATGGCACATATCATCTAAATCCTTGCAATTTCCTAAGTGTGCAGAGCAATAAAGGTTGTCTTTTGTTATGTTATTGAGATGACTTTTGGAAGGCACCTAAGGATGGCAGCTGGTCACCAGAGGAACCAGCCATGTAACTAAAGGGTTATAACTTTCACTCCCATACCCCCCTCAGCGAAGGGAAAGGGGGTGCTGAAGGTTGAGTTCAATCACCAATGGCCAATGATTTCAGGAACTGGCTCATGCAGTTATGAAGGCTGACAAGCTCCTAGCTCCTAGTAGAGTGCCTTTAAAATAGTAGTTACTTAATAAATGTTGGTTTCCTTTTTCTTATTTTAGAACGACTATTGGTAAGGAAGATTAAAACTATGAACCTGCTCTTATTTCTTTCACTCTGAGCAAATTTCATAGGATTCATTTCATAGGTTTTTGACCCTCCTAAGTACTACACTCTTTGATCCTTATTCCTCATTCTCACTCTCATGCCCTCCCTGCTAGCACACCTCTAGTTCCAGGGCTTGTGAGCTGGCAGGAAGAATTAGCATTCACAGTAAGATAAAAGGGGACTGAGGATCTGACTCTGGAAACTGAACCTCTCAGCTATCAAGAGGCCTGCCAGTAACAGCTAAATATGGAAGTGAGAACTTTTTAATGTAAGACCCTTGAAAATATACATGATTTTTTTTCACTTCTTCAGTGGCTCCAACCTTTATTTTAAAAAATAATGAAATGTTTGGCAACAAGATATAATGAGCCAAACATTTTATGCACTGCAAGTTCCTAGCTATGTGTTTCATGAAGGCCACTTGCAGCCACAAGCACCAAAAACCCAATTTAAAGTTGCTTAAGCTAAAGGGAAAATATTGGCTGCCAGTTCTAAAAGTCTAGACATAAGGTGAGCTTCAGCAATTGCTTTTCCAGGGTCCTCTTCTCTTTTCCTTGCTCTTCTCTGATATTTGCCCTTCTCTAATCAGCTTTATCTTCACACTTCTGGTCCATATATATATCTTCCCAAAGATTTCCCAGAAAAGCCAGAAAGACAATTGATTAAATCCCCAGAAAAATCTCTCTTCTCTTTTCATCAGTCTTGATACCCTTGTAATTAGCTAGTTATTAATAATAGGAAAGGAGCAAATAGAAGGCCAGACATTATAGGCATGTTCCCTGTAAAACACTGGGAGAGAGAATCACATGGGGAAGATAGACGCATGCCCAGTAAAGTTGAGATGGCAAAGGGAAGATACTTGTCTGTCAGTCATACCTGGGAACAGAGGTCATTGGCCAGAATGGGCATGGCCATTGCAAGAACATGAAGATTTGGGATATGTAATCCCCTAAGAAGTGGAATTCACTCTCTTGGTTTCTCTTGGCAATCTTGGCTCATGGCTCACGCTTGGCTTCTTGGCATTTTCCTGTGTGCCCCATGACCATGTGGACCCCCACACACAATTGACTAATGGACTGCAACTAACCTGACAGGGTACTGGATCTGGCTCCAAGATGGAAAGGAAACTCTGGACACCAGCTCTGATTTTAGCTCTACTGAAACTCTAGCTACTCTTCTTCTATGACTGTACTAAGGGAAATGGTACTTTGAAAACCCAGGGGTATAATTCCACAAACATAAAGCTTTCTATTGTTTCACATCCTTCCAGGCAAGTCCCAGAAAATTCCTTTTCTTGAGATATCATGGGACTCCACCCCCAGCAACAACCAGTGAAGATGAGGCACGATTTTCTCCAATAACAGTCTGACCTTGGTCACATGACAATTCCCTGAACCAATCGTATGCAAAAGACATGAGATTACTTTTAGACTTGTTAGGCTGATGGCTACAGCTGAAAGTTGCCTCACCTACCTGAGTCACAGGGATAAGTACTGAACAAATACGTGGAGTTTTATAATAATGAAGGAAGAGGAACCCTTCTAGACATCCAACAAAGAACACTTAAGCCTTTATTCTACACAAACAACATATAATTCCATTCCTTCAAGTGTATTAAGAATTGGATTTATATTAATATGAGGTTTAACAATAGAGAAAAGAAACTGATGAGCTCTTTAAGCAAAAATAGCAAACACCCAAATGGCTGACATCCTACAGTAATATTCAACTTAGGATATCATACACTTCCTCAATTTTCCATTGTTTAAAACATGCCTGGAACTCCTCTTTTGGAAATTTCACCTTTTGTTTTTAAACTTTCTCCTAGGTGAGCACATCAGTTCCCCTGGGCTTAAATATTATCTTTCTACTGCTGACTTGAAATTTTCTATCTCAAACCCAAAACTCACTTCTTACCTTTAGATGGTATTCCAGTTGCTGACTATGTGGCATCTCCTTTTAGGCATCTCAAACCTAACACAGCCCAATGAATGCACAGTATTTCCCATTGCAAATTTCCCCATCTCAGTAAACAGCCTCAGCATTTAGCCATTATTTAAGACTAGAGGCCCAATGCACAAAATTCGTGCAAGGGTAGGCCCTGGCAGCCCTGGCTGCCTTGGCCCTTGCGGCCCCAGCTGCCTTGTGGCCCGCGGCCCCACTGCCCCACCCCCCACCCACTGGCCGTTCCAGATCCAGAAGGTCGTTCCAGATCCAGAAGGTCATTCTGCCATCTGGTCTAATTAGCATATTACCACTTTATTATGTAAGACTAGTGGCCCAGTGCACAAAATTCGTACATGGGGGAGGAAGGTGTCCCTCAGCCTGGCCTGCACCCTCTCCAATCTGGGACCCCTCAGGGGATGTCCGACTGCCAGTTTAGACCCGATCCCACAGGATGGGAGTCCACTGGCAGTCGGACATCCCTCTCGCAATCCAGGACCACTGGCTCCTAACTGCTCACCTGCCTGCCTACCTGATTGCCCCTAACCACTCTGCCTTCCGGCCTGATCACCCCCAACTACCCCCCGTGCTGGCCTGATCGCCCCCAACTGCCCCCCGCTGCTGGCCTGCTCACTCCCAACTGCCCCCCCCCCCCCCGCAGGCCTGATCATCCCCAACTGCCCTCCCCTCCTGGCCTGATCACCCCTAATCGCCTCTGCCTCAGCTACGCCACCATAGCTTTGTCCAGAAGGACATCCAGAAGGTCTCCTGGAAGGTCTCCTGGTCTAATTAGCATATTACCTTTTTATTAGTATAGATAGAAACCTAGGACCAATATTCTTTATAGGTTGTGTGTGTGTGTGTGTGTGTGTGTGTGTGTGTGTGTGTGTGTGTGAACATGTGTATGCTAGAAGGGGTAGTTTTACAGAATGTCAGCATTGAAGGAATCTTGGTAATCATCTGTTCTAGTACTTGCCTTTCTCCATTGTTCAGAATAACACTCTTGAAGGAGAAATGATCTGTCCACAGGTTAGATGGTCAGTAATAAGCAGAACAGTGACTAAAACCTAAGTTTTAGAAGCTGGCCCCAAATCTAAAAAACTTCTTTTCATTAATTGGACCCTTAAGGCGATTCCATAGTCCATACCAGTTACCAGCCTTTTATTCTCTGGGCTTGTCTAGCTATTTCAAGGCAAACTTTGCTATCCCTACTTTACTTTTCACTGTGTAGCCTATAGGAACATTCCCAAAATTTTAGAAAAACTTAAACTTTACCTAAAGGAAAGAAACACCTATAAGAGCATTGTGTTCCCTCTAAATCTCAAACATCCTTGAAATGTTGCTCAATCTATTCCATCACTTTAATTCACAGGCACAGACCCTGCAGATCTTTTAGCCATTAGAGATAAGTTCTGCAATTCTGAATGCAGGCTGCTAGGAGCTCTAGTGGCACATTACAGTTAGTTCATATCAGAGGAATGACGGCTCAGTAATTTAACGTATTGCCATTGAATTTAACAGGATTCGTTTTTGGTTGCTATAAAGAAAAGCTAGCATTAACTTAAATAGACTCTTAGATAAAATTGTCCAAGATTGGACTTAACCTGTGCTTGTTGTAGGCTCCTAAATCACAAAGAACTGACCAGTGTAGAGCCAACCTTATCTATTAAGTCAAGAGGAATCAGCACTGAAGACTGCATGACAAAGAGGCGAGCCCTTTGAGCTGTCAGATATGCTGACTCTGTAAGTCACAGATGCTAGGTCAACACTGTCCAATTGAAATATAGTGCGAGCTATAGATTCAATTCACATATGTAACGTCAAATTTCTAGTAGCTACATTAAAAAAAAACAATGGAATTAATTTTAAAAATATATTTTATTTAACCTAATATATCCAAAATAGTATCATTTCAGTGTGCAATCAATAAAAATTCAGTAATGAGGTATATTGTATCTTTTTAAAATATATATTTTTATTGATTTCAGAGAGGAAGGAAGAGGGATAGAGAGATAGAAACATCAATGATGAGAGAGAATCATTGATTGGCTGCCTCCCGCATGCCCCTCACTGGGGATCGAGCCTGCAACCCAGGCATGTGCCCTGACTGGGAATTGAACCATGATCTCTTGGTTCATAGGTCAACGCTCAATCACTGAGCCATGTTGGCCAGGTGATCTTTTTTTGTACTAAGTTTTCAAAATTCAGTGTGTATTTCAAACTTATAGCATATCTCAGTGTAGACCAGCTACATTTCTCGGGCTCAGTAGCCATATGTAGCTAGTGGCTGATATATTGAGAGCACAGTGCCAGACAATTGCTCCTCCAAACCCCAGAGATTCCTAAAGCAAAGTGGCCACCTCTTTCTTTGTGGAAGGAAAATCCTACACTCTCCACTGGACAGACTGAACTCTGGACCCTGAAGGGTCTTCCTGGTTCTTCTTTCTAGTTAAAGGGATATCAGAGCAGAGCTGTATCTTGTGTTCTGCTTTTGTGCTCCTGAACTTGTTATTCTACATTGTGAGCATAAGAGGGAATTCTGCTTGTGTGGGACTTCCTGGCCTTCCCTGGGCTCACAGGTGAAGCTCTCTGGATCCTACCACCACTACAAGGCTCTCTCCCTTGTCCTAAGTCTGTTTTAGGCCCTAAGCCCAGAGTAAAATGGCACGTCCTGCAACTATCAACAGGCGGAGATCTAACTCTCAGTGAGTGCACAAACCCAAGACTTGCTTCTCCAACTATGCTGACCTGTCTTTCTCTACTAACCAACTGTCTGGCTTACTATTAAGAACTAATATTTATTGTATGTTACATCTGAAAGATTTAAATTGCTAAGTGTTCACAGTATGACTTCATGTGTGCTATTATTAACTTTATTTGCTAGATAAGCAACTCAAGAACTCCTTAGGCACACTGAGTGACTTGACCAAGGTCACACAGTTCAGGGTAGAGCTGGTATTCAGACCCAGCTCCGAAGCCTATACTCACAAGCACTATATTTGGCTCTGATCTGCTTTCTAGCTTCTGGAATCTCCTGTTGGCTTCATGATCCACATCTTGTCTTAATTTCCTGGCCTGACAGCCTCCATTGAGATAAGCTCCAAATCCCTCCTGATCTAGCTCTCCTAGACTAGTCCCTTGTCTCCACCTTAATCAGCATCTGCAGGACTCAGCATTCTCACTGTCTCTATACACCAGATTAAAGATGCTTGGCCATCCACCTACACATCAGAAAATAGGAAAGTAGTGCTCAGAGTAGTACTCATTTAATAGTTGTTTACCAAGACTTGAGGGCCAAGATGCTGGAGACTAGAGCTATAGCATGAAACTAAAATGACATGCTCCTTGCTTTCAGGTAGCTTATATTTTAGTGAGGGAACAAAGACAGTAAGTAAATAAACCCCTAAACTAAAGACACTTTTACATAATGATAAGTACCGTGAAAAATAAAACAGCATGTTATGGCAGATCCAGTTGACTCTTCCATGAGGAGACAGACCATTACACATCAGCCAAGATATCAGGTGTTCCCCCAAACAGAGCCGCTGGAAGGGCTGAGCACATCTTTGGCTTACAAGATCTGAATGTTATCCAAGTCCACCTCATACCCCAGCCAGCACAACTGGGGCTGTTAGCCAACGTTGTCCAACACCCACAACTTTGCACCAGAAGCTGCCCACAGTCAGTTGGAATTGCCTTAGTCAATTTATTTCAGATCTTTTGCTTGGCACAGAAAGCAGAGTTGAAAAGAACACCGTCTGTGAGTCAGGCAGACTTGGCCCTGATGCTTACAAGGCCATGTGACCTTGAGCAAAGGCTACAAAATAGGTGTGTAACATCCAGCTTGCAGAGACTGAAGCAAGAATTTTTGCTATGCCTGCTTTGATGTAGAAAAATCACTGTTTTGTTGTTGCATTTGGTCAACGAGTAATAAGTATAGCTGTCACTGTCTGTTGCTGCATCCTGAACCTCCATCCTAACTATGGTGGACATTTACTTTCTATTTTATTTACTTTTGTGTAGTTGATATTTTTAATGATTACTTTTATCCTTTTCCAGAGACAAAATTATATTACACATGAATATCCTTTTTAAAACATTTATTCTAATATGCCCTTCTGGGAGCACTGAGATTTACTGCTCTAGTTTTACAACTGGAAATCAAAAAGCTCTGTTATTAATTAGGCACATGTGCTTACCAATTAAAAATCATTGAATGCTCAGGAAGAATTCTGAAACTGGCAGTTACACACAAGCGAATTCTCAGAGAATGAGAAGATGCCTTTTTCAGGTGAGTGATGGCATGAGAAGGCTTTTTGTGCTTAGCAAGTGTGGTAATCATATGAACTATCTATCACCTCTGCCTGAGCCCTGCTCCAGAGTTGGGCGTTGGTAATAGCGTGTGGCTCACAGATAGAGTGTCAGTCACTTGATAATAAAGAAAGCTAAGAAAAATCATGGTCTGTTTGTTTAAATGTTCATGACCTCTGAACAGTTGTATCAAAACAGCTACATCAGAATAGCTAAATAAAAATGTCCAGTACCCTTTCATACAGTGCATGTAGAGCTCGGCACATATGCTTGAGCACATAGTAGGTGCACATAAATAGTGGATAGCACTATCATTTTCTTTAACTGCTACCATTCTTTTTTTTATCTTTATTGTTGAAAGTATGACAATATGTTGAAAATATGTCCCCTTTTTTACCCCCCATTGACCCCTTCTAGTCCACTCCACCCCCACCCCAGGCCTTCACCATCCTATTGTCTGAGTCCCTTGGTTATACATATATGCATACAAGTTTTTTGGTTGAACTGCTACCATTCTTCATTCCTCATATTGGCAACAAATTCAGCAGGCATTTATTAAGCACCTACTATGTTCCTGGTACTAGCCCCACAACTGCAGAAGCAGAGAGGAGCAGAACTATGTCTCCAGCAGCCAGCTTTCCTCATTTCCCTGGAGCCTTCCCACCAGCTGACCCAGCAATAACAGAAACTCTGCCAAGGCTGGCATAAGGGATGCAAGAACTGGCCTGGAATGTTTTGTTTGAGCTCCAACTCATTTATTATTGTGTTTTTATTCATGCTCACAGCTGCTGCATTATTTTTAGAAGCTGAAAAATACCAGTAAGTAAGGAGAAAGTAAAGGTGCTTTTCCCTACTACATTTTTCAATATTTAAAGAACAACCAAATTCTAAAATTCTGGGGGACATTTAGAGAAAATGGTTAAAGCTAAAAAGAAGCTCTGTGTTTCTGGTCAATTTTGAAAATCGTTTTGAAAAATGCAATGCATAGACCTGGAGGGGAATTAAAAGCTAAAACATCATGAGTATCTGATACCCTCCAAATTTCCTGTCGAGCCAGAGTACTTGGTTCTCAGAACTGATGGAATGTTATGTTTATGACAATGATCCAGGTCAGTTCATGTCTTTATTAAAGATGAGACATGCTTTTCATTATACATGGAGACCTGATTTGTAAGAGAGAAAAGCAAACCTACCTTTAGACTACATAAAATCCTCTCTAAATCCAGACTTTGAATATGCCTTAAAATGTGGAAAATTCAGAGTATCCTTATAACTTGAGACCAGGGAAAATTATGAAATCACAATCTGTATTTGAACTTTGACCTCTGATCACTTACAGTATTTTTTTAGAATTGTTGGGACTAGGTAAATGTTTTGGTAGAGTATTAGCACATAGAGCAAGGAGGGATAGCTCAAGGAAAGACTACAGAGTCCAAATTTCAAAGAACACGGGGGTAGTGATTAACTGTGGAGAATAAAAGCACAGAGTTTGGAGGAGGATGACGTAGGGATCTAGACTTTGAGGGGCATGAGATTCCTAAAACTGAGGGTGGGGGACTCCTCTTTAAAAGAAAAAGAATTAAAAATTACAAATAAAATTGTGTCCTGGGCTTTGCAAGCGGCCCATGTAAGGAAGGGGCCCTGAAGCTTATGCTTCCTTAGCTCCACAGGAACTCTGCCACAAACTAAAGGCAGAGAGAAAAACATTCACAGATCAGAATTCAAGAGATATAAATTCTGATCTCATCTCTCCCATCCACGCTTTGTAACTTATGAGCGAGTTACTTATTCTCACTACACTTCCATTTTCTATCTGGCAAATGATGCTTGGTGATATATGGAGCAATGAAAAAGAGAAAGGCCTTAAAATTATCATGAAAACGACTTGATCAATAAAGATAATTGGATCCCCACATACTTTTTCCTCTATAAATTTTATTGGCATTATTATATCTCTACATTTAATTATTTATTTACTTGGCCAACAACTGCTAAGTGCTGGGGATAGTGAAGTGAACATGTGTGGCTTCATTTCATCTGTGAGGAAGAGATAATCAATGAATTAGAAACAACCACTGGAAAATGCAGTTATTTCAGCTGGTAGCAGTGTCATGAAGGAAATGTCAAAACAGGAAATGGATAAGAAGGTATTTATTGGTTAAACTTTTATAATATCCACATTCTAAGACATGCAAAGGTGAATGAAAAAAAATCGTAAACCCTCAGGGAGCCAATCTAGTAGAATAAATAAGACAAACTCTACAATGCAGGAAGGCAGGAAGTGTCAAATATTTTAAGAGAGAGAGAAGAAAAGGGGTTGGTTATTCAAAGAAAGATGCAAGAATAAGAAAGTTCACCTGAAGGAGCTAACATCTGAGCGGAGATTCAAAGGATGAACAGGTTTTATGCAATTATATGAGTGGGAAGATTAGCATATCCCAAGTGAATATCTGAGAAGCTAAAGTTTAAATATTCAAATTTGAGGAGAGAGCATCACTGTTCAAAATTAATATCTTTAAATGCCCAGTCAGAATATTTTAATATTTTGGGATTTTTAGAATGTCATCTATATATTTCACACAGCTACAGTACTGTCATGAGAAAACTTACTACAGTGCATTTTATTTAAGATACAAGAGCTGTATAAATATACATCAGCATTATTTTTCATTAAATGTGACTTAGTTACAGCAGCTCACTAATTAAGTTGCAGTTTATCATCATGCTGAAGTTAATGTCAAAACTCATTTGCATTGCTGAATAGCTTTAATGTTATTTATTGTTGAGAGCATCTTGAAGGTTTGAGCTGCAATGATATTTGCCTGTGAGACAAAATAATTTAAAGATAAGGTTGATGTGATATTTTAAATTGTATTAAAATATATTGAAGAGAAATAAAATTATCTTTCTCCTCATGATAGAAGGTCCTTTTCATGGCCCTCTATCCATAATTTTAATAAATCCTTTTTTTTCCTATTGACTATTCTTTGAAATTAAAGATATAAATCTAATAAGAGCTCGATCTTCCAAGAGGGATGTTTCTAATTCTGGAGCATCTCCTCTACTTCATATAGAGTATAGAAAAAGGAATCCATGAATCTAGTATTTTGGAGGTTTGGTCCTTTTTATTGTTGATATTGCTTTTTTTAATGTTGCTGTTGTGATTTATTTTATTTATGTATTTTTATGACTTGAGTTCACAGACAAAAACATTATCATATGTTCCTCTCCAAATTATGACTGCCACTCTAATCTATATTTCAATTTCAGGAGGAGATCCTGGTTAAAAAAAAAAATAAAGAGGGAAAGAAAAGAAGTAAGGGAGGAAAAGAGGGAGGGAAGAAGGAAGAAAGATTTGGCAGCCAATAAACCTCCTCTGGGAACAGGTGGCAAATTTCAAGTTTATGTTCAGAGAGAACAAGCTTCCTTCTGTTATGTTATTTCCAAATCTGGTCCTTCCTGGTTATTTCATTGTGTTATTGTTGTGGTGCTGGTCATGGTTGTGCTGATGGTTCAAGCCATATTCAGCTCCTGTCATCATGGGCACAATCTTAAGAATGAGGCATTCCTGACCTTGGCAATACCAACCCGTGGGAAAGAGTATTTAATCAGCACCAGGTAACATGAGATTAGGAAACAACCAGAGCTGACCCCAGCAGTACAACAATAATATCCAGAGACCCATGGTTCATGGAGCTCTTGGGAGGGTGAGATCTCAGGATCTTTCAACTGTTGTCAAGAGACAATATTGTAAGCGTATCACCACCTAAGGAAATCCTGTATCATGGGCACCTAGTGACTGTACTGGAGAGTTCTTGGTCCTACAGTGAGGTCAGGGAGATATCACTACATCAATATAGGGTGAAAGACTGGAGCTGTTGGCAAGAAATTTAGAAACTGCCTCAGATACATTCCGTTTGTTCTTCAATTGAGGGGATGAAGTTATTTTAAGTCAGTTCTCTTCATTAAACAGAGTTTACAGGTTTGCCCATAAATACCTTCTTCTCCTACATGAAAATTCTAACCAGCTTAATTGCTTTTCTAGATTAATCAACAAAGACAGAATACTACCCCAAGAAAGAAAATAGCAAAGATGTCTTTGTTCTCAAATGAAAAAAGGTAGTGAGGTTAGAGTTCCACTTTAATCATCATTTCTTGCATTCTCAGAGAATCATTTGCAAGTAAATTTCTAGGAGGATGGAACACAAGATTCCATGTGTGATCAAGAAAAATCCATCTATCACTTATCCTTCTATTAGTGCATGTCCCAGTTATGATAATGGCCTCACTCCCTAGTCCCCAACCCAATGAGCCCCAGTGCATACAGCTTGCCCTGCTCTCCTCTCTGAGTGCTAACTCTGACTCTGATACTCCTCTTCAGCCTGCTCTTTCCCTAGTCACCTTTCTTCCCCAAACTTTAGCCCTAGACTCAAGGCCTGGATCTCCAGGATTACTAGCCCAGAATCCCTACATATCATCTCTGCCCATTTCTTGGGACTCTCAATACTTCATCTTGAGCTTTTTGTTGACAATTGTTTTCTAGGCCTCTGAGTCTGTTACAGTCTCCAATAGGTGTAATTTAAAATTCTAATGACTAGTGGTCGGCAAACTCATTAGTCAACAGAGCCAAATATCAACAGTACAAAGATTGAAATTGCTTTTGAGAGCCAAATTTTTTAAACTTAAACTTCTCCTAACGCTACTTCTTCAAAATAGACTCGCCCAGGCCATGGTATTTTGTGGAAGAGCCACACTCAAGGGGCCAAAGAGCCACATGTGGCTCGTGAGCTGTGGTTTGCTGACCACTGTTCTAGTCCATCCACTTCTGTTGAATCCCAAGACAAAGTACCTGTCAATAAACTCTAATCTTCCCTTCATCTTTTTCATGAAAAGAGAGTGTCCTGAGCATCCTCAGCAACTTATGGCTCTTGCGCATAAACAATCCAAATGAGCAGTAAAAGCACTATTAAATTAATAGTAAGGAAGGGAATGTCTCTATTCTCTACCCTGCATCTGACTGATGAGATCATGCCCAAGATATTTTTTAGTATTTTTAAAAATAATCTGAAGCAAGTTAATAAATGTTAGTTGCTGTCATGTCCATTGATCACATAAGGCAAATTGACTCTCCTATATAATAAGAGCCTAATATGCTAAGTGTCCGGTCGACCGGTCAGCCATTAACCAATCAAAACATAATATGCTAATGATATGCTAAGGCCACTCAATCGCTCACTATTACATGCACTAACCACCAGGGGGCAGACGCTCCAACTGGTAGTTTAGCTTGCTGCTGGGGTCCAGCCTATCAGAACTGAACGAGACAGGCCGGATATGCCCTGGAGCCCTCCCACGGTCCCTCCCTGGCTGGCCAACCTCCTGCATCTTTCTCCGGCCCTGATCATGCATCAGTGGGTTCCTCAACCTGGCCTGCACCCTCTCGCAATCCAGGACCCCCCGGGGGATGTCAGAGGGCCAGTTTCAGCTCGATACTGCAGGCCAAGCCAAGGGACCCCACTGGTGTACAAATTTGTGCACCGGGCCTCTAGTAATCTAATAAAGCTTTACCCAACAGCAATAATCACTACATAAGCAGAGCCCTTGAGGAAGAGATAGGTGAAAAGGCACCATCATAACATGTTCCTCTAGGAATTGAGTTCTGCTGAATTCTGATCTAAGTAGGTGTGATTAGATTTTAATATAGACAAGTCTCTAAGCTAAGAATCTAATAAAAGAGACTGTTAATAGAAACTCTTTCTAAAACCCCAGCTATACAAGATCACTATGGGATTCCAAATAACTATTCATAAACTAAAACAATATTTCTCTAGGAATTTTTCCTCAATCTAATCCAAAAAAAAAGTTTTCTTTTATTAGTGTTGCCAACAGCAGCAGCTAAAACTAGAAATAAAATTACATCCTGGACGCTCTCTTCCAAAGTCAGAATTAGATGAGAATAAAACACTAGACTAAAGTGAGAAGTTCTGGGTACCAGTCATAATCCCATCATTTATAGGCTTTATGGCCTTGGGCAATTCACTTCTCTTGATCTCCTTTCCCTTATTCATTGAATAGGGAAGCTCTTGACTAATAAATGCCTTTCCTAAATTATGCATTGCCATGAGGATCATATGAAATGATGGCTGTAAAAGGGATTGCAGACTAGAAAAGTCATGGAGGGCTGCACAGGGATGTCAGAGCTGAGGCTGAAAGAATAGACAGGAGAGATGTGGTAAGAATCATTTCAAAGGGAGAGAACATGGACCCAAGAGAAACAACAGAGTTTCCAGAGAGCTTTTTGTTTTGTTTTGTTTTGTTTTAATCTTTACTGTCGAAAGTATTACATATGTCTCCTTTTCCCCCATTGACCTCTTCTAGCCCTCCAACGCTCCCCTGCCCCAGGCCTTCACCACCCCATTGTCAGTGTCCACAGGTTATGAATATGTTCATACAAGTTCTTTAATTGATCTCTTTCTGAGAACTTCAGTTACTTCAGTATGTTGCAAGGCCCAAAATGTTAGGGAAGATGGGCCTGAAAAGGAGCTGGATCAAGAAGGACCTTGTGTGCCAGGCTAAAGAGCTTACATTTTCATCTGAGAAGAGTTGTGCTAAAGTGTGACCTCTTATAGTTTCCCTCTCTGAAAAAATCAGCAAGAGCAGAAGCTCCCTAACAGCACAAGGTCACGTATTTTTTCATTATAGAGTAAGTTTAACATGGGATGGAGACTAGAAAATGGGTCAGCAGTGTACTGCTTCTTTCAGAAAATTTTGCTACCAAATCAAAAATGTTCTGTAAGTAACAAACTTCACATCTATTAAGCCATGAAAATAAATGTATTATATGAAAATGTATTAGATGATCAGATAGTTCTGATTCCTGCAACCATCAATGGTCAAGGACTTCAGAAAAAGCTTCGGTTCTCTTTTCCAAGGCCTGTTAATTCAATATTTAGGCTCAAGGATCTTCTTCTAAAATCAAAGAACAATGATGCACAAGCTTTTAATTCAAAAGTGACACCTCCTTTGAAATTAAAAATGTTTTTGTGGAATACCCTCCCCATAGCAAACATTTAGGTAGGTGAAAGGGTTAATCAAGAAACAGGGCTAATTTAGCAGGGGATAACTAAAGAAAGCTGGTTCTGCAACCTAAGCCTTGCACAAACATGCTCCCCTTGAGTGGTTACTTTACAGAAATTCCTAAAGACCATAATTCTTGCACAGTCCCCAGGAGGAAGGACGTCTGGCGCCAGCAGGACAAAGGGCAAGGCTGTAAAACTACGGTCCTGATACGTGTTGTCAAGCTGAAGTCCCATCTGAAGCTCTCCCTGAGCACATAGAAAGCCTGCCCTCTCCCCATTTGCCACTGGTTTCTTTGTTGAAATCAGTCCACCTGCACCCAGATGCCATGAATAAATATCATCTTGATTACACTGAGCCTTGAGTCCGTTCTGTGTGACCCCGGCCCAACTCCAAACCTTTCAGTAGGGACTTGCACATATACTGTCCCTTTTAATTCTCCTGGAGATATGGTTTCTTTTTTAAATTAATGTCATAAAAATCAATGATATTCTGATAAATTCATAATACTGTTTGAGAGAATTAGCATAGCCTTAGAGCAGTGGTCGGCAAACGGCAGCTTGCGAGCCACATGAGGCTCTTTGGCTTCTTGAGTGTGGCTCTTCCACAAAATACCACGGCCTGGGCGAGTCTATTTTGAAGAAGTGGCATTAGATGAAGTTTAAGTTTAAGAAATTGGGCTCTCAAAAGAAATTTCAATCATTGTACTGTTGATATTTGGCTCTGTTGACTAATGAGTTTGCCGACCACTGCCTTAGAGGGTCCCCCCTCCAAAAAAAAATAGTGATCAGTTTAGAGAGAGAAAGGCCCTGCTCATTGACTCTAGCATTACATACCTCACTACTCCTAACCTTTGAACTTCTGTTTTGTGAATTCATTCTCAAATCCTCATCCGTGCTGATATTGCTGTTTTCTTTCCTTTTTTTTTCATTAAATTCCAGTAGAAATGGTTAATCAGCCCATTCAATATATTGAAGTATCTCTCTTATTTTTAACTGTATAAGAAGCCAATAGCAAAACACATCCTCTCAGAGTCCTAAGTTGCACTTATTTTCACAAAATTCTGGTGCCTAATAATGCCAAAGGAAAATAAATAGTCCACAAGTACACTGAAATAGATCATGGCTGACAGATGAATCAACCATAACTAAAATCCTAAGGTGCAAACTGAAAGTAATAAATGACTCTCTTTTACCTTCTCTTCTCACCAACTTGAGATTTGGTAGAGTCACAAATCCTCTCTGAGAATATATAGACCTAAAAGCTTTTTTCTCTCCCATAATATTATGAGTATATTTTCCTTAACTAAGACATCTCCAATTAAGGAGATACAAAATACCAAATAAAAGGTAACATTAAAATTATTAGCCAAGTTTTCAGTAGTCGGCTAAAATTTCTGAGATGCTACAAGAAGTTTTCAAAATTGCTGACTTCATTTTTTTTCTTTCTTAAAAAAAAATGTTTTTATTTATTTCAGAGAGAAGAAGGGAGAGGGAGAGATAGAACCATTAATGATGAGAATCATCAATCAGCTGTCTCCTCCATGCCCCCTACTGGGGACTGAGGCCAAAACGCAGGCATGTGCCCTGACTGTCAATTGAACCGTGACCTCCTGGTTTATGGGTCAACACTCAACCACTGAGCCACACTGGCTGGGCCAAAATTGCTGATTTCTGACCCTGAAAATATTTCCGTGACAGTGACTTCTGGGAAGAGTAGGTATTGTTTATCATTTCACACTTAATGACCCTTCTTAACTTTGTTAGAATAGGCAGTTAGTTACATATTAATGAGAAAGGAACAGAATAGCCACCTGTGGGAGTAAACAGACATTGTTCCACCAAACGGAGTAAAACATCCTGCCTAGTTGACTAAATTAACTTTGACTAAAACAAATAAAAAAAGGTAGGCAAAGAACTGCTTATAGAAATGAGGAGTGCTCAAGAGAAGGCAATTCTGAAAGTAATCAAAGCTTCATGAAGAGAATTTGACAAGGATAAAAAAAACTCTAGAAATATCAAGCTGTTGCCGGAGGAAATACAGTAGGTTCTTCAGCAGTGCCACAGGAAAAGAATTTCAGGGACACTCACATACTAGTAGGAGGAGTTTTAAGCGATAGTGGCAAGGATTAATAGTGCAAAGTGGTAGTACACTCTGGGAGAGGCAGAGAGCAGACAGGCTAGAGGGCAGCAGCTGCATGGACTCAGGAAAAGAAGCTACAGAGGCAAAGCAGAGTCCTCTGCACACTGCTTCCCTGGTTTCAAGTCTCGTGGGGACCTTTAGTGTTTAGGAGAAAAGAAGGCAAAAATTACAAGCCAGCCAGAAAGAAGGGCATGGGCATGTTCCAAGGAGGGTGCGCACTGGATTCTTTGTTTAGCTTCCATATACAGTCAAACCTCGTTTCTCAATCGTCTCCCATCTCAAACAACTCAGTTCTCAACCAAGTTGTTCACAGAAAAAATGTCTGTTCAAACCAAACTTGGGTTTTTGAACTGCCAACCCTTTCAAGCTGATAGGCATGACAAAAAGTGTCCCTCAGGCAACAAAGAAGAGAATGCTTTAGTTGGGAGGGAAATCAACTGATTAGCACAATTTTAAAACATAATGAGGCCATCAAGAGTGCTAATGTTACTAAGGGTGTGAAAGAAACAATGATGGCAGACAATTGAAGAGGCAGAAAAACTGTTATTGACTTGGATAAACAAAAAGCAATTAACCAGTGACAGCCATTTTGGAGGCAGAGATATGTGAACAAACAGATGCTGCATACTGACCTGAAAGACATCCTTGGACAGAATGCTAAAAGTGATTCCTTGAAGGCTAGTTGGGGTGGTTCTATAAATTTAAGAAAATAAGTATTTATTTATTTATTAGACATGTACCATATACAGGAAAGGTTAAAACAGGGAATCACTTGGGGGGTCTGGAAAAAAAAATACTCCCTGAGAGGTTACCTGAGCAAGGAATGAACATTATTCGAGCTTGTTCAAATAAAGGGGACCTCACAGGTCATGGCACTAGAAAGAAGCCATCAAAAATCAAAACATTCTCTGGGTCTCTTGGTCTTTTCTTTTTCTTTTCTTTTTTTAATGTTTTTATTAGAGAGAGAGAGAGAGAGAGAGAGAGAGAGAGAGAGGTCAATCAGTAGCTTCCTGCACACCTCCTGTTACAGAAGACCAAAGAATTACCAAGCACACTTCCTAGAGAAATGGAGAGACCCCGTTTATTAACACTAGTGGACTCTGGGAATAATTTCCAAATCAGAGTGAAGAAACACGCAGAGGGCTTCACTTTTTATAACCTTCTGGGATATTTGTCTTGCAGATATGGTTCCGCCCCTTTCATGGGTTTACAGGAAGGCCCCCAGGTGTTGGGGGTCTCCAGGCCATATCCGATGATCTGTCCTAGGGCCAGCGATAACGACCCTTTTCCCCCTCCCAGGGCAGTGCATTGTTCACAGTTTTATGGCCTGACAGGCCTTGCAAGACCAGCTTTCTCCTCAATCCCACCGGGTATCAAGCCTGCAGTCCCAGCATGTACTGGACTGGAATGGGACAGGTGACCTCTCAGTGCATGGGACAATACTCAACCAACTGAGCCACTCCTGCCAGGGATCTTGGTCTGTTTATCTCAATCTCTTTCTCTTCCCACCAATCTCCAAACTCCCCCACCCAACACTGGCTCCCATCTCTTCCTCTTTGTCTGCTATATTCTACTGCCTGCAGGTAGGCTCCCTTATTCATAATTTCTTGACTGTCCTCAACTTCAGCCTGTAGGTGTGGTTTGGACTTTAAAGGCACAGGCTCCAACCTCAACTCTACATAACCTCAAGATCGAGCATCTACCACAAGCTAAGTCTTTTGATTCAAATTCTTGAGAGAAAAAATCTTCAGGGTGCTTTCCAGATGATGGATTAACCCCAATGGGACAAGTGGCACCACAATCCAAACTGATTGGCCAAGGGACAAGGTCACATGGACATTTAGGCACACCTTTGTACAAGGCTATGAATGGTGTCGTTCCAGAGAAAATGAAGTGGCAAGACAGCCCCTCAGTGTTGTTTCAGAGGCATCTCCAGATTCCCGCAGAAAGCTAAGGGCCCATGTAATTCCTCCACGATAGCCCCCAAATGACAGGAGGTGGATGAAATTGAGGGTATTGGTAGCACTGGGCACACTGAACTCAGCTTTTCCACCTCTGACACACGCTTGGAAAAATAAAAGCCCCCTGAGTTAAGCAATATTTTCAGACACAAAGTGCCTCCCTGCTTACTCTCATTATGACATTGGACTTAGATGAAATTTCTCCCAAAAAGTAAAACAGATTTTAAAAATATTACCAAGAAATTTCAGATCGTTATCTTGTCTCTGGACTTCTTTCTTTTTCTTAAAAAAAAAAAATACTCCCCTAGAGGTTACCTGAGCAACTTAAATTACCTGGACTAATTAAATATTTAAGTTAAATGTTAAATAAAATTAATCAAATCTCATGTTAAGTTAGGAATAGGACTTGGCTTCTGCTACAACCATAGCTGACCCCTCCCTGGCTATTGACATGCACCTGCAAGATCTGTCAGCCCAAAGTGAGCAAAGCCTGGAGAAAGGGTGGTGAGCAGCCTTAACCCAGATCCTGAGACACTCGCATCCCCCCACTTTTCTCCTCTTTCCTCCCCCATCTGTGAAGCTCCCAGGGCTTTCTGAAGCTGAGCCTGCTACAGGCTGCAGACCCTACAGCCAATCTTGAGTCCTTTCCCTTTTGTTCTGAGTCCTTTCCCATTTGCATCCCAGTCCTAGGTATTCCCCAATATCTTCCTGAGCAATACTGCCAGATGACCCTTCATGAACTCCAAAACTATCCCTATTACACATACCTCCTCACTCAGTTCTCACACTTGTGAGTGTGAGAACATGAAAAAGGCCTCTTTTTCCTTGCTGTAGCCTTCCACAATTTGTGAGAAGCACCTGGTAATTAAACCCCAAGATTGTTAGCTCCTGATTCAACCAGCCCCTCTGTTCAAAATGGAAGACAAGATAAGCTACTTTTTTCTTCAAGGCTACATTCTTACAGACCTCTCTTCCCTGCTACTTTTACAACTCAGGGATAATTTGCACCAAGAAGTCTCTAGTTAGTAGAAACTTCTCTTCCCCCCTCCTCCTCAAACAAGCCTCTTTTGAACTCTTCATAACTTTTACTCTAAACATGTTTTACAGGCTTGGGAAAAATACTGATAAGACACCTCCCTAGATATCTGCCAGACTGTGTCAGCCCCAAATCCTCCTCCTTTCCTTGTCACCTAGCAACAGCAGCCATTACCCTTTAAAGGAGCAGGCCACTGTTTATAACCTACCCTGGCTTTAATTAGCAATGCACTGGCCCTTTCCCTTCAGAGAAAGTAAAATAAACTTCCTCTCTGCCTCTCTTCTTTTAGTTGTGAGTTCTTTCACAGCCCACATCACCAGCCAAACCCTAACAACACCCACTCCCTGCATTGCACCTCAGACCCACCCCTTGGGCTGATTCTGGTGACTCTAGATTCTCTTTCCCACTCAGGTTTATGATGCTCTTACCAATGTCTGGTCCAAATGACCTGATCCCTTGGCTGACCAGACCCTCCACATCCATGGCACCCTCCCCTCATACTAGATTTCTAGTTCTGGCCCCTCCTGCCTTTTCATTTACTGGACTAAGTGTTATTAATTGAGTTAATGTCTCAGAGAAATTCATTTATTTGCTCCTAAAATAAGAATTCAAAGGACTCATTGAAAGTATTACACATGACTCAAAACATTTACCAGACTGGTCAAAGCATGCAAACTTGAGCAAGAAAAGATGAACCCATGAAAAGACAGTTGTAAAATGTTTATGTCTGCTTCTAAGAAAATGTCATCGTAACCATGCTTTCTCTACAAATTCCATAGGCTGCTGACAGAAATAAATAACATATGTAGCCAAATAAAAAGACCAGAAGACTAGTAAGCAGAGATAAGGGATGACTTACTCCCTATCAGATGCAGATTTTAAACTGCACTTATATAAGCAACCAGTCCTCAGAACTAAATCTCTGAAAAAAAATATGAATTAAAATATATATTTAAAGCTTAATCCATCAAGTAAAATCACTTGGTAAGACTGGGCATATACTTTGAATAATAATAATAATAATAATAATGTTTACATCATAGAGGAGAAAAAAATTTATTATGAATTGTGGCTTGAATCTTGGACTTGGTAAAGGAGAATTTTGGTGTTAATTGCTTGAAACAGGTAAAACTTTGAAATATTAAATCTTACCAGTCTCTCCCCATTATAATGCATCCCATTTTTAAAGTCCTCAATGGGATAACCTGGAAAAGGTTTGAAAAGTACTTTCTTTTGGAAAGTACTCTCACTTTATTATCTAATGAACTTTTTAGTATACTTTCTAGCCTTAAGTCTTATTTAAATGGGAATAAACTAATCGTATTGGACAAGGGGATGACAGAAAGTAGGTAAAGATAAAGAATATTAATAGCCCTCACATTTTAAAACAATTCTAGCTTTATCTTCTGCTTCAGGTATATTTGAGCAGATGAAAGACTGTTTTCCCCTGATAAACAAATTTGGGAAATGAGAAAAAATTTCAACAACCATTAAAATGAAAAAAAAAATCTCTATGTCAAACAGAGAGAATTATTGAGAAACTTGCTGTATTAGTCTGCTAGGACTGCCATAACAAAGTACCACAGTCTGGATGGCTTACACAACAGAAATTTATATCCTCACAGTTCTGGGAGCTAGAAGTCCAAGATCAGGGTGTCAGCAAGTTTCCTCTTGCAGTGGTTCTCAACCTTCCTAATGCTGCGACCCTTTAATATTACAGTTCCTCATGTTGTGGTGACCCCCAACCATAAAATTATTTTCGTTGCTACTTCATAACTGTAATTTTGCTACTGTTAATGAATTGTAATGTAAATATCTGCGTCGCAACCCACAGGTTGAGAACCGCTGCTGTAGAGCCTAAGACAGGGGTGGGCAAACTTTTTGACTCGAGGGCCACAATGGCTTCTTAAACTGGACCGGAGGGCCGGAACAAAAGCATGGATGGAGTGTTTGTGTGAACTAATATAAATTCAAAGTAAACATCATTACATAAAAGGGTACGGTCTTTTTTTTTATTTCAATAGTTTTATTCATTTCAAACATTTTAACAAGAAGAATGTAAACACTAATTATTATAATTTGAAACTTAAAAAAATGGAGGAATCATAGCACAATAACATACCTTATATTGAAGATGGCAAAGGCAAAATAAAATTGCCTAACAAAGGAAAGGTACAAAAGCCTTTCAAATTAAACTTAAATATAATAAAATAATTTAAAACTAAAACAAATAGAAAAGAACAAAATGTGTAAACAGTAAATTAAACATTTTCTTTAGTGCAACTTCCAAATTATGCCCGGGATGTAGATGTAGATGGCAATGTAGACTGGGTTGAAAGGTTTTTGGTCTTTAAAACATCAACTTCAGTGGGAACAGTGTTGTTGGTCTCCTTTTTAGCTAATGCTCTGATACTGTGCTCTCCAGGGGCGTGTCTCCCTACATCACCACCATAACGGGTCTCCGCATTCCCAGGGTGATGTCGGGGGATGCGTCCGCGGGCATTACAAGGAGCCTCTGGAAGATTGAGAGGTTGTTCCTTCTACTGAATGGGCGGATATAAATCCGCCAACTCAGAAGAAGGAGCTGCGGCCGTGTTTCCCGACGTTGCCATGTTAACACTGCTGCTGGTGAAGGAGCAGAGGGGAGAGCAAGAGAACCCTCCACTCTTTCGGCTCCGCGGGCCGGATAGAACAGCCGAACGGGCCGGATCCGGCCCGCGGACCGGCCGTAGTTTGCCCACGGCTGGCCTAAGACCACCAGAAAACGCAGATATTTACATTACGATTCATTAACAGTAGCAAAATTTCAGTTATGAAGTAGCAACGAAAGTAATTTTATGGTTGGGGGTCACCACAACATGAGGAACTGTATTAAAGGGTCGCAGCATTAGGAAGGTTGAGGACCACTTCAAGGCCTTTCTCCTTGGCTTGCAGATAATAATTACCTTCTTGCTGTGTCCTCACATGGCCCTTCCTTTGGTGCACACATCTCTGGTGTAGTGTATCCAGATTTCCTCTTTTTATTAAGACATCAGTAATATTGGATTAGGGCCCACTCTAATGACCACATTTTAACTTAATCACCTCTCTGGAAGTTTTATCTCCAAATACAGTGACATTCAAACTTTAATATATGAATTTTGGAGAGACACATTTCAAGCCATAACACTTGTCAAGATATGTTTTTAAATTAAGAATTAATAATTATTACCCTGGCCAGTAGCTCAGTTGGTTAGAACATCATCCTGATATGCCAAGGTTGTGGGTTTGATCTCCAATCTCCCTTCAGGGCACATACAAGAAGCGACCAATGAATGCATAAATAAGTGGAACAACAAATCAATGTTTCTCTCTCTCTCTCTTTCGTCCTCTCTCTCTCTAAAAATAATCAATCAATATTTAAAAATTAATAATTACTAACCAAGCTGAGTTTCTCAACTACAAGGGTAAAAGTACACAAGTAGCTTCAACAATATTACCCAGCTGGGTCCTCAAAACAAAATGAAGGTCCCTATAGAGTCCTGGGAAGTCACAGAACAAATTCGAGTGTTGATTTTGCTGCTGCAGCCATCAGAACATACTCTCATTGTATCATCTTATGGAGCTCTCTACAGTTACTAAAACTGCAACTGGAGCTTTCTATCCTTAAAAATCTATTTGTATAAATACATTCCAAAATGGGTCATGGGGGTGAAATCTTTTGTAATCAAATGTTCTCTTTTTAATTTAGAATAAAGTTAAGAATAAGCTAATGGATACAGATTCTTATCATAAGTCCTTTTAAACAACTTTAGACCAGTCCTTACATATTTTAAGCAGATGTAACACAATCTGAAAGAAATAAAATGGTATTAAAACTTCTTACATTAGTCAACAAAAAAAATGTATCATCAAACAAAGGATAAAATATCAGTAATGCAGACAAAAATACTTATAATTTATTATAAATATGAATTAGTAATAATCACATAAATAAGAGGGAAAGAAATAATGCATTTATGAATAAAAATTAAAATAATATATAAAATTTAGATCACTAAAGAAAATCCTAAATATATGGAGAGAGAGACAAAGATTCACCAATAAATAAATTACAAATTATTTGCATTCTGAAACAAGAAAATTGAAATTACTTAGAAGATTGAAAAGACATGACAACAAGAATTTTACATCTCAACTGATGGACATGTAAAACAGTGGAAATAAACTGTGAAATAATACAAATGTTACTAATAGAAGTAAATAAAATAAATTTTCTTTTCTTTTTAAAATGAGTTCTAAAGGATTTTAGTGGGAGGAAATTAAATAAAACAAATAAAGGAAAAACTAGCATAGAGATAGTGTCAACTAAGCTATGTATTTGCTGCAATTCACTGGAAACAAAGGAAAATTCTATCCTTAAAGGCATAGTTTACTTAAACTATGCTTTTAGATAATGTGGAAAATGTTGTTGCAATCAGAACAATACACAACAAAAAAAATCTACGATTTATAATCTTGCAAAAAATATCATCAAATAAACTTCTAAAAAAGTTTTAAGAGAGAAACCAAGATGGCGGCATAGGTAAACACCTAAACTGCTGCCTCGCACAACAATTTCAAAACTACAACTAAAAGACAGAACGGACACCATCCAGAACCACAGGAAAGCTGGCTGAGTGAAAATTCTACAACTAGAAGGAAAGAGAAAAGCTCACAGAGAATTGGAGGTACGGCAAAGGGGCTTTGTGCGCGCAGAGAGGAAGGGCGGCTGAGAGCCTGGCTGACTTTCTCAGGCGAAAGGGGGAAGGAAGCCTCCGACCGCACTGAACCCCAGTTCTGACTGCACTGAACCCCAGTTCCGGGCGAACCCCTGGGGACCCACGCTCTTACGGGGGGAGTCTGGACTCTCGGGCGGAGACTCGGGAGCCGGGGAAGGCAGAAGTCTGAAGGCGCGCGCGGGCCAGTGTGCACAAAGGCTGCGGAGGTTGCCAAAGGCTTTCCCTAGTGGAAGGGAGTCAGAGGATCCTGACTGCACTGAGCCCCAGTTCTGACTGCAGTGAACCCCAGTTCCAGGCGAGCCCCTGGGGACCCACGCTCTTGTGGGGGGAGTCTGGACTCTCGGGCGGAGACTCGGGAGCTGGGGAAGGCGGAGGACTGAAAGTGCGCACGCGCGCGTGCCAGTGCGCACAAAGGCTGCGGAGGTTGCCACAGGCTTTCCCTAGTGGAAGGGAGTCAGAGGCTCCTGACGGCACTGAGCCCCAGTTCTGACTGCAGTGAACCCCAGTTCCAGGCGAGCCCCTGGGGACCCACGCTCTTGTGGGGGGAGTCTGGACTCTCAGGCGGAGACTCGAGCTGGGGAAGGCGGAGGACTGAAAGCGCACATGCGCGCAAGGGCAAGGCTGACAGGAAGCCAAGACTGAGACTCCACCCCATCCAAGCTGAGCACAGAGCCTATTGCAATTTGACAAGTCTAATCCTATAAGACTGTCTCCAGCACCGAACTTCTCCCAGCATAGACACAGCTGATCCTTACAGCCAACTGGCCCAGAGGTCAATTCTTCCCAGTGATACCAACAACAATAAAGACTTAATTACAACAAGGCTGTACACACAGTCCACAAAGGGGTGCACCAAGAGTGTCCACCTCAGGTTAACTGGGGAAGCAGACCCACTGGGCCATATTGGAAACCTAGCACAAATATCTACCTTACCAACTCAGGGAAGCAGTGAAAATGCGGGGTCAAAGAATCAGATCACAAACGAAAGAAATGGAGGAAAACAAACGACTGGATATAGAATTCAAAACCACGGTTATAAGACTTTTTAAGAATATCCTAGAAAAGGCCGATAAATATAACGAGACCCTCGAAGATATGAAAAAGGACCAACTAGAAATTAAACATACACTGACTGAAATAAAAAATATTATACAGAGACCCAGAAACAGAATAGAGGAACACAAGAATCAAGTCAAAGAATTGAAATACAAAGAAGCAAAAAACACTCAACCGAAAAAGCAAAAAGCAAAAAAAAAAAATCCAAAAAGTTGAAGATAATGTAAGAAGACTCTGGGACAACTTCAAGCGTACCAACATCAGAATTATGGGGGTGCCAGAAGAAGACAGACAGCAAGATACTGAAAACCTATTTGAAGAAATAATGACAGAAAACTTCCCCCACCTGGTGAAAGAAATAGACTTACAAGTCCAGGAAGCCCACAGAACCCCAAACAAAAGGAATCCAAAGAGGACCACACCAAGACACATCATAATTAAAATGCCAAGAGCAAAAGACAAAGAGAGAATATTAAAAGCAGCAAGAGAAAAACAGTTAATTACCTACAAGGGAGCACCCATACGACTGTCAGCTGACTTCTCAACAGAAACTATGCAGGCCAGACGGGAGTGGCAAGAAATTTTCAATGTGATGAATAGCAAGAACCTACAACCAAGATTACTCTACCCAGCAAAGCTATCATTCAGAATTGAAGGGCAGATAAAGAGCTTCACAGATAAGAAAAAGCTGAAGGAGTTCATCACCACCAAACCAGTATTATATGAAATGCTGAAAGGTATTCTTAAAGAAGAGGAAGAAGAAAAAAGTAAAGAGAAAAATTATGAACAACAAATACATATCTATCAACAAGCGAACCTAAAAATCAAGTGAATTAAAAACCTGAGGAACAGAATAATCTGGTGAATATAATAGAATCAGGGGCATAGAAAGGGAGTGGACTGATAATTCTCAGGGGGAAAGGGGTATGGGGGGTTCATGAAGAGAATGGACAAAAATCATACACCTATGGATGAGGACAGTGGTGGGGAGGTAAGGGCAGAAGGTGGGGTGGGAAATGGGTGGAGGGGAGCTATGGGGGGGAAAAGGAGAAATAATTGTAATAATCTGAATAAAGATTTATTTTAAAAAAAGTTTTAAAATTTTAACTCATAAGTACATAAAATGTTTTCAGTGTTTGAGTTTTTTGTTTCTCTGCTGACAAAAGAAAGCAACAGATGCCACTCAATAAATAAACATAACAACCATATATTTAGGATTTTCTTTAGCAATCTATATCTTATCTAGTAAAAGAGTAATATGCAAATTAACCGTCACTCTGCTACAAAAATGGCGGCGCCCATAGCCACAATATGGCGGTGCCCAGTCCTCTTAGCCCTGCCGGAGTCCCCCAGTCCGCCCAGCAGCCGCAGTCCAGGGTATCCGGCTGCGAGGCGCCTGCCCCCCACGCAGTGATCCCCACCCAGCGGCGGCAGCCTGGGGTGTCCAGCTGGGAGACGCCAGCGCCCGGCGATCCCCGGCCATAGCCTGGGCTGGGGTCTCAGCTTGGCCTGGGCGTGCACCCCCTGCAGTGCCATCCCTGGGCTGGCGTCTCACCCTGCTGGTCTGAGGAGGCAGCCTGGGCTGGGGTCTCAGCCTGGCCAGGGAGCGCACCCCCCATGGCGCCATCCCCGGCCAGGTTCATATGGCAGCCTGGGCTGGGGTCTCAGCCTGGCTGGGCTGAGGCGGCAGCCTGGTCGGGGGCCACACCCCCCTGGCACCATCCTCGGCCAGGCGTGGCAGCCTGGGGTCTCAAACACTGAGTCACACCAGCCAGGCAGATATGGAGGAATCTTAAATGTTTCTTTTTTTAAAATATGTATTTTATTGATTTTTTACAGAGAGGAAGGGAAAGGGATAGAGAGCTAGAAACATCTATGAGAGAGAAACATCAATCAGCTGCCTCCTGCACACTTCCCACTGGGTATGTGCCCCCAACCAAGGTACATGCCCTTGACCGGAATCGAACCTGGGACCCTTGAGTCTGCAGGCCGATGCTCCATCCACTGAGCCAAACCAGTTAGGGCTGTCCAATATGCTAAAGAAAAAACCCTATCTAATAAAGAGGGAATATGCAGGGGAGGGCATTTGGGGGTGACCGGGTTGTCAGGGGAGAGCAGTTGGGGATGATCAGGCTGGCAGGGGAGCAGTTAGGCATCGATCAGGCTGGCAGGGGAGTGGTTAGGGGGTGATCAGGCTGGCAGGCAGAAGTGGTTAGGGGCAATCAGGCAGGCAGGCGAGCAGTTGGGAGCCAGCAGTCCTAGACTGTGAAAGGGATGTCCGACTGCCTGGATTGGGCCTAAACAGGCAGTCAGACATCTCCTGAGGGGTCCCAGGTTGGAGAGGGTGCAGGTTGGGCTGAGGGACACCCCCCTCCCCCGCAGTGCACGAATTTCGTGCACCGGGCCTCTAGTTTTATATATTATTTTAACTTTTATTCATAAATGCATTATTTCTTTCCCTCTTATTTATGTGATTATTACTAATTCATATTTATAATAAATTGTAAGTATTTTTGTCTGCATTACTGATATTTTATCCCTTTGTTTGATGATACATTTTTTTTGTTGACTAATGTAAGAAGTTTTAATTCCGTTTTATTTCTTTCAGATTGTGTTACATCTGCTTAAAACATATAAGGACTGGTCTAAAGTTGTTTAAAAGGACTTATGATAAGAATCTGTATCCATTAGCTTATTCTTATCTTTATTCTAAATTAAAAAGAGAACATTTGATTACAAAAGATTTCACCCCCATGACCCATTTTGGAATGTATTTATACAAATAGATTTTTAAGGATAGAAAGCTCCAATTGCAGTTTTAGTAACTGTAGAGAGCTCCATAAGATGTTACAATGAGAGTATGTTCTGATGGCTGCAGTAGCAAAATCAACACTCAAATTTGTTCTATGACTTCCCAGGATTCTATAGGGACCTTCATGTTTGTTTTGAGGACCCAGCTGGGTAATATTGTTGAAGCTACTTGTGTACTTTTACCCTTGTAGTTGAGAAACTCAGCTTGGTTAATAATTATTAATTTTTTAAGATGCCACTTCCAGCCCTAACCGGTTTGGCTCAGTGGATAGAGTGTTGGCCTGCGGACTCCATGGTTCTGGGTTCAATTCCCGTCAAGGGCATGTACCTTGGTTGTGGGCACATCCCCAGTAGGGGGGCATGCAGGAGGCAGCTGATGGATGTTTCTCTCTCATCGATGTTTCTAACTCTCTCTCCCTCTCCCCTCCTCTCTGTAAAAAATCAATAAAATATAAAATTAAAAAAAAGATGCCACTTCCAAAATTAGGAAGTATTTTCCAAAATAAAAGAACAAAAAGAAATGAGAATGGCATTGTTACATTTGGAGATCCAATATTCATTAAATACCTATGACCTGGCAGGCTCTGTATTTAGCAGATAAAATAATAAAGTAGCAATCTTTACTAATTTTATTATATGCTAGGAACTGTGCTAAATACTTTATATTTATTATCTCATTAAATATTAATCACCCCAAAAAAGCCTATGAGGTCATTACCATGCCCAAAGGGAAGACAGATGAATGACAGAGCTAGAGATAGGACCCAAGACATCTGACTTCAGGCATAAACTCTACAATGTCACTGCCAAGGTGCAGAAGATCCAGAGCCAGCTCTTAGAGGGATCATAAATGAATTTTAACTGTTGAGAACATTAGTGATATAGTGAAGGCCATAGCAAGCATGAAGGAAACTCCTTGTCATTCATTTATTCATTCAACAAATATTGAGTGGTTGTTCTAAGCATCAAGGACCCAGCAGTAACAAAACAAAGTCCCTATCTTCGTGGAATGTGTATTTACTTGAAGAAACATGCAATAAAAAGTGAACAATTTCAGTTGTTAAGTGTAAAGAGAAATGCAGATCTGAATCTCAGTGATGTGAGGGAACCAGCCTTGCAAAGACCCAGGGAGGACATTCCAGCCAGGGGGAAAAGCAGATGTAAAATCCCTAAGTCTAGAGCAAGTTTGGTATCTTCCAGGTCCCAGAGAGAGGGAGAAAGTGAATATCTGATATAAGGTCAGAAAACTACTGGGGACCAGATCACGTGGCTTTGTGCTTTGCTTTTTTCATCTATCAGCAGGCGAGATTAATTTTTATTGCTAGTGTGATGAGAAGCCATTGGAGAATTTTGAGTCAAAGGATGGAATTTGATTTATGTTTCTAAAAAATTGCTTTGGCTGCTGTATGGAGGGCATGAGTAGAATCAGGAAGACAATTGGAAAGCTCTTGACATCATTCAGGTCAGAGGTGGTGAAGACTAGGACTCAGGTGAAGGTGTAGATAGTATTACTTGTTCACTTCCCTTCCAGCCTTCATTGTGACTTTCCTCTTAGTGAGTGTATTATGTTCCCCACTGACTTTTATTTTGGCCACGTGATTTAGTTTAACCAATGAAATGTGGGCAAAAGTGAGAGTGTGCCAGTTCCAAGCAAAGGTTTTAAAAGATCTTGACTGTTTCTTTTTGCCCATTTATGCTCCTGTTCTCTGAGATTGGAGTGGACCATGACCCAGCTAGCCTCTACTCTTTAGGGTTGGATCCAAGAATAGGAAAGTCTAGCAAAGTCAGTCAACCCATAGACTAGTGAGTGAGGCAAAAATCTCAGTTGTTAGCCACTGATATTTGGGGGTGGGGGGCAGGGGAATGGTGGGGGTTGCTTGTTACACACCATTGCAGAGAAAAATCTGACTGATACGGGTAGCAGTAGTAGTGAGGTAAGAATGGATAGATAGAATGAATTTTTAAGATAAAGCTTATTGGAACTTATAGCTACATTTCATGTAGATAGTGAGGTAAAGAAAAAAATCAAGGATGAGTTCTAGGTTTTTGGATAGATATTGGTGCCTTTTACTCAGGTAGAGAAAACTGGAGAGGTGCAGATTTATTGGGGGAATAGAATAAAGCAGATTCTCAATTAGATTCTCAATCTGGCTCTCAGTCCGAAATGACTTTGTGCATAATTTTATAATATCTGGAGAGATTTTTATTACTGTTACACTTGGAGGATACTACTGGCATATAGTGAAAAGAAGCCAGGGATGCTGCTAAACATCCCGCAATGCACAGGACAACCCACTACCACAAAGAATTATCCAGCCTAAAGTAACAATAGTGCCAGGACTAAAAGATAGTGGAATAAAGTAGGGTATTACGTTTGAGCTGCCTATTCAATATCCAAGAGGAGATTTTACATAAAAGATTGGATTGTATATAGGCATATATATCCTTAATCTTTCCTCTAAAGGTTAGAGGAAAGATTAAGGAGATAAAAGTTTTGTGAGTAATTAATAGAAACAGACAATATTTAAAACTATAGAACTGGATAAGACTACCTAGGGACAAGATATAAAAGGGGAAAAGAACAGATGTATTCACATCTGGTCCTGCCAACGTTTCAAGACTGGGATTAAGAGGAAACACCAGCTAAAGAGATTAAGAATAAGTCAACAATGATGTAGAAAGAGACCAAGCATCTGACATCCTGGAGTCAAGAAAATGTTTGAAGAAGAAAGAGCACATATTATAGTATATTTATTATTTGATATTAATTTTATATTATAGTAGGTGATATTTAATATTATGCATTATAGTAATAGAACCTTACATTTTTCACTTCATACTTTTCAAAGAGCTTTCAGACACCATATCTCAGATGGTCCTCATTGCCACACTGAGTCGGGTAAGAACAAAACTGGAGAACACTAAAAATCAAAGAGCTATAGCCTCTGCTCTGATGCTAAAAAGTTAGTGACAATCTCATGCCTACTGTTCCAGATCAATATGGAACAGTCCAGAGACAAGTGTTCCTAAAGAGATTGATATTTCTTAAAGATAATGGAGGAGTATAAAGGTAACAAACATGAACATAACTATATCAACTAAAATAAAATAAAATAAAATAAAATAAAATAAATACATCCTAAATTCCAGTTAAGGACCTAAAAGTATGAAAGTGAACAAAACAAAATAGTTATCCCTCTGGAATTACCTTCTGTGGGCTCAAAGAAAACTGGGTTTGCCCCAGTTATGTTCTGTTGTTATAGAAAACCAAAGAAGGGAGAAACCAAGATGGAGACATAGGTAAACACCTAAACTGCTGCCTCGCACAACAATATCAAAACTACAACTAAAAGACAAAACAGACACGATCCAGAACCACAGGAAAGCTGGCTGAGTGGAAATTCTACAACTAGAAGAAAAGAGGAAAGCACATTGAGACTCAAAGGAGCTGCAAAAGGCTGAGGTACGGAGACTTGCACGCGGAGAGGACGGGTGGCAGTGTGCACAGGTGGCTGAGTGCGTGGTTGGCTTTCTAAAGCGGGAGAGAGAAGGAAGCTCCCAACTGCACTGAACTCCAGGCCCAGGCGAGACGCTGGGAAACCAGACTCATTCGGGGGGAATCTGGACTGTCAAGAAAAGAGAAAGCACACTGAGACTCGGGAGCTGTGGAAGGCAGAGTTCCGGAGGCACGCACACAGAGAGGACTGACTTCTGAATGCACGGGTGGCTGAGCGTGCGGCTGGCTTTCTAAAGCAGGAGGGAGACAGAAACTCCCGACTGTGCTGAAATCCAGTTCCGGGCAAGTTTCTGGGAACACTGACTCATTAGGGGAGAAACTGGACTGTCTGGCAGCAGGCGAAACTCGAGGGCGGCTTTCTCTCAGAGGTGCTTGCAGCGATTACCAAGGGACACTGAGACCCAGAGGCCTCATAGGGCAGGGCTGACGGAAAATCAAGGCTGTCTGTTCCACCCTAAAACTCCGCCCCTTCCAAGCTGAGCACAGTGGCTTTTGCAATTTTGCAAGTCTTGTCTCATAAGAGTGTCTCCAGCACAGAAGTTCTCCCAGCATAGACACAGCTCATCCTCACAGCCAATTGGCCTGGAGGTCAATTCCTCCCAGTGATACCAACAACAATCAAGGCTTAACTACAACAAGGCTGTGCACACAGTCCACAAAGGGGTGCACCAAGAGTGTCTACCTCAGGTAACTGGGGAGGCTGAGCCACTGTGCCCTAGAGGACACCTAGCACACAAAGCTACTCTACCAACTCAGGAAAGCAGGGAAAATGTGGAGACAAAGAAACAGAACACAAATGAAAGAAATGGAGGAAAAGAAACAACTGGATATAGAGTTCAAAACCACAGTTATAAGGTTTTTCAAGAATTTCCTAGGAAAGGCGGATAAATTTAGTGAGACCCTCGAGGATATGAAAAAGAACCAACTAGAAATTAAACATACACTGACTGAAATAAAAAATATTATACAGAGACCTAACAGCAGACTAGAGGATCGCAAGAATCAAGTCAAAGATTTGAAATACGAAGAAGCAAAAAAACACTCAGCCGGAAAAGCAAAAAGAAAAAAGAATCCAAAAATTTGAAGATAGTGTAAGGAGCCTGTGGGACAACTTCAAGCATACCAACATCAGAATTATGGGGGTGCCAGAAGAAGAGAGAGAGCAAGATACTGAAAACCTATTGGAAGAAATAATGACAGAAAACTTCCCCCACCTGGTGAAAGAAATAGACTTACAAGTCCAGGAAGTGCACAGAACCCCAAACAAAAGGAATCCAAAGAGGACCACACCAAGACACATCATAATTAAAATGCCAAGAGCAAAAGACAAAGAGAGAATATTAAAAGCAGCAAGAGAAAAACAGTTAATTACCTACAAGGGAGCACCCATACGATTGTCAGCTGATTTCTCAACAGAAACTATGCAAGCCAGAAGGGAGTGGCAAGAAATATTCAAAATGATGAATAGCAAGAACCTACAACCAAGATTACTCTACCCAGCAAAGCTATCATTCAGAATTGAAGGTCAGATAAAGAGCTTCACAGATAAGAAAAGCTAAAGGAGTTCATCAACACCAAACCAGTATTATATGAAATGCTGAAAGGTATTCTTTAAGAAGAGGAAGAAGAAGAAAAAGGTAAAGATAAAAATTATGAACAACAAATAGATGTCTATCAACAAGTGAATCTAAAAATCAAGTGAATAAAAAATCTGATGGACAGAATAAACTGGTGAATATAATAGAATCAGGGGCATAGAAAGAGAGTGGACTGACAATTCTCGTGGAAAAGAGGTGTGGGGGGTGCGGGAAGAGACTGGACAAAAAGCGGACACCTATGGATGAGGACAGTGGCGGGGAGGTAAGGGCAGAGGGTAGGGTGGGAACCGGATGGAGGGGAGCGATGGGGGGAAAAAAGAGGAACAATTGTAATAATCTGAACAATAAAGATTTATTAAATTAAAAACAAAACAAAATAGAAAACCAGAGAAGAACCAAGCAATACTTAGAGAGATGGAGTTACATTTATTGTGCACGGGTCCAGAGGAAAATGTCTCTCAAATTCTGGGCCCCAACATGGAGGAATTTTCCCTATTTATATGTTTTTACCTTCTTTGTCTCCCAAATATGGGGTGTTTCCAAACCCCTTTGCAAGTTCTTGAAGGGCCCCTATGTGCTGGGCCCTTGAGACCTCAACCAAAGGCTTGGCCTGGTGCCAGCACTGATAATTTCATCTAGGGAAGGTTTAAAGGCCTCTCTGAAGTGGGAGTAGTCTTATTTTCCTTATTATTTAAGCAAGCAAGCATTTATAGAAGCCAAATAGCAGGGTTAAAATTTCAAACAGCAGTTTTTATATAAGATGGATGCTTCATTTCCCACTGGTTTTATGTACATGAGTCAAATCATTGACTCTTACTCATTGTCAGGGAGGGAGTTATATTTACCCCTGAGGATTATAATCTTAATTTTCTGCCTAATAAAGTTAGTGGGCCTGCTTATAAGATAAGGGCCTGGAATGAGGGCCAGGAGTAATCTTTAGAGAGTCCTAAGAGTCCTGAACTCTCAATTTTGCCTGGCTGTCTTAAGCTGAATGTGATGAAGCCACACTGGGATTCCGTCGACCTTGACTTCTGTGGAGGTGGTCCTTTCCAGGTAGGAGTCAGCCCTTTGGTGGCAAATTTCTTTACTCAAACAGAGTCACCAGGGTGGAAGGGATGAACCGGATCAGAAGTTGGTACAGGCAGAGTGTCTCGGATGTGCTTCTGGATTGCTTCCTGGGTACACTGTAAAGCCTGTAAGAACTTGAGTAAAGACTGGTTATGGATTTCAGCTTTTCTAGATTGGGTAGGTCAGGGTCTGGAAGAGTCACTAGAATCTGTAGAGGCCCCACTGGTTTTAGGGCAGCCTCCTGGGCTGCTTCCTCTGTGGCCCAGTTCCCTCTTGCTTCTGTGGAGTCCCCTTACCTTATAAATAGCACTATGTACATGAGCCATTGTAAATGTGTACCTGCTATCAGTATAAATTGTTATTGATTTTTCTTTTGTCCACCGGAGAGCCTGAAACTCGGTGACTCAAGTGTTTGACATCCAGCACTCCAGTGTGTTCCAGAGTAAAGCCTGGACCTCATGTGGGGCAGTTAGGATTAGTTCCTGCCCTAGGATTAACTTATTTGCTTTTTCGATAAGCATAGCTGTGGTTGCTACAGCCTGGATGCAAGTAGGTCACCCAAATGCAAAGGGTTCAAGTCTTTTGAACAGATAGGCTAGCAACCTTTTCTAGGGGCTGAGACTTTGGGTGAATACATCTTTGGCTATGCCCCTTGTCTCACATACATAGAGGTGGAAAGACTTAGTTACATCTGGTAGCGCTAGTTGGCCCATCGTCCTTGCTCTGCTCATGTCTATCTAACTGCCTAATATATTACCTCAAGGATCCTGGCTCTGAATTCTTTTAGGGAAAATGGACATTGAATTTCTTCTGTGGCTGCTTCATGCTGAGGAGGGACGGAGTTTTCTCTCAAAGCCAAGAGATCCTTGCTATCTGTCAGAGGGATGATGAGGCCTGGGCACAGAAGGAGGTGGGCTTGTGACCTGGCAGAGACAAACTGTAACAAATGGTCCAGTGGAAGGGAAAGAAAACATTTCAGTTTTAATAACCTCTATTGAAAATAGAATTTTTCTCCTCAAAATTACCTCTATGTTTATCAAAAGAGCCAGATCAAGACCAATTTACCTATTGTATTCAATTTGGCCCAATTGTTTGCATAAACACAAGAATGGTAAATGACTACCTTTGCTGGAATCTCATGATTGAATCTTAGTGTGCCCCATAGGGCCAGGAAGCCAAGCCATCCAGCTGCTGTCCAGCCTGCCTGCAGTATCTTCTGAGTTAGGTGAATCCCTCACCTGCAGCGACTCCACCTGGTCCCACGCCCTAGGTTTTAAGGTCCATCTCAGTAGCCCTCCTACTCATCGTGGCCTAGAGTGTGTGGGGGTTCCGCAAGGACGCAGAGGTGTCCTTATTGATCCCCTTCTACTCTGACCAACCGCCAGTGATGGTAGGGCATGGGCCTGACACTCCAGCGCCAGCCATTTTCAGGGCTCCCAAGCAGGATACCAGGCTTTTCCTTGGCACTCTTATTGGCTTCAAGTCTTCAGAGTTCAGACAGGGCTCTTTAAAATATGACACTCCAGTCAAAGTTTTCAGTTATTAAACTTAGAAACCGGTCTTATTGAATTTATGCAAAGAAATGTATTGCCATGATTTATTCAGCATTGGCAAATTTCAGAGGAATTGTATAAGGAGAAAAATATACTGACCTGCTTTAAGATCTTCTGATTTTCCTTGTCAGTCCTTTCTGTGGATTCTTCAGAGTAATATAAGTGTCTTTAAATGGCAAGAAGAAATTCAAGATGTGTCTATATCCAAGTAGACAATTACAGCTATCCTTGTAGTAGGGTTCCCCCTACTTGACTTGTAGTCTCATGTGTCACAGGACCTCCCGGGATCTGTAATTCCTGTAACAGGGGGCTAGTACTCACCACCTCACTACTTCCCTCTGTTCCAAACAGGCCTCCCCCAGTTTCCTAAAGTTGAGGTTTGTGCCACCCCTGACATGGGCATGGTCACACAGGCCTGCAAGACAGTAACATTGGCACTGCGGCCACTTCTGACAGCTAAATCTTCTGCTACTAAACATGACACATGCTAGAGCTATACAAATATCTTAGGGAGGTGACTAAAGTCTATTCTTGACCTTCCCACACAAAACAAAATTGTCCTTGTCTTTCTGGAGTCATGTCCATGAAGACGCAGGCATCATCTAAGTCTATTATAGTTTTCTGCAGGCCACTGTCAGGGCTGTGCATGGTGGCCAGTTCTTCTTTCTAGCCACAAACACAGTCTGTCCAATTTCCTTAAAATGTATTCTGGCATGGGAGAAAGTTGTTTTGCTATATACAGGCAGCTTAACCCCTACATAACTGGGCTTAGACATCTGCCTAGAAAGCTATAATTTATAAGTTTAACATGAGGCCTTAGGTCCTTCCAACCCAACAGGGTCTCTGACATCCCTCAGTCAGACTCCTCCTCTCTTAGAGAATTTCAAAGTCCTGAAGGCTCCCAGGTCCATGGAGAGTGCCTTTTCTTTGCCCTTTGACTTTAAGCTGCCAGTCCAAGACAGCCAGAGTTGCAGTTAGAAACAGCTTTGCATATTGCAAAGCGCTTCTGTGGCAGTGGCTTGGGTATTAGGCCCCTTGTCTTCCCGCCAGTCCCCTTTGTGGCAGAGCAGCGACTAGGCCTCTCCCAAGGGAGTGCACTGGAAGGGGATCTCAGCCCCTCCTCTTCCAGCAGCAACAGGTACTGAACCCTTTCAGTACATTTGCAAACAGGGAGCTTTCACTAGCTCTGTCTGCTGCTTTTACAGATCCCGGGCCTGCTGCTCTATTCCTGGGACTGCAGGAAGGCTAGTAGCAGTCACTGGCTTCTGGTTTAACTGCTTCAGCCAGCAAGCCAAAGTCCTAAGTCTTGTATTGCTTGTTGTAAAACACTCATTGCTCACTGGGCAGCAGCAGGGCAGCTCTAGTGTCAGGTAAATGTCTGCTGTCCCCCGCTTTTCTCGCTGCTGCCTGCGGCTTCTTCCAGGGCCGCTGCAGGCAGCTCGGGCATCCAGCTCCCCTCACTCCCTTCTTTCACCTGGTTCTCAGGGGCTGAGTCTGCCTAGCAACCAGTTTTAAATCACCAGGGCAGCTGTGGACTTCAGCTCCGTTTCTCCTCCGCTTGGCTCCTGGGAGTTTAGTTTTTTTTTAATGTATCAGAATTCTTTATTCTTAGAACCTCAATCCTTTAATGATTACCAAAAGTGAACAGTCAGCATTTTTAGATTAATAATTATGAACACAGTTTAAATGTACTTTCCTTATGCAATTTCAAGTATATTGTATCGGTCTAATTTAGTATTGGAAGGGTTAAAAAGAATAAAACAGGGCAGCTAGATTAATTATGCTTGCAGAAAACTTGCGACTTTGAATCTAGTGAAGTTCTGATAAGACACCTGGTAGGCTAAGGACCAGACCCTTACACCAGCAGAGCGGTCTGCAGACTGTAAAAATCAACAAAAACCTATCTCTCCCTGCTTCATAATTAACTGCTGACACCACCCCCCTCCTTTAACACTCTTGATTTCTCTGACCACCCCCCTCCCCCGCCCCGTTCCCCCATCCAGTTGCTTGTCTCCCTTTCCTATTGTGAGTCAAAGGAAGACAATTCCTACAGAGGGGAGAAATAGAAACAGTGGGAGTTTCAGAGAAAACTACAGACTACCACTGTAGTAGTCCTCCCTTTCGAAGGCTGAGGTCCGACCTGTGGAGAAAAATGACTCTTAGTCCTCCTGGAAAGATAGCGGATGAGGATAAGGGTGTGTAGGGAGATTTCTTGTGAACTGAAAACCTGGATGGCCTCCTGAAAGAAAAGATCTTTAATCCAGTTACAGATGCTATTAGAATCAGGATGAGGAGGAAGGGAAAGACCAGGTTATGTCCTCTATGAGGATCCTAATAACTGAAAATAGCAAGTCAAACAAAACACACAACCACGAAGACAGCAGACTACACAAGACATACAACCAGGGTTAATGGGATCCATAGACAGTTAATAATAACTTCAGCCTTAGTTCTGCCTCAGGTGGCTCACGTTGGCCTATGATGTCACAGGCAGGGACAGGGCATGTAAATCTCTCCATCCTGCGGAACTGTAAGCCCTGCCCCTGGAAGTCTCCAACCACCAAAAGAGATAAGAAAGCCATAAATAAAAGTTCTTTGTTCTTTGAAATGTCACAAATTTATACCTTTAAATTAACCCTAGAACTTCAAAATTTCAATTTAATACAGCAAATTCACAAATCAGAGCAAACTGAAACCCTTACTTATACAAACATAGAGAGAAATTTTTATTAGCTAAGTGGGCTGATTCCCTCTCTGACGGAGAGCAAAAGACTCTGAGAAAAAAAAATCTTGCAGCCGCTAAAGACTTTTGCATTCTGTCACAGTGGGTCCGCCCTATCTTTAAACAAATTAAACAATAGAAAGATATAACAAATATTCTCCTCCTAACCCAAGAGGGTCTCAGCTAGTCCCCGAGGAAGTCCTTGACTTCCGGGGAGGTGATCAAGCTTCCCCTTCCACTCACTTGGAGTGGGCCTAACCAACTGGGGCCCCTACCTTACCGATTCTGTCGACAGGTCCAAAAGTGTCTGTCCACTCTCTCAAGATGCCGGCCGGGTCCTGGGCTGAAGTCTGGGAGTGCCCGGAGTCCCCCGGTTCAATTCTGCTAAATCAGCAGAGCGGCGCCTCCCGGTGGCCTATCCGGGTTCCCTGGGCCCCAAACCTGGCCCATTCACCAGAGGCCAAAAGGCCAAGCAAGGTTATTCCCCAGATCAGGGAACCATTAATGTTACAGAAAACCAGAGAAGAACCAAGCAATACTTAGAGAGATGGAGTTACATTTATTACACACGGGTCCAGAGGAAAATGTCTCTCAAATTCTGGGCCCCAACATGCAGGAATTTTCCCTATTTATATGTTTTTACCTTCTTTGTCTCCCAAATATGGGGTGTTTCCAAACCCCTTTGCAAGTTCTTGAAGGGCCCCTATATGCTGGGCCCTTGAGACCTCAACCAAAGGCTTGGCCTGGTGCCAGCACTGATAATTTCATCTGGGGAAGGTTTAATGGCCTCTCTGAAGTGGGAGTAGTCTTATTTTCCTTATTATTTAAGCAAGCAAGCATTTACAGAAGCCAAATAGCAGGGTTAAATTTTCAAACAGCAGTTTTTATATAAGATGGATGCTTCACTGTAATCTTGAGCAATTAACTTGCAAACCTCAGACTTCTGACTGAACATGGCAGAGCACATTCAAAGGTTTACCTCCATGCCTCTTTGAAACCCTGCTAAAATTTTTCTAAAGGAAGAAAAATCTATAAACCAACAAAGACAAAGAGAATGCAAGAATATAAAACAGTAATAAAATTTTGAAACCTTGAAAATAGGTGTACAAATGATAATCAATTTAGCAAATCAGAAAGCACTGAGACCCATGTCAACAAGAGGTGAAGTCATGCCAAGAGCAAAAGACAAAGAGAGAATATTAAAAGCAGCAAGAGAAAAACAGTTAATTACCTACAAGGGAGCACCCATATGACTGTCAGCTGATTTCTCAACAGAAACTATGCAGGCCAGACGGGAGTGGCAAGAAATTTTCAATGAGATGAATAGCAAGAACCTACAACCAAGATTACTCTACCCAGCAAAGCTATCATTCAGAATTGAAGGGCAGATAAAGAGCTTCACAGATAAGAAAAAGCTGAAGGAGTTCATCACCACCAAACCAGTATTATATGAAATGCTGAAAGGTATTCTTAAAGAAGAGGAAGAAGAAAAAAGTAAAGAGAAAAATTATGAACAACAAATACATATCTATCAACAAGTAAACCTAAAAATCAAGTGAATTAAAAACCCAAGGAACAGAATAATCTACCACAGCTAATCCCCATTTGTGGATGATAAACAATAACAACCCTTCTCCCTTCCTAAGCTATGGTGGAGAAAAACCACATAACCGTGCAGAACTGGTACCAATGCATGCTTATGCTAATCAGCTATGCTCTCAACAAAGTTATCCCTGGTCAGCTACTTCAAAGTCAGGTATCAAACCTTTCATTATATCATACTCCCTCAATCCTACCATCTCCTCCAAAAGATGACCCTAATATATTGAACCCAGAGACTTAACACTTCTGAACCATATAACCTTGAGCAAATTAAATCTCTTCAGCTTCCTTATTAGAAAATGCAAATATTCACCTCACAGTTGTTGCAAGAATTATGGTAAGAGTAATTTAGCACATTTGAGTGCCTACCACCTCCCAGGCACTACACTAAGAACACAATGGTAGTAAACAAGATACACAAAATTCCTGCCCCCCCCCTTTTTTTGAAAGAGAAAAAACATCGATTTGTTGTTCCACTTATTTATGCATTCATTGATTGATTCTTGAATGTGCCCTGACCAGGGATCAAACCCAAAACCTGGGCACATCAGGACAATACTCTAATTAACTGAGCTATCTGGCCAGGGAAAATTTCTGCTCTCTTGATGCTTACATTAGGGCCCAAATTAAATATAGGATGGTCAGAGAAGACAAGAAATCTAAGGTGATGAGCATTCCAAGCAAAACATGAGATACGTCAGGAGAGAGTGAGTATACTTCAGGCAAAAGGAACTGCCAAGTCCAAAGGCTGCTCAACAGAATTAAGCAGAGCAAATTCAAGTAACGGAAAGAAAGCCATTGTGGTTAGAACAACAGAGCAAAAAAACTACAATACCTACCTCAAGGGGCCCCAACATGTATCTTACATTACCTATCTTCATAAAAAAACTTTCAAAGGTCCTATTTTGTTCCAATTTACAGAGACAGGAATTGGGATTCAGAGTGATAATAGGAACTTTCCTGAGGTTACAAAGTTATCATGAAACCAGGATTTCGAACCAAGCAGTCTCATTCCATGCCCATTGTTATAATAAATTGTGCTACATTTATACAATGGAATACTACACAGCAATGAAAAAGAACTAGGATTCACACAATATGAATGTATCCCACACATGTTTAAAGCAAGACAGAGTGCCTATAATCAACTGAGTACCTAGTCTACAATCCTGTTTATGTTAAGTGCAAGAACAAGCAAAACTAATTGATGGTGATGAAGGTCACAATAAGGTTTGTCTCGTGGCAAAAAATTATTGGCTGGGAAGAAGAATGAGAGAATTTTGAGGATGAAAGTGTTCTAGTATATACGTAGATGTGAGTGACATATACATATGTATGTAAAACAACAACTAAATTAGCTGCAGACTTTAGATTTGTGTTATCTACATATGTCATACTTCAATAAAAAGTAAAATAAGCCCTAAAAAAAAAAAAAAAAAAAAAAAAACACAAGAGGTGAAGTCTAGAAGCAGATCGATCCATACCACAGTGTAGTACAGGGGTGGGCAATTTTCTTTCTATAAAGGCCCAGATAACAAATACTTCAAGCTTTGTGAGTCATAAGGCCTCTGTCACAACTATTCAGCTCTTCTTTGTACTGCAAAAGCAACCATAGGCAATAAGGGTGGGGCAAAAGTATGGAAAATAATACAATAATTAATAAATACAAGAATAAACTATTTCACATACTCACAACTGTAAACCTACTTTTCCCCCACTCTGTACATGTCTTTGGAAATGGCTGTGTTCCAATAAACCTTTATTTATTAAAACAGGTGGGGATTGGAGGAGAAGGGACTGTGATTTGGCAAATAGACCAGTGTTCTGAACTGTGATACAGCACCTCCCGGGATGAAGGCACCAGGTACCAGTGGGTCTAAAAATAGAATTGAAAGTGTGTAAATGATGCAGCTAGAACCCCAGAACCCATTTCCCATCCACTGTAGCCAGGCTAAGTTTCCTCCCACACTTGTCAGAAGACTAAAGGATTACTGCCTGGGAAACTGAATTCAGGGGAATCTGGATTCGGGCACATATAAAGGTAGGTGTGAAATGCACTAATAAAAACAAAAGACTGACTTAATCTCAAGCCCTAGTCCCCAGTCAGCTGGCAGGACCTGGCAAGCAGGCTTGAGCTCTTTCTGCAGAAGACCCATGGATTCCTCTCTGGAGCAACTGGTCAACCCTAGAGAATAGATCTAAAACTGCTAAGAGTTGGTCACCCAACCAAAACAATCCAGCCAGATTATCTTAGCATAAATTCACCAGATAACCTCCTCCACCCAAATACACAGTTTCCTATCTGTGCATTTACTACTTCATCTTAAAGAATCACCCACTGTTCTGAAGGACAGGAACCAAAATGAACATATAGGAAAAAATTTTTAACCAAAGAAAAAAGCCCTCCAAGGAACAGAGCAGATAGTCCAAAAAGTTTCAAAATATAATAATTAATTCTCTGAAGATAAGAGAAGATATTGCACTTATGAAATAAAAATTGGAGGCTAGAAAAAAAAACACACCACTTCAGAGAACAAAAAAAGAGCTCTTGAAAATTAAAAATGCAATGGCAGGAATTAAGAATTCAAAAGAAGCACTGAAAAATACAGTTGAGGAAATATCCCAGAGACTAAAATAAGAAAATAAGAAAGAAAAAATAAAATTAGAGGATTACCGAGAGTCAGAGAGAACAGAAAAGATACGTAGTGTTCTAGAGCTTTTATGTATTTTTATGAAATGTCACATTTTTTAGAGCAAAGAGAGAATATGATTTAAATTCATAACTCCTAAGATTTGTCTGTTGAGAAGAAACCTCCAGACAAACCAGAAAGGATCATTCATGTTCCACCTGCATTTCCTTCGAACATATTTAGGGTCATTATTCAAACCAAGAAAGAACCAACAAATTAGTTTTCTCTTTCCAAGCCATGCAAAACAGTTTCAATCATTCTTATATGCATCCCCTACTGGTGTGTTTCCTCAAAATATTTCATCAAGGCTCATCACTCCTACCTTCATCTATTCCTAAGCATCCCTAAAACTCAGTCTCTCCACAGAGAATCCTCCAGTCTTCTGACAGGTGTGGGAAGGCCTTCACCTAATTGCAGGGAGTGGAACAGTGATCTGGGGTCCTAGCTGTCTCTTTTAGATACTTTCAGATCCTCTGTCACCACTTTCAGAAAGATCTGATACCTTTGATCCCTGCCTAAAATGCCTTTTATTTGATTAGACACAGTAGACATGTGTGCATAAATGACAAATTCCTATGACCGATTAATTTCCAAAAGGGTAACAAAAAAATCTTAGACCCAGACGCAAAAGGGCTATGGTTACTAAGAGACGCTTATAAAAGACTAAATTCTTAATAATAAGAAGAAAGATGCTTGTTTTCTCTCTTACAGAGACAGAGATGTCTGAGGCAGCCTCAATTTTACAACTTTAGCCAACATCAAGAGCAGATACAGATTCGTGCATTGCCATTGTCACAGACCTTTAGATATTTCCACACACTTTCAAAGACTCCAAAACAATCCTTGGCTTTCAGGCTTTTAACTGGAAGATAGAAGGCCAGCCAGGTCCTCCAGGCTCTCACCCTGCAGACCTCTCCTAGCATCTAGACCAGATGGTTTAGAATTTAGGAGTCTGTAAGAAAACAAGCAAAGTATGAAACAGTCTTTTAATCATTTAGTTAATTTTCACCCAGGAGTTGTCATTTATAAGAACAAATTCTTTTAGTTTCTAATTTTAAAATGATAAAGATATTTTAACCAGGGCAGGCAGGTTCAATGGCCACCAGACCTGACACATGAAGTCTGAAATTGAACACACTTGCTGATCCCTCATTAAAAAACTCAAGGGTTGGTAGCAACAGCATCAGAACGTGCAAGTCAGGGACACAAAAAAGATCTTAAAGTTGCACTGGTTGTGACATTCCTTGATCCAGGGGTTGATTCTTGATTAATTTGCTTGCTTGTGAAATGAGTATACTTTTTTTTTTCTTGAAACCAAGACAAATAGCAAAGATGATTTTATCAGCAGTCAGAAAGGAAAATATTCAATAGCACAGGAAGTGACAGGAATACTTTGTTATCCCCACAATTGAGACAAACCATTAGTCTGACTAAACCAAGGTCAACTGAGCCCATGACAAAGAGATGAGTAGTTCAAGTGCCAGGTAATAAGAGAATTATCAATAAAAATAAACAAAATGGTCATACACAAGAAGCCAGCTAGATTGCTTATTATCTCTTCCCCACAGAGAATAGATCCCCTGTGTTTTATAGTAAGATCAAAAAAATAAAAACATATTCCAGTGTTTCCTCCACTACTGAAGGCAATAGAAAAGCTGCTTTATGAACAAAACTAGGTTAAATCTATAATCAGGGTAAGTGAATGTAAAATCTTTATTACCAGATGGAAAGATTCACCCTGAGAGCTATAAAAGGCAAATCCAGGTTCTTGGGGCCCATGAGATGCACATCTCAGATAACACAGTATAGTTGCTCACATAGTTGGGACCTGTAATTGTCCCAGGGGTCCAGGCTAAATCCATGCTAACTATGCAAGGAAGACTCAGAAATAAAGGTCAGCATTAAAAAAAGTAATTTTATTTGCAATTTTATATTTCAGAAGAACTGGGCTCTCAATATAAGATATAGCAAATAAAACCTCCAAGTTTCAATTAATCTGTTTAAATTCTCAATGGTGGAAAATAACAGTTACCCCATATAATTAAAATATCTTCAAAGATCTTACATATGTGTCAATATGAGCATTTAGTTGGGGATTCAACTTACAGGAAAGGGCCTCAAGGCTTCCTCTCTCTTGCAGCCTAGAGGGAAATAGCTTTATCTTTGAGTGTGTTTAGATAAAATGGCAGCAGGATAAGATTACTGCTTTGCTCCTATAACCTAATTGCACTTTCTGTTTAAAGTACTTCACATGTAAAGCCTCACATCATAGCTCATAATATACGGAGCTTTATTTAAATGCCAATTATGTATTAAGATTTGTCCTAAACATTGGAAATATAGCAGTTAAAAGGTTAGAAAGAAAAACCTGCCCTCATCTCTGAAAACTGAGCCATGCTTTACTCATTACAACATCCATCAAAGCATCTTGTTCAGCACCTCCTGTGTATGCATAAAAGAAGCCAAAGAAATGATTATTAAATCGAATTAAACTTTTATTAGAAGTTGACTTCTAAATGAAGTTGGATTTAGTAATACTTTTGTATATGGATATTTGAGAGCAATTATTCTATCAATCAAATGTGAATTGGTTAAAACTCATTATTTTTCAAGAACACACAGTACAGCACTATTGAGACTAATGTTGGTTAGAAGGAATCGGCCAAATTGTTTGTTAAATGCTAAAAATAGCTGTTTCCATCTCAATCTCTTTCAACCATTTCCATTTCTGGGTCATTACAATTTAAAATCCTCTTATATTTAATCATAGATACTTGAATTCTTCCTTTTAAATTAAAGATAAATTGTTGAAGGAGTTCCATATAGTGCAATTAAGGAAGACCTTTTTTCTTTATTCACAGCTACCTCACAATGAATACACAGTATTTTTCCTCAGTCACTAATGACAGATTCCTTTTCAAATCAGTTAAAATTTGTCAAACTGTGGAAAACTCCAAGGCAGGGGCTATCTCCTCAAAATGTCCAGCACAACACCTGACATAGAACAAAATCTCATTGTTAAATTGAACCAAACCCATTGCTTTTTTAAAAAAAATTCTTTATTGATTAAGGTATTACATATTTGTCCTCATCCCCCCATTACCTTCTCAAACCCATTGCTTTTGACTGAGAATCCTATTACCACACAACACTGCAAATGAGTTCAGGTTTTTTTCTTCAGAACCCAATTTAATAATGTCTAACTTATAAGATGACGTGGGGACTTAAAATATAGCATATTTTATATTACTCAGGTAGACTAAAAATTAAACATTTTCTTTAGAATAGGAAAAATTATTGAACACATTTCTTTTCAAAGCAACTAAGAGGTAGCCTTGATTTGGTGATCATGGTCTCCTAGATTATATTAGATGCCTCAGGTTGTTTCTTTTTCTTTTTAAGTGAGGAACAAACTAAAAATCTGCATAATGGTTTCTTTGTTCTGTTTTGTATTGTAAGCAACAAAACATTATTTCTGTTTCTGCTCAACACCAAACCATTCTTCCTCTTAATATAGGAAAAAGCACTCCTGCCTAAAAATGTCTTGCACCAGCACTTCCTTGTAAAGGATGGACACGCTAAACATATGTAGTGGGATATATGTCCATGTGTTCAGATGTGCAAGAAGCAATATGTCTATGTTATTTTGTGACAAGATAATTTCCTTCAAGCCTCATTCCATCTGATGAGAGATAATATATTATCTTAGTCAACTCTCCTAAAGATAGGCATTTCAGTTAAAATTTGTTGGGGAGCACACGAGACTTGGTTAGAAAGTTTGTAAGGACATTCTCAGAAAAGGGAAGTGTGTGGAAGGCCACCTGCCCTGTTTATCGGAAGTCTGACTTAGGGGAGACTTAGGGGAGTGCCGAAGGTGGCGCCCCTAATTATTCCTTGACCTTTCAAAACAAGTCTGTGCATGTGCAGACCCCCAGGTGTTTACTGGAATCCTTATGTTTAATCCCTGGATGCCCTTGCCTAGAGTGAAGCATCCATCTTATATAAATACTGCTATTTGAAATTTTAGCCCTGCTATTTGGCTTCTGTAAATTCTTGCTTGCTAAGACTACTCCCACTTCAGAGAGGCCATTAAACCTTCCCCAGACAAGGTTATCAGTGCTGGTGCCAGGCCAGGCCTCTGGTTGAGGTCTCGAGGCCCCAGCACATACGGGCTCTTTAAGAACTTGCAAAAGGGGCCGGAAACACCCCATATTTGGGAGACAAAGAAGGTAAAAACATATAAATAGGGAAAATTCCTGCATGTTGGGGCCCAGAATTTGAGAGACATTCTCCTCTGGACCCGCACGTAATAAATGTAACTCCATCTCTCTAAGTATTGCTTTGTTCTTCTTCGGTTTTCTGTAACAAGAGGACAATGTAAACACATGTGTTCTCCCAAGATTACTCACCCTACTGATTGTATCTAAAGATAAAAATTCCAATAAAAGCCTAACAAGGCAGGCAATTGAAGCTGCCTGGCTCCTTCAGCAGGGCCATCCCTTAGCCTCTCTTTCACAGCAAACTTTGTGTCGGAGTAATCTGTTCATCAGTCGTTCAGGGGCTGCTGGCCAGCCCTGGCAAAAATTTAATAAAATTTCATTAAAAAGTCAATATAGGACTTTCTCATCACCGTTTTGTTTCCCCGGTCCTGACCAACTGGATATAGCCTGTTCAGTTCCAATCATAGACTGAGTTTATCTATGGCTATTCTCAGGCCCCTGCCCTAGTTCTAGCTCCTGATTTGGGCTCTCACTTACCTCCTTCGGTCCTTATGATGGTTAACATTATGTCTTAATTTTACTAGGCAATGGAGTCCAGTTGTTTGGACAAACAGTAGTCTAGATATTGCTGTGTAAGTGTGTTTTAGATGCGATTAACATTTCCAAACAGTAGACTTTGATTAAAGCAGATTACCCTCCCATTGTGTGGGTGGGCCTCATATAATCAGTTAAAGGCCTTAACAGCTCAGTCTGAGGTTCCTTGAACAAGAAGGAATTCTGCCTTAAGACTACAATTACAACATAGAAAACCTGCTTGAGTTTCAAGCCTGCTGCCCTGTGGAATTTAAATTCAGAACTGAAACATCAACTCTCCCCTGAATCTCCAGCTTACCCTACAAATTTCAAACTTAACACCCCCAGAGTTGTGTGAGTCAGTTTCTTAAAATAAACCTCTGTGTGTGTGTGTGCGTGCGCATGTGTGTATGCGTGTGTGTGTGTGTGTGTGTGTGTGTGTGTGTGTGTGTGTTTCCTCTCAGTTCTGTTTCTCTGGAAAACCCTAACCCATAGACCCCTCACAACCTCTAATATTAATTCAAGTCATCCTCTAATATTAATTCAAGTCATCTTTGGTGACTGCTATTTGGGGCTTCCAAGTCTACTTGTGAGCATAATTTCTGAAATACCTCTTGCTGGGTTAACTATATCTTTGACCTGTTCTTTTCTTCCCAAACACTTTCAAGGTCTCCAGCAGCCCTCACCAGCCTCCGCTCCTCCTGAGTGATGGGGAATGGAAAGTCATTTGTTATTATCTACTGACTTCTCATCACCACAGTGGGCCTTCACATTCCAGCTGAAATTATTTATTTAGTGTTGACAGCCCCTTATGGGGTCCACAGTGAGCAGCTGGGGCACTAGAGGTCTGTTAGAAAAGTAAGCAGGAATGTTGATAGGAGTGGGTGGGGCCTACACAGAAACCAGGCAGAGTGAGGGTCTTCACCACAGGCTTCACCTGCTACCCCACTGAGTATAGCGACATCTGACATGAAGGGAAAGATTATGGCTTTATATATGTGTTTTAATGTAACTCAAAAAATGAAACTGCTGTTCAAATGATGAAGTATCCAGCTGCTAAATTGTTTTTTACTTTTCCCCAGAAAGGAAAACAAGCCTTGGGTGTTTTCAGACTGATTACAAAGGTTTTGCTCTTGATTTTATTGAAGCAGATGCATTTAGCTGCTTTTTTTGTGTGTGGCTAAAAGCCATGCTCACCCAAATCACTCATATCTTTCTGTCACTCTAATTGCTTCACATTTCACTTTGAGAAACTCTGAACAGCTTTCCTCTCCATTATGAAGCATCACTGCAAGAGATGAGGCTGGTGTTCAACATGCAGCCTTCCCTACAAGCATCTCAGTGCCCAGACTATGAAAGCTAAATATCTACTGAACCTCATCTTTCCAAGGTCAGCAGAGACCTTTTGCTAACCAAATCCAAGGACCTTTATCTTTCCTTATTCAATTTGACCTCCTCCATTCATTCAAAAACATTTACTGAGGGCTTACTGAGTATCCAACTCTATCTGGGTGCTGGGGGCAAAGAAATCAACAAGACATGGTTTCTGCTCCCAAATGAAGTGAAAGAAAGAGAGAGAGATCATATAAAAATACGTGTGATAGTTCCAAAAAAATATGTGAATTAAAGCTATGTGTGAAGGAGCATAGGAAAAGGCCACTTTATTCAGGCTGGACTCTCAAGGGATGGCTTCTAGAGGAGGTAGCAGGAACTAATTCATGGAGCATAAGTAGGAATTAACTCACTGAATGAGGGAAAGCAAAGTGACCCAGAAGAACTTTACTTATGTAAAAGCAGCAAACCATGGCCTGGTTAGCATGGTTCAGTGGTTGAGCATCGACCTATGAACCAGGAGGTCACAGTTTGATTCCCAGTCAGGGCACATGCCCAGGTGGTGGGCTTGATCCCCAGTGGGGGGCGTGCAGGGGGCAACCTATTGATGTTTCTTTCTCTCTCTCTTTCTCTCTCTCTCTCTCCCTTCCTCTCTGAAATCAATAAATATATATATATATATTTTAAAAGCAGCAAAGTATGAAAGAGCAGGAAGCATTCTAAGAACTGCTAGAAGACTGGCTAGAGAAAACTAAATGTATGGGGAATGGCCAGATGTGAAGCAGGACAAAATGGGGTATGAGGAGGCCCCAAAGGATCTTAAAGGCGCATTCTAAGAGTAACATGGAAGCATAGTGCTGTGAAATAAGAAGAAAAAAAGGCAGAAAGATTCTTTAGAACATTATTACAAGAGCCCATGTGAGAAATGATGAGAACCTGAACGAAGGAACTGGCTGAGTCATTGGTCATTGAATGAGATGGCACATGCAAGAGAGGAATCCACCATCCAGGGAGCGGATTCAGTGTGTAGACTTTGAGGAGCCTGCAGAGCAACCAGATACAAGGTTCTGGATAGAATATAGATATTGGAAATGAGTGTATGCTTAGCAATTAAAAGAATTAGCATGTTTAAAATCACCATAGTCTGTGAGTCAGAGGAACAGTAACCTGAAGAGAGAATTTTTAAAAGGAATGAGATCTCTTAGAAGCACAAAAGGTGCCCTGACTGGTTTGGCTCAGTGGATAGAGCACCAGCCTGAGGACTGAAAGGCCCCAAGTTCGATTCCGGTCAAGGGCATGTACCTTGGTTGCGGGCACATCCCAAATAGGAGGTGTGCAGGAGGCAGCTGATCGATGTTTCTCTCTGATCAATGTTTCTAGCTCTTTATCCCTCTCTCTTCCTCTCTGTAAAAAATCAATAAAATATATTAAAAAAAAAAAAAAAGAAGCACAAAAGGTGATAAGCCAGAAAAAGAGGGGAGGGGTAAAAAAAAAAAATCCAAAGGATAGCAGTGTCAAAGAAGCATTTAAAACCATTGACTGCCTAGGAGAGGATCTATGTAAAGCTGGTAATGAGTTCAAATTATGTGTTTTGTTCTTTTGCCTTCTTGAGTAAATCGTATTTCATATAAGGCATCTATCTGCCTATGGGAAGATCAAATTTGTTACCTGATAAATGTAAAGAAAGGACAAAGAGAAAGTCAGTTTTTTATACCCTAAATACAATTGGATATGCAGCAAGACAATAAACCTTGCTCATCCGGTTGCTATCTGGAGAAAGAATAGGCTGAAGGACTTAGAATACAGGGTTTACTAATGTGGAGGGCTACCCCCTACGCCTACCAACAACCAGGACCAAGAAGGGAAAATATAATGAAGAAGAGATAAAGGAGTTACCTGTCTGTTTCTGGCCTGGGGGTGGGGATGGGGGAAGTTGTCAATCTGGTGTTTCCAAATTTCCATTTCCTAGACTTTAGGAAGATGTTTGTTATATATGAGGATAAGATCATTAGATATTTAGGCTATAGCTACTCATTCATTTTCTTATGGGAGACTTGGTGAAAACAGCATCTTTCAAGGTGTCCCCTGTCCCCAAATGCAACAACCTGGATGCAGCCAAAGTTCCTTGGTAGTGTGATGTGTTCAGAGGTTGAGCTTTCTCAAATCTCCCCAGTTTCGGAGTTTCTGCAGCTGAGAATAGCTGGCCTGCCAAGGGGCTTGTTGGGCAAAGCATGATGACCTCACAGAGTAGGCTTAGTAAACACCGGGACAGCAGGCTGGACAAAGGCCAAGGCAGTCACGAAGGAGCAAAGTGAGGCCAGGTCAGCTGGGAGCACTGCTGGATCCTTGCAAAGAAAACAAAGTGGCATCAACTGTAGATTGCCTATAATAGGGCCAGCAGCGCCCAGTCAGCCAGGAGACATGCCCCTACGAGCAGCAGACAACTGTAAGCATGCATCCCAAGACCATTAAGAGCCAGGGAAGCCCTTCCCTCATACCCCTGGATGCCTCCTTCAGGAAAGAAGCAGGAAACCTTGCTCTATAGGTTAAAAAAAATGGGCAATAACATTTGCCAAAGTCTATTCCACAGAACACTAATTTATCATAATGTTGACAGATATTATATAGGCAAAAAATGAAAATTAAAAACTCTGGTCATTTACATTGGGCTAAAAATAAAAAAAAAATGTTTAATGCAAAGTCTTCTGAGAGCATTTACTTTGTTTACAAAAATTCTGAATCTCCAAGAGAGCAAAATGGTATGCCTCATTTCCCATATATCTGTCGAAGACATTTATTTTCATAGACCACCTCTCTAAAAGACTTCTGGAAACACTTCTAGCATTTAAAAGTGGAAATACCACCAAATCTTTAAAACAATAGGGATCACGAGCCCTATAGTCCACTGTATTCCCCTCTACTATGGTTTATTTATCAGTTGGCAACTTGAGCTATTGCTAAACAGTAAACTTCAGAACTAGCCCTGAGCAAAATGTTGAAGCAGAAGAAACTAACATTTGCTGAACACAGAAGTTCACTTTCCTCCACTTTGGGCACATTGCTTTCCCCTCCTTTCTGAAAAAAAAAAAAAATCCTCAGATTTTTTGTTTGTTTATTTAAACTACATTAATCACTTATAGACCGTGATAATGGACCAACCACATGAGTCGCCTCTTCTTTCTTACAAGAATCAGTGGCAGTGTAGTGTGGCAGGTAAGAATCTGAAGATATATTGCCTGTGTTGAATCCTGCCTCAACACTTCCTAGCTGCATGATGATCTTGGAAAAGTTACTTAACTTCCCTGACCCCACTATCTTTATCTGCAGAGTAGACTAAATAATAGTACTTGCCTATTGTACTGAGAACAGTCATTCTCTACTTATGTAAGTTAAGTGAGTGTATATATATAATTTAGGATATAGGGCATGCTACATATATTTTAGCTTTCCAAAATATTAGCAAAGGAGTTAAAATAAGTGCACAATGATGAAAAGAATAAGAGGAGTCATAAATAAGTGATTTCAATAAATTTATAGAAGACACAAAGCAGACAAAGAAACACTACTGACAGAACAGGGAAGAGGAGCCTACAATCTAACATCAGAGTTGGGGAAGTTTTCTCTAAAGGCCAGATAGTAAATATTTCAGGTTTTGTGAACCAGGGGGCAAAATTGAGGATGCTATGCAAGTCTCTGTTGTAACTACTCAATTCTGTCACTGTAGCTCAGAAGCACCCATGGACAATACATATGTGAATGAGCATGGCTAGATTCCAATAAAATTTTATTTATGGACACTAAAATTTTAATTTGATATAATATTTGTGTCTTGCAATATTATTTTTAATCATATTTTATTGTGGTAAAAACACTTACCATGAGATCTACCCTCAACAAATTTTTAAGTGTGTAATACATTATTATGTATAAGTACAATGTTGTACATTAGACCTCTAGCACTTATTCATCTTGCTTAACTAAAACTTTATGCCCATTGTTTAGTAACTTCCCATTTTGTCTCCATACTAACCCTTGAGCCACCATTCCACTTTTTAACTTTATTAATTTAACTACTTTAGGTATCCTATATAATAAAAGCCTAGGTGGCATCGTGTGGTGCCTTCGCTCGACATCGTCCCAAGTTGGTCACCACAAGATGGCCGGCTAGGAAGGCAGTTGTGGGTGATCAGGCTGGCAGGGGAGGGCAGTTGGGGGTGAACAGGCCATCAGGGGAGGGCAGTTGGGGGCAATTGGGCTGGCAGGGAGGGCAGTTGGGGGTGACCAGGCCTGCAGAGGAGGGCAGCTGGGGGCAACCAGGCCAGAAGGGCAGGGCAGTTGGGGGCCATCAGGCCGGCAGGGGAGGGCAGTTGGGGGCAAGATCAGGCCAGCAGGGGAGGGCAGTTGGGGGTGACCAGACCAACAGTGGAGGGCAGTTAGGGGCGACCAGGACGGCAGGGGAGGGCAGTTGGGGGCAATCAGGCTGGCAGGGAAGGGCAGTTGGGAGCAATTAGGCTGGCAGGCAGGGGCAGTTGGAGGCCATTGGGCTGGCAGGGGAGGGCAGTTGGGGGTGATCGGGCCAGCAGGGGAGGGCAGTTGGGGGCTATCAGGCTGGCAGGCAGAAGCTGTTAGGGGCAATCAGGCAGGAAGGCAAGTGGTTAGGAGCTAGCAGTCACGGATTGTGAGAGGGATGTCTGACTGCCGGTTTATTGCTAACTAGAGGCCCTGTGCACAAAACTCGTGCACTCAGTGGGGCGGGGGGATCCCTCAGCCTGGCCTGCACCTCTCGCAGTCTGGGAGCCCTCAGGGGATGTCTGACTGACAGCTTAGGCCTGCTCCCTGTGAGCCCGGCTTCTGGCAGAGCGGTGCTCCCCCTGTGGGAGTGCACTGACCACCAGGTGGCAGCTCCTGTGTTGAGCAAGATCAGGCCGAAACAGACTCTCCAACATCCCCCAAGGGGTCTGGGATTGTGAGAGGGTGCAAACCAGGCTGAGGAACCCCACTGGTGCACAATTGCTGGGCCGGAAAGGGATGCAGGAGGTTGGCAGCCAGGGAGGGACCTTGGGGGGGCTCCAGGGCATATCCGGCCCATCTTGCTCAGTCCCAATGATCCAGACCCCAGCAGCAAGCTAACCTACCAGTCGGAGTGTCTGCCCCCTGGTAGTCAGTGCACGTCATAGCAACTGGTCGACTGTCTGCTCCCTGGTGGTCAGTGAACATCATAGCAAGCGGTTGAGCAGCCTTAGCATATCATTAACATATTAGCCTTTGATTGGTTGAACGGATGATAGGACACTTAACATATTAGGCTTTTATTATATAGGATAGTATTCCATTAGTAAACTGGCAGTCGGATATCCCCAGAGGGTCCCAGATTAGAGAGCATGCAGGCTGGGCTGAGGGACACCCCTCCTCTGCACAAATTTCGTGCACCAGGCCTCTAATATGTTATAAATGGAATCATGCAATACTTTTCTTTCCACGCCTGGCTTATACCACTTAGCATGTCTTCAAGGTTCATCTATGTTGTCACATTTGCAGAGTTTCCTTTTATTAAGGCTGAATAGTAGTCCATTGTATGTATACACCACATTATTTATCCATTCATCTGTCGGTAAACATTTAGGGTGTTTCCACATCTTGGCTATTGTGAATCATGCTGTAATGAACATATTATTCACTTGGTATTTATCAAAATTTTATTTCAAATATAAATGCTAAAAATGTAATTCAAAATGTACAAACATTTATGTTTGGGAGGAATTGAATGAAGGAGGTCAAATGGTACAAACTTCCAGCTATACGATAAATAAGTACTAGTGATATAATGTATAACACAATGACTATAGTTAACACTATTGTATAGTATCTTTGAAAGCTGCTAAAAGAATAGATCCTAAAAGTTTTCATCACAAGGGATAAAAGCAAATTTTTGTACTGCATGAGGTGATGAATATTAACTAAACTTATTATAGAAATTATTTTGGAATGATATAAAAGTCACTGTGCCCATGTACCTTAAGCTTATACAATGTTGTATGTCAATTATATCTCAGAAAAATAATATGTAAAAACTATTCTAAGTTCTCAGGCTATACAAAAACAGGTGGCTGGCCAGATTTGGCCTATGGCCTTTGCCAATCCCTGTTCTAGAGCATGTTTACTAGTATGTGAGAAATGCTAAATAGGTTCTAGACTAAAAACAAAATCCAGGTTGCTTTTATACACAAAGAATGATCACAGCAATTTAAAGTCTGTCTAATGTCCTCTTTATTAATTTTTAAACAATTAAATTTTCCAAAATATTTTCATGCTTATTATATAACTAACACATCAAAAAATATTAATTTATTAAATAAGATTTCCCCAGACATTTACATATTGATTGTAAAAGTAACTTATCATACTCTTTATAAGTCTGTAATATATTAACCTCTAAAAAGGCTTTAAACCCCTTAAAATAATACTGAAGGAGAGAAACCAAGATGGTGGCATAGGTAAACAACTAAACTGCTGCCTCGCACAACAATTTCAAAACTACAACTAAAAGACAAAAACGGACATCATCCAGAACCACAGGAAAGCTGGCTGAGTGGAAATTCTACAACTAGAAGGAAAGAGAAAAGCACACGGAGACTCAGAGGAGCTGCAAAAGGCTGAGGTACAAAGACGCGCGTGAGGAGAGGACGGGCAGCTGAGTGCCTGGCTGGCTTTCTCAAGCGGAAGGGAGACGGAAGCTCCCGATTGCACTGAACCCCAGTTCCAGGCGAGACCCTGGGGACCCAGACTCATACGGGGGGAATCTGGACTGTCAGGAAAAGAGAAAAGCACACAGAACTCACGGGAGCTGTGAAAGGCAGAGGTCTGGAGGCGCGCACGCGAGCGCGAGCGGAGAGGACTGACTGCTGAGTGTGCCGCTGGCTTTCTCAAGGGGGAGAAAGACGGAAGCTCCCAACTGCGCTGAACTCCAGTTCCAGGCGAGAATCTGGGAGCCCAGACCCATTTGGGAAGAAACTGGACTGTCTGGCAGCAGGCGAAACTCGAGGGCGGCTTTCTCTCAGAGGTGCATGCAGCGATTACCGAGGGACACTGAGACACAGGGGCCTCATAGGGCAGGGCTGTCGGAAAGCCAAGGCTGTCTGCTCCACCCTGAGACTCCGCCCCTTCCAAGCTGAGCACAGAGGCTTTTGCAATTTTGCAAGTCTTGTCTCATAAGAGTGTCTCCAGCACAGAAGTTCTCCCAGCGTAGACACAGCTGATCCTCACAGCCAGTTGGCCTGGAGGTCAATTCCTCCCAGTGATACCAACAACAATCAAGGCTTAACTACAACAGGCTGTGCACACAGTCCACAAAGGGGTGCACCAAGAGTGTCTACCTCAGGTAACTGGGGAGGCTGAGCCACTGTGCCCTAGAAGACACCTACCACACAAAGCTACTCTACCAACTCAGGGAAGCAGCAAAAATGCGGAGACAAAGAAACAGATCACAAATGAAAGAAATGGAGGAAAACCAATGACTGGATATAGAGTTCAAAACCACAGTTATAAGGCTTTTCAAGAATTTCCTAGAAAAGACCGATAAATTTAGTGAGACCCTCGAGGATATGAAAAAGGATCAACTAGAAATTAAACATACACTGACTGAAATAAAAAAATATTATACAGAGACCTAACAGCAGACTAGAGGATCACAAGAATCAAGTCAAAGATTTGAAATATAAAGAAGCAAAAAACACTCAACCGGAAAAGCAAAAAGAAAAAAGAATCCAAAAATATGAAGATAGTGTAAGGAGCCTTTGGGACAAGTTCAAGCGTACCAACTTCCGAATTATGGGGGGTGCCAGAAGAACAGAGAGAGCAAGATACCTAAAACCTATTTGAAGAAATAATGACTGAAAATGTCCCCCACCTGGTGAAAGAAATAGACTTACAAGTCCAGGAAGTGCACAGAACCCCAAACAAAAGGAATCCAAAGAGGACCACACCAAGACACATCATAATTAAAATGCCTAGAGCAAAAGACAACGAGAAAATATTAAAAGCAGCAAGAGATCCCAAGAATGCCTGAGAACGTCTTTCTTGCCATGCTAGCAGTCATCAGCTGTACAATAATATTACCTGGGGGAAATGGGGAAGTATTTTGGACTTACGTTCCTGACTCTTCATGGGTAAGAGCCCTTATGTGGGCTGATCCCCCGCCTACTGTAGTCACCAATAATACCAAACACCTTGGTAATCCAGGAGGACCATGGGTGGGGCAAGGAAGTATAATTACACAGGGGTCGCCACCCAGCTTCCCTTTTGTATGACACAAAATCAAACCACTGCTCCTTTGTGTGTAAAATTAAAGAGAGGTTTCTGGCTTGCGTGGACACCAACAGAAGGGACTATCACTACTTGCTCCTGGGAGAGGTGCAGAAAATGTAACTAAGACATTGTCTATACAAAAAGAAATTGACAACCAGTTTGAAATGGAATTGCCATGGCCTAGAGCAAAGAATATCCTTACATGATATTATTCTACAATGTCATTATAATTTTTCCCAGATTTGTATTACCCCCATTACCTATAATAATACCTTGCACCCTTGGGAATCAATAAAAAATCATCCTTTCAGTGCTTGGAGACAAAGGTAACACATCTCTTGATATTTTAGAATTACAACAGCATAATGTACAATTATCCCAAACAAACTTACAAACTAATTCTTTGAATGGCTGGCAGCAATTTAAAAAGAACATGAAAGGGTTTAATTCCTTCCACTGTGTAGAGGGCCCCCTGGGAAGGCACCTGAGCATTCTATATTGGCCCCTCTTGCCCTTTTGGCCAAGAGGGACCCTCTTCTCACAATCCAATTGCCCACAGCTGTTGCCTGAGCTTTCTGTTCATGCTGAGGTTGAACCCTCGTGGTGGCTGGTACCATGGATCTGTCTCTCGCCCAGTGGGGTGAGCTGGGCCCTCCCTGGAGAAGAAACCTGGATTCCCTAAGATATGTGATCAGTGCCAGGGCCCCGCCAGCAGGCGAGGGGATCCCAAGGCAGGTGCTGGGCACGGAGGCCATGGGAGCATAGGCTACCAAGGAGAGAGAACTGAACCTCACATCACCCTTCTTGGCCCTGGAGGATGACTGGTTAGCCAGACACGGGTAAGATTCCTCGGGGAGGGAGCAACCTAAGACAGGCACAGTCGCAGAGGGGCCATCAGGAGAGAACTTGGGGGTCAACAGAGGTGGGGCACAGACCCTCACCGCCTCAACTCTGAAGGGGCCTGAACCCTCACCCCTTCTGAGGGAGGTCTCCTGCCCCCATGGCTGCTTTGCTTCCCACACCCCGCTCAAATCGGGACCCAGGTAATAGACAGAGACTTGGCCGACTGCAGCTGCCCTCTCACTGCAATAAGACTTGTTTGAGTTGTCTTGTACCCATGGTGTGGGGAAGTGGGTGTTTGATATCTAAATCCAACCTAGCACCAAGAATTCTCAGGGCCTACTCAAGAAGGCAAGTAATCCTTTCCACTAATATTTACAGGGTAAAATAAGATTGTTGGTAAAGTATTAAATTTGACAGTAAAATAGTAGTCAAGTTCTCAGACTAATTTAAATTGGCTAAGTGAAATAAGTGAATATTCTAGAAAAATTAATGGTACTGGACAAAAAGCTGTTCCTGAAGTGTTAACTAAAATTTTTATTGGTAGTTCATCTCATGGTAAAATTGTGTAACATGTAATGAACCTAAAGCAGACATATTTTAGTGCAAAAAATTAAAATTTAAGAGCTATCAAGACTACATTATAAAACTTCCAAAAGCCTCCTAATATTTATATCAAAAAAGGGGGGATAGTAGAAAAATATCATGTAAGGAAAAATATCCTGTAAGTAAATTACATCTAGAAAATTTTTACTTTAGAAAATTAACTTTCATTTGTAATGCTAACACAAGACACCCATGAAAAACACACATGGTGCCAAAACAAGCCACAGGAAAATCATTTGAGCAAAAAATGAAAAAGGATCCCAAGTCAAATTTATAGAAAAGATTCCTTTATTAACTTTTGGTCGACAATATGTTTGTATATTTTCAGAAAACACCTCCAAGACCATGTGGATTCCTGCAACAGAGAGGAATTGACAGAACTGCTCCAGCCATGAAGACAGAAGAGAAACAGTCCAGAGATGGAAGACGCTGACGACGCCTTGCCATACCAGCAGTCAGTAGCTGTGCGTCGCGGCAGGTTGCCCAGGACCAAACCAGAGCATCGGACCTGCATTACCACCATTTGTCCACCATCCAGAACTGAAATATCATTGCTGACATGTACACATAAGGAACTGTTTGACAATGAAATTGGGACTCAAAAGAACTGTTGGCCCAGAAAGAAACTCACTACAGACTGATTCATTTGCCTCCCAGCATAACCATTATTGCTTGTCTCATTTTCGGTTCTTGTAAGTGTATTTCTAGTATCACATGATCTCACTCATCTGGGGGAAATAATGAACAACATAAACTGATGAACAAAAACAGACCCAGAGACAGGGAAGCATCAATCAGACTGTAAAACCTCAGAGGGAAGGTAGGGGAGGGTGGGGGTAAGGGGGAGAGATCAACCAATGAACTTGTATGCATGCATATAAACCTAACCAGTTGTCACGGACAACAGGGGGTTGGGGGCATGCGTGGGGAGGGGTTTGGGATGGGAATGGGGGGATGAGGACAAATATGTGATACCTTAATCAATAAAGAAATTAATAAAAAAATAAAAAATAATAATAAATAAAATAAAAGCAGCAAGAGAAAAACAGTTAATTACCTACAAGGGAGCACCCATACCATTGTCAGCTGATTTCTCAACAGAAACTATGCAGGCCAGATGGGAGTGGCAAGAAATATTCAAAGTGATGAATAGCAAGAACCTACAACCAAGATTACTCTACCCAGCAAAGCTATCATTCAGAATTGAATGGCAGATAAAAAGCTGCACAGATAAGAAAAAGCTAAAGGAATTCATCAACACCAAACCAGCATTATATGAAATGCTGAAGGGTATTCTGTAAGAAGAAGAAGAAGGTAAAGATAAAAATTATGAACAACAAGTGCATATCTATCAACAAGTGAATCTAAAAATCAAGTGAATAAAAAATCTGATGAACAGAATAAACTGGTGGATATAAATCAGGGGCATAGAAAGGGAGTGGACTGACAATTCTTGGGGAGAAAGGGGTGTGGGGGGTGCGGGAAGGGACTGGACAAAAATCATACACCTATGGATGAGGACAGTGGGGGAGAGGTAAGGGCAGAGGGTGGGGTGGGAACCGGGTGGAGGGGAGCTATGGGGGGAAAAAGAGGAACAATTGTAATAATCTGAACAATAAAGATTTATTAAATTTAAAAAAAAAAGAAATTAGGTGAGCCCCCAAACTCAGGGGTCCTGGTAGAACACAAAACATACTTGGGAGCCAGGCAGCAATGCAAATATCTTTACTTCTATGTAGAAGGGTGTGCAGCACATGGCCTGGAAGCATGCACACACTGAGCAGGCAGACTGCTTGGCTTTTAATCCTGATGCATGTGACCTATTCCTTACTCTTGATTGGAGCTCAGGCGCACAGTCTTTCATGATTGGCTAATTTGAAGGGACGGGTTGGCCTTTGCTATTTCAAGATGGTGGCCTGCAGGGAAGCTGCAAGTCATGCGGCCAACATGGTGGCTGCCAAGTCATGCAGGCCAAAATGGCAGCTGACTAAACTGTTCTTTGACAGAAAAGATGACTTGTTTATTCTCACAGCCACTAACACAGGTATTAGTTGTGATATAGGAAGAAAAAGGCAAGAAGGTTATGCCAACATTTCCAAACTGTGTTCCACATATTCTACAGAAAAAGAAAAATAATTTAGTAGTCTACCAGATTCAGGAAAATCCATATATCATCTTCTTGGAAATTTACATCCCAATGTGTATTCGCTGCAAAAAGTGTTATTAAAAACACTTATTCAATTTTATTTAATACAGCATTTCCATAGTGCGGTTAATTTTATATGTCTACTCCACAGAGCTAAAAGGAGGGCCAGAAAGCTGGTGAAAAAAATATTTCTGAGTGTGTCTGTAAGGTTGTTTCCAGAAGAGATTAGCATTTCAATTGGTGAACTAAGTAAAGCAGATTGCCCTTCCCAATGTGGGTGGCCTCATCAAATCCAATGATGGCAAATAGAACAAAAAGGTAAAGGAAGGGCAATTTGCTCTCTCCATTTGAGCTGGGATATGCATCATGCATCTTGTCCTGCCCTTAGACATTAGCCCTCCTCGTTCTCAGGCCTTCAGACTCAGGGTGTGTGAGTATGGGGGCGTGGAGACCAGGTGTTACTTTATCAGCTCCCTCTATCCTCACCCCAGTTTTTAGGCTTTTGGATTTTAAACTAAATTTACATCATCGTTTTCCCAATTCTCTAGCTTGCAGGAAGTAGATTGTGGGAATTAATGGCCTCCATAATCAAGTGAGTCAATTTCTATAGTAAATATCAGTTTTATACAGACATATGTGTGTGTGTATATATGTATATATATCCTATTGGTTCTAGTTCTCTGGAGAACCCTAATATAGTAAGCATATTTGACAATAGAGTCCTTTTCAGAAGGTATCTACTGACATTTAGAAGAATGTCAATGTCCCATGGAGCAAAACATCAGAAATCTTCAGTTGAGGAGAGGCACAGATTCCTGGACTCAAACAGACCTGAATTTTGCCATTATTGGATTCATGTGACCCTGTGCAAGTTACTTACCCTCTCTGGGCCTCAGTATTTCCAAATGCAAACTCGGCAATAAGGCATCCTTCATAGATTGTTGCTGTTGTTAAATAAAATAATGTACTATATTGCTTGTCATAAATTTTTTTTGTTCTTTCCCATAAGAAGAACTACCCATTCCCCTTAGGGGGATAGAAGAAAGAAGGAATTAGTTTTTCCACTAGGATGGTAGTTATTGGTGGATATGGGAAAATTAGGATCAATGGGGGGGAAGGGTTTGTGGAAGGATTGAGCAAAAGAGAAAAAAAGAGAAAGAACTCAATAAATAAATAAATAAATAAAGTTAACAAAAGAAGTTAAAAATACATTTTAAAAAAATAAAATGTCAGACATACTAAAATAAGTACAATAGTAAAAGCAAAAGGAATGAGGGGTGGTAAGAGACCCTTTCCTACCATGAACATGGAACAGGGAACTTCAGAAGACTATGTCTGAGGGTTTGCAAATGGACAGAACAGTATTTGTCTCTAATCTAAGTTCTCTGAACATCCTACAGGACAGGCTGAACACCAAGCTTTTTGGAGCAAACATTAGGGACTTAGGCCCAACTCTAATTCATCAACTTCGGAAATCCAGCCTAACCCAGATATTCAGTTTCTTTTCAGATGGTATTGATGTGTGATAACAATCTCTCAGTCCCTGACAAAGAACAGCCAGCCTGAGAGAGAAAAAACTCAAAAACACTAACAATGGAATGATAAGTTAGAGAAATTTACTCACCAAACCTTCAACTCCTGCAGTAGACTTGTCAGCACATTACATAGGGGTTTTAATTTTGTAGTTTCCCAACATATGGGCAACAATATGGTTTTAGCAGTTCCCTGCTACTGGTATGGCAGAGGAGGGAGAAATAATTAGACATTGACAGGCAAGTGGCTGCTCTCACAGCTCAGCAAGGCTTCTGCAGAGGACACCAGATATTTTTAAACCACAGTGCTATTGCAGCTAAAGAAATTGTACAGCCCAGTTGATGTGGTTCAGCAGTTGAGGTTACCATTTGATTCCTGGTCAGGGCACATGCCGGGGTTGTGGGCTCAATCCCTAGTGTGAGGTGTGAAGGAGAAACCAATCAATGGTTCTCTCTCATCATTGATGATTCTGTCCCTCTCTCCCTATCCCTTCCTCCCTCAAAATCAATGAAAAAATGTTTTTAAAAGAAATTGTACATTTTCCTTTTTCTGGAAATAGGCATTAGTTTGTTTCAGAGTCTGATGATAAATAAGTGATAGAAGTCATAATCCCAATGCTCTAATTCTTTCACCCAATTTCTTATTTTTTTTAAAAAAAAAAAAGCATATATGTTGCCTATGAAATATGCCTTGGAATTTTAGGGGGCAAAAACATTGAGTTTCTTACTCTCACATCCTTAAGAAAGCACACATCCAAACAACTTGTTTTCAGTTGTCAGAATCTTTATTCTGCACATTATATGAGAAGAGACCTAAGGACTCTATATGAACCCAGCAAAACAGACCTTAAACATACATTTGAGAAGGCTGAGACAAGAAATTCTTTTCCCCAAAACACTGGAAACTGCTCAAGGTCTATAAATCTATCTTGATTGCTGTCACCACCCAGAATACTGTCACCACCATGACCAACCAGCACAGTTCTCAGTATCCAGAAGTAATTCATAACTATTGACCAATATATTGATATTTTTCCCATATGCAGACTCTGTTACATGGCCTCTAGAAAAACAGCACTGTGAAATTAAGCAGGAAAAAAGTGTGATGCTTCTTCTTTGTGCTCATTGTCTTCACCACACACAACAGTGCCTGGTGGGAGTTCAGCCCATGAGAAGGTTCAATTTGTCTGAGATCAGACACTTTTTTGGAAGTAAACAGCATTTTCCCCAAAGAAAGCACATATAAATTGCAACTAAGTTTTACTTCTTTTGTTTTATTTATATAAACAAACATGTGTATGCTTATTTTCAAAGAAGAAAATTTCTTGTCTAATGCTCTCTTTTTCATATCCAGTGTTATAGACTGGATGTTTGTGCCACTCCCAAATTCATATGTTGAAGTCTTAACCCCCAATATGATGGTATTTGGAGATGGGGCCTTTGGGGGTAATTAGGTTTAGATCAATCATGAGGGTGAGGCCCCCACAATGAGATTAGTGCCTTTATAAGAAAAGGAGGAGACACCAGAGTTCACTCTCTTCCCACACACACCCACCAAGGAAAGGCCACATGAGGACACGGCAAGAAGACAGCCATCGGCAAGCCAGGAAGAGAGCCCTTACTAAAACCCAACCATTCTGGCACCCTGATCTCAGACTTTAAGTCTCAAGAACTGAGAAAATAATTGTCTGTTGCTTAAGCCACCCAGTCTACAGTGTTTTCTTATAGCAGCCCAAGCAGACCAAAACAATGGGATAAATGTGATTGAAAATAGAGCTAGTGGTTATATGGGAAAGGACAGCATGACACCAAAAGGAATTACACTCATAAAACCAAGATATGTTTTCCTCTGACTTTCTTTTTAAAAGATGAGATGCTGTGGAATTATCAGAACCAGACAGGCTGTCTGCCCTTGTCAAGGGTCTAGGTCTCTAGGCACTAATGCTGTGAAAGTTAAAAGTTCTGTGACAGAAAACTAAACACAGCCACTGAGCTTGAAGGTGAACGAGCAGGTCTTCAACAGCAATTCCAGAGACAAATGCATACTGACAGCATTTGCAAAGTCAGATCTGAATTTCCAGACTCATTGGAAATTAGTGCTGTGGATTCCAAAGTCCAATCAACCTTCAAACTTCTATGTTCACAGAGGGAGGAAACCTTATCATCTAATACTCCCCAAAGTATTCTACTTTTCTTCATAAATTTGCTCTGGAGAGGGCTTTGTATTAGTCAGATTCTGCAGAAAAATGGAACCAATTCCATTTTCCAATACAGAGATTGTAAGGAACTGGCTCATGCAACTGCAGGGACTGGTAAGTCCAAAATCTGTAGGGCAGACCAGTAGACTGGAATTTCAAGTAAGAGTTGATGTTGTAGTCTTGAGTCCAAAATCTGCAGGGCAGGGCAGTAGTCAGGAAACTCAGGCAGGGTGTTGTGGTCTTGAGGACAATTGGTTCTTCTTTGGGAAACTTTAGTGTTTGCTCTGAAAGCCTTCAAATGGTTGGATGTGGCCCACTTGCATTATCCCTGTTTTATTCAAAATCTACTGACTAAATCTAAAAATATATCTTCACAGCAATATTTAGACTGGTGTTTGGCCAAATGACTTGACACATAAAATGGAAAGTGAAAAGAAAACAAAGACAAATTTTCAAATTGTCTTCTGTCCTAACCAACTAATCTTCCTAAAACTCTGTATCATTCCTTGACACATTAAACAACTCCCTGAATCAAATATGTTCTATTATATCCAAAGGGATGCCTTGCATTTTTACTATAGTCAACATTGCAAGTGCAGGATGAGTTTCTGGGGTGCGTGAAATAAACATGGGCAGCTCTAAGGCAAAGTTGCACTCTATAAAGAAGTCAACTCTTAGGGCAAGGATACTGCTTGTCTGTTCAGCATTTTAGCCCAGGAGCTAGCCCAATGTCTGACACACAGTTGGTCTTCAAAAAATTTTGTTGAATGAATACATGAATGCATTAGGGAGGTTAAAGAGGTTAACATTATCAAAGGTGCTTCCTACTTTGGGATGACAAAGGCAAGTAGAGGTCTATTTTATTTCTTTATTTGTTCTTATACTCCATTACAAAATAATTACCTCCACAAATTCAACAAGGTGCAGACTTGCTGTAACTCTACTCTAGTCCCCAAGTCAATAAGGTTTTGTCTGTATTTTGGAGCTATTCATTTTCATTCCATGTTGCAGCATTCATAATTCAGTGAGCATGTTTACCAACTATATGACCTTGAGCAATAACAATAATAACAGCTAACACTAACCAAATGTCAGGTACTATTTGCAGAGCCTATATTTACCCATTACATTCTTACAAGGTGAGTGCTATTAGTCTCCTTTTTATAGAAGAAACTGCAGCACAAATAAATTAAGGAAATTGCTCAAAAGTCAGACTAGAGGTTAGTGGCTGAGTTGCAATTGGACTCAGTCTAGTTCTAGACCCCTCTCTTCTGCCTCTACTATACTGCATTTTACTTAGCTGTTCTGAGCCTCAGTGTTCATTTACAAAAGGAATAAATAAATCCTTCCTTGTAGAATTGGCTTAGATTTAGAACCAATATATGTAGAGCTCATAGCGCCGTGTCTAGCACACAGCCCATAGGCCCTGGGTAAATGGTGGTGGTAGGAGACGGACAGTAATAGCAGTTGTAATTGTTGCTGTTGTCATTGTTATCATTGTCATGGCTGAAGTAGATTTTCTCAGCAACCAGCACATCTTGCAATTGCTACTTAAGTAACAAAATTTAAAGGGACATGAACCTATCACTACTGCTTGGTTTACAGAATCCTATCTAATAAAAGAGTAATATGCAAATTGATCTTAACACACAAGATGGCTGCCCCCATGTGGACACAAGATGGCCACCACAAGATGGCCAGCAGGGGAAGGCAGTTGGGAGGGACCAGGCCTGCAAGGGAGGGCTGTTGGGGGTGATCAAGCCTGCAGGGGAGGGCAGTGAGGAGTGACCAGGCCAGCAGAGGAGGGAAGTTGGGGGCAACCGGGCCTGCAGGGAAGGGTAGTTGGGGGGACCCAGGCCTGCAGGGGAGAGCAGTAGGGGGGACCAGGCCTGCAGGGGAGGGCAGTTGCGGGGGGCAGGCCTGCAGGGGAGGGCAGTTAGGGGCAATCAGGCTGGCAGGGGAGCAGTTAAGCATTAATCAGGTTGGCAGAGGAGTGGTTAGGGGGTGATCAGGCTGGAGGCTGAAGTGGTTAGAGGCAATCAGGAAGGCAGGAAGGCAAGCAGTTGGGAGCCAGCAGTCCTGGATTGTGAGAGGGATGTCCCAGATTGGAGAGGGTGCAGGCTGGGCTGAGGGACACACACCCCTGTGCACGAATTTCGTGCACCGGGCCTCTAGTAAATAATAAAACACATACTAATAAATGAATACAGGGATGCAGAGTAACCATTTCTAGATTGTTTGCCATGCCACTCTGTTAACATCAAGTTTTAGACTAAATGCAGAAAAAGTGTGGTAGACTAAAGATGACCACAAATTCTTGCTACTCCCTCTATTAAAGAACTGACTTCAATTCCCCTTTCCCTGAATCTGGGCTGGCTTTAATGAATTGCTTGACCAATAGAATGTGGCAGAATTAACATTCTGAAAACTCTAACACTAGGTCATGGGAGCTTTCAGTTTCTAACTGGGCCATTTAAAACACTTGCCCTAGGAGGCTGAACTCTATGTAACTATCCTGAGTAGCTAAGGCCAACCTTCCAGCCATCTCATCAAAGTGGTGCATATGTGAGCGAAGCCATTTTGGACCATCCAGACCAGCTCATCTGTCAGCTGAATACCACCAAAGGACCTCATCAATGCCACTTGAAACAGACAAAACACCAGAATTGCCAAATTCCTGATCAACAAAATAGTGAGATACAATAAAACAGTCGTTTAAAGCCACTATGTTTTGGAATAGTTTGTTAAGTTGCAACACTTAACTGGAACAGAAAGATTTCCAAAATACCAAATGAGAACTTACACACTCTATGCCCTGAGAAAGAATACTTTGGAATTCAGCTGCCAATCAATAGAATCTAAATGATTGATGTTTGCCCCGGCCCGCGGGGCAGCAACGAGGGCACGCAGGAACCACCTAAGAGAATGAAACAAACAAGGAACGTGAAGAACGGAGGCAAGACAAGGTTCTGATCAAGCCTCGTTTTTTTATTCGAGTGTTGCGGTATATAAGCACTCAAGAGGGGCGGGGTAGGATAAGGAGTTGCCATGGGATGATTGGTTGGGGACTGGGTATCTGTCCTAGCTGATCGGTTATTCTGATGTGGGGGGTTCTTCTGGCCCTTGGGCGTGCGGGCTTTCTTTGTCCTTGCTCTTTGTCCTTGCTCAATCAGGAAGTAGGGCTGACCAGGAAGTAAGACCAAATTCTTCTTTTATGGCTCCCGGCATCTCCTCCCTTTCTGTTTTTAAGCGGGAGTGGGCTTTAACCGAGCGAGGGAGTAGTGACCCGGCTCCTCCCGTGGGTTTCCCAAGCCCACAGGTAATGACTGTCTCGTCTTGTCTTCATGGCTGAATTATTTCCTGCTAATTCCTCTCTGTTGCAGGAATCCACATGGTCCTGGAGTTTTTTTTGTGTGTGTTTTTTTTTTGAAAATATACAAACATATTCTCGACCAAAAGTTAATAAAGGTGTCTTTTCTATAAATTTGACTTGGGATCCTTTTTATTTTTGCCCAACTAATTTTCCTTTGGCTTATTTTGACACCATGTGTGTTTTTCATGGGTGTCTTGCTGTTAGCGTAACAAATGAAAATTAATTTTCAAAGTAAAATTTTTCTAGATGTAATTTACTTACAAGGTATTTTTCCTTACATAATATTACTCCACTATCCCCCCTTTTTTTTTATTTAATTATTAGGAGGCTTTTGGAAAATATATAATGCAGTCTTGATAACTTTAAATTTTAATTTTTTGCACAAAAATATGACTGCTTTAGGTTCATTGCATGTTAAGCAATTTTACCATGAAATGAACTACAAATAGAAATTTTGGTTAATACTTTAGGAACAGCCTTTTGTACAATTAGATTTTCTTGAATATTCCCTTATTTCATTTAGCCAATTTAAATTAATCTGAAAACTTGACTATTTTACTGTCAAATTTAATACTTTAACAACAATTTTAGTTAATGGAAAGGATTATATGCATCCTTGAGAAAGCCCTGAGCACTCCTGGATTTAGGCTAGATTTAGGTATAGGGCAGCTGCCATCAACCACTTCTCTGTTGCCTGGGTCTCAGTCTTAGCTGGGCCAAGTCTGTTTGTTGCCTGGGTCCCAATCTGAGCTGGGCATGGGAAGCACGAAGCAGCCATGGGGCAGGAGACCTCCCTCAGAAGGGGCGAGTGTTCAAGCCCCTGTAATGTTGGGGGGTGAGGATCTGTGCCACACCTCTGTTGACCCCCAAGTTCTCTCCTGATGGCCCCCTGCGACTGTGCCTGTCTTAGGTTGCCCCTCCCTTGAGGAGTCTTACCCGTCATTGACTAACCAGCCATCCTCCGGGGCCAAGCAGGGTGATGTAAGGTTCAGTTCTGTCTCCTTGGTAGCCTATGCCCCTATGGCCTCCATGCCCAGCGCTTGCCTTGGGATCCTCTTGCCTACTGGCGGGGCCCTGGCATAGGTCACATATTTTGGGGAACCCAGGTTTTTTCTCCAGGGAAGGCCCAGCTCACACCATTGTGCGAGAGACAGATCCATGGTACCATCCAACATGAGGTTTCAACCTCAGAATGAACTGAAAACTCAAGCAACAGCTGTGGGCAATTGAATTGTGAGAAGAGGGTTCCTTTTGACAAAAAGGGCCAATATAGAATGCTCAAGTACCTTCCCAAGGGGCCTTTCACACAGTGGAAGGAATTGAATCCTTTCATGTCCCTTTTAAATTGCTGCCAAACATTAAAAAAAAAAAATTTTAGATTTTTAAGTTTGTTTGGATTAATTGTACAATATGCTGTTTGTAAAATATCAAAAATTATAATGACATTGTAGAATAATATCATGTAAGGATATTCTTTGCTCTAAGCCATGACAATTCAATTTCAAACTGGCTGTCAATTTCTTTTTGTATAGACAAGGTCTAGTTACATTTCTGCACCTCTCAAATTTCTCCTTTTTTATTAAGCTGGAATTTTATTTTTTAAGAGTATCCCCATTAGCTAATTTGCATATACAGAGGGATCATGGGAAGCCTTCAGTAACTTTCTTAGAATACTTAATCAAATTGCTTACAAAGACATTGGCTTATTCCAAAGGAAAGGGTTGGCCCCTACGGCTTCCAAGATGGCGGCCCCAGGGGGAGCGGCAAGACATGTGGCCATCATGGTGGCTGTCTAATCCGTTCCTTTAAAAGACAGTCAAATTTATATTGCAGACAAACAAAAATCTCACTAGCTGTTTCTGGTCTTTATTAGAATTGTTTATAAAAATATTGGCTTTTTATTTAGCTGAAAACCTCGATTATAATTTAAAAAGCTAATTTATTTAAGTAATTAAAGTAGGTATCTTCATTTAAAAAGCAAAGCAAATTTAGTAAATGTTTATGTCTGATTCACAAGCAGCAAATGTTGCCCCGCCTCTTAGTTTAATTAAGAATGCAGGCAGCTATGGGCTTTTTGTCATTTTAAATTCTGCTGTTGGATTATGAGAAATATTTAGTTACTTCATTTCGCCCTTCTTAGAGGACAAAACCTTCATAACATTTAAAATAAATTTATTAATTTTTATTTGATAAGGCTTTCCATGCAATTTCAAGTATATTAGATCTGTTAAATTTAAAAAGATTTCCTTTAAGAAGAGAATAAATTTCTTGTATTACTCCGGGCCCTTGGAGCTTTCCAAGAATCATCTCTGTTAAAGCCTTGAAATTTTAACATGGAAAAAATGATCAAATATATATATATCCATATATGATTTAAAGATTATAATACTTTTTACAATTATCTTAAGATATCAATTAGATTTTAGACTAGTTTTTGCATAGAAAAATTTGAATTAATCCTCTTTTTTAATTAGACCAATAATAAGCAACTAACACAACATTTTATTTTCTCAAAAATAAGTTCTTATACTTTAGACATTTAATTACCACAACTATATAATTTCTCCCAATTTAATTTGCACTTTGAACTTTTAAAGCTGGCAAGTCAAATATATTTAGCATTTCCTAGATTAATAACACTTTACGTTTTTAAGAAAAATACAAGACATAATCAATTAATAGATTCAATTCTGTCCTCTAGGTTTTTTATGAGGCAAATTTAAACTTTACTTTTTATTTGCCAGTAGCTCTGAGACCTTCCCTTGCAGTGCTTTGTTCTGCACTCAGCTTGGTGCCCATACCTTTCTCCTGGAGGGGAGTAGGTAAGCATTCCTCTGGTCATCATGCTGTCCCCATAGGGAGGGAGCGTTGGTAGAGGTCATAGTCCTGTTCATGGTCAGCTTCAGCTAAGCGGTAATAATGTACTTGTATGGGTTTGGCTATGAGGGAATCTATTTGTTGTTTGATAAAATGTGTGAACCTTCTAAAGGCCCACGGTCCAAAAGCAAGGAGTAGGAGTAGACCGGCTAGAGGGCCTAAGATAGAGGGTAATAGGGTTGAAAGCCAGGGGGGGTGTTAAACCATCATTCTATCCAATCTTGATTTTGTTCTCTTAGCTTTCGCCTTTTCTCTAATCTATCTCTGACCTTTGTCAGTGAGTCTTTAATAACCCCAGAATGGTTAACATAAAAGCAGCATTGTTCCTCTAAGGCGGCACAGAGGCCTCCCTGTTGTAGAAGAAGTAGATCCAGGCCTCGTCGGTTTTGGAGTACCACCTCGGCTAGAGACGTCATGGATTCTTGTAGATGAGAAATGGCACCTTCTAGACTTTTGATGTCCTCATCGATAGCTTCTTGTAATTGGTTGTAATATTGATTGGAAAGAACAAGAGAGGTTATTCCGACCCCAGTACCCGTAGCGCCGAGGCCTAAAAGGGTGGCCACCGTGAGGGTTGTAATAAGTTCCCTTTTCTGTCTGAGGGAAGGATCAGGGGAGGCATTGTCAGGGAATAACGAGTGGGAAAATTGTTCATCACTAAAATAGGATACTTTAGGAACTAAGGAAACTTGTACACAAAAGGAGTTACTGAGGAGGGGGGCATAGATGCACGGTGTCAGGCCATCATTACAGGCCCACCATGTGTTATTGTTAGGAATTAAATATTCTTGATTATTCTGAGGGGTAATTATTTGATTACAGAGGTGCCAATGTGAAGTAGGCACGGGCCCTAGGCAGAGTCCCGATCCAGAGACAGCCTGGAGTGTTAATTTTTCCTGTCCACTGTGTTGCCAACGGCATTGAGTGATGTTCTGAACAATGGAGTAATTGTTGGACGTTGCTATGCCTTCATAGAAGGGAGGGATGGCGGAGAGACACAACCAACAGGACTGGGTGATATTGGGGTTAGATTGGTTTAGGGTGTGGAAGGTAGCAGAGAGTAAGGATAACATAGAGTCCTTGGTGGATGGAGGTCTAATGGGAGGTATTATGGGAGCCGGAGCTGTGGGGGGAGTATTGGAGTTTGTTTTAGTAGGTAGTGGTTTTAGAGAAGGCTTATTCTTGTCAGCTAGGGGGATAGCTAAGTTAGGGCCGATATTGACAGGGGGTGTGGATGGTGTGGCTCGTAGTTTAATAGTGAGGACACCTCCATAGTCTGTCCCGGAAAGATAATGTCTAATTCCAAAATCTACTCCGGAAGTCCAGCCTGAATAGGTTTTGCCTTTACCTGTGAAGGTAATGAGGAGTTTGTTGCAGGGTGTTTGTGGCGTCCTTGGATTATGACCTCTGAGTGGGTAATTATCACAATTATTTATGGTCTGGGGATCTCTGGAGAAAATTACAAGGGCATCAGGCCTTGGGTTTGGGTTTAACCAAGGTGCCTGTGATTCGCATCCCCAAGCGGCACAAAAGAAGGATTCAAGGCCTCCACATTGCCTAATTTTTGCTCTATTACCTCGGGTGCTGGGGCAGACGTAGAATTCTACCTTGCCTTGACCACAGGGTTCCCTAGCAGAGCCTGGTTCCATAATTTCTCTGAGATCGAAGCTGAGGGTGGGGAAGAAAGTGTTCAATGGGGCAATGCGTGTGGTGGAATATATTACTTTACCGTCGATGTATGCGGTGACAGACCATGTTTGGTTGAAGGGTTGATGACGACTGCAGCTGTCAGAGGCGATCATTAGGAGGATGGTGAGGGATGTAGCCATTGATGTAGCCATTGGGTGATAAATCTACTGTTTTTCTGGATCCCAGCAGGGGCAGAAAAGGTTGCCTCCTGGAACAAGCCTTGGGTTTCGGCGGCACTCGTAGAGGGCAGTGATAAAGATGATAAGCAGGAGAAGAATGATGATGACCCAGATGTACCAAAGCATTTCCGGCGGTCACTTCTCAGTCTGGCTAGGCGTTGTATTTCTCTGTATCTGTGGATAGAGAAGGGTTTATCTCAGGGATTTCTTTCCCTGGAGGAGATTTGGTTATTCTCGGGGGAAGGGGGGTCTATGGGTTTTATAAGTCGTTCCGGTAGCCATCGGGATCCTTCTCCTTGCGTGTCATAAACACATGCAGAGCCTCGTCCCCAGATAAGGACCGGATCTGGACCATGCCATTTTAAGGTCAAGGGATCTTTCCACATGACTTTTGCATATTGATTTTTTGTTTCCTGGTGCCAGAACCGGTTGGCAGCCGAGTTTCCTTCTTTGTCTAGTTGTAAGAAATTTAATGTAAATAGCGCATGATTTAAAAGGTTACAGGGGGAGCCAATGGTGGGATAAACATCATTTGTTTTCAGCTTATTTATGGTGTTTTTTAGGGTTTGATGAGCTCGTTCTACTATTCCTTGTCCTTGGGGGTTATCAGGAATGCCAGTGGTGTGTTTAATGTGGAATTGATGGCAGAAATTTTGGAATGCCTGAGAGGTATATCCAGGTCCATTGTCAGTTTTGATTTTTTGAGGCTTCCCCATAACGGTAAGGCATTGGAGGACATGAGCTATGATATTTTTAGAGGCTTCTCCGCTATGGAGGGTGGCGAAAATAAACCCGCTGTAGGTGTCAATGGTGACATGGACATATTTAAGGTTGCCAAATTCAGGGATGTGGGTAACGTCCATCTGCCAGATCTCGTTGGGGAGTATACCTCTAGGGTTGACTCCCAGGTGAGGGAGTGGTAAGAGAGTGACACATCCAGGGCAGCTTTTAACGATGTGTCAGGCTTGTTCTCTAGTAATTTTGAACAGAAGGCGGAGGGTGTTAGCGTTGAGGTGGTGGATATTGTGGGCCTGTTGGGCCTGGGAAAGGGGATCTAAGGAAAGGGAGTATATAAGTCGGGTGTTTCGGTCTACCACGGTATTGCCTTGAGAAAGGGGGCCGGGAAGGTCTGAGTGGGCCCTTAGGTGTCCAATGAAGAAGGGGGCTAGTCTATTTGTGATTAGCGTTTGTAATTGCTGAAAAAGGGGGACTGCATTGGTGGTGGGTTTGATGTGAGGGACAGTTTCTAGTAGAGGAATGGAGGATGCTAGATAGGAGCTATCAGTATAAAGGTTAAAAGGGGTGGTGGGCAAATTGGAGAAGACTTGTAGAACAGCAAATAGTTCAACAAGCTGTGCAGATTTGAAAGGGGATTTAATAGTGAATTCTTGACTATCAATGGTATATGCTGCCATGCCAGTAGAGGATCCATCTGTGAATACTAGGGATGCTTGCTTAAGGGGGCTCTTAGATGTGATTTTTGGAAATATAAAAGGGTGTATTTGCGCAAATTGAAGTAATTTATTAGGAGGATAATGATTATCTATTATTCCCTGGAACGCGGAGAGGGAAATAACCCAATCATCATCCAGTTGGAGGAGCCAATTAATTTGTTCTTTTGTATAGGGGAGTATAATATGATCGGGGTCTCAACCAAAATATTGACGGCTCCGTTCCCTGCCTAATCGGAGGATTTTGGTTATTAATGATGGATATGGAATAAGAACTCGGGAGGGGGATGAGGGTAAATGGATCCAGAGTAAGGGGTTGTCCTGCCATAAAACTCCTGTAGGTGTGTGGGTAGTAGCACAGATGATAAGCGAAAAAGGTTTATTATAGGATATGAAGGTAATTTGTTGCTGCTGGATGGCAATTTCAACCTTGGAGAGGGAAGATTTAGCCTCTAAAGAGAGTTTACGGGGGGAAAGGGGATCAGGGTCTCCTTGTAGGATATCAAAGAGGGGTTTTAAATCTCCTGTCGTTAGTTTTAAGTAGGGTCTAAGCCAGTTGATATCTCCTAAGAATTTCTGGAAATCATTGAGGGTTTGTAATTGATCAGTTCTTAATTGAATTTTTTGAGTGGTAATGGTGTTTTGATTTAGCTCGAAACCAAGATAGTAATAGGGGTCTTTAAGCTGTATTTTGTTAGGAGCTATTCGAAGCCCCAAAGAGGAAAGACGGGCAGCCAGTTCTTGGCTGCATTTGAGGACTTCAGAGCATGAAGCTCCTGCTAGGAGAATGTCATCCATGTAATGTATAATGTAGATGGAAGGCCAGCAAGGTCTGAGAGGATCTATAGCTTGGGCCACAAATTTCTGGCATAGGGTGGGGCTATTTGCCATGCCTTGAGGGAGTACTTTCCATTGGTACCGGGGCATAGGTCCTTTAAAATTAGTGACGGGGAGACTGAACGCAAAACGTTCTCTGTCTTGGGGGTGCAGGGGGATGGTGAAAAAACAATCCTTGAGGTCAATAATAATTTTGTAATAGTTGGCGGGAATGGCAATAGGGGAGGGAAGGCCTGGTTGAAGGGCTCCCATCGTGAACATGGTTTTGTTGATTTCCCTGAGGTCTTGGAGAAGTCTCCACGTTCCTGTTTTCTTCTTAATTATGAATATGGGAGTATTCCAAGGAGAGGTGGTGGGTTCTAAATGTCCAGCAGCCAATTGCTCCTGTACTAACTTAGTGGCAGCTGTAAGTTTTTCGTTATTTAGAGGCCATTGATCTACCCAAACGGGAGAATCAGATTTCCATTTTATCTTGTCCGAGTGGGGTACAGGAAAGTCAATGGCCGCTAAGGAAAATGTTCACTCCCTAGGCCTGAACGATTGTTCCTTGGTGTTATGGATAATGGGGCCTTTATTCCCTGTTTGTTTCTCCCCAGTCCTTGCCCTGGTAAAAACCCTTGGTTGAGCATCTGTTGAGTAATAACTTCGTTGGGGCTACACATGATGAGCTTTAATTGGGATAAGATATCCCGCCCCCAAAGGTTGACAGGAAGGCCCGGAACAATGTAGGGCTGTACCTGTCCGGAATTACCCTCGCTGTCTTTCCAAGTTAATATTTTTGAGCTTTGTTTTGGGTTGGTGGACTGGCCAATTCCCTTAAGGTGAGACAGGGAGACCTCGCAATGCCAGTTTGGTGGCCAGTGTTAGTCTGAGATTACTGTGGCATCGGCCCCTGTATCGACTAGGCCTTTAAAGGTTTTTCCATCTAATTGTAAGGTTAAAAACAGTCTCTCTGGGGTAATCTGCTGTACCCAGTAGGTATCAGATGACCCAAGGGCGGATTCTTGTCTGGGGCGTTGGGAGTGACTTTTATTAGTAGGATTTAGGGGGAGTAAGATAAGTTGGGCTATTCTCTTTCCCTTGGGAATAGATATAGGCCCGGATGGGGCTGAAGCTAGGAGGGTGATTTGGCCTGTATAATCATTGTCGATGACCCCGGGGGTAATGTGGAGGCCAGCTAATGTGGAGCTTCCTCGGCCTAATACTAAGCCAAAGGTCTCAGGAGGTAAGGGTCCAAACGTCTCTGTAGGGAGGAGTTGAATGCCTTGATCGGGAATTAATATTGAGTCGGCGGCGGCACAGAGGTCCAATCCTGCACTGCCGGGGGTGGCCCGGAGGAGGGAACTGACTTCTGAGTGTGAAGGATCTGTTGAGGGGGTAGCGTCTGTGGGACGAATCGTATAGCCCCCTGATTCAGTCCCTGGTTTGGGGCCGAGGGCTGGCCCCTCTGGAAGTTTCCCTGTTTTGGTGGTAAAGTCTTGCCCTCTATATCCGTTTTAGAGTAGCATTCCTTAGCCCAGTGAAGACCGCGCCGGCAGCATGGGCAGGGGGTTCTAGGGGGTTTTCGATCTGATGAGTTGTTAGAGGGGGGTTTCTGGAGGGTTGGCGTCTGAGGCTCCTTTGTAGGACAATCACGAGCAAAATGCCCAGGTTGTTTACAGTTATAACAGGCTTTTTGTTTTTCCGGGCCGAAGTTTTTTAAAGCTGCCCCTATAGCTAGGCCAAGAGAGTGGGAAGTACCAATCCCTGAACATAACTTGATATAATCAGAAAGGCTTCCACACCGGTACGGTCTTAAGTTTTCCTGACATATCGGGTTGGCGTTCTCATAGGCAAGATGTTTAATAAATGTGCTCTCATTCTAGACCTCGCCAATCAGCCGTTCCGCGGCATCAGTGAGGCGACTGATGAAATCGCTATAAGGCTCATCAGGGCCCTGTCGGACCTTGGCCAAGGAGGTTGTGGCTGAGCCCTTTGGGGGGAGTCGGCGCCAGGCCTTAAGGCCTGCGTTTTGAATTTGAGCTAATAACCCAGAGGGGAAGGACGCCTGTGCCTCATTGGAGTCATAGGAACTACGGCCGAGTAACTTATCTCTCGTCCAAGAGCGTGAAGTTTTGCTTTCACTATTGCGCTGGGCGGTTTCTCGGCAGTTTTCAACAAAATCTGTTCTCCAGAGGACATATTCACCCCCCCGAGAGTGTCGCTCGGGCTAGAGAGATCCAGTCATTAGGAGTTAGCCAGCGATCACTCAGGCTCTCAAGTATAGCTACTGTATAAGGAGCCGTGGGCCCGTAATTAGTAACTGCCGCCTTTAAATCTTTTATGTGTTTAAGGTTTAGGCGACGGTATTTCTGATTCTTGTGTTGGGGCTCAGGGTCTGGGTCCTCTGTTTCAGAGTCATTATCTGTAGGGTCTTGATCAGGATTTTGGGAGTCTGGGGGAGTATCATCTTCATCAGGGGAGTTTTCTTCCTCTTCCCCTATATCTTTTGAGGGGGGTTTAGGGCCACGACTGCGGGTGACCGGGAAGGCAAGGAGAGGGGGTTTGTTTTTAGCCGATAGGGCCTGGGGCGGGGCTTTAGTTTTAGTTTTTCATCTGTCGGGGGGTGATTTTGTTGAGGGAGGAGTATTCTGTTGGGTAGGACTTAGGGTGGAAAGCTCAGCCTCAAGGGCTTGAATTTCTTTAATAAGTTGGGCATGCTCTCGTTTCTGCTGTAAAATTTCCTTTAAAGAAGAAATTTCTCGAGCAAGGGTTATTTTAGCTTGTCTGATGGGGTCAGATGGACGGGAGTTAAAATCTGGAAGAGGAGAAGGATGAACTAGGGAATTGGGATTATAGGGTGGGAGTCTATGAAGCGCCGGGGCAGTTAGGCGCCAAGGGTCATCATGATAGCGAGCCGCCTCCTCATCTAAGGTTTCTTGTTCTTCGGGGGTTAGGTGATCTGAATGATCTCTTTTAAAGGTAAGCGAGGGATAGATATTGGGGATTTTTTCTTGTGGCTTTTCTGGTTCTTTTTTAATATTTAAAGGTTTTTGGTCTTTAGGGGTCTCTGGGGGTTCTCCTGGGAGATCTATAATGACTGAAGGGCATGTTGAGGGGGGACGGGAGTTTTCCTTAAGAATCTCCTCTCCTGTTTTGATGACCTCTTTAACATCAGGGTCTTGAGAATGGATTTTTAGAATGTCATGAATTAAGTTCCAATAAGAAAAGGCAGTAACGGGAATCTTCTCAGGGCCAAGGGCCTGATAAAAATCCTGTAGGGCATCTCCTACCCGTTCCCAGCATTTTTGATTAATAGTTCCTTCTAGGGGGAACCAAGGGCAGGTATCATGAACAAACTCAAAGAACTGCCTAAGGTCTTTTCTTTTAACCCTTATTCCTCGCGCTCTGAGGGATATCTTGACACCGTCAAGGAACATTTCATGGGCACTCAAAGAATTCCCCATTATTGGTCGACTGGATGGCTCTCCGAGTGACTCCTTCCCCCACGTAAGCCTCTGGGACGTATAACCCCCGTTCCAGGTCAGCCTGAATTTTCCCGTCAACCCAGGGATTCAGGCGGAATTACTCTCTTTTCGACTCTACCCTTTACTCCCTTGCTTGCGTGAAACAGTCGGTAGGTATAATCCGCCTACACGGATCCACACAGACGGGAAGACCCCTTTTGCCCTTTTCAGGGAGTAGGAATTCCCTTTGTTGAGTCTGTGAGGTGAACGACCTTTTGTTCAAAGCAAGCTCAAGGTTTTAAGAGTAGATCTAATTGGAGAGAATTCGAGACAAGAAAGCCGGGCAACGATACTAATTCAAGTGAATCAGAGTTCTCACAGCCAGAGATGGGTACCTTTCATTCTTCCCCAAATCGGCAAGTGAGTGCTTATTAGTGGGCAGGAAAGAATCGACCAAGAGAGCCAATAATAGCAGTCGAGCAAAAAGGGGTGAAATGTTCTGAAATCTTGTTTGAAAAATCGTCTACCTACCTTCCTCCGATCTGTCTCAGATGGGACCATGGCGATCTAATGCTGAGTCTTCACTCGCGGGTCCTCGCGGCGACTCTGGGGGGGGGTGCCTGGCCAGGGCTTCTCCGGTAGACGTTCTCGTCGGGGGTCCCCAGGGTGCCCCACGTTGGGCGCCAGATGCCCCGGCCCGCGGGGCAGCAACGAGGGCACACAGGAACCACCTAAGAGAATGAAACAAACAAGGAACGCGAAGAACGGAGGCAAGACAAGGTTCTGATCAAGCCTCGTTTTTTTATTCGAGTGTTGCGGTATATAAGCACTCAAGAGGGGAGGGGTAGGATAAGGAGTTGCCATGGGATGATTGGTTGGGGACTGGGATTGGTTGGTCCTAGCTGATCGGTTATTCTGATGTGGGGGGTTCTTCTGGCCCTTGGGCGCACGGGCTTTCTTTGTCCTTGCTCTTTGTCCTTGCTCAATCAGGAAGTAGGGCTGACCAGGAAGTAAGACCAAATTCTTCTTTTATGGCTCCCGGCAGATGTTGAGGAGGCAGTATAAATACTTATCTCTTTTCCACAACCAGCATGGCTAGAGAGCAGACAGAAGTCCTGAGTAGGGGTGATGGGGGATTGAGAAAATGAAAGAGACAGACACAAAGATAGTAGAGAAAGCTGGGACCAGGTGGGACAGCTGTCCTCTGATGGAGAGACAGTGACCCAGAGCCAATACAGCACATTTATTTTATACATTAAGATACCAGGAAGTTTTACTAAAGAAAATATGTGCATTCTTGTGGCTTCTTTATAATCGTCTCTTCTGGGTGGGCCCGGATAATTGTGTTTGTTCCTGGTGCCTGGCTGGACTTAGATAATGAAATCCACCCCCTGGTGCCTGAGCTATAAAGGTCAGGCTGGCCAAAACCGGTTTGGCTCAGTGGATAGAGCGTCAGCCTGCAGACTCAAGGGTCCCAGGTTCAATTCCGGTCAAGGGCATGTACCTTGGTTGAGGGCACATCCCCAGTAGGGGGCGTGCAGGAGGCGGCTGATCGATGTTTCTCTCTCATCGATGTTTCTAACTCTCTATCCCTCTTCCTTCCTCTCTGTAAAAAATCAATAAAATATTTTAAAAAATAAATAAATAAATAAATAAATAAATAAATAAATAAATAAATAAAAATAAAGGTCAGGCTGACAACACACCTGCCTCTGGTAAGGTATGTTTCCAGGGCATGGCTCTGCCAGGCGCCACTGGATTCAGACGACAATCAGCTCAGGGGCCTTTCCCAGGCACTCTCTACAAGGCAGCACTGCTCAGAGGGGAATATGTTTATTAGAAAAAAAAATGTAACAGGATTGGTTAATAGGAATAGAATGTGTGGTGTCAGTGAATTCAAGGTAATGCTTACAAGTCAACAAGACCTTAGAAAGATTTAAAAAAAGGGGGGGGTGCACAGAAACTTCAGAATGTTTCCATTCTTGCTACCACAAAACTGGAACAAATCAACAACAGAATTCGATCAGATGGAACAGAGGGTCCAACTGAGACAGAAATGCTTTTGCCATGTAGATGCCCGCAGCAACAGGACCCTCTTAAGTTAATGATATTGCAATGAGAAAGCCACCTATAAATTAAGCTTATAATAATTAAAGCAGGGTTGCATGTGTCTTGCTCATTCCACTTTGAGGAAGGGTCTGGAAAAAAGTGAGAGAAACATTTTTGTCCCAAACAAAAGGTGAGCCCCCTGAGAAAAACAATTTGAGTACTGGGTAAAATGTTTAAACATGGTTAAACAGGGCCTGTGTGCTCCAGAACTTTTTGTGTGGCAGACCTCTGGTTTGAGCCAGTGAAGAAAATGAACAACGTGAATGTTTTATATCTAGCAGCTATCTGGCTTGTTAGAAGTTGCTGCTTGGTGGAAGGAAACCAGGCAGAGTAAGATATAAACCAGCACCCATGTAGTTGAGAAAAGTTTGCAATTCCCTTACTGAACCTTTGCAATACCCCTCTGGGGGCAATAACAATATTTTAATTTCTGAAGTTATAAACAGTGCTATTAAACAACTTACTTAAAGCCATGTGACACTTTGGATAAAAGTTTGCAAAGCAAGGTTGTTTCTAATTTGTAGCTCTCTCTACCTCTTTCCTAGTCTCTCCCTTTCCATTTTTCTTCTTTCTCTCTTTGTCCCAGGAAGTTAATAGATTTGGTATATATACTAGCACTACGAAAGCCTTTCCTGAGAATTGCCATGTAGATATTTCAAAGTATTCCCAAATTTCTATATTATTCTTTATTATTTTTTTTATTGTTGGCAGTATTACTGAACAGCCCCATAGCAAGGAAAAAGGACAGCTGAAACTGCCCAAGGCAAAGTGACTTATAAGAACTTTATTTCATGACACTGTGTGGTCAATCTTTTTATTCCAGGGAATTCCTGTCTGCAGAAAGTTTCTACTGTTGTGTCCAGCTGTTCTTGAAGAGCACTGATAGGGTGACAGCCCAAGATTTAAAACAGCTGGAATAAAAAGGAAAAAGTGGCATTTTGCAACAATCCAATACCAAATTATGCATTATTTCCCATGCTCACAAAACCTAAAGAAATTCTGACCCACAAATATTGATCATTTTTTATTTGGTTAAAAAAAATTAAGTTTAAAGAGATACATATACAGCTTCAGAAAAGCTTTTTTTCATCTTTCTCACTTTTAGTAATGAGATTAAAGGTTTTGTTAAAAGTAAAGAAGGTCAATAATCCTTGAGGCACAAACTTTTCTAAACAGTCCATCTTGGAAAATATGTTGCTCCCTATGCAATTCAAACACAGCCTTAAGAAAATTCATCCCATAGAAAAGAAAAGAGAAAATTTTATCTTTAAATATTAAACAATTCAATACTTTGGTTTATCTCCTAACAAATAGATAGGTGATAGATAGATGATAGATAGATAGATAGATAGATAGATAGATAGATAGATAGATAATCTGCCAGTGGACAGTCGTTCTGTATGTAATTTTTTTGCTTTTTGATCCATGATCATCTATTATATACTGTCTAGTATTATTTTGTTTTTCTTTTTTCTCCAAGAAGGTTTTGAACTCCTTTAAGCTGAATGACTATGTTTCTGTTGTATCCCCCACTAAATAAAGTAGAGTTCTATACAAGATAATCAATCATTTTTCTTAATCTAAAATTCACACAGCCCTACCCAGTTTGGCTCAATGGATAGAGCGTCGGCCTGTGGACCGAAGGGTCCTGGGTTTGATTCTGGTCTGGGGCTCATACCTGGGTTGCAGGCTCCTCCCTGGCCTGGGCCCTGGTCGGGGCTCGTGCAGGAGGCAACCAATGGATGTGTTTCTCGCACATTGATATTTCTCTCTGTCTTTCCCTCTCTTCCACTCTCCCTGAAAATCAATGGAAAAAATATCCTCAGGTGAGGATTTTTTAAAATAATAATTAATTAATTAATTAATTAAACTTCCCTTCCTGAGTATCCCCAAATCCCCCCAAAATAAAATAAAATGAACATGTATTTTTCTTCCAAGCATTGTGTGAGATTTTTAGAAAGTTAATTAAATATTGTTTTCACAACTATTTGCAGCAACCTTGTTCACTAATGACTGACTTATAAAAATATAACTAATATCTTTATCCTAGGAGCAAACATTTCATGATGATCAAATAGTGGCTTTCTGCCCGGCTGCCTGCTGAGTGAGGAAGACGCATGAGACACCATAGGTGATGCGGAGTCATGCGGGACGGGAGGCAGCGCCTATGGGGCCTCTCCAGGCTTTTTAAGGTGCAACAGAGCCTATAAGCTGAAGATGAATGAAGGTTGTCATGACTGATGTTTGCCAAAGACTTGTCACAAAGGATGACTAAATCACTAGGAGCACAAATAACAAGCATATAGGTAGCTGCAAATGAATGTTCAAGTTCTTAGATTGTTCAAAATTTCTTCATTACCTCAGAGGTGTAGCATGTGTCAATTTGAAAGGGGAAAGGAAGAATTGGTCAAGGAGGCATTAATTGAAGCAAATGATGACAACGAATATTTTATTTAACATCCATCTCTTCACAATAAATTATGTAGAAAGTACATACAAGAAGGAGAAGAGGAGGAGGAGGAGGAGGAGAAGGGGGGGAGGAGGAAGAAGGAGAAGAACAAGAAGTTGTTCAAATAGTGCTCCCAATTTCCAGGACTGAGGCCAAAAGACTGTTTAAAACTTTATATTAATAGAAATGCATTGCTAACAAAAATCACTGGAGAAAAGGTAGACAGTGAGATATTTATACCCTAGTAACTAATGAAAGAATAAGAACTAAATTAGCCTACTAAATTTCCAAAGAGATGTCTGGAAGGTGTGATGTATATATTATTTATTTTATTTTGAGAAATACAAATATCATATTGTTTTACTTATATGTGAATTCTATTTTAAAAACACAAATGGACAAACATAATATATATCATTACGATGTTTGCAAGCATTGTAAATTCTTCCATGTTAACATGGTGAGAGATTCTACATGGTAATGAAAGCCTGTTAAGCTTCTTCTTAATAAATTTAATTTCTTTTTAAGTTCCTCATAAAATATCCTTGAAGACACAAAAATGTGAAAGCTGGCTTTGGGACCAAATAATGAGAAAAGATCTTAGAAAATCCTGGTGGAATTCCCACTAACTGCAACATCAGTCGAGATGGTGTGAGAAGTACACTATTGAACCACCTATCACCTACTCTACCCTCTGAAACAGTAGAAAAGGCCATTCAACACCCCAGCAAATCAGTGCTGAAGACAAAACTGAGAAGTCAAGGAAAAAAGACAAAAAGAAGAAAATAATGTGAAGAGTAAAGGACAAAAGCCAGATAAGAATTATAAATATTCCAATGAAAGAAAAATTGGAACAGAAATGAAAACACCTCCACTGAAAAAAACACATGAGCATAAGTGTTCTTGGAGTCCCAGAAAAAAAATAAGCAAATGCCAATAGTAAGTAAGTGTATATATGCAAAATATCATCATTTCAAAGATTTTTTAAAAAGATACTCTACAAGCATCTGGGGAAAATATCTGGCCTCACATTTCTTTCCAACCTAAACATACCAGAAGTTAGTAGCACAATCAGACTACTGAATGATGAGATAAAACAGCTGTGACCTAGGAATATTATATCCATCCAAGTAATTATTCACTTGAGACAGCAACAGAAAGACTTACTGAAATAAGTAAGGGCTAAAAATATATACTACTGAAATATGACCTGTGTTAAATTTAAATAAGACAAGATCTCTGAGCTCTTTGTTTAAATAAAAAATCTGCAGACTAACTTTATTTTACCTCAAGCAAGTGAAATGAGGGGAAATCACTGATCACTTTCAGATATCACCGAGGCTTCACAAGTTTTATACCTTTTAGAAAAAAAGAGATGCCTATATCAAAATTATTACCAAAGCAACACATTATTAAGTAAAACAAGCAATTAAAATTAGACCTTTTAGGGATTAAAGACTACTGTCAATGGTAGTTAGTAGCCATCTCTGAAGCCAAGGTAGCTTATAAAATCCCTTATCTGGAATTAATATGAGCAAGAATACTTTCTGTTTTTCCCTGTAAGTGCTGGGAAAGAGGAAACAAACATTTCCTTCTTATATTGCACTGTCTTCTTTTTCTCGTGATTAAGAAAGCCTGTGTTTCAAGACTAAGTATGAGGATTCCTTTGATTACCACTAACCAAAAAAGGAACAGGCCTCTGAAGTTCAAAGTATATAATATGGAATAGAAAGGACAAGATAAAATTACAAGCATCAGAATGTGGAGCATATAATGTTTTGCACCTCACTTTTCCAAAAACACTAATAAGAGATTTACTCCCACTTCTGAAGATGAATCAATCTAGTGTGGACTTCTGCATTACAGCCCTGGCTTCCTTGAGGTACTTAAGTTCTCTGAGTCTCAGTTTCCTCCTCTGGATATATCACTGAACCTCTATCATTAGATTCCAATGAGAATCAAATAAGATAGTATAGGTAAACTAACAGTGTCTGCTACACAGTAAGTACATAATGATAAACGTTTCAATATCATAAATTACTACCTAATAATATGTTATTCTCATGGATAAGTATATTTGTATTAGTTATCTATTGTTTTCATTACATATTATCCCCAAAATTTAGTTGCTTAAAACAAGAAGCATTTATCTCAGAGGAGTTTCTGAAGGTCAGGAATCCAGAAGCAACTTACCTGCTTTTTCTGGCTCCATATCTCTTATGAAGTTGCAGTCAAACTGTTGGTTGGGGGTGCAGACATCCAAAGGTTGATAGTCCTGGGGATCCACTTTCAAGAAACTCTCTCACATGGCTGGAGCCTTGGTTCCTTATTGGTTAGTGGCAGAAGACCTCAGCTCCTAGCGTACATGGGCTTCTGCTCACATCTTGTCAGCTATCTTTACCCAGAGTGAGCAATTCAAAAGAAACAAAGAAGCCACAGTGTCTTTCGTGACCTAGTCTCTGAAGCCCCACATCATTACCTCTGCTTTTCTCTATTCATTAGAAACACATCACTAAGCCTGTTCACACTCAAGGGAAGGTGAATTAGGCTCCACCTCTTGAAGAATATATAATTACTTATGGAAATATTCAAAACCACCATAATTCTATTCATGTATTATATGCATTTTTCTCTAAGAAATAGAAAGCTAAAATATTAAAACAAAACCTTTTATACTAAGATATAACATTGTGTAAGTTTAAGGCATACAAGGTATTGATTTGAGATGTTCCTATATTCCAATATGATTGCCACCTTACCCTTAGCGAACACATCCATCATGTCACATAATTATCATTTCTTTATTTTATGGTGAGAACATTTAAAACGTAGTCTCTGAAAAACACACATGGTGTCTAAATAAGACAAAGGAAAATCGTTTGGGCAAAAATAAAAAGGATCCCAAATCAATTATATAGAAAAGATTCTTTTATTAACTTTTGGTCGAGAATATGTTTGTATATTTTCAGAAAACAACTCCAAGACCATGTGGATTCCTGCAACAGAGAGGAATTGACAAGTCTGCTCCAACCACGAAGACAAGAGGAGAAACAGTCCAGAGATGGAAGACGCTGATGACGCCTTGCCACGATAGCACTCAGCAGCTGTGTGACGCAGCAAGTTGCCTAGGACCAAACCAGAGAGTGTCGGACCTGCATTGCCACCATGTGCCCACCATCCAGATATCATTGCTGACATGTACACATAAGGAACGGTTTGACATTGAAATGGGGACTCAGAACTGTTGGACATGGAAATTGGGACTCAAACATTTTTTGTTATTATATGTTTATTTCTAGTCTGCAGAGGCAAGATTTTTTAAAGGAATGAAATGGGGAAAAAATAGATACAGAGGCAAAGAAGCAATGAACAGACTGTCAAACTACAGTGGGAAGGCAGAGGAGGTTGCGGGGGGGAGAGGGGCTGTAAGAGATCAACCGAAGGACTTGTACGCATGCATATAAGCATAACCAATGGATAAAAAAAACTGGGGAGAGGGGGCAGGTAAAGGCATGTATTGGGGGAAGGGGAGGCCGGGGGAAGGTCAATGGGGAAGGGGAAAAAAAAAAAGGAAACATATGTACTACTATTTGTAATACTTCAAACAATTAAAAAAATAAAAATAAAATTAAAATTAAAAAATAAAAAATAAAAAATAAATAAAAAATTTGGCTCTCAAAAGAAAAAATAAATAAATAAATAAATAAATAAATAAATAAATAAAACGTAGTCTCTTAGCAACTTTGAAGTATATAATACAATATTGTTGACTATAATCCCAATACTGTACATTAGGTCCCCAGAACTTATTGATCTTCTAATTGCAAGTTTGTACTCTTTGACCAGCATCTCCCCAATTTCCCCACCGTCAGCCCCTGGTAACCACCATTCTACTCCATGTTTAGAAATTGTGGTTACCAGGAAAACTAATAAAATATATGGAATTAAGCAAGAAAAAAAGTTTTGAAACATGTTTACAAAATTTAATTCCAAAACTTTCCTATAAATTACAGTATCTAGCTGTATAAAGCAGGCATATGCAAATTGACCATCACACTGTCACAAAGATGGCGGTGCCCACAACGGAGGCGGGGTTTTTGTAACACAAGATTGCTGCACCCACAGCAGAGGCTGAGTTCCCATAACAAGCCTTAACGAGCAATCAGCAGGGACCTAAGGCTGCGTGGTGCTGGGCCAGGGCAGGGGACCTGAGGCTGCACCCCCCCGCCTGGTGGGGCTTGACAGGGAACCTCAGGCCGCGCCCCCTGCCCCAGCATCGGGCCAGGGGACCTGAGGCCACACCCTCCACCAGCAGGGCTTGAAGGGGGACCTCAGGCCGCAACCCCACCCTGGCACAGGGGGACCTGAGGCTGCGCCTCCCACCAGGCACTGGGCCGGGGGACCTCAGGCTGTGCCCCCTGCCCAGCGGGGCTTGACAGGGGACCTCAGGCCTCGCCGCCTGCCCTGGCGCCAGGCTGAGGGACCTCAGGCCACACCCTCCACCTGGGCACCAGGCTGGGGGACCTGAGAGTGCACCGGGGGACCTGAGGCTGCACCCACCCACCCAGTGGGGCTTGACAAGGGTGGGGCCGGCCAGGTCTGGATCTCGCTCAATGGGGGTGGGGCTGGCTAGGTCTGGGTCTTGCGCAATTTTGAGGCACCACGGGTGGACAGGGACTTGACTCTGGGTCCTGCAGCATACCCCAGACTGACAGAAGGAAGATTTTCATATACATTTTACTAATTTTCTTTCATCTCTGACATTTCTATTATAGAGAAAGGGCAAATAGCAATATTAAAATATTTCCTCTAATTAATCCCCTTTTAATGTGCGCAAATTTTGTGCACCAGGCCACTAGTATAATATAAAGTTGTAAAATAACAGGCTAAACTTATAACCCAAAATTATTTGAGCAAACATATAGAAGTAAGGTAAGGATTATAGAAGAGAAAAGCACACTGCATTTATTGCTGCATATGGGAAGAAGTAACTGTTTTGATATTGATTTTGATGATTAACAAAATATAAATTTAAATATATAACTTATAAACCAAAATTTGGCCACTAGTAAGATTTTATTATGATGTTTTCTCATCATAAAAGAAAAATACCCTCAATATAATATGGAAAAAAATTTAAATATCACAAAGGATAAAGAATCCGGCTGGGTTCCAAGATATGAAAAAAACCTTAGTATCTATCAACCCACAACCCAGGTACGTGCCCTCGATGGGGAATCGTATCCACAACCCTTCAGTGCTCCAGCTGATGCTCTAACTACTAAATAGCACTGGCCAGGGCAGGATGGTGATGAATATTAAATAGACTTATTGTCGTGATCATCTTCAATATATACACATGTTGAATCATTATGTTGTACACCTGAAACTAATGTTATATGTCAATTTTATTTTTTTTTCAATCCTCACTTAAGGATATTTTTCCACTGATTTTTAGGGAAAGTGGAAGAGAGAGGGGAAGATAGAGAGAAACATCCATGTGGGCAAACACATCGATTGGTTGCCTCCTGCACGAGCCCTGACCAGGGCCCAGGCCCAGGAGGAGCCTACAACCAAGGTACATGCCCTTGACTGGAATCGAACCCAGGACCCTTTGGTCCACAGGCTGACGCTCTATCCACTGAGCCAAACTGGCTAGGGCATATGTCAATTTTCTAAAATTCTTTTTAAGCTAACAGCAAGACACCCATGAAAAACACACATGGTGTCTAAATAAGACAAAGGAAAATCGTTTGGGCAAAAATAAAAAGGATCCCAAATCAATTATATAGAAAAGATTCTTTTATTAACTTTTGGTCGAGAATATGTGTGTATATTTTCAGAAAACAACTCCAAGACCATGTGGATTCCTGCAACAGAGAGGAATTGACAGGTCTGCTCCAACCACGAAGACAAGAGGAGAAACAGTCCAGAGATGGAAGACGCTGATGACGCCTTGCCACGCTAGCAGTCAGCAGCTGTGCGACACAGCAGGTTGCCTAGGACCAGACCAGAGAGGGTCAGACCTGCATTGCCACCATGTGCCCACCATCCAGATATCATTGCTGACATGTACACATAAGGAACTGTTTGACATTGAAACGGGGACTCAGAACTGTTGGACATTGAAATTGGGACTCAAACATTTTTTGTTATTATATGTTTATTTCTAGACTGCAGAGGCAAGATTTTTTTAAAGGAAAGAAATGGGGGGAAAAATAGATACAGAAGCAAAGAAGCATTGAACAGACTGTCAAACTACAGCGGGAAGGCAGGGGAGGTTGGGGCGGGGGGCTGTAAGAGATCAACCGAAGGACTTGTACACATGCAAATAAGCATAACCAATGGATTAAAAAAACTGGGGGGAGGGGGCAGGTAAAGGCATGTATTGGGGGGAAGGGGAGGCCGGGGGGAGGTCAATGGGGAAAAAAAAGGAGACACATGTATTACTATTTGTAATACTTCAAACAATTAAAAAAATAATAAATTAAAACTTTTTTAAAAAGATAAAAAATAAAAAAAAATTCTTTTTAAGAAAGTTTTTATTTCCCTATAGCCTTTACAATGGAGTATCTGCCAGTTTCTCAAAATCAGAATTTTCAGAATTTAGATTCTGGCCCCCAGTAATTGCTTTGATACTTCTCCTACCTATGTCTCTACCATGTACACAAGAAGCTACAGGACCAGTTTCGATGGTGCTGCATTTTGATAATCTTAGTGCAGAATTGAAAGAGCAATTTTCCCATTCACCCAACAGTAACATCTGTCGCAAATTGAATTAGTTGCCTTTATAGACAATAAAAGAATATAAGCTGATTTTCAAAAGAAAAAAAAGTCTACTTTAAGGCAATTTCTCAGACAAAAACACATTGTTTTTATTCCAAGAACAAGAAATTCTACCTAACAGTCCTGGCTATTTTATTTTTGACACCTGAGATACTTCTACTCATGCAAGTCATATCTTACATCCTCCCAATAAGTCAAGGAATGTGAATAACATTCATTGTACCACAATTTCACTCTTACAATGTTCATTCATATTAATCATGGTTATTCTCTATCATTTGAGTTAGCATTATCATCACTTCATATCATTTGATTCCCATCACTTCATATCATTTGATTTAAAAAATTATAATATGATCAATGTAAGACTACACAAAAATATATAGAAATTGTTATGTAATCACTAAGTTATTAGAGTTACCATTATCATTACCTTATTTCATTTGATTCCAATTCTGGGAGACAGAAAATTAGGATGTGTGGACCATGTGCACCATAAAAATATTAAATTGTATTATATACTCACCAAGTTATCTGTGAGTACATGGTAGCCCAACAACAACAACAAAAAAAAAAAAAAAAAACATGAGAGGATAGTACTCTATACCAATTCTATTTTAAGCTATTAAAATAGCTATTATGCCATAACTTAATAATAATGTTGACTCTCTTTCTCAACATTCATGATCTCATCTAATTTATAGGTTTTATATATCACCTTTACACTGATAATTTCCAAATGCCTATTCTTAGCACTGAACTCTCTCTAGAGATCCAGATTATTGTCTTATAGACTACTTGGATGTCAAACATGATTCTCAAATTTAATAATTCCAAAGCAGAACTTGATCTATTTTCCTCCAGACTTTAGGGTTTGTCCACCTAATTGCTCAAGCCTAAAACATAAAAGTCATTCTCTTTTTTTTATTTTTTGAGATATAATCAACATATAACACTGTAACTTTAAGGTGTGCAGCATGTTGGTTTGGTACATTTACATATTGCAATATGATTACCACCAGTGTTAGTTAATACTATATCATGTCACATAATTATTATTTCTTTTTTGTGATGAGAATAATTAAGATCTAGTCCCTAGACAGGGGTGGGCAAACTTTTTTTTTTTTTTTTTTCAAATTTTTATTAAGGTATTATATGTGTACATATCTTACCATTGCCCCCCCCCACCCCACTCCCATACCTGCCCTCACCCCCCAATGTTTTGCATCCGTTGGTTACTCTTATATGCATGCATACAAGTCCTTCAGTTGATCTCTTATTTCCCCCACCTCTCCCTAACCTTACCGCTGTAATTAGACACTCTGTTTGATGCTTTACTGCCTCTGTAACTATCTTTTGGTTCATCAGTTTATAATGTTTTTCATTATCCCTAAATGAGTGAGATCATGTGGTATTTTTCTTTCATTGACTGGCTTATTTCACTTAGCATAATGTTCTCTAATTCCATCCAGGTGTCTACAAATGGTAGTAATTCCTTCTTTTTTATGGCAGCATAGTATTCCATTGTGTAGATGTACCATAGTTTTCTGATCCAGTCATCTGCTGATGGGCACCTAGGCTGTTTCCAAATCTTAGCTATTGTAAATTGTGCTGCTATGAACATAGGGGTGCATATATCCTTTCTGATTGGTGTTTCTGGTTTCTTAGGATATATTCCTAGGAGTGGGATTACTGGGTCAAATGGGAGTTCCATTTTCAGTTTTTTGAGGAAACTCCATACTGTTCTCCACAGTGGCTGCACCAGTCTGCATTCCCACCAGCAGTGCGCGAGGGTTCCTTTTTCTCCGCATCCTCGCCAACACTTGTCGTTTGTTGATTTGTTGATGATAGCCATTCTGACAGGTGTGAGATGGTATCGCATTGTCGTTTTGATTTGCATCTCTCGGATAATAAGTGACTTTGAGCATGTTTTCATGTGTCTCTTGGCCTTCCTTCTGTCTTCTTTCGAAAAGATTCTATTTAGGTCCATTGCCCATTTTTTTATTGGATCATTTATCTTCCTTTTATTAAGTTGTATAAGCTGCCTGTAGATGTTGGAAATTAAACCTTTATCAGTGATACCATTTGCAAATATGTTCTCCCATACAGTGGGGTTTCTTGTTGTTTTGTTGATGGTTTCTTTTGCTGTGCAAAAGCTTTTTATTTTGATGTAGTCCCATTTGTTTATTTTCTCTTTGGCTTCCATTGCCCTAGGGGCAGTATCACTGAAAAAGTTCTTTTGGCATATGTCTGAGATTTTGCTGCCTGTGGATTCCTCTAGTATTTTTATGGTTTCCCGTCTTATATTTAAGTCCTGTATCCATTTTGAGTTTATTTTTGTGTATGGTGTAAGTTGGTGATCTAGTTTCATTTTTTTGCATGTATCTGTCCAATTTTCCCAACACCATTTATTGAAGAGACTGTCTTGACTCCATTGTATGCTCATGCCTCCTTTGTCAAATATTAATTGCGCATATTGGTTTGGGTCGATATCTGGATTCTCTATTCTATTCCATTGATCTATATGTCTGTTCTTGTGCCAGTACCAGGCTGTTTTGAGAACAGTGGCTTTGTAATACAGCTTGAAATCTGGTATTGAGATCCCTCCTACTTTATTCTTCTTTCTCAGGATTGCTGTGGCTATTCGGGGTCTTTTTTTATTCCAGATGAATTTTTGGAGAGTTCTTTCTAGGTCTGTGAAATATGCTGTTGGTATTTTAATGGGGAGTGCATTGAATCTATAGATTGCTCTGGGTAGTATGGACATTTTGATGATGTTGATTCTACCAATCCATGAACATGGTATGTTCTTCCATCTGTTTACATCTTCCTCTATCTCTTTTTTCAGTGTCCTGTAGTTTTCCGCATATAGGTCTTTTACCTCCTTGGTTAAGTTTATTCCTAAGTATCTTAATTTTTTTGGTGCGATGGAAAATGGGATTGCTTTTTTAGTCTCTCTTTCTGTAAGTTCACTGTTGGTGTATAGAAATGCCATAGATTTCTTGGCGTTAATTTTGTATCCTGCTACCTTGCCGAATTCATTTATTAAGTCTGTTAGTTTTTTGATAGAGTCTTTCGGGTTTTTTATGTACAATATCATGTCATCTGCAAATAGGGACAGCTTTACTTCTTCTTTTCCAATTTGGATGCCTTTTATTTCTTCTTCTTGTCTAATTGCAATGGCTAATACTTCCAGTACTATGTCAAACAGGAGTGGTGAGAGTGGGCATCCCTGTCTTGTTCCTGTTCTTAGGGGAAATGGTTTTAGTTTTTGCCCATTGAGTATGATGTTAGCTGTGGGTTTATCATATATAGCTTTTATTATGTTGAGGTATGATCCTTCTATTCCCACCTTGTTGAGAGTTTTTATCAAGAAAGGGTGTTGGATTTTGTCAAATGCTTTTTCTGCATCAATTGATATGACTATGTGATTTTTATCTTTCAATTTGTTTATGTGATGTATCACATTTATTGATTTTCGGATATTGAACCATCCTTGCATTCCTGGGATAAACCCTACTTGGTCATGGTGTATGATCTTTCTGATGTACTGCTGGATCCGATTTGCTAGAATTTTGTTGAGGATTTTGGCATCTACATTCATGAGGGATATTGGCCTGTAATTCTCTTTCATTGTGTTGTCTTTATCTGGTTTTGGTATTAGGGTGATGCTGGCTTCATAGAAGGAGCTTGGAAGTGTTCCTTCCTCTTGAATTTTTTGGAATAGTCTGAGGAGGATAGGTTTTAGTTCTTCTTTGAATGTTTGGTAAAACTCTCCTGTGAAGCCGTCTGGCCCCGGGCTTTTGTTTGCTGGAAGCTCTTTGATGACTGCTTCAATTTCTTCCATAGTTACTGGCATATTGAGCTGTTTAGATTCTTCCTGATTGAGTTTTGGAAGGTTATATTTTTCTAGGAATATGTCCATTTCCTCCAGGTTGTCCAGTTTGTTGGAATAGAGTTGTTCGTAGTATTTTTTAACAATCCTTTGTATTTCGGCGGGATCTGTTGTTATTTCACCTCTTTCATTTCTGATTTTGTTTATTTGGGTCCTCTCTCTTTGCTTCTTGGTGAGCCTGGCTAGAGGTTCATCAATCTTGTTTATCCTTTCAAAGAACCAGCTCTTGGTTTTGTTGATCTTTTGTATTGTTTCTTTGGTCTCTATGTCGTTTATCTGTGCTCTGATCTTTATTATTTCCTTCCTTCTGCTTACACTGGGCTTTTCTTGTTGCTCTTTTTCTAACTCTTTGAGTTGTTGGGTTAGGTAATTTATTACCCCTGTTTCTTGTTTTTTGCAGTAGGCTTGTAGAGCTATGAACTTCCCTCTCAAGACTGCTTTCGCTGTGTCCCATAGATTTTGGATTGTAGTGTTTTCATTGTCATTTGTTGTCATGATGTTTTTTATTTCTTCTTTGATTTCTCTGGTAACCCAGTCATGGTTTAATAGCATGCTGTTTAGTCTCCATGTGTTTGATTTCTTTGGGTTGTTTTTATTGTAGTTGATTTCCAGTTTTATGCCACTGTGGTCTGAGAAGATGCTTGATATGATTTCTATCTTCTTGAATTTGAAGAGACTTTGCCTATGTCCCAACATATGGTCTATCTTTGAAAATGACCCATGTGCACTTGAGAAGAATGTATATTCTGTGGCTTTGGGGTGAAATGTTCTGAAGATGTCAATTAATTCCATCTGGTCTAGTGAGTCATTTAGGATTGATGTTTCTTTGCTGATTTTTTGTTTAGAGGATTTGTCCAATGGTGATAGTGGGGTATTGAAGTCTCCTACTATGATTGTATTGCTGTCAATCTCTCCCTTGATATCCTCCAGGAGTTTTTTTATGTATTTGGGTGCTCCTGTATTGGGTGCATATATGTTTACCAGAGTTATTTCTTCTTGTTGGATTGCTCCCTTTAGTATTATGAAGTGGCCTTCCTTATCTCTTGTTATGTCCTTCAGTTTGAGATCTAATTTGTCAGATATAAGTATTGCTACCCCAGCTTTTTTTTCAGTTCCATTTGCCTGGAAAACCTTTTTCCATCCCTTCACCCTCAGTCTGTGTGCGTCTTTTTTTCTGAGGTGGGTTTCTTGTAGACAGCAGATATATGGGTCATGTTTTCTTATCCAATCCATTACCCTATGTCTTTTGATTGGGGCATTTAATCCGTTTACATTTAAAGTTATTATTGATAGGTACTTGTTTGTCGCCATTCCTATTCTTTACACCTGTGTTCCTTCTTCGCTTCCTATTTCTTTTTTTTTTTTTTACAGCAGACCCTTTAGCATTTCTTGCATTGCTGGTTTGGTGGTAATAAATTCCCTTAGTCCTTTTTTGTCTGTGAAGCTCCTGATTTCACCTTCAATTTTGATTGACAGCCTTGCTGGGTACAGTATTCTTGGATTCAGACCCTTCCTTTGCATGACTTTGTATATTTCATTCCATTCCCTTCTGGCCTGATGAGTTTCTGTTGAGAAATCAGTTGCTAGTCTGATGGGGGTTCCTTTGTATGTAACTTTCTGTCTCTCTCTGGCCGCTTTTAAGATTCTTACTTTGTCGTTGGTGTTTGCCAATTTAATTATAATGTGCCTTGGCGTCGGTCTTTTGGGGTTCATTTTGCTTGGGACTCTGTGAGCTTCTTGGATTTGTGTGGGTTTTTTCTTCTCTATATCAGGGAAATTTTCTGTCATTATTTCTTCAAATAGGTTTTCTATTCCTTGCTCAGCTTCCTTTCCTTCTGGAACCCCTATTATGCGGATGTTGTTTTGTTTCGTGTTGTCCCAAAGTTCCCTTAGGCTCTCCTCCTGCCTTTTAATTTTTTTTTCTAGAAGTTGCTCTACTTGGGTATTTTTTCCCATCTTGTCTTCTAGCTCACTGATGCGGTCCTCTGCTTCTTCTAGTCTACTCTTGATGCTTTCTATTGAGTTCTTTACAGCAGCGATGTCATTTTTCATTTCTTCTTGGTTCTTCTTCATTTCCTCTTGGTTCTTGCTCATATTGTCAAATTTGTCTTCCATTCTTTTCAGCCACCTTATGACCATTTCTCTGAATTCTTTTTCTGGAAGGTTGCTTGCTTCCATTTCGTTTACTTCCTTTTCTGGTGATGCCTGCTTTTCTTTCATATGCGGGCTGTGTCTTTGTCTCCCCATGGTCTCTCTTCTCTGGGTGTCTGGTTATGTAGTTCTCTCTCTCCTGCGTCGATTTAAAGGCACAAAATACAGCACTACCAGGTACAACACACAAGGCACTGAACAGAAATGTATTCACGATATTAATAACCTCCAATAAAGGTGACCACCAGAGAGAGAAAGGCAAATTAGGGGATAGTAGAGAAAGAAGAAGAGGAAAAAGAAAGAAAGAAGAAGAAGAAAAAAAAGGGTGTCAAAATGAAATTGGGAAAAGGGAAAAAAAGAAGAAAAAAAAGTAAGAGAGACAAGAAAGAGACTAAGAGAGAAAGGGAAACAGACTATATATATTGGGGATAAAACTCCAATAGAACAATCACTTATCCCAGCAAATGCCAGCAACAAGTACCTGGGGATTAATACAAACTACAACACCAACTAATATTGAGTGAGGCAAGGGGAAACAGAAGCACTAAACAAACAAAAAAATAAACAAAAGAAGAATAAGCAAAACAATCTCACAAAAAAGCATAAAAATTCGATATAATCTACATTCAAACGAACAACAACAAAAGGACAGAGAGAAAAACAATTTTTTGGATAGTTAAGACAGCGAAGAGAGAGGTGTGTATGGACTTGGAGCAGGGGATTGGAGATTAGATATATAAGTAGGGTGAAATTTTAAAAGGGGGTAAACAGAAAGTATAGGGAAAATCTAAAGCAGGAAAGGGGTAAGATAAACAGGACTCTGAAAAGGGAAAAGTGAGGAAGAGAGTGATGGCATAAAGGTAGATTTGAGATAGAGTAAAATGATGCTAAAGGAAAGTTAAAAATAGAATGTAGAACATTAATCCCAAAACAAAATGAAGAGAAAATAAAATGACACTTAAAAAAAAAAAAAAAAGATAAAATAGCAGTAGTAATAATACGGATTGAAAATAAAAATGTAATAATTAAAAAGGTAAAATCAAGTGAGGAATAAAATTAGTTTCTTGAGTAAAAGATGCAAAAAATGAAAATAAAAAAATAAAAAATAATAATAAAATGTGGAGTAGTGAAGGTCATTCACTTCCTCTGTTGTTCTGTTTGGCACGCCTGTTTCTCAGTCCGGACAGTATTGCAGTTCCCTGCGTTCCACTGCTCTTCAGTGATGTAAGCCAGTCCTGATTTTAAGCAGGCGGTGTGTCTTAATTCGTATTCCTTTATTTTTGATTACACAAGAGTCAATTTGTGATTCAGCCCCTGGGTGGCAGTGTTTCTGGATTGACTTCCGGGTTTATCTATGGCCTCTCTAGGGAGTGTTAGAGCCTTCTTTCCCCGGTTTGTGGGAGTGGGCTGCCTCAGAGCTGGCTCTCCGATGGTCACTCCCCGCTCCGATCCCCAGGTTCCAGAAAAACAACTTTCCCCTGCAGTCTCCCAGGGTGTCCCCAACTGGGTGATCCTATGAATTGGGCTTAGTAATCAGAAGCAAGAATTTCAAGAGGAAAAAGCCCAAGTGTGCGCACTCCGTGGCTGCGCGTAAGTCTAGCACACCCCTGAAATTCTTAGGGTGTCCCTGCACTTCAGATCAAAATGGGTTGCTTTTTAGAGAGCCCTTCTGTTAGCAGCTCTGAGGACCCCCTTCCACATTCACAGATCACGCCAGCCCCAGCAGCCACCGATTTTTCTAGGCACAGACTTCCCTGGTCCTCCAGCTCCCGCAAAACGCGCGTTCCTCTCTCGCGCTGGGACCAGAGACCTCACCTTATCCCAGGCGAAATCTGACCTTTCCGTGGTGGAGTGTAGAGCTCCTCTGAACCCGTGTGTTTGCGCCAATTGGGGAGCGTTGTTCTGGGGCTCGCAGCTGTTCCGTGGGTGCCGCCGTTGTGGATTCTCAGGCTTCCGATAAGCTCCACTTTCCGGTTCCAGATGGCGGCGACTCCGCGTCCAAGCCCGCAGCTCCGGGAGGGGACCCAGCTGCAGTGGGAGCTGCCAGGTCAGGGGAACCCCGTCTAGCAGTCTCCCACCTTCTTCTGGAGTTCAGCTGCCCCCCAACTTGCCAACAAACACTCCTAGTGCGACCCTCAGCTGTTCTTTCTTTCTGCTCCGGGACAAGGCTCGGAACACGTCTGTCTATTCCGCCGCCATTTTTCTCTCTCTGGGCAAACTTTTTGACTCGAGGGCCACAATGGGTTCTAAACTGGACCGGAGGGCCGGAACAAAAGCATGGATGGAGTGTTTGTGTGAACTAATATAAATTCAAATTAAAGGAGCGGAGGGGAGAGCAAGAGAACCCCCCCCCTCTTTCGGCTCCGCAGGCCGGATAGAACAGCCGAACAGGCCGGATCTGGCCTGCGGGCCGTAGTTTGCCCACGGCTGCCCTAGGAGCAATTACTGATTCTTTTCTTTCCCTCATCACCCAGACTACTGCAATAGAAGTGCTCAGCTGCCACAGATGTTCTGTTGCTGAACTCAGAAGATAGCACTGAGGGGTATTGGGAAAGCTCCTGATGGAGGTACTGAATAGCCCCTTGCAAGGCAAATCCCTTAGGAGAGGCAAGGACAGTCTAATATTCTCTTTTAGGAGAAATGGGGCTGTTTTTACTGGCAAAGAAAACATAATTTAGAGGCTAAATATCCCTAGCTTCATCAGAATTTGCCCATATGTCTTAATTTCGAAATTTAGGTCCCACTGCTTTCCAATCAAAGCCCTAATCTTCACACAAAAAGACCTTGAAAGATTGGAACTCAATTTATCCTGTTATTCAGCTACACACAAGCTTAGGCTTTGGAGTTTGTTATTTGTTCGTTTGTTTTCAGAAATCTTAGTCCTGCAGCTATAGGAGATAAGTGGGGTTTTATAACAGTTATAGTTTTCCAGAAATATGAAGCTTTGAACTCATCATTTGCTTCCTACCTCTACTCTAGTACATGTAAAAGAGCACCACCCAATACCATTGCCATTTTTTGCTTTCATTAAAATGATCTATGGAAGCAAATACTTGGTCTCCTAAGGACTTGCCTTCTATAGGCATTTCATTACAGGTGTCTACAGGTGGTTGTTTTAGTCACTGTTTTACCTCTGCATGATATACAACTGGATACAGGATTATTATGCCTCTAAATCAAATCAGATCAGAGAACCAATTCCTGAGAATCCAGAACCAATTCACAGAACCCAGAATCACTTCAGAAAATCCTTCCTTGAAACCTGAATAGTTTTATTAACCAATGTTACCCCTAATAAATTCTATTTTTAAAAATGTTTTTAAAATGGGCAAATGAAAGCACACGGAGAATCAGAGGAGCTGCAAAAGGCTGAGATATGGAAACGCGTGCACGGAGAGGACAGGCAGCTGAGTGCCTGGCTGGCTATTCCACGTGGGAGGGAGACGGAAGCTCCCGACTGCACTGAACCCCAGTTCCAGATGAGACCCTGGGAACCCAGACTCATACAGGGGGAATCTGGACTGTCAGGAAAGAGAAAAGCACACTGAGACTCAGAGGAACTGCGGAAGGCAGAGGTACGGAGGTGCGCATGCGGAGAGGGCTGGCAACTGAGTACGTGGCTGGCTTTCTCAAGCAGGAGGGAGACAAAAGCTCCTGACTGCTCTGAACTCCAGTTCTGGGAGAGACTCTGGGGACCCAGACTCATTCGGGGAGAAAATGGACTGTCTGGCAGCAGGCAAAACTCGAGGGCAGCTTTCTCTCAGAGGTTCTTGCAGCGATTACCGAGGGACACTGAGACCCAGGGGCCTCTTAGGGCAGGGCTGAAGGGAAACCAATGCTGTCTGCTCCACCTTAATATTCTGCTCCATCAAAGCTGAGCACAGAGGCTTTTGCAAGTCATGTCTCATAAGGGTGTCTCCAGCACAGAAGTTCTCCCAGCGTAGACACAGCTCATCCTCACAGCCAATTGGCCTGGAGGTCAATTCCTCCCAGTGATACCAACAACAATTAAGACTTAACTACAATATGGCTGTGCACACAGCCCACAAAGGGGTGCACCAAGAGTGTCCACCTCAGGTAACTGGGGAGGCTGAGCCACTGGGCCCTAGAGGACACCTAGCACACAAAGCTACTCTACCAACTCAGGGAAGCAACCAAAATGCAGAGACAAAGAAACAGGTCACAAATGAAAGAAATGGAGGAAAGCAAACGACTGGATATAGAGTTCAAAACTACGGTTATAAGGTTTTTCAAGAATTTCCTAGAAAAGGCCAATAAATTTAGTGAGACCCTCGAGGATATGAAAAAGGACCAACTAGAAATTAAACATACACTGACTGAAATAAAAAATATTATACAGAGACCTAACAGCAGACTAGAGGATCGCAAGAATCAAGTCAAAGATTTGAAATCAAAGAAGCAAAAAACACTCAACCGGAAAAGCAAAAAGAAAAAAGAATCCAAAAATTTGAAGACAGTGTAAGGAGCCTCTGGGACTTCCAAGCGTACCAACATCAGAATTATGGGGATGCCAGAAGAAGAGAGAGAGCAAGATACTGAAAACCTATTTGAAGAAATAATGACTGAAAACCTCCCCCACCTGGTGAAAGAAATAGACTTACAAGTCCAGGAAGTGCACAGAACCCCAAACAAAAGGAATCCAAAGAGGACAACACCAAGACACATCATAATTAAAATGCCAAGAGCAAAAGACAAAGAGAGAATATTAAAAGCATTAAGAGAAAAACGGTTAATTACCTACAAGGGAGCACCCATACCATTGTCAGCTAATTTCTCAACAGAAACTATGCAGGCCAGAAGGGAGTGGCAAGAAATATTCAAAGTGATGAATAGCAAGAACCTACAACCAACATTACTCTACCCAGCAAAGCTATCATTCAGAATTTAAGGGCAGATAAAGAGCTTCACAGATAAGAAAAAGCTAAAAGAGTTCATCAACACCAAACCAGTATTATATGAAATGCTGAAAGGTATTCTTTAAGAAGAGGAAGAAGAAGAAAAAGGTAAAGATTAAAATTATGAACAACAAATACATATCTATCAACAAGTAAATCTAAAAATCAAGTGAATTAAAAATCTGATGAACAGAATAAACTGGTGAATATAATAGAATCAGGGGCATAGAAAGGGAGTGGACTGACAATTCTCAGGGGGAAAGGGGTGTGGGGGGTGCGGGAAGAGACTGGACAAAAAGCGTACACCTATGGATGAGGACAGTTGGGGGGAAGTAAGGCAGAGGGTGGGGTGGGAACCGGGTGGAGGGGAGCTATGGGGGGAAAAAAGAGGAACAATTGTAATAATCTGAACAACAAAGATTTATTAAATTTTAAAAAATGGGTAAATGAGAATAGATATTTCAGAAAAAAAACTACCCAATAGGAAAATAAACGTATAAAAATAAAATAAACCCATTTAAAAAATAAAGAAAATCCTTCCTTAAGGTCCCATTCCTCTGAAACCACTTCCTGTACCAAATTCTGTGTTAGAGTTTGATCAAAATTTATTATAGGAGTTTGACCTTAAGCCAGAGGTGGGGAACCTTTTTCTGCCAAGGGCCATTTGGATAGTTATAACATCATTTGTGGGCCATACAAAATTATCAACTTAAAAATTAGCCTGCTATATTTGCTCAAACACTTAACTCACCTCTCATGCCTTGGCAAAGCCAGACCAAATGAGGGCCTTATACCGCCTGTGGGCCAGCCATTCTCCAAACCTACACAATTGTGGAAGGTGGTAAACAGTCTATTAAAGGCTGCTGTTTCTATATCAGTGCCCAGCTGGAAGTTAGCAAGGCAGGTAAATGGGAAGAAAATTTAAGTGGAGGAGAGCAAGGCTAATAGGAATCTGAAAGAACAATTTAGATACCACAGTATGAGCTTGGAGCCCACTTCTGTCTCACACAACCTCTAGGCCAGGGGTGGGCAAACTTTTTGACTCGAGGGCCACAATGGGTTCTTAAACTGGACCGGAGGGCCGGAACAAAAGCATGGATGGAGTGTTTGTGTGAAATAATATAAATTCAAAGTAAAGGAGCGGAGGGGAGAGCAAGAGAACCCTCCGCTCTTTCGGCTCTGCAGGCCAGATAGAACAGCCGAACGGGCCGGATCCGGCCCGCGGACCGTAGTTTGCCCACGGCTGCTCTAGGCCAACTTAGATGATATGGGAGAAGCTATTGCCCTTCACCCGCTCCCTGCAACACACACACTCATACACACACATGGTCCAGGATTCAAAGAAGCTTAGAGAAGAGTCGGGCAGAAGCCAGAGGAGCTACAAGCATGCCCACTGCCCCACACTACCAATGTAAGTCAGCAGATCAGCGACAATTATGTGGGAAAATCCAGCAGTGCCTGATGGTACACCAACCTTCTGGATAGAAACATGGCTACTGCTTTTCTAAACACAGAAATATTACTTGTGACCAACCCTCATCTAAAACCATATAGGCAGGGGAACTTAGGAAACTGTCGTCCCAGCTTAGCTAAATTGACAAGTAACCATACTGCCCACCTCTCTGACGTTGCACTCCACTCCAATCACACCAACATCTTTCTGTTCTTTGAATGTGTAACAATTCGTTTCCACCTCAGAGCCTTTGTATTTATTTGGTGCTCCTTCTGCCTAAAGTGCTCTTTCTCCAGATGTTACCTAGCTTCCTCTCATCATTCATTTCTCACTCGCATATCACCTCTTCTGCTATAGAAAGTATCTCTTGTCACTGGTCACTCTGTAGTGAGCATTTTTAGTTGCTTGGCCAGCATCGATTGCCCCTCTCTCCTTACTAACAGCAGATAGATCTTTTTCCAAGTATCTACCTTCTTCCATGCAGCACCTCGCTCCCAGCTCCAATAATGGTCACTACATAGGAATAGTGACCTTAGCTAATCTTAGTACCTTTTACTAGAATGCTCTGATAGAAGTCCTGCTGAATATGAACAAGGACACATGAGACCCTGACTCCTGCTGGCAGACATCCTCCAACCCTGAGGACACTCAGCCCTAAAATGAAGCCAACTCCTGAACTACAGAGCAGAAGAGTGAGACAACTGAGTTAATGTTGGCACTGTTAATCTCCTGGATCAGCCAACTCAAAAACCTTCCATACTTGTATTTTTCAGCTACATGAATCAATAAATTCCTATGTTATTTAAGCCACTTTGATGGGTTTTCTTTTTATTGAGGTATAATTGACATGTAACACTGCTTTTTGTTTAATAAAAATTATCATAAATGATGCAACCCTGTCATATAATACTGTTTTATTTTCTTCGAAGAAAGTGCTGCTCTCTGAAATTATATTGTTTACATTTCATCCTTTTTTTAATGTCTGCCTTCTCCACAAGAGTAGAGACTTTGAGTATTTTATTACAAACTCCTAGAGCAATGCCCAGCACACATCAGAACTCAAAAATCCCTAAGGAATTAATGAGTGAAATGGATCCAGACAGAGTCTTTTCTTTCTATAAAATGTAAAATACAGAACAGGTACTAATGGTGCCATCAAACAGTGGCATGTTTCAATTCAATTGGGCCTCCAATCCCAAATGTGCCTTTCTTTTGTTCTGCCTTGATCATTTTGTTTAGAGCTAAGCTCCGTGTAGAATAGTTGTGAGTATAACATAATTGCTAAATGACTAGCATGTCCGTTGTAAAGCATCATGGGTGTCCAATTGAAAATTTATAGCTGATGCTTGAGATTACTATGTAATGAAACAGCTAGCCTTTTCCCTAGGCAGGAGGTGCTGATTTGCCACTTTAGCATTCTACAAACACAGCCATCGTTTCTCCATTAAAGGGTTTTTCAAGACCCTCTATGAATTCCATCAGCTGGCTGTGAATGTTACCATTTTAAAAAGGAAAGCAACAAAAGAAACTACAGTTAATCCACAGGAAAACAGAGAAATAAACCTTCTCGTCCACCCTCAAGATGTATTTTCTAATTTTCCTTCTGCTTTTCATCACTTGGATTTTACATAGCTTAGAAAAGTGTACAGTACAAGAGGTCAGAGTTTTAAAACACATGCACGCTTTAACGTGCCAGAGATATGGCAACTGAAAATGGAAATTCCATAAACCTGGCAGTAGCCAACTGGGTCTCTCTCCTGCAGGACCTCTGTGCAGCAGAGTGTTGCTAATCCTATTTTCCGCTCCTGTTTGGAGATCCCTGAAGCACTATGAGATTGCTATGGAGCTCCTAAGCAGTGTGTGACATTTGAGAAACATTATCTATGCTAATCACACTTACCTGAAGTTTCAGTTAGCCCGAGAAGAATGCAGATTTTTGGGTAGCTGCATTCCAACAAATTTCCTCTTGAAACCATATGCCCATATGGTTTCCTCCTAAAGTGAATTCTTTAAGAAGGCGAGATTCCATTCCCAAAATCTTAGCTATAATAATGAGAGGACAATGCCCTGGCCGGTGTGGCACAGTTGTTTGGGCATTGTCCTGTGCACCAAAAAATTGCCCGTTGAATTCCCAGTCAGGGAACATGGCTGGGTTGCTGTCTCCATCCCCAGTAGGGGGCTCCATCCCCAGTGCAGAAGGCAGCTGATAGATGTTTCACACTCTCCCTTCCTCTCCCTTACTCTATCTCAAAAAATCAATTTAAAAGAAATAAGAGGATAAGATCAAATTGAAAGTTACTTGAAATTTTCAATCTCCCTGATTCCAGACAAGGCTACATTAAATCATTCCATACCCAGGAATTTCAATACTATATCTAAAGATCTCTAAGTCTGGTTTTAATATCTTATCTTCCTCCTTAATGAGAAAACTTCTTAAATCGCTTATAATTCTGTCTGAGAGGGTAGTTTTTAGAATTAAGGTGCATGGAAAGAGCCTAATAGTGCCTGTGCCTGGATGATCCTTTCAAAACATAAGTACCCTTGCCCTAGCTGGTTTGGCTCAGTGGATAGAGCATCAGCCTATGGACTGAAGGGTCCTGGGTTTGAATCCGGTCTAAGGGCACATATCCGGGTTGCAGGCTCGATACCTAGTAGTGGGCATGCAGAAGGCAGCTGATCAATGATTCTCTCTCATTATTGGATGTTTCTATCTCTCTCTCTCCCTCTCCCTTCCTCTCTGAAATCAATAAAAATATATTAAAGAAAAAAACATAAAAACGTAAGTGCCCTTGTCTTTTTCCTACAGTTGACCTACCCTCTCCTTTTGTACTTATAGAGAAGAGCTCTGTATGGAAGAGAAGAGCTACCACTTGTGCTTTAAATTTTTTTCCTAAGTAACTGTTATAGACTGAATATGTACTCCAAAATCCATATGCCCAGTGTGGTTGTATTTAGAGATAGGGCCTCTAATGAAGTAAATAGGGTTAAATGAGGTCATACGAATGCAGACGAATCCAATAGGACTAGTATCCTTTTTATTATTATTACTGATTTCAGAGAGGAAGGGAAAGGGAAAGAGAGATAGAAACATCAATGATGAGAGAATTATTGAATGGCTGCCTCCTGATGCCCCCTACTGGGAATGGAGCCCACAACCTGGGCATTGTGCCCTTGACTGGAATCAAACCCAGGACCCTTCAGCTCAGAGGCTGACGCTCTATCCACTGAGCCAAACCAGCTAGTGGGACTAGTATCCTTTTTTTTTCTTTTATTTTCTTTTTTTTCTTTATTGATTAAGATATTACATATGTGTCCTTATGCCCCCATTGCCCCTTACCCCCCAGCTCATGCCCTCACTCCCCTAGTGTCTGTGTCCATGTTTATATGAATGCATATAAGTCCTTTGGTTGATCTCTCCCCCTTACCCCCACCCTCCCCTGCCTTCCCTCTGAGGTTTGACGGTCAAACTGATGCTTCTCTGTCTCTAGATTTGTTTTTGTTCATCAGTTTATGTTGTTCATTATTTCCCATAGATGAGTGAGATCATGTGATATTTATCTTTCTCTGACTGATTTATTTATGCTCTCCAGGTCCATCCATGCTGTTGCGAATGGTAGGAGTTCCTTCCTTTTTACAACAGCGTAGTATTCCATTGTGTAGATGTACCACAGTTATCCTTTTTTTTTAAATATATTTTATTGATTTTTTACAGAGAGGAAGGGAGAGGGATAGAGAGTCAGAAACATCGATGAGAGAGAAACATCAATCAGCTACCTCCTGCACACCCTCTACTGGGGATGTGCCCACAACCAAGGTACATGCCCTTGACTGGAATCAAACCTGTCAGGACACAGTTATCCTTTTAAGAAGAGACAACAGAGAGCTTACTCTCTCTCTCTCTCCACCATGTGAGAGCACAATGAAAAGGTACAGTCTACAGAAAGAGTGTTCTCACCAGAAATCAATGCTGCTGGACCTCCATCTGGGACTTCTATCCTACACTGTGAAAAAGTAAGTTTCTCTTGTTTAAGCCCCCCAGTCTGTGGTATTTTCTTATGTAGCAGCCCAAGTTACTATAATAACCATTGTTAGGGTTTTGGGCTGGTGATGAGAACTGTGAAATAATTCACAACTAAAAGAAGATAGATGCAGAGAGAAAGTTTATTTTGACTTTTCCCCCCGAAGGGAAAAGGCCAGTACATTGCTAATCAATACAAGGGCAAAGAACAAAAAGTTGCTCCCCCTTTTAAAGCCTTGGCTGCTGTTGCTAGGTGATAAGGAAGGGAGGGGGATCTGGGGCTGAAATTGAGCAGACATCAGGGGGGTTGTCTTTGAAAAGTTTGTTTGCCTTTTAGGAGACAGCCCAGGCAGATGTCCTAGGGAAGTGTCTTATCGGTATTTTTTCCAATCCTGTAAAATATGCTTAGAGTGAAAGTTATGAAGAGTTCAAAGAAGCTTGTCTGAAGAAGAGGGAGAAGGGAACTTTCTACTAATTATCCCTGAGTTGTAAAAAAAAAAAAGAAAGAAAGAAAGAACAGCAGGGAGGAGGGGTATGTATGCAAGAATGTAGCCTTGAGAGTAACTTGTCTTTCAGTTTGAAAAGAGGGGCTGTTTAAACCAGAGGAGCTAACAATCTTGGAGTTTAATTACTAGGTGCTTCACATAAATTGTAGAAGGATACAGCAAAGAAAAAGAAAGGCCTTTTTTTCTGCCTTTACAACCATTACCAGTTTTATTTTCTTACTAGTGGCCCAGTGCACGAAATTCGTGCACATTAAAAGGGGATTAATTAGAGGAAATAATTTAATATTGCTATTTGCCCTTTCTCTATAATAGAAGTGTCAGAGATGAAAGAAAATTAGTAAAATGTATATGAAAACCTTCCTCCTGTCAGAGTCTGGGGTGCACCACGGGACCCAGAGTCAAGTCCCCGCCCACCCACATGCGCCTCAAAATCACGTGAGACCCAGACCCGGCCAGCCCCCGCCCCCATTGGGCTGGATCCAGACCTGGCCAGTCCCACCCTTGTCAAGCCCTGCTGGGCAGGGGACGTAGCCTCAGGTCCCCTGGCCTGGTGCCAGGACGGGGGATGTGGCCTGAGGTCCCCCAGCCCAGACCAGCGCAGGGGTGTGCCTTGAGGTCCCCTGTCAAGCCCTGCCAGGTGGGGGACATGGCCTGAGATCCCTATCAAGCCCTGCTGGGTGGGGGGCATGGCCTGAGGTCCCCCGTCAAGCTCCGCCAGGCAGAGGGACACAGCCTCAGATCCCCCGGCCTGGCACTGGGAGGGGGGCACAGCCTCAGGTCCCCCATCAAGCCACACCAGCAGGGGGGTTCAACCTCAGGTCCCCCATCAAGCCCTGTTGAGCAGGGGGCACGTCCAGAGTTCCCCCGACCCAGCACTGGGGGTGCACCTTGAGGTCTCCTGTCAAGCCCCACCAGGCAAGGGGGCACAGCCTCATGTCCCCTGGCCTGGTGCTGGGGCGGGGGGGTGCGGCCTGAGGTCCCCTGGCCTGGCACCAGGGTGGGGGTCGTGGCCTGCGGGCCTCCGCCTGGTGCCAAGGCGGGAGGCGCGGCCTGAGGTCCCCTGTCAAGCCCAGCCAGGCAGGGGGGCGCAGCCTCAGGTCCCCTGGCCCAGTGCTGGGGTGGGGGGCACAGCCTGAGGTCCCCCATCAAACCCCGCCGGGCTGGGGGTGCAGTCTGAGGTTCCCCAACCTGGTGCTGGGGTGGGGGGCGCAGCCAGAGTTCCCCCCCACCCAGCACTGGGGGTGCACCGTGAGGTCCTCTGTCAAGCCCCACTGGGCAGGGGGCATGGCCTGAGGTCCCCTATCAAGCCCTGCCAGGTGGGGATGCGGCCTAAGGTCCCCTGTCAAGCCCTACAGGGGCGGGGGAGGGCATAGCCTCAGGTCCCTGCTGATTGCTCATTAAGGCTCCTTATGGGAACTTGGCTTCAGCTGTGGATGCAGCCATCTTTGTGATGGAGTGATGGTCAATTAGCATATTCCCTCTTTATTAGATAGGATTTATGATTTTCAGCCTATAAAGACTGAGATAAATATAATATATTTGTAATATACTTTCAGTTCCCTGGGGGAGAGTGGGGAAATGTAAAAAATGGAAGGTGGGCCTAGCCGATGTGGCTCCGTGGTTGAGCATCGACCCATGAACCAGGAGGTCACAATTCAGTTCCTGGTCAGGGTACATGCCCTAGTTGCAGGCTTGATCCCCAGTAGTGAGTATGCTGGGGGGAAGCTGATCAATGATTCTCTCTCATCATTGATTTTTCTATCCCTCTCTTCCTCTCCTTTCCTTTCTCTGAAATCAATAAAAACATTTTAATGTAAGGTGGTTTCATATTAATTGAAAAATATGAACTTGTTCACTTTTAAAATTTGCTTCTTTACCCTAATAAAGCACTGTATTCTAAAATACATACCTTTAAAATGTTTTCATTACTAAATGGTGGTTGTAGTTTCTTTCAGGTGAGCCTTGGTTCCTCTTCCTGTGTGATTTATGTCTTCCTCTTGGCACTGCAGAAAATCATTTGTGTAATGTAAAATTATCTTTCCAATACAAACAATAGTTTTCAGATCTACTGCTGTCTCAATAACTGAAGGACTTGAGATTGCCTAAATAAAGTTCTAGAATGAAGTCTTTCAAGCTCAGAACACATACTCCATCAACTTTACACAAGTTTAGATAGGTTTGACAGGGATTACATTATTCAACAGTATTCTGAAAACAGACCATGATTTTTTGTCTGAGAGATATTTTCAGAATTCAAGGTACCAGATGCTTCACAAGAACTTTGATGAGAAACAAATCAGATAATGTGGATGAGACAAAATGAAAATCATTCTTCAATAAAGTGATTGATACTGTGGAGATAATGTAACAATTGGCCTCACCCTCAATAGCAGTGGTAGAGGTACATTACTACTCTTATTAATAATAGCAATAATGCCTAACATTTACCCAGTACTGGATAAATGGATTGGACACTGTGCTAAGTACATCACAGGTGTTAATGTAAATTTTTGTGGAAGTAATATTATTATCTCAATTTTAGAGACAAAGAAACTTATGCAGAGAGAGGTTAAATAACTTGCTAGGGGTCATAGTGCTAGAAAATAAAGTAATATGCCATTAGAAAAGAGACTTTGGTATAGGAATAAGTCAGGGACCTCCTGCGCTGGAATTAGACTGTAACAGACATCACTGGTACTCATGGCACATCACCTTGTCTACTGCCAGCATCCAGCTTCAAACCTGAGCTTCTCATCTTTCCACATTCTGCCCCCAGGCTGCCAGAGGTCACTTGGCCCTCTTTCTAGTGTAGCTGAGAAGCTACCACTCTCAGGGGGTAACCCTCAACCCATGGGGAAAGGAACTAGTAAATAAATACTCTGGCCTCCATCTTTCAAGGGGGGCAATTCTCCTTCCCTGCCTCAGTCTGCCTGCTTTCTCATGCCTGCTTACTGAATCACCTTCCAAACAAACTATGTCTCCCCCAGGTCCTTATCTCAGGCTCTGCTTTTGGGAAATCCAAACTCTGACACATTCGGCCCTTCTAACTAAATACATGGTTCTAATGAAATACACAGTATAATAAACATATGGGTTTAATCCAAAAAATAATTATTAAAATTAAGCAACATACTTATTGTATAGTTCTAATTATTTTCAAATTTATGTTTTAACATTTTTAGGGACCAGCATGAGATTTGTGAAGAGAGCATTTATGAGGCTTTTAAAAAACTATTTTTAGCACTTGCTGAAATGTTTCATACTAAAGAGAAAATCCTTTCACTCAATAAGACGCTGATTAGATCTTTAGGTAACTGTTCCTATAGCAACACTCTATTCTACAACATTGTATTATTTTTTTCAAGTCCAGCTCCTCAGCCAGAGACCAGAGTTCACTACACATAGCCATCCTTTCTAACTCTGTCAGTCAATGATATGCTTCTCATTTTTCAGCTTATTTCCATAATTATTCCTTACCCCTTTTCACTTTTATTTCAATAGTGGATTTAATTGAAATGTTTAATTGAAACATTGAAAACATTTCACAAAGCTATTCTGTATATTTTGTATGTTGATATAAGATGCTTAATAATATAAGAATAACAACAGCAATTCCTTATTAATCAAACTAGTAGCCCTGCGCATGAATCCATGTGCCAGTAGCTCTCTGCAGGGCCTGGTCACTCCGCGTCTGCTGCCCAGAGGCTCTCCGCGGCCCAGAGGCCCATCTGCAGCTGGGCACGGAATGCTTGCCTCGTCGCCAGGGCAACTACGCAAGCATACCGCCCCCCCCCCCCCTCGGCAGCTCCATGCCCACTGCCCATAGGCCCTCCACAGCCAGGGTGGAGGGCCGCTTCCACATTTCACAAGCATTCTGCCAGGCCACTCACGCTTCCCACTCTCAGCAGCCGACCCCCCCCCCCCCGGGACTGGAGGACTCCGGCAGGGCTGAGAGGACAAGGCACCACCATCTTTTGGCTATGGGTACCACCATCTTTGTGACAGAGTGATGGTTAATTTGCATATTACCCTTTTATTAGATAGGCTATTCAAAAACTTCTGTAAGTATGCTCCAAGCTACCTTTACTAGCACAGAGGACTAAGAATGTGACATGTCACAGAGTGGAAGGCCAGGAAATCGTTTCTTTCATTTATTGAGTAAATATTTAATGAGCACCAACTATGCTTCAGAGGCTGTGTTTGGTACTAGTGACACAATGGGGATCAAGACAGGCATGATCCCTGCCCTCAAGAAGCTTACAGTCGCCCTAACAGGTTTGGCTCAGTAGATAGAGCGTCTGCCTGCGGACTCAAGGGTTCGATTCCGGTCAAGGGCATGTACCTTGGTTGCAGGCACATATCCAGTTGGTAGTGTGCAGGAGGCAGCTGACCAAGGTTTCTCTTTCATCGATGTTTCTGACTATCCCTCTCCCTTCCTCTCTGTAAAAAATCAATAAAATATATTTAAAATAAATAAATAAATAAATGGTATTTCTTTAAAAAAAGAAAAAGAAGCTTATAGTCTAGAGGAGGCAGACAAGTCATGACGCATAGATGTGATGAATGTGATGTAGGGAAAGCACAGAAAATTATGGAAGAAGAAACTACCATCATCAAGGGACAGGGAAAGCCTTTCAGAGGACTCTAAGAATAAGTGCAATTTAGCCACAGGATAGCATGCTAGGCAGGAGCAACCATGTGGTGGAAATCACGAAAGAAGTTAGGTATAATTGGAGTGAAGAGTGTGAGGAAGAGTAAGGAGAGAATATGTCAAAGGCTGGACTTTATAAAGCCTTGTAAGCCATATATATTACCGTGTTTCCCCGAAAATAAAACATCCTCCAAAAATAAGACCTACTTACAGGTTTCCTTCTGAGTGAAATATAAGGCATCCCCCCGAAAATAAGGCCCCCAGGCTCTGTCTCAGAATGAAAATTAATTTACCGTAAACTGGTCGCTAGGGCCACCCCAACTGGCGTCTAGCAACCAGTGACGTTATGCGGAGTCCTGACATCACTGCTGTGTGGAGGCGGAGCGGAGGTCGGAGTGAGCGGTGAGCACGGGGCGGGAGAGAGGAGGAGACTTTCGCAGATGTGTGTAGAAGAACAGGAGGATTACAGCGGACGGGACGCAGCGAAGGTGGTGAGTGCTGGTCTGTCTCTGGTGACACTACCTGATGCTTGCAGCCACCTTCATGATGACTGAAGGTTCTCAGTCAGTGGCAGACCCTGCTCCAGCCCAGATCCAGACCCCAGCAAGCCCAGTGACAGTCCCCAGGCAGGCCCCAGGGGGTAAATGTCTGATAAAGGGATAGGGGGATGTCTGGTGAAGGTGTTCAGTGGCACAGGGGTGGGGGGAGGGGGATCACTTAAAATGACACAGGAGGATCAGAGGGGGCAATCAAAATGACACAGGAGGATCAGAGGGGACAATCAAAATGACACAGGAGGATCAGAGGGGACAATCAAAATGACACAGGAGGATCAAAAGGGGTTACTAAAATGGTAATCCCCCTCTGATTCTCCTGTGCCATTTTGATTCCCCCCTCTGATTCCTCCCTGTGTCATTTTGAGTGATCCCCCTACCCTCACCTTGATAGCCCAATTCCTTTTTTTTTACCCCTAGAAATGAGCGCAAAAAGAAAAAGCTACTCCGTGGAGTACAAGAAAGGAATCGTGGAAGACTCTTGGGACCAAAATCTTACTGCTTTCTGCAAAGAGAAGATGTTGAGTATCCAATTGGTCCGAAAATGGCAAGCAGAGTATGGTAACCTCATTGAACAAGTGGACAAGGGAAATGCTAAAAAGCGCAAGTGTGGATCAGGTTGGCAACCATTATTTTCCAAGCTGGAAGACCTGATCTGTGAATGGGTTGTTGACAGGAGAGCAAAGGCTTTGGTTGTGAATAGGGCTCAGATTCAAGAATTTGCCCTTGCAATGGCACCACAGTTTGACATAGCCCCCGAAGACTTCAAAGCATCACAACACTGGCTGGATAATTTCCTTCAGCGAAGTGAACTGTCTTTAAGAAGATCTACAACATTGTTTAGGTTGGAAGATACTCAAGTTATTAAGTGAGCACTTGCATTCAAGTCCTTTATTGATGATGCTGACTTCTCTAAATACAATCTTTCCAATATGATTGCTATGGATGAAACTGCAGTGTTTATGGGCCAATCATCTCAAACAACAATTGAACAGCGGGGTGCCTCCTTAGCGTACATTCCCTCCACTGCTTACAAAAGTGCATGTGTTTCCTGTATTTTGGCAATTTGTCTGGATGGCACTAAAATCCCACCTTTAATCATTTCTAAGGACAAGAAGGAAAAGATTGAACGTGTTTTGGGCGTTTTTATTCTTGAAACTGAAAAAGCCTGGGCCACACAAGCAGTTATAAGGAAGTGGGTCGATTTAATGCTGCCGCTTGCTATGCGAGGGAGCCAAAGAAGTCTGCTATTCTGGGATGCAGCCAGCACTCACCGCGCTAAAGACATGAAGACATTTCTTCACGAAAGAAAAATAGATCAGATAATGATTCCCGCAGGAATGACGGCCTATCTCCAGACTCTTGATATTGCAATAAACAAGCCATTCAAAGACAATTTGCGCATGGAAATTAATGACTACATTGAAAATAGAATGGAGAGAAATCAGCGTGGAAACTTTGTGAAACCTAAACTGCAAGAAGTTGTGACTTGGGTGAAGAATTCATGGGAGAAAATCACTGACAGTTGCATTGCAAATGCACTGCGAGCAGGCTACCTTCACAAGAAGTACTCATTTAAAGACAGTGCTATTGCTAAACATGAGAGATTTGGTCCACTGATTCTGAAAGAAATGGAGTCACAAGAAATTCACCAGGAAATTCAGGAATTGGATTGTTATGATGATGTTCCAGAAGATGATGACATGATTGTCATTGAATAAATGAGTAAATTCTTGATACTGTAGGATTTACAGTTTGTCTGGTTTGTGTTGACAACTACTGTACTACCGTACCGTATACAGGTAATAAATTTCCTTTATTTTCATTTAACAATAAATGTGTACCGTATTCTTCTTCATGGAAAAATAAGACATCCCCTGAAAATAAGACCTAGTGCGTCTTTGGGAGCAAAAATTAATTTAAGACACTGTCTTATTTTCGGGGAAACATGGTAGTTAGGATAACTTCAGGGCTGTAATATAAAAACCACAAATTTCTGTGGCTTAGCACAATAGAAGTTATTTTTTTTTTACTTGTTGAATAGTCCCATGCAGGTGTTCCTGGATGGTGGGGCATTCCTCACCATGTTCCAAGGAATCAGGCTTTCTCTATCTTTTGTCTTAACCATCCCTGGGACTTAAGTGTCCTGAGCATCAAGCCAGAGTTCAAGGAAAAAGTATAGGATCACATGAGAAGATTACTCTAGGCCAGGGCTAGAAGTCAACACATAGCTCTTTTCCACATTTCACAACCATGCATCACTCTCGGGGGACCAGGAAATGTAATCTCATCAATAAGTCTGGAAAGGGTTTCATGAATTTGCAGTAGATAGCTATTTACCTTTGCCACACTATGTTATTGAGTTTGGGTTTTTCTTAAAGAGGAATGAAAAGTCATTAAAGCATTTTTAGTAGGTCACAGCATTATCAGATTTCTATTTGTAAAGATCACTCTGGATGTTGGATGGAAAATGAACTAGCAAAGAAGTTATTGAATAGTTCAAGAAAGAAATAATTGTGCCATGGACTAGGATGAGCCAATGGAGATAAAGATATTTATAATGGGCAGAATTTATGGAGGTGAGTGACTGGTTGGTGTGAGTGTGGGAGAGAAAGTAAGAATGACTCCCAAGCCCTGACTGGTTTGGCTCAGTGGATGGAGCGTCGGCCTGCGGACTGAGAGGTACCAGGTTCGATTCCAGTCAAAGGCATGTACCTTGGTTGCAGGCATATCCCCAGTGGGAGGTGTGCAGGAGGCAGCTGGTCGATGTTTCTCTCGCATCGATGTTTCTAACTCTCTATCCCTCTCCTTTCCTCTCTGTAAAAAATCAATAAAATAAAAAAATAAAAAAAAAGAATGACTCCCAAGTTTCCATCCTAAAACAATGAGTTAAAAATGAATTAAAAATATTACATGCAATAAACATTAATATCTCAAGAAAAACAATTTTAAATCATGTTACATGCAATAAATACCAATTATTCAAGAAAAATGATCTTACATATAATAATATTACTTGCAATAAACATTAATATTTCAAGAATGAAAATTTAAGTATAATGTTTATTGCATGTCCATGAAATAAAAAAATAAATTAAAAGTGGAGCAAGAGCCGAAACCGGTTTGGCTCAGTGGATAGAGCGTCGGCCTGCGGACTCAAGGGTCCCGGGTTCGATTCCGGTCAAGGGCATGTACCTTGGTTGCGGGCACATCCCCAGTGGGGGCTGTGCGGGAGGCAGCTGATCGATGTTTCTCTCTCATCGATGTTTCTAGCTCTCTATCCCTCTCCCTTCCTCTCTGTAAAATATCAATAAAATATATTTTTTAAAAAAAAAAAAAGTGGAGCAAGATTAGATGATGAATTTAACAGGGTTATGTTGAGTTTGAGGTGGCTTTGAGACTGCTAAATGGTAATGTGTAGTAGGAAACTAGATATAAAGGTTTGTAGCTACGAAGAAAAATCCAGACTAAAGATGCAGATTATGAAGGTGAAAGCATATACCAGATGCTAAATAAAGCTATGAGAAGGGATAGTATGCTCAGAGACATACAAAACATGAGATAAGACAGAGGCCACAGGAAAATATTTACAACATAAGAAAGCTGTTCACCTTCTAGTTTCCTCACCTACAAAATAGGGAAAATAATAGTCCCTAGTTTATAAAGTTGTCTAAGGATTAAATAGGACAATAAATAATTAGTCTAAACATTCATGTAAATATTTAGCACACTGTCTAACACAAAGAAACAAATAAGTAAATGTTACCTTCTGTTATTATTACCTTTGGAAATTAAAAACAGAATGTGGCATCATGATAATTAAAGAAATAGAACATTTATAGATGTTATTAATAGCATCAAGTATTGCCAAGAATTAATTTATGAGTCTTTAGGAGAGCTGTGGGAACCTAAGAAATTGGATTTCCTCTCTCTTAAATCCCTCCTTTGATCCTTTTTCAGTGCTGGACTCCTGACACCGCGGCGGGAGTGTGGATCACCAGACTTTGCTGGCACATGCAATACTCTGCCTTCAGGTGGGGAGGTAGTGTGTAAATAGCCTCAGAATACTCATGTGGCTGATTTGAATGCCCACTTTGCAATGATTTCTCTTCCTCTGTTAAAAGCCTTTCTCTCAATCTGCAGCGGTAAGGACTCAGAATCTATTTTGATTAATGCATTCCTCCCTTAGCCTGTTGACTGGCCCAGGAACTGAACCCACACTTGACAAATGTATTATCCGCAAAAACTCAAAATTGTAGAAAGAAAGGGGAGCAGTTGTTCTTTCTTTAAAGCAGGAGGCCTTGAGCTGTAATATATACGAGGGTGCTGTCAGCAGCCATTATTTGCATTTTCATTTGGACCAAAGAAGCAGAGGAAGTCAATCAACAACAGGAGAGAAGAATGAGACAGTCAGGCAGAGAGGAGCAGAGAAAGAAGGCCCTAGAGGTGTTCAATTTGGGTTCCAGTTCTAGCCTCAGACCTGAGTGCAGCCCTGCAGTTGTGATCCAAGAGAAACTTTATGCCCTTCTTACTTACAGTAGTTAAAAGAGTTTATTATTGATAGAAAAAATATGGCGGCTGGCAGGACGGAGGTGAGGGAGAGGAAGTGAGTGAGTGAGGGTATGAAAGGAGAGTGTGTGGATGTGGGTGGTGTGTGTGTGAGTGAGTGAGGGAAAGTTAAATCTCGCAGGAGCAGCAGGGGCTGGCAGACAGGCTCTCCTTGACAAGGAGAGACTACCACCACTGCGGGCACTCCCCAAACGGCGTGACTCCAGCACAGAGCCCATGCCATCTTGAAGGGGAGAACAGCCTTTTTTAGGAACTCATCAACACCACCAACCAGACAGGCCTTGGAACTTCCCCGTGACCCAGCAGTCACTCCAGCCAAAATCCTGCTACCCCAGCTGCAGACCCGCGGACCCTAGGACCTCCACCTCCAAAGGTGCACCACTTGGCAGCAGTAAGTGCAACCTCCCCCTCCCCAGAAGCAGAACTCCAAATTCGCGAGTATCTGGATTCACGCATTTCCAGCCGCGCAGGGCACTCCACTCCTTAGGCAGCGCTTGGGAGCCGCTGAGAGCCCCCAAGGGTGTGATTCTGCACAGACAAGGGCGCGCAGTCCCATAGTAGAAATTCTGAATTCCCTCTTCATGAATAACTGCCCACATTCACCCCAGCAGCTCAACTGCAGTGCCAGGACCCCTCAGAGTGCATCAGAACTCTGCGCCCAGAAAGTGCACCTCCACAGAGGCAAAGTTCCAACAGGCAGGCACCCTGAGCCCATCTACCCACAGGGCGCCAGTTGGAGCCACTGTGAGCTCTCCCTGGGTGTGATCTTGAACAAGAGGGGGTGCACTCCCCCCCCCACCCCCCAGCAGTAGAAGTTTTGAATTCACTCATCCTGGATACCGGCCCACAGGCGCCTCAATTGTGCGGCTGCACTGCCAGGGCTCTTCAGAGTGACACTCACTGGCAAACGCACCGTGGGTGCCCCTGTGAGCCACCACTGGGAGCATGCTCATATCCACCACAGGTGCAGCAGCAAAAGCTGAGTCTGCCCACCCCACAACTACAGAACTCTGGACACCACAGTCATGCCTTTCCAAAGCGCAGGCCTCCTGAAACCCATCACCCATACAGATGGTTCCTGGGTGCCACTGTGAGTCCCCACTGGGCACATGCGATTTCAATCAAGGGCACAAGACAGCAAAAATTGGGACACCCCCCTCCACGACTGCTGACTTCTAGACACCGCAGTTGTACCTTTCCAGCTCACAGGCCTACATCAAGAGAACCCAAATAGCTCAAGTAGGGAACTACACTAGATTACCAAGCCCAGAAGACCTGAGAGATCACACCCGTAGCACAATCCCCAAAAGAACCGGAGTATCAAACCAATCGGACCTACAATTAAAACGGTACAGCAAAACATGGGAAGACAAAAAAGCAATCCCCAAAGGAAAGAAAAAGAGGAATCACCAGAAAGAAAGTTAAATGAAATTGAAGGTAGCAGCATAGCAGAGAAAGAATTCAGAGTAATGGATATAAGGATGTTTAAACAGCTGGATGACAAATACACACAACTCAATGAGAACTATAAGGAGCTGAATGAGAACATCACCAACATGAAAAGGAAGCAAGAGGAGATGAAGAATGACATAGCTGCAGTAGAGAACACAATGGAAGGCTTAAACAGTAGACTAGAAGAGGCTGAGGACCACATCAGTGAGTTAGAAGACAAGGTAGGAAAAAACACACCAACTGGAAAGAAGACTTAAAAAGCAGGAGGAGAGCCTAAGGGAGCTTTGGTACAACACAAAATGAAACAACATTCACATAATAAGGGTACCTGAAGGAGAGGAAGAGAAGCAAGGAATAGAAAACGTATTTGCAGAAATAATGATAGAAAACTTCCCTGATATTGGCAAGAAAAAAACTATGCAAGTCCAAGAAGTATATAGAGTGCCAAACAAATTGAACCCCAAAGGACCGACACCAAGACACATCATAATTAAATTGGCAAACACCAACAACAAAGTAAGAATCTTAAAGGCTGCCAGAGAGAGACAGAAAGTTACTTACAAGGGGTCTCCTATCAGAATATCAACTGATTTCTCAACAGAAACACACCAGGCCAGAAGGCAATGGAATGAAATATACAAAGTGATGCAAAGCAAGGGACTGAATCCAAGAATACTATACCCAGCAAGGCTATCATTCAAAATTGAAGGTGGAATCAGGAGCTTCACAGACAAAAAAAGGACTAAGGGAGTTTATTACCACCAAACCAGCAATGCAAGAAATGCTAAAGGGTCTGCTGTAAAAAGAAGAAATAGGAAGCAAAGAAGGAACACAGGGGTAAAGAATAAAAATGGCGACAAACAAGTACCTATCAATAATAACTTTAAAGGTAAATGGATTAAATGCCCCAATCAAAAGACATAGGGTAACTGAGTGGATAAGAAATCATGACCCATATATCTGCTGTCTATAGGAAACCAACCTCAGAAAAAAAGACGCCCACAGACTGAGGGTGAAGGGATGGAAAAAAATTTTTAGGCGAATGGAAATGAAAAAAAAGCTGGGATAGCAATACTTGTATCTGACCAATTAGATCTCAAAGTGAAGGATATAAAAAGAGATAAGGAAGGCCACTTCATAATACTAACGGGAGCAATCCAAGAAGAAGAAATAACTCTGGTAAACATATACGAACCCAATATAGGAGCACCCAAATACATTAAAAAACTCCTGGAGGATATCAAGGGAGAGATTGACAGCAATACAATCACAGTAGGAGACTTTAATACCCCACTATCTCCAATGGACAAATCCTCTAAACAAAAAATCAGCAAAGGAACATCAATCTTAAATGACTCACTAGACCAGATGGAATTAATTGACATCTTCAGAACATTTCACCCCAAAGCCACAGAATATACATTCTTCTCAAGTGCACATGGGTCATTTTCAAAGATAGACCATATATTGGGTCACAGGCAAAGTCTCTTCAAATTCAAGAAGATAGAAATCATATCAAGAATCTTCTCAGATCACAATGGCATAAAACTGGAAATCAACTATAATAAAAACAATCAAAAAAAATCAAACACATGGAGACTAAATAGCATGCTATTAAACAATGACTGGATTACCAGAGAAATCAAAGAAGAAATAAAAAACATCATGGCAACAAACAACAATGAAAACGCAACAATCCAAAATCTATGGGACATAGCGAAAGCAGTCTTGAGAGGGAAGTTCATAGCTCTACAAGCCTACTGCAATAAACAAGAAACAATGGTAATAAATTACCTAACCCAACAACTCAAAGAGTTAGAAAGAGAGCAACAAGAAAAGCCCAGTGTAAGCAGAAGGAAGGAAATAATAAAGATCAGAGCAGAGATAAACAACATAGAGACCAAAAAACAATACAAGAGATCAACAAAACCAAGAGCTGGTTCTTCGAAAGGATAAACAATATTGATGAACCTCTAGCCAGGCTTACCAAGAAGCAAAGAGAGAGGACTCAAACAAAATCAGAAATGAAAGAGGAGAAATAACAACAGACCCCACAGAAATACAAAGAATTGTTAAAAAAAAAATACTATGAACAACTCTATTCCAACAAACTGGACAACTTGGAGGAAATGGACATATTCCTAGAAAAATAAAACCTTCCAAAACTCAATCAGGAAGAATCTAAACATCTCATTAGGCCAATAACTATGGAAGAAATTGAAGGAGTCATCAAAAAATTTCCAGCAAACAAAAGCCTGGGACCAGACGGCTTCACAGGGGAGTTTTACCAAACATTCAAAGAAGAACTAAAACCTATCCTCCTCAGACTCTTCCAAAAAATTCAAGAGGAAGGAACACTTCCAAGCTCCTTCTATGAAGCCAGCATCACCCTAATACCAAAACCAGATAAAGACAACACAATGAAAGAGAATTACAGGCCAATATCCCTCATGAACGTAGATGCCAAAATCCTCAACAAAATTCTAGCAAATCAGATCCAGCACTACATCAGAAAGATCATACACCATGACCAAGTAGGATTTATCCCAGGGATGCAAGGATGGTACAATATCCGCAAATCAATAAACGTGATACAACACATAAACATATTGAGAGATAAAAACCACATAGTCATATCAATTGATGCAGAAAAAGCTTTTGACAAAATCCAACACCCATTTTTGATAAAAACTCTCAGCAAGGTTGGAATAGAAGGATCATACCTCAACATAATAAAAGCCATATATGACAAAACCACAGCCAACATCATACTCAATGGGCAAAAACTAAAACCATTTCCCCTAAGAACAGGAACAAGACAGGGAAGCCCACTCTCACCACTCCTGGACGACATAGTACTGGAAGTATTGGCCATTGCGATTAGACAAGAAGAAGAAATAAAAGGTATCCAAATTGGAAAAGAAGAAGTAAAACTCTCCTTATTCGCAGATGACATGATATTGTACATAAAAAACCCTAAAGACTCCATCAAAAAACTATTAGACTTAATAAATGAATTCAGCAATGTAGCAGGATACAAAATTAATGCCAAGAAATCTATGGCATTTCTATACACCAATAGTGAATTTATAGAAAGAGAGACTAAAAAAGCAATCCCATTTACCATCACACCAAAAAAAATAAGATACCTAGGAATAAACTTAACAGAGGAGGTAAAAGACCTGTACTTGGAAAACTACAGGACACTGAAAAAAGAGATAGAGGAAGACATAAACAGATGGAAGAACATACCATGTTCATGGATTGGTAGAATCAACATCATTAAAATGTCCATACTACCCAAAGCAATCTATAGACACAATGCACTCCCCATTAAAATACCAATGGCATATTTCACAGACCTAGAACGAACTCTCCAAAAATTTATCTGGAATAAAAAAAGACCCCGAATAGCCACAACAATCCTGAGAAAGAAGAACAAAGTAGGTGGGATCTCAATACCATATTTCAAGCTGTATTACAAAGCCACTGTTCTCAAAACAGCTTGGTACTGGCACAACAGCAGACAGACATATAGACCAATGGAATACAATAGAGAACCCAGATATCGACCCAAGCCACTATGCTCAATTAATATTTGACAAAGGAGGCATGAACATACAATGGAGTCAAGACAGTCTCTTCAATAAATGGTGTTGGGAAAATTGGACACATACATGCAAAAAAAATGAAACTAGACCACCAACTTACACCATACACAAAAATAAACTCAAAATGGATACAGGACTTAAACATAAGACAGGAAACCATAAAAATAGTAGAGGGATCCACAGGCAGAGAAATCTCAGACATATGCCGAAGCAATTTCTTCACCAATACCGCTCCTAGGGCAATGGAAGCTAAAGAGAAAATAAACAAATGGGACTACATCAAAATATAAAGCTTTTGCTCAGCAACAGAAACAAACAACAAAACAACAAGAAAGCCCACTATATGGGAGAATGTATTTGCAAATGTTATCACTGATAAAGGTTTAATCTCCCAACATTTACAGGAAACTCATACAACTTAATAAAAGGAAGATAAATGATCCAATAAAGAAATGGCCAACAGACCTAAATAGAAACTTTTCGAAAGAAGACAGAAGGTCAAGAGACATATGAAAACATGCTCAAAGTCATTAATTATCCAAGAGATGCAAATCAAAATGACAATGTGGTGCCATCTCACACCTGTCAGAATGGCTATCATCAACAAATCAACGAAGGACAAGTGCTGGCGAGGATGCAGAGAAAATGGAACTCTTTTGCACTGCTGCTGGGAATGCAGACTGGTGCAGCCACTGTGAAGAACAGTATGGAGTTTCCTCAAAAAACTAAAAATGGAACTCCCATTTGACCCAGTGATCCCACTTCTAGGAATATATCCCAAGAAACTAGAAACACCAGTCAGAAAGGACATATGCACCCCTATGTTCATAGCAGCACAATTCACCATGGCTAAGATTTGGAAACAGCCTAAATGCCCATCAGCAGATGAGTGGATTAGAAAACTATGGTACATCTACACAATGGAATACTACGCCGCTATAAAGAAGAAGGAATTCCTACCATTTGCAGCAGCATGGATGGAACTGGAGAGCATTATGCTAAGTGAAATAAGCCAGGCAATGAACGAAAAATACCACATGACCTCACTCATTTATGGAAAATAAAGAATATTATAACCTGATGAACAAAAAGATAGAGACAGAGGCAGTAAAGCATCTAACAGACTGTCAAATTACAGTGGGAAGGCTGGACAGTATTGGGGAGGTGGGGGGAAGAGATCAACCGAAGGACTTGTATGCATGCATATAAGCACAACCAATGGACACAAGACACTGGGGGGTGGGATGAGGGCATGCGACAGGAGGTAGGGGAGGCTGGGGGAAGGTCAATGGGGGGAAAAAGGAGATATATGTACTACTATATGTAATACTTCAAACAATAAAATAAAATTTAAAAAAAAAAGACAGGGGCTTGCAGGCACCCAGAGCTCTTTAGTTTGTCAGGAATTGTGATGTTTTTGATTAATAGTTTGTTGGAAGGAAGGAGAATTAGAAGGCAGGCAAGGAGTTTAGATAAGGGTATCATAAAAACGGTGAGGGAATATTGTCCCAAATTTTTTCCTCCCAACTTACTCTTTAGCAAAAATTCCAAAATATGCATCTCAAATATCATTATTCTGGGTAATTTCTTGAGACTGCACTAGACCACTTGTTGCAAATTCAGTTATTTTGTGATTTTTCAGAGAAACATCCATTAAATAAACATAAACCCAGGGGTTTCCACTCCATCTCCCCTGCTATGAATTTTCAAAACAAACATACATTATGGAGATTAAGTCCCATTATCCTGTTGACAGCACAAATAGAGTTGAATGCAGGGCAATTCACAAAAGGCTGTTGAAGCTCCCATTTTTGCCACTCACTAGCAATGTTATTTTTTTTCTTTAGGAAAGGAGAGAGAGAGAGAGAGAGAGAGAGAGAGAGAGAGAGAGAGAGAGAGAGAGAGATATCAAAGATGAGAATCATTGATCAGCTGCCTCCTGCATGCCCCGCACTGGGAATGGAGCCCACAACCTGAGCATGTGCCCTTGACCAGAATCGAACCCAGGACCCTTCAGTCCGTAGGCCAATAGCAATGTTATTTTATACAAAGAACTTAAATTCTCCAGGACTGATTTTTTCATATTTAAAATGAAAGAGTTGGGTTAGATTTTTATATATACATTTTATTGATTTTTACAGAGAGAAAGGGAGAGGGATGGAAAGTTAGAAACATCTATGAGAGAGAAACATGGATCAGCTGTCTCCTGCATGCCCCCCACTGGGGATCAAGCCCGCAACCAAGGTACATGCCCTTGACCGGAATGGAACCCGGGACGCTTCAGTCCACAGGCTGGTGCTCTGTCCATTGAGCCAAACCGGTTAGGGCAGATTATTTTTAAGGCTTCTTTCAGCAATACATATCATATTCTACCTAAATTCACTGGCCAAACACCAATCTCAGACACAATGTTCCTAGAGGAGGTCAATATGGTGGAGAACTGACTGATGGAGCGCCCTTCATCATGAGAACCACGTAACCCTGGTCCTACCACCCCCAGTTATCGCCCAGCCTGCTTTGCAGCTATTTCTGTCTACAGCTAAAATTATGTTTTAGCAACTACATCTGCACCTAAAAATAGTGTGAACTACTCAGGCCTAGAATCCAGACTGAAAATCTATTGGCCTACTAGAGATCTAACTATGTTTTCCTAATAGAGTGTTGTGTACTGGGAAATGAGAAGATTGTGTTGTGGGCACAGCAGATACACCACATTTCATTCATTTTAAGAGTCACATTTTTTTTTCTTATCTTAACAAATCTGAAATTGCTATTGGTGAGCCACAACTCCTGGACATCAGTGTTTGAGAAAGGGTATCAGCGGCTTAGGAAAGTGTCCTGATGACACACTTTCCTAAGAAAGGTTGGGTCACCGCCAAAACCGGTTTGGCTCAGTGGATAGAGCGTCAGCCTGCGGACTGAAAGGTCCCAGGTTCGATTCCGGTCAAGGGCATGTAACTTGGTTGCGGGCACATCCCCAGTAGGAGGTGTGCAAGAGGCAGCTGATCGATGTTTCTCTCTCATCGATGTTTCTGACTATCTATCACTCTTCCTTCCTCTCTGTAAAAAATCAATTAAAAAAAAAAAAAAAAAAAAGGTTGGGTCACCAGTGCTGTTGGCACAGAGGAAATAATGTGTGGCAAATCATGGATGCTGACAACCTGGGTGAATATGACTCAAAGAGTCTAACTTTTTTTTTTTTTTTCAGAGAAGAAGGGAGAGTGAGAGAGAGATAGAAACATCAATGAAGAGAAAGAATCATTGATCAGTTGTCTTCTGCACACCCCTTACTGGAGATCCAGCCCACAACCCAGGCATGTGCCCTGACCGGGAATCGAACCATGACCTCCTCGATCATACGTTGACCACTAAACCACACCCGTCGGACAGAGTTTAACTTTCAATGCGTAGAAATTTTAGCAATACCTTAATCAATGTATTTTCCTTACATTTTACTTTATATTAATGCACAATAAGTGGTTATGAGAAAAAGCTATAACAAGCATAAGATTAAAATTATCAGTAATAAAACACCACACTATGATTTAACTGGCAATATTTTTTCTTAGTGGAACATAAAATAATGGGGCATCTTGCAATGAACTGTGTCTTAGATTTGATAAATAAGGTAGTAATAAATCCAGGTTGGGCCTACACTCAAAATAAGGGCCTCTAATACCTCCTCTCAAGTTTATATTTTAGAGCTTCATGGGAAGATTTGAGAGAATACAAAGCAGACCATTCCCAGCTACCTGGAAGTTGAGGCCACCACACACAAGGAAAAAAGAGCCATCCAAAGACCCTCCGGGCCAACCTGCTAATGCAGTGAGTTCCAGTTATTGACAGGTTCTCCTATTTCGCCAGATAAATGACTCCCGATTCAGAAGGAGGCAACCCAGGAGGTAAAGAAAACAAAGGACAATACTGCCCCAAAAATAATCCAAAAAGATAAGAGTATAAGAAAACCCTTTAATTTTATGCTATAAATCAAGAAATTTGACAGCCCTGACCGGTTTGGCTCAGTGGATAGAGCGTCAGCCTGCGGACTGAAGGGTCCTAGGTTCGATTCCGGTCAAGGGCATGTACCTTGGTTGCGGGCACATCCCCAGTAGGGGGTATGCAGAAGGCAGCTGATCGATGTTTCTCTCTCATCAATGTTTCTAACTCTCTATCCCTGTCCCTTCCTCTCTGTAAAAAATCAATAAAATATATTTTTTTAAAAAGAAAGAAATTTGACAGAGGGGGAGGGGGGAAGAGCACCTGCTGCAAAGATCACACTCAGCATCAAGAAATTATTTCCTGCCCAATGTGTGGTTCAGTGGTTGAACATCAACCTCTGAACCAGGAGGTCACAATTCCATTCCCAGTCATGGCACATGCCCAGGTTGTGGGCTCAATCCCTAGTAGAGGGGATACAGGAGGCAGCCAATCAATGATTCTCTCTCATCATTGATGTTTCTCTCTCCCTCTTTCTTCCTCTCTGAAATCAATAAAAATATTTTTTTTAAATAAGATGACAAACATGTGGCTCATGGTCCCTTTGCCCAGCAGAGAGAATGCAAATCCATTCATTTGTCCCTCTCCTGTAAAAATTTTTCTAACTCCCTAGATAAATAGGTTGCCCCCTCATCTAAGTTCCAATTCCTCTATATTCCTATCTCTATTAAATCAGCTATTACATTGGCTTGAAATGATTTGTTTATAAAATTGTCTCCCCCACTTGCTCCATTTCTTCAGAGTCTAGCCTATAGTAGGGTCTCAATAAATGAATGTTTAAGCTAGGACTGAAAAATTGGTTTTTATAAGTGTATCTCCTTTATTTTCTCTCTTTCAAAGAAGAAAGAAAATCCTTTTGAACTATGAAACCACTCAAAAAAAACTGTTTGAGAAAATTTAAGTTAAATTCATGAAGTCTTTTCTGAATCTTAGAATTTTAACTATAACTCTAGAAAGCATAATGATGTAAATCTTTCGTTTGAAGAAAAAATGATAATATACTTTTTTTTAAAAAAGAGAATGGTCAACCTGGCCAGAGGGCTCAGTTGGTTGGAGTATCATCCCATACACCATAAAAGGTTGCAGGTTTGATCCCTGGTCAGGGTGTGTACTAAAGGCAACCAATCGATGTTTTTCACATAGATCTCTCTGTCTCTGTCTCTGTCTCTGTCTCTCTCTCTCTTTATCTCTCTCTTCTTTCTCTCTAAAAATCAATAAAAACATAAACTCAGATGATGATTGAAAAAGGAGAAAGAATTATCTGTTTTCATTGTTCAATTGAATTTTTTGAGTTTTAATTGGCATAACATTATATTAGTTTCAGGTCTACATGATTCAATACGTGTATGTATTGCAAAATCATCATCACAATAACTCCAGCTATTATCTGTTACCATACAATAGTTACAAATTTCTTTTCTTCTGATGAAAAATTTCAATATCTACTCTCCTATCTATTTTAAAATATGCAATTCAGAATTATTAACTATAATTACCATGCTGTACATTATATCTCCATGGCTTATTCATTTTACAACTGAAAATTTGTGGTTTGAAGTTTAAGAATAAATAAGAAGATATTGTAGCATATAGTGTTGTAGCATTTTCTTTTCCAAAAATGTTAATGGGATGAAGACTTGATAGATTGGTAGAGAAAGAAAAGAGGTGACAAATTTCAAAAAACCTAACTTTGAAGGGTCTGTTAGATAAACACATGGTTATTTATCCAGAGAGAAAGAAAAATCAATTCACATTTGCAATTATAACTTTAAATTTAGCTATTCTTTTAGTGAGAGAAAACTAAGGGATTTGGATATTACTGATTAAACATTATTTTTAAATTTCCTCATGAATAATTTTACATATTTAAGGCATAATTTAAATATTTGTTATGCACAGTCTTGTTTTTCCTTGACTTGAAATTATTTAATACAACTCATTTTTCTACTGCTACAAGAGTTACAGAGACGAGTGTGGAGGTGAGGTCAGAAGACCATTTATTAAAGCTGATAATTAATACCTTGCCATTTAATTTGTTTGAGCTACACTGTTTCACATATTATAATATTCCATTATTACTTTATGTATTCATTAGTTGCCTGGTTTTCTAATCAGTGGAATGTTAGCCAGGTTTTTAGTTTGCCATCAAATAATAAGTAATTATTGCAAATATAATAAATCTTAAGATAGATGGTTTCAGATTTGGTGCAATGGTTCAACAGTGTCAGCAACGACCTTTCACTTTGGCATCCTCAATGTGTTGACTTTTAGGCCTTTAGACTTTTAAGATCTTGTCAACTCACAGTCACAAGATGGCTGTTGCAGGTCCGTCCAGGCAGCACATATTAGGCCAACATCCAAGGCAGGTGGTAAAGGATAAATGGATCAAAAAGAAAAAAATTTCCCAGTAATTGCAAACTGACTTTTCTTTATGGCAAATCACAAGGGACACTGGCAAAGGTCCATGGAATTTCTACAGTTGGTAGAGACAAATTGTGATTCATTTTCTAAGTCTGTGTATTAGTTTCCTATTGCTAATGTAACAAATTGTCACAAACTGATGGCTTAAAACAACACAAATGTGTGTTTTTTTAGATTACTAAAAGTCATAAATCTAAAATGGCTCTCACAGTACTACAATCAAGGTGTTGGAAGGTCTAAGTTCCTTCTTAGGTTCTATGGGATAATTTCCTTGCATTTTCTAACGTCCAGAAGCCATCTGCATTTCTTGGTTCATGGCCCCTTCTTTGCATCACTCCAACCTCTGCTTTCATCATCACATCTCCTTCTCTGACTCTCCTGCCTCCTTCCTTCTTTTACAACGACTATTTTTATTACCTTGGGCCCACCCACAAACTCCACATCTTCCCATCTCAAGATTCTTAACTTAATCATGTCTGCAAAATTCCTTCTGCTGTAAAAGGTAACATTCACAAGTCCTGAGGATTAGGAAGAGGACACCTTGGAGGAGCTGAGGCATTATTCAGTCTATCACAGCAGAAGAGGAGGATGACTATTGGGTAAGCAAGTATTAGTGTTTTCTACCCTCCATCTATTTCCCACTCATCCCTCATCAAGTTCATCACCTCCACTCTCAAACTGTTAGAGAGGAAAGGAAAATACATGCTTTGCTTGTATCTACACTAATAAAAGAGAAATATGCAAATTGACTGTACCTCTGCGACGCCCACCAGCCAATCAGGAGTGGGTATGCAAATTAACCCACCAAAGATGTTGGGTTAATTTGCATATGCAGGCACGGAGCAAAGACTGAAGGCTCTGGCCCGAGCTAAGACTGAAGACTGAAGACTGAAGATGACTGAACACTGAACACTGAAGAGGCTTGGTTTCACCGTTGTGGCCGGAGCGGAGAAGCCTCAAGGCTTGGCTTCTCCACTATGGCTGGAGCGGAGAAGCCAAGCCTCACTGCGACCAGAGCAGAGAAGCCTCGAGGCTTGGCTTCTCTGCTGCAGCCAGAGCGAAGGCCTGGGTCCTGGGTGCCAGAGGAAAACCGGTGCCGGCAGCCAGGGGAAGGAAGGCCTATTGCACGAATCTTCATGCAAAGGGCCTCTAGTACTATATAATAAAGAAGTAATATGCAAATTAACTATCACTCCAACACACAAGATGGCCACCCCCATGTGGTCAAAGATGGCCACCCCATGTGGACACAAGATGGCCACCACAAGATGGCCAGCAGGGGAGGGCAATTGTGGGCAATCAGACCAGCAGGGGAGGGCAGTTGGGGGGGACCAGGCCTGCAAGGGAGGGTAGTTGGGGGCGACTAGGCTTGCAGGAGAGGGCAGTTGGGGGCGACCAAGCCAGCAGGGGAGGGCAGTTGGGGGCAATCAGGCCAGCAGGGGAGCAGTTAGGTGTTGATCAGGCTGGCAGGGGAGTGGTTAGGGGGTGATCAGGCTGGCAGGCAAGCAGTTGGGAGCCAGCAGTCCTGGATTGTGAGAGGGATCCCAGATTGGAGAGGGTGCAGGCTGGGCTGAGGGACACACACACACACACACACACCCCATGCACAAATTTCATGCACCAGGCCTCTAGTCTATACTAATAAAAGGGCAATATGCTAATTAGACCGGGTGACCAGACATCTTCCAGACGTCTGACTTCCTTCTGGACAAAGCCACAGTGGTGGGGGCCGAGGCAGAGGTGGTTAGGGGTGATCAGGCCAGCAGGGGAGGGCAATTGGGGGCCATCAGGCTGGCAGGGAAAGGCAGTTGGGAGCCATCAGGTCGGCAGGGGAGGGCAGTTGGGGGCCATTAGGCTGGCAGGGGAGGGCAGTTGGGGGCCATCAGGCCAGCAAGGGAGCAGTTAGGCAGTGATCAGGCCGGCAGACAGGCAAGTAGTTAGGAGCCAGCGGTCCCAGATTGTGAGAGGGATGTCTGACTGCCAGCTAAACCGGCAGTCAGATATCTCTGAGGGGTCCTAGATTGGAGAGGGTGCAGGCTGGGCTGAGGGACACCGCCCCCCGGTGCACGAATTTTGTGCACCGGGCCTCTAGTTATTTATAATTAAACTAGAGGCCCAGTGCACAAAATCGTGCACGGGGGGGGGGGGGGTTGTCCCTCAGCCCAGCCTGCACCCTCTCCAATCTGGGACCCCTCAGGGGATTTCCGACTGCCGGTTTAGGCCCAATCCCTGACTTGTGATTATTAGTTCTGCTGCAATCCTATATAATAAAGAGGTAATATGCAAATTGACCATCACACCCTTGCACAAGATGGCCACCCCCATCCCACTCACAATCCGGGACTGTTAGCTCCCAACCGCTTGCCTGCCTGCCTGCCTGATTGCCCCTAACTGCTTCTACCTGCCAACCTGATCACCCCCTAACCACTCCCCTGCCAGCCTGATCAACACCTAACTGCTCCCCTGCCGACCCGATTCCCCCCAACTGCCCTCCCCTTCTGGCCTGGTTTCCCCCAACTGCCCTCACCTGCCGGCCTGGTCGCCCACAACTGCCCTCCCCTGCAAGCCATCTTGTGGTGGCCATCTTGTGACCACATGGGGGTGGCCATCTTGTGCAAGGGTGTGATGGTCAATTTGCATATTACCTCTTTATTATATAGGATTGCAGCAGAACTAATAGTCAAAAGTCAGACTTTCAAATGTCCATGTTATTTTCTACATATTTTCTAATAAAGAGGGAATATGCTAATTGACCATCACACCCTCACAAAGATGGTGGCACCCACAGCCAATAAGGAGGGAACATGCTAATTGACTGCCACGCCCTCAACAATGGTGGTGCCCACAACCACAAGATGGCGGCGCCCAGTCCCCTCAGCCCCTCAGCCACCCAGGGTCGTCCCGAGGCACGGGCAAGCCTCAGATGGTGGCTGCCCAGCCGATGCTCAAGGCACAGGCAAGCCTTGGATGGTGGGTGCCCAGCTGCCTAGAGCCGCCTGAGGCTCAGGTAACCAGTGGCAGCAGCAGAGGTGTGATAGGGGTGTCACCTTCCCCTTATCGCCGGGTCCCCTCCCACCCGAGGGCTTCCAGACTGTGAGAGGGGGCAGGCCAGGCTGAGGGACCCCCCCCTTCCAGTGCATAAATTTTCATGCACTGAGCCTCTAGTGCTATTATAAAAGTATTAAAATGTACAGAAGCTAAAATTAGCACAGAAGGAAGAGGTAAGTTTTTCTTTAGATAGCTCTAATTGTACTGTTTTGCATATGGCTGTGTACAGTCCATTCCAAATATCTACATAATTTTTCCAGACTTCACATTTTCAGCCTTTCTTTGTAAAGGGGAAAACAGTAGACTAGAGTATTAGTGATTTGCCAGCTTAAAGGTCAAACTACTGACTTTGAGGCAAGTCTATTATTTTTAAAAATTTGGATTTTCTCTCTTACAACCAAAATAATTAGCACAAGCCAAACTTGTTCTCCCTAATATCTAATGCATACTGGAAAAGGAGATTCTCAATGATGTTGCTAGTGTAAAATCATTTTAACAAACATGAAACAACATCCCATTGGGCTTGTTTATAATTATCTTAAGATATTACCTAACAAAGATGTTCTTAAATAGATTATGTTTTAGAATTGGGCATGCAAAAAAGGTAGTAGTTTATCACCAATTCTTAATGTAGCTGTGACCATGGAGATGCAGAGTGGGAGGAGTGTTTGTCAGAAATAAATAAGTAAAATTTATTGATACAGATCAGTGTTTAAAAAGCAGTTGGGAAAGCTTTATTTTTAGCAGGGGACTTTTCCAACACCCTCCTCAGTGCACATGGCTAGAGTTTGGAATGCCCAAGGATAATTCTATGTTAGAGGCCAGCATAACTTCATAGGATATTCTGACCTGAATCTTGTTTCCACACCTACTAATACTCAGAGGTTAAGAACACAGTCTCAAGGCCCTTGTCTCGTTGTCTGTCTTTCCCCCAAGGCATACTGAAGAAATATTATTTTTGTTTTGTCATCATTTCACTCCCTCTATTTCACCTTAACCCACAGATCTTTTCTCAAAAACTAACAACTATAAGTTCCCCATCTTTTTCAAGCAATTTAGTTTTATCTTCATACTATTGGCTTAGAGCCCCCAGGGTCAAAGGATCTGAAATGTTCCTGGAAGCTTTGAAGTAAAGCTACTCTTCGAAGAGTCCCCCTTTATTTTACCTGACAGCTCTGTGTCTTGTTACATCCCTCTTTCCCACTTTCATCTTACCTTTCTCCTCACACACAGACAATCCTCTCCAGAACCTTAGCAAAATAACACAGAGATTCATTAAAATTTTGCCAGTGCCTGATGGGAGGAGTGTGACTGAATAAAGAAGGTGAAGAGGTTAACTAAGAACCTTATATGCATACTCCATGGACAGGGACAGTAGTTTGGTGAAGGTCAAGGGAGGGATGGGGGGTTTTGTGGAAGTGGCAGAGGGAAGAGAAAAGGGGGACACCTGCAAATACGTCAACACTCAACATCACAGTCTGAAGTAATTTCTTAAGAAGGCAAGAGTCGCCCTAACCGGTTTGGCTCAGTGGATAGAGTGTCAGCCTGCGGACTGAAGGGTCCCAGGTTCGATTCTGGTCAAGGGCATATACCTTGGTTGCGGGCACATCTCCAGTAGGAAGTGTGCAGGAGGCAGCTGATCGATGTTTCTAACTCTCTATCCCTCTCTCTTCCTCTCTCTAAAAAATCAATAAAATATTTTTTTTTAAAAAAAAAAAGCAGGCAAGAGTCAAGTATATATACTAAATGTTTGCAGTGAAGAAAAGACAAGCAAAAAAAAAAAAAAAGACATGCAGTGAGACCATGAAAAGCTCATCCCTAAACACAACATACAAGGGAGAATCTCCAAATGGTTCTAAGTGGCCTTTGTGCCAATGCACATATTCTCCTCAGAACTAGCTTCATACTTAATTTTGGTTTGAATGTTTAAATAACATTGATTTTAAAAACAATTTTTACTGTTTTGAAGATAAAATCATAACATCTTGATTTGAGAAGTTTGTTTTGAATATTCCATTTAAAGAGGAAACTAATATATTGCCTTGAATATAGTTGTAAAGCTCAGCATTGAAGAATTGATTTCAGGTTTTGAGTAAATTCAAGATAAATTTACACTTGATCATCTGAATGTCCAACAATTTATCCTGATGTCACTCAACTTGTCATTTGGATGTATCCTTAGTTTGCTGTAGATTACCTTGTAAGAAGACACTTATTGTATTCTTTAATTTTTTCTATAGCCCTTCAAGAAGCCTATGTAAAATAGGGGACATGTCTTAATTATCCTTGCAATGCTGTGTCACCAAATAAGAAATGTGTGACATTTGGAGTCAGAATTTAGCCAAATATTATCTTTTCTGTTCTTATAACCAATTATTCCTTTCAATGTCCCAACATTTAAATAATTTGCCACTTTTTTTCTTAGATTTTAGCAACTTAATATTTGTTTACTATTCATTAATTACATTAAATTTGTTATTAAATATAAAATAAGAAATGAAATATTGATTTTACAGCATTATATTATGCAGAAAAGTTATCAAAATGCAGTTAAAAAGTCACTATTTGCAGAAGACATGATATTATATATAGAAAACTCTAAAAACTTCACCAAAAAATGATTAGAATAAACAAATTCAGTAAGTTTGCATGCTCTAAAATCAATATACAAAAATCGGCTGCATTTCTATAGACTAGTAACTAAAGAGACACTAAGAAAACCACATTTACAACTGCATCAAACAGAATAAAATACATAGAAATAATTTTAACCAAGGAGGTGAAAGATCTGTACACTAAAAACTATAAAACATTGATGAAAGAAAATGAAGACACAAGTAAATGAAAATATATTCTGTGTTCATGGATTGGAAGAATTAATATTGTCAAAATGTCCACACTATTCAAAACAATATACAGGTTCAATGCAATCTGCATCAAAATTCCAATGGCATTTTTCACAGAAATAGTATAAAAAATCCTAATAACCAAAGCAGTATTGAGAAAGAAAAACATGTCTGGAGACATCACACATGCTGATTTTAAATGATAATACAAAGCTATAGTAATCAAAACAGTATGGTATTGGCATAAAAACAGACACATAGATCAATGGAATGTAACAGAGAGCCCAGAAATAAACCCATACATATATGGTCAATTCATTTACAACAAAGACACCAGGAATATAATAGGGATAAGACAGTTTCTTCAATAAATGGTGTTGGGAAAACTAGATAGCCACATGCAAAAGAATGAAACTGAACACCTATATAATACCATATACAAAAATCAGCTCTAAATTAATTAAACACTTGAATATAAAACCATAAAATTTCTAGAAAAAAAATTTGATGGTAATCTCCTTAACATCAATTTTGGTGATATTTTCTTGAATTTGACATCAAAAGCAAAGGCAACAAAAGAAAAAAGAAAAAGTGGGACCATATCAAGCTAAAAAGCTTCTGCACAGCAAGGGAAACTATCAATAAAATGAAAGAACAGCTGAAACCGGTTTGGCTCAATGGATAGAGCGTCGGCCTGAGGACTGAAGGGTCCCGGGTTCAATTCCGGTCAAGGGCATGTACCTTGGTTGCGGGCACATCCCCAGTGGGTGGTGTGCAGGAGGCAGCTGATCGATGTTTCTCTCTCATCGATGTTTCTAGCTCTCTATCCCTCTCCCTTCCTCTCTGTAAAAAATCAATAAAATATATTTTTTTTTTAAAATGAAAGAACAGCCGAAACCGGTTTGGCTCCGTGGATAGAGCGTCGGCCTGGGGACTCAAGGGTCCCAGGTTCGATTCCGGTCAAGGGCATGTACCTTGGTTGCGGGCACATCCCCAGTGGGTGGTGTGCAGGAGGCAGCTGATCGATGTTTCTCTCTCATCGATGTTTCTAGCTCTCTATCCCTCTCCCTTCCTCTCTGTGAAATATCAATAAAATATATTTTAAAAAAAAAAAATGAAAGAACAACCTACAAAATTGGAAAATATGTTTTCAGATTCTTAAGAGGTTAATATCCAAAACTCATAAAGAACTCAAACAACTCAATAGAAAAAATTTTTTAAATGGACAGAGGATCTGAATAGACATTTTTTCCAAAGAAGACATACACATGGCCAACAGGTACATGAGAAGATGTCAACATCACTAATCATCAGTGAAACCCAAATCAAAATCACAGTGAGACATCATTTCACACCTGTTAGAATGGCTATTAAAAAAAAAAACAACAACAAAAAACGCCCTAACCGGTTTGGCTCAGTGGATAGAGCGTCGGCCTGCGGACTCAAGGGTCCCAGGTTCGATTCTGGTCAAGGGCATGTGCCTTGGTTGCAGGCACAACCCCAGTAGGAGGTGTGCAGGAAGCAGCTGATCGATGTTTCTCTCTCACCGATGTTTCTAACTCTCTATCCCTCTCCCTTCCTCTCTGTAAAAAATCAATAAAATATTAAAAAAAAAAAAAGTAAACAGGCTCTCCCTCCCTTCACGGAGCACAAATTGACACTTTAAAAACAAACAAACAAACAAAACAAAAAAAACTAGGAATAACAAGTGTTGTCAGGATATGGAGAAAAGGAACCCTTATGCACTGTTGGTGGGAATGTAAATTGGTACAGCCATTAAGAAAAATAGTTTGGAAATTAAGAAAGTACTATGTCGAAGAGATATCTGCACCTTCACATTCACAGAATCATTATTTACAACAGCCAACACATGGAAACAACCTAAGTGTCCATCAGTAGATGAGGAAAATGTGGAATATATATAGAGTAAGGCCAAAGTGGGTTTGTAGTTGTAAGTATGCAAAACAGAGTTTATTCTTATATTACGATTTATTGTATTATTTTCCATACAAATGACTGTAATCGTATTTTTGCCCCACTCTGTGTATATAATGGAATATTACTTAGATATGAAAAAGAAAATAATCTTGCCATTTTCAGCAACATGGGTGGAACTTGAGGGCACTATGCTAAGTAAAATAAGCAAGAAAGACAAATACCATATGATCTCATTTATAAGTGGAACCTAATAATGACTTGGCTATAACAAGAAATAAACTATAAAATCTAACTTATAAGAAATGAGTACTTCTTCAGAGCTTGTAGAACCCAATGCATTCTGGGTCCTGTGGTAGATACTAACGAGTTGATCCTTCTTGCACCTGCTTTTAAAAAAATAAGTTTATGCTTAGATATCTACTCTCCTTGAATTCTCAAAATCCTTTTCCTATCTGCTGTAAGTTTGCCTTTCATGTACTGACATCTATTGAGGTTGTCTTTATAATACTAAAGAGAGATCTTATCCACAAGGATCTGTCCATACTTTATGGTTTCAACCAGCTAATTATGTCAGAATATATCACAATCCACCTTCATTTTTGTGTACAAGACATAGATGCACACAATACTGAAGAACAGGATAAGTTTGACAGCATGTTAAGAAGAATGACAAGACAGAAAAACTTGCGATAATAACTTAGGTAATAAATGAACCAAGTCCATGAAGGAAAACTTGACTGACTTTGGAAATAGAAGTAGGTGTTTATTAAGACTGTATTTAAAAAAAAAAAGACTGTGTCTAGATAAACATGCTAATTAGGTTTCTTGCTGCACACTCAGCAAAAGAAATGTGTAGTTATGTGAGGTGGTGCAGCTCTGACTTTTGCTCTGCATCTTTCCGAACGCCCAGCTGTGGTCTGAGAGCAGATAAAGAACTTCATTCTATGTGGTTGATCTGTGCCCTCTTCATCCTCTCTGCCTCTGCACAGGCATCATAATTTTATGCCCTCACAGATCTTAAGAGCCTGAAATCATGGACAATGACTGCATTCAAGTTGATTCCATGAACAGAAGCAAAGCCAACCAAAATAGAATTAGACTACAATCACTTTAACTGTGCGATGACATTTGACATAATTTTTTGAGCACAGTGTCTATAAATTGTTCAACCAAAGAATAATTTAGGTTAAGTTGCTCCCTAGAGCTGCCCAGACCAAAAAAAAAAAAAAAAAAAAAAAAAAAAAAAAAAAAAAAAACCTAAAGAAATGTAAGAGAAAGTTCAAATAAAATGTTAGTAAATAGAAAATGCAGAAATAAATAATAGAATCTTTATATTTTACACATTTTCCTCGTTTGAGACAAAAATGGAGATAGGATTCTCTAATCATATGTTGTATGTGAATATTTACCCAGATTGCTGAGAAATAATTTTTTAAAATCCTGTCCCCCAAAAAAGTGACCTTCTGATGAATTTTTATCACTCAGTAACTCAACTACAAATGAGGTAGTAGAGCATAAGTAAAGACAACAGCATTTTTTAAGAACAGTTGATTTTTTCAGATATAAATATTGACTTCTAAATGCACATTTGATTTTACAAGCTGCATATTCATTTGACTTTTTGGTGTTGTTGTTACAGTTATTAAAGTTCTGTATCTATGTCAGTAAGAAACCCTTTGTGTGTCACTTGGCTATACCCACTAATCCAATTTTAAAATGTCTTTTAATCAAGGAAAACAGGGAGGTGTTGATGCTCTGCAACACGCCTAATGCAGCTGGAATTTTCCATCCCCGGGTAAGAATCCAGTTCAATCCTCATTCCCAGGTGAGTGTTCTAAAGGCAAGAAAAGGACCAGTTTAATGATCATGGACAGCAGTAGGCCTGCAATACTGTTCACTACAATTTAGAATAGGAAGTAGGCTGAAAAAGAAAATAGATCTAGCTCCATTGCAATTATTGGTGTTGTCAATCAAGCAGCATTTTCATTTGTGGGAGAAAAATTAATGCCAGATATAAGGAAGGAGTTCAAAGTTTCAAACTGAAATGAAAAATGATTCAGAGAAAGCCGCATAAAACTGATTTGAACATGATGAATACTTAGAATCTAGAGAAAATATAAGCCTTAGAGTTAATGAGCTGGGAGAAGGGACAGGGCTGGTAATTGACCATTTCTTGGGTTACTGTGTATAAAATGTGAATTTCTAAGTGGGAATCAATTCTTTTACAGCATAATGTTTCCCATATTCTAAAAAAAGATACCTCTATCGAAGGAACAACAGTTCTTGAAAAGTAAAAAAATTCCTGCACAATAAGTTTATATTCTGTTGTGTTTCTACACAGCTATGTCAGACATCTCAATAAATTTTCAAGATAACTGCTTACCTGCGCAGTTTGCATCTTTCAGTTGATGTTATATAACTAACACAGTTAGTTACTGTGTTTCATAATGAGACTTGCATGCAAAACAACCATGAATATTAAAAATGAAAAGTAAATTTCTATTGTTCAATTTAGATAACTTCAAATTATAAAGAACATAAATGAATGCTTGTTCCATATTTTCAAAGCTTCTAGACATCACTCAGATTAGAATTTAATAGATTGCAAATGTTTCCAGGCCTCACATTTTATCTGAAATCATGTTAGCAGCCGCCTTGTGAATTGTGTAAGAAGGGGTGCCTAGAAAACCCATCCCAAGTAAAAGCTTCTTTCCAATCTTCTGCCACAGTCCCTGCAAACTCCCTATCAAGAAGCTGCCACTGTGAGTTCACGAAGGGTGTGGAATAGTTTTTCACTCATGCTAGATGTCAGTTGCAGTTTGGCCAGGTGCTCAGCTCCACATCTTCTCATCTCTGACTCAGGCTGATAGAGGAGTCTCCATTTCAAACTTTGCCAGTCACTGCGGTGGAGGGGAAAAGCCCTAGAGGGTCGCACATTGGCTATTAAATGCCTGGGCCTCGTTTCTGTTCACAAGTCGTCAGTCACCTAGCCCTACCCAACCATGAGGGAACCATGAACAGCAATCCTATCCAGGGGAATTTGAGGAATAGCGTTTATTACTCCTAGAAAAGTATTATCAGCTTTTTTATTTTGCTATTATAAACAATTCTGCAAAGAATAACCATATACATTTATCATTTTGCAAGTATATCTATAAAATAAATTCCCAGGAATGGGATTGCTGGACCAAGGTTGTACCCATTTCTAATTTGGATAGCTAGTGTCAGTATTGCTTTAGATAGCAATCTCTATACATCCACTTAAAATTGGACTTGTAAAATTTCTAATTATGCATAAAATTACAAAATAACTCAACTGAAAAAAATCTCAATGGATTTATGAGCTATACACACAAACAGCTGTATTCTGTGGCCATTTATGATAAATGTTAAGGGAGTGCTGAAATTGAAGTTCTAAGTTAGAGTTGTTCAGAGCAGGGGTGATTACCTTCAGCTAACTAATTCATTAAGGTTTCCCAGAGGAAGTGGGTTTTAAGCCATGCCTTAATGGATAAATCATTCTCTACCTTGCCTCCCCTGTTATTCTTTTCCTCAAATTCCTATAGCTACATGAACAAATACATTGGAGTCAGAGCACTTGAGTTTAAATCCCAGCCCCACCCATCACTTGCTAAATTCACCTTTGGCAAGGTACTTAAACTCTTGGTCACAACTATATTCTCCAAAAAAATCCTCCAACACTTTCTTTTTTTTAAATTTAATTTCTTTTTTTTTATTTTATTTTATTTTATTTTTTAAAATAAATCTTTATTGTTCAGATTATTACAGGTGTTCCTCTTTTTTCCCCCCATAGCTTCCCTCCACCTGATTCCCCACCCCACCCCATGCCCTTACCCCCCGCCACTGTCTTCATCCATAGGTGTAAGCTTTTTGTCCAATCTCTTCCCGCACCCCTCACACCCCCTCCCCCATGAGAATTGTCAGTCCACTCCCTTTCTATGTCCCTGATTCTATTATATTCACCAGTCCATTCTGTTCTTCAGATTTTTTATTCACTTGATTTTTAGATTCACTTGTTGGTAGGTATGTATTTGATGTCACTTTGTTGTTCATAATTTTTATCTTTACCTTTTTCTTCTTCTTCCTCTTCTTAAAGAACACCCTTCAGCATTTCATGTAATCCTGGTTTGGTGGTGATGAACTCCTTTAGCTTTTTCTTGTCTGTGAAGCTCTTTATCTGACCTTCAACTCTGAATGATAGCTTTGCTGGGTAGAGTAATCTTGGTTGTAGGTTCTTGCTATTCATCACTTTGAATATTTCTTGCCACTCCCTTCTGGCCTGCATAGTTTCTGTTGAGAAATCAGCTGACAGTCGTATGGGTGCTCCCTTGTAGGTAACTAACCATTTTTCTCTTGCTGCTTTCAAGATTCTCTCTTTGTCTTTTGCCCTTGGCATTTTAATTATGATGTGTCTTGGTGTGGTCCTCTTTGGATTCCTCTTGTATGGGGTTCTGTGTGCTTCCTGAACTTGTAAGTCTATTTCTTTCACCAGGTAGGGAAAGTTTTCTGTCATTATTTCTTCTAATAGGTTTTCAATATTTTGCTCTTTCTCTTCTTCTGGCACCCCAAAAATTCAGATGTTGGTACGCTTAAAGTTGTCCCAGAGGCTCCTTACACTATCTTCATATTTTTGGATTTTTTCTTTTTGTTTTTCTGGTTGGGTGTTTTTTGTTTCCTCATATTTCAGATCTTTGGTTTGATTCTTGGGGTACGTTGATCTACAGTTGAGTTTCTGTATATTCTTTATTTCAGACAGTGTATGCTTAATTTCTGACTGGTCCTTTTCCATTTTTTTGGTATTCTCATTAAGATCCTTAAAGGTCTCACTAAGTTCCTCAGCGGTTTTTAGAAGATTCTTGAGTAACCTTATAAATGTGGTTCTGAACTCTATGTCGTCCAGTAGTTTGCTTTCTTCCATTTCTCTCATTCGTGACATGTTTCTTGGTCTCCGCATTTTGCTGCTTCCTTGTGTTAATGGAGTGGCTTTGTGTGGTTGGTGACCTATAGGGGCCAGTAGCTCAGCCTCCCCAATCACCTGAGGTGGACGCCTTTGGTACACCCCTTTGTGGGCTGAGTGCAAAGTCTTGGTGTAGTTAAGTCTTGATTGCTGTTGGCACACTGGGAGGAATTGACCTCCAGGCCAATTGGCTGTGAGGACCCGCTGTGTCTATAATGGAAGAACTGCTGCGCTGGAGACACGCTTATGGTGCAGGACTTGTTTCAGTGGGGCTTTGGTGCTCACTGAGTCTGCCTCTTGAATGTGTCACTTATGGATGTGAGGAGTTGAAATCTGGTGTCTCACTCTGACCACTAGGTACACTGGCTTCTGGATCCCCAATGGGGTGCAAGTCAGCTACTGTCTGAGGCCACCCAGCAGGCGCTACAGCGAGAACTACAGTTTTCTCCTCTTTGCTTGGGGTTTGGAGGTTTTGGAGCTGTCTGACCCGGGCTGCAAGTTTGCTAGGTTAAGCTGCAATAGGGCAGACCATTCATATGCTAAAGCCGCTGCTTGGAGCTTGGGTGGGTTTGTAGGTTGTGCGGGGCGGGGTCTTAGGACGTCACTAGGCTAGGGCGTGGCAAACAGCGATGGCTGCCAGAAGTCGGCTCTGAGTCTCTGGTCCCTGCGTCCCGTGCCCCAGCACAGTAAACAATTATTCCTGCACGCAGCCCTGCAAGCAAGCCTCACTCACTTTCCGACCCCACGGCAGACAGTCCAGCTTCTCCCCGTAGGAGTTTGGGTCCCCCGCGTCTCCCCAGAAACTGGAGTTCGGAGTAATCGGGAGCTTATCTTCCTTCGGGTTGAAAACAGCAGTGCTCCCGATTCGTGCGTCTCCGTACCTCAGCTTTTCCGTGCTTGTGCACCCCTCAATGCTGTTTGCTCTTTCCTTCTAGTTGTAGAACTTCCACTCAGCCAGCTTTCCCGTGGTTCTGGGTGATAGACGTTTTGTCTTTTAGTTGTAGTTTTGAAATTGTTGTGCGAGGCAGCAGTTTAGGTGTTTACCTACGCCGCCATCTTGGATCCTCCGACTCTTAATTTAATTTCTTTATTGATTGAGGTATTACATATTTGTCCTCATCTCCCCCATTATCTTCCCAACACCCTCCCCCACTCATGCCCTCGCCCCACTGTTGTCTTTGTCCACTGGTTAGGCTTATATGCATGCATACAAGTCCTTTGGTTGATTTCTCCCCCTTACCTCCACCCTCCCCTACCTTCCCTCTGAGGTTTGACAGTCTGATAGATGCTTCCCTGTCTCTGGATCTCCTTTTGTTCATCAGTTTATGTTGTTCATTATTTCCCATAGATGAGTGAGATCATGTGATATTTATCTTTCTCTGACTGGCTTATTTCACTTAGCATAATGCTCTCCAGTTCCATCCATGTTGTTGCAAATGGAAGGAATTCCTTCTTTTTTAGTGCAGCATAGTATTCCATTGTGTATATGTACCACAGTTTTTAATTCACTCATCTGCTGATGGGCACTTAGGCTGTTTCCAAATCTTAGCTATGGTGAATTGTGCTGCTATGAACATAGGGGTGCATATATCCTTTCTGACTGGTGTTTCTAGTTTCTTGGGATATATTCCTAGAAGTGGGATCACTGGGTCAAATGGGAGTTTCATTTTTAGTTTTTTGAGGAAACTCCATACTGTTCGCCAAAGTGGCTGCACCAGTCTGCATTCCCACCAGCAGTGCACGAGGGTTGCTTTTACTCCGCATCCTCGCCAACATTTGTCGTTTATTGATTTGTTGATGATAGCCATTCTGACAGGTGTGAGATAGTACTGCATTGTCGTTTTGATATCCAACACTTTCTTAAGCAATCTTAAATCTTTGCTTTCTACCTTGTAATGGTAATCTATGTTATAAATGACAGCAGCCAATGGCTGACTTTCTCAGCTACCTGAAGTCCAATCAATAGCTCACTTCATGGCCACCGCCCTATTTGCTTATGGTTAGAAGAGCAATATTTCTTTTTTTTTTAATGTTAATGCTTTTTTATTGTATAAAGTATTACAAATAGTAGTACATGTTTCCTTTTTTCCCCCCTTTTGACCTCCCCTGGCCTCCCCCACACCCCACCCCCGGCACATGCCCGCACCCCTCTAGTGTCTGTGTCCATTGGTTATGCTTATATGCATGCATACAAGTCCTTTGGTTGATCTCTTACCTCCCCCCACCACCAACCCTCCCCTGCCTCCCAGCTGAAGTTTGTGAAGTTTGACAGCCTGTTTGATGCTTCTTTGTATCTATTTTTGTTCATCAGTTTATGATGTTCTTTATATTCCACAAATGAGTGATACTTATTTTTCTCTGACTGGCTTATTTCGTTAGCATAATGCTTCCAGTTCTATCCATGCTGTTGCAAATGGTAAGAATTCCTTCTTTTTTACAGCAGCGTAGTATTCCGTTGTGTAGATATACCACAGTTTTTTAATCCACTCATCTGCTGATGGGCACTGAGGCTGTTTCCAAATCTTAGCTATGGTAAATTGTGCTGCTATGAACATGGGGGTGCATATATCCTTTCTGATTGGTGTTTCTGTTTCCTTGGGATATATTCCTAGAAGTGGGATTACTGGGTCAAATGGAAGTTCCATTTTTTAATTTTTTGAGGAAATTCCATACTGTTTTCCACAGTGGCTGCACCAGTCTGCATTTCCACCAACTGTGCAAGAGGGTCCTTTTTCTCCACATCTTCACCAGCACTTGTCGTTTGTTGATTTGTTGATGATAGCCATTCTGACAGGTGTGAGGTGGTACCTCATTGTTGTTTTGATTTGCATCTCTTGGATGATTAGTGACTTTGAGCATGTTTTCATATGTCTCTTGGCCTTCTGTATGTCCTTTCAAAAAGTGTCTATTTAGGTCCTTTGCCCATTTTTTTTATTGGATTGTTTATTTTCCTTTTGTTAAGTTGTACGAGTTCCCTACAAATTTTAGAGATTAAGCCCTTATCTGAGAAAACATTGGCAAATATGTTCTCCCATACAGTGGGCTTTTTTGTTGTTTTATTGATGGTTTCTTTTGCTGTGCAGAAGCTTTTTATTTTGATGTAGTCCCATTGTTTATTTTCTCCTTAGTTTCCATTGCCTTAGACAGGGGTGGGCAAACTTTTTGACTCGAGGGCCACCATGGGTTCTTAAACTGGACCGGAGGGCCGGAACAAAAGCATGGATGGAGTGTTTGTGTGAACTAATATAAATTCAAAGTAAAGGAGCGGAGGGGAGAGCAAGAGAACCCTCCGCTCTTTCGGCTCCGCGGGCCGGATAGAACAGCCGAACGGGCCGGATCCAGCCGGCAGGCCGTAGTTTGCCCACGGCTGCCTTAGGAGCTGTATCAGTAAAGATATTACTACGATAAATGAATGCTATTTTGCTGCCTATGGCTTCTTCTAAGATTTTTATGGTTTACATTAAGTCCTTTATCCACTTCAAGTTTATTTTTGTGTATGGTGTAAGTTGGTGGTCTAGTTTCACTTTTTTGCATGTATCTGTCCAATTTTCCCATTATTGAAGAGACTGTCTTGACTCCATTGTATGCTCTTGCCTCCTTTGTTGAATATTAATTGAGCATAGTGGCTTGGGTCGATTTCTGGGTTCTCTGTTCTGTTCCACTGGTCTATATGTCTATTCTTGTGCCAGTACCAGGCAGTTTTGAGAACAGTGGCTTTGTAGTATAGCTTGATATCTGGTATTGTGATCCCTCCAACTTTGTTCTAGAAGAGCAATATTTCACAAGGTTGGACTGACAAACAAATAAATGGCCAGGAGTCCTTTTAAATTGACGTCCAGTTTTGTAGAAATTATAAAACTGACTTTCCATGTCCCCTCCCCAAAATAAACTATTGAAATTGTAAGGTCCAAAACCTCAGCCTCTGAGAGCCATTATTGGCTGTAATGCAGGATCAGGTATTAGAGCTGTCAATAACTTTACAGCCGATGTCAAAAAAGGTGGCTGAGGGTCTGCTCAAGCCCACAAGCGGATACATGGAGTATTACTCAGGTAATTTGTTTTCTTCAAGTTAAGAATAATAAATGTCCCTTTATTTAAATGACTGATAGTTGGACTTGGCACTTCTTTCATTTTATTGCTGTAGAAATATGTATGTATCCTATATAATAAAGAGGTAATATGTAAATTGACCATCACGCCCTCGCACAAGATGACTGCCACCATGTGGTCGCCATGGTGGCCGCCACAAGATGGCCAACAGGGGAGGGCAGTTGTAGAAGATCAGGCCAGCAGGAGAGGGCAGTTGAGGGTGACCAGGCCGGCAGGGGAGGGCAGTTAGGGGCAACCAGGCCAGCAGCGGAGGGCAGTTAGGGGCAACCAGGCTGGCAGGGGAGGGCAGTTGGGGGCAACTGGGCCAGCAGGGGAGGGCAGTTGGGGGCAACTGGGTCATCAGGGGAGGGCAGTTGGGGGCAATCAGGCCATCAGGGGAGCAGTTAGGCGTTGATCAGGCTGACAGGGGAAGGTTAGGGGGTGATCAGGCTGGCAGGCAGAAGTGGTTAGGGGCAATCAGGCAGGCAGGCAGGCGAGTGGTTGAAAGCCAGCAGTCCCAGGTTGTGAGAGGGATGTCTGACTGCCGGTTTAGGCCCGATCCATCGGGCCTAAACCGGCAGTCAGACATCCCCTGAGGGGTCCCAGATTGGAGAGGGTGCAGGCTGGGCTGAGGGACACCCCCCCCCCCCGTGCATGAATTTTGTGCACTGGGCCTCTAGTATATATATAAAATATGTGCCTTTTTAGAATATATATATTACATATATTGTGCTTTTTTTGGCTTTACTGAAATATAACTGACAAATAAAAATATATACATTTAGGTTGTACAATGAGATGTTTTGATAGGCTTTGTGAAAAGATTACCACAATCAAGTTAATTACTATATTCATCACCTCACACAATTATCCTCTCTTTTGTGATGAGAATACTTGCCTTAGCAAATTTCAAGTAGTGTCCAGAACTTATTCATCTTATAACTGAAAGTTTATACCCTTTGACCAATATCTCCCCTTTTTCTATACTCACAACCACCATTCTATGCTCTGTTACTATGAGTTTGACTTATTGTTTGTATTCCATATATAAGTGAGATCATGCAGTATTTGTCTTTCTCTGTCTGGCTTGTTTTACATAGCATAATATCCTCCAGGTTCATCCATATTGTTGCAAATGGCAGAATTTCCATCCTTTTTAAGGCTGAATAATATTCTATTTTATATATACACTAGAGGCCTGGTGCTCGAAATTTGTGCATGGCGGGGGAGGGTCCCTCAGCCCAGCCTGCACCATCTCCAATCTGGGACCCCTCGAGGGATGCCCAATCCCACCAGGATCGGGCCTAAATGGGCAGTCGGACATCCCTCTCACAATCCAAGACTGCTGGCTCCCAACCACTCACCTGCCTGCCTGCCTGACTGATTGCCCCAAACTGCTTCTGCCTGCCAGCCTGATTAACACTTAACTGCTCCCCTGCTGGCCAGGTTGCCCCTAACTGCCCTCCCCTGCAGGCCTGGTCCCCCCCAACTGCCCTCCCCTGCAGGCCTTGTCCCTCCCAACTGCCCTCCCCTGCAGGCCTGGTCACCCCCAACTGCCCTTTCTTGCAGGCCTGGTCACTCCCAACTGCCCTCCCCTTCAGGCCTGGTTCCCCCCAACTGCCCTCCCCTGCCGGCCTGGTCCCCCCCAACTACCCTCCCCTGCTGGCCTGGTCCCCCCAACTGTCCTCCCCTGCCAGGCCTGGTTGCCCCCAACTGCCCTCCCCTGCTGGCCTGATTGCCCCCAACTGCCCTCCCTTGCCAGCCTGGTCCCTCCTAACTGCCCTCCCCTGCTGGCCTGATCGCCCACAACTGCCCTCCCCTGTAGGCCTGGTCCTCCCCAATAGTCCTCCCCTGTATGCCTGGTCACCCACAACTGCCCTCCCCTGCCAGACCTGGTCACCCCCAACTGCCCTCCCCTGCCGGCCCAGTCACCCCTAACTGCCCTCCCCTGCTGGCCTGATTGCCCACAACTGCCCTCCCCTGCTGGCCATCTTGTGGAGGCCATCTTTGACCACATGAGGCGGCCATCTTGTGTGCTGGAGTGATGGTCAGTTTGCATATTTCCCTTTTATTAGATAGGATATTTACTCTTTATCCATTCATCCAGCAATGGACACTTAGGTTGTTTCTATATCTTGGCTATTACAAATAATGCCTTCAATGAACAATGAACGTGGGAGTACAGATATCTCTTGGAGGCAGTGATTTAATTTTCTTTGGATATATACCCAGAAGAGGGATTGTTGGATCATATTAGTTCCATTTTAAATTTGTTGAGGAACCTCCATTTTATTTTCCATAATGGTTGTAACATATATACCTTTTTCTAAAATATTTTTTTATTGATTTCAGAGAGAAGGGAAAGGGAGAGATAGAAACATCAATGATGAGAGAGAATCACTGATCAGCTGCCTTCTGCGCCCCCTACTGGGTATTGCGCCTAAAACCCAAGCACATGCCCTGACCAGGAATTGAACCCTGGCCTCCTGGTTCACTAGCCAAGCTACATACCTTTTCTAAAAATATGCTTTTCCTTTAGAGATTTTTAAAATAATTCTTCATTGTTGAAAGTATTACATCTGTCCTCCTTTTTTCCCCATTGATCCCCTCCAGCCTGCCCCCACTCCCACCCTGCCCCAGGCCTTCAGCACCATATTGTGTGTGTCCATGGGTTATGCATATATGCATACAAGGTCTTTGGTTGATTACCTCCCACCCACACACCCTCCTCCACCTTCCCTCTGAGATTCTGCACTCTATTCTATGTTTCCATGTCTCTGGATCCCTTCATCAGTTTATTTTGTTACTTAGATTCCATATGAGTGCAATCATTTGATACTTGTCTTTCTCTGACTGACTTATTTCACTTAGCATGATACTCTCCAGGTGAGATTTTTTTTTTTAAGTTGAAAAAAATATATTATTTAGCCCTAGCCAGTGTGGCTCAGTGGTTGAGCATTGACCTATGAACCAGAAGATCAGGTTTCCATTCTCAGTCAGAGCACATTCCCGGGTTGTGGGCTTGATCCCCAGTGTGGGGCACAGAAGGCAGCCGATCAATGACTCTTTCTCATCATTGATGTTTCTATCTCTCTCTCCCTCTCCCTTCCTCTCTGAAATCAATAAAAATAAGTTTAAAAAGCACAAAGAAAAAGTTCTCATCCTGGATTTTCAGGCAAAACGATGTAGATTTTAAAGCCAAGTTCAATTTGCATAATAGTAGGGGCTCTAGACCAATGAATGGCAAGACTGAAGAGAAGGCCACATTAGTTAAATCGCAAGTTAAGCCCAATAAAAAGGGTGAATAACACTAGGTAAGTCATCTCTGTAGACAAAATAACACTTGGTAAATCATTTCTGTAGACAAAAATTTTTTGAAGGAAAACAATGCTTTCAAGGAAGAACTTTGCCAAAGAAGAAAAAGCAATGCCAGAGAGAGTCATTCCCAAGTTTCACTCTTATGTTGGGTACCAGTGCTACAGATGATTTAGAATAAAACTTCTTTCTCCAATTATATGAAAGTTCATCCCTAACTATGCAAATGTCTAACAAGGCATTCAAAAGTCATACAAATGTAGGACAATTCTTTATTGTGTGAAAAGTCCCTGAATTGCAGGATGCCAGCATACTGGTCACCCTCATACAAAATTCCAGTAACACCTCACTGTGACAACTGAAAAAGTCTCCATTAATTTCAAACTATTCCCCAAAAAGCAGTACTGTCCCCACTGAGAACCACCATTCCGAGGTTTAGTAAGGAGACATCCAACACAGCCTTAGGGCCTTAGGAAAGACTAATGGAAAAAGTTACATCTTAACTGAGCCAGTAGGAATTGGAGTTGAGTGCACAGTGTAAAAAGGCTGAAGATGAAAGAGAGCACAGAACATTCCGGACACTGCATATATTTCAGAATGGCTGGGACATCAAGTCGTATTAATATTTTTTTGATTTTATTTTATTGTTTAAAGTATTACATATAGTAGTACATATATCTCCTTTTTTTTTCCCCATTGACCTTCCCCCAGCCTCCCCTACCCCATGTATCAATATTTACACTGCTGCTAAAAACATGAGAAAAAGAATCAAGTCTGAAAATCAAGTTTGCATGGTACATAAGAAAAGAGGTTTCTAGCTGCCTTTCAAAAGTTTACAAACACTATTAAGCAGGCATTGTTGCACAATTTTCAACTTAAAATTTTTACCAGATACTTATTGTGGAGGGCAGGAAGGGACTAAGCCCTGGGGTCTGAAGTCAGAGTAGAAAAATTTTTTAAACAGCTATTTGGAAAGGTCACCCCTCACAGCCACTGAGTCCCTTCAACAAAGGAAATAGTTTCTACCTGACCACTGCTCCCCTGCATGCCAGAGGCATTACAGAGCTGTCCCTGCGACGACCAACCCATATAGGGAAGGGTCCGGTGTAGAGCTTCCTCACTGCACCAGCAACCCATATTAGGAAGAGCCCAAGACAAAGGGGTCCCAAATTCGCGGGTCATTTAAAGGGGCCAATCAGGGAATGACAGACCAACAGTTGTAGAGGGAAGGGGTATAAAGGAAGGGACTGCCCCTTTCAACGGCGCTCTCGCCACGGCACTTGCCTGCTGCTGCGTCAGCTACGGCGGGGCCCAGATTCGAATCTGCAATAAACTTTTTCCCTGTTTGATCCAATTGGTCTCGGTGGTCTATCTCCGGGGGACGCGCTCCGTTACACTTATATGCATAGCCCATGGACACAAGACCTGGGCAGGTGGGTAGAGGCTGGATGAAGGGGGGTAAGGGGGAGGAGATGAGAAACATCTGTGATACTATCAACAATAAAAAAAAAAAAATTTAGCAGACATCAACAAAAAACTGACCTTTACAGGTTTAGAAATTATTTGTTTCTTATTGAATTAAAACAGCAAAGAATGGCCATTCAAAGGTAATATTAGCATCTTTCTCCCTTTCTCAGTTGTCATTAGATTTACTACCTCTCTCACCTCCAGAGTGCAGGTTCTCTGCCCTGCTCATCAGAGCTACTCTCTGAACATCAGACTGTAGACAAGAGGTCACAAGCTGGCAGCTTGTCACAGCTAACCCATGGAGAGGTTTGTTTTCCCACAGTGTTACCTACTAAGCAGATTTTTAAAAACTTAATTCATTGCCAGCACATACAAATCTGGAATTCCAGATTCTCCGGGGATATCAGAAAAACTGGCAATAGTGGGTCTGCATGTCCCCAAGGCAGCAGTCAGCTAGAGCTGAGGAGGAGCTGGCCACTTTAGCCAGGGCATGTGTGCTCTAGTTTCCACCCCTGTCCTCCCTCACTAATACCCCACACCTTAGGTCTGGTACCACTTGTCATGTGCCATTTGGTTATATAGTGTTTTTCTTATACCTGGTGTGGTGGCTTGATGATAACCCCCAGAAACATATGAGCATGTCCTGATTCCCAGCACCTGTGAATGGCCATCTTTGGGAAAAGAGCCTTTGCAGATGTCACTAAATTAAGGATTTTGAGATGAAGAGATATCCTGGATTGTCCAGGTGGGTTTTTAAACTCAATGATGACAGAGACAGAGACTGTAATGATGTGGCCTTAAAGCAAGGAAGCCAAGAAATGCCAAGAGCCACCAGGAAGCTGAAGAGGGAAGGAAGGATTCTCTTCTGGAGCCCTCAGAGGAAGTGAAGCTCTGCTGACATCTTGATTTCAAACGTGTGGCCTTCAGAACAGTGAGAGAGTACATTTCTGTTGTCTTATATTTTTTGTTACGACTGCCCTAAGATGCCGCATCGGCAATGAAAATGTCAGAGCTAATGATAAAGAATGTGAATTACAACCACAAAATTAAAGTTTTTGAAAAAAGATAATTTTACCAAAGAAATGAATTTAGTAAAAAAAAAAAAAAAAAAAGACAAACAGAAGAGATGAGACCTAAATGCTAACATAAGGAATACCCAATATTAGGAAGAATGGGAAGAGAATGAGGATATGGCCAAGGGTTTGAAAAGTAAGAGAACATGGTCCTTTTGTTGAGTGATGACACAGCACAAAATGAAAACATGATGCCAATGAGGTCAAATGTGTTTAATGTGCTCATAGTACACAAACCACTCATTTGAGGACTGCCGCCCATAGAGAAAACAACAAAAACTACTGGAAATGACAGTAGTTTCACAGGGATGAGTGGTATGCTTGCTTTGGCTTCTTGTTTCTGTTTTGGGTTTCCTTCCTTTTCTTTAAATATAGAGAAAATATGATTGCCGGAAGAAGGAAAAGTTTTCATTTCTCTCTATTCAAATTTTTTATTCTTAGAGTTTGAAACAAGTACTCGTACATATAGGACTAATGATTTAATTATGATCATTAAAACAACAGATTTTATTAAATCTTTCAAGTTATTGGGATACAGTTGGTAAACTGCTTATAGTAGTTAACAACAAAGTAAATGTCACAAACAAAAATTGAATGTGTGTCATTATTTAGCAATCCAGCATTAGATATTATTTGCCTGTTACATTTACAATAGCTACTCAGAGGTAGTTAAGGAGCTCCACATTTTTTACTTACTATTTATTAGTGGAATACTCACATAGTACAAATAAAGACATAATGTTCTTTGTTCCTCAAGGCAGAAAATTCTATAGAAGTATTTCTAAAGGAACTGTCACTTATACCCCAGTACCTCTACCTTTAGTTATACAAGTACATGAATTGCTGAATCATAATTTAGTAATTACATAATTAAATTTATTTTTTATGGCAATGCATAATATATACTTGAGATCTATTAATATCTATTGTGTTCTCCATGTATTAGACCTTACACAAATTCATTTAATTCCTCATAATAATCCTGATCAGTCAATACAATTATCCTTCCCATTGTACAGATTAAGAAATTAAAGCACAAATCATCTTTTTGGTGCTTGGAGACAAAGGTAACACATCTCTTGATATTTTAGAATTACAACAGCATAATGTACAATTATCCCAAACAAACTTACAAACTAATTCTTTGAATGGCTGGCAGCAATTTAAAAAGGACATGAAAGGATTTAATGCCTTCCCTGGGAAAGCACCTGAACATTCTATATTGGCCCCTCTTGCCCTTTTGGCCAAGAGGGACCCTCTTCTCACAATCCAATTGCCCACAGCTGTTGCCTGAGCTTTCTGTTCATGCTGAGGTTGAACCCTCGTGGTGGCTGGTAACATGGATCTGTCTCTCGCCCAGTGGGGTGAGCTGGGCCCTCCCTGGAGAAGCAACCTGGGTTCCCCAAGATATGTGATCAGTGCCAGGGCCCCGCAGGTGAGGGGATCCCAAGGCAGGTGCTGGGCACGGAGGCCATGGGGGCATAGGCTACCAAGGAGAGAGAACTGAACCTCACATCACCCTTCTTGGCCCCAGAGGATGGCTGGTTAGCCAGAGACTGGTAAGATTCCTCAGGGAAGGAACAACCTAAGACAGGCACAGTCACAGAGGGGCCATCAGAAGAGAACTTGGGTGTCAACAGAGGTAGGGCACAGACCCTCCCCCCCCAACTTTGCAGGGGCCTGAACCCTCACCCCTTCTGAGGGAGGTCTCCTGCCCCCATGGCTGCTTCGCTTCCCACGCCCAGCTCAAATCGGGACCCAGGTAACAGACAGAGATTTGGCCAACAGCAGCTGCCCTCTCACTGCAACAAGACTTGTTTGAGTTGTCTTGTACCCATGGTGTGGGGAAGTGGGTTTTTGATATCTAAATCCAACCTAGCACCAGGAATGCTCAGGGCCTACTCAAGAAGGCAAGTAATCCTTTCCACTAATATTTACAGGGTAAAATAAGATTGTTGGTAGAGTATTAAATTTGACAGTAAAATAGTAGTCAAGTTCTCAGACTAATTTAAATTGGCTAAGTGAAATAAGTGAATATTCTAGAAAAATTAATGGTACTGGACAAAAAGCTGTTCCTAAAGTGTTAACTAAAATTTTTATTGGTAGTTCATCTCATGGTAAAATTGCGTAACATGTAATGAACCTAAAGCAGTCATATTTTAGTGCAAAAAATTAAAATTTAAGAGCTTTCATGACTACATTATAAAATTTCCAAAAGTTTCCTAATATTTAAATCAAAAAAGGAGGGATAGTAGAAGAATATCATGTAAGGAAAAATATCCTGTAAGTAAATTACATCTAGAATATTTTTACTTCAGAAAATTAACTTTCATTTGTAATGCTAACACAAGACACCCATGAAAAACACACATGGTGCTCACCCCTCCAACCTTGCAGGGGCCTGAACCCTCACCCTGTCTGAGGGAGGTCTCCTGCCCCTGTGGCTGCTTTGCTTCCCACACCCAGCTCAGATTGGGACACAGGTGACAGACAGTGACTTGGCCCAGCTCAGATTGGGACCCAGGTAACAGACTGAGACTTGGCCGACAGCAGCTGCCCTGTATCTAAATCCAGCCTAGCACCAGGAATGCTCAGGGCCTACTCAAGAATGCAAACAATCCTCTCCACTAATATTTACAGGGTAAATTAAGATTGTTGGTAGAGTATTAAATTTGACAGTAAAATAATAATCAAGTTCTCAGATTAATTTAAATAGGCTAATTGAAATAAGTGAATATTCAAGAAAATTTAATTGTAATGGACAAAAAGCTGTTCCTAATGTGGTAACTAAAATTTCTATTGGTAGTTCATCTCATGGTAAAATTCCTGAACATGCAATGAAACTAAAGCAGTCATATTTTTGTCAAAAAATTAAAATTTAAAGTCATCAAGACTGCATTATAAAAGTTACAAAAGCCTCCATTAATCAAAAAAGGGGGGATAGAAGGGTAATATCATGTAAGGAAAAATATCCTATAAGTAAATTACATCTAGAAAATTTTTACTTTACAAAATTAGTTTTCATTTGTAATGCTAACAGCAAGACACCCATGAAAAACACACATGGTGTCTAAATAAGACAAAGGAAAATCGTTTGGGCAAAAATAAAAAGGATCCCAAATCAATTATATAGAAAAGATTCCTTTATTAACTTTTGGTCGAGAATATGTTTGTATATTTTCAGAAAACAACTCCAAGACCATGTGGATTCCTGCAACAGAGAGGAATTGACAGGTCTGCTCCAACCACGAAGACAAAAGGAGAAACAGTCCAGAGGTGGAAGACGCTGATGACGCCTTGCCACGATAGCACTCAGCAGCTGTGCAACGCAGCAGCGTGCCTAGAACCAAACCAGAGAGGGTCGGACCTGCATTGCCACCATGTGCCCACCATCCAGATATCATTGCTGACATGTACACATAAGGAACTGTTTGACATTGAAATGGGGACTCAGAACTGTTGGACATGGAAATTGGGACTCAAACATTTTTTGTTATTATATGCTTATTTCTAGTCTGCAGAGGCAAGATTTTTTAAAGGAATGAAATGGGGAAAAAATAGATACAAAGGCAAAGAAGCATTGAACAGACTGTCAAACTACAGTGGGAAGGCAGAGGAGGTTGCGGGGGGGGGGGGGGGGCAGGCTGTAAGAGATCAACTGAAGGACTTGTATGCATGCATATAAGCATAACCAATGGATAAAAAACACTGGGGGGAGGGGGCAGGTAAAGGCATGTACTGGGGGGAAGGGGAGGCCGGGGGAAGGTCAATGGGGAAGGAAAAAAAAGGAGACATATGTACTACTATTTGTAATACTTCAAACAATTAAAAAAATAAAAATAAATTTTAAAAAAAAAGACTTAATACTTAAAATAAAAATAAAAAAAAAAAAGGAAAACACACATGGTGCCAAAACAAGCCAAAGGAAAATCGTTTGGGCAAAAAATGAAAAAGGATCCCAAGTCAAATTTATAGAAAAGATTCCTTTACTAACTTTTGGTCAAGAATATGTTTGTATATTTTCAGAAAACAACTCCCAGACCATGTGGATTCCTGCAACAGAGAGGAATTGACAGGACTGCTCCAGCCATGAAGACAGAAGAGAAACAGTCCAGAGATGGAAGATGCTGACGACGCCTTGCCATACTAGCAGTCAGCAGCTGTGCATCACAGCAGGTTGCCCAGGACCAAACCAGAGAGGGTCGGACCTGCATTATCACTATTTGTCCACCATCCAGAACTGAAATATCATTGCTGACATGTACACATAAGGAACTGTTTGACAATGAAATTGGGACTCAAAAGAACTGTTGGCCCAGAAAGAAACTCACTACAGACTGATTCATTTGCCTCTCAACATAACCAGTATTTCTTGTCTCATTTTTGGTTCTTATAAGTCTATTTCTAGTATCACATGATCTCAGTCATCTAGGGGAAATAATGAACAACATAAACTGATGAACAAAAACAGACCCAGAGACAGGGAAGCATCTATCAGACTGTCAAACCTCAGAGGGAAGGTAGGGGAGGGTGGGGGTAAGGGGAGAGATCAACCAAAGGACTTGTATGCATGCATATAAGCCTAACCAGTGGTCACGGACAACAGGGGGGTGAGGGCATGCATGGGGAGGGGTTTGGGATGGGAATGGGGGGATGAGGACAAATATGTGATACCTTAATCAATAAAGAAATTTTTTTTAAAAAAATTTTAATAAAATTTAAAATAAAGAAATTAAAGCACAGAGAGGTCAAGTACATTAACTAAATCAGACAACTAGAGAGTGTTGAAATCGGAGTCAAACCCAGGGACTCAGCTCCAGAGTCTGCACTAGCAACCACAAAGGTCAAAAAAGCAAATTTTAAATTTAAATATAAATATGATGTCCTAGTGAGATAAAGGCCATTACTCTTTTTTCAAAATGTTGATAACTTACTTAACTTTTATATACAAAGAAAAAACGTTTCAAAGGAATAGAACTGCCTTATAATATAGTTTATTAAGACATGGGTTTAGCCCTAGCTGGTTTGGCTCAGTGGATCGAGTGTCCGCCTGCATACTGAAGAATCCTGGGTTCAATTCTAGTCAAGGGCACATGCCCAGGATTTGGGCTCGATCCCCAGTAGGGGGCGTGCAAGAGGCAGCCAATCAATGATTCTCTCTCATCACTAATGTTTCTATCTCTCTCCCTCTCCCTTCCTCTCTGAAATCAATAAAAAAATATTTTTTAAAAAGACATGGGTTTAAAGAAGACTACAAGTTAAACTATATCCCTCAATATCTAACAATAACTTATTATCAGAATTTATTATATATCCATTGCTTACAATAGACATTAGTGCATAAATCCATCGAAATACACACACACACACGTGCACATACACATCTATGATCTTGTGCAATAAAATATAGCCTAAGTGTATTTCTCATGGAAATATCTAATGTTCCTTGGAAGGCTTCTGCTGTATTTGATGGGATTTAAATTCTGCCAATTGACAGGCATCACAGTTCAAGAAACTCATGCATTCAGTGACGGATGGAATTTGGTTCTGTGTATTTTAAATAGCATCCTGAGGAAGTATTGTCCTCAGAAATATACAGTATGAGAGCAATTTTAAGTTCATAATTGTATCTAGCATGTGGTGATCCATTATCATCCTCTGAAAGGAGACATCTGCTACTTAGCTTTTAAGAGCTATGACAAAACTGATTACAAAATTGTGCACATTAATATAATAGCTTTTATCAAACATTCAAATAATTGCAATTACTAAGATTAATGCCACAGCTAACAGCAATTAGCAGTGAAATAAATACTCAAACAGAAAGCTTGGAAGGAATATCACATTTTGTCAGACCAATTAGTTGCCAAGTCCTTTTGATTCTGCCCTATCATCTCTATCACACTACTGCCTCCCTTTCCGTCCCCTCTGCCACCTTTCTCACTTGGGGTCCAGGGCCCCGCTGGAAAAGTGTACCGCCCTCATAACTGACTCCCCCAGCATACCACCTACAACCTCTCCCTGCTGCAATCCACTTACAAATAATTCCCCAAAACCACACTGCTCCAATTATTTCACTCCCCTACACAAAACCCTTCCATGGTTCCCCAGTTGCTTGCAGAATGAATGCCATGTTCGCCAACTATCATACAGGGACTCCATGTACTAGCTTTAATAGAAATCCCAGACTTTTTTCTACATTTGCTCTTCCCTGATCCTTCCATTAAAACAACTTCCTCTTCTCCACATATACTTAGAGCTTTCCATCTCTAGATCTTTGCTTACAATTACAATACCTTTTCCAATCCATCTCTATCCCCACCCCTTGTATAAACCCAACTCAGATTTGGCCTCCTCCTTGAAGACTTCCTTGATCTTACCATATATTACTAATCTCCAGCTCTGAACATGCACAGCATTTTACATCTATCTTTCCTGTGAAATTGTGCCACTTTCTATCTTGTATTATAGTTATTTATATACATCTACTAGTATAATCTACTCCAAAGGGAAAGATTTTTATCTAATTTATATATTTACTACACTAATACTTATTGAGCAATAACCATCTGCCAGACACAGTCCTTGGCGCTGAGAACACATAACAAATAAGACATGATTACTGCTGTCATGAAGCTTAGAAAAAAATTAAAACTATGAAAAAATAAAACAGGGTAACTGGATAGTGTATGACTGGGAAGAGACATGCCTATTTTGAATAGAAGAATGGAAAGCAGAGACCTGAAAAATTAGAGCACCTAGCTGCAAAGACAGCATACACAAAGAGAAAACCACAGGTGTGAAGTCTCTGAGGCAGAATTAAGCTTGGCATATTGGAGAAACCCAAAGAGTCAATGTGGCTGAACTATAGGGGACAAGGGAGAGAGTGGTGGGGAAAAAACACAGCTGTCAGAACTTGCCAATAAACTGTATTCAGAGAATGAGAAAAAAAGGGGGAATCAAGACCACCTCTAAGATTTTTAACCTGATCAACAGGTTATGTGGAAATACCATTACTAGAGTTGGGAAGCCTAGAGGAAGAATAGGGTTTGGAATATTGAAGAGTTCCTTTGGGCATTTGAATTTTGGAAAGCCTACTAAATGCTCCAAGTAGAGATATAAAACAGGCAATTGGATATAATATAAAAGTCAGGAGCTCAGGAGAGACCTCTGAGCTGAAGATACAAATTTGATAGTCATGAGCACTTACATTTTTTTTAAAGGAAAGTGAATGAGAACATTGAAGACAGAGTATAGACAAAAAAGAGAAGGTGAGCACTACAACATTTAAAGATGAGGAATCAGCAAAGGAGACTGACAAGAAGTGTCCAAGAAAGAGATGGGTCACAGGTGTCAATGAGAAAAGCATATCAGGGAGGAGAAGTGGACAACTGGACAGAACGCTGCTGAGAGGTTAGATAAGCTCAGCAGAAAGAGACCATTAAGTACTGGAAGTGCTAACCGTATCAATTAGACAAGAAGAAATAAAAGGCATCCAAATTGGAAAAGAAGACGTAAAACTGTCATTATTCGCAGATGACATGATACTGTACAAAGAAAACCTTAGAGACTCCATCAAGCCCTGACTGGTTTGGCTCAGTGGATAGAGCGTCGGCCTGCGGACTCAAGGGTCCCAGGTTCGATTCCGGTCAAGGGCATGTACCTTGGTTGCAGGCACATACCCAGTACGGAGTGTGCAGGAGGCAGCTGATCGATGTTTCTCTCTCATCGATGTTTCTAACTCTCTATCCCTCTCCCTTCCTCTCTGTAAAAAAAATCAATGAAATATATTTTTTAAAAAAAAGACTCCATCAAAAAATTGGACATAATAAATGAATTCAGCAATGTAGCAGGATACAAAATTAACGCCAAGAAATCTATGGCATTTCTATATACCAATAGTGAACTTACAGAGAGATTAAGGAAACAATCCTATTTACCATCGCACCAAAAAAATTAAGATTAACTAAGGAGGTAGAAGACCTGTACTCAGGAAACTACAGGACACTGTAAAAAGAGAGGAAGACATAAACAGATGGAAACATACCGTGTTCATGGATTGGTAGAATCAACATCATTAAAATGTCCATACTACCCAAAGCAATCTATAGATTCAATGCACTCCCCATTAAAATACCAATGGCATATTTCACAGACCTAGAACGAACTCTCCAAAAATTCATCTGGAATAAAAAAAGACCCCGAATAGCCACAGCAATCCTGAGACAGAAGAACAAAGTAGGAGGGATCTCAATACCAGATTTCAAGCTGTATTACAAAGCCTCTGTTCTCAAAACAGCCTGATACAGGCACAAGAATATAGATCAATGGAATAGAATAGAAAACCCAGAAATCGACCCAAACCACTACGCTCAATTAATATTTGACAAAGGAGGCATGAACACACAATGGAGTCAAGACAGTCTCTTCAATAAATGGTACTGGGAAAATTGGACAGATACATGCAAAAAAAATTAAACTAAACCACCAACTTACACCATACAAAAAATAAACTCAAAATGGATAAAGGACTTAAACATAAGACGAGAAACCATAAAAATACTAGAGAAATCCACAGGCAGCAAAATCTCAGACATATGCCGCAGCAGTATCTTCACCTATACAGCTCCTAGGGCAATGGAAACTAAGGAGAAAATAAACAATGGGGCTACATCAAAATAAAAAGCTTTTTCACAGCAAAAGAAACCATCAACAAAACAACAAGAAAGCCCACTGCATGGGAGAACATATTTGCCAATGTTATCACTGATAAGGGTTTAATCTCCAACATTTACAGGGAACTCATACAACTTAACAAAAGGAAGATAAACAACCCAATCAAAAAAATGGGCAACGAACCTAAAGAGATACTTTTCAAAAGAGGACATAAGGAAGGCCAAGAGACATATGAAAACATGCTCAAAGTCACTAATCATCCAAGAGATGCAAATCAAAACAACAATGAGGTACCACCTCACACCTGTCAGAATGGTTATCATCAACAAATCAACAAAGGACAAATGCCGGTGAGGATGCGGAGAAAAAGGAACCCTCGTGCACTGCTGGTAGGAATGCAGACTGGTGCAGCCACTGTGAAGAACAGTATGGAGTTTCCTCAAAAAACTAAAAATGGAACTCCCATTTGACCCAGTGATCCCACTTCTAGGAATATATCCCAAGAAACTAGAAACACCAGTCAGAAAGGACATATGCACCCCTATGTTCATAGCAACACAATTTACCATAGCTAAGATTTGGAGACAGCCTAAGTGCCCATCAGCAGATGAGTGGATTAAAAAAACTGTGATACACCTACACAATGGAATACTATGCTGCTGTAAAAAAGAAGGAATTCTTACCATTTGCAGCAGCATGGATGGAATTGGAAAGCATTATGCTAAGCGAAATAAGCCAGTCAGAGAAAGATAAATATTGCATGATCACACTCATTTGTCAAATATAATGAACAACATAAACTGATGAACAAAAACAGATCCAGAGACAGAGAAGTATCTATCAGACCGTCAAAACTCAGAGGGAAGGTAGGGGAGGGTGGGGGTAAGGGGAAGAGATCAACCAAAGGACTTTCATGCATGCATATAAGCCTAACCAATGGACACAGACACCAGGGGGTGAGGGCATGAGTGTGTGTGGGGGGGCACAGGGGGGCAGAGAATAACGACACATATGTAATATCTTAATCAATAAAGAAAAACATTGCAAATATAAATGAATAAATAAAATGCGTGAAATCACAAAAAAGAAAAGAAAAGAAAGAGACAATTAGCAGTACTACCCTTAGAGCTAAAAATAAGAGGGGGGGGCTCTTGGCAGGTTCTACCCTAACTACCCATGGGGAAAGGACTCCTCAAGGCCAAAGGGAGGTATCAACAAGAACCTTCATCCTTGTACACTCTATACATGCATACTCAGAACTCCTGAACTCCCTTCCCTAAATCACCTCAAGTCCACTTTCAGGGCCTGCTTGGTCCCCTTCTCCAGGTTTGTTCTGAAAGTTGACTGGAGTGGTGTCTGCTCATTGGCCTAAGGGATATCCAAGGGATGACTGATTCCAGGGCGTAAGGTGAGAGCTATGATTCATGATCAGAAGAGTCCATTCTGATGCGTACAAATCATTTGATGTATGTGTTAGTTTCCTAGTGTTGCCATAACAAATTAGCACAAATTTTGTGGCTTACATTAGAAATCTATTCTCTCACAGTTCTGGAGACCAGAAGTCTGAAATTTAGGTGTCAATGGGGGAGATTCTTTCTGAAGTCTGAGGGAGAATCCATTCTATGCCCATCTCCCAACTTCTTATGGCTGCCAAAAATCACTGGTACTCCTTGACTTGTAGGTGCATAACTCCAATCTTTGTCTCTGTCTTCACATGGCCTTCTCCTCAGTGCCACTGAATATAAAATCCCCCTCTCCTTTCTCTGATCCAGTCATTGGATTTAGTGCCCACCCTAAGTCAAGGATGATCTCATCTTAAGATTTTAACTAAACTACATCCACAAAGACTCTATTTCCAAATAAGGTTGCATTCCCAGGTACCAGGACTTAAGATTTGGACATAAGTTCCTTTGCTGTGTCATTTTTCCATAGCATTGTGTACAGCACCAAGGGTCAGACTAGATCTTTTGCTGATAGCAATGTGGAGGGTCTACAAAAATGGGGGCTAGCCTGCTAAGGTGCTGATTGGAACTAGGATCTTCTCAGGATCCAGAAACAGTCAAACTGAGAAACAGTCTTGAGGGGTTCAGGACAGAACTCCAGACAGATCAAAGAAAAGGAAACCATTGACATGGCAAAATCAGCAGAAAGGCAGTCTTAAGATCTGAACCAATGGGGTGAGGAAGGGGGACAGGAATTGAAGGAGGGTTTGGAAGTACTATGCCTCTGGAACTATACATTTCTTAACAAATATATATTGAGTACCTTTCCAGTACATTTAGGGTAAAGAGCTAAGTAAGATACAGGACTTGCCACCAAGGAGATTTCAGACATTCAGGGCTCGACCTCCAGTCCCAGGGCTGTGGAGAAAAACATATGACTTTCAGGCTTTCCGCACTTTGGTCACCTCAAATGCAAATGCACTGATCCTTGTAACACAATTTTTCTTCATTGAGAAAACAATTCCTCACCTTGTTCATAATCTGTGTCAGGGATAGAATGAGAGACTTTGGAAATGAGAAAAAAGGAACAATCCTGTACCATTTGAAAGGAGCACTGTGTGAAACTGCACATGTTGCATTGCTTCTCTCTTCCTCCCACCCTCTCTTTCTCTCAGAAATGTGTTGCTTCCATAAATTGATAATAAAATCATCTAATCTCTAAAAAGGAGCCCAGCCGGTAAGGCTCAGTGGTTGAGCATTGACCTATGAACTAGGAGGTCACAGTTCAAATCCTGGTCTGGATACATGCCTGGGTTTCAGGCTCTATCCCCAGTAGGGGGCATGCAGGAGGCAGCTGATCAATGATTCTCTCTCATCATTGATGTTTCTGTATCTCTCGTCCTCTCCCTTCCTCTCTGACTTCAATAAAAATATTTATATATATAAATATATATATATATACACTGAGTGGCCAGATTATTATGATCTCTGAACACATAATAATCTGGCCACTCAGTGTATATCCTATATAATAAAAGGCTAATATGCAAATTGTCCCCTCGACCAGGAGTTCGACCAGCAGGCAGGCCGGCCAACCGCCCATGTCCCTTCCCCTGGCCAGGATGGCCGGACCCCACCCATGCACGAATTCATGCACCAGGCCTGAATTTTATATTTATATATATTAGAAGCCCAGTGCACGAAATTCATGCACAGAGGTGTGTGTACTTCAGCCCAGCCTGCACCCTCTCCAATCTGAAACCCCTCGAAGGATGTCCAACTGCCCGTTTAGGCCCGATCCCAGTAGGATCGGGCCTAAATGGGAAGTCGGAAACCCCTCTCACAATCCAGGACTGCTGGCTCCCAACTGCTTGCCTGCCTACCTGCCTGATTTCCCCTAACTGCTTCTGCCTGCCAGCCTGATCACCCCCTAACCACTCCACTGCCAGCCTGATTGATGCCTAACTGCCCTCCCCTGCAGGCCTGGTCCCCCCCCAACTGCTCTCCCCTGCGTCCCTCCCAACTGCCCTTCCCTGCAGGCCCGGTTGCCCCCAACTTCCCTCCTCTGCCAGCCTGGTCCCTTCCAACTGTCCTCCCCTGCTGGCCTGATTGCCCACAACTGCCCTCCCTTGCAGACCTGGACCCTCCCAACTGCCCTTTCCTGCTGGCCATCTTGTGGCGGCCATCTTGTGTCTACATGGGGGCAGTCATCTTTGACCACATGGGGGCAGCCATCTTGTGTGTTGGAGTGATGGTCAATTTGCATATTATTCTTTTATTATATAAAATTAGATAGGATAGAGGCCTGGTGCACGGGTGGGGACAGTTAGTTTGCCCTGAAGGGTGTCCCAGATCAGGGTGGGGTTCTCTTGGGGCGTGGGGCAGCCTGGGCGAGGGGCCTGTGGTGGTTTGCAGGCTGGCCATGCCCCCCAGCGACCTAAGCCCTGGTATCTGGGATTTATTTATCTTCTACAATTGAAACTTTGTAGTCTTCAGCAGAGCCAAGCCTCCTGCTCGCTCCGTGGCTGCAGCCATTTTTGTTGGGATTTATTTATCTTCTATAATTGAAACTTTGTAGCCTTAAGCAGAGGTCAAGGCAGGCCAGGGCTGTGGAAACTTGGCTTCCTCCATCGCTGGGGGCAACTCAAGCCTCCTGCTCTCACCAGCTCCGTGGCTGCTGCCATTTTTTTGGGATTTATTTATCTTCTATAATTGAAACTTCGTAGCCTTAAGCGGAGGCCAAGGCAGGCCAGGGCAGGCGGAAAGCTTGGCTTCCTCCATTGCCGGGGAAACCCAAGCCTCCTGTTCTCTCCGTGGCCACAGCCATCTTGGTTGGGTTAATTTGCATCCTCGGTCCTGATTGGCTGTGGGCATGGCTGGGTGTAGCGGAGGTATGGTCAATTTGCATATTGCTCTTTTATTAGATAGGATATATATGCAGAAGGAAAAAGTATACACTGCCACAATTAACCTTACCCTAATCATCCATAAACCAGGTTCTCTACTTAGAAGGTAGTTTTCATCTGTAAATCATCTCTATTTGAAGAATGTTCCTAATAAAGAAATATGTCCCTTAGTCTCTTGTGCTGATCCTGAACTCCTTGAAAGCAGAGTGTATCTTATTCTAAGGATTAAATTCAGACTATTAATCAAAGAAGTCTGTGAACCCCCGAATATATGGGTGAATCTTTGAGTGAATGTTCATTGTTTTGCATCAAAAGAGTCTGTAACTTTCATCATGTTTTCAAAGATTTTAAACCATAACACTCAAGCAATTTGGAACCACATACTACAAGCTTAATTAATGTTTGATGAACAAACTAATTACTTAATTTATTTATATATTCTGTCAATGCCCTTTAGCCAAAGAACCACCAGAAACATATCTGTAGCTAAATAAGTTGAGTTTATTCCTTGATGCAGAGAGAGAGAATATACACTATGGTGAATTGTGACATCTCTCAGCAAGAGATTGGTAGAAAGAACTAATTACAGGATTTGGACTCTGATTAGGTGACTGGGGGAGAGTCTGTGATGGAGTATCCCAATAAATCTTATTCATATAAGATAAGACCAGCCAAGGGTAAACTGTAATTGGTAAAGAAATAGCAGTCACTCATTCTGCTGAGGAAGGGGTGTCTTGTAGGTATTTTGGGGGTTGCACAGTGACCTTGTTTATGTCTGTGCTTAGACAAAATTATGAAGTGGCCTTGTTCTGTCTCATTTTATCATGGTCTCAGAGTAACCTTGTCTGAGATTGTTTATAGCTCATAGAAGAAAAATATGGCCTTGCTGTGAGTGCCAGGCCAGCTTCTAAATGTCAGGTACTGCTCTTTTTTTCTTTTCTCAATTCCTAATAGTGGAAAGATGTTCTGCATTGTAAAGTAATTCAGTAAGGTGTTGGTAAAGCTTAAGAATTTACTGGGTTAGTCCAACCAGCATTGCTCAATGGTTTAGCATCGATCTGAACCAGGTCAGGGTTAAATTCCTGGTCAGGTCACATGTCCAGGCTGAGGGCTCAATCCCTAGAGAAGGGCATGCAGAAGACAGCCAATCAATGATTCTCTCTCATCATTGATGTTTCTATCTCTCTCTCCCTCTCCCTTCCTCTCTGAAATAAATAATATATATAATAATAACAATAAAATTCATAAACAAGTTTGCTTACTCTTGAAAGTTTTGAATTTTGTGCTAAGTCACTTATCACCTATTTTTAAAATAAATAAAAGGAACATTTTAAAATAAACATTTAAGATAAAATAAACAACAAAATAAGATAAGTAAGCTACATATTTAAAATTTATACTCAGGGAAGTTATAAAGTTAACATAAAACTAATACCCAAATGATCAAGTATCAGGATACCACAAAACTAACAAAACCCATCCATTGTTTTTGCAGTAAAGATGCACAAATGACAATTAGATCACTCTGTAAGAAAAGCCTGGGTTGAAGACTAAAGGTCCCAGTGAGGTAATAAAACCACCAAGATCCTTGCCCATTCTTTTATTTTAATTGAATTTATTGGGGTGACTTGGTTTGCAAAACTGTACAGGTTTCAAGTGTACAATTCAATAAAGCATTGTCTGCACCCTGCATTGTGTATCCATCACCCCAAGCAAAGTCTCTTTCCATCCCCATTTTCCCCCCTTTGCCCACCTCCACTTACCCCTACTCCCCTTTCCTTCTGACTATTACCACACTGTTGTCTGTGTCTATGTGTTATGTATATATATTTTTTGCTTAATCCCTTCATCCTCTTTCATTCAGCAGCCTCCAAACCCCCTCCCCTCTGACAGTGGTTAATCTATTCCATGTTTCCATGCATTTCTATTTTGTTCATCAGATTATTTTGTTCATTAGATTCCACATATAAGTGAGATCATATGGTATTTGTTTTTCTCTGTCTGGCTGTTCACTTAGCATAATAATCTGCAAATCCATCCATGAAGTCACAAAAGATAAGAGTTTCTTCTTTCTTATGGTTGTATGGCATTTCATTATGTAAATGTATCACAGCTCTTTTACCCACTCATCTACTGATGGACACTTGGGCTGTTTCTAGATCTTGGCTATTATAAATAACTAGAGGCCCGGTGCACGAAATTCGTGCACAGGGGTGTGTGTCCCTCAGCCCAGCCTGCACCCTCTCCAATCTGGGACCCCTCGAGGGATGTCCAACTGCCCGTTTAAGCCCGATCCCGGTGGGATCGGGCCTAAATGGGCAGTCGGACATCCCTCTCACAATCCAGGACATCCCTCTCACAATCCAGGACTGCTGGCTCCCAACTGCTCGCCTGCCTACCTTCCTGATTGCCCCAACCGCTTCTGCCTGCCAGCCTGATCACCCCCTAACCACTCCCCTGCCAGCTTGATTAATGCCTAACTGCTCCCCTGCCAGCCTGTTTGCCCCTAACTGCCCTCCCCTGCTGGCCTTGTCCCCCCCCAACTGCTCTCCCCTGCAGGCCTGGGTCCTCCCCCAACTGCCCTCCCCTGCAGGCCTGGTCACCCCTAACTGCTCTCCCCTGCAGGCCTGGGTCCCTCCCAACTGCCCTCCCCTGCAGGCTTGATCGCCCCCAACTGCCCTCCCGTGCTGGCCTGATCACCCACAACTGCCCTCCCTTGCAGGCCTGGTCCCTCCCAACTGCCCTCTCTTGCTGGCCATCTTGTGGTGGCCATCTTGTGTCCACATGGGGGCAGGATCTTTGACCACATGGGGGCAGCCATCTTGTGTGTTGGAGTGATGGTCAATCTGCATATTACTCTTTTATTAGATAGGATAGAGGCCTGGTGCACGGGTGGGGGCCAGCTGGTTTGCCCTGAAGGGTGTCCTGGATCAGGGTGAGGGTTCCCTTGCGGCGTGGGGTGCCCTGGGCGAGGGGTCTGTGGTGGTTTGCAGGCCGGCCACGCCCCCCGGCGACCCAAGTGGAGGCCCTGGTATCTGGGGTTTATTTATCTTCTACAATTGAAACTTTGTAGCCTGGAGCGGAGCCAAGCCTTCTGTTTGCTCCGTGGTGGCAGCCATTTCTATTGGGATTTATTTATCTTCTATAATTGAAACTTTGTAGCCTTAAGCAAGGCCTGGGCCGGCCAGGGTGTGCAGAAAGCATGGCTTCCTCCATCGCCAGGGGCAACCCTAGCCTCCTGCTCTTTCCAGCTCCTTGACTGCCGCCATTTCTGTTTGGGTTTATGTATCTTCTATCATTGAAACTTTGTAACCTTGAGCGGAGGCCTAGGCCGGCAAGGTCAGGGAGAAAGCTTGGCTTCCTCCATTGCCGGGGAAACCCAAGCCTCCTTCCTGCTCTCTGTGGCCGTAGCCATCTTGGTTGGGTTTATTTGCATATTCACTTCTGATTGGCTGGTGGGTGTGGCTTGTGGGCGTGGCTTGTGGGTGTAGCAGAGTGATGGTTAATTTGCATATTACTATTTTATTAGATAAGACTAGAGGCCTGGTGCACAAAATCTGGGACTTCTTGGGGGATGTCCAACTGCCGGTTTAGGCCTGATCCCTATGGGGGACATCCCTATGGGGGACATCCCTCTCACAATCCAGAACTGCTGGCTCCTAACCGCTCCCCTGCCGGCCTCATTGACGCCTAACTGCTCCCCTGCCAGCCCAATTGCCCCCAACTGCCCTCCCCTGCTGGCCCGATCGCCCCCAACTGCCTTCCCCTGCTGGTCCAATTGCTCCCAACTGCCCTTCCCTGCCGGCCTGGTCACCCCAAACTGCCCTCCCCTGCTGGCCTGTTTGTCCCCAACTGCCCTCCCCTGCTGGCCTGATTGCCCACAACTTCCCTCCCCTGCCAGCCATCTTGTGGTGGCCATCTTGTGATGATGTGGGGGCAGCCATCTTGTGGTGGCCATCTTGTGACGACGTGGGGGTGGCGATTTTGTGGCAGCCATCTTGTGATGACATGGGGCGGCCATCTTGTGATGATGTCGCATGATGCCACCTAGGCTTTTATTATATAGGATGCTGCTATAAATATTGGGGTGTGGTGCATATATCCCTTTGAATTGGTGTCTCAGGATTCTTAGGATATATTCCCAGAAATAGGATCACTGGATCAAGAGGCAGTTCCATTTTTAATTTTTTGAGGAAACTACATAACTGTTTTCCACAGTGGCCGCACCAGTCTGCATTCCCACCAACAGTACATGAGGGTTCCTTTTTCTCCACATCCTCACCAGCACTTGTTGTTTATTGATGATAGTCATTCTGACAGGCATGAGGTGATATCTCATTGTGGGGTGTGTGTTTTTTTTTTAATTTGTATTGATTTCAGAGAGAAAGGGAAAGGGAGAGAGAGATAGAAACATCAACGATGAAAGAGAATCACTGATCGGCTAACTCCCACATTCCCCTACTGAGGATCAAACCTGCAACCTGGGCATGTGGTCTTGACCAGAGCCAAACGAGGGACCCTTGAGTCCACAGGTTGATGCTCTATGCACTGAGCCAAACCAGCTAGGGTGCATTGTGGTTTTAATTTGCATCTTTCTGATGATTAGTGACACTGAGCATTTTTCATACATCTACTGGCCATTTTATCTGTATGTCTTCTTTGGAGATGAGTCTATTCAGGTCCTTTGGGGTTGTTTTCTTGGTGTTCAGTTGTATAAGTTTTTTATATATTTTGGAAATTAGCCCCTTCCAGATTCTTTGAGGACCCAGGAGACCCTTTTTTGTTTGTTTGTTTGTTTGTTTGTTTGGGTTTTTTTGTTCCAGTTTAGGACTTTTAATTTGTCCCATAGCGCTGAAGCAAAATCATGATAAAACATTCTGCTTTCCTTTGTACCTCAGTACACACACACACACACACACACACACACACACACACACACAAAACTGTAGCAAGGGGGAATGGTTTTGTACACAGGAAAAAAACAATATAAATTCAAAACTTACAGATAAGAGTTAGCTCTATCACTCATCTCTTTAAAAAGTTTATACGAATATTCAGTCAAAACCAACAGGGTATCTCCTTTGAAATATTATACAAATGGATTTCCAAGTAGATCTCAGGACTGTATACTGTCTTGGAATGTCCTTAGAAGGCTCTGTCATTGATCAGGTAACAGAGTAAAAACACCAGAGTCCTTTCTTTCAAATGGAAGAGGGAAAGACAGGAATAGAAGAAACTATTCAAACTTCATCTTCTTTCCTTGTGGCTTCTGGTATCCTCCTCCTCCTCTGCTTCCTAGGAAGCCTCAACAACCTCCAAAACCTCTCTGGCCTCTGCCACCAAATCCACCTTGGCCTCCTCTTCCACCTCTGCCTCTGCCACAACCCCAGAAGCCACCTTCACCCTTAGGCTTAGCCCCGTCCACAGTAACTTTGTTTTCACCAATTTCACCGTCTTCTAAGGCCTCTTTGGCGGCTTTGGCACCTTCCTCACTGTTGAAGTCTACAAAATCAAACCCTTTGGAAGAGCTCATCTCCCTGTCAGTGACTATCCTTGCCCTGACAGAGCCATCAAATGACTCCTTCAATGTCTCTTCTGTAGTGTCCTCAAACAAACCTTTGACAGAGTTTTGGATGGATGGCTTTTTGCATTAGGTGATCCCCTGGGTCCTTGCAATTCCAGCCTGATTATTCTACCCTCAATTTCTCTTTTATTACAGAAATTTAAAGCTTCTTTAGCATCTTCAAATGAAGCAAATTCTATAAATGCAAAGCCCTTTAGATTTGTCATTTTGGTTCTGGGGCACTTTGATAAAAATTGCCTTCTCAAATACTTCCTGAAGAATGTCTTCTGTTGCACTATAGGAAAGGTTGCTTAAAACCAGAGGTTTTGATTCACCACTTCAAGTGCTATTCTTTCCATCTCTGTGGTCTTGTCTTTGACCCTTCTCTCCAATATAGCACAGGAAAATGAATCGCCCATCTATTTCTGTCCTCTGCTTTTTTCCCCCAAGGTTTTTTCTGCATTGGCTTCTGTCTTAAATTCAATATAAGCCATCCCTTTACTCTTTCCATCTTTGTTGACTAATCTGATCTCTATAGCATCTTCAAACACTTCTTTTAATTAGTCCTGAGTAACTTCATAAGACAGATTTTTAGCCAAAAGTATTCTTGCATCTTGATCTTTTTACTGTCTTTTCCCTTTGGTTTTCTAGTTTAATTTCATTGCCAAAGACTTTTAAACCAGTGAGTTAGTTCTAAGGCTTTTTCCAGGTCTTCAGAAGATTCAAAATCCACATAGCCAAACTTCCTAAGAAACACCAATTCTGACATCCACAACAACAAGATCATTTTTAGCAAAACGTCACTGATACCCATTTTTAATTCAGGAGCAGATTTGCTGAAGTTCAGGTTTCCAACAAAGAGATTGAAAGCTATAGTTGGTTCTGTGGCTTCTATTTTCTGTTTCTTGGCCTCAGGCACAGCTTTCTGTTTGGCCATTTCCTTCTTTCATTTCCCAGGTACTTCTTTGATAGGCTTTTCCTCGTCCTCTTAATCCTCCTCCTCCTCATCTTCCTCATCTTCATCCTCTTCATCATCCTCCTCTTCATTATCATCTTCTTCGTCTTCATCCTCAGCTGTGCTTTTAACCTTCATGGGAACAGCTTTTACATGAGCTTTCTTGCCTTTGGCTGGTGCGATCTCCATAGGTTCTTTTTCAGAGTCATATTCTTCATCATCAACCTCACCTTCATCATCTTCATCCTCATCTTCATCATAACCCTCATTTTTGTCATAATCCTCATCATCCAAGATAAGAGTGGAAGCAGTAGCTTTCATCACTCCTGGCTCAAATTCATCCTCACCTTCATGCTCCTCCTCCTCCTCTTCAGTGTCATCATCTTCCTCATCACTATCTTCCTTCTTGGCATTCTTGCCATGCTTTGCTCCCTTGACTGGGGTAGCTGCTTCCTTCTTACCACGAATTGCTACCAATGCTTTGCCTGGTGTGCCTCCCTTCTTGCCAGGTATGGCTAATGCTTTGGCTGGTGTAACTGCTGCCTTTTTGCCAAGAGTAACAACTGCTTTCTTGCCTGATGTGGCAACTGCAATCTTTTTTGTTGGGGAAACCATTACCTTCTTTCCTGGAGTTGTGGTAGCCGTTTTGCCTTTTTTTCTGAGGAATAACCTCTTCTGCACTTCTTTCATCTTCTTCGTCTGACATTTCCTTATCTTCATTATCTTCTTCTACCTCCTTTGGAGAAGGAGCCATTTTGGGGGGGCCACCTTGATTTTTACCAGCCTTTGCTAACTTCACCATGACAGTGGCTTATGGCAGTAGAGTGTGTGATGGGTGAGTGGCGCAGATGTGCCCAGAGGAACCAAATGGCATCGATGGCAGCTGCTGGTACTGAAGAACCAGAACAAGAAGGTTTCTCCAGACTCCCCAGGAGATTCTTGACACATGGATTTCCTTCCGGAGCACAGGAAACTCCTTGGATTGATCATCTGACCTTTGCGTGGTCTATATCATACTATAGCCCAAGGTTGGCTCTACCTAAAGAACATGGACTCAAAAAGCTGTTCAGCATCACCTAGTCCTTTCCATATTGTCAACCCCAAATCTAACATTTTAAATTATGCTCTTTTTCCAATTTTACACTCATTCTTTCTATGTACATATGTATGTATTTACTTATGGTAGACATGATATTTGATTAATAAGGAAATAAACAGCTGAGTTCAAATTCAATTATTTGTTTTAATATTATTCTGGTTAAAATTTTTAGTATTACAACTCTGTCATGTTCAAATTCATACACTGACAAAGTAATAATCCTTGGTCCTAACTACCTGGGGATATTTCTGTCTTTATATAGTCCTATCTTTATCCAGCTATATAGCAGCAGCCTTCCATGCTGGTACCCCATGACCCCTATCTCCTAGTATTCACACCCTTGTGTAATCCCTACCCCAAGAGTGTGTGTGGATTTATTGAATCATTTCTAACTAAATATAGCAGCAGTAATAGGATGTCACTTCAGAGATTAGGTTATTAAAAAGACCATGGCCTCCATTTTAGGCACTTACTCTTTTTCCCACTTAGACCACTTGGCCAGGGGGAAGCCAACTGTCATGGTGTAAGGCTGCCCTATGGAGAGGCCTCTATGAGTGAGCTTGGAAGCAAATTCTTCAATCTCAATTGAGCCTTCAAATGACTGCAGCCTTGGCCAAGAGCTTGACTGCCACCTTGTGAGAGACCCTGAGCAAGAGGCACTGTTGCTAAACTGTTCCCAGATTTCTGAGCCTCAGAAACTATAAGGTAATAAATTATTGCTATTTTAAGCCACTAAGTTTAGGGGTAATTTGTTAGTCAGCAATAGATAACTAATACAAGCTACAATTTTTAAAGTCACAATTTAAATAAATTGATGTGATGATACCTGATACATTCTTTAAAATGCAATAAATCTGTTGTCCAGAGAAACAATAGAATAGTAGATGCCTAATAATGTTGATTGTGTGGCAGATTATTAAAATCTCATTGCAGTAATTCAATAATCAATAAAAATGATCACTACATTTTAAAAAATAATGAAAACCTTGGAATGACTCATCAAAATATTAAATATTGTTTAGCATAGCAGGTTTTGCATATTTTTATATTATATGTGTGAAAATCCTTTTATAATACTAATGTAGCAAGAATATCTGTATTTGCATAAATAGAATCACTAATCCCCAGTTCTGCCAAATTATTGAACTTGAAATTTAAGTTGTAGGTCTAAATTTTATTTCAGTGGTAATTCCTCTCAAATCAATGCCTGAAACAGCATTTGCTTTAAAGAATGGGGCATGAGTGCCCTCTTGTGATAAAATAGGCATTTAAATATTTTCAGTTACATATGAAATAATTTGAACTGAATCATTTCACAAACACAAAATGCCCTCTATTGCTAGGCCAGTTTTTATCAGTACTTGTAAGTCCAAGAAAGACATGTACCTGAAGAACTTGGTTAATGTTAATAGACAATGTAAATTAGTCACACTAAAATGCTATTCCTTCCATTGTTCTGGTAGCTGCAACAAAAATTGAGTATAATAGAGGCTCTTTAAATTGATCTCACTTAACAGTCTCACAAAATGCTCTCCATTGCTGCTTAATAATGTACACAGGCCCAGAACAAGAGGAAGTCTCAGGACCAAGTATGTAGGTTCTGGTATGCTTCCACTCTCTAGCTGCCACTGAATGAGTTATCTACTTTTTGAAGGTAATTGTTTGATCCTAAACCTACTTATGTCAATTGTACTTGTATTCAGTTATGTAATTAAATTAAATAATATACAAAATAATAATTTGTTAAAAGAAAGTGTTTAGGTAAAAGAAAACTAAGTTGGATGCTTTGAAATTACTTCAGAAAAGATAATTGGGAAAAATAAGTTTTGAATTGTGCATGGGCAAAAAAAAACATGAAAAATAAAAAATAGAAGTCATCAAATCTAGAATTCTAAACTAAATAGCAAAAGAAAAAATCAGCAGACCACTTAAAAAATAATGTTAATAAAAGTCTTGGCCTCAAATCAAAAGGCTGGTAAAATATCCAATTTTATATTTTATACTAAAATAAAATAAAATATTTTAGATATATTATCTTTTTAAATGATTCTCCAATTGAACTGATTTTTTTATTCACACTCTAAAGGATATTTTTTCACCAACTGCTCATATTTTATATATATTTAGATTAAAACTTGTACGGAATGTGGATGTGGCCAGGTTCTAAAATGAATGTGGGTCTGAGTATCCTGAAATACAGGAAATCTGCCTCTGGTTAAAAACTAAACCATAGCCCTAGGGGGCTTAATCACAAGGAACAACAACAGCCTGTAATTATTGGAATCCAGAGTCTAGTCTAGCCGGACTGCCTCAGTGGATAGTGTTGACTTGTGGACTGAAGCATCCCAGGTTCAATTTACCTTGGTTGCAGGCTCAATCCCTGGTCCTGGTTGGGGGCGTGCAGGAGGCAACCAATTGATGTTTCTCTGTCTCTCCTCCTCTCTTCCATACTCTAAAAACCAATGGAAAAATATCCTCAGGTGAGAATTAACAACAACAACAAAACTAACTAAACCATATCACTTGGCATTAACATCTGTAAATATTTGTATGAACTTTTGCCCCCTAAAATTACACTGCTTTTACATTGCTGACATAATATTTGAATAAAAGGTTTATGCAGATAATAATTATCTGAAAATGTCACCACAGGAGGGCATTGCACACCCATTTTTAAAAACCTAAACTATTTATTATCTGCAAGCCTGAGCATAGATTTTCATGACATACCAACTATAGCATCAGTTAAGAAGACTTCTACATCATTTAATTACTCAGGAAATTGTGAATATAACTTGCCCAAATTAATGTAAATGGCCAATATTTCTCTAAATTACATTTATTTAAAAATTTTTAAGCACCTACTATGTGCTCCATCTGTTTTTTCCTTGAACTTACATGGGAATCTCAGGTTACAGATTTTTTTTAAGTGGTGTGATTTTTTAAAAATATATTTTATTGACTTTTTACAGAGAGGAAGGGAGAGGGATAGAGAGTTAGAAACATCAATGAGAGAGAAACATCGATAAGCTGCCTCCTGCATACCCCCTACTGGGAATGTGCCTCCAACTAAGGTAGATGCCCTTGACCAGAATCGAACCTAGGGCCCTTCAGTCTGCAGGCTGACGCTCCATCCACTGAGCCAAACCAGTTAGGGCAGCAGATTTTTTTTGAATGTTTTTATTGATTTCAAAGAGAGGAAGGGAAAGGGAGAAAGAGATAGAAACATAAATGATGAGAGAGAATCATTGATCGGCAGCCTCCTTCACACCCCCACTGGGGATGGAGCCCGCAAGCCAGGCATGTGCCTCACCAGGAATCGAACCGTGTGACCTCCTGGTTCATAGGTTGATGCTCAAACACTGAGCCATCCCAGCCAGGCAATTAGCAGATTTTGATATACAATTGTCTAACATTGGATTCCATAAAAGAATGTAATTGCTAAAGTACCAGAATATATGTATTCATACATTATTTAATCAATAATTATTTAGCATCTACTATGTGCCAGGCTGTGTTCTTAGCCAAGCCAAGAATAAAACAGATAAAAGTGTCTAGACTTATAGAGCTTATATTTTGGTAGGGGGAATATTGAAAAATCAGTAAACATAAAACTTAGTTGTTAGAAAGTGATTATGTGCTCTAGGGAAAAAAAAAAAAAAAAAACAGAAAAGAAACAGCTGGGGAGTGTTAGGCCAAGGTTGCAATTCTAAACAGTCTGGCCCTGCCCTAACCGGTATGGCTCAGTGGATAGAGCATCGGCCTGCTGACTGAAGGGTCCCGGGTTCGATTCCGGGCAAGGACATGTACCTTGGTTGCGGGCACATCCCCAGTAGGAGGTGTGCAGGAGGCAGCTGATCAATGTTTCTCTCTCATCGATGTTTCTAACTATTTCTCTCCCTTCCTCTCTGTAAAAAAATCAATAAAATATATTAGAAAAAAAACAAAAACAAAAAAACAGTCTGGCCTGAGAAAATGATACTAAGAAAGTGACATTTAGGTCAGGACCTATCAGAGAATATTCCCTATCAGGGAATAACCAGGAAGAAATGTGAAAGAAGAGCAATCCATGCCAGGAGGGGCACAGCTTTGACTAGGCCTAGTCACAAAGCAGTTTCACTTATAGGTAGAATGACAATATAATTTATGTCCAAAGCAGGACATATGTATTGGCAGCCTGTGTCAGTGCCTCTAACAGCAGTAAAACTACATGGGTACTTGAAATGTAGTAATGCTCTCTTCTGCACTTCTTTATATTTAAAAAAAAACAAAAAACAACAACACACATATCTATGATGCTAAAATCATGAAAACAATTTGTTTTTTCATAAATTATGACAGCATGGTGTAGTGAAAAGAGCCCTGGATTTCATACATGAAACTCCAGCTGCTACCTCTGCTTGGCCTGAGACACCATATTAGTGGCTACAATAAGCTATTAACAAATATTAAAATAGAGAAATACAAGAGTCCAAATTAAAATGTTTGTCCATTTTTATCTAAGTCAAGTTACAGTTTTGTCAAGTTCAGATTCATTTAGTGAAAAAATGAATGATCCTTGAACCTCATTTCTTGGGCTTTTTTCTGTCCTGGGAAATTTTCTGTCCAGGGTACTTCTTTGCATAGGTACAAGTTTACCAAGGCACAGCCATAAAAGCCATAACTTTAGATGAATGAATGAAACACATTATAAACTGTTTAAAAATATAGTAAGCTCTCATCAAGAGAGCCAGGACCAGCCAGCTCTTTGGGAAACACTTCTCTAAGTGTGGGAAGACATCTCAATACTGATTTGTTGAATAACCTTGGATAAGTCACTTGCCCTTTCAGCATCCATTTTCCCATTTTTTTAAATGGAAATATAACATATGCCTTACCCACAACACAATATTCATGTTAGATAACATGTTAAAAGCTTTGACTAATATAAAATGCTGTCATCATCATCATTAAGCATTTATTGATTTTATGCTATCATTAAAGCAATAAGATTTATATTTATTGGGGTCTGGGGGCAAAAAAGAAAGAAGAAGGAGGGCCCTGACCGGTTTGGCTCAGTGGATAGAGCGTCGGCCTGCGAACTGAAGGGTCCCAGGTTCAATTCCAGTCAAGGGCATGTACCTTGGTTGCAGGCACATCCCCAGTGGGGGGTGTGCAAGAGGCAGCTGATCGATGTTTCTCTCTCATCGATGTTTCTAGCTCTCTATCCCTCTCCCTTCCTCTCTGTAAAAAATCAATAAAATATATTTTTAAAAAAAAGAAAGAAAGAAGAAGGAGGAGGAGGAGGAGAAGGGAAGGGAAAGGAGGGAGGGAAGTAAGGAGGACGGGGAAGGGGGAGGCGTGGAGAGGAAAAGGGTAAGACCTCGATAATATGTGCCCTACCTATGGAATAAGATGAGAATTGGATGAATAACACTTGTGCTTTATAGATATATATAAAAAAAAACTAATAAAATAAAGCCAAATACTTAGTAAAGATTACAGTTGAAATAAATGATCAGCTAGTGCTGAGTTTTTGGAGATTACCTAATGATGCTAAAGTTTGCTAGGAACATCGACTGAAAGGAAATGAAATCTTATGATAGAAAGATGAGGTAGTAGGTAATGGGAGAAAATAAATAATAAGGAAAAAATAAGAAGTTATTTTATAGAGAGAAAACAAGATGGCGGCATAGGTAAACACCTGAACTTGCCACCTCGCACAACAACTTCAAAATTACAACTAAAAGACAAAACAGACATCATCCAGAACCACAGGAAGACTGGCTGAGTGGAAATTCTACAACTAGAAGGAAAGAGAAAAACACACTGAGACTCAGAGGAGCTGCAGAAGTAAAGTGCAGAGGTACAGGGGCACACGTGCAGAGAGGGCTAGCAAATAAGTGCACAGCTGGCTTTTTCAAGCTGGAGGGAGACAAAAGCTCCCGACTGCTCTGAACTCCAGTTCCAGGCAAGACTCTGGGGACCCAGACTCATACAGGGAGAAACTGGACTGTCTGGCAGTGGGCAGAAATCGAGGGCGGCTTTCTTTCAGAGGTGTTTGCAGCCATTACCGAGGGACACTGAGACCCGGGGGCCTCTTAGGGCAGAGCTGACCAGAAGCCATTGCTGTTTGCTCCACCCTGAGACTCCGCCCCATCCAAGCTGTGCGCAGAGGCTTTTGCATATGAATGGCCTGGTCCTTTGAAATATAAACTTACCTATCAAACTGCAGCTGAGTCAGAGAGACCCAGAACATCCAAAAGAAGGCCCAAGGCCCCACAGCAGCTTGCATTGTTTCACAGCTGGGCCTCATCTGGGCACCTCCAAAACCCAAACAAAGAAGAGGTATCTGCAGATCTCTCCATAGCTCCTGCTGGGTGGCCTCAGGCAGAGGCTAAATTAGCACCTCCTTGGAAATCCAAGAGCCAGTGTACCTAGGGGTCAGAGTAGGACCATCCAGATTACAACTCCTCAGATCCATAAGGGACACACTCAGGGGGCAGACTCAGTGAGCACCAAAGCCCCACTGAAGCAAGTCTTGCCTCATAAGGATGTCTCCAGCACAGAAGTTCTCCCATCGTAGACACAGCTGATCCTCACAGCCAATTGGCCTGGAGGTCAATTCCTCCCAGTGATACCAACAACAATCAAGGCTTAACTACAACAAGACTGTGCACACAGCCCACAAAGGGGTGCACCAAGAGTGTCCACCTCAGGTAACTGGGGAGGCTGAGCCACTGGGCCCTATAGGACACCTAGCACACAAAGCTACTCTACCAACTCAGGGAAGCAACGAAAATGCGGAGACAAAGAAACAGGTCACAAATGAAAGAAATGGAGAAAAGCAAACGACTGGATATAGAGTTCAAAGCCACGGTTATAAGGTTTTTCAAGAATTTTCTAGAAAAGGCTGATAAATTTAGCGAGACCCACGAGGATATGAAAAAGGACTAACTAGAAATTAAGCATACACTGACTGAAATAAAAAGTAATATACAGAGATCCAACAGCAGACTAGAGGAATGCAAGAATCAAGTCAAAGATTTTAAATACAAAGAAGCAAAAAACACCCAACTGGAAAAGCATAAAGAAAAAAGAACCCAAAAATATGAAGATAGTTTAAAGAGCCTCTGGGACAACTTCAAGCGTACCAACATCCAAATTATGGGGATGCCAGAAGAAGAGAGAGAGCAAGATACTGAAAACCTATTTGAAGAAATAATGACAGAAAACTTCCCCCACCTGGTGAAAGAAATAGACTTACAAGTCCAGGAAGCGCACAGAACCCCAAACAAAAGAAATCCAAAGAGGACCACACCAAGACACATCATAATTAAAATGCCAAGAGCAAAAGACAAAGAGAGAATATTAAAAGCAGCAAGAGAGAAACAGTTAGTTACCTACAAGGGAGCACCCATACGATTGTCAGCTGATTTCTCAACAGAAACTATGCAGGCCAGAAGGGAGTGGCAAGAAATATTCAAAGTGATGAATAGCAAGAACCTACAACCAAGATTACTCGACCCAGCAAAGTTATCATTCAGAATTGAAGGTCAGATAAAGAGCTTCACAGATAAGAAAAGCTAAAGGAGTTCATCACCACCAAACCAGTATTATATGAAATGCTGAAAGGTATTCTTTAAGAAGAGGAAGAAGAAGAAAAAGGTAAAGATAAAAATTATGAACAACAAATACATATCTATCAACAAGTGAATCTAAAAATCAAGTGAATAAAAAATCTGATGAACAGAATAATCTGGTCTATATAATAGAATCAGGGGCATAGAAAGGGAATGGACTGACAATTCTCGGGGGGAAAGGGGTGTGGGGGGTGTGGGAAGAGACTGGACAAAAATCATACACCTATGGATGAGGACAGTGGGGGAGGGGGTAAGGGCATGGGGTAGGGTAGGGTGGGAACCGGGTGGAGGGGAGCTATGGAGGGAAAAAAGAGGAACAACTGTAATAATCTGAACAATAAAGATTAAAAGAAAAAAGAAAAGTTATTTTACAGGTCAAACAGAGATACGATCAAAACAGGATTTGAAATAATGAGCATTTCATCATTTGCAGGGGAGACATTTAGTCTTGGCCACGTTTAATTTAACTTCACAAAGTAGCCATGACTATAATCAGGGTCCCAGGTTGTGTTAGATCATTGAATTGAAAGAGCAAGATCAGGCAGAGTCACTCAAGGGAATGTTTTTCCAGACTGTAAAAGTGTTAGTATATTGCCCAGCCAGCACAGCTCAGTGGTTGAGCATCAACCTATGAACCAGAAAGTCATGGTTAGATTCCCAGGGCACGTGCCCGGGATTGCGGGCTCAATCCCCAGTAAGGAGTATACAGAGGGAAGCTGATCAATGATTCTCTCTCATCATTGATGTTTCTATGTATCTCTCACTGTTGATGTTTCTAGGTCTCTCACCCTCTCCCTTGCTCTCTGAAGCCAATAAAAATATATTTAAAATATTTTTAAATTGTTTGTCTATTAAAATTTCTCCTGGTATATCTTGGTGGAATTAAGTGAGAAAATAATTTTTTTAGCTATAACCTCCTATTAAGGTATAATAAGGTCAACAGGTAAAATACTACAGAGACTTATCTTTCCTTCCATTCATTTTATAAACACCAAGCCTCTACCCTTCTCCTGGGGATGGAAGAGTTTAGTCAGACATAGTTCCCCATTGTCCCTTACGTTCATAATCTACTCTTCCTTCTGGACTCCATCCCCTCTAGCCATGTTCTTTCCTTCCAGATGTCCTCTCTAGCTTTTGGCTTATCATTTCTCTTGGACTGCACATCTTAACCCTTGCTTTTCAAAATCAGCTGCCAATTGTAAAAGGAAAATGGTTCCCAACCAGGTCTGGGACAGAATATTTTACTTGATGTAATTGACAACCTCTTTCTGCGGAAATGAGCATTCCTGATAAAACGCTTAAGCAATTTTCAGGTAAACTTTAATAGAATTGAAACTTGTTCTAAGAAGTCAGTTTAGGTAAGAGCTGATATAAATCCAACCAGGAAGTTATTGGGGAAGAGTATAGTTTTTTATAAAGGCATAGAGCAGGAGCCAAACTATAGCGTGTTGAAGAAAGAAGAAATTGCAGACCATGAATGAAAGTGACTGTTTCAAGAAGTTTGGCTGAGAAAGATGTGGTGGCAGCTTATTTTCAAAGATGGACCTGGTTATGTTTATATGTTGAAGGGAAGAAAGGTTATAACTAGAAATTGGCTCTTTGTTTCTGAATGAACACTTTTGCCTCTCATTACAAATAAGATAATGTGCTCTGATTTGGTTTTATTTCTTTAGAATATGTAAACACTGGGAATTTAGAGAAAAGCTTATTTTATTACCTAGCATTAGAAAGGCAGGATCTCCTAAATTTGCCCACTAGACTCATCAAAGGATCTTGATAAAAATAAAGATTCCAGGGCTTTGTGACAGGCCCACCGAACCAGATGTCTAAGAGAGAGGCCTGGAAATCTGCAGTTTTAACAAGTATCTTATGAGCAAGCAAGGTTGGGGCGGGGCAGGGGGGGGATGATGGAAAGCACAGGCTCTAGAATCAGAAATACCTGGGTTCATGGCCTTGCATGAAGTATTCTACCCGCCCCCCTCAGTGGTTGTTGTATGATGAAATAGTACAAAATGCCCGGTACATATAAGTGTTCAATCTATAATTAGTATCTTAATTTTTTACAAAAGAGAGACTAGTTCTAGGGAACTCCACTTCCTGCACCCAGTTGACTGCCAGTGAAAAGTCTAGTGACCTCTAGTGAACTAGATTTTTTTTTTAATATAGCTAGTCTAAGGATTACATAATCATTCTCTTTTCCTACAAGGAGCCTTTTGCTTTTGCAGCAAGATTGTAACAAAACATTGTCACCCCTCCTAACTGAATTTTTTAATAAGGTTTCTTTATCACAAACTTTTGAGTCTGTTGAATTTTTCCAACCCCTAGACTGTGTGTAACTCCTTGTGCTAATGTTTTTACTTTAGTCCCACTCCATATATTCTGATACTGCCATAAAATGGCCTCTCAACAGTTAATGCAGCTGGAAAGACAGAACTGCACTAGCTTTTTTTTATTAGAAGAACGTGTTAAATTTGAGGAGTGCTACACTGTCCTCTCAGGAATACCAATTCAAGACTAGGGACTTTCACTTACAAGGGCGTTATAGCAAAGCAATGGGAAGAAAATATCCAGTAATGCAGATGCTGTAAACCAGTGTAAACTGGAGAAAAGAGAAGAAATGAAGATAAGATCTTTCTAAAAAGCTAGTGTAGCAAATCAGACATCAGGGATTAAGTAAGCACTAAACAGAAAACAAAATGCAGTACACAAAAGTTGGAATAAAAGATCAGAGCTGAGCAAGTAGAGTTAATTGGATCAATGGGATATCTTTGGCCTAAAGCCACCTTCTTGAATTTAAAGAGGACTCACCCTAGGCAGTAATGCTAGGAATGACAAAGAAGCTTAAAGCTTGAGGATGTTTTTGAATATCAGTAATTGACCTGGATTTTGCCTTTGTTTTCCCTGCTTCTCTTTTTGTTTATTTATGTGGCTGAAATATCTAGCATTCCTTTTTTTTCCCCCCTACTTAATAAAGAGGAATTAATTTTGTCACTTTACTAGGTTCAACTGAACAGGCTTGTCTAAAGGGCTTAGTCTTGGGTTAAAGTTGTTACAGAGTAGGGGTAAGGCATATCACAGCAGCACTCAGGGACCAGGATGGCAGCCTGGCAGAAGAGCAAAGCCAGACAAGCCTAAGATAGTAGATGTGAAGCAGCCTGGGACAGGAGATAGAAACAAAGGTCTAAAAGAGTGGGTTACTGCTTAACAAACAAACAAACAAAAAAAGCCCTAGCCAATCTGGCTCAGTAAATAGAGCATCAGCCTATGGACCAAAGAGTCCTGGATTAGATTCTGCTCAAGGAACGTACCTTGGTTACAGGCTCCTCCCCAGCCCCTGCAAGAGGCAACCAATCCATGTGTTTCTCTCACATCAATGTTTCTCCCGGTCTTTCCCTCTCTCTTCCACTCTCCCTAAAAATCAATGGAAAAATATCCTTGGGTGAGGATTAAGTAAGTAAGTAAGTAAGTAAGTATATAAATAATAAATAAATAAATAAATAAATAAATAAATAAATAAATAAATAAGTAGGTTTCTCCAGTTAGCCATCCTAGAATCCAGAGAAAGAAGTTAGTGAACTTGGTGAAGGAGATGGCGGGTCAATGAGATGTGGTAGAAGGCAGATCCAAATAGGTACTCAAAGAGTTCTCAAATAACCCAAACACTGGAATCAATGAAAAACACTTGGACAATGATGCCTTCCGTCTGCCCAGAATGCTCTTCTCTAAGCTTTCTACAGGACTCACTCTCTCCCTTCCTTCAGACCTTGATCAAATATGTTCTTCACAGTAAAGCCATCTTGTCTAAAATGCTAATACCTTTACCCACCATCACCCCCCAACACACACACAATCCCTATCTCCCTCCCAAGCTGTTTTATTTTTCCTCTTAGTTCTTATTAGTGTCTAACATCCTATCTAATAAAAGAGTAATATGCAAATTGATCGTACCTCCGCTACACCCACAAGCCATGCCCACCAGCCAATCAGGAGGGAATATGCAAATAAATCCAACCAAGATGGCTACCGCCACAGAGAGCAGGAGGGAGGCTTGGGTTTCTCTGGCAATGGAGGAAGCCAAGCTTTCCACCTGACCTTGCTGGCCCAGGCCTCCACTCAATGCTACAAAGTTTCAATTATAGAAGATAAATAAAGCCCAATAGAAATGGCGGCAGCCACGGAGCTGGAGAGAGCAGGAGGCTAGGGTTGCCCCTGGCGATGGAGGAAGCCAAGCTTCTGCAGCCCTGGCCTGCTTTGGCCTCCACTTAAGGCTACAAAGTTTCAATTATAGAAGATACATAAATCCCAACAGAAATGGCTGCCGCCATGGAGCGAGCAGAAGGCTTGGCTCCACTCCAGGCTACAAAGTTTCAATTGTAGAAGATAAATAAATCCCAGATCCCAGGGCCTCTGCTTGAGTCGCCGGGGGGTGTGGCCGGCCTGCAAACCACCACAGGCCCCTCGCCCAGGCCCCCCCAGGCCCCAAGGGAACCCCCACCCTGATCCAGGACACCCTTCAGGGCAAACCAGCTGGCCCCCACCTGTGCACCAGGCCTCTATCCTATCTAATAAAAGAGTAATATGGAGATTGACCATCACTCCAACACACAAGATGGCTGCCCCCATGTGGTCAAAGATCCTGCCCCCATGTGAACACAAGATGGCCACCACAAGATGGCCAGCAGGGGAGGGCAGTTGGAAGGGACCAGGCCTGCAAGGGAGGGCAGTTGGGGGTAATCAATCCTGCAGGGGAGGGCAGTTAGGGGAGACCAGGCCAGCAGAGGAGGGAAGTTGGGGGCGACCAGGCCTGCAGGGAAGGGCAGTTGAGGGGGACCCAGGCCTGCAGGGGAGAGCAGTTAGGAGTGGCCAGGCCTGCAGGGGAGGGCAGTTAGGGGTGACCAGGCCTGCAGGGGAGGGCAGTTAGGGGTGACCAGGCCTGCAGAAGAAGGCAGTTAGGGGCAAAGAGGCTGGCAGGGGAACAGTTAGGCATCAATCAGGCTGGCAGGGGAGTGGTTAGGGGGTGATCAGGCTGGCAGGCAGAAGCAGTTAGGGGCAATCAGGAAGGCAAGCAGGCAAGCAGTTGGGAGCCAGCAGTCCTGGATTGTGAGAGGGATGTCCCAGATTGGAGAGAGTGCAGGCTGGGCTGAGGGACAACCGCCACCCCCCCATGCACGAATTCTGTGCACCGGGCCTCTAGTCCTATATAATAAAAGGCTAATATGCAAATCGACCAAACGGCAGAATGACCGTCGCTCTGACATGCACTGACCACCAGGGGGCATATGCTCAATGCAGGAGCTTCCCCCTGGTGGTCAGTGTGCTCCCTTGCGGGGAGTGCCACTCAGCCAGAAGCCGGGCTTATGGCTGGTGATCACAGCAGCAACAGCTGGGGCCTCTCCCGCCTCTTTGGCAGCGGTAAGGATGTCTGACCCGCCTCTTTGGGAGCAGGGGGCTGGCCTAAGCCATCAGTCGGACATCCCCCAAGGGCTTCCGGACTGTGAGAGGGCGCAGGCCAAGCTGAGGGACACTGCCCCCGCCCCGAGTGCACCAATTTCATGCACCAGGCCTCCAGTATCATATATTTTGCTTATTTATCTTGTTTAATCTTGCCTTGCCCACTGAAATATAAACTCCATGACAGAGAACTTTGATTATTTACTGCTATGTCCCCTACACCTAGAACACCACTGAGCACATTTTATTGACACTCAGCAAATATCTGTGACAAAAAATGTTGAAGTTTGTTAGCTGATCATGAAGATAACTTGTTCAAAATCATTAGAAGTACCAGGACACATTCCCTAGCCCAGTGGTCGGCAAACTCATTAGTCAACAGAGCCAAATATCAACAGTACAACGATTAAAATTTCTTTTGAGAGCCAAATTTTTTAAACTTAAACTTCTTCTAACACCACTTCTTCAAAATAGACTCGCCCAGGCCGTGGTATTTTGTGGAAGAGCCACACTCACGGGGCCAAAGAGCCACATGTGGTTCACGAGCCGCGGTTTGCCAACCACTGCCCTAGCCGGTTTGGCTCAGCCAATAGAGCGTCGACCTGCGGACTAAAGGGTCCCAGGTTTGATTCTGGTCAAGGGCACATGCCTGGGTTGCAGGCTTGATCCCCAGTGGGGGAGTGCAGGAGGCAGCCGATCAATGATTCTCTCTCATCATTGATGTTTCTATTTCTCTCGCCCCCTTCCTTCCTCTCTAAAATTAATAAAATAAAATAAAAAGAATATTGGCCTATAACTTAAAACAAAAAAGAAGAAGAAGTACCAGACCACAATTTCTACATTCTTTTGGGGGAAGAAAAGAAGAGGAAATATTGAGAAAAATCATTTGATAAAAAATACAGTATCATGAGCCCGGCTGGTGTGGTTCAATGGCTGAACATCAACCTATGAACCAGGAGGTCATGGTTCAATTCCCAGTCAGGGCACAAGCCAGGGTAGTGGGCTTAATTCCCAGTGTGGGGCATGTAGGAGGCAGCCAATCAATGATTCTCTCACATCATTGATGTTTCTATCTCTGTCTCCCTCTCTGAAATCAATTTTTTTAGTGCCCTTATAAGAAAGGAAGAGACAATAGAGCTTGCAGACAGTAGAGAGAATGTGGTTATTTGCAAGTCAGGAAGAGGGCCCTTACCAAGGACTGAATTTGCTGGCACCTTGATCTTGAACTTCCCAGCCTCCAGAACGGTGAGAAACAAACCTCTGTTGGTTAAGCCACGCAGGCTATAGTATTTTGTTATAGCAGTCCAAACTGACTAAGACAATCCTAATGTCCTTTAATAGAAGTCTGTACCATAAATAAATTATGGTACAGCCATATGATCAAATATTATGCAACTGTTAAATAAAAATGAGAAAGCTATATGAGAAATATAGCTGTTCTAGAAAGACCTCAAGATACACTATTAGAGAAAAAATCAAAGTGCAGAACAATATATAGAAGTATTGCTTTTTGTATAAAAAGGGGGAAGAAATAAGAATGTGTATTTGTACATGCTTGTATAAACATAAAGATACATAGGAAACTAAGAGGGGAGAGAGTAAGGTAAAAACTGGACAGATAGGGTACAAGCATGGAAGAGAAACTTAACACTTTATAATATTTTACACTTTGATTTTTTGAACAGTGTGAAAAAAATTGCCTCTTCAAAAATAAGTTTAAATATGTAAATCCCTGACCTCTCTCTAGAACTCAAGACTACCTGCCAAACATTTCTTCTGAAATGTCTAATAGATTTCTCAAATATGACATGTCCAAAACAGAACATCTGATTTTCATGGACTAGAAAATTTACTTAGTCCATGAATTCTCATCATTGCTTCCACTCTTAACCATTTGTGCCCATTCTTTATATAGTAGCCAAATTTATTTTTAAAACACTGATCATATTATGTTGCCCCAGCTTAAAACCTTCCAAAGCCATCCTATGGCCACTGGAATAAAATCTAAGCCTCTTACCAAATTCTATATGGATCTACTGCCTTGGCCCAGCTCTCTTTCATTCCATTCCAGACAAGTTATTTCCCATCTTTGGGCCTTTGGGCCCTCTGCCTGGAATTTTCAGCCCCTGTAACAACTTGTGGCTGACAAAGTGTCATTATTTAGGTCTTAGCAAAAACGAATGGTGATAAGACGAATGTTATAAGTAATCTTATCCCCCAGCTTTTTATTTGTTTTTGCTCTTAGGAAATAATAGAACCAAATGTATGTCTCTCTTCTTGCCATTGGATAGGATCTTAGTATGTTATTGATTAATGTGAGTTATGAGCTTACTTGTTTCTCCCCAAAAATTCATTTATTGAAGTCCTAATCCCAAGTACCTCAGAATGTTCATTTCAAATAGGATCTTTCAAAAGATAATTAAGTTCAGCCCTAGCCGGTTTGGCTCAGTGGATAGAGCATCGGCCTGCGGACTGAAGGGTCCCAGGTTCGATTCTGGTCAGGGGCATGTACCTTGGTTGCGGGCACATCCCTAGTGGGGGGTGTGCAGGAGACAGCTGATCAATGTTTCTCTCACATTGATGTTTCTAACTTTCTATCCCTCTCCCTTCCTCTCTGTAAAAAATCAATAAAATATATATTTTTTTAAAAAAAAAGATAATTAAGCCGAAACCGGTTTGGCTCAGTGGATAGAGCGTCGGCCTGCGGACTGAAGGGTCCCGGGTTCGATTCCGGTCAAGGGCATGTACCTTGGTTGCGGGCACATCCCCAGTGGGTGGTGTGCAGGAGGCAGCTGATCGATGTTTCTCTCTCATCGATGTTTCTAGCTCTCTATCCCTCTCCCTTCCTCTCTGTAAAATATCAATAAAATATATTTAAAAAAAAAAAGATAATTAAGTTCACCACCCAAAGTCAAAGCTCCTTCCATCACTATATATTTTACCCCCTTTACCAAGATGTATTATGGAATTGTACACTTGAAACCTATAAAATTTAACCAATGTCACTGCAATAAATTTAATTTTTAAGACAATTTAATTAAAATGAGGTCATCAGGGTAGTCCAATATAACAAGTAGTCCCTGATCCAATATAACAAGTGTTCTTAGAGGAGATTAAGACACAGATACATAGAGAAGGAAGATGTAAAGACACAAGAAGACAACCGTCTACAAACCAAGGAGAAATCAACCTCAGAAGAAATCAACCCTGTCAGCATCTTGCTCTCAGATTTCTAGCCTCAAAAATTGTGAGAAATACATTTCTGCTGTTTAAGCCACCCACTTTTTTGATACTCTGTTATGGCAGTCCTAGCAAACTAATACATTGGGCATTAACTAACATCTCCCCGGACTTGCTTTGAGTGTACATCCTAATTTTTTGTACTCTCTGATATTTTACTTATATTTTGTTTTTCTTTTATGTATGTGTTTATATAGCCACCTCAAATCCTTTTGGGAATCCATCAGTCCCCTGAAGTATGAGTCTGATAATCCTTTCTTTAAAGTGTGGGATTAAGAATAATTTGCCATCACTGGTTCTTAATGAATCTTCCTGGATCCTGATCAACACTGCTTCCTTTTCTAAGTGGCTGTATGCTAAATGACTAATGATCTACTCAAGAATCTTGCCAAGGATCAACATCAGGTTGAGGGGGATGGCGGGGTGAGAAGCACCTAAAGAGTCTGGAATAAGGAATCTAGTGTTGGCATTAGTACTAAGGACTTTGGGAGTAATTTTTGGAATCTGGGCACTGCTTTTCACAAATTTAATCAAAGAAATTGTTTGATACAGCCAGCTGTATGTTTAAATGAGTACATGCTATATACTAAACACATTGCTAAACATACGGTTATTTCATTTAATTCTCACCACAACCCTGTGAGGTAAATATTGGTATCTCCATTTTAGAGACCAAGAAATTGAAACACTGGAGAGGTTCAGTAGTTTTTCCCAGGTCACACAGCTAGTAAGTGATAGCACCTGCTTTGATAAGCAGCAGTCCGACTTCAGAGCCCAGGCTCTTACTGGATTATGCTAGAGATGACAAATAATAGCACCCAGTCAGTTCGTTTATTTATTAAACAATTATTGTGTTTATTTTTTTAATATATTTTTATTAATTTCAGAGAGGAAGAAAGAGGGAGAGAGAGGTAGAAACATCAATGATGAGGGAGAATCATTGATTGGCTGCCTCCCGCACGCCCCACCCTGGGGATCAAGCCTGTAACCCAGGCATGTGCCCCGACTGGAAATAGAACCGTGACCTCCTGGTTTATAGGTTGACACTCAGCTACTGAGCCATGCCCGCCAGGTGAACAAATATTATGTTTAAAACACTGCTTTGGAGATACTGAAGATATAAAAATGAATAGATTATAATTCTGCCCTCAGAGAACTCTTGGTCTTGCTAAGCAAGGCCAATAGCTATTACAAATAAATACATTACAATATTGTATGAGAGAACAATTTAAAAAGGTTCACGTTTCCGAAGTATTGAAGTACAATCAGTATGCTTAGTCTGAGAAACAATTATATACTGATATTGCTAGAGATAAAATGAGAGGGAAGAGCAGGAAACAAGGCTGGACATATTGACATTATGCTCCCCCTGGGAGTTTCACATGTTACATTTACCCAATTTTCATCATAACTTCTCTTGATTTTTTTAAATCACCATGTTATATAATTTGGGCAGACGGTATGCTTTACCCCACCTGAGGCTACAGCTAATTTCCTTCACTGGTTGACTGGATTCAACAAATTTCCTCATTACCTGACTGGATTCTACATCCCTTTTCTATTTTCTATGTGGGGAATCAATTCTATAGCTATTTAGTTGACAGGCTAGGAGAGACAGGTAATTACTATTCAGTGACATAAGGCAATCTCAAAGATATGTACCTGACACAAGTGGTAGCAGGAAGGTGTGTTCTACTCCATTTGAGTAGGAGACAACTAAACCGAGTCTTGAAGGATAAGCAGGTATTTCAAGCAGAGGAAATAACATGTATTGTATAGAGGCATGAAACACAGCTTGTATGAGATACATTAACTAGTCTAACCAGAGTGTAAAATGTACCTAGAAAGCCCAGCCAGAGTGGCTCAGTGGTTGAGCATCAACCTATGGACCAGGAGGTCACAGTTTGATTCCCAGTCAGGGCATATGCCTGGATTTCGTGCTCGATCCCCAGTATGGGGCATGCAGGAGGCAGCCAATCAGTGATTCTCTCATCATTGATGTTTCTATCTCTCTCTCCCTCTCCCTTCCTCTCTGAAATCAATTAAAAAAATATATTTTTTTAAAACATACCTAGAGAAATGGTGAGAAAAGAGACTGGCCAGGTAAGGCAATACCCAAAAGAAAGAATCATGTATTCCATACCATGATGTTTGGATTTTTCTGGTAATTGGGAGTCACTAATGAGTTTTAAGACTCAGAGTAGCCGAAACTGGTTTGGCTTAGTGGATAGAGCGTCAGCCTGCGGACTGAAGGGTCCCAGGTTCGATTCTGGACAAGGGCATGTACCTTGGTTGCGGGCACGTCCCCAGTGGAGGGTGTGCAGGAGGCAGCTGATCGATGTTTCTCTCTCATCGATGTTTCTGACTCTCTATCCCTCTCCCTTCCTCTCTGTAAAAAATCAATAAAATATATTTAAAAAAAAAAAAAGACTCAGAGTAACATGATTAGAGTTTCATTTTAGAAATTGCCTCTGGCAGCATCTGGAGGATGAAATCAAAGCAGAGAGATTAGTCAAAAGGACTACTGCAAAAGACAAACTGAAGGGCAATTTATCAACATCTGTCAGCATGAAAAATCTACATACCTTTTAACTCAGCAGTTCCACATGTATAGAAGATTATATACAAGGTAATTCATAGCACCTAAATGTTCAATAGTCATCTATAAAATGAAATACTTTAAAGCCATAAAAAAACCATTTTATGTGTTGATATAAAATGATTCCAAAGTTATTAAATTACAAAAAAAATATAGAACAGCATGTAATATGCACCAATATTCAAGTAAAAAGGTAAAATAAAAGTATTTTATGTTTTTAACATGCATGCAATACATTAAAGAACAACACATGCATAAAATATTTCTGGAAGGAAATACTGGGAACTGATAACATTACTTGTTTCCAGAGAGGTAAATTGTGTGGATGAGATATAGGAATGGGAACAGACATTACACTAGAGCTTTGAATCTAAAGCCATGTTATACTGTATTATCAATTCCTAAATAAATAAATCCAATTTTAATTTAAGAAAGGAAAAAAAATCCTAGTAAGAGATAAAGAGGATCTCTGAATCAAGAAAGTAGCAGTCACAGGTGAAGAAAAAGGGACAGATAAGAAAAATGTTAAGGATATAAAACGAAACAATTTCATGACTCTTTAGAGATAACATGTAAGAGAGGAGTTTATAATAACACCAGATTTCTGACCTAGGAAACTGAGTGATCCTATAGGTGCCACTTTCTAAGGTAATGAATACAGAGAGTAACAAGTTTATGAAAAAGAAAATGAGTACAATTGTGAACATGTTATGTTTGAAGTGTGTGAGACCACATATCCAACTCCTACTAGGTAAATGATTCATCCAACCAACTATGCTAACTGCTGAGAGTACGTACATGGTAGGAAAGTGTACCTGTCAGGGAAATATTGGGCTATATGGTAGGAAGCTCAAAGAAGAATTCTGGACAAGAGATGTGGATAGAGATTTTGGAGTCATTAGAACATGTGTGGTTGATATGGGCTGAATTGGGTTCTCCACAAATTTCATATGTTTAACTCCTAACACCCAGTACCTCAGAATGTGACTATATCTGGAGATAAGGTCTTCAAAGAGGTAATGAAGATCAAAATGAGTTTATTAGAGTGGGCCCTATCCAATATGACTGGTGTCCTTGTAAGAAGAAATGTGGACACTGACATGAACATAGAGAAGATGATGTGAAGACACAGGTAGAAGACAGTCATCTACAAGCCAATGAGAGAGGCCTGGAAAAGACTCTTCCTTCACAGTCCTCAGAAGAAGCCAACTGTGCCAACACCTTGAGCTTGAACTTCTATCTTCCAGAACTGTAAGAAAATAAACTTCTGGGGGGGAAAAAATTTGTTTTAGCTCTCTGAGTGTCTGTGAGTTCATCCAGTCAGTGGTACTATGTTATAGTAGCCCTAACAAACTAATACAGTGGTTGTGAGCAGAAGAGGCTGTGAGCATGGCTTTTGATTTTTTTAAGAATATGTTGGGGTTTTTTATTTTTTAGAAAGGGGCGAGAGAGAGAAAGAGAAGCATCAATCGGTTGCCTCCCATAGCACCTGGAACAGGGATCGAACCCGCAACCTGAGTAAATGCCCTGACCGGGAATTGAATTGGAAACCTTACGGTGCATGGGGCGATGCTCAACCAACTGAGCCACACCGACTTTTAATTTTTTTTAAATTCAAATCACAGAGGATTCTGGGAAGATGGCAGAAGAAGCAACATAGTTTTTGGACCTCCCCAAATCTCACCATAAAAACAGATAAAGCAATTAGAGTAGCAATATAAAAAGCTGATAGAGAACATCTACACCAAAACTAGGTTAAAGGTAGCCTTACAAATCCAAAAATATGGATGTGTGGACATAAGAACCAACATCTACAAGAGCTGCATGATACCATTAACAGGGAAGTGAGGAGAACCAAAAGACAGCTGATTGACCTGCGAATCCAAAAAAAGCCAACAAGTATTCACTTAAAAGTTAAACGTGGCCCTCGCTAGTTTGGCTCAGTGGATAGAGTGTTGGCCTGCAGACCGAAGGGTCCCAGGTTTGATTCCAGTCAAGGGTACATGCCTGGGTTGCGGGCTCGGTCCAATGTGCAGAAGGCCAGCCAATCAAAGATTCCCTCTCATCATTGATGTTTCTATCTCTCTCTTCCTCTCCCTTCCTCTCTGAAATTAATAAAAATATATCTTTTTTAAAAAGTTAAAGGTGTGCCCAGCCAGCATGGCTCAATGGTTGAGTGTCAACCTATGAACCAGAAGGTCACAGTTCATTTCCCAGTCAGGGCACATGCCTGGGTTGCAGGCTCAATCCCTGGTGTGGAGTGTGCAAGAGGCAGCTGATTCTCTCTCATCATTGATGTTTCTATCTCTTGCTCTTCCTCCCTCTCTCAAATCAATAAAAATATATTACAAAAAAAGTTAAAGGCATAAATTTAAGAATAATAGCTAAAAATATAATGGGTTTTGCACACTCAAACAGCATCTAAGAAAACATACCTTTGAATTGTCAGAGTAATCTTTTCCAGACCCCTCAAGGCACAACTACAGGCAGACATGAAAGCAAACCCTCATTGTTATCTTGTTCCCCAAATACCATCTATATGTATTGAAAATGTTAATTATTAACTATCCTGTACTCACCAATGTAAAAGATGTGTTATACTTTTTATCCAGTTCCAGAGATCCCCGTCACCCATATCACCACCCACACTTTGCTTTCTGCTGCCCCCTTAATCTACCACCAATGGATATCATGCAACCCTCCTTATGTCTCCTCTTTTGATTCTAATCCTATATAATATACAAATTGACCCTACCAGCGGAATGACCAGGAATGACCGGTCGCTATGACTCACACTGACCACCAGGGGGCAGATGCCCAATGCAGGAGCTGCCCCGTGGTGGTCAGTGCACTCCCATAGGGGGAGCTCCGCTCAGCCAAGGCTGCAAGCGTAGCTGCTGCGGTGACAGGAGCCTCTCCCGCCTCCTCTGCAATGCTAAGGATGTCCGACTGCGGCTTAGGTAGTCCGACATCCCCCGAGGGCTCTCTGGCTGCCAGAGGGATGTCTGACAGAGGGATGCCAGCTTAGGCCTGATCCTCTGGGGAGCGGGCCTAAGCTGGCAGGTGGCCTAAGTTTGAGAGGGTGCAGGCTGGGCTAAGGGACCCCCCCCCCAAGAGCATGAATTTTCATGCCCGGTCCTCTAGTTATAAAATAAGCTGCAAAACTGCCCTTCTCCAGAGCATTTTCACAATCGGTTGAGATTTTGCTCTCCAGCAAATGTAGTCAGTTTGGCTCAAATAAAATCATAAAAATCTCTAGAGGTTTAGACGTTTCTTAGGTTGACAGTCTCTGTAATCATTCTCACTGAAACAAACAACCAAGGGTGAAGATCAAAGATACAAGTACAAGTTGGAAATAGAATAGCACACTCAGAAAGAAGAGCTCAAAGAAGAAATCAGAAGTGACAATTTAACAAAGAAATATTTGCTAAAGAATTAGAAATGTTAAGTATCAAACACAAACTGAAATGGGGAATAGACAAGATCTGAAGCACCATGTACTCAAACTGTCATAGTCATCAAATGTCATACTTAACAAAAGTATATATTTCATCAGGGAAGAATTAGGATCCTAAGGAACATACCTTAAAAAATAATGCCAAGGGGATCTATATAAAAGCAAAGGAAAAAATGCTGAAAAAATATAATATTGTGCAGGATAGTCCACTCATAGACTATTAATTTGCTCTCTCAACTGAAGGTATCTTTCCCTACTCTATTCTAGGCAGGTAGCCAAATCTTTGGTTTAACTTGCCATAAGGACTTTTTAATTTGCTTCTAGGTAACAATCGCAACTCAGACTTTTTCTAAAAAGCTGTCTTCTCTGAGAGTGAGATATGAAGTGACTCTGCTGGGTAAAATGAGCCAAAGTAGTTTCATCTAAGTTTCCAACAAGTTTGGCCCTTGAAACCTGACAGAAATTTGACATATTAAAAAAAATACAGTGGGATCTGCACAGGCATCCCACTTCTTCCTTTTAACTGAAAAAAAAAAAATCAGCAAACTAGCTATTTATAAAAATACTCTAAAAAACATCTCCATCAGATTTGTCTCCACGTGGCTTCCCTGAACTGCCAAAAAGTTATAATTTATACTACTGTTCTTTAGTTTTTCTATCCAGATTTTGGATTTGCTCAAGCAGATTTCCTAATTCTCATCAGAATAATATGTATATGTTGAAAATCTTTATCTTGTTCATATCATTTCCCTTTGCATCAGTTAGGATTAGCTTTGGTTGCCTATTGGAAAATTCTAAGAATGCCTTAAACAGAATAGAACTTATTTCCCTCACATATAACAAAAAATGAGTTGCACAGTCCAGGCTTGGTATGTAGATACACAGTTGCTATGGTCTAAATGTTTGTGTCAAACCTTTCATCCTTTAACTTTACAATATCCAACCATGTATTTATATTTTAAACTCTGGTTTTAGGGAATTTCAAAATTCTCTAAATGATGAACAGCTAGATGACAAACAGCTATTATATACTTTTTAAAGTATTTTTTTTTTTTATTGATTTCAGAGAGGAAGGGAAAGGGAGAGAGAGCTAGAAACATCCATGATGAGAAAGAATCATGTATCGGCCACCTCCCACACGCCTCCTACTGGGCACTGAGCCAACAACCTGAGCATATGTCCTGACCGGAAATTGAACCTATGACCTCCTAGTTCATAAGTCAATGCTCAACCACTGAGCCACGCGAGCAGGGCTATTATAGATTTTTTTAAAGATACTTCAAGAGGATGAAATCATGGCCATAGCTTTGTATGTTATTAAAGTAATTCTCCAACACACTACAAAGGTTTGTCAGTTTTGGGGTTTTTTTTTTTAGTCTTCACCAGAGGATATTTTTTCCATTGCTTTTCATAGCATGAGTGGAAGGGAGGCAGGGAAGGGAAAGAGAGAGATAAATAATGATGTGAGAGAGACACGTCCCCCATGTGCCCCGACAAGGGGTGGGGAGTGAACTGCAAATCAGGTCCCTTGACTGGGAATCAAACCAATGGCCCTTCGGTCCACAGGCTGTTGCTCAAACACAGTGGTCAGCAAACCACGGCTCGCGAGCCGCATGCTCTTTGGCCCCTTGAGTGTGGCTCTTCCACAAAATACCACGGCCTGGGCGAGTCTATTTTGAAGAAGTGGCGTTAGAAGAAGTTTAAGTTTAAAAAATTTGGCTCTCAAAAGAAATTTCAATGGTTGTACTGTTGATATTTGGCTCTGTTGACTAATGAGTTTGCCGACCACTGCTCTAAGGGTTAGAATCTAACCACTTAGTAATACTGTCCAGGGTGCCAGTTATTTTTTATTATACAACCAATGTGATGATTTGATTATATTTTGTACTTTTGATTATATTTTGTGTTGTGCCTTTCCATTGCTTCCCCCACAGTCATTTTAGGAGACAAAGTAGAGATAATGGGGTCCTCCACTGGGGAGGCTCTTGTCCCATGAACGTCTCCACTGCATCATCCACATCTCCTGGGAAAGGGTCATATAGTCAGGTATGGCTTTTTACCTGAAATGCGGTACAGCTTTGGGTGATTTTCTAGAGGCTCTTAGCCTTAGGGAAGTCCCCATTGTGGGTTTTTTGGTGTGTTTTTTTTTAATATATTTTATTGGTTTTTTACAGGGAGGATGGGAGAGAAACATTGATCAGCTGCCTCCTGCACACCTCCTACTGGGGATATGCCAGCAACCAAGGATCATGCCCTTGACCAGAATCGAACCTGGGACCTTTCAGTCCGAAGGCCGATGCTCTATCCACTGAGCCAAACCAGTTAGGGCGGAAGTCCCCATTGTTAGGAATGCTGTTCTCATATCCTTTGCAATCCAGATCAAGAGCAGCATGGGCTTATCTGTCTTTGTTTTGTTAGTTTCCTGTTCCATGTGGGCAAAAACACACTGCAGGGGGAGGGGAGCTGTGTCAATGGTTAGCTCTCCTCCTGAGTAGTCTGTGCCATTCAGCCTCAATAGTGCATGGCAGTCGCTGGGGCCAGCACATCTTGCCCTGAAGCTGACACAGGTAAGTGGTCTACACACACACCTCCTGAGCTGTACCTAAGCTGTAGGTGAAGGATACCCTTCCCTTCCCACCAGGAACAGATACGGCAGTGGGGTTGGCCAGGTGCCATATGATGCAAAAATTTTAAGCAAAGAAGTACACTCAAGCCCAGAACAGGGAAAGATATTCCCAAATCAGTTCACATGTCCAGCACAGGCTGTGAGGGCTCCTTATCTTCATGTAAGAAAATGTTCCAGGCCCAAGGCATATTCCCATGCAATTATGGAAGGGTCAACAGGCTGTGCGCAACTGCCTTTCCCAACACCTGTCTTATCTTTTAACAGATGCAATAGATGAGGTATCCCTGTTCCAAAGGACCTTCTCTTTTCAAGGAATCTGCTCCTGTAACTTTTGCCCATTTTACCACATCATAAATCTCCTCCCACCCCCCAATTACTAAATCACTCCCATGAGCATAAAACCAGGCTCTAGTATCTCCCGTTTAAAAAGTACGGAGTTTCTTTCCTGGCTGGTGTAGCTTGGTGGATTGAGCATTGTCCCATGGACCAAGAGATCCTGGGTTTGATTCCCAGTCAGGGCACATGCCCAGGTTTCAGGCTCGATCTTTAGTAGGGGGTGGGCAGCAGGCAGATGATCGATATGCTTCTCATTGATGTTTCTATCTCTCTCACCTTCTCCCTTCCTCTCTGAAATCAATAAAAATATTTAAAATCTCTCTCTATATATATAAAGCCCTAATATGCAAATAGACCGAACAGCGGAACAAACGAACAACTGGTCACTATGACATGTGCTGACCACCAGGGGGCACACGTGGAACATGGCAGGCATTGGCCACGGCTGGATGGTGGAGCAGGTGAGTGGGGGCGCCAGACCAAGGCAGGGCGCCGATCGCTGTCATCAGGGCAAGCCTCTGGTGGTTATTGAAAATTCTTTGCTCCCACACATCCCAGTCCCATCTAGCACTCACACCTGCTGCCGGTGCCAGCCCCGCTTGCACCCGCTGCCCGTGCCCAGCGCTGGCCCCAATCGCTTGGCGCCGTCAGTGGGTGCAGCTGCCGGTCCTGATTGCCCCTCAGGGCTTCTCCACCTACTGCTCCTGAGGGGCCATCGGGGTAGCCGCCAATGCTCATACCCGCTGACGGCGCCAGCCCCAACTGCTCCACGCCGGCAGCGGGTGCAAGCAGGACCGGCACCATCAGCGCATGGGAGCAGTGGCAGCAGGAGCAGGGCTGCTGGCAGACAGGGGACTGGGGGCCATGGCAGGAGAGGCCGGGTGGGGGCACGGAGGATGGACCAAGACCCGATCCTGTGCCCACTGCAGCCTCGGGGCCCAACAGTTCCTTTCAAGGTGCAAAAATTCATGCACTGGGCCCCTAGTAAGTAAGTAAATAAATAAATAGTAGAGTTTCTTGATCTTACAACCCTCTCCAGCTACTGATCCATTTCTGCCTTCTTACCTCTCTTTCTCATTACTCTTCAACTGGGCTTCTATTATTGCCATTCCACTTGAGACTGCATTTACAAGATCATTGGTAATTTTCATGTTGCCAAACCTGATGGTTATTTCTATTATCTTTGTTTTGTTTGTTTTTATTAATCCTCACCTGAAGATAATTTTCCCACTGATTTTTTTAAAAAAATACATATTTGTTGATTTCAAAGAGGGAGAGAGAGATAGAAACATCAATGATGAGAGAGAATCATTAACTGGCTGCCTCCTGCAAGCCTCCTACTGGGGATTGAGCCCACAACCTGGGCATGTGCCCTTGAGTGCAATCTAACCTGGGACCCTTCAGTTTGCAGGACGGCACTTTATCCACTGAAACAAACCAGCTAGGGCGTCCATTGATTTTTAGAGAGTGGAAGGGAGAGATGGAGAGGGGGGGCAAAAGGGAGAGGAGGAAAGAGGGAGAAAGGAAGAAGGGGAGAGGGGGAAGAAGGAGAGGGAGAGGGACACATTTATTGGCTGCCTCCCATACACACCCCAACCTGGGCCAGTGATGGAATCTGCGACCCTTTGGTGCTCAGGCCAACTCTCTAACCACTGAAACAGACTGGCCAGGGCGTCATCTTTGTTATCTTAATTCACCTTTCAAAAGAATTCATTCAATTGAGCTATCTCTTCCTGTACTCTTCAGAGATATCACACTCTCCATTTTTCCCCTCGAGGGGTCTCCTTTGGTGACACTTCTCTGCTGCAACTCTAAAGCTTGCAGAGTTCCAAAGCTTTGTCCTGAGCCTTCTCATCTTTATTTCTACTCTTGCCCTGATGATCTCACTCAATGTCATGCCTAAAATACCTTACTCATGCCAATAACACTCAATCCCAGAACTCTCCTCTGAACTTCAGACTCATGTATCAAACTGCCTCCTTGCCATCTCCACATATATGTGATAACCCTCCCCCTCCCCCAATTTAGCTCTTTACTGTTTCAAGAACTAACACTTTATCATTCCATGGAGTAATAACACTTTATCATTTCATGAAGTATTCAATTCACAGTTGTGTGTCCTGCAATCAAATTAAAGTTTACTAACCTGTTCAGTTTGGACACTAGAAAAAAGAACATTTTATCCTAAGGAAAGATTCCTAAATTCTTATATATTTTTATTGTTTTAATTGAGGTATAATTGACATACATAATACTAGTTTCAGGTGTACAATATAATGACTTGATATTCATATATATTATGAAATGATCATCATAATAACTCTGGTTAACATCCCATCACCACACAGTTACAGAATTTTATTTTACTTTATTAAATAAATCTTTATTGTTCAGATTATTACAGGTGTTCCTCTTTTTTTTCCCCCCCATAGCTCCCCTCCACCTGATTCCCCACCCCATCCCATGCCCTTAACCCCCGCCACTGTGTTCATCCATAGGTGTAAGATTTTTGCCCAATCTCTTCCCGCACCCCTCACACTCCCGTCCCCCTGAGAATTGTCAGTCCACTCCCTTTCTATGTCCCTGATTCTATTATATTCATCAGTCCATTCTGTTCATCAGATTTTTTATTCACTTGATTTTTGAATTCACTTGTTTGTAGGTATGTATTTGTTGTCATTTTGTTGTTCATAATTTTTATCTTTACCTTTTTCTTCTTCTTCCTCTTCTTAAAGAATTCCCTTCAGTATTTCATGTAATCCTGGTTTGGTGGTGATGAACTCCTTTAGCTTTTTCTTGTCTGTGAAGCTCTTTATCTGCCCTTCAATTCTGAATGATAGCTTTGCTGGGTAGAGTAATCTTGGTTGTAGGTTCTTGCTGTTCATCACTTTGAATATTTCTTGCCACTCCCTTCTGGCCTGCATAGTTTCTGTTGAGAAATCAGCTGACAGTCATATGGGTACTCCCTTGTAGGTAACTAACTGTTTTTCTCTTGCTGCTTTCAAGATTCTCTCTTTGTCTTTTGCCTTTGGCATTTTAATTGTGATGTGTCTTGGTGTGGTCCTCTTTGGATTCCTCTTGTTTTGGGTTCTCTACACTTCCTGGACTTGTAGGTCTATTTCTTTCACCAGGTAGGGAAAGTTTTCTGTCATTATTTCTTCTAAAAGGTTTTCAATATTTTGCTCTCTCTCTTCTTCTGGCACCCCAATAATTCGGATGTTGGTACACTTAAAGTTGTCCCAGAGGCTCCTTAAACTATCTTCATATTTTTGGATTCTTTTTTCTTTTTGTTTTTCTGGTTGGGTGTTTTTTGTTTCCTCATATTTCAGATCTTTGGTTTGATTCTTGGGGTCCTTTGATCTATAGTTGAATTTCTGTATATTCTTTATTTCTGACAGTGTATGCTTAATTTCTGACTGGTCCTTTTCCATTTTTTTGGCATTCTCATTAAGGTCTTTGAAGGTCTCACTAAGCTCCTCGGAGGTCTCATCAAGTTTCTCGGTGGTTTCTAGAAGATTCTTGAGTAACCTTATAAATGTGGTTTTGAACTCTATGTCCAGTAGTTTGCTTTCCTCCATTTCTTTCATTCGTGACATGTTTCTTTGTCTCCACATTTTGCTGCTTCCCTGTGTTGATGGAGTGGTTTTCTGTGGTAGGTGACCAGTGGTTCAGCCTATCACCTGAGGTGGACACTCTTGGTGCACCCCTTTGTGGGCTGAGTGCAAAGTCTTGGTGTAGTTAAGCCTTGATTGCTGTTGGTACACTGGGAGGAATTGACCACCAGGCCAATTGGTTGTGAGGACCCTCTGTGTCTATAATGGAAGAACTGCTGTGCTGGAGACACGCTTATGGGGCAGGACTTGCTTCAGTGGGGCTTTGGTATTTACTGAGTCTGCTTCTTGAATGTGTCACTTATGGATGTGAGTAGGTGAAATCTGGTGTTGTCTCACACTGACCTCTAGATACACTGGCTTCTGGATCTCCAATGGCGTGCAGGTCAGCTACTGTCTGAGGCCACCCAGCAGGAGCTACAGCGAGAACTACAGTTTTCTCCTCTTTGCTTGGAGTTTGGAGGTTTTGGAGCTGTCTGACCAGAGCTGCAGTTTGTTAGGTTAAGCTGCGATCGGGCAGGCCATTTATATGCAAAAACCGTTGCGTGGAGCTTGGGTGGGTTTGTAGATTGTGTGGGGCGGGGTCTCAGGGAGTCACTAGGCTAAGGCGTGGCAAACAGTGATGGTTGCCAGTCAGCCATCTCTGCGTCTCCATGTTTCCAAGTCCCCGCGTCCCGCACCCCAGCACAGTAAACAATGATTGCTGGGCGCACCTCTGCAAAAAAGCCACCCTCACTTTCCGACTCGATGGCAGACAGTCCAGCTTCTTCTTGTAGGAGTTAGGGTCCCCAGCATCTCCCCAGAAACTGGAGTTCAGAGTAATCAGGAGCTTGTCTCCCTTTGGGTTGAAAAAAGCAGCGCTCCCAGTCGCCCACTGTCAGCCTGATTCTCACGCCTCCGTACTTCAGCTTTTCAGCGCTTGTGCACATCTCAATGCTCTTTTCTCTTTCCTTCTAGTTGTAGAACTTCCACTCAGCCAGCTTTCCCGTGGTTCTGGGTGATAGACATTTTGTCTTTTAGTTGTAGTTTTGAAATTGTGCGAGGCAGCAGTTTAGGTGTTTACCTATGCCGCCATCTTGGTTCTCTCCCTAGTTACAGAATTTTATTGTGCTTGTGATGAGAACATTTAAGACTTACTCTCTGAGCAACTTTCAAATATTACTAACTATAGTCACCATGACTTTTTATTTTTTAACTGGAAGTCTATACCTTTTGATCCACTTCACCCATTTTTCCCAACCCCCACCCACTGTCTCTGGCAACTACCAATCTATACTCTGCATCCATGAGCTTGTTTATTTCTTTTTGTTCTTTAGATTACATATACAGGGTGTCCTCCCTAAAAAATGGTTACACACTTTGAATAATTATAAAGGCAGTATTTATTAAAATTCATTTAATTTTCAAAATGTAATAGAATCTACAGATAAAGTGTGTATACATTTTTGGGGACACCCTGTATAACTGAGATCATATGGCATTTGTCTTTCTCTGTCTGGATTCTTTCACTTAGCATATTGCCTCCAAGTTCCACCCATGTTGTTGCAAATGGGAATATTTTCTTTTTATGACTGAATAATATTCCATCATATATATGATATATATGATGGAATATTATATATTATATATCATATATCATATCCATAGTATATATCATATATATCACATCTTCTTTATCCACTCAGCTTCCAATAGACTCTTAAGCTGTTGTTTCCGTATCTTGGCTATTGTACATAATGCTGCAATGAACATGGGTGCATATATCATTTCAAGTTAAAGTTTTCATTTTCAGATAAATACTCAGAAGTGGAATTTCTAGATCATGTGGTAGTTCTATCTTTATTTTTTTAGGAATGTCCATACTATTTTTCATAGCAACTGTACCAATTTACATTCCCACCAACAGTGCACAAGGGTTCCCTTTTCTCCATATCCTTACTAGCATTTGTTATCTCTTATCTTTTTTATAGTAGCCATTCTAATAGGTGTGAGGTAATATCTGGTTTTGATTTTCATTTCCCTGATGATTAGTTATGTGGAGCACTTTTTCATGTACCTGTTGGCCATCTGAATGTCTTCTTTGGAAAAATGTATATTCAGATCCTCTGCTCATTTTTTAATTGAATTGTTTATATGTTTGCTATTTTCGTTGTATAAGTTTTTTATATATTTTGGACATTAATCCCTTATCAGATAATTCTTATTTTTAAAGGCTGATCTTTTTTCCTGCTTTTTAATAAGTTAATTATGCTTGTGGCAGGATAGTAAGAAGCTAGGAAAATCTCTAGGCAAGTGGAATGGGGAAACTAAGACAAGAAAATTAAACAAGGCCAAGCAGTTGGGGCAGCTTGCAGACAGCTTATGAATCACAAGACCTTATATTCCCCAAACAAGGACACTTGAAACCAAATGATTTATACCTCTCCTCCCTAACTAGAGAATACATAGCTTAAATCACCCTGGCACAATTAATGCCATTTGTGCCAGCTAAACCCAAGGACAGATGAAGTCTGGGGGACAAATAAGAAAACCCCAAAAGCATTTGGATGGTATCACTAAATGGAGAATCTGAGGCAGGAAAGATAGCTGCTAGGCCAGGAGGGAAAGGGGGAGTTTATCTCACCACAAAACAAAGACAACAGCAGTCTTGGGACTTGCTGAGATAAAATCGCCAGATGTTCTCATAAATTCTGGGGAAAGTCACAACAATGTAAAAGGGGAACCTTGAAATCTACAAAGGGGGGAAAGTGTAAAACCCTTGAGCCCCACCAGGCAGAGCACTCAGACTAGCTCAGTTGCTCTCTTATACCTTATGCCAAGTGCATTCTTTTTTTTTTTTTTTTTTAAATCCTCAACCGAGGATATTTTTTCCATTGATTTTCAGACAGAGTGAAAGGGAATGAAGGGGGGAGAAAAAGAGAAAATCAATGTGAGAGAGACACATCAATTGGTTGCTTCCCGCACACACCCCAACTGGGCCAGGGATGGACTCACAACCAAGGTATGTGCCTTTGACCAGTAATTGAACCCATGACCCTTCAATCCATAGGCCACTGCTCTAACCATTGAGCATCCAGCCAGGGCACCTAGTGTGTTCTTAATAAATTTGCTTGCTATACTTCCTTAGTAAATTCACTTGCTTTGCTTCAACACTGCTTTCTGTCACTCATTTCAATTCTTTCTTGTGAGTGTAATAAGCTGAGGAGAGCCAGCCCTCTTTGACTTGGGTGACTCTCTGGTAACATGCTTACAATACTTAACATGGTATACGTATTTCTCCCATGATTTAACCAAAAGCTGTAACAGTGAAATTTTTTTTCATGCATTATCTAACCAAACCTTTACATATATTGACTATGTTTTCAAAGGTTGTCTACTGCAGGATATCTGCACACACTATGGTACTAATTCTAGGCCAGTGCTGCTGGCCTTTATTTCTTTTCTCCCAATACTCATCTGTGCACATGACTTCAGTGACTTCTCCTGACTCTTCTCTTAGGTTTCAGTTCTACATTTCTGATATTCCACTGGACAAATATAACTGCATGTTCCACTCCAAATTTAACACAACCAAAACTGATTTTTTTCCCCTGTGCTCCCAAATCAGTAACTCCTGACTTCCCCCTTCCTGTCATTGGAGCTGCTATTTTCTTGGCTGACCGGCTCTACTCTACCTCCTCTCTTTCCCTACAGTTCATCATCATATACTACTACTAGAGGCCCGATGCACGAAATTCGTGCAAGGGGCTCGGCCCTCGCAGCCCTGGCTTCGTCCAGAAGGACATCCAGAAGGATGTCCAGAAGGTCTTTCAGCTGTCTAGTCTAATTAGCATATTACGCTTTTATTATTATAGATTTTTCCTTCAACACAGCAATGTCATCTCCTGATGACATGATTATAAGTTTGGGGTCAAAAGACTTGCAAATGTTAGTTAACTGAGACCTCTGTGCCTCACTTTTCTCATCCGTTATATAAGGTTTGAAACACATACCAGGATTGTTTTGAATGATCCAATGCATACAAGAACCTAACAGCACATAAGTTCTCATTATATGTTGTTCTCTTTCCTGCCTTCCATTTCCATGGCCAAAATTATAGTGGTTTCCCCTCACAATAACTCATCTAAGTGACTGTACTCATTCCTAAACTCTGCTCTTAATCTTTTGCTCCCAAACACTTCCTAAAACATTATTTGGTTCACAGTATGATCTTACCCAAAATTATTTAATGACTGTCTATTTTTTAAAGAAAAAGTATCTAAAGTTGGGTGGATACTTCTTACTAAACTATAAACTCTTTCAGAAGGGCAAGGACTTTTTGTATTCATATTATCTCACTGAAGCACACCATGTACCAAGGGCTCAGTAAACATTTCTTTCAAAAAAATGACTAAAATGATGAACTTATCTGAACGTTCGTTACAGAATAGGAAAATTTATTTTCAGTATGATAAATTCCTATGGTCACTTTTAATTTTTTCTGACCTATATATAATCTTTCTTAAATCACTTCAAATATTTCATAGCAATCTGCTTGACTGTTTTATATGTGGGAGCAATGACCGATGGCTTCATTCCCCAGTATGTTTTTCTGTTCCTTGAAGAGATAAACATCTTAAATGAGTTGTGTACTGGCTTCAGTCATCATCCATGTTCACTTGAGGACAGTGTTGTTAATAATCAGGCTCCAGATTAATTTCATTTTGCATTGTATTTGTCAGAGTTATGAGTTAAAAGCAAAATGGAATGTTTGTTTAAAAAGACTAGAATATATATTAGGTGTGCAGTACTCCACTTACCCTAACACAGTGGTTCTCAAACTTCTATATGCGTATAAATCACCCTAGAGTCAGACCCATACTGTCCAATATAGTAGCCACTATCTGTGTGGCAATGGAGTACTTGATAGTCAAAGTGAGATGTTCTGTGAGTATAAAATATACACCAGATTTTAAGGACTGAGTACAAGAAAAAGGAATGTAAAATATCTCAATAACATATTGGTCATGTTGAAATGAAAACATTTTTGTTATATTGGTTTAAATAAAATGTATTAGAATGTCATCTGATTTTTTTAATTTTTAAAAAAGGTGGCTACTGGCATATTTTAAATTACATATGCAACTCACATTTATGATTCATGTTATGTTCCTGTTGAACAGTATTGCTGAGATGCTTGTTTAAAATGTTTCCCAGGTCTCACTTTTAGAGATTCTGCTTTAAGAGTTCCAGATTAGGGCCCAGAAATCGTTACTTTTTAGCTCTCCAAGTAATTCAATTGCTAAGTCACTATAAGAAGTCATTGTTTTATATTGCTTTGACCAGATGATTTTGATAGTGTTCAGTACAGTAGTGATTCAAAGATAACAAAGAGAGCAATCATTCTCAATTTCAATTATGTAATAATCGCCATCCTATAATAGTCATGTGTTTCAACTGGGGAACCACACTTCCAAATATAATCACAATACAGTAATTTGGTGGAAGTGGAAAGAAGGTGGGAGCAATTAAGCAATATCTATCACAAATTTTTTTTAAATATGTTTTTATTGATTTCAGAGAGAGGAATGGAGAGGAAGAGATAGAAACACCAATGATAAGAATTATCAATAGGCTGCCTCCTGCACGCCCCCTACTGGAGATCAAGCCCACAACTCAGGCATGTGCTCTGACAGGGAACCAAACCATGACCTCCTGGTTCATGGGTCAACACTCAATCACTGAGCCACACTGGCCAGGCTATCACAAATATAAGTGTACATAATCTTTGACTCACTTCTAGAAATGGATCTTGCAGGTCTTCTCACAACCTCACTATTACATATCTATAATTCAGTTCAGCGCTATTACTGTTGTAATTAGCTAGTTATTAATAATTGGAAAGGAGAGAAACCAAGATGGCGGCATAGGTGAACACCTAAACTGCTGCCTCACACAACAGCTAAAAGACAGAACGGACATCATCCAGAACCACAGGAAAGCTGGCTGAGTGGAAATTCTACAACTAGAAGGAAAGAGAGGGGCACATGGAGACTCAGAGGAGCTGCAAAAGGCTGAGGTACGGAGACACGCGCGCAGAGAGGACAGGTGGCTGAGTGCCTGGCTAGCTTTCTCTAGCAGGAGAGAGACGGAAGCTCCCGACTGCACTGAACCCCAGTTCCGGGCGAGACCCTGGGATCCCAGACTCATACGGGGGTAGTCTGGACTGTCGGGAAAAGAGAGGAGCACGGAAACTCAGGGGAGCCGTGAAAGGCAGAGGTCTGGAGGCGCGCTCGCAAGTGCGTGCAGAGAGGACTGACTGCTGAGTGTACCACTGGCTTTCTCTAGTGGGAGGAAGATGGAAGCTCCTGACTGTGCTGAACTCCAGTTCCGGGTGAGAATCTGGGAATCAGATTCATTGGGGGAGAAACTGGACTGTCTGGCAGAGGGTGAAACTCGAGGGTGGCTTTCTCTCAGAGGTGCTTGCAGAGAGTACTGAGGGACACTGAGACACAGTGGCCTCATAGGGCAGGGCTGACGGGAAGCCAAGACTGTCTGCTCAGCCCTAAGACTCCGCCCCATCCAAGCTGAGCACAGAGGCTTTTGCAATTTTGCAAGTCTTGTCTCATAAGGCTGTCTCCAGCACAGAAGTTCTCCCATCGTAGACACAGCTGATCCTCACAGCCAATTGGCCTGGAGGTCAATTCCTCCCAGTGATACCAACAACAATCAACACTTAACTACAACAAGGCTGTACACAAAGGGGTGCGCCAAGAGTGTCAACCTCAGGTAACTGGGGAGGCTGAGCCACTGTGCCCTAGAGGACACCTAGCACACGAAGCTACTCTACCAACTCAGGGAAGCAACGAAAATGCGGAGACAAAGAAACAGGTCACAAATGAAAGAAATGGAGAAAAGCAAACGACTGGATATAGAGTTCAAAACCACGGTTATAAGGTTTTTCAAGAATGTCCTAGAAAAGGCCGATAAATTTAGCAAGACCCTCAAGGATATGAAAAAGGACTAACTAGAAATTAAACATACACTGACTGAAATAAAAAATATTATACAGAGACCTAACAGTAGACTAGAGGAACACAAGAATCAAGTCAAAGATGTGAAATACAAAGAAGCAAAAAACACTCAACCGGAAAAGCAAAAAGCAAAAAGAATCCAAAAATTTGAAGACAGTGTAAGGAGCCTCTGGGACAACTTCAAGCGTACCAACATCCCAATTATGGGGGTGCCAGAAGAAGAGAGAGAGCAAGATACTGAAAACATATTTGAAGAAATAATGACAGAAAACTTCCCCCACCTGGTGAAAGAAATAGACTTACAAGTCCAGGAAGCGCACAGAACCCCAAACAAAAGAAATCCAAAGAGGACCACACCAAGACACATCATAATTAAAATGCCAAGAGCAAAAGACAAAGAGAGAATATTAAAAGCAGCAGGAGAAAAACAGTTAATTACCTACAAGGGAGCACCCATACGATTGTCAGCTGATTTCTCAACAGAAACTATGCAGGCCAGATGGGAGTGGCAAGAAATATTCAAAGTGATGAATAGCAAGAACCTACAACCAAGATTACTCTACCCAGCAAAGCTATCATCCAGAATTGAAGGGCAGATAAAGAGCTTCACAGATAAGAAAAGCTAAAGGAGTTCATCAACACCAAACCAGTATTATATGAAATGCTGAAAGGTACTCTTTAAGAAGAGGAAGAAGAAAAAGGTAAAGAAAAAAATTATGAACAACAAATACATATATATCAACAAGTGAATCTAAAAATTAAGTGAAGCCCTAACCGGTTTGGCTCAGTGGATAGAGCATCAGCCTGGGGACTGAAAGGTCCCAGGTTCGATTCTGGTCAAGGGCATGTACCTTGCTTGTGGGCACATCCCCAGTAGGAGGTGTGTAGGAGGCAGTTGATCGATGTTTCTAACTCTCTATCCCTCTCCCTTCCTCTCTGTAAAAAAAATCAATAAAACATATTTTTTAAAAATAAATAAATAAAAATCAAGTGAATAAAAAATCTGATGAACAGAATAAACTGGTGAATATAATAGAATCGGGCATAGAAAGGGAGTGGACTGACAATTCTCAGGGGGAAAGGGGTGTGGGGGTGCGGGAAGAGACTGGACCAAGGTCATACACCTATGGATGAGGACAGTGGGGTGGAGGTATGGGCAGAGGGTGGGGTGGGAACGGGGTGGAGGGGAGCTATGGGGGAAAAAAGAGGAACAATTGTAATAATCTGAACAATAAAGATTTATTAAATTAAAAAATAATAATAATAATTGGAAAGGAGAAAAGGAGAAAGCCAGACATTCGGGCAGCTTCACCAGAAAGCTGCAATTTCACACTCCCCAGGGAACCCCTGGCCCATTCCCTGAAAAACACTGCAGGCAGCGGTCCAACAAAGGGGAGACAGATGCATGTATTGTGAAGTTGGTGTGACATAGGAAAGGTACTTGCCTGTAGTCAAACCTGGGAATAGAGATTATTGGCCAGAGTAGGCAAGGCCACTGCAAGTCCATGAAAATTTGGGGATACATAATCCTCCAAACAAAGGAATTCTCTCTCTTGGTTCCCTGGTTCCTTTGGTTTTGTTCCTGCTTCCTTGCATTTGCCTATGTTCCCTCCACAGCCATGTGACCATGCAGACCCCACACACAATGGACTACTGGATTGCAACTGGGAACACAAATTAAGCTACCCTGATGTTTGGCTGGCCACTGACTGATTCTAGCTCTGCTGAAGCCACAGCTACTCTTCTTCCTTGGGGAGATGAAGGGAAATGTGACGTTGGAAACTCAGGGGTTTGATTCCACAGAAATAACGCTTTCTACAATACCTCATCCTCCCGTGAGAGCCTCAGAAAATTTTTTCTGGAGCTCTCAAAAAATCCACCCCTACCAGCAACCGGCATGGACAAGGACCTCTCTCCACCAATAATATTATTATGAAATATTGGGAAATAATTAAATAAATTATGATACATCCAATTGAATGCTATGCAGGCTATAAACAGGAATATTGATCTATATGCACTGATATGAAAAGTTGTCTATGACATTTATGAAGGGACAAAGCAAATTGCAGAAATGTATATAGATCCTATTTATGTGAAAAAATATGAACATATACACTGAGTGGCCAGATTATGGTCTCTGAACGCATAATAATCTGGCCACTCAGTGTATATCCTATATAATAAAAGGCTAATATGCCAATTGTCCCCTCGACCAGGAGTTCGACCAGCAGGCAGGTCGGCCAACTGCTCATGTCCCCTCCCCCTGACCAGGCTGACCGGACCCCACGCATGCACAAATTCATGCACTGGGCCTCTAATACACACACACACACACACACACACACACACACACACACTCACACATTGAGTGGCCAGATTATTATGGGTTCAGAGATCATAATAATCTGGCCACTCAGTGTATTTGTACAGACAGTTCCCAACTGATGATTACTTGACTTACAATTTTTCGACTTTACAATGGTACAAAAGTGATAATAATCTAGTAGAAACTGTACTTTAATTTTGAAGTTTGATCGTTGTCCTGGCCAGCAATATGTGTTAGGATACTGTCTCCTGATGCTGGCCAACAGCAGCAAGCTACATCTCTCAGTCAGGTAAGCTATCACAGGATAACCAACCAATACTCCATGTTATATTCATTGTATTAGATGATTTTGCCTAACTGTAGGCTAATTAAAGGTAGGCTAGACTAAGCTAAGATGTTCAGCAGGTGAAGTGTATTAAAAGCATTTTCTTTGAAAGAGATTTTCAAATTACTAAGGGGTTTACTGGGATGTAACTCCATCATAAGCCAAAGAGCATCTGTATATGCACAGAAAGCTTCAAAAATTGTTAATAGTGGTTACTGTTAATATGAAAAGACTCCCAATGATATGGAAAGGAACTTTTATTTTTTTATATACATCTGTATTGTTCGTTATTTTGAGCAATGTGCAAATTTACATTGTACACTACAAAACAGTATCTAAAACCCCACATAATGCCAAGGCAAGTAAATTCCTCATCACTTTGATTCCTGTTATAGAAATCTGCTTTTCACTATTATCCTTCACTCTGTAATCTGGTCTTTAATTTTCTAAAACCCATCACATTCTTTCATTCAGCCTTTTCCCCAGGCACTGTTCTAAGCAGAAGAATAAAGAACGATGCACAAAACCATGTTCCTTAGACAAAATCCAACACGGCAACAGAATTAGTAATAAGTGCTATGAAGACTTGCATTTTCAAATGCTGACCTGTTTAAATGTCATGTGTGCTTGTGTGCACATATGCATATATTTACTCGCACATAATAATTAATACACCGTTGCTACAGAACTTTTTGAGTGTCATTTGGATAAAGTATTCTGCTATCGTTCTCAAATTAATCTTTCTCCAGCATTCATTTGAACTTAATACAAAGGAATTAAAAATAGCAAAGCTTTTCAGTTGTGTGAACTTAGGCAAATTACTTGGCTGCTTTAGGCCTCAGTTTTCTCCTCTGGCGAAAGGAATATTTACCTCATTGGATTTGCTGTCTCAGGGAGAATTCTATGTGCTGAAAATAGAGTGTAACAGCAGCGCCTGCCACTAGGAAGCCTGGGTGGGGGTGGGGTGGGCGCCATAGGGCCTCGCCCAGGGCCGCGTGCTCCGCGGCCGGCCGGCTCTCCGCAGGCGCGGTGTTCTCCCTGGGGACCGGAGAAGAAACGCGGCGCTTTCACATACTTTCTTCACCCGAGCAATTCTACCCGCCAATTTCTCTTTCCCGGCGTGCAGCGGCCGCTGGGCGTCAACTCCCTCCGGGCGCCAGCCAACCCAACTTCTCCAGTGGATCATAGGCTGAGGCCGCCCTACACTGCAAAACTGAAGCCCACGCTCATCCCGAGCCGTCTAGTCCGTCCTGGGCGGACTTGGCTCGCGGCAGGCAGTAAGTAGCCTTGCCTCCAACCACGCCTGTTCGTTTGAATTCTGGCGCCACTCCCGCGCCACGTAGAGCCAGACTCGGTAGGGACCCAGAGCGACGCGCCAGCGGGCGCGCGCTGAGGACTGAGCGGGCACGCGGCGGGCGGGCGAGCTGTGGGCGGGCGGAGCGCACACCACGCCCGGAACGAGTCCCCCAAAGAAAAGAGACGCCACGCGCATTCTCCCTCAGGAAAGGTCACGCCCCCGTCTTCTCTCGCGTCCAATGGCTGTGCGAGGGAGGGGCGGCCTCGGTCTGACTCGGGAGAGGCTATATAGGGAGCTGCTAGCAGCGCAGTTCTCTCTTTTGCGTCTGGACTTGGGGGTTCGTTCTATGTTTTTGGTGAGTAGGTGTCGGGGGCGAGGATTCGAGCAGACACTGGAGGCCAGGGCTTCAGTTGGGAGCTGCAGAATTGTGAAGAGGCTTATTGATTTGAGTGAGCTCAGTGTTTTATATTGAGAACTGGCAAAGGGAAGACGCAGCCGAGTTGCCACGTGTCCCGAGTCGTGGTGTCTGCGGCTTGGACCTTAGGCTTGAGGCTGCTGGTGGCCATCGGCGCTGCGCGCGGCCTGGTTCCTAAACCTGGGCAGCCGGCTGGCTGAGCCTGAGCAGCGGCAGGAAAACCACATTCCCAGGATTTTGGGCTAGCAGTTTTACTTTAAGGCAAGTGACTTCTGTCGCCGGATAAAACGGTTATTTCAAAATGGACAGCCTCTGATTTTGCCGGAGACAGTTGTATTGTGGCCAGGTGGCGCTGTGTGCAAATAGGAATACTGAAAGGGGGAAGGTTTTTTCAGTACTGAACACCTTGAACTATTCCGTTAGTGCTTAGTTTTAAATATATTGATTCCCCGCAGGAACAATGGCGCTCGGTGTAACGAAGCTGTTACGTGAAGATGCTAAGGTAAGTGCAGTTGAGAGTTTAGTTTTAAAACAGAAGAGATAAACCTGTTGATTTACAAAAATAAAAGATGGTGCATCATTTGAAATTTGCTTCCTTCTTACTAGATGCAAAGGAAAATTCCAAAATTTATGGGAGAATATTCGCTGGAAAATTACCTGACTAAAACCTGACAATGTTGCCAGGTATGTATGTGTTGGACTAGTATTTTGGTTCAGCGTATTTAGTCTATATGTAGTCTAAATGAAATTTCTTTGTTTTTGAACAGCATCCTGGGAGTTGATAAATACTAATGAAGCTGTGGGTGTCACTGGCTGTCAGATTCATTTTGAAGTAAGTGGTGTGGCTTACAAGAAAGTGCTTGCCTTTTAATGTTTTGGTTTATGGTCTAATCAATGATGAAACCTATCCCGAAGCTGATTGCCTGAAGAAAAGCATATACGGATTCGGCTTCTGAAATAAGACCAGTATGAAAAATGAAATTTTTGTTACCCAAGGGGAAAACTACCTCACAATAGTTTTGTGTTTTGTTTTCTCTGCCAACAGTGAGGGGTCGCTGTCTGCCTGTTGAAAGAGACCAGTTTGCTAGGGCGTTTTTAAGCTGTAACCATTTCTGTGAGTCACATATTTTGCTTAACAGTCAATATTGTGTCCTTGGTCTTATCTGTGATGATCCTATCCCGAACCTGAATTTCTGTTGAAAAAACTTAATACGGATCTGGCTTCTGAGATAGACCATTATATGGACAATAGCATTTTTTGGAAATAAATTTTAATAAGTTCTGATTTTGGTAGGTTTGTAAATCTGAAGTGTTTTCTTTTCCTAGGACTAGTGTTACAAGATATACCTGCCTGTTGTATGGAAAACTGGAGATCAGGAAAAACTCTTCATTTTATGGACATGGAAAGAAAACATGCAGATCAAGATTATCTGGAGTAATTTTTAGTCATGTCACACTGTCCTGGATGCTCACAACCTGTTAACTAGTAGATTACATCCTAGCTCTGTTTCTAGGAGTGCGTGTCAAGCTTAAGTATTTGTAATGGGATTTTTTTTTCCCCCAGTTAAGGAGTCTTGTAATCAAATAATTGGATGTCTTACCTTTGGTTAACTATTTAAATGTAAAATGTGTAATTAAAGCTGAGTGAAAGTTTACGTTGTTTAATGGGGTGGGGGTGTATAATTGTAATTCGAAAGAATGTTTAAACTGAAAAATGGAGAGATAATGAGACTAAAGAGGGCGGCACAGTGTGGCTGTTTTCTTGCCTCAGAAGAGTTCTATTTTGAGCCCGTAAGTTCAGGAAAGGCTATGGAAATGTTTCTTGCACCCATATTAAAATGATGAACTAAAATTAAAAGCACTCAGTATTTGGGGTATCTGCACATAAAACCAGGTGCAAGAAATTCCACAGTGGCTACAGTTTGGGAAATTAAGGGGCCTTGAGACTTGTTTCAATGAGAAAGATCAATTAACATTGTGAGTATCCTGATATTACCAAGAGGAATGAGGAAAAACTGACCTTAGATAAATCCTTAGAGGTAAAGTACACCTCCAGATTCAATGAGATTGTGTCTAAAATGCAACAATTGCATTCTTGAATATTGCAGCTCTGATACAAGATAATTAAATGGCATTGCTGTGACCTCATTAGTTGCATTAATTATATGTATTTAGAAATCAGTAAGTAGTGTATAGATCCATTTCTTTCATGGTTTTATAGAGACCCTAACTACCTGATACTTGGTTATACAGTGAATTTTAAGTGAACAATGAATGGTAAGAGACTTAATTGGGATCCCACACAAAACTTTCAGACAAGTGGCTACCCTTAGTCAGAGCTGGCAAACAAACTTCAAAGCAAGACAAAGTTGTGAAATAGACAAAATTATCCCTCTGACCTTTTCCTTCAGCTCTGGTTTTGCTTCTTTCTCTCCCAATTCTTGTAAAGTTACATTTCCTTAGTTAATAAATTATAATGTGCATTTACTTTATTGCATTGTATTAGGTTCTGTCTTCTATGTCAGTATTATAAAATGCCAAGGAAAGTGAAAAGCAAAAATCTTCTAATATTGTCAGTTTTTAAGCTGTAGAGATAGTACTATGGGAGAGAAAGTGTCTTTGGTGATGGAACAAGTGAATTTGTGACTCAGCCAGCTGAGATTTAGATAGAAGCACTGAGCCAAGATGCTCCAGAACCTGAGACAAGTGGAGAGAGTAAGACTGAAATGTTAGAAAAGTGCCTTACTAATGTTTTTAGCAAGGATTTATTTAGAGTTATAAGAAGCTAGTCATTAGAGTTCCCTAAAACATGTTTTCAGTTGATGTAGTCATACTTAACCTTGACTGCAGAATCCACACCTGAACAAGAAATGAGTTGGGTGCAAAAAGGTAACAATTTTAATGTAATTAGCTTGAAAGTTCAACATGTCAGCTTTAATTAAAATTACTAGTTGACTTAAACTTAGTAGACACCTGGATGGGATTTTTCATTTCACACAAGAGTTCTTGCTGTAAATAGCTTTCTGGTTTTTGAATGCTGGGCTGGTAATAAAACAGGCAGCAACTGGCCAAGACTAGAGACCTGAGGGATTTGCCCTCTAAATTAATAGGGAATTCAATGGAGACTCAAGGCTTAGAGCCCTAAAAGAATGACACTGATAGCCCTGCTTGTTTAGGACTGGTTTCAGAAGTTAGAATCTACACATCTGCCTTTAGTAACTAGGCAGTAAGAATTTTCTCTGCCTTACACCATGCTCCCAGGTTATCTTAAAGTTCAGTTGGTTCAAACCTACCATTTGGTGCTTTCTAAAATTAGTTCCATTGCCAGAAATCCAATATCCTACTGCGCCTGGCTTCCCATTGAAGTGCCCTCTGAACTGATTATGTGCTTTATAATCCTTGCTGTTTGCCCAGCCAGTATGAAAGCTTTTGGCTGTATTTATGGTTCTCCCAGCAGTTTCCCAGTGAGAACCTTTTAATTCCAGGCTACTAGGATAGTATGCTTGTCCTTTGCCAGTCCCTCCCTATATTTTTCCTCCCGAAAATTTGATTTCAGGTCCAAATACTTAATAAAAGCATAATTAGAATTGTGTTTATGTACAGAGATTGCATCAAAACATACAGCAAAGTTGGTTTTATGGACCATTGTGGTTTTAATAACCAACTTCCTTGGTCTCAAGTTCTGGACACTCCTTACCACTTGTCCACTGCTAAGGTCCTGGCATGCCACGTGGCTGAGTTATAATGGGAAATGAGGACTTAAGTCTCAGAATTGAGGTTTTTGGGTGTGTGTGGGTTTTGTTTTTGTTTTTTTCAGTCAGATGGATTAATATATTGAGCTCAGAGAGAGAGGGTTAGAAACATCAATGATGTGAGGATCATTGATCGGCTGCCTCATGCATGCCCCACACGGGATGGAGCCCGCAACCTGGGCATATGCCCTTGACTGGAATCAAACCCGGGACCCTTCAGTCTACAGGCCAAGGCTCTATCCACTGAGTTTTTTCATAGGCATGCACCCATCAAATTATTACTACAGTCAAGATAATGACTGTCCTCTCCCAAAAATGTTCTCTTGTAGAGGCTTGATTTTGAACATGTCAAATTTTAGATGGCAAAAACCCAAATGAGATTGAGTCTGGAGTTTAAGGGGAGAGGTGTGAGCTGGAGAAATAAAATTGAAGTAATTAGCATGTGGATGGTATATTTAAAGTCGTAATACTAGATGAGATCACCAAGGGAGTGAATATAAATAGAAAGGAGAAGTGGTCCAAGAGTCCTGGAACATTCCAAGAGTAGGACATTCCAGGTTTAGTTCAAATCATAGAGATAGTTTTGTGCCAAGGGACAAAAACTGGGAAACAAATTTGTTGTCAAGTCCAACTGCCATATCTGGAACAAACTAGAATGAAAGTAAAGTTCAGGAATGAAAAGCAAGGGTGAGAACTAGGCAAATATCTGATGACAACTTTGTAATGTGTGAGGCAATGTGGTCTTCAGGACAGAATGAGATAAATTTAGGAAGTGTTATAAGGGTTTTCATCAGACACTGGATTTAGAGAAGAGGAATTTACAGACTTGTTACATGTTTGCCTTGTAGTGCTGAGCTGCTAAGGCTGAAAACTGTAACAGTTAATGAATATAATCCTTCACTATTCTCCCATTGGGGCTTGTCTGCATGGCTGGGAGCAGAAAGCAGATCAGTGGGTTAATCCAAAATTATGGATAAACTAACCAGGAAAAGCAGAGCAATGATGGACCAAGAGAATTAAAGATGTAAATAAAAGTTTTGTTGCCTGGGTAGTGTGGCTCAGTGGTTGAGCATGCAGGAGGCAACCAATCAAAGATTCTTTCATTGATGTTTCTCCCTCTTCCTCTCTGAAATAAGTAAAAATATTATTTTTAAAAAAGTTTTGTTAAAGTTATTGACCTTGAGATCCAGGCTGATTAGGGGGTGGGGGGAGGAACGAGAGTGCTGGAAACTGTCACAGGTAATAACAAAGATCAGGTGTAACCCCAGTGTGATTGTATTTGGAGATGGAGTCTCAAAGGAAGTGACTAAGATTAAATAAGGTCATGAACCTGACTGGGTAACTCAGTTGGTTAAAGCAGTGTTCCAATATGCCAAGGTAGCAGGTTTGATCTTCAGTTAGGACACATACAAGAAGCAACCAATGAAAGCATAAGTAAGTGGAACAACAAATCGATGTTTCTCTCCCTGTCTCCCCCCAACCCCACTCTAGCAAATGAATTAACTAAAGTTAAATTAGGTCATAAGGGTAGGGCCCTGCTCTGATACGATGACTATTCTCATAAGAAGAGAGCATGTGAGCCCAGTGTGATGGTAGTTACCCAACCACAAGCCAAACCAAGAGGCCTCAGAATGAAACCTACCTTGAATTTGGACTTTTCTGCCTCCAGTACTGTGAGAAAATTAATTTCTATTGTTTAAGCCACCCAGTCTGTGGTATTTTGTTATGGCAGTTCTAACAAACTATAACAGAAGCAAAGGATAAATGACCACTGCTATAATTTTGGGAATTTATATTTGGCTACATAATTATAAATAACTTTTTAAAGCCCATTGCAATATAATCTCTCTGGCCTTATACATTCTCCCTTTAGGTTTTATTTACTACATTGAAATTGGATCTAACTGTCTTAGAAGTGAATATTGTCTGAAGTCTTATGCTTCATAGGAAAAACTTTTTAACAAATGAAATTATTTCATAATTACAACAAAAAAAATGATTTATTCTTACTAAAAATTTCCTTTTTCATTTTTCATGAACATTAAGATTGCAATAAGTTTTAAATGACACTTTTTTGTAACTGATAGGTCATACCTATCATGATTTTCCCCCCTATTTCATGAAAAGTACTTGGTTTAAAATTATGACTGACACTTATAGTACTTTTTATTTCTCACAGTACTTTGACATACATCATCTTGGTTTCTCCTGCAGTAACCCTGGAATGTAGGTAAAGTAGGCATTACTTAATGTTAGTAAAATTGAGAGATTTAAAATATCAGCTGCTTAAGGTCTAGCTCACTAGAAAGCATGATTTCATCATCCTCTATACTTTGCACATTAAAACATTGTGGGGTTTTTTGTTTTAGTTTGAATGGGACATTTAAAAAGAACAGTGACAAACTAGGCGGCATCTTAAGGAAGAAGACAAGGGCTCTGGAAACTATCATTCTGGACAATATTTTAAGGACTTAGAAATATTTAACCTGAAGAAATGAAAATCAAGGGATGTTGTAGGTATATTGTTATGCCCATTTTATATATGAGGAAACTGAAACTTAGGAAAGTAACCTAATGAGAGCAATAAGAGTAGAAACATTCATCTATTGGCTGCCTCCTGCACATCCCCCTACTGGGGATCGAGAACATAACCAGGGCATGTGCCCTGGCCAGGAATTGAACCATTGACCCATTGACCTTGGTTCCTGGGTGCTCAACCACTGAGCCACACTGGCCAAGTGGAACTGGAATTTTAAATCTAGCTGTTTAAAGTCAAGAAATAGTGTTTTTACCCCCATTATGTACCTCCCCCAGAGGAGTGTAGTGTTTCTTTAGAAGGCAAAAAAGGAGATCAATGAAATAAAAAGAGGCAAACTGCAACTCAACCTGAAAATGAACTTCCCATTAAGAATATACTGCCTTCAGCCCTAGCTGGTTTGGCTCAGTAGATAGAGCATCAGCCTGTGGACTAAAGGATCCCGGGTTCAAATTCTGGTCAAGGGCACATGCCCAGGTTGCTGGCTTGATCCCCAGTGGGGGGTGTGCACGAGGCAGCCAATCAATGATTCTCATCTACACTAATAAAAGAAATATGCAAATTGACCATACCTTCGCGACGCCCACCAGCCAATCAGGAGTGAGTATGCAAATTAACCCAACAAATATGGCAGGTTAATTTGCATACACGGGCGCCAAGCGGCCAGGGTCGGGACACTGTGTCGTCACCATGGTGACGATGCAGGCATTCTGCACAGCCCCAGCCGCTCCAGGCCTCTGGGCAGCGTGGGAAGGTGGAAAGGCAGCTCCAACCAGAGCGAAGGCAGTGCCAGTAGCCAGGGGAAGGAAGGCCCATTATGCACAAATCTTCGTGCATCGGGCTTCTAGTCATTTATGTTTCTATATCTCACTCCCTTTTCCTTCCTCTCTGAAATCAATAAAAATATATTTTAAAAAAAAAGAATATACTGCTTCTATATCATAGTTTTCTGTCCAGGTGAATTGGAGGACGGAAGCTAGCCCTAATCAACTTCAAAGTCCCTTCTAAGTCTAAATTCAGATTCTTGACTTGCCCAAAATAACCCAGCTAGTTAGTGACCAAAATGACAACCAACATCTTTTACCCCTCTCTCAATTCAGTGCTCAATCCCCCGGTAGTGTGGTGCCACAATTTTCTTCCAGTGAAAATTTAAATTTCCTCAGAGTTCGTTAACCTGAAGGAATTGGTAAGATCACATTAAATTGTACTGGCTCAGCCGAAACCGGTTTGGCTCAGTGGATAGAGCGTCGGCCTGCGGACTGGAGGGTCCCGGGTTCGATTCCGGTCAGGGGCATGTGCCTTGGTTGCGGGCGCATCCCCAGTGGGAGGTGTGCAGGAGGCAGCTGATCGATGTTTCTCTCTCATCGATGTTTCTAACTCTCTATCCCTCTCCCTTCCTCTCTGTAAAAAATCAATAAAATATATATTTAAAAAAAAAAATTGTACTGGCTCACTGCTCATCTGTTGACACAGGACCTCCAGCCCCTACATAATTCCTTTGGAGTGGTTCTGGGGTCCCCATTAGAGTATTGCACATGTATTCACAGATAGGTCTCATATGAAATCCTTCCTGATACTTTACCTATTACTGTGGCCCTTCCTTTGGATACCTGTATACGTACAGTGCCCCCCACAGAACATCAAAGTCTCCTTTGGTGTGACTCTTATCATGGTCCAGGGGAATGTTTGGTTCTCAAATCCTGCTCCTGGTATTAAGCCGCATACTAAAGCAGAGCACTGCTTGTATCTCCTGTCTCACAGACCCCTGAGAAAATAGGTCCTTCAGCCTTTTGTCATAGGCATTTTTCCAAGGCCCTGAGACCTGGTCCCTGGGGTCAGGCATGGATTTAGTACTTTCCTATTCTTCTCATCTGCCCCTGCTAGGAAGAGACCAGAAATCTCTGGTCTCTTCCTAGCAGGCTCTCACCCTGTAATTCATCCTAAAAACCTGGAAGGCTCAGCCTCATGAACCAAGAAAAATCTGAATCTCAATAGTAGCCCAGAATCTATATTTGCCACATCAATTATTTATTGATAAGGCCTCCAGTTATTTAAAATATGGATGTTATCAGTAAAAACAAACCAAAATACTTTAATCAATTATTTTTATACAAAATAAAAGTACAGTTTGGGGCCTGCCTATTGGTAATAGTTGATTAATTACATTAGTGAGAACATGGGCATTAAGCACACTAAATTTCTCTGGGGCAATTGTAAGGTGTATTCTTTGAGGTATATCTCAATTTTCATTTTCTCTTTTCATCACTGATAGAAACTCAGCTTATATTACATTTATTTTTCAAAAAATGAATGTACAGCCTAACCGGTTTGGCTCAGTGGATAGAGCGTCGGCCTGTGGACTAAAAGGTCCCAAGTTCCATTCTGGTCAAGGGCATGTACCTTGGTTGTGGGCACATCCCCAGTAGGATGGTGTGCAGGAGGCTGCTGATAGATGTTTCTCTCTCATCAATATTTCTAACTCTCTCTCCTTCTCCCTTCCTCTTTGTAAAAAATCAATAAAATATATTTTTTAAAAAATGAATGTACAGATTTTGCTCTGAGTCTGACCACATACCCAGAAATGTCAGGACAGTTTTGAAATTCATGAACTTGTCTCCGCATATCTGGATATAGCTCAGTGTTGGGGGGTTTTATGGGTTGTTTCTTGACGGATGTTTGCTTTAAATTCAATCTTTTCCTTTGGAGACTGAGCCACATTGATAGGCTAAGTGTGTGATAATTCAGAAATATCCTAAGCTTTCATTTGTTCATTGAACAAATAGGTACTGCTGAATAGCTACCATGTGCAGATACTGTCCTAAACATTAAAGATATGGCAGTGAATCAAATGACCGAAATCCCTGACCTTGTGGAGCTTACATTTTAGGAAAAGTGTGTTACATAATAAATAGATAAATTATATGAAAAAATGAGAAGTGGTGTGAAAATAAATAGAACACAGGACACTGGATGTGCTTTGTAGGGAGTAAGTAATGGCTGTGATTTTAGCTGGAGTTGACAGGATAGTTTTCTGAGAGAAGGTGAGATAAGCAAAGACTTACAGAAGATGAGGGGGTGCAGGACTGAGCTATGCACCTATCTGGGAAAATGGCATTCTCATGGCAGTGGCCCAAAGACAGGAGCATGTGTGAAAAGGAAAGAGAAGAAACAGAGCATGCAGATCATGTAGGGTCTTATTTGCCATTGAAAGGATTTTGCTCTGAGTAAAATGAGAACCACTATAAAAAACAACAACCCAGAAACTTGAAATATGATTCATATACATCAAAATCTGTGAATGCTACCCCTAGGGTCCGGATTGTGGTCTCCACCTTTCACCATTAAAAGGAAACCAGGCTCATTGGAGAAATAACTGATTACAGATCTTAGGCAATAAATGCATAAGATGAGCTTGGTGCATCTTGCTATATAGCAGAGAGCAAGAAAGCTATCAAAGACTGCTAGAGTTGTCTTACAAGAACTCAGGAGCCAACTTGCAGCATCTCCTACTTTCCAAAGATGGAAATTTTGACTATTATTAAGGATACTAATAAATTGAAATGTGTAAAACATGTTTGAATCTATGGGTTCATAATGATACCTAAAAAAAACAACCTGATTTTGATCAGGTTGAGGGAAGATGCTAGGAAACCAATTTATAAATTTCAAAACTAGCAAATAAAGGGACTTTCCAACACCAACTGTAGTAACAAAAATCAAATAGAAGGTGAGAAAGTTTCTCTTCACTGATGTATCCCAGTTAATAACTGAAAAAGACTGACATAATTTGAATATCACCATTTTGCAATATCTAATGAATTAATGTATCTAAGCAATGATCATTAATGGCTACTAAAATGAAAAAAAGAGAGGCAACCTGAGTATAAGTGGCTAATTGGATGTTTTAGGGTCATGCCAACAACATACTGTTCCTTAAAAATACACTTTCAACAGGAAATATGCTTTAAATAATTTTTCCCAATAAAGATAATATATTTATCCTAAGGTATTAGCATTCTCCATTCTTTGCAAGATGTCTAATCATTCTTCCCAAAAAGAATTCCTCAGGTGAATCTAACAAACAAAACTCTAGAAAAGTGAGTTATTGACATAAATGTAAAATAACTTGGAATTTATTCCTTCAGCTTCATCTTGGAAAGGTGGGTTTGTTACATACTAGTACACTTTAAACACTTCTAACAACTAGTGATATCAGTCCTGCCCATAGTAGTGTTGTCTATCTATCTTGCTAAACAGTCATATCTCAGGATGTACAATAAGCACAATACCATGTTAATGTTTATTCAAGATTTATGGTTAATAGGTAATTCATATAATAAAACTTTAAGTATCTTAGAACATTCTTCTTATACAGAATAAAAATATAACCTATTAAATTTATATCCAGTGAAATCCAAATATAAGAAACTGTCTCCTATGCAGTTTTCTATTTGCCATTTAATTAGTATTTAAATCACTTATTATTTTTTAGCTTGAATAGGGAATAATCTGTAGCCAGCTAGCGTGGCTTAGTGGTTAGCATCAATCTATGAACCAGGAGGTCACAGTTCGATTCCCAGTCAGGGCACATGCCCAGGCTGTGGGCTCGATCTCCAGTATGGGGTGCAGGCAGCCAATTAATGATTCTCTCTCATCATTGATGTTTCTATCTCCCCCTCCCTTCTTCTATTAAATCAATAAAAAATAAAATAAAAGAATCTGTAGAACACAAAATTCCAGAATAAGTAAAATATACGTTTTCAATTTTAGGCACAGGGTTCTGGGGTGTGTAAGTATGTAATTTCCTAAAGATTATGTTTTTGTTTTCCTTTTTTACCTATTAAAAAATTATAAAAATAAAAAGTTATATCATCACCTCCAAAGAAAATTATAAACAAATACTTTATAAAAATACAAAAATAAAAAAGATATTATGACTAAAATTAAAATAACTCATAATTGCACCACTTAGCGATAATCACAATTTTATGTATTTTTCTATGCAGATAGAAATTTTAATCAAATTTGAATTATACTGTATATGGTTTATTATCCTGTTTTTTAAAATTTAATATTCTATAAAGACAACTTTTAGTGCCATTAAAAATTCTTTTAGTCATTTTTCTTATTGGCAACATTGAGAACATTTTATTTTTATGGGTATGCAATAATTACTTAATCAATTCCCTAAGAATGAAAATCAAGAATGAAAATTTTGATTGCTTTAAATTTTATCACAATGACAAATTTTACAGCAACAAGTATTCCAAACAGTAAGGCTACACTGTTATCTCTGGATAGTGGGTTTATATTACCAACCAAGAATTAAATGATAAGCTATCTTTTCACATTTGTTTGCAGCCATTCTAATACATAATGCCCCAGCAAGTGCCCTCTCTCCCAAACTTTTCTACTTCTACAGAGGTAAGAAACTACCACACATTCTCAACCATATTTTTGTGCATTACTTCCACCACCTTGTCCTAATTAAAATCTGATCCTTCCCTGAGGGCACTGCTTCCCTTTGCAGACTTCTTTTTATTTTATTTTATTTTTATTGTTGACACTATTACAGATGCCCCCCATTTTACTCCCTTTTGCCCACCTCCACCCAGCCCCAGCTGCCCTCCTCTCCCCCAGCCTTCACCACACTGTTGTCTGTGTCCATGGGCTGTGCATATATGTCCTTTGGCTAATCTCCTCATCCTCTTTCAGCCAGTCTCCCCCACTTCTTGGCTAATCTCATCACCCTCTTTCCAGTCTCCCCCACCTCACTCGCTCCTCTCTAAGATTTTTCTGTCCATGTATCTATGCCTCTGGATCTATTTTGTCCATCAGTTTATTTTGTTCATTAGATACTACATATAAGTGAGATCCTATGATATTTGTCTTTTTCTGACTGGCTTTTTAAAAAAAAAATTTATTGATTTTAGAGAGGAAGGGAGAGGGAGAGATAGAAACATCAATGATGAGAGACAATAATTGATCGGTTGCCTCCTGTACACCCTCCACTGGAGATTGAGCCTGCAACTCGGGCATGTGCCTTGACCGGGAATTGAACCATAACCTCCTGGTTCATAGGTCCACACTCACTCACTGAACCGCGCCGGCCAGGCCAACCCCCTGATTTTTTTCATGCTCATCCCACCTGGCTTGCCACCCTTTGTTCTTAGCTTAAGGCTATTCTTTTCCACCTTTTCAGTTATTTCCCATTATTAATTTTGAAGAGTTTGGGACCAGATTTTCTGTCTTAGTCTATAACATCTGTCTCCAGTGTCCACACATCAATGTCCAAATAATCTGGCTTCTCAGTTCTTTGAGTTCTTCCTCCACACCCAACATTCTTACCTGGGATCCATTGGCCTCCAAGGATCCATGGACAGAATTCAAGAGGTTTATGAAATTGACATTCTCTCTGTATTTCTATCTTCACATGAGAGAATATCATTGCAGCTGTATAACTCTAATCTCTGCATTCATCTCCTCTGCTCATACATGTGCTCTATTATCCCATTGGACTTCACTTACAAAATACTAGTTCAAAGATAAAAATATTAAAAATTGCAAGATGGCAACAACAGAGCATAACATCAATTGAGGGGCTCTTTTTAAAAATATCTTTTTTTGCCCTGGCCAGTTTGGCTCATCGGCCTGCGGACTGAAGGGTCCCGGGTTCCATTCCGGTCAGGGGCACATGCGGGAGTTGCAGGCTCAATCCCCAGTAGGGGGCGTGCAGGAAGCAGCCAATCGGTGGTTTTCTCTCATCATTGACGTTTCTATCTCTCTCTCCCTCTACCTTCCTCTCTGAAATCAATAAAAATATTTAAATATATATATCTTCTTATTGACTTTTTTTAAGAGAGAGAGAGAGAGAGAGAGAGAGAGAGAGAGAGAGAGAGAGATCCATTCGATTGGCTGCCTCCTACAGGCCCCCTACTGGGGATCGAACCTGCAACCCCAGCATGTGCCTTGACCTGGAGGAACCTTGGGCCTCTTGGTGCATGGGATGATTTCAACCAACCGAGCTACACCGGCTGGGCAAAGTGAGAAGCTCTTTTGAGTTCAGGGTCCTGTGCAACTGCACAGGTCATCTGCCCCCAAAACTGGCTCTGACAGCAACACTGGAGGCAGGAAGACGAGTAAAGAGGGGTAATACAATAATCGAAGTGAGAGAGGATAGTGACTGAGACTAAAGGAGTAGTCTTGAAAATGGGGAAAAATGGATGGTTTCAAGAAATATTTGGGCTTCCAGACCATTAGCATGTATAGATTGTGTGATTATAGAGAAATAAAGGAGAGAGGAGTTAAGAATTAGACCAAGTCATGTCTTTGGCAATGGGAAAAATGGAAATGCCATTTTCTGTTACTGGGAATGCTGGTGAAAGTACTGGAATAAAGGGATGGAAAGGGGTTAAAATGTTAAGTTTGAGGTATATGTATCACATAGTGATGTTCGTATAGTAGGATAGTCAGATCTGAAATAGAGTTATTGGTTTGGAAGTGTGACTAAAGCCATGGAAATAAAATAGATTGCTTAGAAAGAGTGTGTAAGGCCCAGTTGGCATGGCTCAGTGGTTGAGCGTCGATTTATGAGCCAGGAGGTCACGGTTCAATTCCTGGTCAGGGCACATGCTGAGGTTGCAGGCTCGATCCCCAGTGTGAGGCGTGCAGGAGGCAGCCGATCTCTCTGTTATCATCAGTGTTTCTATCTCTCTCCCTCTCCCTTTCTCTCTGAAATCAATAAAAAATATTTTTTAAAAAGAGTGTGTAAAGGGAGAAACCAAGATGGCGGCATAGGTAAGCATCTAAACTGCTGCCTTGCACAACAATTTCAAAACTACAACTAAAAGACAGAACGGACACCATCCAGAAACACAGGAAAGCTGGCTGAGTGAAAATTCTACAACTAGAAGGAAAGAGAAAGACTCACAGAGAATTGGAGGTACAGCAAAGGGTCTTTGTGCACGCAGAGAGTAAGGGCGGCTGAGAGCCTGGCTGACTTTTTCTGGCGGGAGGGGGAAGGAAGCCCCCAACGGCACTGAACCCCAGTTCCAACTGCACTGAACCCCAGTTGCGGGCGAAAGCCCGTGGACCCAGGCTCATACAGGGGGAGTCTGGACTGTCAGGTAGAGAGAAAGGCACCCGGAGACTCGAAGACCCGGGCAGGGGTCTGGAGGCGTGCACACCAGTGTGCACAAAGGCTGCGGAGGTTGCCACAGGCTTTCCCTAGCAGAAGGGAGTTGGAAGGTCTGACTGCACTGAACCCCAGTTCTGACTGCACTGAACCCCAGTTCCAGGCGAGCCCCTGGGGACCCACGCTCTTACAGGGGGGAATCTGGACTCTCAGACGGAGGCTCGGGAGCTGGGGAAGGCAGAGGTCTGGAGGCATGCGCACCAGTGCGCACAAAGATCGCGGAGCTTGCCACAGGCTTTCCCTAGTGGAAGGGAGTCAGAAGCTCCTGACTGCACTGAACCCCAGTTCTGACTGCACTGAACCCCAGTTCCAGGCAAGCTCCTGGGGACCCACACTCTTGCGGGGGGGAATCTGGACTCTCGAGCGGAGACTCGGGAGCCAGGGAAGGCAGAGGTCGGAAGGCGCGCGTGCGCGCAAGGGCAAGGCTGACGGGAAGCCAAGACTGTCTGCTCCGCCCTAAGACTCCACCCCATCCAAGCTGAGCACAGAGGCTTTTGCAATTTGGCAAGTCTAATCCTATAAGGTTGTCTCCAGCACCAAACTTCTCCTAGCGTAGACACAGCTGATCCTCACAGCCAACTGGCCTGGAGGTCAATTCCTCCCAGTGATACCAACAACAATCAAGACTTAACTACAGCCAAAACCGGTTTGGCTCAGTGGATAGAGTGTCAGCCTGCGGACTGAAAGGTCCCAGGTTCGATTCCAGTCAAGGGCACGTAACTTGGTTGCGGGCACATCCCCAGTGGGAGGTGTGCAGGATGTTTCTCTCTCATCGATGTTTCTAACTCTCTATCCCTCTTCCTTCCTCTCTGTAAAAAATCAATAAAATATATTTTAAAAAATATTAAAAAAAAAGACTTAACTACAACAAGGCTGTACACACAGTCCACAAAGGGGTGCACCAAGAGTATCCACCTCAGGTTAACTGGGGAGGCCGACCCACTGGGCCATATAGGAAACCTAGCACATAAACCTACCCTACCAACTCAGGGAAGCAATGAAAATGCGGCAACAAAGAAACAGATCACAAACAAAAGAAATGGAGGAAAACAAACGACTGGATATAGAATTCAAAACCACGGTTATAAGGCTTTTCAAGAATATCCTAGAAAAGGCCGATAAATATAACGAGACCCTCGAAGATATGAAAAAGGACCAACTAGAAATTAAACATACACTGACTGAAATAAAAAATATTATACAGAGACCCAACAACAGACTAGAGGAACACAAGAATCAAGTCAAAGAATTGAAATACAAAGAAGCAAAAAACACTCAACTGAAAAAGAAAAAAGAAAAAAAAATCCAAAAAGTTGAAGATAGTGTAAGAAGCCTCTGGGACAACTTCAAGCGTACCAACATCAGAATTATGGGGATGCCAGAAGAAGAGAGAGAGCAAGATACTGAAAACCTATTTGAAGAAATAATGACTGAAAACTTCCCCCACATAGTGAAAGAAATAGACTTACAAGTCCAGGAAGCACACAGAACCCCAAACAAAAGGAATCCAAAGAGGACCACACCAAGACACATCATAATTAAAATGCCAAGAGCAAAAGACAAAGAGAGAATCTTAAAAGCAGCAAGAGAAAAACAGTTAATTACCTACAAGGGAGCACCCATACGATTGTCAGCTGATTTCTCAACAGAAACTATGCAGGCCAGAAGGGAGTGGCAAGAAATTTTCAAAGTGATGAATAGCAAGAACCTACAACCAAGATTACTCTACCCAGCAAAGCTATCATTCAGAATTGAAGGGCAGATAAAGAGCTTCACAGATAAGAAAAAGTTAAAGGAGTTCATCTCCACCAAACCAGTATTATATGAAATGCTGAAAGGTATTCTTAAAGAAGAGGAAGAAGAAAAAAGTAAAGGTAAAAATTGTGAACAACAAATACATATCTATCAACAAGTGAACCTAAAAATCAAGTGAATTAAAAACCTGAGGAACAGAATAATCTGGTGAATATAATAGAATCAGGGGCATAGAAAGGGAGTGGACTGATAATGCTCAGGGGGACAGGGGTATGGGGGGATTCAGGAAGAAACTGGACAAAAATCATACACCTATGGATGAGGACAGTGCGGGGGAGGTAAAGGCAAAAGGTGGGGTGGGAACCGGGTGGAGGGGAGCTATGGGGGGAAAAAGGAGAAACAATTGTAATAATCTGAATAAAGATTTATATAAAAAGAAAAAAGAGTGTGTAAAGTAAACAAAGAAAAACCCTGGTAGGGTTAACTCAGTTGGTTAGAGTGTTATCCCAACATGCCAAGGTTGTGGGTTCAATTCCTTGGTCAGGGTACATATAAGAATCAATCAGTGAAATCATAAATAAGTGGAACAGGCTCTGACCTGATGGCTCAGTTGATTGGAGCATCCTCCTGATACACCAAGGTTGTGGGTTCAATCCCAGGTCAGGGCACATACAAGAGCCAACCAATGAATGCATAAGTAAGTGCAACAACAAATCAATGTTTCTCTTTCTCCCTTCCTCTCTCTCTCTTAAACAACAACAATAAAAACAGTAAATAAATTTTAAAAAGTCTTGTTACAATTTTTTTCATAAAAAAATAAATAAGTAGAATAATAAATTGATCTCTCTCTCCCTCTTTCTCTCTCTAAAATCAATCAATAAAAATAAAATGAAGTTCTTCACATACATTACTAACTCAATTTTCAGGTGTTCATTGTCCTAAATCTATTTAAAAACTATTGACAATATTTACAACATTCAGTCAACTTTATCCAGGGTTCTGCTATATTTCTCCATTGATACAAATCTTATTTTTATATTATTCAATGTAAGTTTTGTAATTTTCCTGATATATGATCTTTATAGTCCTTTTAAAGGTGACTAAGTGTTTTATATATGGTTGTGTATGTATATTGTGTGAACACACACATGCACACACACATGTAAAATCATCATTATTGTAAATTAGAAGTATTTTCCACCATATTTTATTACTAGGTATTGCTGGTATGTAGGAAATCTAGTGGTGTTGGTGATTGCTTTCTTATCTGGCTACTTTATTGCCCTTTTTTTATTAGTTATAAATGTCCACTATCTTATCATCTGTAAATAATGATATATTTATCTTCTCTTTTCCACAGTTACACTTCTTAATTTGTTTCAAATCTCATTTTAATTGTTAGAAATTCTTTGATAAATAATGGTAATAAGAGCAGGTTCCCTTTCGTATTACTGACTTTCATGGAAACACCAGTATTTGAGTGGGCAGCGTGGTATTGCCTGGATTTCATAAAACTATTCTTTAGCCTGGTATGACTCAGTTGGTTGATCATCATTTTATGCACCTGAAGGTCACTAGTTCAATTCCCAGTCAGGGCACATGGCCGGATTTTGGGCTTGATCCCCAGTAAGAGGCGTGCAGGAGACAGCCAATTGATTTTTCCATCTCTCTATCACTCTCCCTTCCTCTCTCTCTAAAAATTCAATACAAACATTTTTTTTTTTTTAAAAAGAAAGACCTTTCTTGACCAACCTAAGTAGATCCTCCCTGTTATTCTGTAACAGTTTACTATGTTAGTGTCTTCTTTGCATTTATCACATTTCATAAATAATTTGTTTACTTATTTATTTTATTTTTTTCTCACTTAGCTGTGATCTACATGAAGATAAAAGACATTCCTGCTTTATTCACTTAGTGCTTAATTAAATACCTAGCACATAATGGGTGCTCAAAATATACTTCTGGAATGATGAATATAGTGAATGGATTTCTCTTAGTTTTTGCTTATTTATGGTTTGTGCTTCTTTATCAATTTAGTTAGACAGGAACTCTCATACCCCAGCTCTTACTCCTTCCTCATGACACTGATTTTATCTTCAGTCTGTTCCTGATGTTGGTCCAATTAGTTGTGGCAAGGCAAAGATGAGTAGTATTGCAAAGAAAAATGTGACAACTTAGGCCTGCTCCCTTAGTAGGAGCTTTGCATAAGGTTATCCTTGGAAAGAACTTGAGACACATCATGATGGACATATTCAATAAAATAATAATAATAATAATAATAATACTTTTTTTTTTTTTGCTATGATTCATCTTAAAAATCTGAACAACCAAAGGTTGCTTGTATTCTGGGACTCTAGTCATAGTAGAGTGGGACTACTTTGATAAAACCATTATTTATTTATTTATTTTTAAATATATTTTATTGATTTTTTACAGAGAGGAAGGGAGAAGGATAAAGAGTTAGAAACATTGATGAGAGAGAAACATCAGTCAGCTGCCTCCTGCACACCTCCCACTGGGGACGTGCCTGCAACCAAGGTACATGCCCTTGACCGGAATCGAACCCGGGACCCTTTAGTCCACAGGCCAACACTCTATCCACTGAGCCAAACTGGTTAGGGCTAAAACCATTATTTAGGTTTATGTTTACATAATCCTTGTTCTTTTTTTTTTTTTTTTAATATTTTATTGATTTTTTTACAGAGAGGGAGAGGGATAGAGAGTTAGAAACATCGACCAGCTGCCTCCTGCACACCTCCTACTGGGGATGTGCCCGCAACCAAGGTACGTGCCCTTGACCGGAATCGAACCTGGGACCCTTTAGGCCGCAGGCCGACGCTCTATCCACTGAGCCAAACCGGTTTCGGCTAATCCTTGTTCTTTTTGTAGTTACTTGGATAAACTCCATGGCTTCTGTAACCTAATTCATCAACGTTCATTTTAAAAGTTAAAATGTAAACAGCTAAAATGAGACAAAGCATATAATTTTTAAAATCTAGATGCCTTCTCCCTCTCGAGAGCATGTCCATGCCTTTTCCCCTGTCAGGTGTACATCTCCTGAACTCTAAGGGTCCCCAAGAGCCTTGCAACCAGAGAAGCAATGGGCAGCAGCGCTTGTCCCGGGCTAACCCCCGAACCTGTCTCCACCGCTCCCTTTTTCTCTAACTTTCCAGTGAGCCAAAGCAGCCCCACCTAGGCCCTCTCCTGTTGCTTCTTATATCCTAAGCCCTTCTCTGTTTCACTGTTCCCAGCTTTAATAAATGTACTCTCAAAATTAAATAAATGAATAAATAATAAAAATAAATAATCTAAAAGCAATAGAATGTTTAGCATTTCAAGTGTATTTAAGATGTTAGTTTTTTTAATTAATAGATTTGATTTTTAGAACATATTTAGATTTAAGAAAAATGAGCAGAAAATACAGTTTCCAACTACTTCTCCAGCCCTCCTCTTTCCACAGTTTCCCCTATTAGTAACATTGTGCATTAGGTGGTACATTTTTTACAACTGACAAGCCAATCTTTTTTTTAAATATATTTTTATTGATTTCAGAAAGGAAGGGAGAGCAGGAGAGAGAGAGAGAGAGAGAGAGAGAGAGAAACATCACTGATGAGAGAGAACCATTGATCGGTTGCCTCCTGCATGCCCACTACTGGGGATTGAGCCTGCAACCCAGGCATGTACCCTTGGCCTGAATCAAACCCGGGACCCTTCAATCCACAGGCCAGCGCTCTATCCACTGAGCCAAACCAGCTACGTCTGACAAGCCAATCTTGATACATTATTATTAACTAAAGTCCATAGTTTATCTTAGGGTTCACTCTTTTTGAAAAGAAATATATTTTTATTGATTTCAGAGAGGAAGGGGGAGAGAGAGAGATAGAAACATCAATGATGAGAGAGAATCATTGATCGGCTGCCCCCACACACCCCACACCGCAGATCAAGCCCTCAACCTGGGCATGTGCCCTGACCAGGAATTAAACTGTGACCTCCTGGTTTATAGGTCTACGTTCTACCACCAAGCCATGCCCGCTGGGCTAGGATTCACTCTTTATGATGTACATTCTATGGGTTTTAACAAATGAATAATGACATGTATTGACCATTATAGCATTATACAGAATTTCATTGCCCTAAAAATTCCCATGTTCCACCTATTTATCCCTCCCGCCCTTTCTCTCTCCCTGAACCGCTAGCAACCACTGATTTTTACTGTCTCCACAGTTCTGTCTTTTCGAGAATATCATATTGTTTCAATCATACTACAATCATACTAGTAGTGTGTGCCTGTTCGGATTGGCTTTTTTTATTTAGCAATATGCATTTAAGATTCCTCCATGTCTTTTCATGGTTTGATAGATCACTTTTAAAAAATAAATCTTTTGCCCTAGCTGGTTTGGCTCAGTGGATAGAGCGTCGGCCTGTGGACTGAAGGGTCCCGGGTTCAATTCCAGCTGAGGGCACATGCCTGGGTTGTGGGCTCAGTCCCTGGTGGGGGGCGTGCAGGAGACAGCTGGTCAATGATTCTCTATCATCATTGATGTTTCTATTTCTCTCTCCCTCTCCCTTCCTCCCTGAAATCAATAAAAATATATTTTAAAAAAATAAATCTTTATTGTTGAAAGTATTACATATGTTCCTTTTTTCCCCCATTGCCCTTCCCTCCTTTCCCCCAAGCCTTCACCACCCACTGTATCCTTGGGTTATGCATATATGCATATGTGTTCATTGGTTGATCTCTTTTCTTCCTCCACCCTCCCCTGGATAGATCATTTCTTTTCTTTTCTTTTTTTAAATATATTTTTATTGATTTCAGAGAGGAAGGAAAAGAGAGAGAGATAGAAACATCAATGATGAGAGAGAATCATTGACCGGCCGCCTCCTGCAAGCCCCTCACTGGGGACCAAGCCCACAATCCGGGCATGTGCCTCTGACCGGAATCGAACCTGGGACCCCTCAGTTCACAGGCCGACACTATCCACTGAGCCAAATCGGCCAGGCTGGATAGATCATTTCTTGATAGCACCAAATAATATTCTTTTACATAGATACCAAAGTTTGTTTATCCATTCATCTATTGAATGACATCTTGGTTGCTTCTGAGTTTTGGCAATTATGAAGGAAATTACTATAAACATTCATGTGCAGGTGTGTGTGTGTGTGTGTGTGTGTGTGTGTGTGTGTGCGCGCACGCGTGCATGTACTTAAGTTTTCAACTCATTTGAGTAAATACCAAGGAATGCAACTGTTGAATCACATGGTAAGAGTATGTTTAGTTTTGTAAGAGTCTGCCAAACTGTCTTCCAAAGTGGCTGTACCATTTTGCATTCCCACTAGCAATGAATAAGAATTTCCCTTGTTCCACATTATCACCAGCTTTAGTCTCAGTGTTTTGATATTTGGCCATAATAGGTATGTAGTGGGATCTCACTATTTTAATTTACAATTATATAATGATGTATGATGTTGAGCATCTTTTCATATGTTTATTTGCCTTTTGTACATATTTTTTGGTGAGGTGTCTGTTCAGATCTTTTGCTCATTTAAAAAAATTGGGTTATTTGTTTTTTTATTGTTGTGTTTTAACTCATTGTTTGAGTTTATATATTTTGGATTCTAGTCCTTTAACAGTTGTGTTTGCAAAGATTTTTCCTCTCAGCCTATAGCTTTTCTTTTCATTCTCAGCAGTGTTTTTGAAGAGAAGTCTTAATATTAAAAAAAAATTATCTTTATTGTTGAAAGTATTTTCCCCTATTGACCTCCTCCACCCTGCCCCCATCCCCCCCACCCCCTAAAGTCTTAAATTATAACACATAAGCCTTTCAATTACTATAAAAATAAGATGTGAGAGATGTTGCAAAACTTTCTTGACTACTGGGAAGATTGGATTGAATGACTTCCAAAGTCTCTTTTGACTCTACATTTTTATGGTTCTTAGGAAAGAATAATGGTGTGTTGTGGATTTTTCTTACATGAATTTTAGGGTCCCTTCCTCATTATGACATTAATATACAATAATTGCAAAAAGTTCAGAAAATGTAGAAAGGAGGGAAGTATAACATTTTTAAAAGCAAAGTGATGTTGAGAAAGTAGATTTTTGAATGACAAGCACAAAATCCAAACAGGCCTGCTTATATGCCTGCCTTTCATTGATTGCAACTCAACAGGTCTCCATTTTTTCATTACTTCAAAGGTTAAATGGATGGAAAGACAGTAATGTGGTATATGAATAATTAACTTTTAAAAAACATATTTGTTTTAATAAGTCAAATATCACCAAAGTGTATGAATTAAAGAGTGATGGTCTCTCTCCACCCCATCCTTCTAACTATAATGATTTTCTGTAGAAACAAAATCTTTATAACCATGCATGCTTAGTTACACACATACAAACAGCTTCATGTGTCAGGGATCTCCTATGTCTTATCTTGACATACATCATTGTAAACCTAGTGCATACCATGGAGCTTGGTTCACAGAAGGTGCTCAATTGAAAGAATAAATGCAACACCCTACATCGTTTTGTAGGTGGCTGTTTTTATATTATATTTTTATTTTTTAAATATATTTTTATTGATTTCAGAGAGGAAGGGAGAGGGAGAGAGAGATAGAAACATCAATGATGAGAGAGAATCATTGATTTTGCCTCCTGCATGCCCACTATTGGGGAGGGAGCCCACAACCCAGGCATATGCCCTTGACTGGAATTGAACCCAGGACCCTTCAGTCCGCAGGCTGACGCTTTATATACTGAGCCAAACAAGCTAGGGCAGGTGGCTGGCTATTTTTTTAAATTTAAGAAGGTAACCTGGATATCTTTCCATGTTAGGACATCTATAACTACTTCATTCTTTTCAATGGCTCATGAATAATCCACTATACAGATTTACTATAATTTTGTCAAATTATCTTGTAAAACAAGTTATCCTCTCCTGGCTGGCGTGGCTCAGTGGTTGAGCATTGACCTGTGAACCAAGAGGTCATGGTTCGATTCCCATAAGGGCACATGCCCGGGTTGTGAGCTCAATCGATCCCCAGTGCGGGGTGTGCAGGAGACAGCCGATCAATGGTTATCTCTCATCATTGATTTTTCTTTCTCTCTCTTCCTTTTCCTCTATGAAATCAATAAAAATGTTTTTTAAAAAGTTATCCTCTCACTAACAGTGAATGTGAGTGTCAGTATCTCTACGTCCATGCTGGGGATGATATCCAAAATTACATATTATTAATCTTTGTTATTGCTCCTAGTTTTGTTTGAAGCAAAGGTCCATATAAGGGGAAGAGCAGGCAATTTTTTTATAAAGGGAAGTTAGGATTCAAATGGGAACAATCTTAAGTGGCAAAATGAGAAGCCAGAAAAAGAATTTGAGAAGAATTTTTATGCATTATGAAATGATCAAGCTAGAAGAGATCTTAAAAATTATGTTTTAATACACTTCTTTTATTAGATGAGGAAATAGAAATTCTGAGAAGTGAAATGATTTATCCAAGCTCACACTATCAATTAGTAGCAGATCTGGGTTTAGAACCAAGATTGTTTGGATCTCTCAGCGTGTTAGCCCTTGCTTTTATTCAGTAAACATCACTAACCATCAAATCCTGTGTTAGGTATTAAGTGGATTAAGGGGAGTAAGAACACATTTATTGAGCACTTTTCTTGTGCCAGATCTTTCATATATATTTCAGTCTATCCCAGTATGGCTCTCATACCAACTGAATCAATCTACTAGTTTGGCTTTTTAAAAATAAAAGTATTATTAGGGATTCCCCATATTTCAGTAATAGTAATTATTCTTGGAGTCAAGCCTGGAATAATAAGTTTTGTAGTTCAGGAGGAAATTATACTATTGTTTCATTTAAAAATGTATCAAATGGAGACCACAGCTGATTGTTTTTTTCTCAGGCCTGCTCAGGACATCAGCTACCCCATCTAGGCCCTCAGGGTGTACAAATCTGAGAAATGCTAGAAATGAGGGAAGGCCAGCTGAAACCAGGAAAGTGGCTGAGTTGTGGCTGGGGATACCAGTGAGACAGATCATGGAGGTTTTTTGTTGACCTATTTAAATATTTTGGCATTTGTTCTTAGTGTAATGGAAAGCTAATAGTCTTAAGTAGGGTCTTGTGGGGTATGGGGGGGGGGAAGCGGAGAGGAGGGGAGGGGAGAGGGAGCTTGAATGGATTGGGAAAGCTGTTAAGAGTGGATGAATCAGGAGGCTATTTCATTAGTTCAGATGGTAAATGATGGGGCCTTCACTACTTCTTTTTTCACTTATAAACATACTAGAGGCCCAGTGCATGAAAATCCATGCACTTGTGGGGGAGGGGGGCCCCTCAGCCTGGCCTGTGCTCTCTCACAGTCCAGTCCCGGAGCCCTCGAGGGATGTCTGACTGACTGCTGCAGAGGCGGGAGAGGCTCCCACCACTGCTGCTGCGTTGGCCAGCCATGAGCTGGCTTCTGGCTGAGCAGCACACCCCCTGTGGAAGTGCACTGACTACCAGGGGGAAGCTCCTGCTTTGAGCGTCTGCCCCCTGGTGGTCAATGCGCATCATAGCGACCGGTCATTCCTGGTCGTTCCGCCTTTAGGGCCAATTTTCATATTGCCCTTTTATTATATAGGACTAGAGGCCCAGTGCACGAATTAGTGCACAGTTGGGGTCTGGCCAGCCTGGCCCCAATCGGTGGATCGGGGCCGGGCCTGTAGGGCAGAGGAGATGGTGGGAGGTTGGCTGGATGGCCCACACTGATCAGGGCCCGGCCGGCTTGGGGGAGGGGCCATGGGCGATTAGTCGGCGGGCCCCACCCCTGATTGAGGTAGGGGGACCGATTGGGGGTAGGGCTGGCCATGGGGAGGGGCTGTGGGCAGTGGGCCACCAGCCCCACCTCCAAATGAGGTGGGGGGGGCCAATCAGGGATCAGTGACTGGGGGAGGGGCTTCAGGAAGTTGGCCGGCGCACCTCCACCCCCCCATTGGGCCTCAGTAGGTGTCATAGTGACTGGTCGTTCTGGCCTTTCCAGCATTCTGATCGCTGGCTTTTTATATATATAGATGATAAATGATGGTGCCCCGTGCAACGTAGAGATAAGTATAAGTATATTAGGGAGACAAAATTAACAGGACTTGATTTGACATTGAGGGAGAATCCTGGATGGATTCTCTGGTTTCCAGGTAATGCTGCTAGATGCAAGTGGGTGATGTTCCTTGAGATGGGAACTCTGAAGATGAAAGATTAGAGGAAGATTATGTGCTCAGCTGTTTTTTTTATTAATCCTCACCCAATAATATTTTTCCCATTGATTTTTTTTTTTTTTTTTTTTTTTTTAGAAAGAGTGAAAGGGAGGGATAGAGGGATGGATGGAGTAAGGGAGGGAGAGAGAGAGAGAGAAACACATTGATTGGTTGTCTCCTGCACATGCCCTGACTGGGCTGGGAATGAACCTGCAATCCTTCCATGCACAAGGTAATGCTCTAACCATTGAGCACACCAGCCAGGGTGTGTTTCCAAATAAAGGTCTAGGGGGTGGTTAGACAAAGAAATTAGAGCTAGAGGTTTTACTTTGGGATTCTTTCATCATGAAGAATGGCATTGCCTAGGACTCAGTGGTCGGCAAACTCATTAGTCAACAGAGCCAAATATCAACAATACAACGATTGAAATTTCTTTTGAGAGCCGAAAACCGACTTTTGGGCATGGGCCACGAAGTTTCAATCGCACTGTACGTGCGCACCCGCACGTAGTATTTTGTGGAAGAGCCACACTCAAGGGGCCAAAGAGCCGCATGTGGCTCGCGAGCCGCAGTTTGCCAACCACTGGCCTAGGTAAAAGGAACATTGATTCCCCAGGAAGGGCTAAATAAAAAGCGTTGGATTGTCCAAATCTATTATTTTCATTCTTTAACCTATAGGATTACTCTAGTTTATCACATTTTATGTTAAATATTTTGGCTGTTTTTTCACTTATAACATTACCTATGACTTTTGGATTATGAGGTAAATTGTTGCTGAATTTCCTGAATACCATAGCAGGTACATGTCTGTGGATTTAGGTAGTGGGTACCTCAGATGCTTGCTAACTAAACGCATTGTGTAGTTAATACTTTCGTCAAGTATTCCATGTTTTGATACAGAAATCTACTAAAATAATCTGGCATTTGATGTGCTTAGGCACTTTGAAGAGTGCTCACATAACTTTTTCTCGAACCACTAATCTGCCATATAGCATAGAGCTTATTTAAGGAACCAGTGAGCTCTCGAAAATACGTTTGTTTTTAAATTAATAGGGCACTATTTTCCATTAGAGCTGCATTGGATTAAATTATTACCCATCTCGCGTCTGAAATTCAAATGCCTTTGTCTTGTCTCTCGTGTAACTAGTAAACCGGTTACAAAGGAAATGTCACTTCACATAAGATTTAGTTACCAAGATTTTTGAAAAGAAACAGACATGTTCCTCACAGCGCCCTAACCATGCAGCTTCGTGGGGCTTCAAGTTGCTCAAACTGTGCTACGAGGAAGCCCTTAACTGCTCAGAAGGCCAGGGACTGAAATGGAGCACTGCACAACTCTTCACCGGGCGGCTTCGCTTCCAAATCCGGCCTTCGAGGCATCCCAAGACGGGGCCAGCCCGGTCCCCCTCCCAGGCTGCAGGGGGTTCCTAGCCTGAGCCGCGGACGCCCCAGGCTCTCGAGAAAGTGAAGCGGCGCAGGGCCCCGGGAGGTCTCATTGTCCAGCGGGGAGACCGGGTCTTCCCGGAACGACTCCCGTTCAGGGTGCCGTCGGCCAGGTTGACCTGAAGTCTGTGGGTCCCCGCGCCGCTCCCCTCCCCCGCTGCCCCATTGTCTGCTTCGCCCCGCCCCGGGGGACACGTGCGCTCGCAGCTTCCCCAGCGAGGAGCGCGTGGGGCGGCGGCGGCGTGTACACCGCTTGGAACGGCTACGCGGCCGCGGCGCTGGGGCGGGGTCCGGTGCGCACGGACCGGTGGGTGCCCCCCACGCGGAGAGCTGCGGCCGCGTTCGGAGCCCCCGCCCGGAGTCTCGCGGGCTTGGGACACGGTCGGGGGTGGGGCGGGAGGGCGCTCAGTGGGGGCGGCGTGCGCGGGTCGCGGTGGAGGGAGTTGGGTGGGGCGGGGTGGGGAGATGCCTGTCTCCTGACAAAGGAGAACGAGTGGGACACGCTGAGCCGACCGCCCCGCCCCGCCGGGAGGGGAGCGGGGGGCGGAGTATCGGGAGGGGAAGGGGCGGGCCTTTCATTCACTCTCGGCCCCTCGGCCGCCGCCGGAGCGGAAGGGCGGGGTCTCGCGGCCCCAGTCCCCCGGGGGTGAGGAGCGGAGGAGGCGGCGGGGCGAGGGGCGGAGCCCTGAGGCGCGCGTCCCGAGGCGTCGGCGACGTCGTCACGTCAGCGCGGGAGAGAGAAAGAGAGGAGCGGACTCGGCAGGGACGGGGGACGGGGCCGAGAGAGCGAGAACGAGGGAGCCAGCGAGCGTGCGAGCGAGGCGGGGAAAGGCGGCCAGTCGTATCCGAACGGCCGCGGACGGGAGCGGGAGCGGTGGGGGAAGGAGCAGGGAGGGAAAGAAGGAAGGCTGAGGGGAGAAGGTGGACGGAGGCTGGTGGCGGCGGCGGCGGTGGTGGTAGGGGGAGAAGGAGGAGCTGGAGGAGGGCAGGGGCTGAGGGAGTGAGTGAGAAGAGCGGACGCGCCAGGAGGGGAGGGGAGGGAAGGGGTGTCACGCGGGGGCGCGCGCGCACGGGGAGCGCGCTCGGAGGCGAGTGGAACTGGATCGGGTTTGCTGCCAGCGGCGTGAGCTTCGGCCGCCATTTTACAACAGCTCCACTCGCGCTGGACACAGGGAGCAGCGAGCACGCGTTTCCCGCAACCCGATCTCCTCGGACAGGATTCTTCCGCCGCAGCCCAACGGGGAGGTAACGACCGCCAGGAGCCGGGTTTGGGAGGGGTGCTTCGTGACATTGTAGAGTGGGCTGGGGGAGGGCGGTGTGGGGAGAAACCGGCTTTTCTGGAAAATGGATTCCAATGAGAACAGGAGCACGTTGACTGGGGCTGCTTGGGAGCAGGCCGCGGCCCGCGCCGCCACTTCCTCCACTCCATGTGCTGCCGCCGTCCGGGCTTTGTCTGCGGCGCTCCCGGGAGGAGGCGGCCCCGTGACCGCGCGGACCGCGAGCGGCGGCGGAGTTGGTGCTGTCGTGGCTGTCGCCGCGGCGCGGGAGTGGGCGGAGAGGAGCTGGTCCCGTCCCGCAGCCGGGAGGCGGGCTGGAGTGGTACTCGCAGTCCGGTCGGCGTCGGGCAGTTCGCGGAATGCCGTCGCGCCGCCAGGTTGTCGGCCCCGGTCCGGGGGTGGGACAGCTGGCCGGGGCGCTGCCGTCGCTGTACGGACCGGAGAGGGGTGGGGGCTTGCACCGCGCGCCGCTGCTCGCGGCTTGTCGGGGCAGGCGGGCGGCCGGGGGTCGCCGGCGGCTGGGGCGGAGAGAGCCATGTGTCACGGTGGGGGTGGGGGGCGGGGAGATCCTGTGGCCTGTCGCCGACGCGGCATCGGTGTTGAGGGGTGAGGTTGTGCTGCTGATGCTTTCCGGGAACTCAGACCGCGGCTTCGGGTTGATGTTGGGAGCCGGTGACGGTCGTCTTGGCCTGGGACTCGGTGGGTTTCCGTTGGAGGAAGTTGTAGGACATTTGAAGGCGCAGAGCACGTGTTTCTAATGGGCTCCTGGTGCCCTCAGCGGTGAGGCTGCCACTCTGGGTGTGGAGTCGGGGGCGGGCTTTGGGGTGCGGGGGTGAAGGGTGGAGAAATTGGGTGGTGGGAAGGTATCTTGTGTGAGCGCTTTGTTCTTCGCTAGCTGTTGTTACTGATCTATAAGCGGCAGGCGGGAAAAGCGCGCACTTTGGGGGTTTACCTTTGAGAGGGAAAAGCTGAGCTTTTCTTTACCCACACGCACCTCATTCTCTGTATGGGCACAGCTGCATGTGGCACGCTGGCTGGTCCTCAGCTGATTGGGCTCCATTTGTAATGTCGTTTTTCCTAGGACCTAGGGAGTGTTAGCAGGTGAGTCAGGGGTGGTGCTAAGGAAAAACAAGTGAATCCTTTTTTGCCCCTCGCTCATCAGGCTTGTCAGGCGATAGTGACTTTAAGGCTTCTTTAAAGGGAGGCACAGGCTGATGTAGAACTTGGTAGAGAAAGTAAAGATTGGGGCTCTCATTTTGTCCTCTACCCTTTTTGAAGATCCTAGTTTAATTTTGCTTATTGCGTTTGAACAGATCTCTGGAAACATGGCTACAGAACATGTTAATGGAAATGGTACTGAAGAGCCCATGGATACTACTTCTGCAGTTATCCATTCAGAAAATTTTCAGACATTGCTTGATGCTGGTTTACCACAGAAAGTTGCTGAAAAACTAGATGAAATTTACGTTGCAGGTAAGAACTAACACTTGCAAAATTATATTATGAAATTTTTCTATTGGATTTCTGGCTTTGAGCTAAAATAGCAACTTTTTGTGGTTTCCAATAAGTGTGGGAACTGGAGTTTGGTTTTGCCTTGTTGTGATAGTTGTGAACTAGAGGTTAAGGTGTACTGTACATAGTAGAGGGAGGGAAGGAAGGAAGGTTAGGAGGTAAATAAAGGCTGGCTGGCCAGATGGATAAGTATATGATGGTAGCAACAGCTGCTAACTGTTGGGAACAGGCCATGTGACTTTTGGGGGTATTTTTATAGTAGGATTCTTCCTAATTAATTTGGTAACTGTAGACTGGTTGTCTGTCTGTCTTGGTGTGGCTTTTGCTTTTTCTAGTGGTTATTTGAAATGGGTAGAGGTTCAGTTGTCAGCCTTGGTTTTTTGTTGGTTGATTTTAGGATTTGTATATTTACTGTAGAAATACTTAGTATTCAGAACTATCTGACTTCAAGAACAAGGTCTAAAAGAAATTGAGTCATTATTGTAAGTGTGGTTGAGAGGGCTTCTTTAGTTCAGAGTGCAGTTTCAGAATGGCTAAAGTATGTGTTTGTCATTAAATAGATGGTAAGAGGAATGGAAGAATACTTAGTTGACACACATGCTACCTTTATTGGTAAATCTGGTATTTTCTTTAAAATAGATCTTTCCAAAAATATTAAAAGTGGACAACTAATTAAGTTTTTTCTTCTCCAGGGCTGGTTGCACATAGTGATTTAGATGAAAGAGCTATAGAAGCTTTAAAGGAATTCAATGAAGACGGCGCATTGGCAGTTCTTCAGCAGTTTAAAGACAGTGATCTCTCTCATGTTCAGGTAATACTAATTTAATGTCAGCATGAAAAGAATAAAAATCTTCTTGAGTAGTTTTGATGTAGTTTAAGTTTGATTTAATAAGATACAGATGACATAATTATTAAATAGGATTGGAAAATTACTTTTCAGAACAAAAGTGCCTTTTTATGTGGAGTCATGAAGACTTATAGGCAGAGAGAAAAACAGGGGACCAAAGTAGCGGATTCTAGCAAAGGACCAGATGAGGCAAAAATTAAGGTATGTCTTAAAAAAGTACTTTGCTCCCTTTAGTTTTAAAGTTCTTTTAACTATTTTATAGCTTTGCTAAATATTCTGTGGATGTGAAATGAGTTTTTTTTAAGTTAATTGAGAATTAATGACCATGAGATAATTTGCATTTTTTTTCTAATTACTATTTTTGAAAAGTTTTCTGCCTTTAACTGTTGGTTTCTAAAACAATTCGCTGTTCTTAATTAAGGTTATGGGTTTTTGTTTGTTTGTTTGTTTCCCAGCTATACTGATGTTAAGCCTTTGCTATTGGTATTCTAAATAAAAGATTGAAAAAAGTCCATCCACCATATTTTAGATGGTTTTTGAAAATCTGCAAGTCCAGGTTACTGACAGCGGAACCAAAATGGGAGGGGATCAGTTCAGCCCAGGCTGATGGAGAGTGTACATCTAGCAGTTGACTCCTTCTCTTGAAGGATTCTCAAGCCCTCAAATGAAATGTATTTAGAATTTTAATACTGCCTTCTTTCCCCTTCGTTATTATGGCTAACTTGTTCATTCCTAAAAGCAGCATGGAAATGAAAGTGAGAAAACAGGCTAGGAGTGGGAGTTTTTTTTTTTAAGGTCCTATAAAATAGTAAAGGTCCTCAAAGTCAATTAGGTTTTGATCTTTGTGTAGATCATACTAGTTTTTACCTGGTGTTCTTTTGCTTTTTAATTTTATTGATTTCATTAAAAAATTTTTTTCAAAGAGGGAGGGAGAGTGGTAGAAACATCTATGATGAGAGAACCATTGATTGGCTGCCTCTTGCACGCCCCTTACGGGGATAGAGCCTGAAACCGAGGCATGTGCCTTGATCCGGAATCCATCCAGGACCTCCTGATTCATAGGTCAACACTCAACCACTGCTGCACTGTCAGGGCTTACCTGGTGTTCTTAATATAGTGTGCCAGTGCTCTTGACCCAAGAGTTATGGTTTAAGAAAGTCAGTTATTAAAACAGTATAGATGTTAGGTGGTGTTTTAATGGTGTGGGAAGAATGAAGCTTTGAATATAGAGTTAGTGGTTAAGGGCATCCATAAATTTGAGGCTTTCACAGGTCTAGCTGTCAGTGAATTGTGTTTGAACTGTAAATCTAACTTTTCCATAGAAATTTTACCAATGTAATTAAATCTACATTGGGAGTTAGACTTATTAAAATTTTATAAAAAGTTTAAAGTGTAATTTGTGTGACTTTTAGTTCTATCTTTGGAAGGGAGTAGCTTAAAGTGTTACTGTAACTTAAATTGTGAGAAGGCAGAAGCATTTTTATAGGTGGTTTAACAAGGAATAAGTTTTTCCTTTTTGTTTTTAGGGATTGACATAAAAGGTATTATTTGGGTCATATATAAAAATTAAGGTATAAGAAGCACAGGGATTACATATGGGAAAAAAGGGAAGATGAGCCAGTTAATGGTTTAGTTTATGTGACAGTAATAGGTTTGAGTTTATTTTTGTTACTAACCAATGTTGCACCCTCAAGCAAACATTTGAGTATAATAGAAAAAGACTGCTTAAAATATTTAATGCTTTTTTAAAGTTTAGGAATAGAGGAGTTTTTGTCATTTACAGTATTTCTTCACTTAATGTTCTTTGAGTAGAAAACGTTAAATGTGTCTGGTCATTTTCAGAGACAGGTGATCCCAAATTATTGAACAGAATTTTGCTAAGTTTTGTGCCTGGTGTGTTTTTATTTCACAATTTATTAGCTAATTATCAGATTGGTTTATTATTTGGAAAACTGGTTTTGTGCTTTGCGGTTTGAGATGGTGAAGGGGAATAATTCTTGGTTTTTTCCTTAGGCTAACCATGGACTACTACTTTCCTAGTACTTTTGCTTATAATAAGGGATGAAGAGAAACTCCTAATGCTCTAAGTAAATATGAGTGTAAATTTTAACAGTTCATTTGCAGAGAGATAAAATGTAGAAGTTATTTTACACTTACAATTTTTTAAAGTTTTCAAAGTCATTTGGCTTTTTTATTTTTTCTGAAAGACCCATGCTGTTCTGTGAAGTATTGACTGTCAAATGAATAAGAGGTTGTTTTTCCTGTAGCTCCTAAGTTTCTGGACTTAACTTAGTTTGAGGAGTGTAATTTCTATAAAGGTTGGCGACATGCCCACAATGGCAATGTGTACTAGGAGTGTGGGATATAGGGAATTTATTGGATAAGAAATCCAGATTTAGGAGATGTAACTTATTCATCTCCTCCTTCAGGAGCGAATTAAACTCAGCCTTTTTTTTTTTTAAAGGTTCTATTGCTCTTATTGATGCTTCCATTGGCTGCTTCTTATATGTGCCCTGACTGGAGATGGAACCTACAACTTGGCATATTGCGACAATGCTCCTATGCATCTGAGCTACCTAGTCAGGGCAGTGCAGTCATTTTTTAGGAGGTATTAGAATGCATACACCATGCCTTGAAAGTTGTTGGTGGATTAATATGTTTCCTGTTGTTCACTAAGCACACTCAATAATTAGAGACCAGCAAATAATTTGAACAGGATCTTGAGATTTTTCACTATAAATTAGGGCTATTACAAGTGTATATTAAAGGAGACATTCTAGAACAGACACCAGACACCTGTTTGTAGGAATGTTGCCAAGATAAAGAGGAAAATTTGAACAAGATTTATTTCAAATTTTAATGGCTAAATGCAAGTGTGGTCTTGTGAATTAAATGTATTAATGACATTTGAATTCTTTAAGGCACTCTTGGAAAGAACAGGCTACACACTTGATGTGACCACTGGACAGAGGAAATATGGGGGACCACCTCCAGATTCCGTTTATTCAGGTCAGCAGCCTTCTGTTGGCACTGAGGTAAAGAAACTAAAAACTTGTACTTTTTGTGGTAAATGCACAGGTGTCTGGTTTCCTAAAGGAACTCTCCATGGTTTTTACTTCATATTTAATTACAGATTTTTGTGGGGAAGATCCCAAGAGATCTATTTGAGGATGAACTTGTTCCATTATTTGAGAAAGCTGGACCTATATGGGATCTTCGTCTAATGATGGATCCACTCACAGGTCTCAATAGAGGTTATGCGTTTGTCACTTTTTGTGCAAAAGAAGCAGCTCAGGAGGCTGTTAAACTGGTAAGTTTTTTTTTTTCCCTTCAGTCTTCACATGCAGTATCTTAAAGCCATTTTTTATCTGACTGTGCCTGTCTTTTACATCCTCTGTGTACACACTGTAGCAGTATTCTTTGCACGTGTAGTTAGTTGATCAGACTCAGAATCTATATGGTAGTATGGCAGAATTCCTGGTTCTATGAAACATCTGACTTAGTGATTATTGTTTATAATTTATAGGAAAGTTAAAGTTTAAGAAAGTAACTGTAGTAGGTAGGGTCTCCCAGAGTTTTTGGCCATCCCTTTTTCAAAAATATTTCACAAAAACATTGTGATGATAAACTTCTAGTTTATGAAATAAATGATTTTGTGGTGAGTGGCAATGCTTGATTTAAAAATACAAGTTATTAGATGAGGACCTTGTGATTTTTCTAACTTATAAAAAATTTTAATGTTTTAAATTATGGCTTATATAACTCTTCCTTCAAACTAGTTTTATTAAATTCTGTGACTGAAGTTCCTATATTTGATAGTTGAAGGTGCTAAGGGTTAATTTTTTTAAAGAAATATTTTTATTGATTTTTAGAGAGGAAGGGAGAGGGAGACCAATAGAAACATTGATGAGAGAGAATCATTGATCGGCTGCCTCCTGCACATCCCACACTGGGGATCAGGTCCACAACCTGGGCATGTGCCCGACTGGGAATTGGACCGTGCGTGATCTCCTGGTTCTTCAGTCAACGCTCCATTGAGCCATGCTGGCTGGCTCATACTTATTTTTTATTACTGTCTGATGGATAGGAGGATTGGCATTTTATTTTGGTGCTTTTAAAATATATTCTTAGTGATAGTGGTATATATCTACTGGGATGAATTGAACATATTGTTTTTTTATAAAAGACGCTTCAATGTGACTAGGATTATGGTGATAATAAAATTAGGAGATTTGCCTTAATTTAGCAGTAAAAGAAGGGACTAGACTTTTGAGGAAATTAAAAATTCTAAAATACAAAACAAGTTGATTTGGATGAGGTTGGGGTGTGTGTGTGTGATTGATTTCAGAGAGGAAGGGAGAAGGAGAGATAGGAAACACCAATGATGAGAGAAAATCATTGATCGGCTGCCTCCTGCACCCCCCTACTGGGGATTGAGCCTGCAACCTGGGTATGTGCCCTTAACCTGTATTGAACCCGGGACTGGACCCTTCAGTCTGCAGGCCGATGCTCTATCCACTGAGCAAAACCAGTTTTAGGGCGATTCAGCAATGACTTTCCTCCACAGATTAAAAGCATTGTAGATTTTAAATTTGCGTCTGAATTATTTGTAAAAATGGGTTAATTGACGTTAATTGCTGAAGAGGCATGGAGTTAGAAGCAACTGCAAACTTAAATGACCTCATTTTCAGCCAATATCTGCCTTGGATTTTGGGGGCTAAAAAATGCATCCCCAAATGATGATAATTTAGAACTAAATTTGTGGAAAGGTGAATAATAGCTACCACCTGAATGCTTTTTAAGGCATAGGAGCTGTGCCTCCATTTTTATCTTGAAACTAGAGGCCCAGGTCCCTCGGCCTGGCCTGTGGGATCTGGCCGAAACTGGTTCTTGGAAATCCCCTGAGGGGTCCCAGATTGCAAGAGGGTGCAGGCCAGGCCCAGGGACCCCACCAGTGCACGATCAGGGCGCGGGGCGAGGGGGGGGCTCCAGGGCATGTCCAGCCAGTTTTGCTCAGTCTGGATCCAGATAGGCCGGACCCCCAGCCGCAAGCTAAACTAATGGTTGGAGCATCTGCCCCCTGGTGGTCAGTGCACATCATAGCGAGCGGTTGAGTGGCCTTAGCATATCATTAGCATATTACACTTTGATTGGTTGAATGGACACTTAGCATATTAGGCTTTTATCATATAGGGTTCCACCTCAACCCATTCTTCAAGATACATGGAATTATTTTCATTTTGCAGAAGAGTAAATAGGCTGGGTGGCTTACTGAGGTCATTCTGCTTTAGTTTGATACTGGGTTTGCTTAGGAGTGCCTATTAACTAGATATAACAAATGAAGCCAACAGTAGCTTCGCTGCTATCATCCTAGTGTAAGGTACTATTCAAAGAATCCTCCTAGTTGGTCTCACTGCTCTGTATTGCTTCTTTACAGTTTTAACCATTCAGCAACATAGATTAGATCATAAACATTCCCATGCTGAAAACTCTAATAATGGTTTCCAAAAGAGGTCCTATCTTCTCAAGATTCTTCTTAACCTTTCTCCTCTTACTCTTTATTATCCTTCCATCCATACTTTGCCATTTTTGTCCTGCACATAAGCTCTATTTGCATCTCAAGGTTACCTTCTGCTGTCTTGTTTTCTAACACTTCAACCAGTTATCACAACTGCTGCCTTATTATCAAGTCTTCTTAGAAGGCCTTTTCTGACTTTGAGCACCAAGCACCCAGCTGCCCCATGATGGTATTATGAACTTGATAAAATAGAATGCTTAGATGTACTTAAAATTATTTCTTGACTGTATAAGTTATTTGCTTATGTCTCATCATCAGAATATAAACTCTTTTTTTCCCCCTGTATTCCCTGACATTTCTGAATTTTAAAAAATAAGTTTTTCTTGATTTTAGAGAGAGGGAGGGAGAAAAAGAGAAACATTGATGTGAGAGAGAAACATTAATCAGCTGCCTCCCGCATACACTACTTTTCCTGACCGGAAATTGAACTAGCGACTCTTAAGTGTACAAGATGGTGCTTAACGAACTGAGCCACATTGGCCAGGACTGTGTTCCCTGTCATTTAGAACAGTGCCACTATGCAGTAGGTCCTGGATAAATAACCTGACTGGCAGGCCAGTGTTATTTAATCCATTATTTATGACCCTTAGAATTTGTAATATTCCTATTAGCTGTGGGCCATTTTGCTATTGAAAGATTTTCTAGTTTCCATTTGCAGTGATTTATTCTGTGCTACCTTCAGTCAAGGGGATTGTTGTAGATGAAAGGGGGGATGGTGGTGGTGGTGAATCTTTTCCCCTCACCCCCTGGGGAATATTTGGAAGTATATGTAGTGGTTGGCATTGTCACAAAGATCAGGAGGAAGAGCAGGCAAGTGTGTGTGTATGTATTTGTGGTATGCTGCTAGGATTGGAGCTTAAGGTCACTGGCGTTGCAATGCCCATTACAGTCCTACACAGGGTGGGCAAAAAGTAGGTTTATAGTTGTGAGTTCTCTAAACAGTTTACTCTTGTATTTATTGCATTACTTATTTGTATTAATGTTATTATTTTATATCCTTACTCAATGATTTATCTTTTAGGTAACAATGGCTGGTAACCCCTGTGTAATGGAAAAATCCTGCTGAAAATACTAATAGTGCCAGTGTTACAAACACTGGAATGGTTGATCTCTATTTGCATATTAAAAATTATGGTTTTATAGTTACTGATGGTTTTATTTACCAAAGTGGTTGTATACCACTATAACATGTGCACAGTCATTTTGATGAATGCAGCTGACAAGATAGCTCCACAAAAATACTTTAGTAGCAATTTAGCAAATATTTAGTGGACTTAACCATGAAATTTTTTATTATAGGCATACAAGGTAGTTTGATTCAACTCTTGACTTGAGAGTTTCCAGGACATGTGAGGCTAATTACAAGTAAAGTAGACGCAGAGGGTCCCAAGGGTAACTGAGGGATGAAAGGATAGATTGCTTAGAGAAGGCTTTGTGATAAAGAGGCTTGATCAGGACAATGAAGGAAATAGTGGTGACTCTAGTTAAAGCAGTGTGTTTGGTGGAAAGAAGTATGAGATGAAACTTGTATAAAGTCAGTGCCAGAAAGCATTAGTCATGACTGCTGGGCAAGTTGCATGGTGCCATTAAAATGTTGAGCCTTGGTATGGGTAGCATGATATCAATGGCAGAACAGTGACGGATGTTTGAGTGAAGAGAACAAAGGCCAGGAGAGAGGCAGCAATATAAAGGAGAGATTAAAGATTTTGAAGGGAGAAATGATAGTCAGTGGTGTATCGTTGGTTCTAATTTTTTTTCCAGTGATGTAAATGAGGGTGTAGTTCGACTGCCCTTGACATGTTTGGTGACTTAAATCTGCATGAAGTGATAAAAGGCCTGGATGACAATATCAGGATCTCAAAAGATTTTGGTGGACAGATAGTTCACACCAGCAAGATGGAATTGAGGACAAAACACAAGTTCTATACAACTAATATCACATGGAAGCTGTAGTGTGAGTCAGCAGTGTGGTGTAGTTGCCAAATAAGCTAAGGTAATCATGGACTACATGTTATAGAGGCATGGTGTCTAGAAATGGAAGATTAGTAATAGTCTCCAGCTTATTATAAACTCCTCAGTCTCAGTCTGCATCTACAATATTATGTTATGGGTGTCACTATTTGGTGGCACTCTAGGATGCACTTTAGTTTGCCAATATCAGGGAAGGAGTGATTATTAATCGAGCATATAGAGAACAATTGAGTCTTCAGCATTGTGTGCAGATAAATGAAGTGCTGTCATTTGGGGGAGGAAATAGAGTTACTGTAGAATTTTTGGGAAGTAAATTTTGGTTAAGTGTGTAAAGAAGACTTTGTAATTAAATGTTTAAAAATAAAGTAGACAAGCTTGCAAGTAATGGCTTTGCTGCTATAAGAAGAATTAGGACTGAGCATCCACTTCTGGATCAGATTCCAAATCTGAGATTTCTAAATTTCTGGGGATTTGTGGCTGGCTATGAGGAAAGGAAAAAATGACTTGTTATTTTGAGCCTAGATGACAGAAATGTTCCAGACCGTACAACTGTTTTGGTGTTTGAAATACTGAAACTGCATTGATTAATGTTCAAAATTCATCTTTATTTTATTTGGTCACCTCACTGTGGTACTGGATCTGAAAGCTAGATTCTAAAACTTAACATCAGTGCCCATTTTTCTAGAAGAGTTTAGAAAGACCTCACTTTTTAAAAATTATGAAACCATCATAGTGGCCTGATATACTAACACTTGAGAGTTAGGTTTATCAGCAAATTAGAATCTCTCTTAAGGAGAGATTTTTGTAATGCCTTTCTACTATCTAACTCACTGTCATCCAGCTGGGATGTGAAGTTTATTTTTGAATTTAAGTTGATTGATTGGTCTTTAAAATTGAAAAATTAGAAAAGTTAAGCAATTCATATATATATGAAAGTGTGTGCTTAATCTGCATGTGGGAAATTGGACACTGTTTAAAGAAATGTTTATTTCTAGTACCTTTGCTTTACTTGAACAATATGCTCAGAGGATCTTTGTTCCTTAGTGACTTACTTTCACTGGAGAGCCAGTTTACTCTATAGGCTAGCTGTCATTGTTTAAAGCCTTTTTTTTTTTTTTTAAAGTAAAACAATATGAAGAGTTATAGTTTACTTTATAAATCCTGCTAAATCTTCATGTCATTTATATTGTTCAGAGACCACAGCCATTCTTAATATACCTTTTGCCTACCCTGCCTTGATTAAACATAGCAGGGCTCATGATAATGGGTTGGAAGGGAAGAACTTTTTCTTCTGTCCATAATAATAGAAACATTACTACTTTAAAGCAGCATTGTAGATATTGAAGGAAGTGGTATAACCAGTAATGAAAATTTTTTAAATAAAATTAAAACCACACGCCAGTATTTTCTTAAACAGTTCCTGCTCTTAGAAAATTTGGGGAACAAAAACATAAAAGGGAAAGCTATACCAAATCCTGTCATCTTCAAAATAACTCCTGTTTCTCCCTTTAAACACCTTATATTTCCTTCCCTTCCTTTTTTTAAAAAAATATTTTAATTGTTTTTGTCAACTCCTAGAGTTAAAAAAGATGAAATGACCAAATTGAAAGCCATTGATTTGCCCTAACCTATTTTATGCTAGATTATAAAAATCTAGGAAATATACATAGCTGAAAACAATTTATTGTATTAGGTGAACTTATTTGTGAAATAGGATATTGTAGTCTACTTGTCTATAATCTCATGCAATGATGGATTCAACCATAACTCTACTATTAGCAGGTAACCCATATATTTATACTTTTAAGAGGTTTTTGGTATAAATAGAATGTAAATACTGTGAGAAAATGGTCTGTGGCATGATTTTTCAGCCTCATAGAGCAGATAATTCTTAATGCTGGGCTATCCTGTGAATTGCAGTATGTTTAGTAATATCTCTGACCTCTACCTATCCACTAAATACCAGCAGCAAGCCTCCCAATCTTAGTTGACAACCAAAATAGTCTCTAGACATTGTCAAATGTCCTGGGAGTCAAAAATCACTCCTGTTGAGAACTATTGGTATATGATAACACAGAAGGGTGCTTTTGTTGACCTTTATAGGATTTAGGGATGTAGGGTATTCTGATGGTTGAGCTCAAATCTACAAGTATGCAGAGGAGTTTGGATAGTGGAAGTTTCAGGGAAAGCATTTTATTAAGAGTCTTGGTTAGGATGAAAGTTGTTTGAGAAATGTTGTAAATAGCTAAGATTATAGTATTGTGGAGATTAAGGCATTTTAGGATGGACTTACGATGTACAGGTATTTGAACTTTATCTTTTTGGTGATGGGAAGCCTTTGAGAGATTTTTTTTCCAGTAGGCAAAAAATTATTTGGAAAAAAAATGTCTCTGGAATAAGTAGAGAGAATCCTGGGGTCATAATGACCACAGACTTGTGTAGAGTGAATGGAGTGGTGGGTTTGGAAGTATAACTGTTCTGAACTGAAGGAAGGGTGTTTGAGCATTATGTTAAAATTTGAATATCTGGAGATGGGGAAAGGAATAGGGAGAGATCTGTTTTCTGACTTTAATGCATACTTTTCATATATCTGTTATTTAAGAATGGGAATAAGAGGGAGAGAAGAGTAGTTTTACTTTTGCCACCAGGCTGGTCTATAAGTTATATGGAAATTCATGTTGATTCTTTAGTTTGTATAGCTTCACTTGTATGTCATTTAAGGTAGATATTGAGGCCAGATGTGGAGGAGGATTAATCAATAATTATTGCTGCTGACACCATTATTACCACCTTGAAATTTTGATGTGGTTTTTACTATGTAATATATATAATCCACTTTTCCAGATAACTTGAATACTTTTGAACTTTGGTTGGTAATTAACACGGATCGGTGTATTTGTCACTTTGACAGATTGGGTTTTATCTCTACAATATTTCACTCTTCTATAGGATATGGTTATGTGAAGATTAAGTTTACTTTTTACCATAGTTTTGTAGTTACTACTATACTTTTATTATAATCTATCTACTTGTTTTTCCTTCAACTTTATTGCAGGGTTAATAAAATTTAACTGGGGGTGGGGGAGTAGAGTTGGATTCAGACTAACAAGATTCTCTCTTTTAGACTTAAGTTCTAAATTTCAAGGTCTTGACAATTTTTTTTGCATTAATTTAATTCAAAAGTTGTTTATTGTGTTTTATCAGTATAATCTTCATATCTGTCTCAGATTATTTCCTTGTACAGTGCCTTCATGGTAACTTTTTTAATACATGTTTTTATTGATTTTAGAGGGAGGGGGAGAGGGAGATATAACGATCAATGATGGGAGAGAATCACTGATTGGCTGCCTCCTGCACTCCCCCTACTGGGGATTGAGCCTGAAATCTGGGCATGTGCCCTGACCCAGAATTGAACCAGGACCTCCTGGTTCATAGGTCAACACTCAGCCACTGAGCAACACTGGCTGGGCCATGGTAACTTTAAAATGTGTGTGTGTGTGTGTGTGTGTGTGTGTGTGTGTATTTAATTCTTTATTGCTGATAGCGCAATTTACAATAGCTAAGATTTGGAGATAGCCTAAGTGGCCATCAGCAGATGAGTGGATTAAAATACTGTGGTTTGTCTATACAATGGAATACTAAGCTTTTGTAAAAAGGAAAAAACTTTTACAACAGTTGGATGGACCTGTAGAACATTATGCTAAGCGAAATAAATATATTTTTATTGATTTCAGAGAGGAAAGGAGAGGGAGAGAGAGATGAAAACATCAGTGATGAGAGAAAATCATTGGTCAGCTTCCCCCTGCACAACCCCATACTGGGGATCAAGCCTACAACCTGGACTGGAATCGAACCTGTGACCTCCTGGTTCATAGGTTGATGCTCAACCACTGAGCCATGCCAGTTGGGCATAACTACTTTTTAAAGGATAAACTCTTCAGAAACATAGTGTTGACATTTTAACTTGTTTAAAAGATTTTGTATTTGTGTATGGGGTATGCATATCTTTCTACAATGAGCACTTACTGAATATTATGAGTATTTTAAAAACTGGTGTACTTTTTCCCCTTTCAGTATAATAATCATGAAATTCGTTCTGGAAAACACATTGGTGTCTGCATCTCGGTTGCCAACAATAGGCTTTTTGTGGGCTCTATTCCTAAGAGTAAAACCAAGGAACAGATTCTTGAAGAATTTAGCAAAGTAACAGGTAAGTTGGATTTATTTGGAAGGAAGTGCAACTTTTAATACTGAAGGTAATTGCATACTTCTATGTGACAAGCACTGTGTTAAACACTACAGTTATTGACTCATTGTATTCTCACTACAATCATATGAGATAGGTAACTATTTTTTTTTATTATTATTTTGTTATCCTCACTAGAGGATATTTTTTCCATTATTTTTTTTAGAAGGGAGTGAGGAGGGAGAAGGAGAAACATCAATGTGAGAGAGACACATCGGTTGGTTGTCTCATGCATGTGTTGGGTATTGAACCTGCAACCCAGGTACGTGCCATTGACCAGGAATCTAACCCGTCACCCTTCCTTGCGAGGGCCAATGTTCTGTCCTCTGAGCCACACTGGCCAGTGTGAGATAGGTGACATTTTCAGATAAGGAAAACAGGTAGAAAGGGTTTAGGGAAATAATTTGCTGGATGTTATGTAGTTACTAAGGAATGCAACTGGGACTTGAACTGTCTGCAGAATCATTGTTGTACATCTTGTTTTTGGAAAATTATATGTCTTTGTGTGTTGGTATGCATTTTTAGGTGGTAGTTGATGCTCTTAGTAGGGTTGTTAGATATGTAATGATTTGATTTTTCCACATTATAGGAATAACTAGAGGCCCAGTGCATGAAATTCGCGCATGGGTAGGGTCCCTAGCATCTGCGGCTGGGGCCTCCCTTCCCCCCAGCGGCCAGGGTGGGGAGGAGAGGGGGGAAAGGAGGAATTGGGCAGTTGGCTGACTGGCCCTGCCCCCTGGTTGAGCTCCCGCTCCAGGGGACAATTTGCATATTAGGCTTTTATTATATAAGTACTCTTGCTATAAGCAGAGATTATACATTGTCAGAATTGTACTAGTTCTCTAAGCTGTAAAGCAATTTTTATAATCATTTCCAAATGACAGGGTGCTTTCATTAAAACATTTTTGTCTGCCAGGGGTCCTCAAACTTTTTAAACGGGGCCAGTTCACTGTCCCTCAGACAGTTGGAGGGCCAGACTATAGTTTAAAAAAAAACACAAAAAACGAACAAATTCCTATGTGCACTGCAGGCCCGGAACGAGTCAGCTGCTAAGCAGGACAGGCAGCGGCACCCGGCGGGCTGGATAAATGTCCTCGGCAGGCCGCATGTGGCCCGCAGGCCGTAGTTTGAGGACGCCTGGCCTAGAATGTTGAACAAATTATCAGTGTATTATTAGTCTTCAGGAACTTTTGAAATTCTTAAGTAATAATTAATATATCCGATTTCCTTTTAAATAAAGCTAATCAATATCTGAGGCTAGAAAAGAGTTATTTCAGAAAATTGAGGTGTTTACTTGCATAATAAGAAAAATGTGTAACCATATCTGACCTATACTGCCATTTTCCTATGTAAAGATTTTATGCCTCATTAATGGAAGCAGATTTGTCTTTAGCTCTAATTACACACACACACACACACACACACACATATTTTTGAACATTTGTAAAGTGTTCTGCAAAGGTAAATTATCTGGTGAGTCCCCTGTAAAGATAAGTGATTATTTTTTATTTTGATATTCATGTATTATTAGAAAAATAAATCATTTGATCTACTTGTTCTTATTATTTTATCTAATTTCTCTGGAATGGTTACTTACTTTCAGAGGGTCTTACAGACGTCATTTTATACCATCAACCAGACGACAAGAAAAAAAACAGAGGCTTTTGTTTTCTTGAATATGAGGATCACAAAACAGCTGCTCAGGCAAGGCGTAGGTTAATGAGTGGTAAAGTCAAGGTTTGGGGAAATGTTGGAACTGTTGAATGGGCCGATCCTATAGAAGATCCTGATCCTGAGGTTATGGCAAAGGTAATGACAGTCAAGTTTAAAATTTTTTTTCTTAATGGGTTGGTAATGGGAGGGGAAGGCTTTAGAGATGGGTGGGGGCAGGGGAGGAATGACTTATAAAACGATTGTGTACTTTTTTTAAACAACATTTTTTTAAAAAGTGTTCTTTATTAAGAATAAGTATCATATGCATGGAAAGTGAGTATAGAAATTTGTTCATGGAACATTTGGTCATAATTGTGTAGTTGTCATGTTCATGATGAAGTAGTTAGCCTACATGGCTGTGGAGATAGTTTACTTCCACTTTTTTTTTTTTTTTAATATATCTTTACTGATTTCAGAGAGGAAGGGAGAGGGAAAGAGAGAGAGAAACATCAATGATTAGAGAGAACCATTGATGGGCTGCCTCCTGCACGTCCTCTAATGGGGATCAAGCCCGCAACCCAGGCATGTGCCCCTGACTGGAATCAAACTGGGACCCTTCAGTCCACAGGCTGATGCTCTATCCACTGAGCCAAACGAGCTAGGGCAGTTTACTTCCACTTTTGTGTCGATTCTAAGAGTAATTTCCTTGAGTTTTTGAGAATGGTGCCATTAGCTTACATGGTTTTTGTTCAGAAGTCCTACTCCTAAAAATAGTGAACTGTATTGGCTTTAGCCGAGCTGCTGCAGTTACAAGGTTTAGCTATTATTAGGTATCTTGCTTCAGCAGTCAGTTGAGACATCCTATGAGAACCAACATCTCTTGAATTAATCCTTTACTCAGTAATGCACTTTGCAGTTAGGTTATTGTACCCTTTGTCTTTTTTTTTTTTTTTTTAAATATATTTTATTGATTTTTTTACAGAGAGGAAGGGAGAGGGATAGAGAGTTAGAAACATCAATGAGAGAGAAACATCGATCAGCTGCCTCCTGCACACTCCCTACTGGGGATGTGCCGGCAACCAAGGTACATGCCCTTGACCGGAATCAAACCTGGGACCTTTCAGTCCACAGGCTGACGCTCTATCCACTGAGCCAAACCGGTTAGGGCAGTGGTCGGCAAACTCACTAGTCAACAGAGCCAAATATCAACAGTACAACGATTGAAATTTCTTTTGGGAGCCGAAAATTGACTTCTGTGCATGGGCCACGAAGTTTCAATCGCACTGTACATGCGCACCCGCATGTGGTATTTTGTGGAAGAGCCACACTCAAGGAGCCAAAGAGCCGCAGTTTGCCAACCACTGGATTAGGGCGTACCCTTTGTCTTTTAAGAATCTCCCTAAAATCAAGACACTGGTGAAATGCCAGAACGGTAAATATTGAGAAAGGATAAGTGGTTTAGAGGACAGAAGCTACCTGGGATTCTTTTTTTCTCTGGCTATTAAGTTCTCAGTGGGTTAGCACTTTAGATAAAGAAATTTGGATGCTATTTCGAGTATTTTAGAAGCAAGTGATAATGTTCCTTAGCTAAAAAGATCACATTTTATAATTATACTATTAAGAGCTTCCAGGATTGAAAGAATTTATCTTAATATTTTGAGCACTCACTCTCCCCTTTAGCTAAGTAGATTTTAAAAGCAGGTCTTAATTAGTTTTGACTACCTGTGTTAAATGTTAAATGGTCAGCAGCTATCTCAGAGGGCATGGTATTCACATTGTTAGGACATAACCACCTCCATTTTGGTTGCAAAATAATTACTAATTTAGTAACTACTGAGTATGTGGTCTTTTATAACTCAAAGTCCATAGGTTGCATTAGAATTCGCTCTTGGTGTTTGTACATTCTTCGGGTTTGACAAATGTATGACTCTATTTACCTCTGTAGTGTCAGACAGAATAGTTTCACTGCCTTAGGAATCTCCTTGATCTGACTATTCATCCTTTCCTCCCTTCTAACCACTGGCAGTTACTGATATTTCTACTGTCCATAGTTTTGCCTTTTCCCAAATGTCATATAGTTGGAATCATACAGTATGTAGCTTTTAAGCTTACCTTCTTTTAGGTATATGCATTTAAGGTTTTCTCCATGTCTTTATGGCTTCTTGGCTCATTTCTGTTAACACTGAATAGTATTTCATTATCTGAATGCACCAGTTTATCCATTCACCTACAAAAGGATTTCTTGTTTCTAGATTTTGGCAATTAGGAATAAAGATGCTGTACATGTATGTCTACATGCATGTTTTTGTGTGGATATATTTTCAACTCTTTTGCATAAATAATGAGTGTAATTTGCTGGATCATATGGTAAAAGTATGCTTAGTTTTCTAAGTAGCTGCTCTGCAAATTGGCTATTCTATCTTGCCTTCCCACCAACAATGTTCTTGTTCCTTCATATCCTCAACAGCATTTGGTGGTGATAATGTTTTGGATTTTGGCCATTATAATAGGTGTGTAATGGTATCTCACTGTTGTTTTAATTTGTAATTCCTTAATGACATGATGTTGAGCATCTCGTCATATGCCGTTTTGGCTTCTGTATATGTTCTTTGGTGAGATGTTTGTTCAGTTTTTTGCCCAGCAGTCAAGTTCCTTGGTATATATATACCCAAATGAGTTGAAAACTTAAGTCTTTTACAAATATTTTTGATATTCTTCTAATGGGTTGTGACTAAAGTTAACTTTGCAGGATGGGTGGTAGCATTTTGAAAATTGAACTCTTCAGAAATATACAGGGAGTTTGTGTTTTTTTTTTTTCTTAAATTTCAGGTAAAAGTGCTGTTTGTACGCAACCTTGCCAATACTGTAACAGAAGAGATTTTAGAAAAGGCATTTAGTCAGTTTGGGAAACTGGAACGAGTGAAGAAACTAAAAGATTATGCTTTTATTCATTTTGATGAGCGAGATGGTGCTGTCAAGGTAAATAACTGGGGCAATTATTATAGGCATCTAAAGTAGACTATTTTATCCTAGAATCAGAATGTTTTTTAAAAAATTGAAAGAAAATCTGGTCAGGTAATTTATTCATACTTCATTTCCTTAGCAAATTGTATAACTCACTAAAACTAAGTAAAAGGACAATCAGTTGAAGAGCTGGATCTTTAAATAAAATTTAACCTATTTAATCTTTTTAATGTTAATGGTAAATGATTTTTTAACTTTTAAATGGATCATAATTGTTTTGAAGGCCTCATATTGATCAATACCTAATTTTTTTAAGGCTATGGAAGAAATGAATGGCAAAGACTTGGAAGGAGAAAATATTGAAATTGTTTTTGCTAAGCCACCAGATCAGAAAAGGAAAGAAAGAAAAGCTCAGAGGCAAGCAGCAAAGAATCAAATGTAAGTAAAAGTTGTATAAATTTTAAATGTTGGTAGATTAACTGGTGAATAATAGGTGTTGCTCAAACCTGTTAGATCTGTAACATGTCTTTACCTTTGAAAAAAGATGTACTTGAAAGCTTTGAGGCACAAAGAAATGCCAAGAATCTAAAGAAATGTTTTTTGAGCTCTTGCTAGTGACCATAATGTGAAAATAATCATAATTCTAAATAATTGGAATTTATATAAGTGAAAATCTTCCTTACTATACTTTGCAGAATGTGCTCCTGAATATGTTTAAGTATTAGCTGTCCAGAAGTCTTAATATATTTCATTAAAGCGTGGAGAATCTTTTCTCAGAGGAAGGAAATATTAAATCTCCAACTTTACACTAGAAGAAATAGGCTTTACCAATACTTAGTGCCTGTTGCTACCCCAAAGATTTCATATTGTGTGTTGGCTTTGAAAAATGAAATAGAGTGTAGTTAAATAATCAAGCAACAGTTATTAAGGTGAGAGAACAAGTGTGTAATTTATATTAATTGGATCTTTTTAGAACACCTATAAAGGGATATTTGCTTATTAAGACAGTGAAGGAAACTTTTACCTGGGTAAGAAAGGAGTTTGTAATTATAAAAATATTGGTTGGTAATCTATAATAAAAGCATAATATGCATATCGACTGAATGGCCAAACAGCGGAACAAACTTCCAGATGACCTTCCAGATGAAGCCAGGGCTACAAAAGCCTCCACTTGCACGAATTTTGTGCATCGGGCCTCTAGTTGATTTATAAGGATGAAAGGGGATAATTGCTATTTGAAGCAAGAACAGTAATCATTGTACTTCTATATATATATCAGGCAGTATTCTGTCCATTGCCCTATGTGGATACAAAAGAAGAGGTAGGAAGCTTCTACTTAATATATCTATTTCTGCAGTTGGTTGTGCAGTTATGCAAATTGGCAAGTTCTGAGCCTCAATATTCAGTTTTAAAAGGGGGATCAGATTAAATTATGTAAGATGCCTTATACCATGGTTATCTAAGTGATCTATCTTTATTTGTTCTAGAACTAAAGAAACATGTTCTTTATACTTGGGGATAGTATAAAGAAAAAAGACAGCAAAGAGTAAGATTTTCAAGGGGGGGGAGCTAATGCTCTATTTCTCAAACCCCTGAGTATACTCTGTGCAGTGAAAAAAACTTTCATATCTCCTTCAGAAGATAGTTAACTGCTTTTGGTTTATTGGCGTAGTGGCAGAATATAAGTGTAGGAGATGAGATTATCTAATGTCTGATTTACAACTGTTACAGTTATGACTTGATAGATGGAGGGTGATACTAATAAATACAAGGTAAAGTGGGGAAAGTCAGTATGTCTGATAATATTTGAAAAGGAGAACAGGTCAAAAGGGATTGACTGCCTGTGATGCTTGCACTTTAACTTGCTGTAGTCATTCACTGATTTTTAAAATTAATTTAAGAACTACAGCACACATTCCTATTTGCACTTCATTGTGTTCCTTTGAGTTGAGTACTCTGTTACCCAGTTTGAGATGAGGAAACGGGCACAGAGGTCAATTTGCCCAAGGTTAGTCTACACAGCTAGTAAGTAGTGAAACTGGATTTGAACCAAGGCAGTCTTACTGCAGGGTTATCACTCTTATTCACTATACCAGGGTTTTAGTTTGTACTATAATTATTTACATTTTGTACTGGTTAATTTTTGGTTATGAGGGCTGTCTTGTGCACCATAGGATCCTTGGCCTCTTACCACTAGATGTCAGTAGCACCTCCCCCAAATTGTGACAGCTAAAAATGTCTTTAGACCTTACCAAATGTCCCCTGGGGGCAAAATTATCCCCAGTTTGGAATCACTGCACAACTGAATGCTGTTGTCATATATTTAGAGACAGAATAAGGTAATTTAACAATTGTTAAGACATTCATCACAGTGCAACAATATGAACAAAAGTAGCATTTTTAAATAAGTCAGTTGGAACAGGACCTTAATGAATTGAGTGTAAAATACATAATGAATAAACATAATCAAGAGTAAATTATTCTCATATGAAGTATTTTTTATTCATTTTTTGGGGTTATCAAGGGTTCAAATAAAATGATAAATGCTCCTAAGTTGTAAAGAACTATGTAACATTGTACTATTGGGGACATGAATTGGAATATTAAAGATATTTAGCCTTTTTAGATAGTATTTAAGCATATGCTGATTTTTTAATGATTTCTCTGAAATAACTTTGAAACTAAAATTTACAGATTTGGTTGTTTTAGCTTTTGTTTTTCTCCTCATAGCTGCATATGGTTTGCCATTAAATAGTAGTGATAACTTAGATCTAGGCACAAGATTTTTTTTCCAAAGGGCATCAGAGCCTATTTTAAGTGGGATTTTTAGTTTAATAAAAAGGATATTTGTACTGCTGAAATTCCATTATTTCTCATGTTTGTGTTCACAGTGAAAATACCACTTAGAGAACAGTGGAGAGTTTTTTGGGGGGCGTGTTGCCCATTCACTTTTATATGTATATATATTTATTGATTTCAGAGAGGGAGGGAGAGAGAAACATCAAGATGAGAGAGAATCATTTTTTAAATATATATTTTATTGATTTTAGAGAGGAAGGGAGAGGGAAAGAGAGAAATATTAATTGCTAGAGGCCCGGTGCACGAAATTTGTGCACGGGGGGCAGGGTGTCCCTCAGCCCAGCCTGCACCCTCTCCAATCTGGGACCCCTCGAAGGATGTCCGACTGCCCGTTTAGGCCCGACCCCAGTGGGCCTAAACAGGCAGTCGGACATCCCTCTCACAATCC